>NW_024498906.1:6383772-7667548 GCF_017590055.1 Onychostruthus taczanowskii | reverse complement strand
GGGGGGGGAGGGTGGTGCTAACCCAGTCTCTGATTGGCAGAATTATCCATCAATCACACTCTGGGGCAGCACTAATTGGATTCTGATTGGCCAAGTGACTGGAAGGCCCAGCTGGGGGCAGGCCAGTGAAGGCCGTAGAACTTAAAAGATGGTGGAGATAGGGACAGTGCCTTCTCCTGGAGTTTCTATTTCAATTATGCTGAGCATTAGGAGTTGGCAGTTTCATGTGTGTTTTATCAGTCCCAGCTATTGTAGGGTATTGCTTTGACCTTCATTTATTGCAAATTGTATTCATTTTATGAAACATAGGTTAACTGCTCATGATACCAATCAATTGCCTTTTTATCTCTTCTTATATGCAAATATTATTTATACATATATAATATTAAAAGGCTAATACCAGTTTTTTATTAAAGAAATAGTCCTAGTAATTGTGTATTCAGTGATTCTGGCTGATCACACTCTAAATGCATTGGCATTTTTATTCTTCATAATTCAATTCATTTACTGCTTATCTGCTTCTTGAAAACAGATATTAATCCATTGTAGTCAGCTACTTGCTTTTGCCTATGCAATTGAGTCTCAGATAGAATACTTGAGGTGAGGAGAAAACCTGCAACATTATTTACAGTGTTGGTTTTCTAAAGGTAGGCAGAAAAGAGACAAAGCACTGGTTTATCAAAACCTGGCATGTGTTTCCTTTCTCAGGCAGTTTGTGTCCATGGGGGTCACTGTGATAACCCTTCAGTGCCGTCAGACACCGCAGTGCTGTTGGAATGGTATTGAGGAGCTGCTGCCTGTGTCCTTGGGCAGTTCCAGCCCCAGTCCTGGTGCTGCTGGGCAGTGGATGTGCAGGGACTGCCACTGGCATTGTTTGCTGCGGTAACTTGCTGGCTCAGAGGGGGAAGTGCATCTGGTGGAACACATTAATCACATGCACATCAGCACTGTTGGTACAAAGCACAAAACAGAGACTCAAAAAATTGATTTCATCTCCCTTACCTCTCCTTTCTTTTGCTTATTTCTTGTGTTTGTACAGCTGACTATTCCTCCTCATTCCACCACTCAGCTGCCTGTGAGATTCTGTCCCTCTGCCCTTGGAAGACGCAATCACAAGGCAACAATAACCTTCAAATGCCCAAAGGTATGATGATGTGCTTGTACCCACAACACTTGGGATTCAGATTAGATACTGTTTATGATAGGCAAGGAAGTAAGAGATTCAGCCTATAGGTCAAGATGAAGTTTGGTGCATGGATGCATAATGAAAGAGCAAACATGAAGATGTTAAAAACTTGTAATTTGTTTTATCCTTAGTTTTACACAGAAATTATTCTGTTTACACTGTTAAAATGTGGCATAATGACCTAGGAGCTAGAACAGGTAATGAATAAGTTTAGGTTGCTCAGTAGTGAGTTCTGCTGGTTTTAACACCAGAAGACTGGCACTTCTTAGGAGTGTCGCCTCTGAAATTAAATTCCTTGATGTTTTTCCTAACCCCCCCAAAAATTAAATTGTTTCATTTTTTTTAATCTGATCTGAATTTTAGAAGATCACACACTTGAAAAAGTAAATTCTTCCTTTCATTTTATCTGAAAATGTTTTTTACTTTGAACATCTTAGAATTGTTGACTTGTGTTTTTCTCTGTGAATTTTGAATTTTCCTGAAGCTGAAAGAGAAATTAGTAAATAAAGAGATGAGTCATCAGCATGACCTACTAACTGTTTTTAAATTTCAGCTGGAATAAAAAAGAAAAATGGATAGTACAATGTAAATGGTAATATTTCATCATGCAAGATGTGGTTAAATGAAGCCATTGCTTTCTCTGAATTTCCTCTCTGTATTTTTTTTTTTTTTTTTTTTTTTTAGTTTCAGATATCTTAAAAGACTGCTGACCTGTGAATTATTCCAGTTGAGTGCTACCAGCAGTTTTCAGTAGTGTTTTAAGCAATACTAAAAAAGCAAATATTCTTTTATATGAAAAAAACAAATACTGAAGGAAGTCATGGCAATTTTTTGTCCTGAAAAAGTATGTTGAAAAGACAGGTTATTTGCAGGTGGTGTTGGCACAGCATTTATTTTCAGAATCTGTCTTAAATATTTAGTAAGGATAAAAACAAGGAGACAGCAATTTTAATACAAATAGTATATATCCAAGGTCAGTTCAAGAGGACACAATGTCCTTATCTTCTCTGAAACCTGGTGGTCCACAGAAATTTTAGATCTACTATTTCTTTCCAATATCCTTGATTTTTCTGTGTCTAAAGGTTAATGTTCATTATTATCTTTGGAGTAACACTTTTAGCTTATTGTGTGATTCTACTGCTGTCCCATCAAAGAATTATTTTCTTTCTTCCTTTCTCTTCTGGAGACAAATTCTCATTTCATTTGCTTTCAGGTTTTCATATATGTGCTTTGAATTCTGCTTTTGCAACTACCTACATCTTTACCTACATCTTTACCTACACTGAAAGCTCTGATTAGCTGGATGGAAGTTAAATACTGTGTGCTTGAAGTAGGACAGAAATTAAACACAAAAAGGAGATGTGAACATCTCCCAGCATGAAAGTATTGATTTCCAGATAGCAATACTTAGAGTAACAACAGCTTGAAGGAAGAAAAAACAAAGCAAAAATTAAAGTTCACTTATAGCAGAGACACAGAGCAGCGGAAGAAAGTAGGAAAAATACTTTAAAATGTACAGCTGTGACTCATGAAATAATAAATAATGGCACGTTCCATCCACAGTTTGGAGAGCGGATATTTTACCTGACGGGGTCTGGAGTTCCTCCTGAGCGCATGGAAACCACCACCATAAGTGCCTGCATTGGAGAGTACTCCTCTGCCATCATAGCCTTCAAAAACCCAACTGTTGAAAATGTGGTGCTAGATGTCGTGATGGCAGGTACAGGGGTTTGGTGGGTTTTTTTTGGTGGTGGTTTTTTTTTTTTTTTGAGTGGGGGAAGGAATTTAAGCTCCTTGGGTTCCATTAGAGGTGTGGAAGGGATGTGATTAAATATTCCTCATTCCATTTTTTGGCAAGAGAGTTCTTGTATATTGTCCACACCCACCCTGAAAACTCTGTAGAGTGTGCTGTGGGAGACAGGAAAGAACACCAACCTGTAACAGCTGCTCACAGAAGACTTCTTAGGTCATGCAGCCTCATGTGGACACGCAGCTGCTGGCTGGCTGTGCACTGCACTGCAGCACTTTGGCAACAGGAGACTCTGGAATGAGTTTTGGTAGCTGTGCCTGAACTACATAACTAATGCTTTGCTTTGCTTTTGTACCTCAGTTGTTACCTTCAAATATTTTATACTATTTGGTCAGATTCTGGGTAACTAAAGGAGTTAGTAAGAGAGCAAGGGCAAAACATTTTTAAGGTTTTCTTTGGGATTTTTTTGGTTTTTTTCTGATGATCTTCCAAGCAAGTATATTTCATCAATATTTTCCAACATGCTTTAAAGGATAATATGAGATCCAGAATTATCAGAGATCGACAAGTAACTATCCATACTGGGATTTCACAAGAGCTGTAGGAACTCAGGTTCTAAATCCCACATTCTCATTGATGGCTAAAATTTACTCAAAGAGGAAATTTCACTTCAAGTGCATCAGAAGGCTTTAAAAGGTTCTTTGAATCTCTACCTACTCAAACATATAGGCAGCAGCAGAAAACAGGTGCCAAAGCATGTCCTGGCAAATAACAAATATGAAAATTACAAAAATTGCAGATAAACCTACCAGTTTTATTTTCATAAATAAATAAATGTAAGAGAAATAGCAACCAAACCATAGGAAAATAGTAAAATCAAGCCTGTTCAAAAGTAAGTTTTAAGCCTTATTTGCACACTTGTGCTGTGATTTGGGGTTTGAGTCATATAGAATAAGTGAAGAAATGTGATTTTTAAAACTGATTAATGTTTGTTTGTTGCATTAAACTCACACTTTTGAATCCTGCTTTCTGAGTATGAGTTAGAAATAAATACAGCTTTGTCCACATACCTGGTTCATATATGGGGGATCTTGGAAATATGTTTACTAAAAGGTCAGGAGCATCTTGGTCTCATGACTAAACACTCTGTACTTTTGCTGACCAGGATTTTTTGCCAGACATCATGGCAGTGTCCCCTGTTTAACCACTGAAATATTTTCATTTATGACTGTCACAAAAGAGTGCCATTTGTAAGTGATCAGATCTCTTGTGAATTTGAGGTGATGTTCGCTTCTGGAAAACAATGAAAGAAGCAACAGCATGCAAAATATTCAGTGCTTACAGACCAAGTGAATCATGGCCAGGATCTTGCTTCTGTAATCCAGATGGAGGCTGGGAGGGTGGAAGCTCTGGTCTGAGGCAGTCAGGAATTGTAGAGGTTTCTCCCTGGCTCTGCAGTGGGAATGGCAGGAGCCTCACCACTTGGATGAATGCTGTGGTAGGTGACCTTCCTGTTTGGAGAGGGAAATGGGCAGCCTGTAGGGGAGTGACAGGCTGGGGACTTAGAGAAGCTGGAGGTATTCAGATCCACAAATACAGGTGAAAATCACAATGTAATAAAACAGTTGGCCAATATGATTGTGAGACTATTGTTTTCTATGAAAGTTCATGTTGATCAGGAGATTTTTTTCTGTTGACTGGGAAAAGGCTTGGTTGTTTCTTCCTTTGAAAAGTGATAGAAGGAAGACTGGAGGAGCAGTGGGATGATCAGCCTCACCTGAACCCCTGGTGGGGTCATTGGACACTACTTTTGCAGTGTGTGTAGCCCATAGTTTGCACATTCTCTTACAGTCCATGTCCAAGCCCATGAAGGTCAAGAAGGTGATCAGGAATAGTCAAATGGATTTCTTAAGTGTAAATCATGATGGACAAATGTGATTGCCTTCTGTATGGAAATGAGTGATTATGCAAATAAAGGAGGAGCAATGAATGTAATATACTATGATTTAGTAAGACTTTGTCATTGTATCCTGTAGCATTCTTGTTTAGAAGCTGAGGAAGTCTAGACCTGCTGAGTGGATTGGAAGCTTGGCTGAACTGTTGGTCTCAAATCATAGTGATCAACCTCTTGGCATTCATCTGCTGGCTGGTAATGATAATTGCACCCCAGGGGTCAGCCTTGGGGTCTGTATTATTCAAGACCTTTATTAACGTCATGGATGATGATAGAGATTGCAATGTAAATTAGGGAGAGGAACTGACATGATGGATGGTAGAGCTTCAGTCCAGAGGTACCTTGATAAATTGTTGGTGTACCTCAGTTTTGAATGTTTTGTTCATCAACACATCATTCCTGGAACAGCTGAAGACAAAGTGAACTTTTACATTATTAGTAATGCAATTTTCTTGCTGAAATGTTAACCCTTTGTATTTTTCCTTCACTGCATCTACCCTGTGTGCTTATCTTAGCCCAGACTGTGTGAATTAGAAGTGCTGTAAATTACTAGCTGTGTAATCCACCCTATTTGACCAGGAAATAACTGATTATATAAATTTTTGAAGTGCAGGAGTATATTACATCTGTGGTATAAAGATTCCTGTTGCATCTCATAAATGCAGGATGCTTCATTCTAGTGGGAATTGCAAGCTAGGATTCTGATTTGTGCAACAACAAGAGCAATTCAGAGATGCAAACTGCTTGTCTTACTGAGACTAAATTTGGTGCCAGACAGCTCAGTTTAGTATTCCATTACTTTGAGATATAATTTTTAAGAATGCTAATCCAGTGTCCTATTCACAAAATAATGGAGAAGAATAATCAAACTTACCTGTGATGCAAACTTAACCTGTGATTTTACTTAATCAGAGAAAAATATTTGTAGTGCTTAAATATTGCAACTAAAGACCAGTAGATTGTGATATTCTGAAACCAGGATAAACTGAATTGTTTAATTGTTTTAGTGAAAACAGTCATCTTTCTAGCTGTTGAGCATGAACTTGTCCCAGGTAGTTGTTCAGAAATAGTGACAGAGACAGAAGTATCTGGCTTAGACAGTGAAGGACTAATGTTTGTTTTTATGCATCAGAAGTTTTCAGTCTTCATTTTTCTTTAACCATCAGTAGACCTGATGCCATGATGATCTAATAGAATTGCAAAAGTGATCTGTAGAATTACATAAGGTTGTCCTTAAAAAAATAAATTATATACTGCAATTCTTATGAAAAGGATAATCATGCCTGTCCTTTGAATTGTATCTTGAGTTTATTAATCAGATTATTGTCATGTTAATTTTTCTAATTCAGTTGCTCTTGGTGACCTCACATAAAGTTTGCTTTGTTTTTATTACAAGAAGATAGTTGATTTATGCATTCAAGCTGTATTTAGATTTTCATTCTGTGATTTGCTTTGTATGGGAATACTTAACTGGAATTCTTATTTCCTTTTTTCCAGAGGAGGAGTAATCTAGTCCTATAAGCAAAATTTTGGATGCGCAAGTTCAGTTTAGCATTCCTGGCCCTTACATATCCTGAGAACTATGTCAGGCTTATTGCTGGTGTTACTGGGGGCCAGAAAGAGGATGGAATGGGGAAATCAACAGAAGGCAGCAACTCAGAAATCAGTGACATGCCTGACTGATCTTGATCTTTAGAAATTGTCTTTTAAACCATGTGCCCCTTCTTACGAGAATTCAGTGTGTCAACACTGAAAATAGGGCATCTTGATTAAGGTGTAACAGCAATAAGCAAAAACATTTATACCTTTACTTCATGCTTTAAAGAAAATTACACAAGTTCTCTCTCTCATTTTTAAGTAACATTCCACAGGCAATTTCAACCCTATATAGATATGAAATTACGTTTAGAACTGCAGAGTTCAGGAATTAAAATAGACATTAATTGGGAATTGTCCTGTCAAGACCATTTCTGAAGATTTCATTTGCATTTCTGAGGCTTTGCCAAACCCAAGAGCATTATTCCTCAGAAATGTTTCTTTCTGTGAATTTTGACTGCTGCTGTAGCACAAACAGACCTCTATTTGGGATAATTATAGAGCAAATAAAACTACTACTACTACTACCACCCTGGGCCTCTTTTTAACTAGGTATTTTCTTATTGAATTTAATACCAATAAGTTTTCTTCTCAGGATTTAGACACTTGGATGCTTAAATGTGCAGCTCTTATTCACATTGGCATTTACAGCTACATTGAGAGCAGTCTTGTGAGTAGTGTTTATTTAACAACATGTGATTTTCCCCAAAATGAGCCAGTGACCAGAACTACAGAGTATGAAAACTCTTGTCACAGATGGTTTAGCAACCTGCACTAGTTCAGCTCTTTCAGGTTGAGTGATACTGCTTTTCTCTAAATACCACTGTATAGTATTTCTACTAGGAGTTTTTGTGGAAGCAACAAAAACAATATAAATAATTGAAATTCAGGTTTACTCCAGTGTAAACCAGAGCCCACAGAGTAAGCTTGTATAAGAATTATCCCTAAGTATTAGTATTTGTTAATATTATAATGCTTTATTTCAGTCAGTGTGGACAATTTATTTAATATTTTCAGTCATCCAAATATATAGTTCAAGAAAAAAATTGCAACAGCTTTTATAGAGGGTATTAATTTCAGAGTTTGAAGGCCTGTGCTCAAAGAAAAGATTAAAGCTACAGCAGTAATTAGGAATTGGATAAGGGAGGTGGATTGGTTCCTCTGGAATCCAGTGTTACCTGCCGTAGTAAAACTGATATCTGTGGCAGAGTATAAGATTACTTATTAAAACTTAAACCTATTAAACCTATGTCCGAGATAAGGCTGCATTCAGAGTAGGTTGGCCATGTCTTTTTCCATTCAGAGATTTCCAGACTGGAACTGCAACTTTTTAAATGTACTTTGCAAAATATTTTAAACTGCTTTCTAGGACTTTATACAACTGAACTAAGTACTCAAAGACAAGTCTGCTACTTGGTCATTTTTCTTTCAGACAAAATGTATTGGACTGAGTATTATTGTATATATGTATATGTGTGTATGTATATATATGTCAATGTTAGAGTGAAATAGTAGAGATGTGAAGAAATACTATTTTTAGTCATCTAGTCAATTTAGAATACAAGTGCTAACATCTTTGTGCTGATTCTGACATAATTCAAATAATTATTTTAGCTACCAATTAAAAAAATAATATGCAATGTATAAATGCAGCTCTGAAGTGATAAATGAAATTTTGAAGCATCATGAATAACCTAGTGCCTTTACTTTCATCCAGTGAAACTATATATTTCAGATAACAAAAGATCTCGAGATTAGTTAGCTAGTTGTGTGAAAATTGCTTTTTTAGCTGAATGTGTAGAAGGATATAAATTTAAAAAAACCCCCTATATTTTAATGTTTGCAAAAATCTTCTAGTAGGGGAAATTTAAAGCATTCAGCTTATTAGCATCCTGACCAAAAAAAAAAAAAAATAGAAAATAATTCTTACAGAATAATTAGCATTATAGAGGAAGATTTCACTATAGCCATGTTTTTGCCACTTTAGTCTCTCAGGTCTGGAAAGAAGATGATAACAGTTGTTTTATTGCTATATTCAAGTGGTTGTATTGGCTTTTCTTATGCACCCATCATTTAATGTTTGGCAAGGGCCCTTCAATTCTTTTTTTTTTCCTCACAGTGTACAAATCTTAACTTTGAACCTCTAAGCTGGTTTCCAAAACCTGAAATCTTTTTCTTGAGGTGAAATAATTTTGGGATTGTTTCTTTTCGTCCAAGAACCGGGAATGATAGTGCCAAGAGAGCAGTTTTCTGCCTTCCTGAATGTCTTTGATCATTATTCTGTTTCTTAAAGCCATTTTAACTTTATTCCATAACCCCAAATGACGGTCTCCCCTGGCTGTTGGATGAGTCCTGTGTATTCCATTTTCCTGTCAGCAGTTCATCATTTAGTGTTATCAGTTACTTTTAATATGACATATTGTACAGATATGGTCTATCTATTGGTCTCACGTTCTTGGAGTTAGCTGCTTAGACGTATTTCCTACAAAGAATTTCCTTTGGTTCCAAAATCTGTTTATAAAATTGGACTTCAAATAAGTTTTTCCTATCTCATCTTTCATTTATCCACAGCATTGACAGTGATCAGTGAAACAATCTAAATAATGTCTAAATCCTCTGTCTTTATGAAGTGATCTGTTGGTTGATCCAGTACCTTGCTGGCAAGAAAGCAAATCTTGTCTGCAGCTGTATCTGTGCTGCTGCTCCTAAACCTGTGTGTCTTACATTTCATGTCACCGTCGGCTTTCACTGCTGCTTGATTTTTTTCATTTAGAAAAGAGTTTATTTTGTAATCTCTAATTGTTATTTAACTGAAACATTTTAAAGTTTGCATTTTCTTGGTGCTGAGTTGTTTCATTTCAATTCTATATTGAAAGATATCTATATTGTATCTCTACTTCACAATGAGGAAAATACTGAGAGAACCTTTAAGCAGAGCAGGAGAAAAGGGGCCATGTGCTTCCATTCAAGGATGTATTTTATAAAACTTGTCTGTGAAGCTGTTTTATGAGGGAAATTGTTCCATCAATTTTGAATTCTAAATGGACTTCCACAAATAATTTTTAATTTATTTTTTGGTTTAGATGAGGGGCTGTTGAATGAGCATCTGAGTGCATCTGTCCTGTCTCAGGCCACCTGTAAAGAATCTGGTTTTCATCTTCTGTTTAAACAACCACAAGGTATGTAGCTTCTTAACCCTTAATATATATTTAAACTATTATTGTTGCTTATTTTATCAACTTAATCTGCAACAAGTCACAGTTTCCTAAAACATTAAGTACCAGAGTGGAAAAATATGTCATTTCTAAGAAAATTATTTTGAAAATAAAATTTCTGTAGTTTGGAAGATCACTTAAAAAGAAAAAGAAGAGGAAAGAAATTCCAAAAATCAAAGACTTGAACAATTGTAACTGCTTTTAATTTTTACCAGATTAACAGAAAACAAAAAAGAGAATTATTTAGTTCTAAACACACTTATGTTTCTCTTCAGCCTTTTCAGTCACTTCAACTAATTTTTGTTTTGTTCAGGGGGTTTGTGTATTGTTTTTTGCTTTTGTTTATTTGTTGTTTGTCTGTTTATCTATTTAAGGTAATTCTGGTCTATAGTTTCTGGGAAATTTTTCATGGGAAAATACAGAAAACAGTACTTTTCAATTAAAACAGCATCTGTAAAGAATTTAATTATTTGGTTTATTATCCTGAATGAAATTTTAGTTGTCATTTCTGGTCATATCTGATCTGAGATGGGATATGAAAGGAAAAAATTGCCTTTAGTGCTGTAATTACCAAAATTGTTACCAAAATTTATTTTTGACTTGTATATGATATTTGTTGATTTATATGATTTATCTGATGTTATTATAAGTCTTGGTTTATCACAGAAATTGCATATTTTAATGATTTAAAATGATTCATTGATGTAGTATAGAAGAGTAGTAGATTTCTGTTGCTATTTTAAATATTTTTCCTACTAGTTATTTATATTGATTACTTCTTAGATATGCTTTCTAATTTCAGAACACACAGTTAAATTATAGATCTATTCAATTATTTACTAAATAAATTAATTTTCTTTGCTCATATCCCCCACAAATATGTGTGAGCATCTGTTTCATGTTAATATAAATATCAGAAGAAGCCATACCATTTTCCTTGAACAAGTAGTGTCTATCTCACATTAAAGACCTCATTTAGAAATATGAAATGAAGATCACTTGTTTACAATTTCATTTAAAAATTTGCCATATGCTATGATTTTCCCGTAGATGACAGATCTTTATTTTGTAATGGCTATTGCAGACCTAACTGTTCCCAGCAAGGCACTATTTTTGTTTTTCCTTCTGGAAGCTTGCTATGCCTCAAAACATTTCTAGGGGTTCTAGAAAGAAGGATTTGGAAGAAAAAGAGGTGTAAGAATTGATCTGCAGGTCATGTCATTTTTATATATATTTATATATATATATATACATTTTTGGCGTTTTTGGCAGTTTCTGGCAGTTTCATCCCAGCCAGCAGCCAAGTCCCAAGCAGCCACTCACTCACTCCCCCATGAGCAGGATCAGGGAGAGAATTGCAAGGGTAAAAGGTGGAAAACTCATGGGCTGAGATAAAAACAGTTTAATATGGGAAGTAAAAGCCACACAAACAAAGCAAAGGAAAACAAAGAATTCATTCACAGCTTCCCAAGGGCAGGCAGGTGTTCAGGCATCTCCAGGACCCGATCACATCTAACAGTGACTTGGGCAGACATACCCCATCACTCCAAACATCCCCCCCTTGCTCCTTCTTTCTGCCACTTCACACTCTGATCCATGATGTCACATGGTCTGGAATATCCCTTTGGTCAGTTTGGGTCACCAGTCCTGGCTGTGCCTCCTGCCAGCCTCCCATGCACACCATCTCCTCACCAGTGTGGCAGCAGGAAAAGCAGAAAAGGCCTTGGCTCTGTGTAAACCCTGCTCAGCAGTAACAAAAACATCCCTATATTATCATCACTGTGTTCAGCCCAAATCCAAAATACTGCCCCCCCCCAGCCACTGAGAAGAAAATTACCCCTACCCCAGCCAAAACCAGCACATTTTACATGGACAAATACAAAAGCTGTGACTTTTGCCATGAACTTACATATATATTTTTTTTTTCCACTGAAGCAGTGAGGAACTATCCAAAACAATCTAGTTCATGTACACAGTAAAACTGTGTAATCTCTTCACAAATATAAGAAATATAAGAGCAGTGAAGCAATCTTTAAAAGTTGTACTTTTTCCTCATCTTTTATGTGTGAAATATCTTAATGACGTGATCATTAGGTGAAGATCAGATTAGATGCAGGTGTTAGTGCTTACCATTATTCCCTATAAAAAAAGAAATAATACTTTGAAAATGTGTTGGAACTAAGTATTCTTGATAGACTTGCTGGAATTTGATTGCTAGATCATTTTACGAGCAAAATTCACACTTTTGGAAAAACTGTGCTTGTTGCTACTTAATTGCTTGTTTTTCCCTCACTCACTCTAAAAGCTGGGGGTAGAAATTCAGAGATACTGAGATAGTCTAAGAGTCTAGGAGACATTTTTTCATCATCCTTTCGCAAGAAATCCAAAATACTAGCCCGGCTGTGAAATTGGTACTGAGAGCAGAGTATCTTTTTTCCCTGCCCTAGCTTCCCAGTAACATGAACTGTGTCACTTCACCCACTCCTCAGAGTGAAGGTTTGATCTCATTTTGCATGCAACCTCCAGTCATCACATTTTATGGCTTAGCTGCTGTTCTGGGTGATCAATAAGCCTCTCTGTTGTAACCACTTGGTGCAGCAGTAAACAGGGCAGCTGGCTGAACATGCTTTTTAGATATCTCTCCGTATTTCAGCACAAGTTCTGTATTTTAAAACTTTTATATTTTAAGCTGCCATGTCACCTGTATCATGTTTATCTCTTTCCCTGTGGAGAACTCTGTGATTAACTCCTTAATTTTTGCTTCTGACTTTGGTTTTGTCTAAGATATATGTATTTGTTAACTTTGCCAACCACTTAGGAAGGAAAGATGAAATATATTTAATAAACATATTTAATGTGAGACATTTTCCAAAAAGCTGCCTGCAGTGTAAAACCAGTTGATGGCAATCAAATTTGAGATATGAAAAATTCTGTGTATGTTCTTTGGAAGCATGTTACTATTACAGTTTCATATTTTATTCAACATTCTTTGAGAAAGCATTTTAACATACTTTTAATGTCATGTACAGTCAACTGTGATTACAGATAATTTGGCTTTTGAACTACTTTCACCTAAGAAATGGTATAAATTTTGTTCAGGTCCTCAGGCCATTTCCCTAAAAATACTAGATTTCAAGATTTGTTTCTTGAATCGTATACTTATTTACATCTGCTTTTTTCTTTCAGTAATTTTGCATGCACAGTCTGTTTTTTCTTATTATTTCTTTCAAAGACTGAAAAAAACAACAAAACTAACATATTTGGTTGCCCTGGTTGTCCTTAGTTCCTCTCTGTTTCTTTTATAATGCTTTCATTATCTTGAAATTACTTGAAGAGCCAGAGAAAAGGAAAAAAAGCTAAAGAGCTGTGAGAAATATTTCTCCATTCCAGCAGACTATTTTGAAAGCACGTTGAAAAAGACTAAGTTTGCCTTCCTCTTCTACATTTTGTCTGCATTTTATGACCAAGGTTTGGTCCCTCACAGCAAGCAGGAATAATTTTACACTTTATAAGTTCCATCAGAGGTTCTGTTGAAGGCCACCATCAGTGGCTCCAGCTGATAGTGTTTTTCCATCTGTGGGTATATTCAGTTCTTAGGACTGCAAATCATCTTTTCTTTCTACTCTACTGTCTGTCATTTTTAGGAAGGTACACAGTTTGCTAGATCAGGTTGCCTTTAACATCTTATTTTTTTCTTATACCCTGCTACTGCTTTTGTCCCTTCTCTCTCGGTGCTGTTAGGGCTGGCTTTGTGAGAGGGTCCAGGATTAACTCCAGGGTCAATTCAGTGTGCAAAGTCAGGCTTAACTTCAGTGCTGTTATGTTACTATGAGTATTGAATAGAGGCTGGCTGATTGGAGACTACATCTAGATGGGGAATTACTGGCTGTTGGATATCTAGAAAAATTTGTGGTCCATATGTCCTCAGCACCAGTCTGTCAGAAAAAGGTTTACTGGCAGGCTGTATCCTGTTGTGGATTGGTAATTGTCCCTGGTAGTCACTTAACCAGGAGCTTCCTGAGAATATTTTAATACTGTCTTCACTGGATTTATCCTCTGAGTGAGAAACCTACCTATCCTCCTTAGAGTATGAGATTCCTTCCTCCCGGGATCACTTTTGGTGTGGGCATCTTTTGTTCATTAGAGAGAGACTTTGCAAGAAGTATTTGTGTAATTTCAGAATACACAGATTTGTTTTATGCTCTGATACATGCAGTAGATAACCAGGACTAACACACTGCTAGGGTAGGTATTGCCATGGTCAGTATTCCCAGTGAGACATGGGATGTATCTTTGCTGCCCAGATTGTCATTAGCCGTTTGAGGCCAGGTCAGTCATTGTCTTGGAATGGGTTCATCCATGATATTGCCACCTTCTGATTCTTTGTTTTCTTTCCATAGATGTTTTTATAGCTTTTCACTTCAGAACTTTTTTACTGAGTCCTTGAGTTGTTTCTTAGCTATTTTTCTCATACCTTATGACTTTTCTCAGTAGAATCAATCCAAAGTAGTGGTGCTCTGCTCTACCTAGCTAGACTCTGCATCACTGGCAGATGACTTGCTACTCAAACAATTACGTGTGCTTTTGAAGAAATTGCTGTTTATGCTCCCCACAAAATAGCTTTCTTGAAGCTATTTCATTGTGTCTGTGCAAGACACAATGATTTCCCTTCCTGGCCCTATTTGGGTATCTGTCTGTATGGCTGTTCCATGTTTAAACCTCCAGCTGGCATTTTCCCATATTAATTTTTCTCCAATGTACTATCATGGTACGTGGAAGCTTGTACAGATGTAGATGTGCTTTGAGAAATTTCCAGCAGAAAGGAACATGTAGGATCCCTGCCTAATCCATGTACATGGCATTTTCCTGATTGCTGAATCACCCTGGCTTGCCTGTCCCCTGTGAAACCATTCTGAAAGAGCAGTGTCCTCATGTTACAGCTGACAGAGAAACAGGGTGTCATTACTCAGTCCTGGGAGATGACAGCACAAATGGTGTGGTCTGAGCCATATTTATCTCTAGAGAGATGTGCTGACAAAATCAATGAGTTGAAGCTAGTGGCATTCCTGAGTGCTGGTTGTCTCTGCTGTCAGCAAGGAAAACTTTGGAGAGCTCTCTAAAGCCACAGCACACCTGAGGCTGCCCTCACGTAGGGAGAACCAGTAGGGAAATTTTTGTGTTGTGTTTTAAGGCAGAAATGCCTTCTGATATAAAGAAGGACAAAGCTTAAGGATTTTTCTTTGTACTTCTCTGCAATCTCTTCAGGCTGTACATATTTTATATATGTTTATTTGGCCTATTATATGTTTTTTTTTGAATTTTACTTTCTTTACAGATTATATGTTGTAGACAAGTCTTTATATGTGTTTGCCAGGAATTCATTCTAGTGAATTTAGTTAAGGAAGCGAAAGGCAGCACTGTAACAATAAGCAAAAATTCTCAGTTACTGTTCTGTTAAAAACAATCCTGTGAGTTGAAGGAGTAGAACAGTACATTCCCTTCACTGGGTAAGGAAATGGTTTATCTATTTCAGCATGCTCTCCTGATGTTGGAAAAGAAGAGAAAAGAAAAGAAAGATATTCAGGATGCAAATAAAAGAAGGGAAGACATCAGAAAGCCAGATTTTTCATAGTCTCATGCAGATGAATAGAAGACTTCCCATGTGGATTTATCATGAAAAACAGATTTTCAGGCTATAATTGCCTCACAGATTTTAGCTAGGCCATGCAGTAGTTTTCCTTCAGAATATCATGATTTGTTACTGAACATCCAGTACAGTACTTCAGAGCATTTAAACTATGCAAATCTCCTCAGGGGAGGCTGTTATTTCACATTATCTTGGCCTATTTCTCTATTTTAAAATACCTGCTATGTTTTATACCTTGGTAAGAAGTTATCTCCTTCAATTTCAATAGAACTAGAAAATGAAAAGGTGATTAATTTTGACTTTGAATAGCATATTACTGGTAATCTATTTGATAACAGCTGTTGATGGACAAGATGGAGTCAGGATGTGCCCTTGAATAAAACAGAACTGCTTCATTCCCTCTTCCTGATTCTTGATTCCAGCCTTCACCTGCTTAGGTCATAAACCCAGTGAAAACGCCAGAGATACAGATTTGTTTCAACCTGTAAATTACTCATTAAATCTATGTCTAGCTTTAAATTGGCTATAAAAAATTATCTGCACTAATCTTTTGTTTCCAGCAGCACATGTACAGTGGGGAAATTACCAGCAGTATTGATCAGTTGTTTCTTGAGTGAGTTAAGTGGCTTGATTTTCTGGATGTCTGTTTTATTTCCATTTCCCCCATCCTCCTCTGCTCCTGGAACAATGACATCTCTGTCTCTCATTAATTCATCTGTGCAAGATGCTTCCACATCCATGCTGGACCCCAAACATACAGTGAGGAGTAGGTTTCCCTCCTGCCCTAAACTAGCTAATTTGCTGACTGGGAACTAAAACTGTTGATTTTGTAGTTTTTTAAAATTTGTGTTTCTAAGTTGACTTTGCTTATTTATCCAGCTCTTGACTTCTGAGAAACATGGAAGGTATGTTGGAGATGCTTGTGTAACCTTGCTGGGAGAGAATAAAAGACTAAAAATGAAAGAAACAACAAAAAACTCACCCTATCCTACTGGCATTGGTATTAATAGAAAAAAATTATGGAAATTTTGAAAATTACAGAATTGTTTTTCCTATAGAGGTTGAAAACAATTACAGAATTCTTGACAATACTCCCTTAACATTTTAAAATGAGGAAGTGGGGTACGTGTGGGAAAGAAATTGAACTTTTTCTGTAAGAACATTTGGAGATGGAAGATCATGATAATATTTTAAGCTTTTCAAAAGTAGGTCTGAGGGTTTGAGGGAAAGAAGAGCTAGTTGGCTTTTTTGTTTGTTTGTTTGTTTTAATTACTGTATACTTTCCAAGAGAGTAGCCAATTTAAACTTACCTTATTAAGTAACTGTCCAGGGCACAGATTTTATTTTAAAGCATAAATGCTAGAGGCATTATTGAAACTGATCTTTGAACTTTGATGTTTTACACCTTAAAAGTGCTTGGTAATTACACTGTTGAACTAATGTTCTTTTTTTCATATACTGAGTTTTTCTAGAACATTTTTTGTCAAATGTTTTCATTGATTTTTTTTTTTAATTTTAGTCAGTGAAGAATGGGTGTCCAGTATAAGACAGAAGCTAAGAGAAAGTAAAATTATATACATGCATATAAATGTAGCATGCATTCAGTAGTTAAACAACAATTTTTTATCCACAATGTTAAGAGAATTCTCAATATAGTGGTACATGCTTGAAAGTCAGGAAACCGTCAAGGTTTTTCTTAATCAGAATTTAGCTTGGAGAAAATTGTGTACTTCAGCTTGATTTTAAAGGTCTTATTTCCCAGGTGTTAAGCTTTTTACATATTCATGATAGTCCCTGTCCTGGCCCTTTTTTTCTCATCCCAAGTAGCATGAGGTGTTCTTAGAAGTCCAGCCTCCAGTGCAGTGTGAGGAGTCACTGGGCACAGATATTTAGAATATAAGGGTAAGATGTTATTGCAAACCCTTGGTACTCTCTGTAATTGCTGTGAGCAGCAGGATTTGCCTGGAATCCCTTTTGGAATTCTGTGCAATGTAGCATAGACTCAGGTGTGTTACACGAGAGTGTCTCTTTTTTATCTTGTATTTCTGTAAAACCCAGTCATACAAATCAAATTTATACCATCAGGTCATTCCATAATTGTCCTGCCAAACAATTAACACATTTTCCACAGCTCTATAAATTCTTTGGTCTACTTTCTCAACTTAGAGTTGTACAACCTTTCAATAGATACATATTTCTGTTGCTGTCTGAAAATGTTCTGAGTTGTAATTATGTGAAATCTCAGTCTGAATTGCAGTCAGGAGCAAATTGAAAGGAAAGAAGAGGGAGCTTTTTTAGTATTATTTTTTATTCATTGTTTTAGTCAAAAGTTGTCAGGACTAGTTGACTTGGTTAGGAAAGCTGTCAGAATGTTCTGGGCATGCAGATGTGCATTTTCTCCTTGGTGAAGTCAGTGTTGTCTGAGCTGTAGTTTTGCACTGTATGTGATGGATAGATCCAACGTTTTTTACAAGTAGCAGAGAAGGTCTTGCTGAATAAGGAGATGTAACATTTGAAAGGGTCTGTGTTCCCTTCCCTAAACATCCCATAATAAAGTTTATACAGTCTTTAAGAATATGTTTGATTTTGTGGTAGGGTTATATGATTAATTGAAATAAGAGCTGCTAGCAGCTGCATTCACAAGTCAGATTATTCATTATAGGGAAAGATGCATTTGGGTTGTTCAGTCTCAGCTCAGTAGCATATTTGAATCTGATGAATTTCAGGTAGGTAAGACAATCCCCATATAACAAAGAATTTAAATTTAAACATCTGCCTCACTTGCACTGTAATTACAGGGAATATAAATGTGTATTTCAGGCATCTATTCTAACTGCTCTGGTGTGAATAGAGGTAGGATTATTTGTGTGGCTAATTGGATTGATAAATAATTTGGTATGCCCATAATCTATATGTTCACCTCAAAATTATATATTTCTCCTTGCTTATAAGATATAACCAGGACCAATAATGCTGTAGCTCAGTTTCTTGCCAAATGGGGTCTTTAAAGCTGTTCTGTGAAGGGGGGGGGGAAATAATTTGAAATAATTTAATTAAAATGAACATCATATGCTTTGTACTCTGCTGCTTTCATTCTTCCCTAGATATTTTGCTGTACTATTACTAAGATTAACAAATTATTCAAAATATATTTTTTTTATGGGAAAGATAATAAATTATTCACAATCTCATTAAAATGGATATCTTTCAGTTACCAGGGGGAATTTGGATTCCCTGATTTACTTTTCTGTCACAAAGCTGGAGTGATTAGGCAGGGCCCGTTTTGTTTTGATAAAGCCATTGGGATTGTACCTGCCTGACTGTATTTGCAAAAAGAATGCATATCACTAATACCACTTCTCTCTTCATATAAATCTCAGCAAAATTTTGTCTTTTTCTTCTCTGCCTTTTATGATGCATACAGGATCTTATTTTCAGCTTTTACAATATTTATGTGAAATCCTTCTTGTTTACCTGAAGATCAGGTTGATACCTTCAGTCATCAACATTAGCAACAATCTTGCATCTTACAATAATATTTAGGTTTAAACAATATTTAGTTCTTTAAAAGCATTGCTGATACCAAGCTCAAAAACCCATGCAAGCTCCAAACCAGCACAGGAAGAAGAGAGTGCGGGCACTTCTGCTGTGTTTGCTGTGTGTGAAAGGCAGAGATGTGCCAGACTTTGCCTTTGGTTCAGTGTGATGCTTCTTCTGCCCATAAGCCATAGTATGTAAATCAACAGAGGGCATTTTGGTATCAAGTACTGAACATCATTTGTGTGTTCTTAGAGAAATGCAGAACCAGGACTTACATTGCAAATAGCTGAAAAGTGTTTGAATTGTGACCTTTACTATATGAAGGAGTAATATCTCACAACCACTAAAGCATGCAGCGCAAAATGCTTCATTGAACAGCAAAGTTTATCTTAACAATGTACATAAGATTCTTTATTACACTCATAGTCTAGTATCACATACTTGGCCTAGTATCATCTGTTGAGAGGAGGGAAATTAAGCTTACTTCTTTGCACAATAATGGCAATTTTGAAATGACAGCACATTTAAAGGGCCATGAGAGCATTGGAATAGGGTTTTACTTTCTCAAACTTCTCTTGCTAGGACATTGTTTTTACCATGTAGTAGTTTATGTTCAAGGATTTTACTCTTTTTACTGTTAATATACTACATTAGGTAAAACCTCTGTTTGCAAAAATAGTTAAAACCTCTGAAATGTATATGTGTAGTGAAAGTGGACTGAACCTTAAGTACTTTCGGCATTTACATCTTGTTAAGGTACTTACATATTTGTGAAAACTTTATTTTCACAAATCTCTTCCTTGAGAGAAGGAATTTAGCATTTTATTAATTTTAAACCAGAGAAACAGTGGTATAAGTGTAATAAAGATTTTCCCTTACTAAAGTAATGGTTGTTTCAGAATAAAACCCAGAGGCTTGGAAGGTAAGAAGAATCTCTTTTCATAATCATTTTGTGAAGCATTGGGAAAACAAATTTTCATACAAAGTCCAAAAGGAGACGTAGAATGAAAATTATCCCATGCAACCATCAAGAGGTCTGTCAAATTTAATGATGTGACTGTTTCCTTTATCTCTAAACTGGAGCTATTAACTGCCTCTTAAAGGTGTTAAAATCAGTGTAGTTAACTTGAAAGGTTTTTTTGTAATAGATGAACTTAAAGAATGCAAATAATGTTTTTTGATTGCCTTGTTCACCTGCTTGTGTTATAAGAATGTTTTTACAGAGAGGAAAACTATAGTATTGCAACAATTTCTGATGTTGAATTGTCTTTTATCTGATTTCTTCACAAGCACTGAAAATTCCTTATAAATTAAGTAATTTTCTCCTTCAGAAAGATACTAAGATAAAACAAAGATTATATGCCCATAAAGATTGATATCTATTAATTACAGGTAGCGCTGCCTTTTTCACAGTAAGTGCCAGTAATTTCAGCTAATCCCTGAGGTTTGTTACCTTTTTTATTACGTCTGCTACATGCTACCCAAAACTTGAATTGCATGCTGTCCTCTTAGGAGCTGTTCCGATTTCTTTTTTTCTAGCCGTTGTATACAATTTTCTCTTTTCCATTAAATAGGAAAATAAGAATTTGATTGCTGAAAAGAACTGTTTTTCAGACCTGTGTCAACAATGTGTTTTCTACATGCACAAACAAGCAAATCAGCTTTATCACACATAATAGCACATGACACTAGACAACATAATAGCTTGTCAGTAGCTGTTGAGGAAATTTTGGATAATCCTTAGCTTTCCAGCTTACTTTACATCCTTTCAAATGAAAAATCACAAGCTCTATCCTGTTAATCTTTTCTTCTTACTGATTTATCCCTTTTCCAAATTAAGGATTAGTTTTTGTGTTATTTTTCTTTCTTTGATCTTTAGATTTACCCAGTTCTCCCAGCTCTGAATTAAGTGGAAGTGCCTTTTTTCCTGCTTTCTGGTACCTCTGCTTTTTGATGCCAATCTCCATTGATTGAGGAAATGCAGGGGGTTTTTTTCAAACTTCTTGAAGCCTATTTATTTCTAACGTCCTTCTATTTGATATACAGTGTTAATTAGCCTGGCTTGCCTTCTGCAGTTGTTGTTCCTCTTTGCAATAAAAGCATGTTTAAATGATTCAAGATGAGAGGGAGAGATTCACTGATCCCTAATTACTTAACTGACCAAAGAGTATTTTGGGGGCAATTTGTTTGTCCTGTCTCTCTAAAAAGCAGAATGTTGGTGATGAAGCATTCAGTGTCACAGAAAAAAGCAAGGACTTAAAACAAGTCAGTGTTATTCAGTAGACAAATTATAAGTGAAACCTATTTTTAACAATAAGCTTAATTAATTCTCAGAACAATTCTCAATGAAATGTGGAGGATCCACTATCGCTGACAAGTTCTAAATCAAGTGGCTGTGTTTTTTCCTAATTAAATTCTCTTGTTCAAGAAGAGTTATTGAGACTGAACCTTGATTTTTTCAAATGAGTTCTTTCTATGTATTTAACTCAAGTTAGGAGATCATAGTTACTGAACTGTTTAGCTGTGAAGAAACAAAAAAAGATCTCTGCAGAGTTCTGCATAATCAAATATGCTTTAAACATGCTTTAATAATGCAACCCAAAAAGGAAAAAATAAGTACTTTGAATTTTCTGAATTAACATTTTCCAAATTTCCATTATATTATTTTTCTTATTCTTTTATGACATCAGCATGAAAACAGGGTCAAGAGGTCAAATACCATCAATAGATACAAACTGTACAAGCTTTCTTTTCTTTACCGTTGTAGCCTATTGACTCTAAAGAGTCAGCATTTTAAGTTTTTTGGTCATTAGTCTATATACAAAAGGAAGATACCTAAAAAGGAAATTACATTTTGAGTCCCAATATATTCAACCAGAAAAAGCTATAGATTGTAGGAAAATGAACTGCTCTTTTTAAAACTCTTTTTTTCTACTCTTCTCCAACTCCTTGCTGCCATGTATCAGAAAATAAACTTCTTTTTTTCCTTTAGGTTGATACCAAATGACAGTTTGTAAAGATCTGTTCCTTGTCATCTTTACACAGAGGATTTTTTTCCTCTGGCTTTTCTTCAGTTCGCACTATGACAAACAGCTGTTGGGAAATGCATTTGTTACTACTTTTCTCAGTGTTTGGCTGCAAATCACTTGTGCCTTGAGCTGCTTTGGAGTCTAAGCCATATGGAGAGGAAAAATGGCTTAGATTTGAAGGCTGGCAGCTTCTTGTTTTGACAGATTTAAAATGTATTATCTCGATTAAGTTACTTGCATGAAAATTTCCATTCCCAGTTATCTCTCCACAAGTTATTGTCAGAGGAAGTTACAGTTACTGACCTAAAATGTCTTCTTTCTGTTCCAGAAAGGTATTGCAGTTTTATCTATGGCTATATTTTAAATAAGTTTTGGAAAAGAATCAGAAATTATCCATTTTCTTCCTTCCTGAATCAAAAGAAAACTGGTCTCTTACTGGGAAGTCAAACAGTTCATGGAAAAAAAAAGAAAAAAAAAAAAAAGAAGTAAAAGCTAAATTTTTGACGTTTGTTTTGTATTTTGTGTGAAAATGAAGTAGTCATCTTGCCTTCTGAATTGTGGCTGATAGTGTATCATTTGGTTTCCATTGGAAACCAAATGGTTTCCATTTCTGGGTTCACTGAGAGGTACAGGATCTGCAGCAGCCGCCCCTCTTCAGAAACACTGCAGCTCCCAATTACCATTGAGTCATCCAAAGCCTGTCTTCTGTATGATTCAGAATCATCCTGACGCTGTCAAGTAATTTGGGTCCTTGATCCCTTCCAGAATATCTTAATTCCTGCTTTTAGGCTTAATTTTATTTGATTTTTTTAATCTAGTTCATTTCCTACATTTTTGCTTCTAAACATTTTGTTTTTTTTCATTAGGCCCTCAAGTATATCCCTTTATATTAATCTCTGAATTTCAGAGGTCAGCAGCTCATATATTTATTGGATATTTGACTACTGTTTGCTTTAAATTACAGCTGCAGGGATGATTTTAACCTTGTTCACACAACAGGAATCAATGCACAGTCCCCAGCCATGAGCTGCTAATTGTCCTTATGGCTGGAAACTCATACCACATTTCAACTGCCCCTCAGGGGACCAGGAGAATTGTAATAATTATCATATTAACCACAGAAATTCAAGGGATAAAATATTGTGTTACTTGAATTAAGTCTTAACGACATTCAAATATGATCTGTAGCTATACCTGAGTCTGCAGATGAGTAGCCAAGTGTCATATTCACTGACCCAGCATCTCCCAGATCTTTGTAGCAGGGTTAAAATATTTCTGGATATTTCTAAAGTGATGTGTCCTAACATGGTGTAATGATTGAGTAGCAGGAATGTACATAAGTAGCATGTGAGATTTCACTGACAATAAAAGATGATATTGTGTAGACATGGGAATTTTCAGAGTTTGAAAAAATGGATTCTGTCAGAAATCATTACTTGTTAAAAAAAGAACAAGTCAATGTAAGTTACCATTTTGTCCATAAAAATCAAAAATGTCGTTGAAGTAGAAAGGCATTTGACAGCTCAACAGAGTTTCTTTCTAGAGAATATTGCTGATGGATTTTTTTTCTGTACTTCCTCCAGGGAAAAATTATTGTTCTGTGATGGTCTTGATAAACTCCGAAGCATGTTTTGCATGTCAATGAGAGCAGTTAGAATACAAGATGTATTCTATAAATTGGCATCTTAGAAGTATGATTGCTGGCCTCTGTATGTGGCCACTGCAGTCAAGTCAGTATTCATTCCTAAAAATAAGATAAAATTCAACAGCGGTGACATCCAGGCTATTTTTTGACTGCATTTTCCCCTGACCAAGGAAGTAATCAAAACGACACCCTAATAAATAGAAAAAGAATGAAAGGTCGTCTTCTGTTCTCAGGAATTTTCTATCCCTACATAAAATTTTATGAATTGAGTACTGCAACCTTGTTTTCAGAGCCCATGATTTTTATATTTTCCTTTTCACTTCCATAGACCACAAGAAACATCTTGAAATTGTAACTGGCATTAAGAAGAGTGCTTGGTTTAAGTACCAAGCTGTCTATGGCTGTTGTTAGTGTTTTAGGCTTTTTCTGTGTGAAATCCACATTCTCCAAAGACATCAGCTCCTAGCTAAGCCCCAAATGCTTCAGTTACATTGCAGCAATATCCTGGCTGACCTTTGAATATTCTACCTGTAAGGACAAGGACAAAGAACTCTAGCTGAAAAACTGTGATCCAGAGAAAAGTTTCATTTAAGGGGCCAACTTTTAGAATAGTTAAAGACTGAACCTGCAGCTCTAAAAACTGGTACTCTGCTTAGGGGTTTTTAATGAAATAAAAGAATTTTCTTTTGTATTTTATTTGCTGTTCTTCTTTGTAGGTGGGAACTTGATATATATTCTCATTTAAGCCTGTCTTATTTTCAGATGGAATAATAAATGTAAATAATTTCCTCAGAATTTTGGAATCTGGAGATTACCTGCTGACAAGTGTCATGGTTTAACACTGAGGCTGGCATTGCCACGTGTTTAATTTCAGCATGTTGCACACAAAACAGAGCGGGTCAAAAGGATACAAAAGTGGAGCAATAAAAATATTTGTCTAATTTGATAGGCTAAGAAGTTACTCTTAGTCCACTTACAATTAATACTGCTGTTCATAGCTGTGAAATGCATGTAGCATATTGTGGGCTCTGTCATTCACTGGACTACTGTTTTATGATGCAAGTCAAATTAATGGGCAAACATTACTTTTAAAGAGGGATTCCTCTTACCATCTTTATTTATTTTCTTGAATATGAAGAGACTAAAATAACATTGCAGAAATCAATTCTGCCTTACCTACAGAAACCTGTAAAGCCTCAAATGATGAAGAGTGAACTTACCAGAATTATGAAAATTCATCTCTCTCCCTCTCTCTCTCTCTTTCTCTTTATATATATATATATATATATATATATATATGTGTGTGTGTGTGTGTGTGTGTATATATAAAATGTGACTCACAGTCACGCTATTTCCAGTTACTGTCTGCTGTATGAAGTGTGATATGTCTTCTGAATACTTGTAGCAAGCAGTACAATTTTTGGTTGCATGTAAGAAGTAGAAGGATGTAAGAGCACTGGTGTCATTAGTGATTTCACAACACTTTGCAGATTTTGATTAAAATCTGCCATAGCTTCAGAATTTGACTGTGCTTTCACAGATCAGACTAAGAGATACATATATCTGTGAAGTTTAAAGTGAAAGTAAAAACACATCTATCAAAAGTAATCAGATATTTGACATATGTCAGAAATTCAATTACATCTGAACTGAAGCAATTACAGTTTCCTTTCAGGCATGAACTCAAGACACTTTTGTGTATGTTTCAATCTAGAAAAAGGTTAAGAAATAGGGAAGTTGTCATAGTCGTAATTTACTTGCCAATACTTTATTTGGGTACCATGAGCTTTTCTTAAGAGAGAAAGGACAAGGTTTGGTGCTGTTTTTAGTGGCTGGGCACTAAATTGAAAGTCACACTTGTTTAAGAAGCATATGCCATTTCTTGTGTGGCTCTTGCATTTTCGAAATATTTGTGCGGTGATTGTCTACTTTATTGAGATTCTAGGCAGGTTGTGCTTGTAGAGTGTTTTTTTGTACACAGAATACAATTAACACACTGTAGCAGAGGGGCAAGAGAGGTTGAGCAGGTTGAGCAGATTTTCTGTTACTGAAGTAGAGAATGTAAGATCCTATTGTTAAAAAATATGGCCATCTTCTCTCTCCACTCAGCTCAACACTCTCCATCCACACCGAGCTTTTAGTCTTCTATATAACTACTTATCAATTAATCTCTCCTGAGAATGTCAATTATACTTAAAAGTGTGCAGAACCAAATTTAATATTTAGCTTAGGAAAGGAAAATTGAAC
Organism: Onychostruthus taczanowskii; assembly: GCF_017590055.1. Taxonomy (NCBI): domain Eukaryota; kingdom Metazoa; phylum Chordata; class Aves; order Passeriformes; family Passeridae; genus Onychostruthus; species Onychostruthus taczanowskii. Next base: position 7,641,739 of record NW_024498906.1, on the reverse strand, counting down.
TAACATAACTGAGTTTATACTTTTTTATTGTTTAGTATGTCACAAATAGAATCACTCGGAGAAGAGGTGTAATATTGCATCTTTTACAGTGCTGATTTGGAAGAGATTTGCATTTTTTTCTTCAGCTTTGAAGTTTGTCTCCTGCTTTCATTGACTCTGGATGTAAGATATTACTATGTTGCAGACATTTAGATATTGGATGCCAGAATGATCTACAGAGTTTTATCAATGTAAAATTGTCATTAGGAAAAGGAGGATGATAAACAATTTTAAAATAGATGAACTGGTAAAAGGAGGATGGGGTAGATCTACCAACTCTCAGATTATTGGAGGGAAAAAATAGATTTGAAAGGAGAAAACAAGAGGAACTGTCAGTACACCATGAAGTTTTAAAACAAGATTTGGACCATAGGATAAATAGAAAACTTACTACTTTCATTCCTGATTATTCTTCACTCTTTTCTCTTATCTCTTTAACATTACCTCTCCCAAATAACTTTAGTATAGCAGTCTGGCCTTCTCCACACATCCTGCTCTCTGTCTGCCGTGGCTTCATTTTGCAAGTTACTGTCTGTGCCTGTTACCCTTTTGCTGGTTCCTCATGTGCTTTGTTTATTCATTTTTCCATCCCTATTGCTGAACTATTCCCTGGCTTTACAATGATTTTCCTTCTCTGACATTTGCCTTTTGTTGCTCTGTACTGCTCAGTTCAGCCTTGCTTCCTTACTGTTCTCGTGTCCTTCATTTGGATGTGGCTTTCCTGATGTGCCACCCAACTGGATTTCTCTCAAATGAACCCCAAGCACATCACCCCAGCACCCCTGAAGGAAAATTTCAAAGAAACCCCATGGTGTCAAGACAAGGGCATAAGGTAACAGCAGAGATGTAAAATATAATGAAATGTGGCTCCTATATGAATGTTGATCCTTTTTCTCTTTGATTTTTAGATAGGTCTGTAATACCTACCTGAAGTCAAAACTGCAGGTATCAGAGTTAGAGATAAGAGGGGTGATCTATGATAAATCAGTTTAGGGTTTCACATGATTTGCATATTACTGTAGAAAATTATTACATCAAAATTTGTAATCAGATGTGATTGGGAAGTGATGGAGACTTTGTTGTGAAATATATTAAATGGGAATTTTATATTTGGGTTTAAAAAACGTTGTTATTTAGTCTCAGTAAGAGAATGTGACTTTCACGATCTCTGTTACATGTATTTTTTCGAGTTTCTCAGAGTTAAAGATCTTAAGTATGATTTTGCTTGTTTTGGTTGTCAGCAGAGAAATTAATTACTGTACTTGGCAACATTTTTTCCTCAGTGTATTTAACCATTGTAAGCGTAGTTGTTCCTGCACTTCAACAATAAATAAATATAATAGGTCAAAATATAATATCTGTCAAAATAATTGTTTTGATTTTTACTGAAACTGCAATATAAGCTATTAGTTAGAAAAGGATAATTTTATAAATGGAAGGAAAACTTTATACTTGGCCTTTCAGACATGCTTCATTTAGAAACAAAATAAATTGCATTAAATGAAACAACATATTTAATTACTGAGCCTTGTTCTCAATCCATTTATTTTAATCTAAATAGAAAGTGTTTAACTTGTATCCATTATTTTGTACCAGAAATAAATTATTCTAAATGAAAAATCTTAATCAAATAATCCAGAAAGTCTCTGCCAGAAGTATGCAAAATTATATTAATACAAGATCCATAAAATGGTGAACAAATCTTATAAACATGCTCTAATACATTTCATTGTGTGCTTATGGCAGTGATGCTGTGAAGCCTTTATTTGTGCCATGTCTTTCTTAAAGCAACTGATGAAGTTTTAACTAATCATTTGTGAAATTGTTTATTAACATCTGAGCTGCATATTCATGACTTAACTTTTACAACTAAGTAATTCATCAGCTCTGAGGGATTCTGTTATTCTGCATAAGTACCAGAAGGGAGGATGCAAAAAGGACGGAAAAAGGCATTTTTCAGTGGTGCCCAGTGACAGGCAACACAGAAATCTCATCTGAACAGAGAGAATGCTTTTTTTTTTTTTTTTTTTTTTTTTACTTTGAGGAAGATTGAGCACAGAAACAGCTTGCCCAGAAAAATTATGGAGTCTCCATCCTTGGAGATGTCCAAAGCCTTTTTGGACATGGTCCGTAGGTGACTCTGCTGGGAGAGAGGTATTGGACCATTTGTCTGTCAGAGGTCCATTCCAGATTCAGGTATTCTGGGATTTTGTGACACTGCCAGAGGAAGGGGAAAACACAACTCTACCTCTTGGAGCAAGTATCCATAATTCATGAAGCATAGAGTCCCCTAGAAATGCAATCATTGTGGACCATCTGTGAAAGGAACCTCTCTTGCACCCTACTTACCTAAATGAGCTTTACTGAAGGAAGGAAAATGATGATGTAAATATTAAAACATAGGATGAGGCAAATTTAATTTTTGGCATTTTGCATGGTTATTTTATAAGATCTTTTACTTACCTATTTGTATGGAACTTGAAATACCTTGAAGTGCATTATGTTCCATTTTATTTGTCCCAGAGAAGATGTAATTAGAAGTATCCTGCTTCTTTGTTTTTAATTGCACCCAAAATCTAATTGTTATGTCAGGGTGTTCTCTTGTTCTTGCCTTTATGCTTTCCCTTTGTAAGGTGCACTGCTTTTCATATCACCTGCAATTCACTGAGAAAAGTATCTGTGTCTGGTTTTGCAAACAAGGATGCATTTTATGTGACATCTTAAAAGCAGAAGCAAGACAAAGCCTGTTGATCTATCATGACCTCAGAATTCTAGAAGCACAGAACTGTGTAGGCTGGAAAGGAACCTCTTGAGATCATCTTGTCCATCCAAACCCTCTGTGGCTCAAGCAGGGTCATCTCCCATCAAATTGTCCAGGACCATGTCCAGTCAAATTCTGAATATCTCCACAGATGAAGGCTGTTGGCTGTTGTATGATGACTGCCAACTCAGAAAAATTTATTTATATTTACTCATTGAGACTGAATAGTTATAATACTGCTGTAGCACAACTAACAGGCTGCTACTCTCACAGTTTTAAAATTAGAATCCATAACAAGGGATTGTGATTGTGTTTTTATGAAAGGGAATAAAAAATTCAAGCAGCCTCATTGGAAACACTAAAAAAAAAAAGAAAAACATGCAAGCAAAAATGGACCCACCCTTAATAAGAGTCAAAGTAGAAATGTTGTCTGTTCTTTATTAGATGCTTGGGATTTAGCAATGAAACACTTCTGGGGAAGGTGCTGTAAGAAATCTTAGTTTTCATATGTGAAGCAGGATTTTATCTCTTCCAGCAGATGAAAAGAAATTAATACCTAGGTCTGACTTTGTCAATACATTTTGGATACTGGTGTGCTGGCAGTATCTCACTCTTTGCTATCTGATATCAATTCTCCTTTTCTCCTTTTCTGGGTGAGTTCCTTGAGAAGGTATTAGCAATAATTTCCCAGCAGCAGCTGCTGTGTATGGATATTTTGGAGGTTGTCCTTTCCAGATTCTGAGGATAATAGGAGAAAACAGACCTAATTATAGTGAGTTGACATTTACATGGCCAATGCTAATTTTAGCAGAGCTGTTTGTGGGTTTAATCAAAATGCTGCTATAGTAATTTTAATGGAGAAACTATCAAGAAAACAAACAAACAAATAAGTAATTCTCCTAAATGATTCTCCATGAGACTTAAACAAGATATTCTGAACTCTGTCGCATCTCTCTTTTTCAATTAAAGGAGACTGAACTGAGTGCTCTTCTTCTGGGTAAAATCAATGGGAGGCACTCAGATGCTACAGAATTAATAGCAGTGAATCAGGGAGATGTGCTTCAGCATCTAGAAAATCTACCTGCAAAGTACCTTGCTAATATGAAAAATACATGTCTTTAGGTTAAAGTTCAATGGGAGGATAACATTTTGAAGAACATTTTGTTCCTTCCCATTACAGTTTTATTACCATGGCACTGCCTGGTATGCTTGCTCTTAACATTTTTCCTAATCTACTATAGAGACAAAAAATGCATCTTGACCCGTCTGTATTCCTTCCAAATAGCATCACAGCTACAGGCATCCACTGCTGCTTGAATTTTATCTCTCACACTACTGAGCTTTCTAGGGCTGACACAAAAGTTACACAGAACTCAACCACAGTGCAGTGTCCCAAAGAATTGTAGCCAGGAATTTGAAATATACTCATTTTGATTTATTATTTAATCCAGTTCTGAGTTCTAGGCTCAGTGCCTGAGGAATCTTTTACAGAATCAGTGTTTTCCAACAGCCTCTAGGGAGGCTAGAGGCAAAGCTTAACAAAAGGTTACCTAAAAATGAAATGAGGGAGGATGCAGAGCTCCACACACTTCTTTGTAAAGCAGTTGACTCAAATTGCAGCCCTTGGTTTGAGTCAGATGCCTGCAGTCTTTAATGGGTCAGTGAGCTTACTCTGCTAAATGTAACTGTTTCCTAATGGGCTGTAGGACAGTAAAAGAAGAGTGAGGTATTACCAAAATCTAGCCCAAAGCTTTTTACCAAATGTCATGTACCTGTGTTCAGAAAAGGGACTTGCTGTGGATTTCTTATACAGAATTTGTGGATATTCATTGCAGTAAAATAATTACACAAAGGCAAAGGATCAGCCAGTGGTATCAGTTTTTGGTATCCCTGGCAGAGTACCCAGGCAAATGTTCCCAGGCAAATAGGAGCTGGTAGCACTGATTTTTGTTGCAGTTGTACACAGAGCTATTTTCTGTGTGCTAGCCCACATTCTCTAAATGGGAAAGAAAAACAAAAGCAAATTATATTTGCCCTTATGCCTATTTTATCTTGTTAACTAGCCAAAATTATAATGAAATAAATCTGTATTAGCAGTTAATGATCAATTGGTTAGTTGACAACTGCAGGCAAGCCTGGTGATATAAAAATTACCATTATTATGAACATCTTCTATTAAGCAGATTTTTTTTTATTAAAAATGTGAATACAATCTGTTTCAACAGCAATATTATAAAATTTCTCTTTTCATGATCTTTAATAACCAATTTTCTGCCAGAATGACCCAGAATGTTATCATATGGATTCTGCATTAAAATCTATTAAAAAAAAAAAACAAATCAAGGGGCTCTGTCCTGTAACAGGCATCATTAAGCTACGGATGAAAATATGTAATGTAATGTATATAACTAGTTATAAGTTTACAGTCTGTTCTATTTGCCATCTGTTTAAAGCTTTGCAAATGAAGCTTAAGGATGCGCTGTAATGGATTTACAAGGTGTTTACATTATTTTGGTATCCATGTATGTGTGGATTCAAGGCAATCTAATTGCAAATACATCCTGGAGTATACTCTCCTGTTTTAAAGATATTACATGCCTTTGTATTAATTAGACCAGAGTAAGCCCAAAGGGGGCAAATCCCAACAGAGATCTGACTCTTCTCTCACTGGAGGAGAATAGTGTGTCAGTGCTGTAGTGGGTTTGTGATCCAGAGGAGTGGATCCCAGTTCAGATGTCTTCAGGAGTATTGTAACTATGCCTGATATCAGCTTATTTATTTCAGATATTGGATTAAAAATGAGCTGCTAATTTTAAAAGATTTTGACTTTGACCATGTAGTTGCCAACAATATATGTATATGTAGTATGTTTTTTTAAATTTGGGTATGGGCTTGATGGATAATGCCTCAAAGATCTAAAGAAAAATATTAAATCTTTATCAAAATGAGAAACGAAATATAGTTTGGTTTTTCATTTAGATATTAATATTTTAATGTTTTTTAATTAGGATATTTTCAAGCTCTTTCATGATACAAAACTTTTCAAGTAATTATTTCAAATGCAAATTGCTCTTGCCATGGTGAACTTCTGCAAATACACAAGAATTAAGCAATCACAAATGCAAAGCAGCTGGTTAATTTTCATAATTAGTATATGATAAACCTCTTACATACAGAAATTCAGATAAGCTTAGGTAAGAATTTCCTATGGCTTTTCCCATTCATAATAAAGTCAGGCAGTGGTCTGTATTTGATGTCCTGAGACCTTTTTAACTGTGAGAGGTAGAAAACCTGCAGACTTGTGTGGTTTTAAATATTCACAACTTTCCTAATTTAAGATTGATTTTCCCATCTTAATTTTGTTAGTTTATCTTAATTTAAGAGTGTTTTTAGTAAAAAGCTTAACACCCATGGACTTTATAATTAAGTAGTGGTTAATGCAGATGAGGAGTCGAGACTTGTGTTTTGGAGAACTGTTTTTCAAACCCTTCTCTCCTTCCCTGATGTGACTTGAACATTTTTGTCTTTCTGGCCATTCGTGTATTCTTGCATGATATCATTGTACTTCATCTCCCAACACTTCCACCTTCATTCCCAAACTTTTGTGCAGCCACCTTTTTTTCCATTTCATCCTTCCCAAGACTGCATTACAATTTCCCTACCACCACTCTTCTACAGCTCTCAGCTCTGAGGTCTTCACCCTCGAGGAATTTTGGCTGGAGGACGGTGGTCATTTGGAGCAGCAGGTGAAGTTTCCCTGCTGACACTTTTTGAGCATGAAGACATGTGTGGTGATCAAAGAAGCACTTCCCAGGAGGGTGCTGCATGTCCCAGGCAGGGTGATTCCAGCAGATCCAGTCATTCTCAGGGACTGATACCCACAGACCTGCAGCAGCTTGTATGCATTGTAGAAAGTGTGAAATATTATCACAAAAACTGATTCAAAGCATAATGTAGAAGTAGTTACTCATAACTAAGAGGATTTTCTGCAGATAGAATTAAAGCTGAAACCCTGACCCTGAAGTGTAATTTCCTGCAATTTCCAGGAATTCTTTTCAAACAAAGAGCTTTATAGTGAAAAGACTGATTTACTTGTTCCACTCTGTGTAATCTTTCGATTGTTTCTGAAATAGCTGAGGTAGATGTTCTGACACTTGGCAGACTGGCAAGTCACTGTAAAAAGACCCTTAAAGATTGAAAATATCAGGCTCCCTTCATTATAGACAATGTAAGCTTAGTTTGTTTTTTTTTTTAAACAGCAAATTCAATCAGATAAAAAAAATCATACATAAAAGGCATGGTTTGTATAATAATAATAATGATGAAGATTCTTTGAAATATAGTTGTCTTGAATGTGAGCATTTTTTTTTTTGATTGATCTTTTTAATGCAGTGTTACTCACAGATGTAACTCACAACTTTAAAAAACATGACTTAGAGCCTACAAAATCATGGGATTGACATGCATATGTTACACATGATCTCTGAATATTAAATGTGGGACATTTACTTAATCGCGTTTTTTTGTTTTGGTTTTTTTTTTTTTTTTTGTAACAAAGGCAGGGTAAAATGGGATTTTTTACAGGGGCAACCATACAATATGATAAAAGGTTAAACAGTGATTAAAAAAGGAAAAGGGAAAGATATGAGTAAAATGATAGAAAATATTTTGAAAACTTCCAGAATACCACAACAATCTGTTTCATCTTGCAGGAATCCAATTAGCTCCAAAAGAAAAACTGGAAATCCCTATATTATTCATGCCAGCTGAAATGAAAATTTATAAAGCAGTGGTGGTAATTCATGTAACGAGGGAAAACGGTGAGAACTGGCCTTATGAGGTTACTGCTGAATCAAATTCAGACTTAAACAGGTAATTTATTCTAATAGGAAAGGAAAAAGTAGTTGAGATGCTTAATCCTATCACCATTTATCCCATTGACTATTCATGTGTAGCTCCCAAGGGCAGTCCAGTGTCTGATTTTGAGGGCAGTGGGTATCCATCAAAAGCTTTTAATGTACCCTGCAAAGTATGCAGATTCAGGGTAAGATACCTGTCTGTTTCAATACCTATCTATTCTTGCTTTAAATAAAGAAAATGTAAAGTATTGGCTGCTGGTGCAGTTATGGATATTGAGCAAATTAAAGCTCTTAGTACCTCTGTTTTTTCAATATATTTGGGATAATAATGATTCACATCCTGATATTTTTATGTAATTCAGAAACTGCAGAAATTTTATCTCAGTGTAAACATAACCTGACAGAATGCAGATCAGGGCAAAAGTTTTCAGATCTATAATGTTTGAATATACTCAGTGGATCTAAGTTGTAGATTATATAATTTATAGCTGATATATTTAGCTGGATTTTATTTCATGTTTTTCTCAGATATGGTTAGCATTACAGCATAGATTAGAATAGAGTCTAACCTTTCCAACAACTCTTAAGTCTGGATTACTTTGGAAACAGAATTTTCAACAGTGTAATTGATACTTGTATTTTTCTAGAAATGTTATTGTAGCAGAGAACGGGGAAGCTCAGGGAATACTCTGGATCTATCCCATTAATGGAACACCTCAAGCACCACAGCAGAAATCAGGTAGGTAATGCTTGAAAAAAGCTTGTACAATATATTTAAGAATATGTAGGAAAATCAAATAGTCAGTTATATTCTTACCTGCTTGATCACAAGAATTTGCAGCAGTAGTTAGCTATATCTTAAAAAAAGATAAAATCACATATTAAAATCAAAATCTCCCACTTCGAAAGCAAATCTATATCATTACTTTGTTCTTATTGTGAATAAAAGGAATTGGGGTCAGTTGTAAATCTTAAGGGCTGTATCCTTCAGTATCCCAATTAATCCTGAGTTTGAGAACTGAAGGTAAGCTGAGCAAAGGACTGACTCAAGGGTAGATTTCTTCTTGCACACCCAGAACACCCTTCTGGAGAGTCTACAGGGTGTGCAGTATTGGAGTAGATGTTCACTACTTCTCTCAGCCTTGAATTTCATCTCTTAATAAAACCAGAATATAAAGTAGTGTGAACAGCAGTAAGTTTTCCCTTTGCTCCTTAGAAGTAAACTTGCATTAAAAGATGAGGACGTTCTTGGAGGTTTCTTGCTTATTCTGGGGATAGTAAATGCTTATATATTTGACCATCTGTTTTTTAAGTGTGGTATAATTCCAGAGCTATGAAACAGGAAGTTGTGAGCAGCTTTTTTAATTTATCTGAAACTACAGCTCAATATGTAGATGTGGGCCCAGTTCTATAACAGTTTGTCCTTTCAGCTTACCTTTTATTGATTGAATAAGTGAATATAATACCTTTCAACATTAAATGTATTAAGATACAGGAATGATTTCTGAAAAAAACATAGAAATAGATATTTGTACTGTCATTAATTTATATTGCTTAAGGACTCCTTACTTGTAGACAAATGCCAATGATGTGGTATTAATTAGAGCTTTCATCTCTTTAATTTGCACTTTAATACCTTAAGGAATGAAACAGAATATTATCATGTAATCAACTGTTGCCCAAAATGATGGCTTTAATGAGTCTCATTAGCATTAGAACCATGTATATGGATGTGGATGTTTGTTGTGTTATTTAAAGCTCTTGTGTAATTCAGTGGCACTCCTCAAGATAAATCTCCCTTTTATTGGACTGTTGCTTTCATCGAAATCACAGAATCATTAAGGTTGAAAAAGACCTCTAAGATCATTGAGTCCAACTATTAACTCCATGTAACCACTAAACCATGTCCCTAAGTACCACATCTCTGTGGTTTCTGAATGTTTTTAGGCATGATGATCCCCCAGTTCTCTGGGCACTTTGCTCCATCACTTGGCCACCCTTTCTGTGAAGAATTTTTTTCCCTGATATCCAGTCTAAACCTTCCTTGTCACAACTTGAGGCCATTTTCTGTTGTCCTGTCACTTGTTACTTGGGAGAAGAGACTGACCCCCACCTGGCTACGCCCTCCTTCCAGGTGGTTCTAGAGATGGAGGTGCTTTCTCCTGAACCTTCTTTTCTCCAGGCTAGAAACCCCCAGCTCCCTCAGTCACTCTTCTTAATCTCGAGACTCTTCCCCAGCTCCACTGTCCTTCTCTGGGCTCACTCCAGCCCCTCAATGTCCCTCCTGAACTGAGGGGCCAGACCTGGACACAGCACTCGAGGTGTGGCCTCACCAGTGCCCAGTACAGGGGGCAATCCCTGCCCTGCTCCTGCTGACCACACTGTTCCTGATCCAGGCCAGGTTCCAATGGCCTTCTCGCCTACCTGGGCACACCTGAGCTCGTGTTCAGACTATTTTTCATCAACATCCCCAAGTCCTTCTCCACTGGGCAGCTTTCCAGCCATTCTTGCCCAAGCCTGAGGCATTGCCTGGGGTTGTTGTGCCACAAGTGCAGCACCCAATACTTTCTATATAAGTTACGGATGAAAATGTTTAGCATTCCTGAATTGCTTAAAGTGATGTCACTTCTGTATATGATCAGAAGCTCACATACTATCAACCCTTTAGTCATTTCAAATTCCTAAATGCTTTTTTTAAAACAGCAAAACTAAATTGTAGCATATTTATAACTGTTATCCATTAGTTTATGTTCAATAAATGTTTGTAATACGTTTATTAATGCATTGCATTAATTTTGAATACATATCGTTCTTTGGCCATTGGTATGTTATGTTGGGCTATTTTTTTTTTCTCAAGGAAAAACTTAGGTCTTTGAAGAATGTCCCAGAAAACAGAAATAGGTGTTTGTAAGTGTGTTTGTGGAATTTTCCACTCCTACCTTGATTCTGAAAGCCTGTGGTTTTCAGTTACAAATGGGCATTTAGAAAACTTACATTATAAGGTAAAAATCTGAAGCAAGTAATAACAAGAATTCTACTTAAAAAAATTATAATGATCAAGAGTATTGTCATCTCTCTAAATGCAGACATTTATTAGAATTGCCTGGAGGCTACAAGTTTCCGTGTCAAAACCCTGAGCTGCTTTGCTGGTATATTAAGGAAGTTCATCTTTGGGTCATTCTTATTTGCATCTTAATACACTTAAACTTCTAGAATTCACTTGGCTTTTTATCTCATGAGACCAATTAAAATGATCAGTGGTCACAATCCATGTAGTACATGTTAAGTAGATGATACCTTGGCTATCTTATAGAAGTGATTACAAATGGAGGGTCATCCAGAATATTCTTTTAATTCTTGTAAAGTGTAGAGTCAAAGAAGCATGCAGCAATTTTAATTGGAGGGGACCACTGGGGGTCCTCTAATCCAACCACCTGCTCAAGGGCAGCTTGCTCAGGGACTTGTCCAGTCAAATCCTAGATATCTCTGAATTTTATTCATACATTTTACTTAGCCATTTAGGAAAAAAGAAAATATAAAATCAATTTTGGCAGTAAGATGAACTGTAGAATAAAAAATGACACAATGTGCACACAGTAGTCTGAAACATTTGGTAAACTAGCAGAATACAGAGAATGTAATGTATTTTTAAATATAAGGTCATGCATTTAAACAAAAAATGTATATTTAACCTATTTCAGTACTCTCTCTCATGGAAATTCTGAGAGATCTCTAGAAATTACTTACACCCTGTTAAACAGGGAAAGACCAACTTTCATTTAATCATAAAACCTTTTATTTTTTTGCTTTTGTTTCAGTCTTCCTTTCTTACTGGCATATTTAAAACTATGCTATAATTCCTACTAGCAGTTGAACTAAAATGAAGATACATTTAAGGTTAAAGATAAAAGAGAAATTTGCAAATGCTGTTGGCAACCAACTTAACAGATTTTTGTTTGCTTAGCAATATTTTCTACTACTTCACCACAACAGAAAAATAGAAATTGGAGGTTGGGAAAGCTTTTAGTTGTCTTGCTCCTTACTGGAATTCTGTCTTTGTCTAAGCACATTTAGCTTCTATGTTTCATTTCTTTGTTAAGATCAAGATGCCAGCGCTTTGCAAATAAGATGTTTTTGCTTTTCTCTAGTTGTGATACGCTGTCAAGCCAGGCAGAGGCTGGAGCAGAGAGTAGAGCTGCTGCTGATTGGTGTCATACCTAGTGCCTTGGCTCTGCCTGCTGCAGGGAGCTCTGCTGCGGTCGACACGGATGAGTCGTCCAACACCTTGGAAGTCACTGATGGTGAGAATAATTTTGGTCTCATACTATTTTAGGAAAATTTCAAATAAGTACTTCACCAGATGTGCAGCTCTGCCATGACAATCAGTGAGGTTTTGGCAAATGGTCCCAGTCCGCATTTCTGTCATTTTGCAAGTATAGGGTATTTCTTTAATTTTTTGTCTGCAGCTATAGGCACCTATAAACCCGAACCTTCCCTTTTTTAAAATTTGTCCTGGTTGTGAGGCTTGCATACACACAATCTCTCCTTTAAAAGAGAGCCTGCACAAAGTCTTCAGTTAGAAAAAATACATCTGTGTAAGCATTGCCAGGAGACATTTATCTGCAGGTTTATAAGATGCATTCCCATCAGCAGGTCAATATTGGTATCAGAATGGATTGAAGAAGGAGGGCTTTTTGAAAGAAGTGATAAAGCTTTGTAAAAGGATAGCTTCCACTTACTGTTAATCTGCTGAGAACACAGTGAAAATCAATTTATTCAGATGCAGCAGCTGTTCAAAATATACCTCTTCTTGAAACAGAGTGGCACAACAAATAAGTAGTAAGGAATGAATACTTGTTACTGCTGTATCACCAATATTTCTGTTATCAGTCATAGTCACTACAAAATATTTGAAAATTGTGTACTTTGGAAACTTAACATTCCATTTTGGGTTCACAGTCATCCTCCTTAATAAGGAATATGTTATTTAAAAATTATGGCATATAACATGAGACAGATTAATGTGTGTTTAACTTAGCTGCAGATGCAGGAAAGGATTTCACCTGCACTCTGACTTTGTTCAACAAAGTGGTGAAAGATGAGTTTATAGATGTTGATATAATTGCAGTCTATCAGGTAATCAGTTGGAAGGGCAGGCACACTTGGCTTTTGTGTCCCATTTCTGCCATTTGCAGTCTGTTCCAACACAGGCTGTGCAGGAATATTATGTTACAGAACATATCCTGCCAAGTAACAGAAAGAGTGAATAGCTGTAAAAGGTAAATCAAGATGCATTACTGCTTCCTAGAAGGCCAAATTTCATGCGAACTTGCACATTGATCAATGTAATCTCATATCAACAATTACTGTCCAGGTCTTTAAACAGATTTTATTTTTGAATGCTTTTAAAATAGGAGGAGATCTGAAGCTGAACTCTTGAAAAAGAGCTTGCAGAGCATATGCTTACTGATTGGCTAATATTCATAATTACTTTATTAAATTTTGTATTTACTCATATTGCAGTGTCAAAGATAACTTACTTCCTGGGCATATTATTATCTTACACACCCATATTACAAAGTGATACTAGTAAATCCAGTAAAGCGAAAAAATGTGAAGTTGTCAGTGTACATTCTTTCCTCTTTGGAGAACTGTAAATGCTATTATGAAAATTTATTCAGCCATTTGAGGACAGTTGTCCATCAAGATAAAAAGGCACTTTTTTATTTTATTTTAATTTTATCACAGAGTAACAGATTTAGCTCATTATTGGCTGGTCACGTATGAGTGGGCAGTAAACAAACCTTAAACAAACCTGGGCTATTTCCCTCCAAAATGGTGGCATGTGAATTGAAAAGAAAAACATGCAGTGAGCAAGCTGAGGCAGCATTTTGAAAGTCTTGCAGATTCATGATGTCTAGTTCTTGTTTTATTCATAGGAATAATTTATTAACACTGGCTTCTGCACATGGCACAAGACATTGATTTGGGGCATTGCATCTTTTTAAGTGAGAAGTTTGGTAATGAAATGCTTTGCACCCTGGGCAGTAAAATCATTTTCAACACTGTGCTTTTCATTGTTTTCAATGACATTTTAATGCCATTATTGATAGATGAACTTGAGGCATGTTAGGAAGCAAATTAAATAGTACTATCTGAGCTTTCTGCAGTCTACCAGTAATAACATAAATAAAAGCCTAAACCTTTAAGATAACAGTCTGGCATACTGTTCTTCATTTTTTTCTCTTCTGAAAGAGTGATTCATCAGAGTGCCTGTGTGATGTGTAGTAAGCAGTTTTTACACCCAAGGATAAATGATGATAATTACTGGCAGATTAGATTTAAACAGCTAATACTGTGCTTCAGTATTTAAATTATGTGGACAAGTATAAATTCTTTTAAAGTGAAAAATCTTCAAACATGTCTTTTACATAAAAAATTCAATTTCATCCAATATGGAGGAGTGCACTTGACACAGAAAGCTACTACAATTTCTTAAGAAAGAGAGTGCAATCTAAATATTGTCTAGCTTCAATGACATAGTTTCTTGTTCAGAATTTAGCAAAGTTCCAGGGATCAAATAATGAAAGCTTAATATTATAGACATAGAAAATCCAGTATGGCCCTTTTTAAAAATAATTTTCAGTTGCATTAAATGCATATTTTCACCCTAAATGTATTTTTCATCTGTTTTCTTACATATGGCTCTAAAGATGTCTTTTTTACTAAAGGAAATTTAAGAGCTGAGATTCATCCAATCAAGTGACATTTCCTATTTTTTTAGGTTAAGTATTCAATACAACCACATTTAATTTTCTACAGTCTTAAAAAAAAAATTAAACATTCACGAATCAGTTGTGGATGTTTGATTGACATTTGACATTCACAGCTTTGTGTGTTTGTAGTGGTCCTTTGTAACCTTTCCCTTTCAATTGCTTCAGTTTATCTCATAAGCCAGCCATGAGGGCTGAGTGTTTCTCATTAACTTCTCTCATCCTTATTAGTTCATAACTCTCCTCACAGCCCAGCAGCTGGTCTTAGCTCCTTGCTCTCAGTTCTTATTTGTGGGAAGGTTTCATGACAGTTGCCTTGTGGGAAACAGTGCTGCCCAGGTTCTGTAGGGTAGCACAGGTTATGACCAAGTTTTAGAGCCATTCTGAACTCAGACTAAACAGATGGGAGAGTTAACTGCACCTGAGAGTGAAATAACATTTTCCTGATATGCTAATCCATAATGTACATTGGCATCATTATACAAAGTATATCTGTACCCTTTGTTTCACTGTTAATAAAAGATTTATAGCAACTACCTAATATTCCTAAAACTCATCAGAATATTCAAAAGGCTCTATTTTCTTTCATTTCATTAAAGCAGCTCTTTGAAACCCGCAAAGAATAAAAACATATCCAAACACACATTAAAAAGCTATTTTCGATCCCCAGCAGAATTTTGTGTTAGCAAGTGGTATGGATTACACTAAATTTCCATTTAATGTGATGGATCTGGATCAGGAGGCTCACCTTTAAGATATAAGGTCAATAAAATTGGGTATGAACAAAGAAATCTTTGGAGACAAGGTATCTTTTTAGACTTGATCACTCATCCAGAGATGTTAATGTGATTGCTGATAAAGTGTAGCAGGTTAATATTGAAAGCAGCATGAAGAGGATAATAATGATGAAGATAGCCCTATATCCTACTTAAGGCATTTCTGTATTGTCAGAATTACTGTGGCATTATTTTTGAAATTATCCTTGAGGATGAGAAAATTATAGCTATATAAATTAGATTTTCTTCCTATGCAAGAAATAAAAGAAAGGATAACAAAGTGTTTGTTTTGGATTAAGAGATGATGAAAGCAGTGATCAATGGCAAAATGAAACTGTTGACAAAGGGGGTGAACCAACAATCGAGACACTTTATTATGGATTATGGCTTTGTTGTTAGGGGTGACAACTCCTGATGGAAAACAGAGAACTAGAAGTCAAAGTATAAAGCATCAGAGGAGAACTGAAAGTCTTAGATGCATTATTTTGTCATCTACGTAATTTTTGTTTACATCTGCCTGTTTGTTTCTTTATTTATGAGTGAAGCATGGGAGAGATTTGATGTATTGTTTATTTCCTTTATTGAGCTGAAATAATGCCAGACATTTTAATGAAGAAGGTCAAATAGTCCTTGTTGGTATACAAGAATACCACTGGGTCCATTAAAAAAGAGAAAAAATACAGCACAATTTTTATCTCATAAGTAAACCCTCCTACTGCCACTTAATATAACTAGAATGCTCACTTTAAATATTCAACACTTAAAGGGAATCAGATCTATTATAAACTAATCTGAAGTTATTTTTTCAACTTTATAAAATTGCAGAAAAATAAATAATACAAAACCAGAAATAATGAAATTCTGCCAGGTGCTACTCTTCAGTACGATGTAGATCCAGGAAACACGAGAAGTTCAAAAGAACTGATTGACTAACCCAAATAATGTCTGAAACAAGAACACACAAATAGATATCCCTTAAAATTATTTGAGCTAGTGGATAAGAAAAACCTAGGCAATATAATTAGCTGGAGGAATGTATTAATGACTTTAATTGCTCTGTGTTTGTGATTGCTCTTTCTCCCCATTCTTGCTCGCAGAATTTCCTGTAATCTCTTTGGTTGAGTGATAAGGAGGTATTGCTTCCAATAGAAACAGAACCACTACACCCTTGTTTTGTAAAGATATTTTGGGGAAGCTTCTGTAAATCAGAGCCATGGCTAACACAGCTCTATATGACCTTAACTGTTCTTCTGGAACATCATCATACCTAACAATGATCTGTCTGCATTAATTACCACTTTTTTCTGAATTATTTTCTCATTATTTATGGGACACCAAAAAAGCATTGCTGGTCAAACCCCTTAAGATGCAAACTTCTTTGTTTTTTCTGGGACAGTGGCCCTATGTCTCTCAGCTGTGTTTGAATGATTTTTGTCATAGAAAAGTGGAGGATTTATGCACCTAAATTTGCCTCAGAAAATTTATCAGACCGTCACTGTAGTAAAAACTGCATGCATGCAACAAGCCTATCCCAAATGCTCTTCCATTTCCAGGTTATTACATCCTATTGTCATTCCTGTGATAAAATTCTTTATCTTTGACTTCTGTCTCTGAAGTTACATTGTTCAAGTTTTGTTGTTCTTACAGAAAATGAAGTTATTATCTCTAGATCTCCTTCATCTCTCCCACACTACACATTTCCAAGAGAACATGATACAAAAATTCCTCAACAAACTTCCCCCATTATTTTGTACAATGTATAAAACTTTATGTTTTATAAATTACTGCATCAGGCCTGTTGTTTTGACAGTTTAAGAACAATTTGATCTGAAGCTTTGGAGATAGAGGAAGATATTAAAACTATAAGACAAATAAATAGAAGTTACATAGAACCACCACGGAACTTTAAATGAAGTGATAACCTTGAACCATCACTCTTTTCTTCAAGCCAGCTGAGGAAGACAAGAGTGGAACCTCAGAAATTTACTACATGAAACTTTTATTAATTCTGAAACTTAATTTATATCCAAAAAATAATACAAGTGGGTACCTCCCATGAGATTAAATGTCTTATAGTAGAGGAATTTATACTACCCTGTGTGATAGATGTTTTGTCTTATGTGTAACTGAATGCAGTCTGTTGGGTGAGGAAGAGGAAGCAAATGAATGTGACCCTAGTGATCAAGTTCTGTGTTCCACTCTCTGTGGCTCAGTTTTGTATCTTAAAAAAAGCCAGAAGATAAAATGTGCTTTTGTAACAGACCACAGTATAGTGTAAAACTGTCAAGAACTATTGAAAAAAATGGTGACATGGGTTTTCAATTTAGCCTCTGTTGTGTGCGAGTTCAGATGGAATGGTCGGGTTAAAAGACAGCTTGAGTTGTTACTGATTTCTGTAGGCAACACTGAAAGTGAGGCAAATTACTCTGGATGCTATAGAAAAAATAATGTTTGTGTGAATTAAGACTAAATCATGAGATACCTTCCTGAAGAAGCTGCTTTGATGTTTCTATGCCAAGGTACAGATGTGATCTTTATCTGCCAAAGTTTCTGGCTAAATGAAGACACGGCTAAATAAAAGAGGGAACTTGTTGGAAAAGGATTATAATGGTTATAAAGAAATAAATTTTAATTGTTTCTGTTATAGCATGAATTTACAGGGTAGCGTACAAATCTGAGTAGAATGCCAGATCAAAGGCAGATATTGTGAGATCCTTTGGGCTGAAGAGAATCCTTTTGATTTTTCTGAGGTTTTTGTTTCAACTCTGTTATGCAAGTAATATGAGAATAAAGAAGGCATTGAAAGGGATGTGTGGAGGCAGAGTAAAAAGATAATTAGTGAAAAAGGGATTCAGGGAGAGAGAATATATGGAAACAAGCTGCAAGGAACAATAGTAGATGCACACCGTGTGTTTCATATGTATAAAATGGATTCACAAGCTTCTATTTCATTCACTAAACTGTGCAGTGTTTTGAAGAAACACATTCTCAAAACAAAAAAAAAGTGTGGGGGCAATGCTTTTTACTTTTTGCTTCTTCTTTACAGTAGAAACTTGATTTAGAAGTAGATACCTCTTTCAAAGAAATGTTTTGAATGAGAAAAATTAGGAAACAGAAAAATTGAATGTAAGAGAAATTTCGGAAATAAGTATTCCAATTAGGTGCTAAGGAAATAGGCAGTGGGATGCAGGGTAAAAGATGTGGATAAGAGTGGAATTTTGTAGAGCCTTGAAGATATGGATGAACATTTTTGGCTGGATATGGAAGGAGAAAAACTTGCAGAGAAGAGATACAAATATATATAGGCAGAACTATATTGAGAATTTCCTTGAATTCCTATGAGGATCAATAATTTTATTATCAACAGAAGCAGATCAGGTTTTTTATTCATTAATTTCTCTGAGTTTAATTTGGTGTCTGGGATTTAGTAAAGTTATGTTATCCTTGTTTATATTTCTAATGCTCCACATACAGCTCTTTTATAATTGTATGAAGAAATCTGGTGAAAGGCACATTTAACTACAGCCAGGTCTTTGGGGGTGGTTTTATGTAATGTGCTTATTCTGCTGCTATTGTCCCATAGTTGTGATGTTTTACAGTGAGAAACAGATACATAATTATCAGTCAAGATCTCATGTCTTACTACCCATATGATGTCTACTTAAGTTAGGATGTTGTTGACCACCTCACTTCTTTTTACTTTTTCTCTTTATTACTCTCGCAATTCACTTGTTGCTGTTTATTTGAATATGTAGTTGAAAACAGTATTATAATTATTTAATCTGATGTACTGTAATGTCTTCTGTCTGCTTCTACTTTTGCTGGAAAGGCAGAACTGCATATTTGATGTTCATTCCCCACTGCCTCCTGAGTGCCAGCAGTGTCTGTGTGAAAACTCTTGGAAGACAGTGGAGAAGCAGGAAAAGGACAAGTGCCAGATGAGACCCGAAAGGGACTATGTAGGAAAATATTTAAAAATATTTGGAAGGTGAAGATTAGATGCCTGACACCTGGTAGAAATTAACGTCTGGTTTCGTAGTTTCTGTGTTAGCAGTTTGGTGACTATTAGATCAAGAGGGGAAGAAATCTTTGTTAGGTGTCAGGGCCACAATTCTACACTTTAGGAATTTGGAAAATTATCAGAATCAGCATAAAAAATCATTATGAGTGCAGTGTGTTACATTCAGCACCAAGTGAAAATAATTAATCTGGTTTATGCAAAGCATGAAGCTGCAAATTTATGAATGCCTGGGCTTTAATTACATGTTTATATTTGGTGATTGTGCTTCCCTCCTTTACGAAATGACTACAAATAAGAGCAGTTAAGTGAATTCAGTTGCATCTCTGTTTTACTGCGTCCATTCAAGGAAAAGCCTCTGCTATGAGGACAAGCACTTTTGCAGTCTGAGCATGTTTCCATCACAGTTTTAATTTCCATCTGTCTCACTGGAAATGGGAGACAGTGTGTAAGGAAAGGGGGTCCCTTAGGGAGGTGTTCCCCTTTGCCACGTTTATGTCACCAAGTGTGCCACAGGTTAAGTGCTGTTTTTGGAGAGCTCAGGCAGTCACATCTCCCCTGGGTGTCCACAGGGCACTGCAGCCTTCCAGGCCAGTGGCCAAGAGATTTTTATCATCAGGAAATGCAGAGTGTCATGAGATGGTCCTCAGTGAAATCAAACACTCACTTTTCAGAAACAGGAGGGAGATACAAACGCTTCTCTCCTGACACCTTGAAATTCTGAGGTTGGAAATATCCACTGGTCCTTTCCCTGCCTTCTGTAGGCAATAGGCCCTTCTACAAATGCCTTTGTTATTAATTCTTTTGAACCATGAATACAGGTTCTTTTCCACTAAAATATTATTTAAATTTTTAAGATTACTATTTTGTGAATCTGTTGGAATAGTCCTTTAAATTTTAGATGCATTAATTTTAGATGCATGCGTCTATTAATTAGTTTTACAGTAAATCTAGCAGTCACAAAAATTCACATTTCCCCAATTTGTATGCCCAGAGTGTAAAATCCTTGGATTTTTCATGCTGTAAGTCTTATGAGTCATAAAATATATATATTTTTTAAAGTGATCTATACCCTTTCATCTTCTCAGAGGCTATTTAAACAAACCACAACACTTTTATTCCAGTGTCCTTACTAGCATTTGCAAATAAATGACAGCCAAGTCATAGTACTGTATAGCGGAAAAGCCTGGTTGGTTTTTAAACATAGGTGCTTCAGTAGCTCTGTGTACACAAGTGTTTCTTAAATGCACACTGCCTTTCTAGACATCTTTATTTACACAAATTAAAACACTTGAAGACAGATTAATTGCCTTTCAAAAGAAATGTTTAGTGATGTTAAAAAAATTGTTTTGAAATAATTACCTCAGAATATATTTTCTCTTCTTGTATAAGGCAAAATGTTATTCAGAAAATAGGAAGAAGCAATAATTTTTATAATCAGAATTTCTGTTCCCTAGATTTAACTAGCTGTATGTAAATAGCATGCTTATATCTTCCCAGTGTTCAGATTGATAAATATCTGTATGTTGTGTCAGATGTGGCTAAAGCTCTCCCTGCTGATCTCTATTTACAGAACACGAGTGGATTAATTGGGGTATACTTTTATAGTTGCATGTGTATTTTGCATCTTGCATTAGGTAAAACAAGAATTTTACCTGTATTGAAAATGGTGATTCAGAAAACTGAACTGAAATGAAAACAGAATGAAGGCATACAAAGAGCCTGGCCTAAAGGGTCAAGGCCTATTTGAGCAGTGTGTTATATTGTATTTGACTTTGCTTTAAAGAAAGTGTTAGTGTGTTCTCCATGTTTTACATCTTGTGCCATTTTAATTGAAATTAGGAATTCTAAGAGTGAAGAGAACTTTGAATATTTGACAAATTGGACAATTTTCTAGCTGTTTCATAACTTTTTTTTTTCTAGGTTCTGCCAGTTTGTTTAGGCAGTGTGTTACACAGTATTGCTAGAATCAAATATTAACATTCCACAGAGAATTCCCACAGCATGATAATATAGGAGTCTTCAGCGCAGCTGTGACGAAAAATACAACTGTTTTACATTTTTTAGCAGAGCTAAACTAGATCAGCAGTCTAGATCAAAATGAGCTGAAGAGACCAATATATCAAGTTTCCAAATATTGGCATTCATAAATGAATCATTTTTTCCTTAATTGTTGGAAGTATAAAATATTTTAACCAATTGCCTAATATAAGCATAGAACAGGTTGCAAAACAGTCTGGAACAGAAAAAAAAATATAATTAATTGCTTCTGACTGAAAAGTTGTACATATATATGTGTGTGTATATATATATATATATATATATATATATATATATATATATATATATATATATATATATATATATATATATATATATATATATATATATATATATATATATATATATATATATATATATATATATATATATATATATATATATATATATATATATGTCAAACCAAACCCAAATGTTTGGATGTTTGGATATTAAATGCAGCATGCAGTTCCCAACATTGTCTTCCTAGCACCTGAACTATAAAATAAGCTTTTCCTGAGTAGTTTTGTGTGATATAACTGCTGAAAGAAGCATCTGCTCAACAGCTGCAGTTTTTTTTTACTGTGAAATGCTCCAGATTGTGTCATCCTTTCTCTTCCACTGATTGTCAGCATCTGAATCTTCATGTTCTAGCATTTGTCAAGGGTGACTCCTAAAAGCCTTGGGCTGTGTTGGAATCTGAATGCATGACATAAACATGACATTTTTCAAATGTAAAAACAGCAAGGATGAAACAATGTAGGATGGTCCTAAGTTTAATAGACTAGGAGAAAATTTTCATGTTGAATTTAATTTTGAAAAATTACAGTTTTTGTAATGAAGTCGTTGCAAATATGGATCAATACATGGAAATCCTGTATTTCGGTACTCAGTGTGTATCTAATCTACTATGATTGATAACCCCTGGTCATAATACTTTGCTTACATCTGTGTGACTCTGGTATATATTGTACAGAGGTCTGTGAGCAGTCTACTTTAAAGAGTTACAAATGGTTCAGTATAAACTGCCACATTTCTTAGAGTTAATCTTTGTGTTATAAAAATGAAGCAACAAAATGTCATACCTCCTGTTAGTTTCTGAAGTGGGAAGAGGAAATTGTGCATTTCAGAGAAGGACAAAGGACTAGAACTGTGGGACGGCATCTCCATACTCACTTAAATTTGGGTGGTTTTACAGATTGGCAGTACCAAAGTAAGCTTTTTTCAAACATTGTCACTTGGACTTTTTATATAAACAAATCTGTCATCTGTGGTTTAGAATTCTGAGTCAGAAGGCCTTGGGAATTAACTCTGCAGCTGCCTGGCACTATGCAGCCAGGATATGTGTACAGGGATGCACACACAGCAGTTCTGTACATTTGTACTCAGCTGTGCAAATTCAAATGTGCCCTGAGATAGGTGGTCACAGTAAAATAAAATCTCCTGTAGGAGTTAGTAGTTGTGTTAAAACACTTCTCATCCATAAAATGTGTAAAACTTGTTAATGGATTAGCAAATTGAGATTCTTTTCCTCATAGAAATGTTCCCTTCTGTGCGCAAATTACTGTTATATACTGAGTATCTCAGTTTCCTTTATTACAGCTGGAGTAGACATTTGATTCAAGAAGCTCAGCTCTTTATTTTTATATCATTACTACTTAGCTTTTTCATAGTTGCTTCAGGGAATGAGAGAAGAGGCTGCTGGTGACATCTTCACTATTTCTCTGTATTCTGTGTCTCGGGCTTGCAGCCATCAATGGCATTGATGTCTTTAATGATGGTTTGTTTTTTTTTTTTTAATTGTCCCAATGACATTACTCAAAAAGAGTATTATGAGAATTTCATTTGGCTGATGAACTAGAAGTATCTCACCAGACAGAGCAATATTGCTATTACCATTCACATATCCCAAGTAAGTTTTCAACCTTCTATTTTGCTGGAAACTATACAGCCTGTCATATGAAATGGGAAGATTTTATTATGGAGTCAGAATGAAATCACTTAAGTTTTAGATAATTGCTAGTTTTACTCATTTGTCATTTTTATTAACAAATGCAAGAATTGTAACACTGAGCCAACCAACTGTGTGAAATTACAGTGCACACAGGCTGATATTTTTCTTCTGTATCATTTAGGTTCCTCTGCAACACTGGAATTTCTGTATGAATTGAAATATCAATCAAATGAAATTAGATCTCAGCTTGAATCTTTTGTTGGTATGGAGCTGGTTGAAAAAGAATGGGATACAGAATCCAGAATTGTAACATTGATCTTTAATGTAGTGTTTGCACCTAACAAACCAATGAGGTAAGGTCCTGTTCCTTACTGCCAAAAGAACATGTAATGAAATCCTGTCTGCTCACTCTTCCTTATATAATAATTTCCCTGCATTCTTTTCCTCATTTTATTTTTACCTCTGAGAGATACTGGTTTAGATTTTCTCCCTTGCTGCTTCTCAGTACAATATCTTTGGTGTTAAAACTGACTGTTTCTTTTTGGTGCCTGTGAGGTGGTTCTGTTGAGTTACTTCCATAGTCTGTATACATGCATCGTTTTACTACAAAACATTGGAGTATTGAAAGACTCCCAATGAAAATTATTTGTTCTCATAATTCATAAAACCATGCAAACAAGATGATCTGTCAGTCTTGGAAAACTTTTCCTAGACAAGCATGTGTACATATTCTTTGACTGGGTGGGGTAGTTGAATTGGAAATTAGTTTCTACTGCCCCAGTAACAATGATCCACAGGAAATTATTCTCCTTTTTTAGATTGTGGTGTGACAAATCGTGTATATGCTTTGATTTACATAAGAACATCTCCCTTCTTTAAAAAGAAACTCTTGAAGAGAGACCCTTTTGGAGGGAGGGAAGCTGCCCCTTCCTTTGGGTACAGTCAGATGTGGGTCAGGAGGAGGTTGAAAAGAAGCTTTTGTGACCTGCAGGCACAAAGTAAATCCAGAGTCCTGACATTACCAGGAATGTTAGGGAACAGTCACTGCTGAGTATCATGGATTGCATAAAAAGAGTTATCTTCCGGAGGCAGGAGATTACTCTTTATTTGCAGTGGTCCAGAAGGTTAATGAAATAAACAAAGAGCAAACCTTTAGGAAGAATGATCCACCCACCTGATTCAGTGTCATTGTGTCAGAGGGAGGTGAATTTAGAAAGTCTTGTCATTTCTACTCTGTCGGCGTTTCTTTTTATTTTATTATTTTTTAATTTGGTTTGGATTTTTTTATCTTTATGTGCTTATGATCTAGGCTTCCTGCAGAGGACTCAATGACTGTAATTAATTAGTTTTGTTATCTTCAGAATCTACAGCACCAACTCCTTTAGACAGTCCGAAGGCATCAGAATCTGACATTTTCCTTATGTACATAGACCTTTGTCAGATATATTTGATTCTTCTGTGAACTGCTAATATGTTCTGGACAAAATTCTCTAACATCACAGTAAATACAGAATAATTAGTAAAATACATGTAGGGGTGGGTTTGTTTTTTTTTTTTTAATTATTATTCAAAAGAGAGCAAGCAGAAGAAGAATAAAAACTCATGGCTATGACAGGAATCTTACTTCCATATTATGTTCTTTCTATATTATGTTTTTTAGATATTTGTGTAAATATCTAGTGCTATTTAACCTACATTCCAGTCAAGTTTTTCCACTCAAAATTAGGGATGTATTCCAGTTTCAAGTAATTAGTATTTTCATTTTACTGCAGTTTACTTTTACACACTCAAAGATGTTTTTTGGTACATTAATCAGTTCATGTTTTATAATGTTTTTCTATTTATTGACTGTTGTTTTCTGAAATTTTAAGGAATGAGGCAACTGTTGTAATTCAGTGTACTGCAGGAGGCCTTTGGAAGTTTCCATTGGTGTTCATTGCCACAGAGCCAGAAGTGGATGATGTGATCAACATTGAAGCAGTTGGCCTCAATAAGGAATCCATAGTTGGCTTTAAGCTCACAAGCCAGACAAGGTAAAACACTTACACTCAAGAATTTATGCACTTTTCTGAGGGTACAACTCCTACTCAAACACATTGCTTAGAATAAATTTCGGCAACACACACATAAGTGGGATGCAGCTATTTCATCCTCATTTTCAAAGGCTGCATTGTTGAAGTAACAAATGTGATTTTGAAGCTTTGTTGTAGAAAACAGAAGCATTCTACATTTAGGCTTTGGCTTGAGAGAAAATCTGTGGAATAGATCCAGATGTTTATGTTATGAATTTTTTTTGCCCTAAAAGGCTTGGAAGGATGTTAAAATGTGTAATACAATGTTAAGGAATGATAATAAATTTGTGCTATTAAAGGCTCACTAGTAAAACTTTAAAAGCTAATGCTTTTACTAATAGATTTTTTCAAGGTACTTTGTGCTTACACTAAGTTAAAAACATTCCCTCACACTGTGCTTTAAAAATTTTTAAATGTGCCATTCTTTTTAAAGTACACCTATTGTATTATGTAAGTGTGCTATGAATTAATCTCTACTTCCACTTGCTAAAATAATGGTGTAATTCTTCAGTATTTTGTTACTCTCCTTTATTCAAAGTCCTGCAGAAACCCCAGTTAATATATAATTTTTGCATATTTCAGTTATTTTCACAGAGTTGTACAATGTTATAGTAAACTTGCAATGTCATTTGTATACAGCAGGAAGTCAAAGAATAAATTGTGTGGTAATGATAGATAAGTTTTAAAATATTAAACAGGGAATCTGAATGAATCATAATGTGTACAATCCATGTAGCTTATGGAAGCTTTTAAGTTTCTTTTATTTTCTTTTAAATTAGTGATTTTTACTATATATCTAGAAAGTGTGCCAGATACGCAGATTGATTGCAGATTTCATTGTGGATACATCCTTTGGTTTTCATCCTCATCAGGAAGTGTATTTGGTTACAAGTGATTTTTTAAGCTTATTTCCAAAAGCTGTGTCTCTAAGATGGACAGCTGTTCCAGGTTTTAGACGTTTGTCAGTGATGTTAATTGAGGACTCTGACAAAGGCTTCTATCACAGTGTTCAAGTTAACAGCTTCAATAGAATGGCTGTTTCAGGAACAAAAGCAAAGCAATTGCTCTGGCAATACTGTAATCTCCTGGTAGGTGTTTGATAGCAGTGAAGATACCTGATGTTCTCCAGAAGGGTGTTATAAAACCTGAGTCATTACAGTTATACAAAGGAAGAACCATGATGGAAGATAAATTCTCTTTTGCCCTTAAACAAATTCCAACTTTATTTTATATAGCAAGTGTTCCCCCCACACATTTCAAATGCAAAATTGAATGTTTGCATGTAGTAATAAAGCTCTGTGTCATAGAGAGCACCAGGAGCTCCACTCATGAGGGTGCCTTCAGAGGAGCACTGCCCGCAGGTCAGGGAGGGGATCCTGCTTCTCAGCCCTGTGAGGATCACCTGGAGTGCTGTGTCCAGCTCTGGGCTCCTCAGGACAGGAGAGACATGGACCTGGAGCAGATCCAGTGGAGGGTGACAAAGATGATGGAGGGACTGGAGCGTCTCACTGAGGACAGGCTGAGGGAGCTGGGCCTGTCCAGCCTCGAGAAGAGAGGGCAGAGAGGGGCCCCCATCCCTGTGTGTCAGTGCCTGCAGGGAGGGGCAGGGGATGGACCCGGCTCTGCTCCGTGGTGCCCAGCAGTGGGACCCTAGGAACAGACAGAAACTGATGCACAGAAGCTCCACCTCGACATTAGAATAATTTCTTTCTTGTTTAATGACCAAACACTGGACTAGATTGTCCAGAGATGGTGTGGAGTCTCTCTCAGTGGAGATATCCAAGAACTGTCTGGACACAATCCCATGCCGTGGGCTCTGGGGTGACCCCACTTGAGCAGGGAGGCTGGACCTAATGACCCAATGGGATCCCTTCCAACCTGACCCATTCTGTGATTCTGTGAACTGCTCTATAAATTATATATTGCTTTATCTTACCTGTGATTTGCTTAGAAAATTTTGGTGATGGAGGTTTTGCATAGAAGTAGAACACTCAGCCAACCAACACGTAGTATAGAGGACCTAAAGATTAAAAGCAATTACATAAGAAAAACATACATTACAGGTGTAATTTAATGCCTGAATAACTCAAATTGTTCAGATTAAAAATAAAACAATGAAATACTAAAACATTGTTTAAAATTTTTGAATAGGATATGAAGTGCCATGCTATAGATCCTCCCTGGAAAAAAAAAATGATCAGCCCTTTGGAATTTTCTTAATAATCAATTCACAGCACAATCCATAGAGAAGCAGTTCTGTTATTTTAATAGAGATGGGGTTTTTTCTCCTTGCCTGTATAGATACTTGATGTCTTCTTTTCTTATGCTGACAGTAGCTCATGGCACTGCTGCTTGGGGAGTAACTGTGGGGGAAACAGGTGTATTTCTGAGTAACCTGTTAGGGAGGGGCTCTGCAGATGTGTCTTTTCCTCCTGCTGCTGCCAGGAGAGAGAGGTTGCACAGCATCAATGAGAACACCTGTGCATCTTTTTGAGCTAACAGGGTGCATAGTGATGCAACAAATAGTATATGAGAACCACAGGCCCTATAAAAGGCTCAGTATCTTATTAAGAACAGATTAGGGTTCTTGCATATATATACACACACCACATTGAATGAGGCTCTTCAGTGCTCCACAATAAATCTATGAGATCAATGGATTTAGCTTTCTTTTTCTTTACAGCTAGTGCAGCTCAAATGTGACCTTCCTCCTTAAATTCCACATTCCCCTCACCCCCCCACCAAAATCCTCAGAGTGTACAGGCTATCTCAGAATTAATTAATGATTTTGTAAGGATGATCAGTTAAAAATGGGAGGTCATTCCTGTGCTCTTCACAGTGATCTGCAATAATGAAAGCTCCAGTAGTTCATGAAAATATGTAGTGCACCTTTTCAATCCATTTAAAATTCACACAATGAGAAATAGCCCAATATCTGCTCCAGAAAATAATGAAAGATACTGAGAATACAGCTAAACACTTTCATTGCATGAAGAAAACAAATGTATTTTTTAAAAACTATATGCACCTCTGTCAGTGGGAGTAGAGTAGGCCAGTATTTTACTTTCAGCTTTAAAAATTTCAAAGGGACATGTTGTTGAAGGGTTTTTTCTATTGGCATTAAGTTTGATTGGAATCAAATTAGCAGATTTTACTTCCTAAATAAGAAAAATCTACCAATTCTTAACATTCATGGATGACCTTTTTCGGGTTTTATCATAAATGCAGGAATAATTCAACACCAGCTGAAATCATTGGCAGCATTTCCACTGGAGTAATTTGTTTTAGTATAAACCTCTAATGTTTGAGATAATATTAGTGCTTGTTTTAATACCAAATGCATTATTGAATGCCAATGGTTTACAGAATGACAGCAGTTTTAACCAAAAAGGATAGAATATTATCCTTGGAAATAAAACTTAAGAGAAATTTATTTGATATCTATCTTAAATTATTGGTCTGTTTTTTTTATGTTGAAATCTGTAGCTGAAACATAAAATAAAAACTCCCAAAGTGATACTTTCCTTAAGAAAACTAGCCATTTCTATATTTGGCATACTGAAGATAATGTATTTTTCAACAATTAATTTTGGGATCAGGTCATTTGCATTAATACAGAAGTGGGTTTTGGAGCTTATTTACTGCTCTATCTTCCTATACAGAGTTACTTTGATGGTTGGATTTATTTCTTCACATTAAAATACTGGTGTCCACCTACAGCAGAATGTTCCCTTATGTTTTCCTTATGGCAAATACTTCAGTAGCCAACATGAGATGTGTGGGATAGGGGATAGATAGATAGATAGATAGATAGACAGACAGACAGACATATTTGTGAACACTATATGCACTTGGAAATCTTTTGTAAACTACACTACATTTGAAGGTTTAGTCAAGCTGGGGGATAATTCTCTCCTATTTGTTCTGTCTGCTTTTTTTTATGCACAGAGTTTCCTTTCACCAATTTAGTTCTGTCTTCCCACGTACCTGTTAGCGATTGTTACAATCATGCATGGCTTCCCATATGCAGTAGGATTTTTTCCATCTTTCTGTCCTACCCTGTCACTCCAGTCCTGTGTTTATCACAAGCAGCATATTTGTTACATTAAGGCAACTTCTTGGATAAACTCAAACTGCCCCTCCAAAAAACGTGGCACTTGTTGTTACAGTCTCAAAAAGCAAACAGCCTCATGTTGATGTGATCTCCACAGAGGAGAATCTGCAAAATCCAAGGCTCCATCTGATTATGGAAACAGAGCTAGAATAAAGAGGAAAAAAGCCCCAAACTGGTGGGCTGGTGAGATGAGAATAAAGATGAAATTAGGCTTTAAAATGGCTACACATGCAGATTTAGTTTTCTTAACCTACTTTTCATTGGAGATTTTCCTTGTTTCTTCTATGCATATTTCCTACTGCATAAAATAAATGTCTAATTAAAAATATTCCTTGGTCACACAAAATTCATTTTAATTCTGAGGAATTAGGGGGCAACCCATTTTGTTTCTGTATCCTCCATTATTTTGAAGGGAAAACAACAACAAAAAACTGTTTGGAGTTACAGTTTTAAGAATCATTTCTATTTTACTCTAATTACTGCTGTATTTTATTTGAAATACCACAAGCCAGGATTAAGTATGCTGCAAGAAAATGCATTTTGTACGTTCTCAATTAATGCATCCTCTCCTTCACTCTCTCACACATTGCTGTGTATGTTACAGGCCTGGATTGATTCCTCTGCCAATCTCTTTGTTAGCAGTTCTGCAAAATTCTACCACCAATCTAAAGATGTAATTAGAATACTTCCTCATAGTACTTCCCACACAGTGGCAGCTGCAAAGCACAAATGTTGACTCCATTTTTTGGAGAGTAGTGGAAAATATAGGTAATGTAAACATCCAGCAGACCTTTCACAAGGTTATGATCATCCTTCCTAACAATACAGTCCTTGACATGACACATGTTTAACCAGGACCTGTATGCAGTCATCAGTCAATCTGCAAAGAGCACCCCTGCGCTCTACAGGGATGAGACAGAAATCAGCTTGTGAAGATAGAACATCTAACTCTGCTCTGGTTTTACAGCATGCACAAACAAAAAAATGGGATCTCAGTGTTGGTAAAGCATTCCCTGACAGGCATTTGTCATGCAGTGTTTGCATAACATATTTTTTTAAAGTCCTTTAATTCTCAAGCAGCCTTTCCAAAGAAGTGACAGGTGGAGTTTTAAAGCTTTTCTGAAGTTCAGAGTTCAGGATTTAGAGTGGTCCATTAAACCAGAGTTGATTCGGATATGAAACATAACCAATTTTTATGAATAATAATGAGTTACTAATTTACTTTTTCATTGTATTTTTTTTTGTTGATAAGAAATTATCTAAATCATACCAAGTATCACTAATAATTCTATAGAATTTGACAAATGCATACAGTTAATATGTTTTAAGGACTTGACTGTGTAGTAACTGAAATTTCTTGTGTCATCCAACAGATGTGAACTACAATTTAAAAGAAATAAGTTTAGTTATGATTGAACTGTTGTAACATTTTCGTATCCCTTATTTCTTGAAGCAGTTACCTAGTTTACAGATTAAGATGTTCTGTTACTCTTCTTTTATTAGCAAAAAAATACCCAAACATTTGACCAAAAGGACTACGTGCTGGTGTTTTTATGCATGGCTTTTTAAAATGCTGAGTTTTGTAAAGGAATACATTTCTACAGGAATAATTTACTGCTTCAGTAGTTTTGGGAAGAGAAACATTAAACCTATTTTGAGCCATTATTTAATAAAATTTAATAAATATTTTCAGTTTTTATGAA
Source organism: Onychostruthus taczanowskii (assembly GCF_017590055.1). NCBI lineage: Eukaryota > Metazoa > Chordata > Aves > Passeriformes > Passeridae > Onychostruthus > Onychostruthus taczanowskii. Next base: position 7,610,630 of record NW_024498906.1, on the reverse strand, counting down.
TATTTTATAAGATTTGGAGTGTGATCTCCACAGGAATATAATTTTTTTTAGTTGAAGATGTAAGCTGCTATTATTTTTAAATTTAGTAATTTGAAAATTGTGTAGCATGAGAACACTGATAAGCACAGACTTCTATATAAGGACAAGGATAAAGGAGTAATTAAATGTCCATGTAAGACCAGCTCAATTTCCTCTTTTCCAGGTTCTCATTATTTGATTGTACAATTATTATTTGAATTCAAGTTAGTGTTTACTCTTGTTCATCATTTGAGTAAGGACAGATTTTGTGTTGTCTGAGGGCAGTATCAAACCATTGTGAGAGGAGTTAAGGAAAGACAGATGGGAAAACACATTTACATTCTTTGGTTTATAAGGCTTCTGCCATTACATTTTCTAATTCATTTGTGCTTGGTTTATTTGTGTTTTCAAAACTCTACACATCATTAAGCTTTATGAAGTATGTTCATATCTGCCACCCTTCTTGAAAAAGTGCAGACTGCCTCACAACTGACCTTCATGGCTGAGAAATGACAAGCCAAACATTGACTCCAGAGCTCTTCCACTTGAAGGAGTAATCAAAAAGGAGGAATTAAATTTTAATAATTAAAAAAACCATAATTATTAATTTTTAATTATACACAAAATATACAGACACAGAAAATGATAATGTCTGAAGTTCAGGTGCTATTCTGGGAATTTATTCTCTATTTTTCTCTTTATTGTAAAATATGAGAAAGTAAAAGCAATTTACTTGTGCTTGTGAGGTACCCAGCAGTGAAAGCACTGCTTGTTTTGTCTCAGGGGGCATGTTTAGATTTATTTTTAAAACAATGCAAGATTTATAAGTGAAGGTTTCTGTTTCTGATTATGTGTAATTTTTTAATTGCTGGTTTTTGTACCATCTTCATCACAATCCCTGCTGGCCTATCATATTATAGCTATACATTTAATTTGTCAGGATTTCTATTTTCCTTACTTGGCCATAGTTTCTACTCTGAGAAACATTTTGCATCCAGTAGACACCCTGACTCTTTTGTTTAAAACTGACAGGCTTTGGGAACAGGGATATTTTTGCTTTGATTTTATGTGTTCATGCAAGTTCATATGCCTTTATGTATTTTACTCAGAAATTATAGCTGCCTCTAATACCTTGTGATAATGCTGTCAAGAAATGTGCAGATTTTATTTAAAGCTTTTTTTTTTCTTTCCATTTTTGAAATCTGACAAGGGTGATGTAATAACATTATTTTTCTCTGAATTGATAAATATCTTATGCATTAATTATAGGTGAGTTTTCTGACAGTTTCACTTTGAACAGTCTGATCCCCTTGTCTGGACAAAAACTGTGGCTTTTTCTCTGTGTTTTCTGACTGTTTTGATGTCTCTGAAAAATTCCAAAGCAAGCTACTGTTGCATAACTCCCTGTTAGGAGGCAACTTCTGCAGGAATGAAATTTGTATTTTCCTGTATCTGCTGTGTAGCAGCCTGTCCCCTGCCTCATCTCCCCTAGCATTTCATCATCACATCTGTGGTCCAAGTCATGCTCTTGGATGTCTTACAAAGACACCAAGCACTTGCTGGGAGTTCTCATCCCTAACTGTTCACTGGAGAACAGATTGAGCACGGGACACAGAAAGTGCTGCCTGAAAATGTTCCTGAAGCTAGTCAATAGAGCAGTGATGCTGGAAATGAAGACCTGTGTCCTGGTCTGTTTTCAGCATGAGGGTTTGAATATTTATCTCAGGCATTTTTGATGAGTGCTCTGCTCTGCTGCTCAGTCTAGATCCATCCCTTCTTTTTGATCCCATTCCTGCCGTCTGAGTGTAGTAGGTGTGATCTAGGCATTCACAGCTGAGCACTTCTTTTGGGAAACAAAGATGTGAAAATTCAAGGCTTATCTGGCACATGGATGGGAGCTCAGGCCCAGCAGGATTAGTGCTGATGGCCCAGGGCTATAAACTCAGCAGCACAGACAGAAAGAGGTTGTTAGCATAAGTTTGATGTCAAAATTGGAAGACTGGAAGTGTAGTTTCAGACATTCGGTACTTTTGCCCGCCATGCTGTCACCTAAAGGAAAAGCCAGGCTAAATTTGCTGTTGCACCCAAGTCCAACAGCACTGCTAAGTATCAGTTCATTTTTTGGAGGCAACAGAAGCTTTTCAGTTTCTGTTTTCTGCTCTCTCACTGTTTGTTTCTATAAACTGGCGGTGTGACCTTTTTTTCACAAGAGCATTTTGAATATAGTACAACCTTTCAGGAGAACATATTCCAAGAGAGGGCTATTTTTAAACAAAATGACATAGGCCCAGTGTGCCACCCACAGGATAGTGCTTGCCCAGGAAATGTGGAACATTTCCGCAGAGATACAACTAGCCATAAAATATTACATTTAATTTCTTTGTGGGTATTTTCTTTGAAAAGTGTTATTTCTGGTGTGACAATCCATGAATAAACAGATTTGAACAGCTTTTCTTGGAAATGCTGTTAGCTTTTCATTCTTCTGGTTTTATCAATACAGGAAAATGTATTCCCTCTAAGTGTGCACAATACTTGCCCTGCTGTACGGTGCCAGGGTGTTGTGGATTAATTTTTGACCATCCCATTGTATTTCTGCTTTCAATTTCCTGTGTTCTCCTTCTGTTCAGAGAGTGATAGAGCTGTCTTCAGCAACACATATAAAGACTAAAAGGAGAATAATGCCTCACCAGAAAAATACAAAAATGTGCATTCTTTTCATGCTGAGAATGTTTATGGCAAGGAGTCCCCGAGGAATTGCGATGGACAGGCTTTAGTTTGGGATTGGCCTAGGATTGTTTTATAGTGCTCAGCCACTGTCTTCACCAGGACTAGGGATTTTCTTTGGGTCCAACATCACTGCTGTGAATCAAGGCATTAGACAAGATCTACAGTACCTGTGTCAGAAATTTTTTGAGATAAGAGATACACAATATTATCAATAGAGGAACCTAATTGTGTTGCTGCAAGATCTTAAAATGTTCAGTCTGTGGGATATGAAAAATGTGAAAACAGTGATAAAAAATTATTATTTTTCATATCTTCATTTCAAGGCTTTCAGAACACCCTCCTAGTCTAGTAACACTCTGCCAGAATGCAAATTAAGTTCTAGTCATAAACCTTAATAAAATGGGTAGCTTGTCGGATTTATTTGATTAGGGATTGGAAAAGGGAGTACTATTAATAGGAAAAATGGATTTCCACTCTGATATGGAATTTACTTCTATCACTATTATGATACCTTTACAAGTCGAATGATTTTTTTTTCCTAGTGGCAAATGCTATCATTATTCCATAGTTAATATAATATTTATAATAGCATTAAAATATGTTTCAAATTGAATACCAGTATGCAGGTCCCTATGTATAAATAAAGAATTACCACAGAAAAATTATTCTGTAAGTAAGAATGCTGTTAATGTTCCATATTCATTCCATGCCATGTTTCCTGAGTCATGCCACATGGTGGCCTAAGTGTTAGATTGCAGATAAATTCTGTGAAGATGCTGTAAAAGACACAACAGTCTCCTGTGCATTTCTGCAGGTACCCAGAGCCATTCACTGCACACTTCCTGCCAGGCAGTGATCCCGATTTCCTTGTGATGCCACAAGCTGGAGAACTTCTCCCAGAAGGCACTGTGGGAACCCATATAACAGTGGGATACAAGCCAAGGATGTATGGCAAAAAGCACACAGCCACACTGGTCATCGAGGTAAGCATTCCCCAGGGCAATGCACAAATACTCCTTCAGGAGTGCCAGCAGGGAGAGAAATCCTGCACCAAAGAGCAGCACTGGAACACACCCAGTGCGTGTGCTGGGATGGTTTTGCTACTCCTCTCAATGGACAAGAATAAAACTAAATTTGGAGAATTGACTGATGACAAGCTGGAAAAAACATACCATATTTTAAACTGTGTTATAATTTCTAAATTATCCTTTTGCTATCAGCACCAGAGACAGATACTTAATCTTGATACATTTGCCCAACTCCATAGACAACATGACTTTCACAGAGAATCAGTATAATCCTGTTAAGAACTGGTGGAGAATATAAAAGTAATTGAATATGTGAAGCCTAGGTTATTGATTTTAATTGTATCATACATCTTATATGATCAAAGGCTCCAAGCAGGCAGGTGCCAAACTGTGGAGGAGAGAATTTCAGAGCACAAAGCCAGGAATAGCTCTTTTGAAGCAAGATGCAAAATAAATGAAAATTATTTGCAACCAAGTACCCTGTGTAAGTGTGAAGGTCAGGAAACATTTGAAGACATGTATTCCTTCAGCAATAAAAATGCTCTCAGAAACCAATTTTCAAGTTTTAAGCTATTCTTTAGAAGGAATCTGTTGAAAACACACAGCAGGGGCAAAACCCCACATTCTCTATAAATCATGGTTTTTCATTTCAGTCTATTCACTGCATGCTGGTAGTGTTTTCAGACTACTATATTGGAAGTGAAACAGCAGTATTGATTTAAGAAATAAGATGGTCAAGACCAAGTTGATAAAAAGATGCATGGCAAATCACTGTAGTGTTTTATCTATAAGTGACAACTTGTATAACAGTGAATAAGAAATTCAAATCCTGCAAAAAACAAACTCCTTCAATCCCTCTTACTTGTTTTCTTTTACTGTATTAGATGTCTGATTAATATAATCTCTTTACATAAACAGCAATGATGCTTATCACTCTTCCATTTTAAAAATAAGATAACTTACTGAATATATTCTGTGCTATTTTGTGTTTACAAAGTACTGTATGATACAGTTACAGAGCTCAGAAACCTGAATTTTTGGAACTGAACTGCTGTCTTTAGGCATGGCACATATAAATGCAGTAGCTATGCTTGTCCTTGGCTTAGCTTTCAGCACTAACAAGGAGATTTTACCATAAATCTGTCTGGAATGGGACAAACACAATGATCAAAGGCTATTATTAGCTCTTTAAGAACTCAGCCAGTAACTCAGAATTTCCTTTTAGGAATTTATCAGTATAGATGGCCTGTGTCTAATTGGATTTTTAAGCTACATGCACTCACACCTCAGTCTCTGGTTATGATCTAGACAGACAGCTCTTCACATCTCCACCTTTGGTACTGTGTGTGGCTGCAGTAAGTCAGTCATTCATTACATATATATATATATATATATATATATATATATATATATGTCAGATCACATCTTGTTGTATCTATTCCTGGACATTTAAAAATGCATCAAGGATTCTCATAAGCACATTCTCGATCAGTATAACTCCATCACAGTCTTTTAGAGATGTTTCTAACATTCTCACTCAAATTGCAGAATTGAGTGGTTTCAGTAATGTTTTGATGCACCTTGTGTTCTCTTTGCTCTTGTTGGTAGCTCTTTTTTGTACTCCAGACTTCGCCCTTTCTGCTCCACACAAGCTTTAATTCCTGCAGTTCTGGTGGAAGGCAGAGCATCTGTGGCTGTGTGTGATTCAGCTGCTGTGCTCTCAGCACTGACCTGATGTAAGATTTGATGAGATGTTGAGACTACCTGATACTCATTTCTGCCTTTTGTGTTTGTTGAAATAATTTCCATTAGTAAACTGAGGGAGACAACTTAGGAAGATATATTAAATAAAAGCTGTATTAAATCATTCTTATTTGGGGAATAACAGTGGAGGTGGTGAAATGCAATTAGTGTTTGACCTAACACTGAAGAACCTTTCTTGCATGTATCCTCTCTAGCCAATATATTGGCTGAGGCTTTGGGCTATTTTTAGAAATGTTGAAGAAGCTTCTTTTCTTTTGCAGTGCCTCTCTTCTGCTGCTGCTGCTGTAATAAAGGATTACAGTGCTCTTGCTTTAAAATGTCTTTTGCATTTCCAAGGGTAAACTCATACTCCTAACACTAACATATTTTTTATTATTAAGTTCTTTGAACAGTGAGTATCAGATTTGTAATTTTTGTGTGTTTCTATGAACAGTGATAATTAAGCTGTAAAGTAGCAGAGATAGCAAGTTCTTTTGTTTATGTTCATCATTACAATTGTGTTGTAAAGGAAAATGGGAGGTTAGGATTATGGAGGAAGATCCTACAGTCATCTTTTTCTCATTTGTTTTTAAATTTTAAATCAAAATATTGTATGTACAATTTTTTTTTGTTTTATTATGCTGCTGAGAAGATAACTAGCATTCACATATATGTAAGTCTGTCTCTACCAGAACTTAGTGTGTACATTTTACTGACTGAATGTATATATATATATAATTGAATAATCTTGACTAGTTTATATTTCAGCACACAAATCAAGTACTTCATAGGACATGGTATGGATTCTTTCCAACTTAATATTCGTGAATACTTACAGTAGATTTTATTAATGGCAGGAAACCTTAATTACTTTGCTGAAGCAGTTAAAGCTATTTAACTATCATTAAAGCTTCTGTTCTCAGTCAACTACATCTCAAAACAATTGACGTTAGATAATTATTTAAATGGCTGCTAGGAATCTTAATTTTGCAGAAGTGACACTTTAAAATTTTATGTAGATCAAAGAATGAACTATTACAAAAAGGCAGTAAGGAAAATAATCATGCTTGTTTCTTTGAAAAAGCTTGTAGCTTTGAATGAGGACATCACAACTTAATTAAGGTACAGGTAAGAAAAAGTGAAATTGTGCCTGAACAGCATTTTTAAATAGCTATTTTTCAATAATCAAACTTCTAAATTTAGAATTGCCTTCATAAACAGTGCAGTTCTGAATGAAAAAAAATATTATCCCTAATGATAAATAAGTGAAGAGAGCACACTACTTAGATGAGCTGTAAAGTGCTGTGAGGACAGAAGGGACTTCCTGAGCCACAGTGACATCCCAGAGCTGTGGTGTGCCAGTCAGGTTGAACAGAAAACCGACAGAGCTGAGGGATGTCAAAGTGCAGCTGGGGCTGGAATCACAGCCAGGCACAAGGCGGAGCAGGCAGCAGGCTGGGAATACTTGGCAAGGGGCCTATTCCTGTTGGCTTGCAGTTAATTTCCTTTCACTGTGCTGAATTCAGCTGGAGACCAGAGCAATTGCTTTGTAATTCATGTGTGAGACTTCTGAGATATTCTAAAGCAGAAGGCACACCCAATAAGTCTTAAATGATAAAATAGGTGTCAGAGTGAACCAGATTGCAGGTAACATTATCAAGCCCTCCAGAAGTCAGGCTTGTGCACCTTTATTACTGAATAATCACTAACTTAGCCTATGGAAGATGGCATATCAAAACCATTTGTCATGCTGTTCTGCAAATAAATGATGCAGTGTTCCAGCTAGAGTACCCAGGTGTGGCTTCTCTAAACTTGTCCATGCAAACTTGCATATCTTAACAGCAAACAGTACTCTTACATATTCAGCAGCTTGCTGAAACTGCCTTGCTCCTGGTGGATTTCTTAATTACCATAATTCAATGTTATTTTAAATTTTATCTCTTGAAAAGAATGAGCAAGGAAAAAGGTAACTAACTTAGTAGAATAATTGAAATAGTTTCCCATTAAACAAGATACATGTTGGTGCTGGCTTGAGTTGTAGGATTAGAAACAGAGTGCAGAATCAATACTCAACATTTTTGATTCACAAGCATGAGGAGAGGTTACTTTGCTTATTGAGACTTATAGTTCTGATAATGGCAAAAGGTGCTAATAATGTGGGAACCATTGCTGTAAAAGGGTGTTGAGAACACTGTCAGTCCTGGAGGATTTTGATTATATAATGTCTAAGCAATGTTGTGAAGCACCTAACATTTGAAGTGCAGAAACCAATTAAGTACAAATTAATTATATCTGGAAGTATTCTTTAAGCTTATCCATCTTCTTAATTAGAAATTGGTCAGAGCCTGGATGGGCATTTGTCTGCTTGTGGGAGTTGGTTCTTATTGCTTTGGGTTTTCCCCCCTTTCTTCCTTCACTTACCAAGCTATCATTTTCTTGATCCAGGAATTTTCTTGCCTTTGCTCTTCCCTTACAAAGTTCACATAAAGGTTTGCTTTAATTTCACTCTGCATACGCTGATGGTAATTGGTCTTTTTTTGTTTGTTTGTTTGTATAACAAAACCTTGCAGTATAAATTAACAGCTGGGAAATATTTGATGCAATACCTGTAATTTTCTGTGGTTTTAATTTTTTAGGAAGTTTTGTGAATTGTATTTTGATTTTTCTGAATTAACAGTATTTGGAAGCTAACTGCAATACAATATTCCTTGAAATTCCCAATCCTTCCTCCCAATCCACTTTCCTAACAGATTGCTTTGGCAATTATTTACCATGTACTTCAGTAGTGCTTCCAGCCTACAGTGAACACCCATGCATAATCTGTGTTTTGAAAATTAATCCTATGAATCATGAGGCTTCAGTAAAAATGGGTTGGATACCAAACAAATAGACTTTTATATAAATTATTTGGTGACTGTTACCAGTATTGGCTGAATAATTTGCTTCATGAACATTACTCAGTCAGCCATCAAGATGATTGAATGACTTACTTGAATAGCTTAGGTTATGTAATAAGAAGTGGCAGTTTGTGCCTCATTTTTAATTGTTAAAAACATTTTTCAGAGAGATTTAGCTCAGTACATGGCCATTACTCCAGTGAGGTGAGCCAAATTGTTATTCTCTTCACATTTTTATTCAGGAATACTGAGGTTTTGAAAAAAGAAAGTCGTTCATTTTAACAAGAAATCCTCTTTCAGATTGTCAAGGACATTCGGAATATGATCTGGTCTTTCTTCTTAAATTGTGTGTGAAATAGGCCTAGATATGCATCACAGGGAGCCTGGGTTCTTAACTACCTATGTTTATATCAGATATATCTCCTTAACAGAGATTCTCTTTTGGAATTCTGTTCTAGTCATAGTACAGATTGCAGCAGATTTGATACTTTCATCTTTAGACTTTGTTACTACCAGAGCTAGTATTGGAATTATTCCAAATTTGATACAGTAAACTGGATTGCCTTAGAAATACGAAGAAGAGTTCATTTGATTTGAGAAATTTTGGCCTGCTTTTGAGGCAAGTAAATACTGCTTGTAAATCAAATATTCTATCATAATTCTGTGGTCATATGTGGATGGCCTTTGAAAGTCTCGCTTCTTCTTCTCCACCATTCCAGGAAAGTCTGAAACTGTGATGATCTGTGTTTTCCTTTGCTGTGACCTGGAAACCCAAAGCAGTAGCTTTGAGGAACTTGCATGAATTTTGAAGTTGGCAGACTTGCTCTTGCTGCAGTTTTCATATCGGTTAGAATAATTACTGAAGTGAAGCTGTACAGACTTAGCCCAAAGAAAAATACTTACAGCTTGAGCAACTAATATTGTGCTCTTGGAAATTAAGTATTGTAGTAAAATAGACATTTGTGGTTGCTTAAAGTTTACTGAAAATTACTTAAATCTAGGCTGCCTTGAAAATTACTGATTTCTGGGTGGTTCTAATGCTAAACAAAGAACCCCAAGTTATGCTGACAATTACAGTAACTTTTCCATGTGTGTGACACTCGTTTCGCTTTAGTAGAAAATGCTGAGCTTACCTTACACAACAATTTTTTCTCAATTATTGTTTTCAGTAGTCTTGGATGATGACACATGAATTACAACAATTGAACTACCACAGTCCAAGATGAGATATTAGGGTGGAGTTGCAATGTCTCCTACTACAGAACACCAGAATAGGCAGCTTTTTTCAACAAGTCAAGCCATAATCCTTTTTTCTTTTTCCGCTGGACACACAATCCAGGATATTTCTGTGGCAAACAGGAAGTTAACATAAGGTTGTTACTACCCAGAAGTCTATATCTATTGTTTGATGCTGATGATAAGTGACGTTGATGGAATAGCCCACCATTTTTGTTTAAATCACACTATTACTAATTCTATAGACAGTCAAGTCACAATATGTGTGGATTTAATGAACAAAAAAATTATTTTTAGTAACTTGCTACAAGGTTTAAATCACTTGCTGAAACACTTTTCAGATCTTTTCTCTGACCTTGAAATAATCCATGAGACTTTCACGCAGGGAGTATGACACTGAGGTTAAATTACCTTTTAACTAAATTGTTCATCTGCTTTATTAAAGAAAGAGAAACTATTTAATTTTGTACTGAAGTCAATAAAATAATGAGCTAATTTTGGAGAGCCACTTGCTTCTCTTAAATGACAGCTTTATCTTTGGACATAAGATACTCATGCTGGTTCATGTCACACCTGCTTTTGCTGGCCGTTACCTTTACAAAAAGTAGAGTTAGTAGTTCATTTCACAGTATTAAATAAGGTTGAGAATAAAGATGAATTAATCTACCTGTTTTACACAGAATAATATTCAATTTAAATTTAAATTTTGTTTTTAGTAGGATAGTAACAAAAATTTTGAAAAACTAAGCATGCATGGTGAAGTATCTACTGAGTCCCCATTTACTAATCTTACTGGAATAAGGCGAGTCATTCAGCAGACACCATGTAAAATCACTACTGCCCATTTTCAAGTAGAGGTTTCTTTAAAAATACACAGCAAAAACCCTCAATTATTATTTCAGCATTGGTGCAGAAAAGTATAATTCAGTAGCCCAAATACTGGTTAAAACTACAATTAGAGATTCATATGATGATGACATTTAGGAGCTGTAAGTGTATGCAGTATATCTGTGAAATAATGTAAATGCTTTATAAGTGCACAGCAGAGAACAAAGCCTGAGCCAAAGAGTTTATGGTTTGATGTTCTGAAACTTCTTTTTGTTGAATATCTGTATTATAAATTCAAAACTGCTTGCAATGATACTCCTTAAATATAAATTACCACTGAACAGGATAGCAATTAGAATGGTAGGAAGAAGCATATGAAAGAAAACAAAGATAAATATAATAGATTCAAACTTCTTCAGTGGCAAGTATAAAACTGATGTAACAAAACTTAGTAAAGTCAAGAAACAATTTTTCATGCTTTTTTTCCTTCTTCTGTATGTAAATATGGGATGACTCCACAGAAGGTTGGAGGTGGAGAAGGTTCACTGCTCATCTCTGTGGCTTTTGTAGTGCTAGTTCACCTAGACCATAATTAAATGACAAAATGCAATGAATAACAAGGCAAATATACACACTGTGCTTTGGAGGTGGTTGATAACATTTATGGTGTGTGAAAATCTGCCACAGTTTGAGTGAGTATTGTGGCACCACTCTAGGCCAAATCTGGCAGGGGTACTGACATGCCCAGCAGCAGAGAGCTTACACTGGAATGAATAAATTGGCCACAAATCCAGCCATGTGGGAAGCTGGACTGCCAGCTGAAGGAAAGACTCCTGAGCTTTGAGGCTTGACTGTAACACTGTTTTCCAGAGCGATTTGAGAGCATATCAGCCTTTCTGACCTTTTGTTTCCTCAGATGAAGAACGACACTGGTGTTAGGTGTAATGTTTCTATCTACAATTGATTGTTCTAAGGATTTAGTTTTAAATGGGTGATGAATTCCATGAAGTACAAGTCCTCCTGCAATGATAAAACTGGAAGAAACAGCAGAGAAAGGTGACCCTATGAGCTGTGCCCCTGTAGTTCCACACTGCAGGAGAGCACCAAAAACCTGCTCTGGAACCACAGCCAGCACAGCTGTGTGCCTGCACTTCTGTGTCCTGGGGAAAGGCAGAGCTTGGGAATTTGGAAATACCACTCCTTTCATGTGACTTCCCTGCTCTGAGACTGCAAAGTCAGAGAGTCTGCTATGTTCTGTGTACTCTGTTCATGCTCTGTGTTCTGTATAAAAGCCAAATTTCATTTGTATGAATATATTTTAATAGACTTGTACATTTCATATTTGTATTCAGTCTTCCTCTATTAGTTTTATCTCAGAAAGAAAAGCCCGAAATATAAAACATGGAATTTTAAGTCACTAGATGTGAGGGAACTGATGACAGTATATGCCTAAAGTGGGCATGCAATGCTTTGTCCTTTTGCACAGTACAAAGCTGGGCATAATGACACAGCATTTGAGATTTTGTAATATCTTTTAGGTTTGTAATATTTCTGTTAGTTTGTTAGTTTGTAGTTTTGGTTTTTTTTTAAAGAAAAGTAGAACAGAAAACTAAAACCCAGGAATATTCCTTTTTCCAGATGTAATTCAGGAAAGTGCTAGAGACTTAGAATAAAGACCTGCTTTCAAAAATTAAAGTGATACTTATGAAAGGAAAAGTTTTGAAAGATCTGCAAAAATTACACATGAGTTTTTAACAATGAAAATTCTGTTTCAGGACACACATGAAGTATGAGAAGTAGACAGCAATGTACCCTAATATTCATAGAAACAAAAGTCCTTAAGCATGTATAAATGGGATGTGTAGTAAGAATAAGGACCATGTACTCAGGAAGAATCAAGTATTCAAGCATTACAAGACATGACATGGAAACATATGTTCCATTCCTAGAGACCAGTTATAAACAGAGAGCAAATGAAGAGTGTCATTTTCAATCCACATAAATATGCCTCAAACCAGAGATTCCAACGTGAAGCTTCAATTCTCTTGTGCATACTCTGAGTCCTTTTGTCTTAGATTTGCTCATTGTTTTAATGTGAAAATCCCACCATTTGATATTACCATTGTTAGAGATAGCACAGCTGCAAGTGAATCCTACGGTACAAGCTTGAGGCATTTATGTTGTAGTAAGAAATAGTCACCTTTGAAAAACATACAGAGCTCTTTGAAAAACATACAGACTTCTGGGATTTTTAATAAAAAAGGAATTTTAGATCAGCCAGGGAAGGTAAATTTCTCATCTTTGTTATGCCTGATCCTGAATAAAGCTGAATGTGATTTCAGTTCTTTGTTCCAGGAGTGCAATTCTCATTCTGTGTTATTCCAGCGCATTACATTTCAAATACCTTTTGAAATCAATGTTGCACCTTAAATCACTGATGAATTTTCAAGGTATTTGATAACTGATTTTTTTTTTTTCTGTTCATTATTTTCAGACACAATCAATGCAGTGGACATATATAATCAATGGACTTCCTCCACAGACTGCATCACCTACAGTGGCAGCAAAAGTAGTTTGTAGCAGCAGCTACACAGGATCGTTCACAGTCCGACAGCGCAATTTTGTACGTGAAAATCTGAAACTCATAACCACTGGAGCATCCTCACCAATCAAAGGAGCACCTTTGGTCCTTAGGAATAAACAGAGAAAGTTATAATCTGTTAATTTTTAGAGAACAAATAAATTCTTCAGATAAAAAAATATTGTATGTTAATTTATTTTTTTTTAAACAGATATGGTGTGCATGGATTGTATGTTCTGTATGGAAGATTCAGAGCACTGGAGCCCTAGTAATATTCCTGTTTTTCTGTAAGGGATTTTGGATGCCTAAAAATTTATTTATGTCATGCAGATGTCAGAAACTTCAGAGAAAAAGTTTTAGGTTTAAAAAAATATATCTGAAGATTGGGTAATTCAAACTAATGCTTTGCTTTCTAAAGGATGTTGGTAGTAGGAAGTTTCAATGAACATTCTGTGTAATGTTCAGCACATCACACCCATGCAAAACAAGCAAGAAAAAACAATCCCTGTTCTCTTCCACAAGAAAATCCTTACCTTTTCTTGCTTTGGCAAATTTCATTAATTAGGACATCTTTGCTGTGTATAAAATAACAATCTTGTTTTATTCATTCCATGACATTTCAAATCTTTGATAATTATACATAGCACAGAAGTGAAATAAAATGTCCTGCTGCAGTAATTTTATGTCAGGTATATTTTGAGTGCTTTAGAATATTAACATATCGAAGGCTATGAGAATTCAGTGAGGAATGAAGACAGATTTTCCTTTTTTTTTCCTAGAATAAACAAATCAGAGGTGCTATTACTAGTGTGGTTCTATTTCCATTCTTTCGATGGGAATTCAGGCTTTCTCTGCTCCTTATATAATGTGGAAAATTAGATCTATGCAGACATGCTTTGTAAGATCATTGGATGGGTAACTCCTGACTCCTTTCTTCATTGAGATAATTTTTCCTGATTTTACTAACAGAACATAAATTGTATTTGTGCCTTTATTTTGATGGCAAAATGTACTTTGACAAAAAGATGGCTTGGCACAGACTAAGTGCCTTCTTGGCTCCAATACAGAATGAGCATCACTGCTCAGGAATGGGGAGCCTGAGAACAACTTATGTAGGTCAGTGCAAATGAGCACCAATAAAACCCTTTTACCATGATGCGGTTGAGGATTTTGTTTATGCCACACATTTTTAGAGAAGCTATTACAGAAAACGTTGGGAGCACATAAAACAGCCAATGGTGCTGTTTAATATCTTTTTCTAAATGCAGGGTGCCCCGTTTTGGTCAGAAACCAGGTAATCTGAAGTGAGAATAAAATCAGCTTTATAAATTCAGTGTACAACACTGGAAAGATACTGTCCATACTGATATCTCTAAAAGACATTGAGAAAGAAGCTGTAGTAATATTTATCTTGAATGCTGCTGAGACCACAAATGCAGCTGGATTTCATAGGAAGGCTCTAGCTGCATATATAAATAAAGTAATTGTTTATCTGACTGTAAGAAATAAGAATTTATGGACCAGCAATGGTTTCACAACTAATAATTGGTGTTCAGGAAATATTTCATTGAAACAATTTTTTGTAAAAGCATTTTTATCCTTTTTTTTTGCAAGATGCACAAAATTTTCTAATTTTCCCAGAAATGGATTAGCAGGTGGCATAGAGCTGAATCACTTAAAAATTACATGGTGCTCACTCCAGAAATGTTATGCCTGATTTACTTGCCTGCATTTGCTGCTATATGTATTAGGTTTCAAATTCTGTCATACATCTAAACATTTTAAACATCCATGGGAAAATGTGCAATAAAATAGTACCAGAGGGGTGTTTTCAAAAGAACAATTTACATTATCTATTTTAAAAGGGATGAATGCATAACCTGTGCTTGCAGGACAAAATTATGGGTTTTTTTTCAATGTGTACAAGGTCACTTCTGAGCTATGCAAGATATGCCATTGTCAATTGAATTTGGACCTAATATTAAAAATATATTTTTCTAATTTCTTACAGTTTAAACAGAACTAAGCATATTTCTTCTGATATGAAGAATACACTTGCAAAGATGATTTAAAGAAAGACATTTTAGCTGTGTGGTTGTAACATACACAGTGTTTTACATAATATCTGCATGCATTTATGAATTACAGTTCAGACTAAACTGTTAAAAATAAATTCATTTGTGCTACTTAGCTTGGTAATTTGCACTTCCATTGCTGAGGTGACTGTATTATTTGTAATCCAAGGACTAATTCCAAGTCTATCTCTTAAAAACAGTTTCTGAGCATCAGCACTGGAAGATTTCCAGAATGATAACTTGTATTCATTACTTGCTTCCTTCTTTTTAATAGAATTACTGAGCCATTTTGAAAATATTAGCGTTTCAACTCCTAGAAGGAAAGGTCTCACATGGGAAAAGATTACAAAATGCTGGGCTTTTTTACTTAAAGATTTCACTTCAAAGTCTTTGGACCCACCATTAAATGTGAGCTTCAGAAGAGCTGGGCAAGCTCACCATCACTCTGCACCCTAAAAATGTAATCTGCAGAGGAATTCAGCTCTTGTAGATAGACCTAAACACAATTGTTGCAGTCAGGGCTCAGATCTGGAAAAAACAGCCCAAATCATTTAGCTTTGAATTAATTCTAAATTACTATTCATTATTATAATCTTAAAGGCAATGAGAGAGAATGAACACAACCTCAAGTTATGGGTTTTGAAGATTTCCTCACAATGATTTCTGTGTCCTCATGCCACATCAGAACAGCTACTATCAGAAACCGGTATGAAAAAACCCCAAACTTTGTTTCTCCACATTAGAATACCCATCAGGATCCTTTTCTTCTGAAAAGGAAGAAAAAGGGAGTTTTTCCCTTCACGTTGATCTGTGTAGGCACAGCAGGATCTCAGGGAACTGAGGAGGTACTGATTATCACTATAAGTAATAACTCCTAATTTCTCAATGCTAGTGTCAATTAGTTATTGAAAATTACTTCTACTTACCCCATTTATATGTTTTGATTTATAGAAATACATAATTCATAAACACAAGGACTTTTTAAAAGTCAATATGGCATTTATGGCCATTTATGTTTTAATCATAGTCTTACATGCCACACACAAGTCAGCTGTGCATCTCTTGTTAGTGGCTTGGCAGAAATGCGGATTGTCTAACCAGTGTAGCCACCATGTGCTTATTTATATTTCTTCCTTCTCTTTATAAATAATGATCCATATATCAGAATAATTAAAACAAGGACTAAAACCTTACAAAGCAACATTATTATGTAGCACAGAACTTGTTAATTTTGGGAATGAGGTCTACATTTAAATTTGTTAAAATACAGTGGAGCTTTTGCAGCTGTTGAGCTCCTGGTTTTGTGTGACATGTCCAGTAGTGGGGACAATCTGCCCTGGGGGGCTGCAGGATTGTACAGTCAGAGCAATGGCTTCAAAGCACTACAAAGCAATCGACCTTCTAATTGTTTGATGTTTGGCTGAGCTTTATTTGGCACAGTGCACACAGGAGAATGACACCAGGGTAATGTGGAGATGTATTTAGGATGGCTGCCATTAGCAGCTCAGCTTGGAGAGGGTTTTGCACACATTTCAGTAATGCTGGTGCTACACGTCTGGCTCACCATGGTATCAATGACACTCCAAGGCTGCTTTATACCTGATCTCTCTCACAAGATATAAAAAAGTTTGGAAATATCAAAACTGCCCATCAAAAATAATAGGAACCAAACATTAACTTGTGTGCCAGTGCAGGTTTAGTGTGAGTCAGGAGGATGGGGAGATAAAGGCTGCTTTGAGCACAGGAGGTAATGATCAGGTAAAGAGCCCACAGGGGCACAGTGCCCTATCCATTTTTGCTGCAAGGAAAGGGATTCTTTCCATGCAGCTCGTGGGAACGGTAAGGCTAGCAGAGGACAAAATGCTGAAACAACAATGCTCTTACTTTGGTGAAATACCATGGCAGCAGCCAAATCTGAGCATGCACTTTTTTCCTCTTTGATCACAAACCCAAACTAGCAGAAGAAATAGAAAGCTCTGACTCACCCTGCACATAGCAAACATTGGGGAAAGAATTGCTGTATATTAATAGATATTCCTAGGAGGAAGGCTTAATACTTAGAATAAGAGAGAAAATCCCTGGCTTTGCCTTAGTATTTATTTGCTTGTGAAGCATTTCATAATTTTATTTCTCCCTGCAGTGACTGCTCATTGTAAAATAAATGACTGAACAATGTTTTACTGCTGACACAGATCACAGTTTGTTGCTAATGGAATGTTAACTGCTTTTTAAGTAACTCTGAATAAACCTACTGATCCATAGAATATTCATCTAAAAAGGAATCCAATTCATCTACCAGCTTTTCTGCTTCCACTGTCATGAAACATATTTTTCTACAATTTACTTTACTGCAGTTCTTGGACTATTGGTAGTGTCAGATTTCCTGTAGAAGGATATTTTTACATTTTGAGACCATGGCATGATGCCAATGTGGTGAAGTCATGGCAGGAATTGATGCCAAGGTCACTGCACAGAAATATGTCTAAAATTCACTGCTTGGCTAGTGAACTAAAGACATGGAGCAAGGACAGTCTTTGACCTTTTATTTCCCTCATTATTCCATGATTAACTTCCTTTCTGCAAAGTACCCAGCTTCCCCTGGTAAAAAAAATTAAATAAACCTGTCAGTGGAAAACCTGGCGACTCACTGCTCATCCCACCATGGCAGTACACAGCAGATACCGACAAACCAGTCTGGCACAAGTCTTAAGTGACAAAATCAGAGGTATCAAGAACGGTAAGGCAACAAAGCAAAATCCTTCCACTTATTAAATGCATAGATCCAATTTACCAAATCAGTACAAAAATCAAAGGCCCAGTTTTCCCATTTACTGTAACAGGTATCCAGGCTGCCTTTGCTATAGCCCACAGGCCTGATATTGTCAGAATGAGGAGGAAGGGTGTCTGTGTCCTGACTCCACGTCTCCTTCAGTCCTCAGTGTTTTCATGTAGAGAACACTGAAGTGGAAAATAGACATTGTGAATCAATGAAACCTGCCATTGTCATTCAGGAAAAAAAAATCAACAAAAAACAAACCCAAACAAAACAACAACAAAAAAAGAAAAAATGCATAAGAAACTATTCCTCCACCCACACACCCACAAGCTTCTCTAAAACAAGAATCTCAGAAGACAGGTTTTAATTTTGAAGAAACTAGCCCATGAAAAGAAATATTCCTGATGATCTATTAATAAACAAACAAATTTCAGGGTGAGGTGTGAAACTTCCACATTCTTTGATGAGTATAGGATGCATTTTTCTAATATTGTTTAGGGTTAAGTATCACAGAGTCATGGAACAGTTTGGGTTGGAAGGGACATTTAAAGGTCAGCTAATCCCCTTCGATGAACAGGGACATCTTCACTTTGCTCACAGCTCCACTTAACCTGACCTTGAATGTCTCCAGATACAGTCATCTCTTACCTCTCTGGACAGCCTGTTCTGGTGTTTCACCATCCTTTTTGTAAAAGGTTTCTTCCCTTTATCTAGTCTAAATCTCTTTTAGTTCAAAACCATTACCTTTGTCCTATTGCAACAGGCCCTATTAAAAAGTCTGTCTCCATCTCTCATGTAAGTGCTCTTTAAGGACTGGAAGGCTTCAGTAAGGTTTCCCTGGAGCCTCTTCCATGTGGAACAACCCCAGCTCCTCAGCCTTTCTGTACCCGAGAAATATTTCATTCCACTGATAATTTTTTGTGGCACTTCAGACTCACACCAGCAGGGCTGTGTCTCTCCTGAAAACTCCAGAGCTGGACAATTGATCAATTCCCCCATAAATATCCTGACTGATACCTGGGATACAGCATTTAGTGTACTGGGGGCTCCTGCCAGCAATCTGAAACATTTTTGACTGTTAAACATCAATGGAGAAAACAAATCCAAATCCACTATGTCAACAAATTGTACTGCCAGCACACTAACTCCATTTAGGAATAGCTCTCTGTAGTGTGTGGTATATTACAGAGTTAACAAATGTACATCTAAAGTAAGAATAAAATAGTGATTATTTTTATTCCTTGAAATGTAAAATAAATGTGCATTTGTGTAACTGCACTTGGAAAGTCAAACTGAATGTGCAGGCAGTCAGGTGTGTGCTTCTGAGTTCAGAGCATAGGTGTGAGTATTGGGTTAAATACATGGTAAATATGTGAGCAGCACTGACTCAGCAGCCTTGCATTGCTCCTGGCATGAACTGTTGCATTCAAATGTAAAACTTTTGACTTTAAAATGTTTTTCTGAGCCACATGGCTAGCGTTAATCGGTACTTCCATTCCATTTGTTGTTGCCTTATTTCTGCCCTAATATTTGATATTTAAAAAATAAGTAAACAAACAATAATAAAAGGAAAAAAAAAGGCAACACCAAACCAAAAACACGGCTACCCTGCCTAGGTCTGAGTGTTCTTGTGCTCAGGTACCCATTATCCATTTTGAAGCAGTTCCTATTGAACCTGAATCTAAATTACACAGAGGAGATCCTGTGGAGGGGAGACAGAGACAAGCACACTCACAGCTACAAAGGTAAATTCTCATGGTAAAGAAATCTTATTGTGTAGAAATATTTCCTAAGGAAACTTCCTTTCCTTTAGAGAACAGTATCTACATACAGTGGCTGTGATCACTGCCATATGAGGAATTAATTGCTAGATGACATGTCACTGTACTGAAACACAAATCAGCTGCAGAAACATTGGATTAGCTCCTTAAAAAATGTCATTAATTAGGGGTTCAACATCTGTAAGAGCTGTTTGGTCATTTACAGGTCACAGAAGTCAAAGTTGCAGGGGTGAGGTGGCTGGAATTGGGCCATGGAGGACAAAAGGCTGCACTGGAGTTCCTTCCCCCTCACTCTCCCCTGGTGCTGTGAGGCTTCAGCTGCCCAGATCAGCTGCAGTGTTGAAGCCAGAGCTGTGCTGCTGTAAATCAGAGGGAGCAGCTGGGGGATATTGCCACTGGGGGTCCCATGGCTTTAAATATAATCAGTTCATGGCCTGATATAATCCTTATCTTAATTTTCAGAGTAGGCTGCAAATTATCTCTGCACCTTTCCCCAGGTTTGTATTAAAAGGAATAAATTACAAAGAGGAAATTTGCATTTAGCAAACCTAGCTTGCTCATGATAGCTGATAGTGAATTGTGGTGTTACTCTTGGAAGATTTTACCTATCATCTAGTACATTGAGAATGATGGCTGGGTGCAGTTCCTATCACTTTTCAAAATGTAAAAGAAAATAAATTACTTGATTATTAAAAGCGAGAATAAACAACTGAAATAGATAGGTAGATTATCGGTGTCTGAATTAATGAATTAAAAACAGCATGAAGAAGAAAAAAAATCAGTGTGAGGGCCCCACTAGAATTATTTAGGAAGAGAGGAAGTTTTTAAGTGAGGAATAGTTCCACCTTAAAGAAAGTAGGACAAGTCAACTGGCACTGAAAGCAGACGAGGTTATGGGGGATTATTTAAACTAGAAACAGGAGGAAAAAATTCAGCAGGTGTTGAGGAACACTTGAGCCAGTCACAGATATCTGCCAGGACTGTCAACCCTATGACAAGTATCTCTGTGACAATGTAAGAAGTATGGAAAATTATGGTAAAACCAGGGGAAGGAACAGTACAAATCCCAGCAGTCCATCAAGGAAAATCAGCCAAAGAAATTGTCCAACAATGAAAATAAATAAATACCAAACAGTTCAATTAGAGCTGATAGAAACAAAATAAAAACTGTATCACCAAGGAACAGTGCCTTGAAAGGAGTGTTGTAATTTTGGCTGTAAAGTAGAGAAGACAGAATATTACTTATCTGCAGTGCAACACCACGGCAGTTCCATAAAAAGAGATTGAGAGAGTGTTTGGTGAGGAGGAGGCCACTGAGGAGAGCCAGGAAGCACGAGGGTGCAAGAACTAATGACTCCCAAGAGGGAAAGGACATTAACAGTGTCACACCACCAGCTGCTGGCTGAAAAGAAACCACACTGCATTCACAGTGTTGAAGAGATGCAATTAAAAGAACAAATGCTCCCCCCTCCCCATTAAATCAAACACATCTGTATCTGATAAACTTCTATCAATGTCTTTGATGGACTACAGATAGTCAGGGTGTTAAGAAGAAATCAGTTTCCCAACAAAATTCCACTGCATGTCATTAATTTTCAGTAAGTATACAATGTAATTAAAGCCCACATCAGGATAAATTCAGCAGGCCATATACACTATATAACTATGTCTATGAAAAGTAGTTCAAGACCAGTGAAAATGTACCATTTCTAATATGGTCTGAAGGTAACATTAAAAATAGAAACAACCCCTGGTGTTGAAGTCATGAGCAGATAATGATCATCATTTAAATAAGTGAAAAAAAGAGAATTCTCCATTCTGCAATGTTCAGTAGAACCTGAAGAAGCCATAGAGCTTTCTCCCCAGAAAGCCACCACAGTACTGACACAAATACCTCCTTCCATCCCTCACTGTTCTCCTTCACAAATGTCACATGGATATAAACATTAGCATGTGAATACACCTGCTCTGACTTTTGCTTTTCTTCTTCCCAAGGCAGAAACATCTATTTGAAGAAGATGCACAGGGAAATAGAAAGTTAACCAATAGTTTCCAGTCTCACCCAAACTCACCCAAGTCCAACCAGCAGTGTTGGTGTGGGGCTGGTGAGGTCATACAGCCCCAGCTTTGGGCTGAAAGAATACAAGCATGGAGGGCTCTGACTGGCTGATGCAGATTTTGGCCTTCCCAGGGAAAAACATTCAGGATTATAAATTTGGGAACCCAGTAGCAGTTGCAATCCAAAATGACACAACTCCAAAATATCTGACATTGATTATGTGGCTTCCAGTTAATTACTCTAGCAACTAATTAATGTGCCCAGTGGAGATGATCACCAGCTGTGGGTGCTGCAGAGGTCAGCATGCCTGGAGTCATCTTGTAGTAGTTTCTGCTGGGGTGTGCAGATCTCAGGAATGGTTTCAGTAGAGGAAAGAAATTAAACCACGCTGGAATTTGTCAGAATTCAGTACCCAGATTTCTGTAGGATTTGATGAATGATTCACTTTTCAGTGTCACATAAGAAAAAAATAACCCCATATCCTCATATAATTTAATTATAAAATAAATTGTCCTGAATAGCAGGTAGAAAACTACTGCCACTAAGAGTAGAGTTACCCCCTTTGCAAGTGCTTAAATTTACTCTTACCTGCAAGTGCTTAATATTTTGACTGTTATCTCCAAAGAATGCAACACTTACTAACGTATTTATTCTCATTAGAAGGACAAACGATGCCAAAAAAGCATTTCAGCTTTGGAAAAGTGATAATTACATTTTGCTTGTTGGTAAAACACCTTTGGTGACACAGCCTATTATATTTTAAGAAGGGGCCTGAGCTACACCTGATTTTTGCTGCTGGGAAAAGAACTAGGTCACATGTAGGGCCATGCTGATCAGCTCTTCTGGCAAACTAGATATGTTTCCAAGCACCTAAAATACAATTGTTCAGCTTGCAAACTAACCAGCAACATAGAAAAAAGAAAGGTCTGAATAGGGAGACTTAACAAGTGTCTGCCCACTTTCCTCCTCACAATCCCTGAACAATTTCCATTTTGTAAGAACTGAAATTTTAAATTAAGAAAGCAAAACCAAACTAGATTTCTGAAGAGATTGAGAAAAAAACTGGAAGAGCTCTGAGGGCAGGGAGGCAGAACAGGGTTTTGCATTTGTGGTTCCCTCCTGCAAAACCCCAGTGAGGCAATACAGGCTGCTGTGGAGTAATTTGTCTCATGTACAAGCTGGGTTGAAACTGCTGAGCTCAAATGACTGGCCAACACCTGACTGCAAATGGGAAAAATGAGTTAAAATGAATGGCTGTTAAAACAAGTTCAGGGTACAGGAAGAACCCTTATCCTTAATTTATGAAGTAACTGTAAAAGCCTTTATTTTATGCAGTGTCACCATTACTCTGTGTAAAGGAGTTTCACACTAAAGGCACACCTGGCTGAGAAGACCCCATAAACCATGCAGAATTACAGAATGATTTTGTTGAAATCATTAATCCAACACTGCCAAGTCCACCACTAAACCTTGTCTGTGTGTGCCACATCCACAGATCTTTGAAATACCTCTAGGGATGATAAATCAACAGGCCAGTTGCAGCCTTTTGGGATACTTGATTACCCTTTTGGTGAAGAAATTTTCCCAAATATCTGATCTGAGCCTTCCTTGGCTCAACTCAGGAAGTAAAAATCATGACATGTCAAATGCTGATATGAGAGTTTGGTGGGCTGGGCAATGTGGAGTGAGTCCTTGAGGGTGAGAGTTCTGGCTGAAACAGGGAGTACCTGATATCCTCTTTCCTGTTGTCTTCAGGAAAATTGGATTTCATGTCACAGATGACCTTTTCATTATCAATTTCTCCTTATCAGAAAAAAACCTGCAAGCCCCTGTGTTTCAGTTAACTGCCTGATTGTGAAGGAGATAAAGGGGGTAGAGCTGGAAGCTCTTCCTCTTTGGTCCCTGTTAAGTGGCACCTACAAGTGAAGCAGAGGAAGAACTGCTGTGAGGATCCCTTTGGGTGTCAAGGCAGACGTGTCAGAAGCTGGTAAAAATGACACAGTTCTTATGACTAAACAACTTGTCTGACTTATGGCCTCACACTTGTTTATTGCCTACAGACTGAGAGTCCTTGGGAGTGCAGGATCAGTCTTGTTTTTGTTTTTTCTCCAAGCAGTGGCTTGAGAGCTACAGGCTAAGATTAGACTCTGGAGGAATCAGCATGTAAACATTGGGAGACTAATGGCCAATGAATTATAGCCATATGGACAGGACAGTTTTTTTTTTTTTTTTGATTGAAATCCTGTGGACATTTGTGAGAGGAAGCAGCCACCAAGTGCTTGTCACTTTGCGCCATGCAGCTGTATTTCCGTGGCAGATGGGGCAATCTGCACTGGTAATTTAACACCAGCTGAGACCCTCATCTTTCTGGCACATCTTTGCATGAGTCTTTATTCAGGGTTGAACAAGGATCATGGACACTGTGGCTTTCAACATTCAAGACAAAACTGTGCTCTGAAATGCACCCAAAACTCCTAGATTTTAAGCCACAGTGGCCACACCAATTTTAATAGCTGAGCAGCGACTCCATATGTACCCTTGAAGTAACAGGTAATATAGTTAAGTGCTCACAAGGGCAGCTGATCCTAATATATTGGTGATGAGAGGTTTCTAACAGGGCATGTGTGTCATCGAGATAATTGGGTGTCTGGGACCATTCCCTTCCCAGGGAAGCCACAGGGAGTCATCTCTAAGCTCTGAGCAAAGCATCTTTTCTCTGCATTTGGTACTTCTCCTAATTAATAAGAAATAGAAATAGCTCAAGTTTCACCTTATAGGTCTTCCACAAGGATGAGTAAGAGACAGGAAGAACTCTTTTTTGAGATTATTGCAACAAGCCAGTGAAAAAAAATTTGTGATTTATGCTTAATTACTGAAATGCTTAACACTTAAATCTCTCTAGTATTTGTACACAGCCCATGAGATAGCCAGAATACATAAAGGCAGTGAGCACTCCCTGCAGTGCTGCAAGGATTTTGGGTATCAGAGCTCAATGTTTTGGGATAACTTGGCCACTGACTGCTGTCTGCTGCAGCTGTTCTCTAGCAAGCAGAGAAGACACCCCACCAGTAGATGAGATCTCCTGAGAAGGCAGCTGAGCACAGTCAGGAAGGGAGAGATTTTGGTACCTCACTCTGATATCCAACCTAAGGTAAGCTCTCCCCTCCTCTGAGCTGGATCCCTAATCAGGAAAGGCATGTGCATGCAAATGGTGGCCACTTGGCCCAGCTCTTAAATAGCCGTGGAATAAAATCACAAGGAGAGGGGAAAACTGCTTTGATCTCTAGACTAGAGAAATGTGTTCCCCTGGTCTGTCCTGCAGTGTTTCTGAAGGGTGGAGACCCTTGCCTTGCTAGCCTCTTGCTTGGCCACAGTGTCTCAGCTGTTTTGGGTGAGATGAATTTTGGAATGACAGATATCTGTAAAAGGCTGCCCATCTTCACAGCCCAGCACGGCCTGCTTTTGCTTGTGCCTTTTAGACAGCAGAAATTAACCCAACTGCCAAAGGAGTAGGATAGATGGGTTTGCATGGATGGAGGAGACCCTGCTAAGGCAGTCCCCACCTCCTGGCTGACAGAAGTCATGGGCAGAGCAGAGCTGCTGCCAGAGCTGGTGGTACCAAGAGAGCTGTGCAAGCCAGGAGCAGAGTTGTGCTCATGGAGCTGAACATGCCCGCCTGCAGGCTGAGCTGTGATACTGGGGAATGCTGCTGCTTTCCTTCTGAGCCCAGTCCTCAGCATTGGTGCAGGATGTCTGGCAGCACTGGGATAGTTGCTTTCCTGGGGTGTGTGCCCAAATTCATGCTGTCAGACCCACCCTGCTCGAGGGGTCAGGGCCTCTTTTCTGAGAGCCATTTCTGCCTGCTGCAGAGCAGGGGATTGCGGTGCCCAGCTCTTATCTGTGGATGTTGTGCTGTGGGTGGGTACCCACATTCCCTGCCAACCCAGAAGCCAGTGTTGGTGCCAGGCTGGCTCTGCTCCGGTGAGGATGGGGTGGGCTGGGGGTTTATAGAAGTTGGTGCAGAGCCATTGTGAGCCAAACTGCTGCACAGTGAATTAGAGTGCTGAGCCACAAAGGCAGTGCCTGTGCAGAGCTGTAGGCTTAGGAAGTGACCTGCCCACTACATCCCTGCACCCTGCTCTGAAATTACGAACTTGAGCTCAACAACAACCACAGCTGTACCTCTTTCTCTGAGCAGGCACAGGCTGACTTTTTCACCTCAGGCAGTTCAGGAACAGTGAAAGTGAAAAGATACAGATAAAATACTGTTAAAAATACAGAATAGCTACTCCTGGCATTTTTATAGCACTTTTTATCCAAGAATGTGTGCAACACAATTAAGATCACAGGTTCAAACACCCCAGTTCACAGCAGCTGCAATTGGAGTCAATCACAGATGACACCCTAGTTGCTCATACCAAGCTTTTTCTGCTGAGCCTGTCTGCTGTCTCTGCTGAAGGCTGGTTTGAGCCGCACTTCAAAATATTTATGTTATTCTTACTGCGTAAATAAACAGCCTGCGACTTGCTTCGAAACCCTGCACTAGCATTGGCATTCATGAAAGAACAAACTAAACACAGACAGAGCTCCATCCTTGGCCCACCAGCATGCTGAGCAGGCCATCCATCACATATGCCTGTGCATTGCTGTCATTACTCAATGAGCAAAAACATTCACAGAAAAACCCATGACACCCAGCCCTGTGGCACCGACAGTGCTCCAGGGGCTTTAGCACCTCCTGTGCTGCACATCTCATTTAGAAGTGATGTGTTTCAGTGGCTGTGTAGGGGCAGTGGTGGGTGACATCCCTGCTCCTTGGGGTAGACAGACTGTGCTCGTGAGGACACTTCCGAAATCTGAGAGTGTTCCTTCTAAGGAAGTGCATAAAATAACTGTGGATATATCAGTGATAAAAGGGTCCCATTCACACAAATATTCAGTTTGAAGTTGTGATAAAGTGAGACTTGGGCTGTCTCTCCAGAATTGTATCTGAGTGTAGAATCCCAGCCCCCAGCCTGCTCCTCCTCTGTGAGCTCCTCATGGCTCACAGCGGAGCTGCCTCCCCTTCCCCACACAGCATTCCTCACTCGGCTTCTCCCAAAGCCTTGTGCTGTTTTCTCACTCATGCCCAACACTGGCAGATTAATTGACAGCCTGCTGCTATTTTTACCTTGTAGCCTCTTTACTCAGCTGTCTCAGTCAGCTGCTGCTGAGATTTTCCTCTCTCTGCTTGCAGAACAGCAGGCTGGAGCCTTTAGACTCTTGCTCCTGTTCCCCCTCTTCTTCAAGACTAAGATTCGGTCTCTTCTTTCTCCATCCCAAACTTTCAACAACCAAGGCTTGACACATTTGTCTTCTTGTATCTCTCTTCCAGTGTGACTGTGACAGAAAATGTCAGTTTGTAATCCTCTCTCACACTCGAGCCAAGACAGAGAGACGAGCAAGGCCTCTTTTCTGAAGATGCCAGCTAAGAACCTTAAATAAGCTGAGGGAAGGGAATGATTCAGCAGTCACAGGAGGTCTGAGTAACAGATGGCAGAGCAGACAAGCTCGCTCATGTTTGCTTGCACAGCGAGGCCTTTTGTGGCAGTCTTCTGGAGGGGCTGCTTCCCGTGAACAGTGATTTTGCTGGCTGGCAGGACAACGCTGCAACGAGAGCAGGTCCTTTGTGCACAGATCTTTACAACACCCACAGCTGCCTGCAAGTGGTTTTCACACTTCTAGCTTATGTTGAGTGGATAAACATGCTTTTGACGAAAGTTTTTCCTGTCAAGAAAACGTAATTTACTTTCCCACCATTGTGCTCCATACTATTTAATTGCTAAGTCTCTTTTCTCGGGCCACACTTAAAATCAAGCTGTTTCAAAACAAAATACTCATTTGCAGATACATATTTTAAAAAATGGTTTCATATCCTCTATCAGGCAAGCCATTAAAAGGACTGAAAAGTCAGTGGTGTCTACTTTTCCTTCTTTAAAGAAACAAAAGAAACAGAAAATGATTTTGCATAAGCTCTAGGCTACAATAAAAATAGCTTTTGGAAATAGAACAATGGCACACAAGTTGTGTGACTGGGAGAAAGGTGTAGGATTATTGGTTTTCTTGTAAGGTTGTGACTGCTAGATCAACACGGATCCCCATTATATCACCTAGATTAGTAAGCAAGAATAAAATACTTCAGTAGCTCTTAAAATAATGGTTTCTTTAGGTACACGGCTGGTGCTAAATCTGACCTTTGTCCTCCCAAAGATCTCTGCTACAATTTCACTGTCCTTCCCCCCTGTGCAAACACCACTGCCCTTAATTCTCCAGCACTGCACAGCACATAAGGTGACCTTGTGTATGTGAAACTCCTTACAGACTCATTGGAAATCTCATCCTCCACCAGTGTCTAAAAATGAAAGTTCCTTTAATAAATGATATGTCAGCCACAGGATAGTATTCCAAGTTTCCCTTCCACATGCCATTGCAGTGATGCTGCAGGCATATCCACAGGCTAAACACTTCCAACCTAAAACCAGGCAGGTCATTTTTTCTTCTAATCTGGGATGCTAAAGGTTGTTTCTGTCTCATTGTGGTTATACACCTGCTGTTACAATCCTGTGAAAGATTTGATAAATGCCAAACTGCTCTGTAAAGTGGAATTCCTCTTGGGCCACGTTACAGGAAGGGAGGTTTGATTCTCTTCAGCTCCATGTTTCAGAGCTCCAATTTTCCTGACTTTCTCTAATGATATTTTTTGCCTGTATTGATCTATGTTAGCAGAAATTTTAAGAACAAATATCAGCAGGTAAATTTGAATTCATGGCTCCTATTTAAAATCATACATGGCTTTCTTCTATGCATATGGAATGCATGCTTTCTAAGTGATACAACTTTACTGCTTTACAAACAAGCATTTTTAGGATTGTCTTAAGGGCTTACTGTTCAATGACCCATGAATGTAAAGAAAAGGTCAGTTTGGAACGTTTGGTCACCTTTAAAAACACCCTATCTTTGGAGCCAAAGGAAAAAAACAGATGAGAAGATGATATTAGGAAGTCCTGAAAGACTTCTTTATTAATCATCTGATGTATAGTTTTAGGGAGAAGTATTCATTGAAAAACATTAATTATAAATATATAACTTTGAGGTCAGGTTGCCTTAGTCAACAAAATGTAAGCCACTCTTTATATCTGGGTAGAGCAGAACAAATTCAGTTTGTAAGGAGGAGTGACAGATGCCTCTTTTAGAAGACAGAGGAGGAATTAGACCATGTATTAGGGTTAGGTTTTAGGGCTGAGAGGAAAAGGACACATTGCCTTTACCCAGCCCTGCATGCATCCCACTCAAGATAGGATTTGGATGACATTCCGAGATACAGAAAGGCACAATTTTAGCACCTTTCTAATTCCCCTTGAAATGAGCAGTGCACCAGTGTGAACGTCTTGGGGCAGTATACAGGAGTCACAGGCGGAGTTCTGTGCAAGCAATTATGTGTCTAAACACTTGGATCAGTTTACATGCACAAAAGAGTGTTGTAACCTTCTCTAGGGTCTTTTCCTTGGAAAAAAATATCTTAATGGGGTGTTGTTCTGTTCCAGACACTCACTCCTGTGTGCATAGACCAAACATGGAAAATCTGACTACTAAAACGAGACTGCTAGAAAATTAGGAGTCTGTGAAAACAGGGAGCTGCAATTCTTAGTAGTTTGCAGTCTTTGCTACAGCAGTTGCAGTGGATGACAGCTGCAATGTTTGAGAAATACAGCCTGACAAAAAATACTGCATTTTCCAGTGGTGACATGAGACGTAAAGCTGATAAATAATCCTGTAGGAATCTACTGCCTGTAGTGTTTTACTGCGACTATGAAACAATATTATTCAATAAAATTAAAAGGCAGGGCTATTAATTTAGAAGGCAGTGTGTTGATATAGCTTACATTGATAATAGTCAACCCAAAAATCTGTGCTCAAAATCACTTGAATGAACCTTTGTAATTAGTCACTTACCATGACTACCTCTTACCTGGATGCTGCTAGCTTAACCAATGTATTTAGGTGACCTCTTCTATTAAAAAGCTTCCAACAAAACAATAGACTTTCAGAGATAACCAAAGAGTTTACAAGCAAAGACACTTTCTTCACAACACAAAAGTTGTTCATATTACTGCATGAAATCAAAATTGGAAAAAAACCCCAACTTTGCATAACCATGAACATAAAAGAATAATAAATCTCTGTTTGAACAGCCACCAGAGGCTGCTAGAGACCTAACCTTGCACCCATTGCCCTCCCCTTTATTACAGGTTTGTTGGTCTCCCTTGCAGTGTTACTTGTCTTAATCAGCCAGGTCTGTAGTGTCCCTTTTTCCTATGTGACAAATAGATTCATAATTAACTAGCCATACTCTTCTGCAATAGCCCTTATACTTTCACAGAATAGGAATGTGAGATGTGGATTAAATTCTGCTTTGAACAATGCCAGTTAAAGCTTAGCAGTTCTAAAGGTGCGCAGCTAAGAAGACACTGAAGTCCTTTGGCCATATCATTATTTTTAAATGATATGTTAAAGTGTGCAAGATATTTTACCAAGGAGAGAAAATTTCTACCTCAAAGACCTTGCAGTGTCACAAGATCTAAAATGACAGAGGTACACTGGCTACAGGCTAAAGGACTTATTTGTTGAATGTACATGATAATGCTAGAAAATTTATCATATTATTAAATGTTCTCCCGTCTTCTGCTCTAACTCTGAAACCTTCTGGCATTTGAGGCTGTGGAGCTATTAATGCTTTTCTGACTAGGAGGGGTATTGGGGATTATGGCTATAGTAGGGAAGGCTTTTTTCCTGTTTCCCTCTATACTTGCTCACCTTCCCTAAATCCCATATTCAAATGGATGAAGCATCCTCTCAGGTTAATATGAAGTCACTCACATTTCAGATAAGAAGGTCTAAGACCTTGGTCTGTCATGGCAGCAGACAAACAAGCCTGTCCCAGCCCCACTAAACTCTCCTTTGTTTGGGCAAAGTTTTCTGTAGCTCTAGGGCTTCCAAGAAAACTAATTTGGGGAATGCAAGCAAAGGGTAAATGGCCTCTATGCTTTTGCCATGATGTAGAAAGAGCAATAAAGAGGAGGCTGAATGAGGAATTCTCATACCAGAAATGCTACTTTTGAGCTTAGATTGGTATTAGCGATGCAGGGAGGTGCTGGTTTCTGAGAATTATCACTTTGAGCCATATGCTGCTGACTTTTGTTTATCTAAGAAATTATATAGCTGCTAGATTTTAAGCTTCTGGTAACCATCTACATTTTTTATTCCTCTGGATACGAGTAGATATATGCAATGATACCTCAGAGCAGTATTTTTAATGATACTTTAGAGCTTTCTTCTAAGCTTCAGATATTTTCTGCATGTATATTACAATAAAATAATGTAACTAAATAACAGCATTGAAAGTGGCATAGTCTAGGCAAGGTTGTTAGCATAGCTTTTAAGTTCTTTGCTGTTGCTGTAAATGCCATGTTTTTCTTCTAAACAGTTTTCTTCCAGATCAATGCAGAATTACTGAATTTGATTTTAAACAAACAGTGGCAGCACTTCCTGTTAGTCTAAACAATAAATGACAATAACAACAATAAAGCATCGTCTGGCAGGATGTGATACAGGTTATGTCCATATACCACCAATGACTGTGCATCAGCATAAAACCGTCTGCTCTCCTGCTTCAGTTCATAAAAGCTTAAAAAGAATTAAGTCTACCAACTGGATTTTTATTAGCTTGGCTATTGAAGTCAGAAAGCAATAAGTGTTATTTATCTTAGGAATGGAAGAACCCAAAGAACTTGATTTAAGCAGTGGAATAAATATGAGTCAGGAAAAGGAGAGACACACAAAGAGCTAACGCAGAGTTTTAACAAGTAAGATCCTGTTTGGAGAGACTCATCCTGAATAAAAGCAGTGGCAAGTTGCAATGTTGGCATCCCCTGCTGTGTTGCCCTTCTGAGATCCTCCAGCAGAGTACCTGCACAGAGCAGGGGCTCCAGGCAGGGAGCACAGAGCAGTTCCAGCCCCCAGGGAGGGCCAGGTGGGATCAGTGGCTGTTTATAGTCCCACTCGACCTCCCTAAAGTCATAGACCCTCCTGCTGCCCAAGGAAAATCAGCAATGCCTCTGTTACTCCTGTCAGGGTGTTGTCCCACCAATGCTTTTAAAGGAGTTTCCACTACTTTCTCAAGCAACTGGTTCTAACTTTCACCCTTAGAAACCTTCCTAGGTGTTGCTTGGGAACTTATCCTCTTTCACTTGGGAACATGTTCTTTTGCCATTGAATCTCATTGCTTTACCTTCGCTCTCTGAATGTGGAGGTGATTCCTCACCCCTCTGAAGCTGTCTTTTACACCTATAAAGGCTTCTGTCCTTCA
Source organism: Onychostruthus taczanowskii (assembly GCF_017590055.1). Classification (NCBI taxonomy): domain Eukaryota; kingdom Metazoa; phylum Chordata; class Aves; order Passeriformes; family Passeridae; genus Onychostruthus; species Onychostruthus taczanowskii. The sequence goes on along the minus strand of NW_024498906.1, from coordinate 7,578,476 downwards.
TGTGATTTTTCCTCAGAGCAAACCTTCTTCAACTCTATCATTAATTTCTCCTCTAATCTTGGACAACTGCTCAGATACATGAAGCTGAAAACCTGAAGTACCTGAGCTGTGGTTGTCACGGTACCAGGAGAATCATTTCACCTGACATGCCAGCTTGACATTTTTCTCTGCATCCCAGTCAGCTATTGTATCAACCTGAGGTACCATATCCGACAGAATTTGAGTCAAAAGTCACCACATCCTACTATTTTGCAATTCACTTATGCATATTTATGTATCTATTTTCTCAAAATGTAAGACCCTGAATCATACTTTTTCTTATAAAAGTCTCAAGAACATTTTGATCTCTAAATCTTGCATCCAGGAGAGTGGCTGGTCCCCATTTAGTCCCATTAATCCCTATTTTTGGTATTGTCTGCAAATTTAATTTGAATACCCTGTCGAGACATCTAGAACAGTAAAGGAAATATTAAGTATTTCCAGACTCCAAAGAGTCTGCTCAAGAGTCTTTCCTTTTGGCAATGGCTCATGAGTGACTGTGGTTTGATTACACTCCTCCAGCTATCTGTGCTCTCAGCCTCTTGTGGTTCCCAGCTGGATGATGAACATGTCATTCAAAAGACTGCTAGAAGCCAAGATCTGACATCTTTTGCTTCCCTTCTACCAAAGTGTTTCCATGTCACATGAAGCAATTAGGATTGGCAAAAGAAAGACTTCTCAGACTAATCCATGTTTCTTTTGTTCCCCCCCCCCCCCCCCCCTAATTCTGGGTGCCTAAAAATAGTTGGCTTGATGATTTCTTAATCTATGATTTTTCTGAAATCGAAACTAAGCTGACACCTTTGCAACTCCCTGTCTCTTTCCCCCTCCTTTCTCAAGTATGGACACTGCATTTTCTTTAAGGGTCTGGAATTCCTCCATCTTTTATAAATTGAACATGATAATTACTTATGATTTGTGCTGTTCCCACCAGCCAGCTTTGGAAGCAAACCAAGGTTGAAGTTCATCATAATAAGCAGATATTAAATATAGTTCTTATCCAACCATTTCACCTGAGGGCTGAAATCCTGCCTCCTTTTCCAGCCATATCCAATACTCACATTAGAGTCAGTTTGGGAATCAAAGATTTTTTTCCTCAATCCATCATATTAATTTTAAATGTATTTATGAAAGAAAAAAATGGGCAAAAAAATCATGTCTTGTGTTTTATAATGATTAGGGAGAGCAAAACGAGATGGCTGCTGCATTGTCACCTCAAAACAGAGGAGAAATTGTCATGACAGGCATTCTTTTGTCTTTCACTGTGCATCCTGTTCAATGCACTGGGGTCAGATTCACTCCATTAGAAGAGAAGGAGGATGAGCCTCATCTCTCTTCTCACAGTGAGCTGCTCACACTCTTACTGTGCAGTGAAGCTCTTTGGTTGTTAGCCTCAGTAAAGCTGCCTTTATTTAATGAATATTGTTAAAATTTCATCTATCCCTTCTTATTGTTAATCATTCAAAACCTGTTTTTAAGCCTTCTCCCTGTTTCAGCTGTGACAATTTTTCACTGGAAAGCTCAAGTATCTTTCTGCATGGGGTTTATCTCCCTGAAAAATGTCTATTGGTATATATAGTTGCTGGAGAATTTTTCAGAAAAAATGGTTTCAAAGAAAGAATTTATTAAAAAAATATGTTACCCATGCACAAACCCATACACACACACACACACACACACACATATATATATATATATTTTTTTTTTTAAGCCCTATAGGAAAGAGTTTAATCCTGAAAGTGTGCTGCAAATAATAAAATATAGGCTATTAAATGAGCAACTTCAGCTCTTGCAACAGCATTTATTTAAATACATCATAACACTTCAAATTCCCTTTCAGCACTGAGGACCCAAAGACCTAAACAAATGCTCATTTTAACAGTGTCCTTGCTCCAAAGATATTTCCTTTAATTATTGTTTAAAAACTGTAAAGAATGCTAGAGGAATGCAAACACATAACAAAACCTCCCCTGAGCTTGCTGGCTGTTCCAAGTGCTTCACTCTATTGTTTATTCCTCTTTCCACACACACCTTGAGGTAATGTGGATCTAGATCCAGCACAGTTCTAAAAACTATCTGAAAACACTTTCAGAATATTATTTTTCTCCTGCATTGAGCATTGGCTGTGCCTAGGTTCACATTGTGCTTGGTGTGAGCACAAATAGACTCAGGATTACCCACTGAAACATGGGTGTAGCGTGCAGTGTCCATGCAATGCACATACACACATAAATACACACATATATATATATGTGTATTATAAATAAATAAATTAATTAATAAATGTATATTTATGCACAGTAATCTCAGTTCTTAGAGTGAATGGCACAGAAAGGCAAACTGCGGAAGGGGGCACACAGAGGTGAGCTCTTCTGCCTGTGAGAGATGAGCTCTCAGTGGGTACCAGAGCAGGTAGGATGAGCAGGTAGGTACCAGAAATAGAAATACAACTGCATTTGTACATTACAGTGGGATGCTCCTGGTTTTACTGCGTCTCTTCTCTTCCTGCAGGACGTGGCTGAAGTTTGCCACATCTCTCCATATTGTCATTTGATAGAAAGTGTTAGGTGGGAAAAGATGGGAATGTAAGGAGGCAGGTGTAGACCTCTCCCCACACCTTCGTGTGAGTAGAGATACACACAAACCAGTAAGACTGTAAGCCCTCTCAAGTCCACCAATTTTCCTTCCAATTTTTCCTTTCCCAGAGTTTTCCTCGTCTTTACAGGGTCCATCCCATTTGGTGCTGGAAAATTTCCCAGTGTGGCTGTCCAGGTTAATGCTCCAGGATATATCAGAGAGAGAAAGGCAGGAAATTTCTCAGATCTGATTGTGCTCTAAATGTGTCTGCAAATGCAGCACTACTGGGACATTGCTGGGACCTAGCCACTGCCAACTCTACCATTCCAAAAACACAAGCACTATTCAAGGACGAATATGTGAGCTATGTGTGCCCAAAGTCTTAGCAATTAAAAAAGTTGGTTAAAGCTGGATTTGGTTAACTGCGTATCTTTCTCCCTCCTGCCACTATAAAACATTTTTGTAGGCAATCAGGAGAAAATAAAGCATTTGCAGTTATTACTGAGAGAGAACTTGGTCCAGAACTTCATCAGCTGTCAAAGTAACCATCCCATTTTCTATGAAAGCAATCCTGGTGCTGCCTATGGGGTGCAAGAATAGTGTGTGTGTTTCAGGGACAGCAAAAGAGGAGCCAAGAAAGGCTACAGGCCCAGCACTAAAGCAAAGCACATTTGCACATAATATGCTGGAAACACTCAGGAGCACTTCAGGATGATATATTGGCAGGTCCTGTGGTGTTGCCAAGGACAGAGTAAGTTGTTGGTCTCAGGCTGGGGCTGACATAGACCAGTATTTCTCACAAGTAAATAACTTTATTTTGTAGCACAGGAAAAAAAAACCCGCAACAGCATAAAGCCACCAGTAGATGTGACATTGCCATTTTGTAAGCCTTCTAAACAAGGTGGGGAGCTTAAAAATAGACCTTTATTTTGTGTCTATCCTACATGCATTTTTCTCTGCTCATTGTGAGGTCGTTTCAGCCTGCTGGAAGGAGCCTTCAGAAAGTTGCTTTTTCTGGCCTCCACAGAGTGCTAATAAGCAAAGTTATAAAAACAGAACTAATAAATCTCTACTACTTTTAGTTCAAAAACTGTAGTAAAATATATAGCTGCACAGGAGTGGGGGAAATAGCTCAAAATAAAGCATATTCAAAGTTCTCCAACACTTTCTGTGCAGAGTTTTATGTTACATTGAAACCTACATCTGCTGCTATATTTTAAAGTTATTTAAGCTGTTTCAGAACCACTAGATTGATGTGTCAGTTATATATGGGTGAGTGGAATACTCATTTTAAAAGCTGTTCAAAATTTAGTAAAATTTTTTCAATCAAATCTTTTTTATTAACAAATACACCTCTATATACAGCTCTGATGTCTGGTTCACATAGTCAGAGAAATTAAAATATTAGTCCTACCTAAATATCTACAACCTTCAATCATTGTGTGAGTAATACAATGATCACCATAAAAAAAAAAAATCACAAGACTGAGAAATGAGCCTCTTCTATACAGATGCAAATTTCAGGCAATGACTTTGGAATCAGTAATGTTACTTGTAACACCCTTTTTTATTTGCTATTTTTTTATAGTATTAAGATGAATGATTTATCTTTCCACTGAATTTCATAACTGAAAAATCCTGCCTTATATTGCTTCCCTAAATCATGGGAGAAAGAAGCACCACAGCACTTTTCTCCAGAACAGAGATAATGTGGCTATAGACCTCCAGATTTTAAGACAGGAGTGAAACTCTAACCTGAGCCTGTGTGATCAGCCTCTGTAGGACACTTTCAGAATAAGCAGAGTTATTTATGTCTTGCTAAAGAAACAAGGGAATAGTAGAAGATACAGTAAAATTGCTGTGAAGCAATTTATTGACTCCTGAGAAAATAACAGGAGGTAAGAAAGGTGAGAAGATATGAGATAATGGAGGAAGGGAATAGGAGGTGGAAATAATTTTAAGTTATGTACGCAATAGTTTCCTGGACTGTGTAATTGTCTGGAGGGAGAGAGGATTGTGCTGGATCTGATTCATACCTAGTAGCCTTTTTTGTGCTTTGGACTTGGCCTAAGCAGTGATTTGAACACAAAAATATTAAGCTAGCATCTGTCTCTTGAGCATTTACACAAAGCATGACTTTGGCAAAATGTAGGGGTTGCATTCAGTCCAGCAGACCAAGGGGAGTGTGTTGCATTTATGGTTTAAAGCTCTGGTGTGGGGATTTTGTACATTGTGGCACTGTCAGTTTAGTTTTGATTTAAATATATGGAGGCAGAATCCAGCTGTTTGGCTTTGTGGTGAATACAGAATTATCTTTCTGAAAAATTGCTGGTGGATGGATTGATTTGCTTGGAAATTAAATAAAATATTCATACTTTTAAGTAATTCAGCACCTACTGTCAGTTGACTTGTTCACTTGAACTATGTTGACAATTGAAATATGGATGATTCCAAATTACTTGGAGATCAGTCCCACACATTTGTGTGGCTGCTATTACACCTGAGTGCACTTTTGTCCTTATTCTGCAAACATGGGGTTTGACTTATAGGTAGGTGGCATTTCACTGTGTGGATTTGCAGTTGCAGTCAGAATGGCTGCTGTAGGTTATTGCTCTGAGCAAATGATGGAATTTTGGTATTTGCTCTTTTGAGTCAGTAGGATCCTTGATAAGAATGCCAAGGAGGAAAAGTAGCCTGAAGAATGGGTGTTTCTGGCCAAAAGCAGGGAATGCAAAACCATCTTTTGCTCTGGAGGAGGTAGGATGGGTGCGTGCAGCTGGAAAAGATGAAGGAAAAGAAGGAAGGCATTGGGAAGGCTGTCCAGATCCTGCACCCACAGTGGGTGGCCAAGGTCCTGCCAAAACCAGCTTTGACATCACCCGGATGATTTTAAACACATGAGAAACAAAGGCCACATAGAAATGGAAAGCTTTGGCAGAAGGTTGTTGAGATGGAGTGGATTTGGCCAGCAAGAGTCAGTTTTGGGATCTCTGCCTTTGCTTGAGAGAATATCAGTTCTCTAATCTTTGGTCCTCTGCATTCCCTCATTCCTTGGTTCTCTGGCTTTGCTTGAGAAACCAGTTCCTCAGGAGTTTACAACAAAAACCAGCAATTTTCCTTGTGTATTTAAGGGAGATTTTCAAGTTTTCTTACTATGCTGCCTCTTCTTGATGAGTAAAATTGTTTGGTATTTGGGGAGCAGAAATATGATGACAAATTTGTATGAGGAACTGCTTTCATCACCAGCCTAGGAAATGGGTTGGTTAATGGAGAGAAGAATAAGATTTTTGAGTTCTGTAATGAGAAAATGCTCTGTTTTTTGCAGCAGATTGGTAGAATATGTTTTTTTTTTTTTTACTGGAATGGGTTGGAATTGTAATTGAAAAGAGTTTGTTATGCTGAAATGGACAAAATGAATGAAAGGCTCTCCTGTAGAGAATGGAGAAAGGAAAAGCTGTATTTTGCTGCTAGTCTTTGTTTTGTCTCTGTGCAATCTAGTTGTTCACATCTGTGCAATTCTGTAGTCCAGTCCGCTTGTTTGTCAGAAGTCAACAAGCTATCCACCACCATTTATTTTGGGGAAGTTTTTGCTAGAAATCTGATATCCTGTGCCTGGACCAGATTTCTTGAACTGTTCAATTTTCTTGTCCCCTAAGATAACTTGGGCAGCAGGTATGTAAATTGTATTTAAATGTTTTTTTCTCTGAAAAATCTTTCAGGAGAAAGATAAATTAATTGTAAAATAGTTCCTTTGTCAGAGATATCTATTTCAATATTCATATGATCAGGATAGCTTGCTGATGTGTATGTACTGAAATTTACTTTCACATGGAACGTACATTTTCAGAGAAATTCCAACCAGTTTTTTCATAGGAAGTAGGAACGATTTTTGGTTAAAAATTACTGTATTTGCATTTTAGAAACTATTTAATTGCAAAACAGAAGAAAACCTCAAAACCTCCACTTATGTCTTTTAGTCCCTTTCTTTTTGTTTAAATTTTCCTTTCTTGATTTTTTCTTTTTTTTTAAAATTTTCCTTTCTTGATTTATTTTTTCTTTTTTTTCTATTTAATTTCTTAATGTAATTGACTTGCCACTGCTGTATTCTACACGGTGCCTTGGTCAGTTCCTCAGGCTGTGCACAAAGGCATTAACACAGCAGGCAAAAGTTTAAGTAGTGCTAAGCATTTGAAGGTTTGCAATCAGTAAAATCGAAGTCAGTCAATGAGTCCAGAAATAGCAGATTGCTTTGAAGTACAGTAATTAATTCTGTCCAGTCTCACTTGTTCCTTTTCTATCAAAGCTTAAGAAGTGCCTGTGTCTTCTCAGGAGTGTGTTATCTTCTGGTGAAAGTGTGGACTGAGAATTGGGTCTTGATTTACTCTCCTGATAAGACTTTCACTCTCTAAAGATCAAATGCACAAAATTGTAAGTGTAAACTGACTCAAAATGAAATGATCTGCCAATATCATTGCAATGATATTCCACAATATTATGTTTTTAAAGGAAAAGATCATAAATTTGGTATAGCCTCTCTTGTGGTCCCTTTGTAAGCAGAAGAAATGTAAGCATTCTTAATCTGCATCCAAGGTGAGCAGTGAGGAAACAGCCTTATCAGGGAAAGATATGGAATGGATTTATGATAAATGTAAAGATAAATAACTGCCCAAGGCAGGTATTCTGTTATCACATTTTAGGTCATTACATTATCACATAAAATATTTGTACATTGTAATATAGAAACTTTGGTTTTAATCTTCATAATTGTAGAATAATTTAGGGCAGAAAAGACATTTTACATCATCAGATCCAAATGTTTGCTTAATAATGCCTAGCTCACCACTAACCCATGTCCCTAAGCACTACAAAAACACATCTTTGAAATACCTTTGGGGATGGTGACTCAACCACTTCCCTGAGCAGCCTGTGCCGATGCTTGACAACTTTTCTTGAAAGAAATTTTTTGTAATATCCAATCCAAACTTCCCTTGGTGCAATTTGAGACTACTTCCTCTTGTCTTGTCAACTGTTGATTGAGAAAACAGGCCAATCCCCACCCAGCTACATCCTAATTTCAGGGAGTTGTGGAGAGCAGTAAGGTCTCCCCTGAGTCTCTTCTCCAGAAAAAACATCCCTGGCTCCCTCAGTCACTCCTCACAGAACAGGACTGGCCCCAGTGCTGAGCCCTGGGGACACCCCTGGTGTCCAGCCCCAGCTAGAGGTGACTCCATTCCCCACCCCTCTCTGGGCATGCACATCCAGAGAGTTCACCCAGACAACCCCCCCCTGTCCAAGCCACAAGCAGCCAGGAGAATGCTGTGGGAAATGGTGTCAGAGGCTTTACTAAAATCTTTGTATACGACATCCACAGCCTTTCCCTCATCCAGTAACCAGTGCATCTTTTCTCAGAATGATATCAGGTTGGTTAAGCAGGACCTGCCCTTCCCAAATCCACACTGGCTGGGCCTGATGCCCTGGTTTCCCATACTTGTCTTTTGTGATGACACTCAAGTTGATCTGCTCCATGACCTTTACTGGCACCAAGGTCAGACAGACAGGGCTCAATTCCCTGGATCTTCCTTCTGATGCTTGTAGATGGGCATCATGTTGAATTCCTGCCACCTGGGGCCTCCCTGGTGAGGCAGGACTGCTGGTAAATGATGGAAAGTGGCTCAGTGAGCTCTTCTGACAGATCCCTCAGCACCCTTGGGTGGATCCCATCTGGCCCCACAGAGTTGTGTGTGTCTAAGTAGTTGCTGAAAGGTAACAGCAGGTTACTGACCACTTCCCCTGGGGTTATGGAAGCTTCATTACACTCCCCATCCCTATCTTCCAGGTCAGGGTGGCTGGGCACCCAGACAACAACTGGTTTTACTATTTAGTAGCGAGGCAAAGACATTAAGTACCTCATTCTCACCTTTTGTCACTGTTTTCCACCACATCCAATAAAGCATGGAGATTTATAATGATGTTGATCTTTCTCTTACAAGAATCAGGGATTGGTATATTTGCTCTGTTGCAGAAGTTTTGTTTGCCTTCTTGTGCCAGTATGAATGGAACAGTTTTTGTTTCTTCTGTAATAGAAATTTTTCTCATTTGTAATGACATTCTACCAGTTTTCCATGATAGGTTTGGTGGACTGACATGTGTCATCATTTACCAGGGTCTGGGTAAAGACAACTTTGCATTTAAAAAGCATTGATGCATAAAAATCTTTATGCTGCCAGTATATTTAAATACCCTGGATGTATATATCAGACAACACAGGAGCTTAGAGTCAGTTGACATTACTCACTGCCAGAAGTAGAACATTAACTTATAAGGAAGATAAATACTGTGCTGCTTTTTCACTTCTTGTTGTGTCTCTATAGCTTCCTGCCACAGGCTAATTTCCATGTCTTCCAGCTGAGCCATTCAGATTCAGAACTGTGATGGCAGAAATTAAAAATCAGCTTCCACTGCTTTTTTTGTTTATTTAGACAAACAGGCAAAACATAAAAACAAAAAGTGATTTTCCTCTTCCCAGCAAAGCACTCAAGTGCAAGCTTGCTTTACATTGACCTCAATGAGACAGAAATTCTTAAGAGCTTTGATGTGGGGCCTCTGTTCCTAATCCTTGTTGAATGCAAATTTCTTATTGACTGAAGTAGGGTAGGAGACAACTCTTAATCGCTTATGAAAATATTACAGAAATAGCTTGAAACACTGCAGAAAGCTACTCTGTGCTTATGCAGCTATATAATCTTGGGCCATTACTTTAAAATATGACAACATTTTGGTTTTATAGTGGAAGCTACAAAGCAGCTCTGCCTATTGCTCATATAAATGGAAAATAGTTGTGAGCAGTATTGTGTCTTTGTTCTGCTGCTTCCCTGGATTATTACCTCTACTTTCAGGCTAAAAATCTTGTAGACTATTCCAATTAATGTATTTCTTGATAGTTCTCTGTTCTTTGTTAGCCTGATCTTTCATAAATGCTTTTTAAATGTATTTCAGATACTGGTGCAGCACTATAACCATGACTTTGTAATGCCTAGATCAAAAATCCAATGCTGTCAATGAAAACCTCCTCTGAGAGAGTGAATAAGGACCTTCCATGATCCTACTGACTGCAGGAACATATTATGGCATGAACCTGCAGGACCTGAAGTGTGCATCAGTTAGCCTTGTCACCAGCACTAGTGCAGAATTGCAAACAGAGGGATTACTTAATTCTTAGACCTGGAACATATGCAGGCAGATGTCATGCTAGGCAGAAGAATACCTGATTGAATCCACATTTTCCTTTGAAGTGGCAGTGCAGTTTCAAATCAAGTTCCTTGACTCTTCCCCATTCCTGCTTTGCTCTCCTGGTGTCTGGGAATGAGCCTCTTCAGGGGAAACTAAACAAATCCTGCCTCAGGTGTGCATCCCACTGCACTTCTAGTTCTCTTTGAGATATAAGGGTTCCAACCACTGCTACTTTGGACTGCTTGACTGATGCATGGAGAGAGGACATTCAGTCCTGATGGCCAAACTAAACCTAGTCCGAAGTAAAATTTGGAAGACTGTGTATAGTGATGATGTACCATTCTGAAAACCAACATCTTCTGTATCCTAATCCATTCCTATGAGGTTGATGATTTCCTAATATAAGCATAGCCTTGATAAGGCTTTAGTTTTGTTAAAAATGTTTCTTTTGCAAGTCTTTACCAAATATCTGTACTATTTGTAAAAAAATAAAGAAAAAAAAAAACTTGAAATGAGGCAGTAGATACCTGAATAGCTTCACAGTGAGGAAGTAACAGAATATTAGTTTCTAATGGATATGTTCATGGCATTTGCCATTGTCATGCTCTTCTGTTCAAAAAAATCCCAAACCAAACCTTGTACTAAGCACATTACAATGCTCAGCAAGTCACTGAAAGTAATTACAGATAATGAATGAATATGGCATCTCAGTTTGCATCTTGACCTAGTTCCTAATACAAAGCAGTGTCTTGCAGTGCTGTTCTCTGAGAAGAGAGGTCTGTGGGCCTTTGGCATGTCTCATGCCACTTATGTAGATATTCTGAAAGGGAGAGCTCGTGTATTCTGTATAATCAACAGATCTGAATTTCTTAAAGGAACTTATACATCTCCATTACAATAACTTAGAAATATGCAGATTAAATGAATGGAAAGCTTCTGATATAGATAATACCATTTCATAAGTTTGATAATTTCCTCATATTCTCTTTGCATTGAAATATAAGATAATACGAATCAAAATTGAAGTGTGAAGTTTTCTGAAGTAAATTATATGGAAATTGTCTACTCTAGCTTGCATGACAGGCACTGCAGGCTTTATGCAATCCTTCCCTCTGGCTTTGCATATGCTTCCAGTTCTCCCTGCTATTTTGTGCTCTTGGATCCATCTTGGATGCATTTTGTTGAAATACCAATTAAAAGAGGAATTAAGCCCAGATTCTCAAACACATTCAGGGCCTAAATCACTGGAAGTTAATCCCTTAAGTAGTTGCAAGTCTGGTTCACATTGCCTGCATTCCTGTTGTTTCACATTGACTTTTTTCCCATAGAAAACATGGTGAATATAAAGTGATCAAATGGCCCAGATTCGGAGACAATCTATTTTCATTGTGATGTATTCACATCCCAGAGAATTCATCAAGATGTCATTTATATGCCTCTTTTGTTATGATCTTGAATACAAACAGCCCAAACTCAGCTCTAAAAAATTATTTTCATCAATCTGCTTGCTAATAAAGCTTGCAAGTTACTGTATTTATAAAATCAATATCTAATGATGTTGTGCAATAGGACATTAAATATGGCACAGCTTTGACTGTACAGCACAATATAAATACCCTGTTACTGTCCGGTGTAATACCTTGTTTTATCTCTGGTGTCATTAGGAATGCCCTAAGGGCTGTGCAGTTCCACAGACTGTATCTCAGAAATGTGCAGCTGTGTTAGCAATTGTGCAGGTGTATGGAACATATGTAAGCATTATTGAAATCGAATGGACAGTGCACTGTAACCTAAACTGGCAATGCTAATAAATCAATTGATTACTCTTTGCCTTGCTTTCCCCTTCCCAGCTTCTGCACAAAGGGCTCCCTCTTCCTGTGTGAGTGTCAGGGCTCAGTTGGAGACCTTGAGCTTTATATGAGCATTGGTGCTATGTACCTCTTGCAGTGTGCAGAGAAGAAAAAACCTTTAAGTACAAGAGAAAGGAGCACATTAGATAAGCTGAGAAATGTTAGATAAATCAGTGGTGCAGTCTTTGTTCATGCATTCGCTGCTGCTTTTCCACCTGGAAAATAATATAGCAGAATTGGAGTACATTTGTGCATGTCAAAGAAAATGAAAAATGAGTCAATGAAAACAGCCAGAGAGGAGTTTTAGATTAGGATTGATTACTTGGAAAAAAACCCAATAACAAGCCTGAAAAAATACATATAAAATGACAAATGACATAGTGAAAGGAAAGTAGGGGCTTCGCTCTTCTGCTTTTGCTATGCAAAAAAAAAGGTGAAAGACTGTTAGATGAGAAGCAGGAAATTTCAGCATGATAAAGCAAACTCATCTCCATACAGTATGCAACTAGAGTAGGGAACCATTACGACAGGAAATTAAGGCCACAGGCTCTCCTGAAGCAATCAGTAAAGGTATATAGGTATCAAGGGTATGATGATAGCATTTTGAAAAAGGATATTAATCCTCTTCTATCAGGACATAAGACACTAGAGTGGTACCTAATAAGATTCCCACCCCATTTCTGCTGCATATTTCTTATAATTTCTTACTCAGTGTGATCCCTTGAGAATCTAAAGCGCCCTGTTCAGAGGTGTGACAGAAAGCCAGTCTTCTGCAATAAGTGCATTTTATTATCCTATCATTTGGGATTTATTGCTCATGCAAATGCCTCTTGTTGCAGAAGTGCAGCACAGCCAGCTGCATTTCGTGGTGGGGTTGATTCAGCAGCACTTTTCAGTAAAGTTGTGCTGCTCCTGTTTAACCTGCATGCTGCAAACTGGAGAAGTCTTGCAAGATATGACTCTTCTGTTCAAAACTAATTTCAGCTGATTGTATTGAAGCAATATGCCCGAAGCTGTACATAAATGTGAGTTCAGGATTTGTTCTGAGCATCCAAAAAATAATCACCTGTGTTTAAATTTCTTCTTGCTTGTTCCTTCCTTCCTGAATTTTTTACATTTTTCAGAAGATGGTAGCTTGCATTCTGTGCACTATGCCCTGAAAGTCATGAGGAAAAGAAAGCACAAGATTTTGCTGTTAATGGCATTTTAGTTTCTACAAGTAGAAAAACATTATTGACCAAAGGAACAGGAATGAACATACTCTCTTTGCTATGTGAAGGTCATAATCTTGACTCCATAACTGGAGTTATTAATATTTTTTCTGAAGTGTGTCTCTGATTTAAATTTTGTGCAGTTTAACTATTTAGTATTTAAATGTATTATACAAAACTGAATTATTACATGAAGTACACATGCAAATCCCTTCAGAAGAAACCTGTGTTTTTTCCTTTGTTTCATTCTGCTCTCTGTGAGCTGCTGCTTTACTGTCTTGGTCTGATGCCTGTATAGATAATTTGAAATTTATATAAATAAAGAAAATAAGTTTCAGTGAACTTTTGTCCCAACTTTTCTCTTCAATATAAGGTTTAGTAGAAAAAATTATTTAGGATCTGAATTTGTTGCATACAAGAAGAATGGGAAAAATTACTATCCTTGGTGGCACAGTAAGGTCAACAACACCTGGTATAATAGAAAGGGTTATTTCTAGCAAACTGTGCAAGTTTCCTAGAATATCACAGAAATGTTATTTGTTATTAAAAATTACTGCAGTAACGTGTATTAGCATTCTGCAAACTTCCTGGGGGTAATCTTCTGATATCCTCTGTCCCTTCAAAGTTCTTATTGCTCATTGTGCATAAACTGAAAAGTCTGCTGCAGAAGAAAAAATATCAGAACCATCAAACTCCCCAGTTTCCCAATGAGCATTGCTGGTGTATTGTGCAGTTCTGTCACTGGTTGCTGAGGCTTCTTCTAATTTCAGTTATAGCAGAAATATCAGGGTTTGTTTTTTTTTCTGAAGATTGATTGCCAAGAAGAACTCTCAATGGCTGCCTGGCATTCCACCTGACAGGCAATTCCAATGCAAAAAGAGCACACACCATGGCACCACAGGTGTGGAATGGGGGCAGTAACCTGGCCATAACAACATATTGGACAGATTTTTATTTGTAAGACTTCTTCCAGCACAAGGTCAGAAACATAATACCAACAAGAAACCTATAGGATAGATGGTTACAGCTTTAAGAAATTCTGATAAAGTGGAGCGCAATTCAGTATGTGATCTGTACTATGCAACCAATTGTTCTCCAGCAGGATCTTTTGCTATAAGTGGAGCAGAAAATATTAGGCAGAATAAGGCCATAAAAATCTTTAAAAAACATACCAAAACCACACCTATGTAGTAACAATTTAAGATGACAATGAAGAATACTGTTTCCCAGCACAAAAAAAACCTCCCTGTCATACACAAAAAGTAAAATGCTGTATTGGAATAGATAAAGTCAAAGGGCAGAAATATAGACATTGTCAGGTTATCTGGTGTCCACTTTTGTTGTTCTTTCTTTTACAAGTGATCCTGACATGATTTTTTTTCAGATATGTGGTAAGAAAACTTTCTGGAATTGGAAAAACACATGAAATATAAAAAACCTTGTGCTGAAAAAGCAGGTTATAAAGAATACCTTAGAAGCTGAGCTTTTAAAGTAGACTCATTGTAAATAAATGTATTTTCCAGCATTTTCTGACAATTAGAAAGCAGAGAGGTGAAGTCAAATTCTTCATCTGGAAAAAAAGATGAAGACTCTTTTTACCTCAGAGTGTACATGATGTCCTTGTTTCCCTATCAGGTGTTGGGAACAATAATCTTCAGTGTTCCTTAGAAAATTCACATCTAGTTGAGTGCATATCTAGCACTTTTGTTCCTGAAGTAAGAGCTCTGATCTGGAAACAAGCTGGTGAGCTCATCCTTCTAATAATATCCTTCAAATGCTAAATTATGTATAATTTCCCTCTGATTACGAATTTGAAAGCATATGCTTCTATGTTGTATTTGTGCTTATTGTGTTACATTCCCCTGAGTACTTTGCAAGCAAGATATAAAGTCAACTATTAATTATTAGTATTGCAATTAGAGTAATCACAATGAAACTGAATATTATGGAGAGTGTAATGAGTATCAAAAAATCTGATAGTGACTAGACCTGAATTCTTATAGAGGTATGTGTTCCTAAGCTGCCTGAAAATGTGTTTTCTGAGAAACAACTTCTTTTTGATGACTGGCTGCCACTTTCAATGATTCTTGCAAATCATAGGAGTTTATAAATCAGAATGAGAGTGGTTATGTTGTTGAAGCATAAGCAGAACACATCATGTTTTTTCTATCCCAACATTTTGCTCTTCTAATCTTTCCTGCTCCCATCCCCTCTCATAAATGTGCAACTGACGATGTCTAAAATCTGTTCAGGATCAAAGGCTTTGAATTGCTGCATCCATAATGTTTGGGTTTTGTCTCGGTCTTTGCCTTCCTGTGCTGTACTAAATATTTCCTTGCTCTGTATGGTGTAAGATGAGAAGAGCCTTCTCTTTCAGAGCATAACTGAAAAGGGGCACATTTTAATTTTACAAATGCCTAAATTACAGTTATCATAAAGCACACTGCTTTTAGAGAATAAAGTCATTAAATATTTGGAAAAATAAAAAAAAAAAAGGGAAATTGCAGGCAACCAAATATCACAAGTTACTCTGGAATATCCCAAAGTCATCCAAAATTACCAAAGAAAATACTTTCTAGTTTGAGTCTGGTAGTTAAGTCTCTATGTATTCCCTCAGTATCCTGCCTTACAAAGCTTTTTGAGATCTTTGAAGAACAGTCTGGAATTCTTTGGTATTTTATTATTTGACAATTCAAATACAATTCCAAATTAAATATTTTCAAAAGGCAAACATAGCCAATGAGTGCTTACCTATTTTATTAATAAATTTCCATTTAAAGAAAAAGGGTAACTTGACGTTCTAAAAGCAGTACCTTTGGCAGGTATGTACCTGCCTTCTCAAAGGTTCAAGTTAATACCTCTTGCTTGCAATGCAGTGACTTCTGGATCACACTGTAGCTCAAAACTCAGAGGAAAATGTGACTTCTTGCCAAAGGCAAGACACTGCTGAGCATGACACCAGCCTCTGAGGTCACACCTGCTAAATGTGGGAGTAGAAAAGTGTGGGAAATTGAAGGGGGTGGTTGTGTAGGGGTGTGTGAAGGAAAGGAGCTGAGCCCTAGATGAGTGGCAAGCACAATTTCCCACAACCCAGAAAGTGCTTTTGTTGTGTCTGTTAATTTCTGAAGCAACTGAATTCTAGCAGCTGAGGACCTGTGCTTCAGAATGCTGGGGTGTGGATTTGCTGCAGTGCAGGGAGAGATCTGTGTCTGACCAGGTGTGACAGCCTCAGGTGCTTGCCCCAGAAAAGGAGCACTTTCTGTGTCCCTCGCCTCTGCCGCAGAAAATTGTCCTGAGGAGGCCAATTTTCAACCTTTTTTCTTTTTTTGCCTTGTTCTTTCTATGCCTGTGCTGCATACCTGCAGGGACTGTCTGGAGAGCCCCTGTGGGAGCACTGGGGACACAGCCCTGAGTGGGGACCTGTGCTGTGTGCAGACACCAGGTGGCTTCTGAAGGGGACAGAGGAAGAACATCATTGAGTATGGGGGAAAAAGATCCCATAGCTTTGTACTCTGAGGTGCCAAAGTGTTTGGGAACTTCAAGACCTGTTTGAAGTGGTTCCAGTGTGGAGAAAGAATCAATATAGTGTAAGAGTAACAATTTCTATAGGTTTGTGAGGGCAGCAATAGAAGTGTGATTATGTCTGGCTTTCATATAGGTATGATTATTTGTAATTTTTATTGACAAGGCAAGTAAGGAACCATGGCAACCATGGCAACCAAGGGCAGCTTATCGAAAGCTATTTTTGCCTGTGCTGTGATTTCCCCATCTCTTAATTTTATTTTATTTCTCAATACATATATAACCTTTTCCAGCAAAATTGATTCCTCTCAATCAATGATTCCTCCACATACCTAACAGTGCCTTGGTAAGCTGATCAGCCAAGAGAAACTTTTCCTGCATTTTCTGCATCATAATGTGTCCGTGCTCCTAGATCATCTTCTGTGAGATACAAAAGATGAAACAAATATGAAAGGATGTTAATCTTCTGAAGATTTTGTGCAGATAAAGTGTTTTCATAGTTGCATAACATGGTTGTCTATGCTTGTGGAGTTATTTATGAGCAGCCTGGAGAGTTTTACTTTGATGTCTGAGAGAATTTTGGCCTGTGAAATCTTCTGAAGCGGACACGAGAGTGTTAATGAAATAACTTGCATTAGGAAGGAAACATGAAAGTAGAATGTGATCTAGTTTGCTTCTTAAATCTGTGTGATGAGAAGAAATGCCCATGCTACCTCCAGCCTGAGGAGGAAATGCAGTGATGAGTGTCAGCTGGGCCCGAGCTCGGTGGGCTTGAGCAGAGAGGGGAAGAGGGGGCCACGGATTTGGAGAGTCCAGCAAATAAGACCGTTCAGAGATCTTTGTTTGCAAACACAACAGTCCAGGTAAGGAGGAGGGGGAGGCTGTTTCCACATTCTCTTCATAGAGAAAAGCAAGACACAATTCTTCCCAAAAGTATTTCTGAGATTCACATTCTCTGAACCTCAGAGAAAGAGAAAACACAATTCATATCACTTGCTGTGCCTGTGTTGTACCAAAGTAGAATGCAATATGGAGATTGTTTATCCAAAGTAAGGATGTTTTGTTTCCTTGGCCTATTAGGTCCAAGCCAGTGCGTGTGTATCAGACTGTAACAAGATAGTCAAGGGAGAGTCAAGAGATGAGTGCAGTTCTGTGCAGTTGTGTGCAAAGTGAGTAGATAGCAAATTCAGTTTCGATAAAATGTATATAGTATAGTATAATAAAGTAATTAATTAACCTTCTGATATCCATATCCATAGATGCATCATTCACTCTCCCTCACCAACGTCGGAGTCGCTGTTGATTTTCGATAGGAGGCAATAACACATTACTTTGACTTTTGCCCTGATGAAAATGTTCTGCCAGAATGTAAGGTTTAGATTTAAACTACAGAAGAGGCATGTGTGTAGCTGTGCAGAGCTGCACGAGTGTCTGTGCCTGACCAGTCCCTCTTCCTGCAGACACACACCTGAACTGGGCACTGCCCAGCGCTTGGGCTGTGTGCTGGTACTCTGCCCACATGTGAGCTGCAGATCTGCTCCAGAGAACCCCTCTCAACCTCTGATGAGCACAAGATAATTGCATTTCTATTGATGCTTTCCTCCTATAAGCCAAAGGACTACTTATAAGGTACTATGTAGGCTGGATATGAGAAGTTTCAATCTTCCACATTATCAGTTGATAGATAAACTCTTTGCTCAGTGAGAAAAGCTAAACTAGGGCTGAAATGGTATTTGAAGGACAAAACAGTACAGAATGAAATCCCCATCAAGCAAAACAGCTTAATTTTGTCTATTTGGCCTCTCTACTTTTGAAATGGGGTTTTTCTATTATTGTTCACAGATTTTAATGCATAAATATTATCTGATGATTGGGAAAGGAAATTGCTTTTGGTAGAGCAAGAGAATGGAAAAGGTTAGAGGGCTACCAATGATACAGAGGCAAAGAGACTTTGCTGTGAACATGAAGGAGGAAATACTCCTTCAAAAGAAACAGAAGAGAACTATCTATAGGCTTCTGTGCTGCTGGAACAGGGCACACTAAATGAGGCTGCTGGGACAAACTGGACCTGTGTTTAGCCAGAAAATACTGATGAAAACAGCATTCAGACCATATATGCTCCTGCATTTCAGAAGATATCAAGGGGTAAAAAGTTGTATAGGCATGTTGCATGGATTCAGTGGAAAGGTCAGATAAAAGATCAATTCTTACCAATTCCGAAAAATAAGAAATAAAAATCATATGAGGTTGGGACTGAAATGTGATGGAAAATGAGTTCAAAAACAAAGGAAGATTGGAGGCACACGTAAAAGCTGTGTTGTGAGCAATGAACTGGGAGAAAAGAAAGCACACAAGTCAAAGTTTATATCTGTACATATGTAATAATGCTACTTTTTTCATGAGGTGCTTAGAAGCCCAGTATGTGAACAAGTAGCATTCTGTAATCATGAAAGTAAACAAAAAATTTAAAAATTCAATACTTCAGTCACTGCTGGCCTCCTTATCCTAATTTGATTTGCGTAGGTTAGACCACCAAGGCAAGGAATATGACTCCTGTGCTGATCAGGTATTACAGCAGCAGGCAGCATTGTTTTTGCTGCTGGCCATGATGCTGTAGAGGGTGTTTAGCCCACCTAGGCCATTCCATTCCTGTTGGCCCCAGTGCCAGAGAACATTCCATGGCACACTTATGTGAATATAGGCACAGTGCCAATGGTGCAGACGGCTTAAAGCACAGGTATTTTGTTGTTGTTGCTGATGCTCACTTCAGCTATTACATTAAGACAGTTTATTTTTTTTTTGCTGCAACTTTTATTTTATTGCTGCAAATTACTTCCATGGGCATGCTGGGAAAGGCAGAAAAGTTTACTGCTGTGTTGATGTTATGAAGGTTAAGTAATATTGACTTAAAATACAAAAAAGGAGGGTTAGGTTAACTATGAAGAAAATATTTCTGAAGGTAAGCAGAGCAAGTAGATCATATTAGAAAGGGCCCAGGAGAGCTCTTCTCCAGGGATTTTTTGAATACATTGGATATCTATCTGTCAAGGTTAGCTAATCCTGCCCTCAGATAGAGACAGATGACTTCCAGATGTCTATTCCACTCTGTGGATAGCAAGTCCATACCTGAATATTAAATAGGAAAGGCAAGGATGTGTCCCCAACTATCCCCATTGCACCAAGAAATGGCAGAGGATGAAGTGAAGGGGACCGGAGGGTGACCAGGCTCACAGATTTCCTTCTGCTGCTTATCTCACCAGCACTCAGTGTGCCCAAGGCTCAGCATGACAGACTGCTCCTCTGACCCAGGAGAGCCTTTTTTTGTTTGTGCATTCTGTCATTATGTTGAAAAAAGCCCACTTGGCTTTTGGAGGAGGTATGGATCAAGTGGAAGAGAAAAACATTATGTGATCATATAAATAAATATAATTTAATAATTTACAAGCTGGATATATGAGGTATCATCTGAATGCTTGACTTAGCAGCCATAAGATTGTTTTTGAGCCTGTACTTTAAAATGATTTCCTAAACTTATCCATTATTTCACCTCATATAAGAAATCCTTCAAATTCTGTAAATTCTGTTGTCTTATCCAGCTGTGATTATTAGTTTAATGATACCAAGTTGGTAATTTACAATGTAGTCTAGGTGGATTTTCTGGACTCATCATCATCACTGGAGACATGCACAGTTAGCCTTTGGGCTCCATGCCTGCTTGCTGAACACAGGAAGAGAAAGACCTGGAACTCATTTTGTAACTGTGATTTAAAGTCATTCAGTGTTTACACATTACTGTGCTTCTGGTGGGATCCTGTCTTTCATCTGGTTGCTACTTTTCTTCCCTTGTCCCTCTTCTTAGCTCTGACTTGGTAAATTCTCATTATTTCAGCTCTCTCTGGCTTCTTGTTTTGTCTTTCTCGCTCTCATTATATCATTGCTACATTGTTTTCTTATTAATTCTTATTCCCTATGTGACTTTTCCTGCTCCCTTTACCACTTATGCTCTTTTACCCTTTAAATTTCTGGGGAATATATGCAATGCCTGTTTTCCTTCTCTTTGTCCATTCATGAGCAAAATGTGTTTTTGTGGCCCTTCCTAGGACTGCTGATATGATCTGCCACTACACAAAAAGGCTTGTGTATCATCTGGTCCTTTGCAAGCAGCTGAAAATGGGATACTGCTCTGCATATGGAAATATCATTCTTCTAGACCAAAACTTGATTTGGTACTAGATAAAGTATTCTAGCTACAGTCTAGAATCTCTAAGCTGCTGCTCAACTGCAGAACAGACATCTTCCACCAATGTGAGCCACTATTAGTCTAATCCAGGAATGGATTTACTGTCTGGGAAAGGATGGATCAAAAGAGCAAAGTCCTCTAAAATGGCAGTGCTAATATCAGATGTCTTTGTGATCGTGGAGTTGTAGCTATGCACTTCCCTCACAATTTTTTCAAGAATAACTTTCATTTGCCTCAGGTTTGGATGAATACTTTCCTTCAAAAGACTACAAAAAATGTCACTTGTGATCACAGTGTGCATCAGGCCTCTAGTCTGGAAGGGGGATGAAGGCACCCCTAAAAGCAGGCAAGTGAGCAGTAGGATCGGACTCTATGGCAAAAGTTAGCTAATGCTCATCAAAGCAGTTTGCTGGGCTGAGCCAGCGCCTCATTTCACAAGTGTCAGGGAAGAATGAGCATCAGTTTTGTAGAAAAACTTGAGCCCTGATTCTGTGTGGTGTTTCAAAAAGTGATTCAGAGTTGAGTGCTTCCCCATCTCATTAATGGTCTTGGTCCTGGGAGGAATCTTTCATTTTTTTCTTGTATTCTGTCATAGCACAAAAGCAACACTTGAAGAGAATCCTTGGGGGAAGCAGTTTACTCTTATTTCATGGAGATTTGTGCATTCAAACAGAAGGTGGAAAACAAGAATAAGCAATTTTAGTCTGTCATTTTAGATATTATGTCAAATGTTTACTGTCACATTTCACAAATGCCTTTATATCATATAGAAACAGAGTTGAGCCAGATACTGAAAGACAGACTAGGCTCACCTGATAGCTACCATCTGGCCTCTAACTCTGCCTTTTGGCGTCTAATGCAACATAGTAAAAGAATGTATGCTGCAATTCTAAAGTAGCTTTCACCAGGAACAAAGTTTTAAAGAAAAATACACCTATTTATAAGCTAAACTTATTTCTTCCCACATTTTTCATCTTATTGTGGCCTATGTAATTGTGTCCACCACACCTTAAGGTTTTTAAAATACAAGTGCTCATTTTTTAACATCTGAAGTGTGGGAAAAAAATACCTTTTCTCTCTTTTGAAATGGTTAACTGAACTAAAAATAATTAGCTAGACTTCCTCCTTCAAAAGAACTTAGCAGTTTCTTGCAAAAGTCAATGTTTGGTTTTATTAAAATGTAATTCAAGTAAATTTTGTTGTAAAACTTTCTGATGATGAAATTCTGCTCTGTCTGGATTTCTTCAGCATTGTCCTCTGCAGATTACCTGTGAAGATTGCCCCTTCAAAAGAAACAATGTAAAAATTAAGTTTTCTGATTCAAATGCAGTTTGTCCCTGATTGCAGTGACATAGATGATCCTTTTTCATTGACTGTTTGTTTGACTCATTGGACTTGCCAAGATAGCATTGATTAGAGAGACTGAACTTGATTTTTTTTTCTTACATGTCATTGCCAATATCATTTATGCAATTCAGTGAGCTCATTTAGATAAGACTGTAGAGGTGTAACATTAGCATACTCCAATATCAAGAGAACAACAGTGATTATATTTCAGACTTTAAAGAAAGTGCTTTATTACTATCTGGGGAAAGAAGGACCACAAGTGAATACTTCAGACCCAAACTGAAAGTTCTTCTGATTGAAATTTCTCTCCTTCCACCTCCTACTGCATATATAGAAATCCTTGTAACAGTGGAGGAGCATGTGAAATGCCATGATTGTACTGGTAATGAAAATAGGAACATAAATGTTGAGAAAAGGTGTTGTCAAACAAGTGCAGGTTATCAAACCTCTCTGCATGATCTACAATTTGTGTTTTTCTTTTCTAAGTGAGGACTTTGTTTGTGTGCAGAGGTCTCCCACACATCTGTCCACATCTTGAACAGTGAACATAGAGCTTAAGAGGTATTTTAATGTGGGGTCTTCTAAGTAGTGGAACAATGGAGAAAGGGCAAAGGACTTGGAAACAGCCTCAGGTATCCTATAAACAGAGAGCTGTTCCGAATGTGATTTTTTTTTTTTGCTATTGTCATATATCAGACCTGTTCAAAATAATTCATACAGTCTCTTAAGTTGTTACTAGTCTCAGAAAGCTGTTTAGAGAGACCAAATAATCCATGGCTTAAATCTGGATAGCACTGTTGAAGAGCAACACTATCTGATTACAGCATTTGAAATGCGTTGGGAAAGTCACATTGTGCTTTTATCCAGAGAACCCAATGGTAATGCTAATAGCAGCATTAATGGCCAATAAATTAATTATGCAGTGTAATGAATTAATAATGTAATGAAGAATTAATTCCATTTTTTAGTGATGATCATTTTAAAAGTTTCATTCCTCCTCTCATTTTGTTTCACTATTCCCCACTGTGATCATGAATTCCTTTGCAGGCACCTGAATGACTAGACAGCTCCATACCCTGAGCACAGGCTTTAGGATTTAGATAAGATCTTAATCTAAGAAAATGTTAGCTCTTCTTTTTTTTAAGCATATTCCTCATTGCAAGGCTCGTAAAAGAGGTTTGTATTGTACAGTTTAATGATATCTGGTGGGAATACTTCACAGTAGACAAGTTTTCCCTCAGGTTTTCCATCTATGTTTAGTCTACATTTTTCCTGATGCTTATTTTGTTGTGTGCAGCATATTGGTCTCGTCTATCTGCAGAGCAAAGACAAACTGCTCTTGAATTACCCAAAAGAAAAACAAATAGAAAAAAAATCGCTTTATGTAATGAAAAAAGGAATTTAAAATCAAGGTGAGACCAAGGCATGAAATCTGAGAGGAAATACTCTCCTCTCCAGTTTGGTTGTTAATACCCAGCTTTTGGTAGTTCAGGAACCTTCTTGCGTGAATCTCTGCATTTCAGTAATGTTCCCCTGCATCCTTTCAACTCAGGATTCTTGTAAAGGCTGAAAAAACAAAAGAACCAGCAACATTTGAGCATAATAAAGACCTTCTGAATTGCAGAAACAGATGTCTAATGTCTTGGTTTTGAAGTTCAAGTCTACTAAATCAGATTTAGGTGAACCCCAAGGCTCAGGTTATCGTAGCATTTGTAAACCGAGGAGACAACGCAATTTTTGCCACCAGCAGAAAGCTTGACTTATAAATTACCAGGATGGACAGGTAATTCTGAAAGTGGCTTCCATTTATGTGTGGCTAGATGGACTTCTTTTTAGAGACATCAGTGCTCTCACAATGACCATGTTGCTGAGAATGCCAGTCCCATCCATTACACCCTGCTCTCAGTGGCAAGATGTCACACTGTTAACATGTCATTACCTTATGGGACAATTTATATATGCTTTTTTCTTCTCTCAAAGACTAAAAGAACCCTGAAGTATTCGAAATTTCTGAATTACTTCACTTCCATGACAGCTACTGGAATTGTAAACATTAATAGCCAATGCTAAGCAATCAATCTGTCAGCTTTTGGTGAAGTAAATTACAGGAAATCAGAAGTCAGCAGCCACTATAACATGGTTTTCCAGAAGAGCAAGATTCTAACATTGTGGATAAGTTGCTGGTTGTCACCCATAAACAAGGATAGCTGCTTTGTCCCTTCAGCAGCAGCAGTGCACCTCCTTCATCATCTCAAACCCACAGCACACAGGCAAGATGCTGTGTTCTTTATGGCAAATATCATGTGCCTCTGAAGGCAAAGTCCATCATCCCTTTCCAATTCCTTCTGGGGAAAAAGAATAGAATTCTGCCTTACACTCCTTCTAGATTCTTGAAATAGTTAGAGCACCTCATCCCACTGCAAACGTTTGACAAATTCTATCTGCTGAAGCAAAAGAGATAATCTATAGAAAAAAAGTTGTGTGAGCCTGCACTAAACCTTAATAGCCTGCCCTTATATAGTAAATTTTAAGCTTTGTCCTTTTTCTCATTTTGATTTTAGTTTTGATTTGCTGGATGAGAAATTTGGTCCTAAGAGCCAAATGTTTTAGAGAAAATCATACTTTTTTTAGCAGGTAGTTGTGAGAGAAATAAGAATTGGATCGCTTTTTGAACTTCTTTCTCTTGTCTAATTCAGCCTGTTAGATTTAAAAGTCATGTACCTTACAAATCTTCATATCTTCTTTCTAAAAATCTTCTCAGCTGCATCTTTGTGACTCACCTCTCTTGCTGTCAGCAGCACTAATCTTCATTGCCTGACACCCTCTGTGCTTAGGAACTCATTCCCCTCACCTTTACCTTTCTTGATAACATTGTAATAACACATTTATGTAGGGTAAAAACCCTGGGGAAAGCTATTTAAGTATTTAATAGTTGCTCCTTTTAAAATTCCTTCTAAACCGTCATTCTTGGTGTTGATGCTATCCATACCCTCCTCCTGCCAAACAGGTTCAGAGAAGGACACGTGCAAGCTCTCATGATGTTCCCAGTGGCACTTCACTGGATGGCCTCGAGGAGAAACCTCTGCACTCATGAGCTGCCAGCTTCCCTCCTGAAGTAAACCAACCATTGTGTGATTGCACTTTGTCTTCACAAAGAATGGGGCCAAAGCCCCTACCAAAATGCATTTTTCCTTCTGATTCACTGCCTTTCATTCTGTAAAAAAGGTAAATCATTGTGGCTGGTGTCACCAGCTTGGCAGAAGCCAGCTCAGATACAAGGAGTTACTCCAGGTATGTGTGTAGCCCTTGTCTTCTCACAGCAGCAAAGGATCATCTTTGCAGGGTTAATTTTGCACAGAATTAATTTAGGCAGTTCAGCTAAAACATTTTCCACCTGTCAGCTGAGCCAGCCTTGCCCTCAAACTTCCCCCTCTGGTGTCAATGCTCAATATCTCTCTGCATGCAAAATTCAGCCTTTCTTATTTCATTGACATTAGGATGTACCTCCCACGTGTGTGTCTCTGTGCCTTAGTTAAAAGAGAACAGCTGAAATGAAAAGCAAGAAATATCCACTTGGAAAATAATATTACAATGATTTAATGTAACTTGTGTCCTTTGCCCAAGGACCCTCTCATTATCTCTGTCTCTTTAGCTTTGTTGTTTGAGACAGAGCACTGTGTTTAATTATTTACTGGTTTCTATAGTGTTGTTAAATGAACCTTTAAGACTGCCATGTGCTGGGTAGAGCTGTCCCTTCACAAATATTAAAAAGATCTGCAGTAGTTTAAGTTTGTACAGATTCAAGAAACCCCATATTCCCATTTTCAGAAAGCAGGAAAGAAGGAAAAAAATAGAAATCAAACCCTGAAGTCTGCATTTAATGATTCAAGAAGCTCTCAGAACTTCATTTCTTTCTCCCAGAACTGTGCCCTGTTGCTCTTTTTCTGCTTGTTGCCATTTGACATTACTTCAGTGTACAAAAATAAGTTTGCAGATTTTAAGATGCTGAGGCTGTTAACTTACCAAATCTCTCCATATTCAGACAAGTTCAATCTGTATAAAGAACACAATGATGCATAAACCAGATACATTGCATTATGCAGCAGTCTAATTTATTTCATGAAATATATAACAAATGAGCAAACATATTTTGATGCCACAGCCATGAACGCTGTTACAGCAATTCAGCATGGCCAATGGAGCTGAAAACCATTATTTGTGAAGTGTGAGTTGATGAGTTAGAAAAGTAAGATATTTTGGGCATCCAGATGAGTATTTTTGTAGAATAATGTAAAAATTATTGAAGGAGAGAAGAGATGACCAAAACAAAAGAACAAAAACAAGTATCCAAACTGAAATATTCTGTGGGGAAAAGCCAAGACCAGTTTGCACCTGAGAAGATTGTGGTATCTGTTAAGAAGCAACAAATGGATTTAATTTAGTGTTTCATTTTCATTCATAAAACTTTCCACTCTTCATAGCTTATAGAAAATTAGTTCAATAAAACATTTGCTTACAACACTTTTTCAAAGTACTGCCATGTGAAGAACTTGTCTAGATAAAAAAAATCAAGAATCTGGACTCACTTTCCATCCCTTTCAGAAAACATTGTTATTTTTGTGGGAGAGGGGGAATAAAGACAGATGAAAACCAAAAATATAAAAGATCCATAGATGTGAGACTACAGACATGCTATTCATTCAAAGATACTGCCTGACAGCCAGTTGTTGAGTCAACAAGGAGTGGTAGCTGTTTATTGAAAACAGTAGAGATTTTCCCTAGGAGATGCACTTTTACTATCCCATTCTGAGTATTATAAGTTCGAATTACATCTATTCAAGTTTTGAAAAAGCAAAATAGGGTCTTTGGGACTGAAGATGAAGATAGAATAATCATAAAGATGTAGTTAGAGTAAAGACTGACAAGTTGACAGGCACAATCCAGAGACAAATGTACAGGGAAGCAGCTGAAGCAGCTCTACACCAGGATACAGCCCTTGTGCACTGGGGACCTGTCCCAGATCCACAGAAGCTATTAAATGCAAGGCTGGGAAGATGGGGGAGAACCCAGTGCTACTGACCTAAGGAAAAATGCGTGCATGTTCTGAAATATTTTCCCTTGACAAAAATTTTCATATATGCTGTGAAGAACAAAAAATTCCAGCAGCTTGTCCAGTCACTGGAGTGCTGATTTTATTTATGAGTGCCCTAATAGGTCTTATTTGCTTCAGTGAATAAAGCTCTGTAGGAGAGCAGGCAAATGGAGGAGAAGCACTGGCTAGGTATTTCCAAATAGCTGATAGGCAGCACCTGACATTTCCTACTCAGTTTTTATACGGATCTTGATGTGCTCTGCTGGTAGCATGAGCACGCAAACAAAACCCCAGGTTACAATCCATGCTGCATAACATGCTCAGTGCAATTAAAGCAGTGAATTATTGAATAAACAATATCCTTAGCTCACCCTGTTGGGATGAGCTGGAGCTTCTGTAGAATGAAGCATGGCTTGCATTTCTCCAGCATCCAGAGGCTCAGCCTGTGTCAGCAGCCTTGCATATCACAGGATGAATCAACTCATTGCTTTTGTTGGGACCTTTATCTGACACATCAACAAATATGCAAACCTGAAATTTACTGGAATGAGCCTACTGATAGTTTTAAATAAATTTAAATCAGTTTTTCATAGGAAAACTGTTTCAAAGGCTTTGATAAATGTGAGCTCAGGCAAATGGAAACAAAAAGAAAAACTATTAAAGAAACAAGTCTGAAATTTTTCTCCTTCCAAAATCTGTGTCTGTGTGTGTAAACTACACAAATGGCATTAATGAATTCTGCTTTAGGGAGTAACTTAATTCCTTTTCACAGGTTACAAAAGCAACTTATACTTTTTCTTCAAATATAAAATTTCTCACATTATGTAAGCATAGATTTTTTTTTAATATGTGGACTTCCTTTCAAATAAAACAAGTTTTCACTTTTACAGTAGTTTTGTGCTGTATCCTTTACATATAACCATCAGAATGGAATGAATATTGAGTCAGTTACAGATTTCTGGTATAGATATTTCTTCTACATTCACAGATTTAAAATCCCTCAGGAGCCATTTCACAATCTAACTGATGACATTTGTGGTCATGTCTCAGAATCAGCTAAGTCATTTGAGCATCATTCCTTTATCCAGCAGTGACCTTTTATTTTCAAAGTACAGAATATGCTGAATAACTCTGGTAAATGATCTGTGGATAGGATGGGTTGTCTTGCTTCCCTAAAAGTTTTGCAATATATTTGGCTCATTAAAGACATCCCAGAAACTGTAAGGAACACCAAAATATTGTTTATCTTATTTCAGCTTCAATGATAGTGAGACAATTTAAAAATGATAGAAGCTCAAAATAGTATAAAATCATTTAGAAAGAAACAATGCTTTGGTCAAAAATTTAAAGTTCATGTCAAATTTTCTTTCATCCACAGGAAATTCAAAAGCATTTGCAAGAGAAAGCTTTTACTTTGCTTTTTTTCCCGTTGACTTGTTTCTCTTAGAGTCAAGTTATTTTAAATTTCATTTATTATATTGCTGCGGATAATCAATAGATTTGATTAAGACTGGCAAGTTGGCTTTCTACAAAGAGCAGAGACCCTCTCGCTTTCTCAAGGAGAGAGTTGATTGCAGCATTGGAGCATCCTCAGAAGAACAAATGGGTAAGCAATCTAATCACTGTCATCATTTATCAGGCACCACTGCATTAGCTGGTATTTTTGTGTTACAGGTGAGTAGAGCAAGACTTTTGAATGAAGGATTAAACTCTGTATGGCATAGGAAAATCAAGCTTTTTTCAGCATAAAACCCCCAACTGTAGCTCTTCTCAAAGACATATTTACAGGGATTGACTCACCAGCCTCCTGTGGATCCATTTTCCCCGGGCAGAATTGCAAGTGTAAAATGCTGCTGCTCCTCTCTGCACACAGCCTGAGCAGAGAGAGCCTCCAGCACTGGTCTCTGGTCCCTTGAGCAGCACGCTGTGGATAATGAATTGCTTCCTGTATCACATTAGTGGAGGTGTCCTCATATTGAAAACTTTATGCTGAAGCTGTTATTGCTGTCATATTCTGACAACACACCCACGTATTCCTGGAGAGTAGAGAAGTTATGAAGGCAGCTAACAGCACCTGAAGTCACTTTGGTGCACTGGGACTGTGGG
Source organism: Onychostruthus taczanowskii (assembly GCF_017590055.1). NCBI lineage: Eukaryota > Metazoa > Chordata > Aves > Passeriformes > Passeridae > Onychostruthus > Onychostruthus taczanowskii. The sequence goes on along the minus strand of NW_024498906.1, from coordinate 7,549,262 downwards.
ACTGCTCACTCTAAATATTTTTTGGCTAGATCCATCTTTTGTGCTGGGGCAAAAAGGGGAGATAATTGTTTATAAAAACTGCCAAAGAAGAGTAACTTCCTTAATTTCCCAACACTGGCCGCTTCAGTCATGCTGTGGTTGTGTGGCAGGGTCCTGGACACACAGGTGTGCTGTCCTGGCTGTTCAGACTGTCACTGCCCTGACCAGAGCAGGGCGAGTGGGGGCACATGTGTGGGGTCAGGGCTGTGAGACTTCATTGTGTGGTTTGATTCACTGGTGTGCTGGCAGGAATGTGCTTCACCACATCCCAGGGATTTGCAGTGGTTTCACTGAGATGCAAAAGCACCTGAGCTAGGACCAGGGTGCCAGAGACCTCCAGGAGAACAACAGTTTCCTTGTGGCTGCCACTAAAAGAATTCAAAGTGCCCCCTTCTCAGGAAAACCCCGATCCTCCCTTGCTGGGATGTAGTTTGGCTCTTGTGAAATGAGGGGCTTGGGTTTTGGACAGCTTTGGTATTTCTGAATTAGAAGAAGACTGTGCCATCAAAAGTCCTTCAAGGAGAAAAGCCAGTTAAGAGAGGGATTGTACAGTTTGTCTTAAATAATTTGATTTATGGATTGACTTCCTTCATAAGTATTCACTCCTGGCTCCTTTATTTTCTTACTTTACTTTTTTTCTGGCTGATCTGGATCCACATTTAAGTGGATACATGGTGTGGAAATATGGATATAGTTCCCTTTGAAAGTACAAAAAGACAACAAATGCCATCATACCCATTGCTTTCTTGATATATCCCTTAGTGACGTGAATGGATTTCTCTGGCTGGAAAATGACTTCATGAATGAGAAGCCTGCTTTTTACAAAATGTGGGTCTTTTTGCTTAGTTTTAAAATGTCAGCATTCTCAGGGTGATGAAATGATGAAACCACATGTCCTCCTCTCACGGCAGCCAGAAGTTACAGCAGGGCAGTATCCTGACTATTGTCACTGACAATGTACATTGCTACAGCCTCAGTGCTGTGACAGAGTTCTTGTGTTTGTCTGAGTTCTGTGGGGTCTTAATGAGTTCATATGAAAAAACTTTGCTTCCCTCTGTTGTCTTGTGCACTGAGTCAGGGCAGATATATTGTTGTGGCTGAGTCCTGACACAGATGAGAGCAGCAGCTCCAAGGTAGAGGAGGGCAAAACTATGGCTTCTTCTCTGTATGGCAAGAAAACTCCATGGAGGGACAGAGAAGGAAGTGTGTCCTTTCAAAGGCTGCTGGAAAGGACTTCATTTCTGTTTTGGAGGGATAAAGTCTCCTCCATTTTTTTTATAGCTGGCTGTTTCTTTAGATTGCACAGCATAAGGAGGTGGTAGCCTCCACAGCATTTGCTCTCATTGAGTATAGTAGAAAAGCACCTGTCTTTGGAGTCCATTGGCTTTAACGTAACGTACCTGGCAGTGAGGATTCCCAAATGCAAAATATTGAGGAGGATGGAAAATTTCTCAGTCTTCAAGTTCTGCAGAAAATTGTATTTCTTCAGAGTTTAGTTTTGGTTTGTTTGTTTTGTTTGGTTGGTGATGGGGACTTTTTAGTTTTTCTATTTTTATTTTTTTTTAATACTAAAGGAAATCCAACAATTATTTCACTTGGAATGATTTATTTGTTCCCAGGACTGTATGATAATTGTTTATGCATTTCCTGTGTTCTAAGATGAAGATATTTCTTCTGAAGTCAAGAAAATTAGACTTCGGATTTTGGAATGATTTGAAATTTTATATTCACCTGTTTCCTTTTTAGTATCCTCATCATAAGCACTGTGGGACCAAGAGGTTTCTAGAAGCAGTATTTTGTGAAAGTGCTCATAACAGAAATGACTTCTAACCACATATGTTGTAAAAAACCCCCACCTAACAGATAATAATTAAAAGATATATGTTTTCCTGAAAGTTCCTTTTGCAGGCTAGGACACTGTAGTCTCCCCTGCTCTGGATAAAGCAGAAGGAGAGATTTATTCAGTCAGAGCACTGGGCTGTGAGACTGTAAATCTAAGGTCTATTCCCAGCTCTGTCTCAGAGCCTGACTTTGATACCTAAGGCAAATCATAGAGACTCTGTACCCCCATGCTAACATGAAAAATGGCAGTGATGACTTGTGCAATTTTCCACAGCCATGCTGAGGTTAAATTATATGAGATTGTAGAATGCATTTCAGATTTTTTTATTAATGGGTGGGTAAATGGAATTGACAGGGATATCACTTTTATTATATACAAATGTGGGGAAGTTCTCTTATTCATCTCCAGTGAATAAACAAAGTAAAAATATTATAAATGGTTTCCTTTTCTGGTGTATGAATAGACATCAGATTCTTGTGGACTTGTTTTAACTGCTTTTGACTAAAAATTAGTGAAAATACATAGATATTGGTGAATACCTGACTATAGGAGCAAGCTGTTGAAATGATCATGTTACAATAACCAATAACCAATTCACATGTAAAATATCTGTTGTAAAGATCTTATTAGGAGAAAAGAGGAGCAGGGTAAATCTTGTCCTAACATCAGCTACAATGATGAGTTTACAAGAGCAAAATGGTACAGTTGCTACAGACAGAATAAGGCCCCTGTACTGACCATTCAAGTGTATGGTAAAGTGCTTTAATTTGGCTGTGCTCAGCCTGCCAGTGCTCTTATTCTGCATCATGCAGGCAGGTGTAGAAGAGACTTGTTTGCTAATTAGTGTTATGATTTCAGATGCACAGCTGTAATGAAGCATGAAATGGCAGTCACCAGTGATATTCCTGCAGCCCTGGTACGTCAGCCTGATGAGATGGCTGCACATTGTCAATACCAGCAGGCAGGAAGTCCCAGAAGAAAAATACCAGCTCAAGTGAGAAGGGGTTATTTAGTGGAGGGCAATTAAAGAGACTGATAGTCCTAATTACACATGCAAGTGCAGAAACTAGGTAGGCTTTTAGTACGGTGGTGACAAGTTACAGTCTATTAGGTTCTGACTCTTAAGGATGTTGCAGAGGAAATGTGTTAATTCAGAGCATCAAAGAGCATTAGAAAAACCCCACCAGATAATAGACCAGTGGTGAGAGCCTCACCAATCAGACCTGCTATTTTTTTGTGAACTACTGTATGGAAAGGACTGGTGTGAGCCCATGAGAAAGTGGGAGGCCACTGCTTCATGAACGTATCAAGGTGACACAGAGCACACAGGTAGTTTGGGGCAGCAGTGACCATGTCCAAGACAGCTGGTTGTCGCATGGGTATTTTTTCATTATATTCTATTTCAGATATGAACTTTCAAGGACTTTTTGGAATAAGATTGGACAGGACATATTCTCTTTGTGAAAGTGTGAAAAATTCCAGAGAGAACAAACAAGTTCTTTTCCACTGTGTCATAAAACACATACAAAGAGTGCTCTGTGATGCTCTTACTGCTGTCCCTGGCCACCTCATACCTTCATATCAGGCAAGACTTGACATATACTGGCTCTTCTGCACTCTGTTTCACTCATGTTTCCATGCTAAGGGAACAGCATTGTTCCACATGAGAGCCTGCTCTGACCATGTGCTGGTTTTGATGGACAAGAGTACAAAATCTGGGGAGATGTTATCACACTAATTGGTAGTTTTAGTGAAAAACTTTATTTCAGTGCTGCTTTCAGAGAGAGAGTACAGCAAATCAGTATGAAAGGGAGCCTGGAGTCAGGTTGCCTTGAAGTGTGTCTGCATCTCTACCTTTCCATTGTTTCATAAAGTTGTGCTTTGAAATCAGTCTTGCTCATCAAACATATTTACTGCTTTGATGGAATTCAGTCCCTAAATTTTCTACCATTACTTTATGCATAGACCTCATAAGAAGTATAAGACACTGACAATCTGAGCCATGAAGAAGGTCATGCTATGCAGTGAAATGGTTGTTTCTGACTTAAGACTTCACGTTCCTTTAAAAGTATTCTAAAATAGTCCCCCTTTTCAGGCCTTTCTTCAGATTTTGGGATGCCTTTATCAAGTCTGATCTCTGACATGCCAGTTATTCCTCTTGCCTTTCATTTGATCCAGTTGTGTCTGATACTATCACTGATAAACTTGCCCACTCTGAGACCCACCTGCAGCTGAAAGCTATGTCAGAACAGTTTATTCCAGTTCATTGAAAGACATACCTGTTTTTTTCCTTTCTCCATTCCTTCAGTAATGGATGATTTTACAGTCCCTTTCAAAGATAATATTTCATTAGTACCTTTTATAATACAAGGAGATCTGTTTAACTTGCTGTAATCACACATGATACATGGCATATTTGACTTTTGTGTGTGATCAGCATCTCGAAATAACAGGAGAAATAACATTGTGTTCATATTTTGTTAAAAATCAGTAGGGTGGCTTTGGTCTGGTCTCTAAAGATACCTAAATGTTTTTCATATCAGGAAAATATTTAAAAATTATTGATTAAAATTTACCAGTTACCACAGGAAATTACTACAGTGGTTTAGGGTGTGTTCTTTCCCTCACCATCTCCCTTTTGCTGACCCTGAACTTGTTGGACTGCTTCTGTCCAGGACAAATTGCAGTACCTAGCTGTATTTTAATTACAATATAACATATGTTTGTTATGTCCTATCTTTTATTTTGCTTAAAACACATAAGATTAAAAAACCTCAAACTCTATTACTTTCTTTTTTTCTAATGCAGTTCTTAAATCTGTGCAAATTCAAACTTAATTCTTTCTCTTTTTTTGTTGTTTACTTTTAAATTATATATGGAGCACTTGATTTTTTATGTAACTACAAAGAAAAAAGGATGCAAGACTTGGCAATTCGCTATGCTCAACTTGTGAGATCTGTGGTGACCCATTTTTTCTGTCTGTGAGAGGGACCTTCAATGGGAGGACACTCATAAGCTCTGTCAAGAACCCTGCTCAGTTTTGCACTGTCTACTGAGGGTGAATGCTGTCCTATCAAAGAATCATAGAATTATATGAAAGGGAAAAGTAGATGGGGACATTGATAAGAAAAGATATATTCCACTGAAGTCTGGGTCTACTTCATGGCCTTGGCAGAAGTTTTTTCAAAGGGTCTTTGTGTAGACTTTAGCTGTGTTTCCATTAGTGAGCTGGTTCAGAGCAGCGCTGCTTAGAAATTAAACCCTTTTGGTGACAGCAGCCTCGGTTTCCACTGTAGTTTTTTATGACAGAACTCAGTTCATTTTGGAGGGAAATCAACAGAAGCTCTTTTCAAAAATGCTCCACTGCTGAGAGAGGAACTTTAGACCCAAACCATGGGTGTGGTTTTTGCTCTGACTTAGTCCTCTGGTGTGGGCCACTGCCTCTTTCCTTCGGTTTTCTATCAAAAAATGTTTCCCTTGGAAGAAGAAATCCAATTGGAAATAAACTGCCAGTAGTGGGAGAGAGTGCTCAGCACGTACTGCTTTGATCTATTGATCCACACATTTGCACCAAATTGCTGAATTCAGCCTACCTGTTGTGGAAATTATAAACAAATCACAGTAATATAAAGAAGCCAGTGACTTAGGCTGGGGTTTAATGGAGCAGAGATGTGAAATGAAGCCTGGGGAAGATGTGCTCTATTTCAATGCTCAGCTCAAGAACAAGAAATAATGAAGGAACTTGCAAAAAAGTTAAGGGAGATTTACCAGTTTGCCAGCCTTTGATTGATGTTTTGCTGAATTTTTAGAAACAAGTTGATAAATGCCACCAGCCTTATTCCATTGTTTTCAGTAAAAATAGAGAAGTATTTTATTTAAAGATATGTATCTTTGATTTGTGTGAGATGAGAGAAATTATAGTCAATATAAATCATCACAGAACAGGGGATAATGTCTGAAAATCAAAACTCTATTTATAGACTTTCTAGTTAACTCTTTTTTTTTGTTTTAGATATACAACATGGAGGGTTTGTACACTATTGTTTGTGTAGTAAAGGTAGAATTAGGTGATGCATCACTGGTGGCCAAAATCCAATAATGAATAAAATTTTATGCGTGGAAATTATTCACAAATCCAAACATTGATCTATAATCATCTGGAGAAGTTAGAAGATTAAGGGGGAATGCCAGTGGAGCTACAAGTCACAGAGATTGATTCCCTGTGACATTAGAAATATTTTTCTTACTATATACTCGTTCCCTCTACTATAAAAAGGCTATGAAATACTAATCTTTGGAGAAAAAGAAAATTATTAATTTTGTTTCAATAGTTTAAAAATAGAGTATATTAACTTAACATATAATTCCACACATTTGATACCAAGCATGCTTTCTGAATAATCTACATTCTAACATGAGCATGTAACATATATATTAATTACTTCTTATATTAGTAGTAACAATATTATTACTACCTATAGTTAAAAGAAATTGTTTGAAGGATTTAAAAAAACCTGCCATAAATATAGATATAGAAGTGATTATTGAGTTGCCCAGGTGGGAAGATCCTGCAACCAAGCACATTCAGGAATGTTTCCTCAACACTTACTCAGTAGTTACTTTAATTTTTCTAGCATTATCAGTCTCTCCTCCTCTGCATTCTAAGCTATTGTTCTTTCTTGATGGAGTTCTGCCCAAAACCTTAATTTTCTTAGAAAATTAGAAACTACAATTTTCAAACCTATCCATTTCAATATATTCATGCAGGATAACAAGACTCTTATGATAGTTAATATGTCCCTGATAAAAATTCTTGAGATGTAATGGCATTATGCACTATTTTTATATGTGCTGCAAAGTGAGTGGTATTAAGAAATGTCTCTTCATTTCTCTATTTACTATAATTTTGATTTTCTTTTCATCTGGTGTACCATATTAACTGCACTTTCTTGTTTGAAGCAACAATAGATTGAACAATTGAACAACAATTGAGGCAACTTCTGTATCATTTCTTGCCCAAACCATTGACATCATGGGTTTTATTGTTGAAATTATTTTTGTTTAAATTACTAAAGGCAGAAAAATATGTGAATTTTTTTAAATTTATCAATTAATTTTGTTTCCTGAAAAAATCCCCAACAATATTTAAATTATTTGATCCAAATACAAAAACAGTATCTTAGTGTCTTAGGGCAGAATCTCAGTTACCATTACTAATTATATCACCCTGCATTTTTTCCTTTCCTGAATGCTATCAAATGAACTTTTTCAATATAACCACAGCTGTCTTACATTATTTCCACCCTACTATTTTTCAAACCTATCATCCTCTAACTCACTCGTACCTTGGAGCTGGCACCATCCTATGTTCTCTATGGCCTTTGCAGAGTGACTGACTACATGATTTGAATGGTTCTATCCCTCTCCCTTAAATAAAGCACATCTGAAAAGTCATTTATTTAATGACAGTTAAGGAAATCAGTTGAATTTATTGCCTATTTAATTTAAAATATAAATGAAAGATGGGATAAAATCTTGCAGGTAAGACTTTAAAAGTGAGCATGGAAAATTAAACAAGGAAAAGGGGGATATACAAGAAACAGCTTAATATACAGAAACCTATGTGAGGATCAGAGGTGCATTTAATGCATTGCAGATGTTGATACTTGCATCAGTGTGTGTTGCTGATTAAGACCAAAGATTTAGGGAGTATCTGTGGGTGACAGAACAGGATTCCTACCCTAGGACAGGCATAGTTATTGTCCTGTCTTTCCAAAACATCAGTAACGATGAGGTAGGAGATACAAGTAGTGTTGATTTGCATTTCACCTTGCAGTCACTCTAGATAGCTGATTGTGAAATAGGCTATGGGTTTAGAATGTTAATCACTTTTATTTTCCCTGTCCATATATATGTGCAAAATGCATCCTGCCTTCTCCCTCTGCCTTCCAAACTCATAGATTAACCTTTTTCACTCCTGTTACTTTGCTGAAGTTCTGGCTCACTTTATTTTCAATTAGAAATTAAAACTAAAGAAAGAGAATAAAGAGAAAGAACAGCAGGGTTTTGTTTGATTTGTTTTGTGGTTGCTGTTTTTTGGGTTTTTTTTGAAAATCAGTTTGGTTTTATATTTTCTTTAGTTGTTCTCTTTTAAAAGGCCATCATTTCTAAGAGCAGAGATGCTGCTCTTCACACCCTTCCCTGCTTTCAGGTTAGACAACAAAATGGAGGTGTTCTGCCTGTAACTCTCTTAGCAGTTTCCCTTCTGCCTTAGTTTTCTATTCTAAAATATCACTTCAAACTGTTTCAGTTCTGTTAAAGAGCTGTTGTGCTCTATTACACAAGTGCCTGTGATTCAGTGACTAAGTGATCCATACATATATGTGCATATGAGCATGTGTTTGTATAAATCCATAGTGCACAAGTGTGGAAAACATATAAAATGCATTTATTACTTTGCATAAAGATATAAGAAGGTTTTAACTGTTTGGGGGGCTTTTTTCCCTGCAAAATTTTAGCAAAGCTTGAACAAAATACACTTGCAATGAAATGAACTTCCCAATTGTAATTTTCACTTCCAGCAGCACTAAATATACGTTTAATATCTTTCCTCCCCAGGCTGGTTCAGCATTCCCAGGCAGGGTTGAAAGATGAGAGTAATGTGCAGAGCAGTGGAGAAATGCCGTGGGAGTGGATAAATCTGCATGACCCTGGACACATTCCAGCTACAGCCCTGTAATGTGCTCCAGCAGCTGCTGGCAAAGCCATCCTCTGCTCCCTGAAAGTCACCTACCATAATCCTGATTCCACAGCACCACTTCGTGCAGGCAGTTGCAGGAGTAGCTTATGTGTTGAGCATTCAGATAGGATATAACCAGTCCAAGTTGTATATTCCCATGGCTGTTTGCATGGCAGAAATGAAACATATGTGATCCCCAGCCAGGAAGCAGAAAACTTGGAGCAAGGACTGTAAAGTTCAGAGCAGAAAGGATAAACATTAAGTAGGGTAGTTTTTAAGAAGCAGGAAGCAGAAAAGTTCAGAGCAGAAAGGATAAACATTAAGTAGGGTAGTTTTAAAGAAGCAAAAAGGGGAAAAAAAAAACCAACAAAAAATGTATCAATAACTAAGCCAATAGGCCAGACACAGAACAAACAGAGAAATAGACAAAGAGTGAAAATAAAGGAAGTTACAATTCTCTCAGCAATGGAGATCTGTAGGTCAGCTAACTTTGTAGGAGCCTCAAGTGAAGAAACAGTACAGCAAGTTTTTTTTTTTTTTTTGACCCTTTTTATAGGACACTGTTCATTAATTTAAATTAAACCTCCCAAAGTAAGTACCATCCCCTGGTCTATTGCAGTTTGTCTCACATTAATTGGCTGTGTAGGCTGAGCACTCTCTCTCAGCCTTTCTTTTCTTAATATTACCTGTCAATTAGTCCCTCTCCAGATTCTAAAGTAGTGGGGTGAATACCTCCCAAAAAAACCAGAAAGCCTCCCTGTTACAGATTGTGTGCAAATCTAGCAACATGATTAATTTTGAGATCCATTTAAACTTTAAGGACAACAAAGTGGCCAAAAAAGCCAGCTGGTGGGGCTTACTCCACACATCACACTTGGGATTTTCCCCATGCTTCCAGTAATTTTGAATGCTTTTACTTAGAAGATGAAGAATAAAAGAAAGGCATTTCATCCTCTTTGAAGCTGGCATTTAAAAACATCCAGGATTTATGGAAATGAACAACAGTTATCTTTTATATAATATTTTCAGTGTGTTTTGGAGGGATGTGTGCTTAAATTTGGTTTGGTTTTGGAGATTTTTTTAAACTGTCCAACACTGCTTTTATTGCCAGTAAGTAAGGGAAGGAAGATGGACAGGGTTGCCAAGCTACTAACTGGAAGAAACTTGAGACTCCTGAAGAGAGGAGGGAGGTGACCTTGAAGTGCAAAACTATTGCTTCTGGTGAATGGAGTTTAACAGGCAGAAAATTTTCATGCTGCAGCAGAATAGTTATCAGTCTCTCAAGGTTTTTTTCTTGAAAAGTATTGAGTTTGATAATTTGTTTCTTTTTCCGAAAGTTCACAAAAATATGGTGAAAATAATAGATACTGCATTAGGGAAGTAAATAAAAAATACTGAAAAGATAGATGATTTCCAATATTTGTGTGCCAGTTGAGTAAGCTTTTCCTTTCTGAGAAGGTATTTAATGGGATTGTGAATATTTGAAGAACTTGTAGGATTTGGGTTTATAATATAACATGAAAGAAATTGTAAATATTACAAAAATAATGAAATTTTATGCTTTGAAGTGTGAACTGCTCTGCTCAGCTGTCATTCTTTTATTTCTTTGCATTTTGTACATCAATCAGCCAAATTTTTTTAAAAGGAATTCTTATCTCCTTTTTCAGTATTGTTATCAACCTGCTGTTGTCTCTGGACAAAGAACACTTTGAGAGAAACATGTTGAGAAATACCTTGATCATTCCTTAGCAGAAGCAGTTATGGCACAGTAAGAGGAACAAATACGGAGAGCTGTAAGCTTAAGGTTTTGGAGACAGAAAGCATAAACAATTTGGTTCTTTGCTTTTGTCACAATACTGAGAAAAGCAGAGGAGATTTATCTTTAAGTTCCGCAGAAATACAGTCTATGTCCAGGCAGTGAAGAATTGCAAAAGAAGTTTTGAAGTAGTTGCACTTAATTTATGTGACAACAGGGATTCTGCAACAGCTGGACACAATTTTTCAGGCAAATGTTTTAAAGGCAACACTTTAAGGAGTATGAAAAAGTAGGCTACACTGGTTTTGTCTCAAATTGGTTCAAAGTTCTCTTGGAAGATCTAGGGTCTGATCTTCAACAATGGATAAACCGTGGTAATTTGTTTAGTAGATTAAATAATTTTAAATGGATTTTAAAATATCTTCTAACAGTAAAAGATAATTGTTTTTATTATATATATTTTTTCTTGTATACATGTTAATTTATCACAGACAAAAAATAAATTACAAAAAAGATCAAAAAACTGCATCTGCAGATTTATGCTTTCTTTCTGTTTGTTGAGGTCTGATTCATAGCAGCTTTGTTTGACAGAAATGCTGTTCTTGTGGAGTGTGATGCCTTTAGGAAACATGAGGAGCTCCACAAACCCATTTATCACATAGGTCCAAAATGCTCGCATTACAAAAGACATTTTTTATCTTCTGCCTTTTCCTAGTTTTTTTAGCCGAAGACCAGCATTGTGTCATGTCGTCCTGCTGATCATATTTCTTAAGTGCCTGTTTTCATGCTGTCCTAAATAATCCTCTCAAAGAGAAGAAATTATTTCCAACTGTTATTCTGGATTTTTTCCTTTTGAAGCTTTGAATGACTTTCCACCAGTATCTAGCTAATACTTGCACTGAATATCCAAGCATAAGGAGTCCTCCAGGTAGAGAAGGTGCTTGTAGGAACCACAAGTGAAAATTGTCCCTAGTAAATCTGAAGGAATGAAGGGTTCTCAAAGAGGTTTTTGGGTTTTTTTGGCTTGGATTTTTGGTCAGAATCAAGTTTACCATTGTACTATAGACCCTAACCTAATACTTCTAATGTTTTTTTCAGTGATGAGGTGGATGAAAGAACTGGTGATGGTGTTTTAATATGTTGATTTTATTCCTGTCAAATTATATGGGATTATATTTGTTCTCTCCTACTTTATTTCAGGTGATCATTTTACACACATTTTTTCTCGCTTCAGCTTAACAAGTTAGATTTCTTTACTACTTTTCATCAATACTGAATTTTCCCTGCAGTTTTAATTCACAGGAATAAGACTGAATTATTTTGCACTACCACTTGCTAATGAAACAACAGTAGAAAACCTGGAGCAATTGGGTGAATGACATATTCTGGATTACATTTGTTTCTTTAATATTCTACAATATTCAAGGGCTCACACTGGATGATCACACAAGTTCTGGTCATGTTCCCATAAACATCCACTATTGGGAGGTTTTGCTTCAGTGAGCACCATTTTATTTTTATTATTTCACCTGTCAGAAAGTCAGGCATGGTCGTCACTGCTGGTAAAGTGCCAACCACTCCTAAGCTAACTAGGTCCAGAAAACTCACATTTTAAATAATTTAAATTACCTATTCTTTGTTAGTTATGCTTTGTGAAGGGAAGGCAAAGGAACTTTGTAGCTAGGTAGGGCAAAACATTAAATAAATGCTGGCAAGAAACCCAGAAGACAATGTTTTTGAAATCATGCACTTTGCTAAGAAAGACCAAGTTTGATAAGACTTTGTCTTACCTCTATTCCCTGGGGAAAAGAAACACTGTCAGGTTAGCCCTGCTCTCATAAGGGGACTTTTTACTCAGCAAGTAGCAAATTATTCACTCCTCTAAACTGGATCTAAGTTTATAAGTATGACATATTTTCCCTGAGAGGCTCTGTCTAAACTTTTCCACACTAAGAGCAGAAGGCAGAGATTCTCTTTCAGTAACTCTGCATGGTGACAGCTCCCCAAACAGTGGCCTCTTTCCCATGCACCACCCCAGCCTCATGAGTATTCAGTTTCAGCTGCTGTTTCAGCACTCTTCAACATTTCTTTCAGTTATTATTCAATTCAGTTGGGTTCAGCATTTGTCCTTGATTCACAGCTCAGTCTCTTAGGTAGTCTTATAGGATATCCTTAGGTAAGTGATTTATTGAGTTACTTTATGATAAAATAGGTGTATGTGAATAGATAAAAAGATAAATATATAGATAGATATGGATATTAATAGATATGCACCAGCTTGTCTTCTACAATTCTATAAATACTTAGGGGAAATAAGCGATAATTAAATATGCCATCATGTCATGTCTGATATTCCAGGAAAATATTTCAGCCAGGAGCAATCTTTCTAGATCTCTTATTCAAATAAAAATCAACAAATTACAGTAAGCACACTGTCAGAAAAGTGCTTTCTTCTGATATTTTAAGGTGATTCCACATGATGGTAGTCAGGATATTTCCATTAGTGGAGCTAAATATGTTTATGTGTTTAATATATTTTGGGATGTCTGTTCTAGTTACAATGGAAAAGACTTGATACCCCATCCAACAGATGCTAAAAATGTGTTATGAAGTTGAGCCTTGAACCTTGGTGTGATTTTATGTCCCATGCTACTGTCAACGTCTGTCCCCTCTTCACTGAGGGTGCAATCTTAGTTCAGATCCCTAGCTCCTGGTTGTATAATTGTGTGAAATTACTGTTCAGGAAGGTGGTGGAGAAGCAATATTTTTAAAATGCCATTCTGCCAGAGAACTGCTTGGCTTGAAGCTGGAGCTGAGAAGAGAACAGTTATAAAAAAGAGGTCTCATCTTTTTCATGGGATGCCTGAATGCAGTGTTTGACAGCATAGAAAAATGGAGCAAGGCTAGGTTGGCAGAACAAGTAGTGTTGTTCTTTAGGGGGAAGCTGCAGCACTCATTATTCACTTAGGAACAAACCATTTCAAATAGTCTGGGAAAAACTGCAGGTTTTCTTCCATTCTTTGTCTGTATAAAACAGGCCAAACACAAACACACTAAAGGGAATAGAGTCTGCACTCTTCAGTTAAAACACTGAATGCTTTTTGGTGTTTTATTTCAACAAGTTTTATCCATTCTTAGTAAATTTCTTTCAGTTCTTCATTAGCTTCTTTCTGCTGACTTGCAGAACAATTCTTCGTAGTTAAATTGCACAAGGAGAACCTGTTCCACTGCTTTTAGGGTCAGGATGAAATAATCTGAACAGCAGGAGCAGTGACAGTTCAATTAGCAACACTGGCAACTTTTGTGGAATGGAAACACTGCTAGAGCCAAAGAGTTTGCTGGCACTGAAATGTCTCTCGTGAGGGGGAAGTGAAGAGTCCTTGGTACAGTTTTGTAGATTAGTGTGCCAGACAACAAAATGAGTAACCAAGTTGGGAAGCTGTAAACATAGTACAAAGCTTTTCCAGGCCATGTCTCTGTGCTGAAAGAATCTTTCTCAACAAGAACAGCGAGAGTTTGTTAAGCAATGTAGGTACCATTTGCTGCTTTCAGTACGTTCATTAAAGAAACTCTGCCTTTTTGTTAGCTTTTCAGATTAGTTTTTTTCAGATTAGAACTGTGTTCCTGTAGATGTGCTTTTATTTTTTTGTTGTTGTTGTTGTTTTTTGTTTTCAAGAGTCTCAGAATTTCTTGGTTTCTTTTGTTCTGTTCTTGTGTCCCTCATTGCAGCAGGAATGAATCTAATTTCTGGGGCAATTTCTTAGTAACACATCTTCTTCAGAGATTTTACTTGAGAACTAAATTAATTTTCAAAATATCTTTTAATTCTGAGGAAATACTATTATGAACACTGGTCTCACAAAATGGAATTTATGTGCAGTAATCTGCATAAATACTCCCAAACTGTATCTCTTCCATAATTAATATGCTGACATTTTAGGAGGAAGGAAGGACTATCTGTGACTGTAAAGTCACAGTCAGTGAAAACAATTGAAGTTCTATTCCCAGCTCTTACTCCTGCTTCTCATTGTGATGTCAATCATTTTGTCTCTATTTTTTAAGTGAATGATTAAATCAATTTTAAATTCTCTATTGTTGAATGTTAAAGGATCTAATTTTTTTTTTTTGTTATCTACTCTGTGTAGCTCTCAGTGACAATGAAGACTTTTAAAACATTATTGTTCCTCTGAAAAGGATGAATTCACATTAAAAATAATTTCCTTCAGGTCCTCTTCTGAATTCTGTGCTCAGTTCTGAAAGAAAGATCTAAATGTGGGCTGCACCAGTATGATTTTGAATAGGAATTCCATCTTTGAATAGACATTCAAAGGCTGTGTCCTTTGCTTCTATAGGAAGGAGCTGTTGGTAGGGAACAGGAATACACAAAGTGGTTGCTCTGGAACAGTAAGGAGTGCTAACTGCTGGCAAGCTGAGACCTTAAAAGCATTCAACAAAACTTTTTTTACAAATTCTAATTAGTCTTCTTTGCTTTAGTTGACTAATTTCACCTTTCAGCAGTAGATTCAAATCTGCCAAATAAGTTACCAAATAAGTCATGATGTTCATCTATTTGTTAAAATATTGTCTAACACAATTAAAGTATATTTGAGAGAGAACAGTGGGCTGTTTTTTAGTAAGACTCCTAAATGGGATAGGAGCTAGGTAGAAAATGAAGATCTAGAGATAATATTTACTGTACAAATTCAGTTGTACAAGTGAAAATATATTTGTTTCTGAAAATTACTTACAGAGCAGATTTTTTTATACCTCACTGCAAGCTGGAACACAGAATACAGTATAAAGTACAGAATTGTATTATGATTGATTTTTTTCCATACAGGATACCACTTAACAATTTTACAGTTCAAAGCTGCTGGAATGAAATATCTACATTTAGCAAGAAAGAAACTTCAGCTATGTAAATTTCCAGAAATATTTTCAAAAATTATTGAAGCACCTCAGGGAAACATATTTTGGAATTGTGGATACTATTCATCCTTCTGTTGATGTTTGCTTTACTGTACTTGATGGACTTTTGGGTTGTTAGGAGTTTTCAGAAAATCTAGAAGAAAATGAAGAGTCCTTTCCCCTGCAAGAGATTTTGTTTGTTCTTTGTAATCACAGGATTAAAGCCCATGGAGTTTTTGAGATGATCAATACTTTGAAAACTCTGTGCTGTTTTATCACCTGTGCTGAAAATCATGAAAAATTAACACATTTTATCAGCACCTGAAACAAATCAATAGTTAAGGTAATTAATTCTTGCTATTTGACAGGTCATTTTATTGCACATGTGAAATTTGGGGTCTACATGGGGTTATAAGGGCTTATTCTTGGGAGCTGAGAATTGCAGGTAATAACAGTGCTTATGTGGAAGGGATTCAGATTATACTTGTGCTCTGGGATGGACTGAGCTGGGGAGTCCAGAGGGTTCCATGTTACTTAATTCACTGTGAGAGGGCACAGCTATCCCAAACAGATCCTATTTGTGATATACAATAAAGTATTTTTACAGATAAATATTTATCAGGAAAACAATACTCCATCCATTAAAATAATGTGATTAGGAGAAATTTTTGTGGCTAAACATTGGGTCCTATAGGCAGGAATTTTGAAAAGGAAGTTGGGCCCTGCTTTTAGACTTGATGTTTTATTTCTTCGTCTAGAGAATGGTGATATGAAAACTTCTCGTCACACATTTCAGTAACAGATCAGAGCTCTACTCAGCACTTAGCACAGTAAGGCTTCCATCTGTGTTAGGTCTTACAGGCATTATTTAAATAACTGGTTTTAGCTGTCTTTCTTACCCTTGAAGGAGATCAAATGGTTTGCTATGTGCCTATCACTTACAAAGAGCTATTTTGAAAGCAAACTTGAGTGTGGGAAATTCTGCCTCATGTTCTGAAGAGCACATCCCAGCAACTTTGGTCAAGAGACACCCTTAAAGTTCTCAAAATGAAGTGCAGTACTGGGGAATCCAACATACAAACAGAATATAGTCAGAGTCACACATTTCAGTAACAGATCAGAGCTCTACTCAGCACTTAGCACAGTAAGGCTTCCATCTGTGTTAGGTCTTACAGGCATTATTTGAATACTTGGTTTTAGCTGTCTTTCTTACCCTTGAAGGAGATCAAATGGTTTGCTATGTGCCTATCACTTACAAAGAGCTATTTTGAAAGCAAACTTGAGTGTGGGAAATTCTGCCTCATGTTCTGAAGAGCACATCCCAGCAACTTTGGTCAAGAGACACCCTTAAAGTTCTCAAAATGAAGTGCAGTACTGGGGAATCCAACATACAAACAGAATATAGTCAGATACTTACATCATGCTGCCCATCATATGCCATCTCCAGCCTGCAGTAGGAGTTTAGTGGGGTTTGTTTTAATTGTTGTCTTAATTTTGTTTTACTTAGTCTTTTAGGACCAGGGAAAGGGGTGTGGTGGCAGAACTGTCTCTCTACAAAACTACAAATTTGTATGTGATCTGAAGCAGTATCATGACAGTGATGGTAAAAAAATCCTTATGTACTAAAAATTGGTGACAGAGGAGAGAAAGGACTTTTTGTGTCAAGAATCAGTGAAAGGAAAAAAGATGCAAGAAATAACAAATCAAATGGTAAAGCTGAGATTTTAATACACCAATGAGACCTCTGACTTAAAAGCTCAAGAGCAAGCACTGAGTCAGTGGTTGCTTAAATCTAAGAGGGATTTTCAGGTAAAGGCAAGAGGGAATTACATTAACAGACTCATTCCTTTTAAATGCATGAACAGAGGATGTTATGGTGAGGTGCACATACGATGCATATCTAAGCAGTCTGTAGTCCTTTTAGGATAATTCTCCTAACTTTGAAATCCATTGCCTAGCTTCCACTTAAGAATTTTCTTCTGTGGACAAAGAGAACCTCTTTTCTTCAGTGACAAAAATAAATCACTTTCATCATGCAAGCGTATTGCAATTTTTTTTAATGTATAAATGCTCCTTTAGGTTTAGGTTTAATTTCTCTGCAAACAAGGAACATTTCTAGTCAGTCAGGGCAGCATGGGATGTGTTTCAGTAGACTTGGGATCTATTCTAAGTACTGCCAGAGGCTTGTTAAATGACTTTAGGGAAATCACCTTGCAGTCATTCTTCTTATGTTTAGAGCTGTGACTGATACATTCTGCGTGATTAAAGTAATGTCATATTAACACACACCCTTGTCCAACCAGGGTGACGAAATTAAGTTTTGGATATATTTTATAAGCCTGTTTTCTGTCTTAACAGGCAATTTTAATAATGGCAGAGTGAAAATTTAAGGCTTTCCAAGCAAAATGACTGATCATGACATCACACTATACATTAATAAATATGTCCCTTCATTACTTTAACATTAATATAAGGGAAAAGTTGTTTGTATGATACAATGCTTAATGTATTTTGTAGGTCTTGCATTTTGAAAATACTAAAAAATATTAATTATGCCAAATTAAAGATTGAGTAATTGCTAATGACCACAAAGATGAAGAATTATATTCTTCAAAGAAAACGTTCAGTAGCTGGTTTATTTTATTTATTTTATAAGCTATGGAATGTATTTCTAGAGAAAACAGATGGTGACTATTACCAATAAGTACAGAAAAGACTATACAATATATAGGAGTGAAGTATAAAAAATTTAATAATTTTAGCAAGCAGTGAACCTCAATTCAGATTTAGAAATTATCAGAAGGTCACAGTGAAAGTAAAAATGAGAGAACTGGGCTGTATTTACCTTTTAAAGGTATTTTTTTATAGGTGAACATTATTAGTTTGCATTGATGCTTCCATTATTTTTCATTGCTATATAATTTCTTCCTGAAATTTCTATTTCCCCTAATCATTACAAAGGTGTTTGTTTCAGTTCCGTGAAGCAGTTTGTATATCTCTGCTTCTCAAGCTGTGCTTAGTCATGGACACCTATTTGTGTCAGCAGTGTTCAGATGCTTTTTGTGCTAAGAAAGGCACTGAAAGTAAAATCCCACAGTGATCCCTAATGGTACTCTAACAATTATTAAAGAGTTGCATTATAAATCAAGTAACTGTTGACATGTTTTATGCTACAAAGGTATGGAAAAGGTGGCAGTGATGCCAAGTGGATGCAAAAGAAAATACTCTATTAACAGATTGTTGAGGAAGTAGCACTTAATAATGATTGTGCTGCACAAACAAAGGATTCCAGGGTATCAGGCAAAGATTTTCAAAGCCAGCCATGTGACTCATCATGCCTTAATAAAAAAAAAAACCACTACTAGTCTTGGAATAATAGTTGAAAGATTTTCAAAGCCAGCCATGTGACTCATCATGCCTTAATAAAAAAAAACCACTGCTAGTCTTGGAATAATAGTTACTAATACAGCTAGTGAAGAATCTTGGTTATATCAAGCCATAGATTTTTGACTCAAATCCATTTAAAAATGCCTGCACTCTATTTACAATAATCCAGCAATCTTTATTCACTTCAGTTTCTTATTCTCCCACAACTCCCTATTTCTGGAAGGATTCCAACAGTTAAAAAAATACTACAGATTTATTTAAAACCCATTTTATAAAATGTTATGCAGTAATAGAAGGAATTTAATGAGGACCATCATTATGTGTTCAATAGAAAGCTTTCTCACTGATCTTGTTGCAAAAAAAAGAATCTTCCCCTCATTACTGGTGTCTTTCTGACTCAGCCAGGCTTTCATGTAAAAATAACACTAAGCTTACAAACTTGTGGTGGAATGGCAGCTATATTAGACACAGTTTTATTACCACTTACCAGTTATTTTTAGAAACCACAGTTCAGCTTTTAACTTGAGTGGCAGAGTAGAAAGGAGGAAAAATTGTTCATAGCTGGAATTTCTCTGAGGACACAGAGAAGTACCAACACTTAGGGGAGATGGAAACAAAGGCTTCAAATGACAGCTAGTACTAACCAAGGAGTATGTAACACATCTCTATTGATTTTGTGACTGAGACTTGTCAGTTTGGCATTATTTTAATTTTTGAAGCGCTGATCAAGAAATTCTTGATGTAAAAAGTTGCAAAAACTCTGTCAATTACTGAGGCTCATGACAGCTCAGAACTGTGATAGGTATGCTTGCCACTGCACTGCACTCTCCTGAGAATGTTTTTTTTTTTAAATATATATTTTGTTTATGAAAATTTTGAATCTTGCTTCATCCAAAATGCTATGGTATTGCACACAGAGATTTTGCTATGCCCTGTCAAATACAGCAAAAGTCAAAAGGCCACATTCTTGGTTAGGAATCCTATGGAAACACTTCTATTACTTTCCAATCTTAAGATCTTTTCAGGATTCTATCAAGTTAACTCCCTGAGAAAAACAAATGTCAAGAAATGAAAACTCTAATAATTTACAGATATCTAATGGAGAAGTACAGTTTTTACTGCTATGAGGCCAAACAGAGGTGATTGCTTTGTCTGGCAGGGATGAAAATATGGCAAGTCCTACTAAGGAGAAGCAAATTAAAACCATAATTAAATAAAAATAAAAATGTTAGAGATTCTCTTGATTGCAGACAAAGAACCTTGTGAATCTTCCATCAGTCAGTACAGTTGGGATATAAAATAAATCAGCATATTCTAAACCAAAATACTGAAGACTGAATTAATTAATAAACTCTATTCCTTGGTATAATGTTCTTTTTCAGGTTCATGGTTTACTCAATATAGGGCTATTTGAAAATTTAACTTCTGATGTTTTCTCTGTTAAAAAAAGGTAGGACTTTTTCTTTAGGGGAAAATTTTAAATTTCCTAGCTCATATATTTAGAGTTTATTTGAGTTTTTTGTGCTTAATATTGTGTTCCTAACTTGGATTTGAATATAGAATGCAGACTGTCTATCCAAAGGTTTCCTAAGCTCCTACAAATGTTAACAACATAGTTTGAATATTTTCTGAAGAAAATGTTACTTTTTTTTTTTTTTTTTTTTTGTTTAGCAATGAACTTGGGCACCTGAACAAAGACAAGATTGTTAAATTATCTCAAAGAAATAAACTGATTTAAATATTGCGCTAATCATCATGTTGCACTAATCATCATCAATTAGGAAATGAAAAATAAATCCAGACATACTTATTCTTGAGAAAATTGCTTTAAGGGCATAAAAACAATAGCTACTGTGCAGCAATAATTCTGGTTAATCAATAGGAATTTAACTGTAGTACTGTAAGTTAAGAATCTGACTGACTCAAACATTGCCATGTTAAAAAAAATAAAAAATAGCATAAAAAATGTCCATTGCTGTTATCCATTGTTGATGTAAATTTGGATTGAGTTTGGGATGATCTATTGGCTGGTTGAGGGAGTTTAACAGAGCAAACAAATATTAACCCCTACCTCTCCTCCATTTTCCTTCTTAGAGATTAAATATTGTATAATGTAAAGACAAGTTTTAAACCCCCAAATGTCCTAATGCAATGCTGTCACAATAGCAGGGATGACTCTAACAGTTACCAGTTTGGTGAACAACCCCAAACAGCCCCCAATGCACATCTCTTTCCTCTTATTTTTCCTAGGCTTGATTTTTCTATTTTTTGTAACCCAATACAACTCTCAAACATTTCAGACATCTTCTGTCATTCTCACCCTCAGCTGTTTAGACAAGACTTCTTATCAAATTTCCTTCCTGACACAGATCCTTATCTTAATTGATAGCATGTTTTCTCATATACCACATCCCCATGGGTTGTGATTACTTTTCTTGGCTGACAGGTATGTCAAAAAGGAGCTGAGTCTGGAGTGTGAAAGAGACAGATGTGTTTAGAGCAGCACAGGAAGAAGAAATAAAACAGGTGACATTCTATAGACAGAAGACACTTGTGGAATAGGGAGTTGATGTAAAGAGAAGGAGAAGCTGAATGGAATAAAAAGTGGTGCTGTCATCTGAGAGCACATGAAGATGGAAGAGGGCAGCCTGACTTGGTTTCCTGTTGATGCCAGTTACAGCAGCAGGCAACTAAATTGACAGCTGACTTTCTTCATTTGTCTAAAGGCAAAATTCAGAATTACATTCCTTACACAAAGTTCACTGGGACGTACTTCAGAGCAGCTGGACATCTGCATCACAAACCCCTTTACCAAGAGTGAAACTTTTGTACTTAGGCTAATGAACAAGAATTAGGCATCAGAGATCAGTCTGAGGGTTTCTTGCTGCCTTTAAACCAGAGACTATCAGACCCCAATTTATGTTGATTTTAAATGAAAGGCATGTTAAGAAAGAAATGCAAAATGGGGGACTCAGTTTTAAAGAGCATGTGTGAACTCAGTTTTTATCGGAGTTATGAGCATGTAGAAATGAAAACCTTAATGCCTGTAGATCAAATGTCACAAGTTTCTAGCACAGACACTTTTATTCATCCTTGCGAACCTGCTCTAAATGAGACTGTTAGGACTAAGGATGCAGATTTGTTGGATTTTTTAAAACTAAAATTCCTTTAAGACCTTATATGCTCATCTAAAATATCAACAGTATTTCATGTCAGTATTGGCTTGAAAACTCAATTGGCTTCTCACATGAAACAGAGAAAGCCTTTTTGTAAGAGATCATGCTGGACTTGATTTTGTGATG
Source organism: Onychostruthus taczanowskii (assembly GCF_017590055.1). NCBI lineage: Eukaryota > Metazoa > Chordata > Aves > Passeriformes > Passeridae > Onychostruthus > Onychostruthus taczanowskii. Next base: position 7,527,288 of record NW_024498906.1, on the reverse strand, counting down.
TCTTGGTGACTGATGATGTCTAGGCAGCCCTTCTTGAACATGTGGGTTGGGCTGGATGACCCCTCAAGGCCTAACCTCAACCGTTTGTGATTCAGAGATACATTGGAAAGGATTTAAACTGTGGTGGCAAGGAGTGGTATCCATTCTCTGTTTGGGTCAGTGTTTAGGCCCTGTTGTTGCAGACATCCCAGGAAGATCACTGAATTCAGCACTTGTCTGCATGAGAAAAAAGGAGTTCTCAGAAATGGTCCTTGGCCTGAGCTGAACATGATGAGGCCAAAAATTGTGAACTGGGAAATTGCTTCCTTTTTGTTATATTTAAGTTCATGTCAGTAAGAAATAAGGAAATTCTTGCAGATATATTCAGAGATATTAAAAAAAATAGGCATGTAAACCAGATGTCCCAAAGAATTATTTTTTTCTTTTAAGTAGACAATTCTGGGATGTAGTTATGGTTACCAAATAGCTGAAGATAAGCAGGGAGGAAGATATATACTTTTTTTTTTTTTTCTCATAAGGGAAAATGACAGAACATAAACATTTTACAAAACTTTTCATTCCTGGTTACATAAGATGCCTGAAATTTAAAAGGCTCAAGAACTAATTCATTTTCTGTACTTCTTCACTTTTTAAATTGGAAATCGCCCTGCTAATATAAGCAGGTTTGAAACTGTATAATTTATTTTATAACTTTCAAGAGCAGTAATTCAAAAGTAGCTAAAAGGCCTATTACAGTGAGATTGTAATTAAAATTTAACAATAAAATCCCCCCCCAAAATTTCATCATTTTGCATCAGAACTAACAAAATGACCTAAAATTCCATTTCAAGTTCACCATGTCATATTTCAAGAGCAGTCTTAACATCTGCCAAAACTTTCATGAAATGAGACCCTTTGATCAGAGTGCTTGCACTTCTCTGCACATTTGATAAGTTAAACTATATATATATTTTTATTATATGTAAACACAAGTCACACTAAATACCACTATTACCATGGGTTTTTTGTAGTAGGAGAGTTTTAATAAACAAAAGGGGTACAATTAAATGTGCTAGGCCAGGCCCAGCAACCTACAGAGCACATAGGATTCATAGCACCAGCATATATAGCCCAGTGATTTCTCAGCCATTGATTCTCACAGGTGTTACTGAATAAAAATCACCAACTTGTGTATTGCACGTGAAGTCTCTAGGTTTCTCAAATCACCTGCTGAATCCATGTTTGAAGGGGTGGCTATTGGAAATGATCAGCCAGGCAAAGAAGAGAGCAGAAATAAGGAGGCACAGAAAAACCTGTAGAAAAGGGACGTATGTTATGCAGGAGTATTGAAATGATGTCCAGGAGCTCACAGGCTGTGCAAGTCAGAAAAATAAGGCAAACCAGACCCTGCTCCTGAATATAAAAGATTTCTAACTTCTCCTAGTTTTCCCCCCCAAATGCTGTCCTCTAATAGATGACTTTTTGTTCTTGAGAAATGCAATGAAAAGGAATTGTACATAATTCGTATCAGAAACCATTTAATCCTAATAAAAATCTAGACTAATCCTTGAAATTCTTCACTCTAGGTTTTTAGGAAGCCTTTTTTCACTTTCATCAAGCATCAATGTAGATGTTGACGTTATCAGGAACAAAATATTCATTCAATTAATTTTCTTGAATATTCTTGCTGCGACTGCCATTGTTTCTGTTGCAAAAAGAGTCTGGTTGAGGATGGTTCTTTCTGTGATGTATCACATAATGTCAGGCAACTTCAACAGGCATCAACACTATGGGGGATTAAATTAGCAGTGATAGTTCATGTACTTTGAGGATCTGTGGTAGTGTCAGCTCTCCCTTTGACACCAGTGTCAAAGCAAACCTGACCTTAGAGGACAAAAAAAAATTGTTCTGAGGCTCAGTGTTAGCAGTAATGCCACCTCTCTCCATCAGAACAGCCTGCACCACTGCATAATCAGTTCATGAAGACACAGCAGCCTGGTTAATCATAGCCAGTGTCAACGCTGGCATTTGACTTGATCATGTAGATCCCCAAAAGATTAGTGCCTGTTTTGTTCATGGCAGGATTTCAAAGCAGAGACAGCTCTATAAATATTCCCACAGAGCTAAATTGTCTTAACAGGCTGCTGTGCAATTTCAGGTGGTGCAGGATGAAGTCACAGCACTTTAAACAAGCTACCAAAAGCAAGAATTGTGATGGGGGGAATAAGGGAAATTATTTCAGAAAAATCCAAGACTTGTAATTTTAAAAGAGGCAGCAAAGATGATCTTTGCAAAGGGATGGATTGAACCAGCCCATTGGAATTACATGGGGATAGTCAATTATGACCCATTCTTCTACTCAGAGCCAAGCCTAAAGTCCTTACACTTTTTTATTTTTATTTTCAAATGCTTTCCTCAAAGACTATAAGTGAGTTCTTCAACAGGTAGACACAGAGAGCAGACACTTGTATGAAAGCAGACACTTTCTGTATGAAAGAGTATGGCATTATTAGGATGCAAAAAAAAAAATTCGGTATGAGTACGTGCTAGAACACACAGACATCTATTCACCCAGTGGCCTTTTATCACCCATCTTTCTGTATGCTATATCAATTGTTTGTCAGCATTTTAAAAGTGTCAGAAATCTGTATAACCAGTAAAGAAAATTGTAAATGTAGGAATGTGAATTCTGCAAACATTTGATTGACTTTCTTAGAAGGAAAAGATAAATAGTTAAAAAAGAAAAAATCTTGTCATCTGTGGTCTTCTTTTCAAAAAAAAAAAAAAAATCAAAATTTTTATTTCCTGTAAATTTTTCACTGTTTTCCTGGATACATTTCTACTTCAAAGTAATTTATAGAACTAATGTATATATGCATTTTTTTTTCATAAAGGAACTACAAAACAAAAGAATACACATATAAACACAGATAAACTGCCAATACATATTTAGGTCAGTAATTACAATTATTTTGAAGAGCATTTTCATATATTTTGTGAACATCACAGACTACTAAATTGCCTGAGTAATAATTGCCAAATTTTCATCCACATCATCTTCTTTTTTTTTGTTTTCTCTTGTGTAGTTTCCAAAATAGAATTATTTCAGAATCAAGAGATACAATATAAGAAAAATAAAAATAGAAGAAATAGAATATCTTTGAGATTCAATAAATTTCCTAATATTAACATTTTCTACATATGATATGGATTTTTTTAAATGTTGGCTTCATTAATGTCGTCCAGAATTGAATGAAAAGAAAGTATAAAAAATAGATTTATTTAAAGATATCAGTGAAGAACGTCTGCACCATATAGTTACACTGGAGCTCTACTCTCAGTCTACAAACTGTTGTAGTAGGGGAAGTAGTCTAGAGATTTTTTGGACTCAACTTTGATTATTTTATTATTTTGTACATACAAATGTTTTGTATATACCAGTGTTAATTTTTCTTTGGTTGTTCACATTTTAATCCTTTGAAATATCATAAATACTGAGTTTGATGCTGAGCAGTTTCTTCAAGGAAGAAACATCTAAAATGCAAAGACAGTGTCATAGAACCCAGTGAAAGTAGAAATTTATGTAAGCACTATATGCTTTCTAACACACTCTTGGGAGGATTTTTTTATCTCGATAAACACAATAAATATCAGTATGAACATTTGCTGAGAGATCTCCTCAAATCCCAGAACTCTTTGTCTTCTTCTTTCTGCTGTTCTTTCCTGGCCTTTATGGCCAGAATATATTGATATTTCTGTCTAGACAGGAGGTAGTCACAGAATTACCACAGGGAACAGAGCTCAAACATGTCAAGCACTCCCAGGGGTAAAAGCAAAAGGAAAAACTCAAATCTTTTGTGACTGAATAAAACACAAAAACCTACTAAGTCCTCTCAAACCTTTGTATATAACCATTACTTATTGAAATTTAAGACACAGAAAGGAGTGAGAAACTTAATTTTGAGAAACTTCAAAAGCACAACAAACCCATGGGCACTTTTTGCCTAATTAACTCATAACTCCTAAAATTATGAACAGAGCTCAAACATGTCAAGCACTCCCAGGGGTAAAAGCAAAAGGAAAAACCCAAATCTTTTGTGACTGAATAAAACACAAAAACCTACTAAGTCCTCTCAAACCTTTGTATATAACTATTACTTATTGAAATTTAAGACACAGAAAGGAGTGAGAAACATAATTTTGAGAAACTTCAAAAGCACAACAAACCCATGGGCACTTTTTGCCTAATTAACTCATAACTCCTAAAATAATGAAATAGTTTGTTTTGGAAAGGACCTTAAAGATCATCTAGTTTCAACTCCCCTGTATTGGACATGTTAGGGACACCTCCCACTAGATCAGGTTGCTCAGAGCTCCATCCAGCCTGGCTTTGGACATTTCCAGGGATGGGGCATCCACAGCCTCTCCTGTGCCAGTAGTTCAACATCCTCTCAGTAAAGAATTTATTTCTGACATCTGGTCTAAACATTTTTTTTTCAGTTTAAATCAATTCCCTCTTATCTAACCACTACATGCCCTTGTCAAAAGTCCCACTCAGCTTTCCTGGAAGGCCCCTTTGCAGTACTGGAAAGCTGCTCTAAGAGCTTTCCAGAGCCTTCTTTTCTCCAGGCTGAACAAACCCATCTCTCTCAGCCTGTCCTTAGAGGGGAGCTGCTCTGGTCCTCTGATAGTCCTTGTGGCCTCCTATGGACTGATTCCAAAAGGTCTACACCTTTTTTGTATTGGGGGCCCCAGGGCTGTGTGCAGCACTCCAGGTAGGATCTTGCAAGGGCAGAGGAGAAGGGGAAAATCACCTTCCTCAAACAGTTTACAGTGTCATGGGAAAGCGCTAGGAAAGTGAAAAATGTGAATGTCCCCATAGACTTTTTGCTTTCTGAGAGAGAAGCCAAATGACTTCATAATACATCTTATAAATGACATGTGTTTAATTTTGTTGGTTTGGGTCAAGTGAGAAATAAAAATTTTAAATCTGCTAGCAGCTGAAATTAGGTATTTCCTTAAAATGTAACAAGGAAGAAATACAGTACATATTCACAGGATTCTCCCCAGAAAGATTTCAGATTATTTGCTCTTCATTCTGTTGAACAAGGAGAAAAAAACACAACTAATATTACAGCTCATGTGAATTTAATACCAATATGCAGTGATTTCAAAGTGTTTATGCTCAAGTGGCTATGCTATGAATTGGACTAGCATGAACATTCCAAGGTCTGCTTATTTTAATGACAATGAGAAGGTGTTCCTTTATCCAAAAGAAACACCACAGTTCAGTGGTGCATGTGCCTTGGTTTTGATCTTTACAATCTTGAAGCTGTTATTGGTAGTGGCAGCAGGAGCTCAGCCATGGCCCAGACTTCTCCCTTTCTGCATTCCAGTCTCCCAGAGCAGCAGAAGCCCAAATTCCCCCTGGCATGTCAGCCACATTTCAGAAATTGCCCAAATTGATTTGTCAGACAGCAGAGTGGTCTTTTTCTGGACATGAATGGCAGAACTTTCCCTTACGTCCTGTCCTTAATTTGAGTGCTTCTGGAATGGCAGTTAGAATGTAACTGAGTGGCTTTAGCCAAATACAAATCAATCACAAAGTTTTAGTGGAGGCCAAGCACAGAAGACTCAGTTCCTGCACCTATAGTTAGTTGTTTTGCTGTCCTGTGAATAATTGTGTCAGATATCTACTACTATAATCAGATTATTGTAATAAGAAGAAAAGAAATCAAAAGGGCAGGTATCAGTTTGCTTTTCAGGAAAGTGATTTCCTTTATTCTCTTCTCCACTGCTGACCTTATTCAGATTTATGATACCAGACTATGTATTTCCCCTGACTTCATATTACTTTACACAGGAGGGTCTACAGCTTGAAACTGTACATTGCAATTTGGTGTATGATTTTCTACCTTGATTCCACCCACATACTCAACACAAGCACACAGGTTGCCCAATAACACTTAGAAATCTGCAAGCTTTTTGTATAATTTATAGCTATTGGTTGCACTAATGAGTATAAATGTATATTTCTTTGAAACATTGACTGTATTGGGCATGGTATTTGTGTTAGCACACATTTTCACTGATTTTTGAAGGAAACATGCCATCTTAGTCCAATGAGAAGTCCAGTGAACAACAGATTCTGCCCACTGAACAAAAGATTGCTGAAAACAAAGAGCCTGATGGAGAAGGGATTGCCACAACCATGCTTTTATTGTTTTATGTGTTCTCTAAAAATCCACTACCAGCCATTATTTGACCTCTTTTCACTCTGCTCAGGAATAGAAAACAGTCACTGTGACTCCTCAGGTCAAGTGGCCGCCTCATGGAAGTGTGGATTACTAGTGAAGCCAGCATTCCAATGATTTATAGGAAGATCCTGCTGCTTGTGAGGGGAAAAGGATATAAGGGAGAAAATTAAATCTGAATGGGGAAAATTTGCCCATTTGTATGGAGAAGCAACCGGGTTAGGCTTTTGAGTACCCTGATCTAGTGGAAGGTGTGGAGAAGCAGTGGTGAGATTGATAATTTATTTCTTTCTTCTCTTTATCCTTTAATCTGGATCAAGGCAGGAAAATGGCAGAAAGAAAGCTCCAGGAGTAGAATCTACTGTGAATCTGCCTCTTCCAACAGCAGAGATTCTTTGCCTGATTGCCAGAGCTGCCACCCTGCCCTGCACAGGTAAACCTGCTCTTTGTCTTCTGTCTGACTTACAGGCATCGGACACCATGAAGCTGACACTAAAAAAATGTGTTTCTACAAGTTGTTATAGTTTATTTTGCAACAACGATCAGGTTGCACAAACTTTGCTTATTCAATATTTAAAAACATAGCAGTAAATGCAAACTGTAAATCAGAATCAATCTTCTAGCTAGTCTGGTGGATTCTTCAAAATTTGATAATCTCAACGGTCCCAAATGAGCAGAAGACTGAGAAAGATAAAAAATGCATATTTATATGTAAAAATTATACCTCATTCAGCCTGTGAATTGCAGTGAGGATAAGGAACTTGAGCAAATGAGGCTTCCTCAGTGACATCATTAAGTGCTAAAACACATAAGTGCCTGACTAGGGAATGAAATCTCTTCATTATACTCTTCCACATTCTTTTAGAAGGTCAAGACTGAGTGTAAGGAAGGAAAAATACCCAGTAAAATGTCCTTGCATGTTCCAAGATTCCACAAGAGTTTGTATGAAGTTTTCTTTTCTGCTAGAGTGATTATGAAAAATCTCTAGTATTGAAGAGTACTTAACACCAAGTTTATTCAACTCACAGACTTCCCCACTTGTGCAAATCAGTCTGAGATGATTAAAAAAAAAAGTTGGATCCATTTTCTGGAAGTAAAATAAAAGTTTCAAGTTTCATTGAACAGACACTTATGTGAGAGCTGAATCTTGTTTCTTGGCCCTGGCCACCAAGGACATTGCAAACACCGACCTTTCCCAAGCTTTGCCAGCTTGGTTTCTGTTAGATCTACAAAAAATACAGACCAGCCAATGGGATGGAACTCCCAGGCTGCTAGAGGAACATGACACAAAAAGATCCAGTTTGATGCCTGAGTCTGACATGAATCACAAGGTATTTGTCCAAAGAAGAACATAAGTATTTTAGTACAAGCCTGGTTCTATCCAAGAGCACATTAATGCAGACTTTACCTGTATAAGAATTTCACACACATTGGTGAGGGATATATGTGTTGCAAATTGGTGGTACAGGAACATACCTTCTTCTTCAAACCCCTATATTCTGCATTCTGGTATCCACATTCCAATAGATGTTAACTTCAGTAGCAGCACGGTTATTCTCTAGGAAAAAACAAAATTTTCTTCCACTTCTTTTGCTGCAAAATATTTACTGGATTTTTCTTTCATGGAAGGTAACATTAAATATTTCCTTCCTCTAGAAATTCTGCAGCTCCTAGGACCAGCTGCATTTAAAAAAAAAAATTTATCCCTTCATGTATTCTCAAGACTTCAAGTACAAGTGCCTGCTGTTTTACTTTGAAAAACTTTTACAGAGAATATTGTTCTACTATTAGTCTGCAGTGTACTCACCCTTTTGATCTTGGCTCACTCAGCCTGACTGCTTATATTCTACACAAGATGCTAAAGAATTATGGATCCATTTGTGGACAACAGCTGTTACCTGTTGGTCTTCTGATGTGAATTATAGGTGCAATACTGATGCTACTTTTGCTTTATGGCTCCTAGAAGTGATTCCCAGATCTTGAATCTGAAAACATGTTCTGGTCATATCATTGTTCTCTGTGAGGACAAGGCACAGATTTGCAGCAGCTTTCGTTCCACAAATCTTATTTTGTAGATAAAACCAGCGCTCAAGAGGAATGCCATTAGCCATTATATGCACTAAACAGGTACTGATCTGGATGATTACAAGGAACTTGGCTGCTTTGCAGAAAGAACAGTGCTGTACACATCAAAAAAAAGAAAGCCTACACCTGAGTTAGTTAAATAATTTTTTTTATTGATTTCTGTAGTACTAATCTTGAATTTTAGAGTTTAGCAGTCTCCTAACTGTTAACTGAGTTCAGTATGTGAGGATGCTTGAATTACTGAATGAGAAATTGTAATATGAGGTTAAGAGAAAAATCCAGATTTAATAGAACACACTGAATACTTATTTCTATGAAGCTTAGAAATTTCTAATAATTTGTATGAATGGAAAATCCCTCTGAAAGAATTTCTCATTGTACCTAGACTCTGAAGACCTATTTGTTCCATCAACAGGAACCCCCTGCTTGACACTTCTTTTAGGAGAAAAAAAAAAAAAGCAAGAAAGCAAACTGGAGCACTGCTAATACCTGCCAGTTTATTGCAGCACTTCTGGAAGTGGCTTTTTCCTAATGCCAGCTGAAGAAGGTGGATTGACCTTGTGTGCTCATGTTTAGAAATATCGAAAGACTTGTGTTCAGCTTATGCAAACTACATGAAAGAGAGATTTGGAGCATGGCTTCAGCAATTTTCTAGTGTAATGAGAGAATATAACTCAGGGAAGGCTGAGAATTGCACGTTGATTTCTACTGAAGGAGAGGCATTATGATGAATGTGCATTTTGCCTTATTTTATAAGTTGCTGTTTCACTGATGCAGTTTTTCTCAGTGTCACTGGCTCATCTGGAGGTCAAATGCTGTGTGACTTTCAGACTCACTTGATAGTCTGGAGTCCTGAAAGGGATGAGCACTACCTACATAAATGGGCTGCAGCAAGTGCCAAGAACACACAGCTCCTCTTGGGACATTAATCTGTCTCTTTCCTCACAGAGAAGGACTCCTTTTCCCCCAGCTATTTCCCAGTCATTAGGACACAGCAACAAGCCTTTGTGGTGCCTTCTGAGCCAAGCAAAGTGAAGAGAATTAGGCTGCAGCACACAAGACACGAAAGCATGGGAGGGACGAAGGATCCTTGTGGGCACAGAGTGATGGAGCATAAGATCAGTGCTCAGGAGATAAAAGGAACTGATGGAAACACTGCAGAGCCCTGATGTATCACAGATACCAGGCAGATGTTTGCAGCATTTGCTCCTCTGCCAGATCCTTCTGTTGTTTCTGGGCGATCATCCATTTACTCTGTTGCCTCAGCTACAAGGTTTTTCTTTCCTGCCTGACAGCTGCTGATATCCGTTTTGGCAACAACACTTCTGCTTCACTTGCTCAGTCTTCCCTGCTCAAAGAGAAATTTGGTTTCTTTACATATAAATTCAAAATGTCTGTCACTGATTAGTATCCTCCTTGGACAATCTTTCTCCTGTCTACAAATTACAAATGTGAGTCATGGCAAAATTATGAAAAGAGGTAAGGGGAAAATATCCAAAAAAATCTGAACTGAAACAATTCTGTTACTTCTCAGAGACTCCTTAAATGATCTCTAATGGATATTAATATAATATATACTTGATCAGTGTCTAGCTATTTTCCTATTTGGAAATGCATTTCAGTTTCTACATGTACATAAGAGTTTGGTGACAAAAATAAATGTAGTCATAGACCCAAAATCATTCTTACTTTGTAAAATGAAAAAAACTCCGCAAACTTTGCAGCACATACTATTAACTGAACATAAACCAATTAGAATGGTAAAGAGAAAAATAGAGTAATCAACAAATAAGCTCAACTTGGTACTAAAACTTTTGCTTCTTTCCTAAAACTGTTGAGTAAAAATAATTAATGCAAAGCAGAAAAGCTCTTATTCTTTCTCTCTGCCCTCATAGAAGTCACTGTGCTTGTAAAAGCACCAGCACAACCTTGAAAATGAATTTGCTGAACTTGAACCTGTTGCAACTGGTTTGCACGCAGGATTGTGACATTAATTTTTGCTGTAAAAATGGCAGTTTCACATAATTCAACAGAAGGAAATAGTACGAGGAACTTTTTCTGTTAATTTGTGGCAGTAAGGTATATTGAAGTTATGACAAATGTAATCATATTTCATTGTTCTCTGCAGAAGAGCTCTTGAGGCTGCCTGAAATACATGTCAGTACTGCAGGATGTGAAAAACACCCTTAAAATGTAATTCATGCAATGCTTGCAATGCTGAACATGTTGCATATCAATATCCCCTCTGTAACTGGTATCTGTGGATTCCTGTTGATAACAGTGCTAAAATGTGAGTGAGGAATCTCTTATTTTCATCCTAATCTCCTTACTTACCTCAGTCAATGTCAGGAGAAGACTCAGTCTCTAATATTTTCTGCTATGGTTTTTGTCATGAAAATGAAGCATCAGGATGTTCATTTCCATCAGAAGAGAGCTAGAAAAGTAGAAGCAGGAACTGAACACTGCAGATCATTTTCAGAACAGTAGAAGGAACATTGCTGATATTGTTATGAATGACAATAACTGAAATGTAAGTTAAATTTATTTTTTTTAAGAAGAGAATATGTTAAAAATTTTCGTAGCTGAAATAGTATGTTATTTCCATGCATAGATTTTCACAAAATCCAAAAATCACAATCCATTTGTATTTAGGAATACAAATTCCTTGATTTGAAACAGCACTTAAGTTTCAAAGGCAAAGAGAAACTTTTAAATATTTGAGTTGGTGTCTTATTGCATGCTAGGGAATAATTACTCTTCAATTATGCAATCTTCCACTCCTAACAATGTGGGAGTGGTTCACACCTGACAGTTCAGATCCTCAGAATTCCCAGGGTGAATCACACAGTGCAAAGGGCTTGTGGTGCTGCATTAATGATGCTGCTCTGTGATGTGTGTGCCATGAGCATTTTGATATCTTGTTTACATGATGAGGGCACTAACAAACTTTGGGTGCAAGAAAGGGTTGCCCAGCATGAATCTTCACTTTACAACAACAGGGATGAGCAAGAGCACAAACAGCATAGCTTTTTTCACTACAGAAAAGCTCTGTGATTTGTTGAAAGTCTGCAAAGTGAGGAACATTTCCCAAAAAAAAAAAAAAACCAAAAAAACCAACAAAACAAACTCAGACACAGCAACACTCAGTTCTGTTTTCAAAACAGAATGTTAAGACCACCATCTTCTCTCATGAAGTTACCACCTGGCACCTCATGGGAATTGAAACTGCCTTCTTTTTGCTCTATCCCTCTTCATTCCTCTAACTGTGTCCCAGTATCATGGTGCTGTACACAGAGTTGTAGTAAAATATCCATTTGACTACTTCTGGAAGAATTCACATGAATGTCTTGTGCTGCCATGCTTGCAATCCCAGTAGCTCCATTGTTTGATTCCCCTCCACTTTCCTGTTCCCCAAGCAGCCAGCCTGGTAAACATGATGCAGCAGTCCTAGTCCCATCAATCACCACCAGGAAAATCCTATTGTACAGGGTCCTCCCCCACCTCTGGTCTTTAGGGAACCCTCCAAAGTCCTCTCCTTTCCAATTCCTATGGAAGGGAATATTCTCTTTGAAATTTTCTTTTAAATAGAACACATATTTCCAAGCAGTAAGTTGCATGGCAATAGTTCAAAACTCAATAATTCATAATATTTCCAATGCACTCAATAAATACAAATGGTTGTAGTAAAATATTATCACTTCATAGTAAAAAAAAGTATCCTGAAATTTGGAAAGGTATCTAATGTCAGTATAAAAGAAAATGGTAATTTTTCTTGGCTACTGTTTTAGCAATAGAAGTGATTTAACACATTTAGTTCTCTCACTTCAAACATCCTGCTTTTTCTTCTTTTAATCACACACAGTTGCAAGGGACTTTTACTGGATTTGAATACAATGATGTGAGATGTTGGGGGAAATCAGTGATTGTTGAGACAGTCATTGCTCATAGGAGAGAGAGAACTAAAAACCTGGAGTCGGGCCCTGACACATTAAGAAAACACTCCCCTTTCTCTGATGCTGAAGGAAGAAGATATCTTCCAGAGAAATGTCAAATAATTGCAAGTTCCTCCATAGTTTGGAGCTATAGATCTAAACCAGGAAACCCTACTGTGCATTCTGTAACCTATATTTTACTGTTCAAAGTGAGCTTTGATTTCATAATGCTGTCATGGTCTGCTAGCACAGTAATGCAAGTTTTTGCGTTTCAAGAGAAATATTCCTAGAATTTCTCAGGGAAAATACTTCTTACAAAGATGCAGCTTTTCTTTAAAAATTACGTGCATTTTTGCCAAGTATTTCAGTTAAATTGGATGTGGTTATAAATAGAGAAGCCTCCAAAAGCATGTAAGTCTTCAATTCACTTCTCCCCTTTTATCTGGCACTCCTCCTTCCCAGCCCTTCCAAACACTTCTTATTTGTATAAAGAGTCTGTTTATTCTGTTTGGTCTATTAGCAAGATATGTTCCATAAGCAGAGTAAAAAGTGAACTTGCCACCAGTTGGCACAGTTCATTCCCATTCAGAAAGGAAACCACTTTGTGTGATTTATTGCAGCTCACCTCCCCCTAATCTCTTAATTTCTTGGACAAAACCAAGGGAAAAACAAATTCCTTCCACAGGCCTTTAAAGCTGTTCCTTGGAATATTTTATTTTTAACACCAACATTTGTTCATCTTTATACCCATTCCGTGATTGTTTCCAGAGCAGCTCTTCCCACAGCATGGCAGAGCCTTCCTGCTCCCATTTTTCTTCTCTAACAGTTGAACCTGGGGAAAGCACTTTCATTTCACCTTCCCTTTGAAATTCTGTGTACACAGCCAATTAAAATCAAGTAGCCAATGTAAATAATTTATCTAATCCTTGTGTTTGAGGGAAAGGAAATTGCAGGAGGAAGAACTAGAGGGGCCAGCAGGAAAGGCCTATAGATTAGATGTGGTTTCAGCTTTTGTAGTGGAGTGAGGATTTGATGTACAGACAAGTGACATTCTTGACAAATAACAGGGCAGACCTGGCCATTTAAACTTTCTATGCCCTTACAACAGGTGTCAAAGTTGCACTGGTAGTTCCTTTATCCCTTATTTATGCTTTTAGACATAGATACTTTTTCACAGCATTTTATTTTGTGTTGGTAAGTGGATTTTTTTTCATTCTGCACATATGGCTAGGAAGTGTCATTGGACCAAAGAATGTTCTGTTTATAGTGACTAAGTCCAGAGCCACAGAAGTCATCATACATCCTAAGGTGGGTTTCCAAGGATATCAAATAGTCATGGTACATAGTTAGAAAAGGAGTTTAGTGAGGCAGAATAAAGCCACCAGGATATTTACCTACAAATCCATACAGATCAGAAATGTGAGGGAAAAAATTCATATTATCAGGAGTATTTCAAGATCAAATGTGTGGGGTACTGTGTGGGAGTACTGTGTTTAATTAGTGGTGGCAAGAAATTTGTGTTGGGACAGGCACAGAATAAGGTCAAATCTATAATCTTCATAAGCTTCTCTTTCAAAGGATGGCAAACACAAGGACATATGAAGACAAGAATATTCTATTCATGTTGAATTTAAAGGATTTTCATCCCTAATGTTTTCTACTAAAGTAACTGGGCACACTCCACTGCATGGTAGCCTACTTCAGGTTGCATCTGAAAGATGTGCAATATCAGGAAGGTTTGAGTCACATAGTAGATGAGTGTCCTGACTGGCAGTGAAGAAAATTCTGGTGTGACACTTAACAAAAACATGTCAAGAACCAGGCTTTGCAAATTTCAGGTATCCAGGTGAGGGTTTAGTAATGACAATAATAAACAAAAATAATAATTTTTTTTTTTTTAATTTGAAGCTGAGAAGCAACTGCTACAGCTCAATGCTAGATTCCCCAGCAGGTAGGTGACAGCAAATAAACAGCAGCTGTGTTTGCTGTGGCTTTCATTTTATTTTGAATTATTTATAAATAGCACTAGGAGCAATTTAGGCATAACTACAATATATGCCTTTTAAAGTATTAGTTGCTTTTTTCTCTTGAACCTACTGAGCAGGTAGGAGCTAGATGGAAGATAATGTCAGTGAGGTGCAGAGCACAGTTCTTTTCAGACCTATGACTCTGTGGTCACTTCAGCAATAATGAAGTTTTGAGTGAGCTTTCAGAAAGAAAATTCAGCTAGTGCTTTAATATAAGAATGTGCTGCAAAGTACTCGACCACACAAATACTCCTCAAACAGCACCATCTGTCTATATCACAATGCTCAGTGAAAAGTAACCTAAAAATGGAGTGAGGTGAAGCAAGACCTATTGTTCTGTTTTTGTCCTCCTGCAGAACACATTGGTGCTCTCTTTACCATCCCCATATAAGAATAAATGTTAATACCATGTCAATCTCCCTTTTGATGTCCCACTCAAAGGCATATCACCTATTTCCCATTTGTGCTTTTGGTGTTCTTCTGTTACTGTGCCTGGAATATGCACAGCCCTGACATGCACAGCCTGGACCCTTTTGCTTTGGCAGTCATTTATCTGTTGCCTCTCCTTTGCTCCTCCAAGCTGACACTTCATGTCAGCTAATACCTGAATACCAATGCTGATTGGGTTTTTCCCCTATTCAGTTTCTCATACTCAGAAGAGATTTATAATAAATATCTTCAAGGATCTGTGTGCAATATATTATTTTAAAATTTACATTTCCAAGTATGCATGCAAAACATTTGACAAAGACAGCTGTCGTGTCATACTGCCCAAGCATGTCTTGTTCTTACCTTGTCCTCCCCTGCCTGTCTGAAAGCATCTGTTGTCCCATCTCTGCTTGGCAGAATATTGAAGAACTTATTTTAACTGTTTGCCCATCACTGCCAATTGGGGAGAAAATAATTTTTCTGCCTGAATGACAGAGTCTGATACAATAGTTTTTAAAAAGTAATACCTGAACTGTGACTGATGGTTGAGAATCTAAAATCATAACCTCCTTGTGACCAGTGTTCTCTGCTTTTCCATGCAGGGATACAGGAGAGCTGTATATACTGAGAAATGTTTTTAGCAAGAAAACACCAAGAACAGATTTCCTGAACTAGACCTTTCTGTCTGCTGCATGGACTGATGGATCATGTGTGGAGCCAGCCTTCCTCCAGCAAAGTAGAGCTACTTTCTGCAGGGAGGTGGTTCAGGAACTGAAATCTCTGACACACAAATAGGGACCTGCAGTTGGTGGGTTGGTTGTGCATACAGTTGGTGCACACTCTGATCCTATCTGTATCAATTCTGCTCCACAAGGCAGTGTGAGCTTGGAACAGGGCAGGGATGGCACAGAACCTTTATATTTGAAGGCAAAGATTATGTTTTTCTCTCTTCTGTTTGCTTACTCAGTAAGGAAAGGAAAGTGCAACTGATATTTCTCAATAATATCCCTCTATAAAAGCAACATGTGATATTTTCATATAATTACAGGCCAGGAGTCACTGCCCACAGTCCTTCCACTGCAAAAAACCCCTTTGGATCCAGAAGCAACTGAGGCAGGTTATTTTTCATTTCCAGAGGACTTATGGAAAGAATCATAAGAGAGGGAGGAGAACAAAAGTAAGAAAGATGAAGTGCACCATTAAGTATACCCAGGGAACACAATAATACGCTTTATAGTCCAAAAAAAATTTACTTATGCACTAACATGGACAAAAACTTTCAAGTCCAGGAAGCCCAGTTTGTAGCCAGTCCAAATAAAACTTCTGATCACTAATTTGGATACTGTGGAAAGAAGTGCACAATTACACATCAATTCACTCTATACCAATCCTCAAAACCACATTCTCATTCCCACTGAGAAAATACACAGTGAATACGCTGAGGTTGTTGTGCGTGTGATGCTTTTTCCACTCTTCCCTTCTCACTTATCTCCCTCCCACACAGTTCCTCAGTGTCCCTGCCCTGGTTTAACCCCAGCTGGCAGCTCACCCCACATGACTGCTCACTCACTTTCTCCCTGTTGGAGTGCAAGAGAGAATATGAAGAGTAAAAGAGAAAAAACTCATGGTCTGAGATAAAGACAGTTTAACAGATAAAGCAGAAATCCTGCTCACAAGCAAAGCAAAACAAGAAATTCACCACTTCCCATGGGCAAGCAGGTGTTCAGCCACCTCCAGGACAGCAGGGTTCCATCAAACGTAATGGTGACTTGGGAAGAAGAATGCCATAAGTCCAAAAATACCTCCTTTCCTCCTCCTTCCCCCAGCTCTGTATGCTGAGCATGATTCCAAATGCTTTGGGATATCCCTGTGAGCAGCTGGGGTCAGCTCTCCTGGCTGGGTCCCGTCCCAGTTTCTTGTGCACCCCCAGCCTGCTTTACCAAGGCCTGGCTCTGTGTAAGTCCTGCTCAGCTCATCCTTGTGATAACATCACAGTTTTTCAGCACAAATCCAAGACACAGCCCCATACAATCCACTATGAAAAACTTCACTCAATCCCAGTTGAAATCAGCACTGTTTCCCGCAGATGTTGTCCCTTAGGGGACTCCCTGTCCCTTTTGGCTCCACCTGTCTCCCTTCAACCTCTTCCCTTCAGATGACAGCTTTTATCCTAAATATGCTTGTGTAGGAGCACCATACTCCTCAGATTTGCTCCACCAATTTGGGAGGGGTTTGCCTCAGCCTCTGAGCTGGCTACAACCAGCTGCAAGTATCTCGAGGCAGGTGACCTCCTGCCCAGCTGCATCACCCTGAGACTTGTGCCCCTTAAAACAGGGGCTCATCTTTCACTGCTGGGCTCTGCATGAGAAACAAAGTCCAGAAAAAGGTAAAAAAAGGCTGAGGAAGGAATGGGAGAAGTGCTAAATGGGAGAATTTATAGAAGAAAAAAAAGAAAAGTCTATGTCTGGAATATGTGGGGAGCTGCTGTGACCTTATTTGCATGTGTCTTTTCCCACTATGGGCACATCAAGCGGATTCCTGGAGCTCAGAGTGACCTCATCCAGTGCCAGGTGTCCCTGTCCATGGCAGGGGGTTGGAGCTGGATGATCTTTAAGGTCCCTTCCAAGCCAGGCCATTCTATGACTAGGATATTCCTGTTGCTCCTAGCTGTATTTCCTCCCTGCAGGGAGGCCTGCAGCCTGTGTGGACGCACACCTCTGCTGCCATCCTGTGTGTCCCGTGCTCTGTCTGCCCAGCTCAAGCAGGGGCTGAGGAGAAAAGATTTCTCCCCATCTCTTTTGGCTTTGTCAGCTCACAGTTCTGAGGGAAAAGGAGAGGGGAGAAAACACCTTGCTTTCCTCACAGTTCTTGCTTCACACTCCTCTGCACATTATTCCTGAGACACAAATGAGCACACACAGAGCACTGTTTCTCTCTTACCTTTGCTGGACGATTTTGGGGTATAAATGGCACATTCAGAGATGTTGTAGCACCGTGAACAGTCTGTGTCAATGGGTGAAGTGCAGCTTGAGAGTGCTCCTGACCGAAGGTGCCCATGCCAGCAGCAGGCTGGCTCTCTGGATGGAGCCTGGCTCTGGCTGGGGAGGTGCTTTCTGGGCAGGCAGCAGTGCCAGTGGTGTGGGGTGAACAAACTCCACAACATCAGCCTTCTGCAGTGTGGTTACATTGGAAACATCTTGCTTCGATCAATACTGAGCAGAGCACCAACTCTTAACCCTGCCTCTGTATTTCCATCCTTTCATCCTAATCACTTTTAATTTATTTTCCAGATTTGCTGGAAGGCAGTGTTTCCTCAGCACAGGCTTCTTATAGATCAATCCCTTTGCAGCCTTTCAGGTTCAATGTACAAGTTTGGGTTTCACAGTAATGTAGAATGGAAAGCATGAAAAGGTGGTCAGGGTAATTTCTGGTGCATGAGATCTTATACAATGTTGTGATAAGCTTTGCAATCACTGCATCATTACACTAATTGTTTGTCGCTGTGCACATGTGCACATAATCAGCAGCCTTGAAGGGAATACATTACATTACTCTTGTGTCAGACATGGTGTGTCTCAATCCATCAAGAGGAAATGGGTAGAAATGAATGTAGGAAAGTGTTTAAGTCAGAAGTAGAGATTCTAATTATTTCACACCAAGAACTTCACATACTTGCTAAACTGACTTGTCATGCTGCTACTGATTATAATTGTCTTCTGCCATTGACAGGTGATTGTTTTGTGATTTCTGTGTCTAATGAAAATTCATTTTAACTAGAAAATTATTTTTGTACTATCCTGGATTCACTTAGAGAATTTTTGGAAACTGTCTCTGCTGCTACTTTCACCTCTTAACACAATCTTGAAACTATTTTTTCTGCTTAATAAACTTAATTGAGAAAATTTAAATAGGTGCATTTAGTTTTTTCAGTGTGACTCACAGTACTGACACATAGAAGATGTCCCTGCAGTAATAATGGAGATGATTAATGGAAAATAAAGATTAATTTGGTTTTATCTACTTTCATGTTATTGCAAACAGATAGGAAGGTAATTGAAGTTATGTCCCTTTTTGGAATCTGTGTGATACAATCCATCAGTGAGAACCAGGTTATGAAGCTCAGTGATATCTGCCTGATTGAAAGAGCCTTCAAGACTAATATAAAGATTAATATAAAACAAAAGCAGGCCTTTTAAATTGCATTAGGATGGTTAAATGTGTCTCTTAATTCCATTGTTTAACTCAGTGATGGGTGATGGTCTCATCTCACCTCTTCCTGCTTTCCAGGCTCAGGAAATGACTGAAGCCTTGTCCTGAGACAAGAGAAGAGGAAGCTCTGGGGCAAACCTGAGGGAATGACAAATCCTGGTTTCTCTGTCAGAGTGGATGCAGCAAAGAGGAAAAGTCTCCTTCATTCATTTGGTCCAAAACTGAATCTTAACTCTTGAGCTAAATTTCTGCATAGCAGCGTAGGGTTCTACTGTAGCAATGTTGAGTGGAGGGGAGAAAGGGGAGAAAGATGGAAAAATTTCTTTTACTGATGGAGAGCTTCCAATGAAGCAGTCTTATTTTGGGAAATGAACTGACAGGAGTTACATACTGTCTTGTTTCCTTCTCACATACATGTACACAAACTCTGTGGCTGCAAGCCTGGGCATTGGACAGAAAACAAGATGTAAAGAACTGGTTTGATTACGCAGAAAAATGAATCAATGGTAACTGCAAAAGCCAAGCCCATGCTGTGAAAAAGCACAGACACTTTTAAAAAGATATAATCACCATTGTGTCCACTTTAAGCATGTCTTGTCATAGAGAGGACCACTGATATCTGGGGCCAACAATAAGCATAGTGTATTTGTTATTGCATGGGGTAGATGCCAGGGGAACAGGAAGCTCAACTTCAACACAAGAAATAATATTGATTTACTAATAAAACACTATTCCTAAAGCTGAAGCATATTCATTTGTTTGTGCAACCAGTTTCATGATGAAGCCATTAGTTTTACTATAATGTAACATTTTACCTATAAGTGGCATAATAAACCTGGTATTATATATAAAATTCTTAAGAAAATGCTATGGTTTTAAACTTCTGAAGTGATTTACAGTTCAGCTGTAAGAGTATTACATGTATTCTATTAAGATATTCAAAATGTAATTTTAAAAGTAATTAATCCCCTTCCTAGTCTGATCTACAGTATATAAGAAAAACCCAGAAAATATGAGGAAAAATGACTGACAAAAAATCAGAACTAAAAATAATTCAATTTATTATTTTTATGGAACACTATCCTGGGTTGCAATATAATTTATTTTCTGCAGTCTCCACTTTGTCTTTAGATATCTTAAGCCTTTGAGAGGTTGTTAATACAGGACATGATATCCACTTTCAGTCAAGCTGAGCAATCTGCAGCTGCTATGTATGGAACATCTGTATATATTTCCTTGTAACAGAAAATACTAAGCTCTGATGAGCCATGCTCTTACTCTAGCATTCATCTGGTAGACTCTCAAAAACACCTTACTAGGCTGCACATTCTGATCAGCTTTTTGTGAGTACCTTTGCCTGCACAGAAGGAGCCCAAGGGAGTACCCTGCCTTGGTGGTTTGTCAAAAATGGCTTACTGAAAAGCTGAGTTATACTGGTACTGTGGTCCACTTTTTCAGATAGTCAGTCCTTGAAATTTTAATTCTACTCACCTTCCACACTATTATTTACTTTGCTTGATAAACCACAAAGCATGCTGGCAGAGAATTATTCTCACGTTGCATTTCTCTCCTACAGGCAATGGAAAAATACTTAAAAATAAATTGCCGGAGCATAAGAGCCATTTCTCAGAATTTCATGGACTGTAGTCTTTGATGCTAACACAGTTAATGTACAATAAGCTTTTTAATGTAAATACTAAATGTACATGAAATCACTAAAGAAAATGCAAATACCCCAGAAGCTCAGCAATAGATTATGCCTCTCAGATGGCCATTTTACAGTAAGATTTCCTTATATTATTTCCCTCCTGAAAAAGTAATTGAGAAATCGTCCCAGAAATAAGAAGTAAATGGTGTGATTGTCACATTTGAGGAAAGGTTGCCATCAAGAGGGACCTTGACAGAGCTGGGGGCTCCCAGTATATATCATGGACCTGTTAGAGCAGGTCCAGAGGAGTGCCACAAAAATGGTCAGAAACCTGGAGCATCTCTCTCACAAATTAAAACTGAGCTGGGGTTATTCAGCCTGGAGAACAGATGGATGGGGGAAAACCTTGTTGCAGATTTGCTATACTTAAAGGAGAATTATAAGAAAGATGGAGAGAGAGTTTTTATCAAAGCCTGTAAACAGGCAGTGACAGGACCAGGGATAATGCTTTTAAACAAAAAGAGAGTAGATTTGGACTGGTCACAAGAAAGACTTTTTCTAAGGTGAGGGTGTTCAAATACTGGAACAGGTTGGCCAGGGAAGTTGTGGGTGACCCATCCCTGAAGTGTTTAAGGTCAGGTTGGATGAAGCTTTCAGCAACTCAATCTAGTGAACAGTGTCCCTGCCCATAGGAGGAAGTTTGGGCTAGATACTCTTTGAAAGTGTGTTCCAAGCCAAACCCTTCTGTGACTATTAAACCTCACTTTTCTGGAGACAATATTATACAAATATTTGTCAAATAATTCCTTGCTATGACCTCTGTAAAGTTATCAGGGAGTCTGCACAGAAATCAGAGATAATTAACACTTTGTTTTTTCAAATTCTCATGTTCCCTGCCTAACTTCCTGATGAGGGTTCCTTTTTGTCCCTTCTTTCCAAAGCACGTTAGTTTACAGGTGCTATAGCTGAGTATTGATCCCGGAGTGATTCAGCACAAAATTCAGGGGTCTGCTCACAGGGTTCACAGAACCATACAGACATAAAGTTCGGGCTGAGTGAATTTTTTGAATCAGGTAGTGAGACATTGAGGGCATTGAATTTTAATGTCATTTGGGATTTGGTGAATGCTTCACCATTTCATTCCACACCTCTTCTTAGCTTCTTGCAACTTAGCATTTTTAACACAAAGATATACAGCTCTCTCTATGGATATTAACCATATAATGACAATAATATTTTGAGGACATTCAATAAAGACACTGAAACATATTTTCAAGTTTGCTTTTTACTATACACAAACTATTACGTTAAAAAGCATTAAGGTTGCAAAGACAATATTCACCCAGTACTTCCTTTCCTTGTGAGATCTTTTGAGCAGAGACACTTTTTACTATCTATCCATCAAAAACCAAGCTCATTTTGGCGGTATCCGAATAAATAATACTAATAATAGATGCTGTAGTGAAGCAATGCCGTCACAACATTTTGGCTTTAGTGTGGATGACATAAGGAGTTATTTTTAATTTTGAAATTTGAATGCACTTTTTTCAGACTATAGCTCTCTCTCTTCTCCCTACCTTATACAATAAATATTTTATCCCATAGACCTGATTGTCAAACCTGGAATGTTTTCCAGGTTATTCAGTTGATTCCCATTTCATTATATCCTAGAGCAGAATTCTTCACTACTGCTGCTCACAGATCATAAAAGAACCAGAGCACAGCAGGCAATGCCCCACTAATGGACAACTCGAGCATCCCTGTACACAAATGCTAAACCCCCACCATCCGTCACCACTACACCCCACCCACAGTTGCATTCAGTTATTTGGAGGAATACATCTAGATGTGAACCAGCTCAACTATGAGGAAATTATTAGTTCGTTGTTTTTTTTTTTCCACTATGATCAAATTGCATTCATGCAATAAAATTAAAAAAAAAAAAAAAAGGAAATTAAAAAAAATAAAAAAAGAGAAGGAAGTTGAACTAAATTTTCAGCCCACTCCAGCTCCTTTTGGGTCAGGATGACAAACCTGCAACATCTGGGTGTCCTTTGGTGTCTGCATTCTTCTGTTTGTCAGTCAGCATTTCTTTGAGTATTAGCTTTAAACATGCACACATTCAGACTTCCTGGAGAAATTAGTAGTTAGGCAAGATCAGTACCAGAGCAGTCAGCATGTTATTCCAGTTGACAAGCTCTACAGCTGTACGTGTACCAATGGATTCAAGGAAAGTGTCCTAAGGAAATGTTTTTGGAGACAATTTTTTTTAATATATGAGCCATAAATATTCCTTTATGACCCAACTACTCCTTTCATAATCCTGTTTTTCTACTTATTAGTCCAAAATCCCATTGCCTGCATCATTGTGGATACCAAATCACTTATTTAGTGAAAAGGTAGAGGAAAGAGAGATTGCTTGAAAACATGAAAGATAATTATCCTGCCCTAACACTATTATTATAGTATACATGTTGGTAAATTCTATAGATGGACCAATAGTTTTAATTTCTAAGTTTTTACTACATCAGGTGACACAGTCAGAATTAGAAAAATTCCTGGTAACCTCTGTAGGCTCCCCAGATACTCCACAGCTGCAGTTAGCTTTTCTCTTTTATTAATTGATTTGAATTCAGGGCAATTGTTTCCCCAGTTAGTGATCTGGAGGGAACTTGGGATATTACCATCTGATGTTCCAGTGCTGTTAAGTCACTGATAGAAGTATTTCCCCCCTTTTTTTCTGTACTTATGCATTTTTTTTTCTTTAGTAGAAAACACCATCTTGAATATCAAAATGTTTTATTGCATTGCAAGATGAGGAGATACAGACAATTCTTTTTTTTTTTTTTTTTTAGGATGAAGCTCTAAATTTCATCCATTGACTTTTTGATTTTTTTAATCTCCATTTTTGAGGTACTGTCTTTTTTTCATATTATTGTAATATAGCTGAGGAAGAGGAAAAAACAATGAAAGTCAGAATGACTGTTTTATTAAAATTTCCTAGTTATTGTTTGTTAAAAGAAAATCCCTCAAAAATAAATTTAAAAAATAGCAATAAAAATATATATTTCTGATAGCTCTGTTATTACACTTTCTCCAATACTAGAAAATATCTGCCACCTGAAAAACAACAAGTAGAGTATTTTTCAGTTTTTTACACGATGCACAAGGCTATTCTGTGAAATAAATACAAGAAATCATAGTGGTTTCAGAGTCAAAGTATGCTTCACTTTATTATGTGTAAAGGCCTCAAAAATACTACTGTGTATACAATATTCAAGGAAAATATATTTTTCTGGAACAAATCAGACGAATTTTCTGCATATTCTGTCATGTCTATTCATGATTTCAAGTTGTTAGTCTTAAAATAACACTTCCAGTATCACTATCTTCTCCTATATTTCAGTAAGAAAGACAACTTTAAAAATGTCAAGGGTTACTGATTCAGCTTGCCTGACTTCTCCTGGGTTTTAGATTTATGGCAATTTTCACCAAGTTCAAGAAAAAAATGAACAAAGGCAAGGCTACTGTATTAAGATTAAAGAAAAGTCTGCAAGTATTTGGTGGGAAAAATGCAGCTCCTACACTTCATATTAGTCTAAAATAAATAATAGGATAGCAACAGCAATTATGGACACAATTTTGTCACCTCAAGTAGCTATTCTTTTAGAAAATTGCAAATAGCAGTTTATTGTTAGTAAATCCAGACCTAGAAATGGTGAGAATTATTTAATTATTTGCAAATTTTTTTCACAAGGAAAAAATGAAAGGAAAATTCAAATTGAATAATATTAGTTATTCTCTCTTTATTAATAGGTATTAACTCAAAATCCTTGAGTTCAGATTTTTACAGTCTTTTCATATCACAGCTACAAGGAAAGTAGAACTAAAATTAAAAAGCAGGAGCTGAAAATCTGGAATTCAAGGTCAAAGGGCTTGGCTGTTCCTTCCCACTGATGCCTGACAGAGATGCTGTTTCTATGCAGCCTGCTTGGGAACAGAGCATGTGGCTGGACAGGGAGAAAGGTTTTAATCATTTCCTTGCCCTTTTCCTTTAGCCAATGGAGATGAATCCATGCATGAAGGTCCAGGAGACAAAGTGGAGAACAGGGAAGAGGAGTGGCTGTAATTTGCAGCTCACATTGACTAACCCAGCACAAAAAGAGATGGGAACCTTTTCTGGTGTAGAGGTGTAATCCATGCCTGCCATAGCTCCCAGAATGTAATGTAATGCACGGGGAGTTGGAGGTCATTCTACATGTTCCCCAGGAATTGTTTTTCCTCCAGCAGTAACAAATCTCAACAAAAGAAATAAGTAAGTCAATTGAATCCAACTGAAATCCCAACAAGGAGCCTAATTTCATAAGATGTGGGGTAGTTTGGACAATGCTGAAATTACCATTGACTCAGTAGAGCCAGTGGTTCACTTGCCATCGCTGTAGTTCTGCCTGGTTTGATGCACTCTTCAAGCTGTTCTGCAAAACATCCCATTGCCTCCTAGATTTTATATGTTTTTAGTGCCAAAAAAGGAATATAAAAAAAAATGAAGAAAAGTACAGAGACGCTTCTAATTTTGTTTTTTCTCTGTGCTTCTCCCTGTTTCCCTTGTCATCTTCATTTGCTCGCCCTCCTGGGCTTAGCTCACATCACAGCTCCCTGTGAGATGCTGCTTGTAGGGGACAGCTGAGTGCTGTGCTGTTCCAATAGGGAGAGAGGTACTAAACTGTGCTCTCTCCAGTCATATATGCAATGCCTCAACTACAAAGGGAAAAAAAGACCCCACAGTTTAGAAATGGCAGTGCAGAGAAGCCTGAGTTTAAAAATGGGAAATGTTTTATGCTATATACAATCTCTTTACATCCATGTAGAATCTAAAGACTGCAGGATGAGATTCAGAACTAGTGCTCATTTAGATGTATGAAAAGCAGAGCAACACTTTTCTTCTAGCAAAGCCGCACTCAGCTCTACTTTTCAAGCATTTTATTTGCATCATTATCACTGTCTTGATTTTAGTGCCATCTCTGAAAAACAGATCCTTCACTTTCATACCAGTCCTGTGTACTTGAGTTGCATGGATACCAGATCAATATTAATGCTCTTTCCCTGCCAAACATGAAATTACAACTTCTGCTGTCACTAAGAGCTGTACATTTAAGTGAACCTGGGACAGAACTGCAGTGCCTGCTCGCCATCTGATCACAGCCTTGTGGGGTGGGCTTCAGGACTTACTGAGCCAGCTGCCAGGGATAGCCCACAGTAACATAACTCTATTGATGGTATTCTTACACTTGTCATCTCGTGTGGGATCTGAAATCCTGACACATTGTCAGTGCATGCATGGTGTGTCTAGAAGTCATAAAATAAATGTGATGCCATGTGGCAATTAACATCACTGGTGCTTCAAAACACAGAGCTGGTGGGGAGACTTGCCTGTGGGGTTTTGTGGGAACACACTATACATGATGCAAAGGAAGTTAAAAAACATAGATGGCTAAGGTTTTGTTTAGCCAGAAAGCACAAACTGAAATTACTGACAACTAAATCTCTATATTAATGGCATTCTTATTTTTTGACATGGAGATGATTTGCCTCAAGATTTTAGATCCAGAGTGACAGCGAGCTGCTATGAATCCAACAATGCTTTGCTTCAGCCTTTAGTAGCTGTTGATTTTTTTTCATGCAGTGGAAAGCATGATGTCTGGTCCTGTGTCCCCTTGTCAGGTGTTATGAAATAAGCCTCCCTTCTAAGGTTTTACTGGTGTAATTTTACTCTGCAGGTTCTGAGGAAGGCAGAAGTAGCTGGAGGCTGTTGTAAGGCCAGTGATGCCTCCAGCTCTGCAGAAGCAGCCATGCCTGTTTCATCCAATGAAACCCTCTCACTTGAAACCCAATTAGGGGACCCTGAAATAGATCTTTCACACTTATTCTTGAAAATATTCAGATTGACAGCTAGTAAGTAGTGTCCACCTGCTGATAGGACTGTTCCAAATAGCAGAAGATCAGCTCAGAGAAAGCCAGTAATGAGGGAGTTCCTTCAGATGGAGCTCTGTGCAAACCTGCTCTAATAGGGAAGGACATATTGTAAGGGGAAAGTTTAATCCATTCTGAAAAACTCAAAGCTGTATTCAATACATATGATCCTGTGAGCTTGATCTTGGCTCTCTAGGGCACTAGTTATCTGGGTTTTGCAAGGTGTTGTTAAGTCTATGTTTTCACAGTAGACTCAAATATATCTGGATATTTTATTTTTTACATTAAAATGTTATGCTTTTCACTTGGACAGTTGATTGTATTGACCATCACTTTGGCTACATTCATAGCTACTTATTCAGACAGAAATAAGGAATCCTACTTTTTCAGTGTCCTACCATGACTTAAAATTACAAAATAAAAAACCAGAAGCTGGCGCAGGGCTCCAAGATGGTGACAATGATAAAGGAGTAACTTTTAAAGATCTATTATTCCTCTCAGTTTTATTTATAGCTGCTGCAGGGGTCCAACCCCTTTCTTTCAAACTGCGTACTCTGAGGGGCTGCTCACATGACAGTTTTATGAACAGAGCTTGTGCCAATCAGACACAAGACCCAGGAAATACAACCCTGGCCATTCTGCTCTTTCCCACTGCATGGAATAGCTGTTGCATCTGTTTCTAGCAGATTTTTGCTTTTGGTAAAGAGAAAAGAATTTGAACAGGCCACCTGCAGATGAGAGTAGAGTTACTGTTTTCTTAGTCTGTTTGCAGCCTGAGGGCAGAGGGCAGGCACAGAATTCAGCTGTGGCGGATTGAATACAAGCGTGACTTTAATTAAATGAGACAAAATACTATGCTAACATGAAAACTGTGCTCTATTTATATGCACAAGTCTTTTTTGATATCTTGCTCCATTTATTTGGTAGAATAATGGGGAAATCTTGTTTATGACTGGGTTTTTTATCATTTGAAGAAGAGCTGTTTTATGTGTCAGAGCAGTTGCAATCTGGTTTTCATGGGTGTGGAAATTCAATTTCAGTCTTTCCCTCTGCCATGCTAGTACTGATCACTGCTGGGCCAGAGAAGAACAAATGATTAGCAAGATATCAGATATGGTGACAAATGGGAAATGGCTGATGTTAGTTTATCCCTTAATGAGAGAAACTTAATTAATAGATATGTATTAGACAATAGATAAATATATGACCATTCAGTCATATTTTTCTTTTTTTTCCTATGAAAATATGAAGAAAAAAGAACACAGCTAGCATAGCAAGCAGATGTGCTACCTTGGAGACAGCCTGTAAAAATTATGCAAAATACTGTTTTCTTATATATATGTGTGTGTGTGTGTACATATATATATATATATAAACTGAAAAAATATTCTAAAGCTAAATGAAGACTCAATTTTGTGGACTGAAAACTTGGTGAATCTATCTGAAGTTGAGGAATACGTGACAGATAATTTACAGTAATGCTTAAAACTGGTGTGTGTGGAATCATTAGCTGGAATGAGATAAATCTAGTTCAGTCGCCCCATGTTTTCTATTTCCCCTGCCATTTTCTATGCCACTCCATAGAAACATAGACCATACAAATGTATGTTCACCATTTCTGGGTTGTATGGTTTGTTTTCCCTAGGTTTCAATCACTGTAGCTCAGACGTGGTCTACAGGTTAAGGGAGGTGATTTCTACCCCTACTCTGCTCTTGTGAGGTGCCCACCCAGAGTACTGGCTCCAGCTCTGGTGTCCCCATCCTGAACAAGACATGGGAATGTTAGAGAGGGTCCAGAGGAAGCAAAAAACTAATGGTCAGAAGGATGGAACACCTTTCCCATGAAGAGAAGCTGAGGGAGCTGGGGTTATTCAGCTTGAAGAGAGAAGGCTTGAGGGAGAGCTTATAACAGCCTTTCAATACCTAGAGAGGGTGATAAGAAAGATGGAGAAAGAATTTTACCAAAGTCTGTAGTGACAGGACAAGGGATTATTCTTTTGAACTGAAAGAGACTAGATATTAATTGGACATGAGGAGGAACTTTTTAAGGTGAGGGTGTTGAGACACTGGAATGGGTTACCCAGAGAAGTTGTAGATGGAAATGTTCAAGGCCAGATTGGAAAGGGCACTGAAAAACCTGACCTAGTAAGGACTGGATACTCTTTAGAGGACCCCCTCAAACCCAAAGTACTCTGCGATTCTATATTTGGGTAATGCTATAGATGCCAAAGCTCAGCATGATTCATTTTAGAAAATGGAGATGGATGACAAAAAGCCTCGTTCAGTCTAAATTAGGGTGAAGTAGGTGTCTCAAGCAGATGTTTTGCTCTTTAATCAGCCCAATCTACCATCCTACACAATCAAGTGCATTACAGCCACAACATGAAAATAAAAAATCAGTATTGCCTTCAGCTGCAGTGATTTTCTATACATTAATACTGATATTGAGGACATCAGATTGCAACAAAAGCCACAAAAAGTTAGACCCCATCTCTTCTATGAGAAAACAGTTATGGATAACTCCATCTCCAGTACCTAGCCCTGTGTTTGGGTTATGACTGCATACAGACATGCATGATTTCCATGTGAAACATGATGCTTGAAATGCTGGAATTCAAAATTGTGGACATTTCAGTATTGAATATTTTTTCCATCTGTAGTTTTTGCTGAAGTGTAATGGAAAGATTTCTTTCTTCCTTGTTTGAAAACAAACCAACTGTAAACTGTGAGACAGAAAACAATCCTCTCTCTTGTGTAAACTGAGAAAGATGAAAAGTAAAAGCCATGATTTTCTCCAGTCAATCCACTCCCATACTGAGGATATAACATGAATAGGGTAAGTTCATGGCATGAACTTAACCTGTCCTCTTTGCAACTTTTCACTGGTAATTTTGTAGTTTTATTAAGGTGCTGTAATAATTGATACACTGTGCTATCTCCAGGAGAAGGTTATTTCAAGCATAGTATGCTGTATTTTTCACTGAAACTGTAATTTAATTTCTGTGCTCAATGTTACTTTTAGATTCTCTTACATCCTACACAAATGTCACTTGATAATATTAGTTTATGGGATTTTTTTTTTTATTTTCCCCTGGTTTTTTTTTTGGGTTTTTTTTTAATCAAGCCTTTGAATTCTGCAAGTCATTTGAAGAGGAAAGGATGACTACTGCTCTGGGTGTTCCTGCTCCAGCAGTGCATGGCAAGATCAATTTGGGCATTAAGCTTTAGCTTTTACCCTCTTGCAAGCCTGCCAAGCAGTATTATTATGCCAGGAACTTTCAGCTTCATTAAAACTTCAGTATGTTATCAGAAATTCATGCATTAGGCAGACACACTGAAGGAATCCGTATTCCTTACTTGGAGAAAATATGTTTTTTTTTTTTCATTAAGTTAGTTGTATACATTCTTCAATAAGTTTTTTTTTTTTTAATTTTGTATAATTTCCTCAAAATATGTAAACATCCACTTTTAAAATGAAAAAAGTCAACATTCAACTGCAATTTGGTATAAAATTCAACAACATAATATTGATTATAGTTTAATATCAAGTTGTCTTTGTAGGTGAGAATCTTGGGTTCACTTTAAATTCAGTAGATAATGTTTACAATGGAGAGACATAAATTTTCCCTCAGTTTTCCCCTTGATTTGAATTTGAATAGTTTTCTAATTGGATATGGTCTAACACAGAATTAATTATTTTATTTCTTTTCCTCCCCAGCAAGTAGACAAATTACACAGTACCTGCTTAAGCTGTTACCTGCTTCTGGAGCAAAATTCAGATGACAGGAATGAATCCATTAAGTGCAAAAGAGCTGACCAGACTTAGAGCAACCTCCAAGAAAAGGTTAAATTTAAGTTCACTGTGCAAGCTTAAAGAAAAATTGCTGCTGCTAACATTTAAAATAAGCACACTGAACAATTTTACCCTTGCACTTAAATATTTTTTCTGAAAATTGTCTCATTTTGCTGAAAAGGTACAAGACCTTGTTGTTGTTTTTTGTTTTTTTTTTTTTTTTCTGAAACCAAATGTCCACCACATGTAGACAAAGATTCTTACTGATAAATAGGTGGTGAAGTAGAAAGCACACAAATATATGAGGTTGTGGCTTGAGGGAATTCTCTGATTCTAAAGCAGCAACATTGTTGGTGAAGAGAACTATGGGAGAAAATTCCCTCAGAACTTAAGGCTCTGGTGAAATTCATCCCAGGGATTTGAATGAAAATACATTGTGCATTCATACTGAAGCTCTTTTCCCTTCTGACCAAAGCCAGAAATCACTTTGGCATTCTGAATGGAGAGGTCAGCTCACCTGGCTAAGTTGCTGTGACTGATAATGTGAAATGCTGAGAACAAAACGTTGGAAAACACTGGCAAAACTGTGCCCTTTCCCCTTTTGTGTTTTTAGCACAGCCCCAAGGTAGAATGTGATTTTCAACTTTGGTAAGTTTATCACTCTTCCTCTGTTAGCAACCACTTTATGAGCTGACCATGCACCTACACCCGCACAAGTAGCACTGAGCAGCAAGCCACAGTAGGAACAGAAATGCCAAACCATCACAGTCTGCTTTGGATGGAGGCTCTGCAGCTCTTTTACATTCTCAGACTGTTTAAACATAGCCCATATGATGTTATATACCTGGGAACATGCCCAGAACACAATCATTCTGTACCAAACATGGGTTTATAGGATGTCTACAGGGAGATGTGCAACTACATGGGTATTTTAGTTCGGTTCCTTACTCTTCTGAAGCTAATATCCTGACTGCCCATGCTTACCTCCATGTGATTTGTACTATTGAGTGGTTTCAGAGTGCTTGCATGACATTTAGTTGGATGAAAATAACGTGAGAAAAACTACTCTGGGAAGGCACTAAATGAGTGCTAACTGAAAATGGGAAATGAGCCCACAGGATCAAACTGGAGCCAGTCTAAAGGAGGCATGTATGACTCTCACTTGCCTTTGATCCTCCATGTCAGCAGTTTCATTCTACAGATCTACTCCCTTCAACCTTTCACCAGTTTGTGCACACAACAGAAAACAAGAATAAGGCTATAGCCTACTCCCCCTTCATTGTTCACTTTAAGAGCAAGAAATTTCTCAGAAAGCACCAAAAAGCAGTTTATACTTAGCTACTGACACAGAGACCAAAGAAACATAGACAATAATTCTGGACTCAACTTTTTCTCAGAGACCAAAAAAGCTAATAGCTCTTAAAGTAAACATTTCAATGGATGCCTCCTTTCAGAGATATGCAGTGTCAACAGATTGTAATTATGTGCAACTGCTGCTTTTTTATTCAAGGAACAGTATAAATCACAGTAATTTGTGTTTGATTTTTAAAGAACATGCTGTAGATTTGGGCATGAATCAAGGAGAATGCACTGGCTGAACTCTCTAGCTCTTATTCATTTGTTTGCATTGATTTTTCCATGATTGTGAGTATTTTTCTATTATATAGAGAAAACAATATGGGAGACATCTGGTAGCCATTAATTAACTGAAACTCTCTAATTTATTGTAATAGTTGGTTGATCTACTACTAAGCTTATAAATGAGCAACTACAATCTTAAAATTCAGGGTAATGTATCACAAATCCACCCCTAATTTATTTGCTACTTAGTTTTAATTATTTATGCCTATTCATGGTGTATTGGTCAAGGGCAAAGAATTGTTGTAACTGCAAATGCATCAGATTTATGTTACCAAAACTGAAGTTCTTAACTTTGGAGAAATTTAGAGACAAATTAGGACCTTGACCAGATAACTCAGAACTATCTCTACTTATCTACTTTCTACATATACTTTTAATTAATAAAAAATTATTTATTTTACCTATTTATTATTATTTATTTATTTATACTTCTTTTTGTTTATATGTGTGATTGATAGGAAGAGGTGGCAAAACATAAAGGAATCAGTTGATGTTACATCATTTGAATTACTAATATAAGCACTTAAATAAAAATGTCAATTTTCTAACTGTTCTCTAGCTTGGCATCTTCATATCTGTGTGTGTGCATCTGAGTGTGTAATGATATATTTAGTCATTTTTGCTTTTTCTCACATATTAAGAATCTGACTTCATTCTTTAACAAGGTAGAATGTTAAAATTGCTAACTCTTCAGGAAATAACTTTTTCCTCTTCAAAAGACAAAAGTACTGTCCTTTTTCTCACCCCATTTCTTGGGAAAATACTAAATAATAGATGCTACCACATTCAGAAAAATCTATGTGTCCATGACAGACAAAAAAGAGCAGTTCATTTTCTAACATCTAGAAGCCCTAGTCAGGGTTTTAAACAGAGGTGCTGCTGTACTGCCCTCACTGCCCCCTGCTTGAGGCAGCATGGCTCAAAATCTGCATCCAAAACTTTGCCTTCAACATCAAAGAATGTGGTCTCAGTAGCAGGAATGGGAGCTGCATCTTTGCTTTTGAGGATCTCGATAATATGGCATCTTCCATTCATGGGAGTGCAGTAGAAGGAGAGAGAGAGAAATCGGGTATTTCTGGGAAAACCTTCTAGCTTTCTCTCTCTCAAATGCCATAACTTGTTCAGCTTCACCCATAGCCACACTGTGTTGGTGGCATCCACTCAATGTCCCTGGAAGACAAAATCTGACTTAAGAGTATGGCCGTGAATTTCCGTGGGAGCTCTGGAAGTGTCTCTGCCCGGCTGGAGCTGCGCGGTGCCGTCGGCAGCCGGGCAGAGCAGCTCGCTCAGGAGTTCTGCCAGAAATCCTTGTCCAGAAGCAGAGATGGGCAATGTGTCACTCCCTTTGGCTTCTGAAGGAGAAATATCAGCATTCCAGGGGGCTTGCAAATCACACTGAAGTTTGAAACCATTCCAAAGTGAACGCTTAACAGGAAGTAAGATGCAGTCATAAGTTTAATTATCAGGTATATTAGTGGCTACTTGCATTTTGAGAGTTTTCTTTACAAGAAAGATTAGACCTAAATATATGTACTTATACCTTCCTACCTATGAAAATTAAGGCCACAAATTTGAAATGGGTTGGGTTTCTTTTTTTTTGTTTTCCAAAAAGAAATATCAGAACTGCAGTAAAAAGAATGTTTTGTTTATACATGATGATTCTGAGCATAGAAAAGAAAGTTTATATTTGTGTGTCTGATGTTTCCTGATTTTAAGGAAACTTTTTTGATACAGAATTTTAGGCTAAAAAAAAATTGCTTCTGAAGGCCCAAGTGTACGTTGAAATTCAGCTAAAAAAAGACCTAAAAAAATAAGTTAGCATGATTTTATTTTGTTTAGTATCATCTGTAGACCAGGTAGATTGTTTATTTCCCCAAAGCTAGTATGCTTTAATTTCTGCTAATGTTTTGATTTTTGCTGAGGTCTAGTATGTCAAGCTGTTGTGCCTGGTAATTCAATAAATCGGTTTCACAAATGTTAATGTATTCGTAATCATGTTTTCTTGTGCCCAGATGTACCAGTCAACCTACCAGTCTATTCCCAATCTAATGTTATCTCAAATAGCATGGTACAAATGTTACAAAAAAACCGAAACCTACATCAAGCATTTTGCATTGATTTTTACAAAGACTGTCAAAACATGTCATGATGTTATTGATGTCAGCATTGCTCTGAGGCTTTGGGTGTTTAATATGCATATTAAAAAATTCTTCTTCTTTGTGATACTGGAGATGTCTGCCCGGTTAGTCCATTCACTTTTCTCTCAATTTTAAATATTTAGGACAAAATTTTGCTCTTATCTTTTGATTGTACTCCTTTATCAGTGCGATTCTGCGACTGCTGTGAATGGGTTTATGAAAGGCAGATCCTGCTTGACTACCCTGGTCTCCTTTCGTGGTGAGATGACTCAGTGAGTGAGAGAGAGACTGTGGGTCCTGATTCCCTGGAGTTTAGTAAAGCCTTAGACACCGTTTCACACAACATTCTCCTGGAGGTGGCTCATGGCTTGGACGGGTAAAAAAAACACTGGCTGTGGATTGTTTGCTGGGTAAAACACTGGTTGTGGGGCCAGGCCCAGAGAGGGATGGGGAATGGAGTCACATCCAGCTGGGGACAGACACCAGGGGTGTTCCCCAAGGCTCAGCCTTGGGGCCAGTCCTGTTTTATGAGGACCAATTGAGGGAGATGGGGGTGTTTATTCTGGAGAAGATGAGGTTCAAGAGAGATAGTTCTCCTCCTACAACGCCCTGAAAGGAGGTTGTAATGAGGTAGGGATTGGTCTCTTCTCCCAAGGAACAAACAATAGGACAAGAGGAAATAGCCTCGGGTTGCAGCAGGGGAGGTTTTGATTGGATATTGAGAAACATATTTTTTGTGTACACAATTTTCAAACAGGTTCATGCTCATGTTCGAACATGAACAGGCTGCCCTGGGAAGTGGTTGAGTCACCAACCTTGTAGGTATTTAAGAAATGTATAGATGCAACACCTGGGGACCTGGTTTAGAGCTGAACTTGGCAGTGCTGGGTTAACAATTGGACCTGAACAATTTAACAGCCTTTTTGCAACTTTAATGATTTTATGATTCCATGACTTGGAAAATATGAGTATCAAAAATCGGGCCCTGGATTTTAGATGAACTCAAAATTATATCAATAACTAAGTGCAGGTGTTCTCTATTTAATTTCTAATTAATCTGTTCTGGTCCAGCTCCCAGTTCAGCAAGTGGAAATATGTTGTGTCAGACTCTCTTTTCACCTTGCAAAGGTTATGAATTCTAGAATTACATTATTTATGATATTTTTGAAAACCTCTCATAAAATGTAAAAAGCACGCCCCTATTCCCTACTAATTGCCCACAGTTCTCAATGCCCACAGCCATAGGGCTTCAGCATTGATGCTCTGTCACAGATTTCAATATTTCAAAGCACAAACCAATAAAAATCCTATAGAATTTATACACTGTTATTGTTATTACTCAGGTTACTGCTTCCAGCACACAGAGTCCTTCAGATGTCCTTGGGGGTTACTGAGCACCTTGCTAAACCACAACAGAATGGAACATTTTATCAGAACATCACATTCCATGTGAAGGAGCCTTTGGCACTACAAGGTGTTGATGATATTTCTACACAAGTAAGAGGAAGCTGTCCCTCTTGCTGGTGAGGTGACACGTCGCCGTGTCCTGTCTCTGGAGAGCCATGGAGCTGCATCTGAACTTCAGCCATGGACTGTGGCCCAGGGATGGATGGGAAGGTCACAACATTGGGGTCAGCACACCTTGGTCCAACTGTGCAATATTTCCCTTGAACCTATGTAAAGATTCATCTCACTGTCATATTCCCCAAACCTCTGAAGCAGCAATTTCAAATTCCCTGTGGTGCTACTTGCAATTTTCAGTGCTTTTTTTTTGGTTGCAGGCAATTTGTTCCCTTCCCTCTCTACATTTTCTTTATGGTTTATTGTATGCAATGGTAAAAATGGATGATAGTCTAACTAAATAGAAAAATATTGCAGGTGGGGAGGTTTGTGGAAGGACAGGACTATGTAGACTGAGAAAAAAAATCTGTAAAGATTGATTAGATAATTTTTAAAATTTGCTTGACTGATCTCTAAGTCCCATTTTGACAGCTCTGCTTAGAAAGTAGGATTTAGATTATTAATTTATTTACCTAAAGGTCATCAGCTGATGAAATTCCTGGTTCACAGGAAACTAATTTATACTGTTTAAGAACTTAGTGAGTACCTTTCCATATATACTTTTAGATGTGTTATTCATCAAATAGCAGAAATAACAAATTACTCGAAAGTCAGGTATTAATTAATCGGAGAAAGAAAAAATAATTACTTTTTTGGCATGTCACATAGATATAAATTTCACCAAGGTAAATGTACACTGCTTTACATGTATAGCATTCACAGAAGACATCAGACCCCTCCCTATTGTAGAAAGGGCAAGGTGGGTTAAATTTTATTTGATGACAACTTTTATTTTTGCATGTATGGAAACAAAACTTCCCCACATGAGACTAGTTTTCTGCTTCAGAGAAACACCATGAACAAGGATCAGAATGCAAGGAAGACCAAGCATTAATAAAAATTAAAAGTTGGTTAAAAATCTGATATTTTAAAAAATACTACATTCTTCTCATGTGTGGGGTTTTATTTTTGTCTTTGATGTTCATTTACTTAATGTCTTCAGGGTTGCTTCATGTCTTCAAGGTTTTCACCACAAGGGTTAGAAATCTGCTTTTTTTAATCTCTGTGATTGAAAAATGAGCTTCTTGAGTGAGATCATAATCATAGCACCTGAAGCTGTAAGAAAACTGCTGGAAATTAAAACTTCTAATCATTCACCCAGAAAAAAATGCAGAAGTAACACACACCTGGGTAGCACACACTGTGAATTTAAATATACATGCATGCACATGTATATGCATGCACAACCACGTGCAGACACACACATAGACAAATGTATTTTTGTGAGTACAAGTATGGATAAATATATGTGTGTATGCATGTGCACACACCCCCCTGGGTGAATAAATCTGAGTGGTACAAGATAGGAAATATTTATAGCAAGCAGCAAGAATATCTGGGAAAGGGCTTCAGTGATTTGTAAGTACACACTCCAGTTTAGAGGCAGTAATTATTGACAGATGTCCAATATCCTCCCTATCCACCCAGATTTGGGTTTTCATGTATTTCTACTAATTGTGTAATTATTAATGCAGAAAAAGGAGCAAACCTGTGATATAAAAGCACATATAACTGGACCAAGGGGAAAAAACCCAGTATTGTTTTACTAGTATTTTTGTGTTACAGTATTTTTTAATTTCTTCTGTGAAATGCTAAATAGGGGAAGCACCATAAAGTATGTGCAGAGGAAGTGATGGGAGAAAATTAAAAAAGTCAAAGGAGCAAAAAGCACTGAGTGATCAGAAGGCACTGGGTGCTCTTGTGTCCTGAGAATAAAGTGAGAATGCCCTCTCTGATTTGGCAGAGGTTTTCCAGTCATCACACTCAAAATAACTATAGCAATATAAGCAGGTTTTAGCATTCAACATGAGGCTTTGCCTGTTATTTGCTCATCCTGTCTGCAATACAAGACACCTGTTTGTTAAAAATTTGGATATGGCCATAATTCAGTGGGCTGAAGCCAAGATCCCTGAATATTTTTAAGAGAATAGTAGCTGATAAAAATAGCCAGGCACAGATCCAATAAACAATAACAGTTCTTTTCTTGTGAAATACTGGGCAGCATTCAGCACTATGCTAACTAGAAAGATATTGATCAATTAGAGAGAATTTAGTGAAGAACAACAAATTAATTTATAGGAGAGAATGAGGATTTAGCAGATGGATTAATGGCACTAAATTAGGTCTGTGAGGATTATGGAAAGCAAGAAATTGTGTTCAGATAAATCTCCCAGATTTTCTCAGGTTCAGTGCCTGAGGTGGTGCTATGTGGGTCATGTAAAGGAGGATGTGTCCCTCCTGCTCTGGGACACCCCTGTCACCTGCTCAGAGCTTCCTGTGATTCTGGTGCTGCACCACAAATGGCCCCACAGTAAGAGCTCAGCCAAGGCAGAGAGTGAAGGGGGGGAGCAACATGACTCCTACAGTGAGTGTGCAAGACTTGATGGGTTAAAAAGTGTGAAGATTGTTAGCTGCATTCAAAGAGAAGTGCTTAATGTTTTTATGGGAAGATACAGTGAAGCATAAAATAAAGAAATTAAAATTTAGTCTGCCAAAAAACAAACCAAAACCACAAAACACAAAAGTGTCTTCTACTGAGGAATTGCCTCCTGAGATAATCTGGAGGATGATTCACCACTGGTGTTTTTAACATTATTCTGTACGAAACCCTAGAAAATGTACTTTTGGGACTAAGCCTCCCTTAGCAGAGCAATGGGCTTCATGATCAATGAATCTCTGATTTTAATGTCTGCAATTTTCTGAGTATTCTAAATAGTGTTCATATTTCTGCCCAGGAAAGTGCTGCTGCAGAGTGAGAAGAATCTGTGTACTATTCCCATGAAAACAGTGGGATGCAATGAAAAAAAGCTCATGAGTAATAATGAGAGCTATTAGCTAATAGACTAATAATATTTTTCTCATTATGTGGGGTGGGGAGGAGGAGGAAGAAGGCAGGCAGGCCTTGTGCCAGAATCTCTGAGTCACAATTAAAAGTCATGCTGCAATCTTGCAGAATTCCTCTTTTATGGTGCCTGCCATTGAGTCCCCAGCAGGGACAGGTGAATGCTGCCATTCCTTCCATGTGGCACTGTACCCCCACTCCAGTGGCACTGAGTGTCCTCTCTCATGGACATGGACAGAGCAGGCACAATGCCTCATTACTTCAAGTCTCAGCTGTTAGCCATTGTGGTTTTTCTTTCTTCCTTTCTTACAGAAGTCACAGAACTTCCTCCTCTTACAAGAGCTCCCTTCCTCCTCAAGGGAAGAAAGGACACAGCTAAAGCTATAATTTGTGGTTTGTGTCTTGTCTCTCACTTGCAAATGCCTCCAACTGCTGAATTCTCTGCAGGTCCCTTGTGGGCCTGGCTCACAACTCCTGCATGGGTGCTGGTCCTTCAGGGTGAGTGAAATCCACAGTTTAGGCTCTTCACTTGAGTCCTTTCCTCTCTGCACTCATACACAGCCCAGGAGGAGTCTGGATCTAGAAGGATTTCCTGCTTAGTTGCTGTCCAAGCCTGCTGCAGGCAATTTGTTTTCTCTTTTCTCAAGCTTCTCTGTATGTTTTCAGTTGTTTGCCATCACATTTTCCATTTTTTGCTGTTTCCCATCCTCTACAAAAGCCCACATCAATTTTCAGCCACAGTACATACATATGGATGTGTATCCTTCAAAAGAGGATGGAATGTTACAAACATGCAGTTGTAGTGATGGTGATCATGGCACTGAGGAGGAAATAAATTGTGGCCAATTCTTATGATCAGTAGACAACCAGGGAATGATGAGTCTAGTTTGCTGTAACAACTCAAGCTGGCACTGAAATTAGATCTGCACCACTGACAGGGGATTACTGGCGCTATTGCTTGTACAACTCTCCATCTCTTTTGCATGTTTTTTTTGATTTCTCAATGATCTAATTTCTAAACCACACTGCCAGAGTAAAATAAAGATGAGGAACTTGTTTTTTAGTTTTCAATATGGTAAGTCCTGTAATCTTTATCTTGCTTATTAAACTCTTTAAGAGTTTATCAAGCCCTTGTTATAAGCCCTGTGCTGAGCAGTGATGACCTGAAGCAGGAAAGATTGACGTTTTGTGGAGCAAGTGGTGTAGCATTAAAGAGATCCTGATGGCCTCCAGGATAAGTCTAGTTGCTAATAACAAAACAAAACAAAACCAAACATAACAAAGCAAAAAAAACCCCACAAAATAAACCAAACAATAACAGCCAACCCAGCAAACACCCAAACAAAAACAAAACCACAAAAGAAACCTAACAAAAACAGAACACACCAAACTCCTCACT
This sequence comes from Onychostruthus taczanowskii, assembly GCF_017590055.1. Taxonomy (NCBI): domain Eukaryota; kingdom Metazoa; phylum Chordata; class Aves; order Passeriformes; family Passeridae; genus Onychostruthus; species Onychostruthus taczanowskii. The sequence goes on along the minus strand of NW_024498906.1, from coordinate 7,487,322 downwards.
AATTTTGAATAATTTTTTTTCTGTCAGTTTGAATGGTAGGTGATGCATAGCTAATCATAACTGTGCCAGCAAATCTGTCAGCTCTGCCTTACCTAGAAAGTACGGCCTTGTTCTCTAAAGGTTAAACTGCCTCTCTGCCTTCCTAAAATCTCTGTTCTCTACTGCTGTGCTAGAAGTTAAAATCCTGATGCCTGTGTGGTTTAACAATTTAATAGGTATGAAGATAGATAGATAGATAGATAGATAGATAGATAGATAGATAGATAGATATAGATATATATATGTATATAAAATTATTTCCTTCTGGAGCTTGGAAACTAAAACAGCCTAAGAGATTTATGTTTGACATTCTAGATTTTCTGTAGTATTTCTGTGTTGATTTTCATTCCAGTTCCCTCAAAGCTGCCTCAAAACCTTGTCACAAAAACTCAGTGAGTTTTAAACTCGAGATTAAGGTCCAAGAGATAGAGATAGCAGTGAGAGTTTCACAGTTTCATGTAATTGTCCTGTTGTACCAAAGAAGTCAAGTGTACCATTTGAATTTAACATCTTGTCTATAAAAATAACTCTCTACCTGCCAAGAACTTTGATAGTGTGACAATGTCCAAACAATATGGGTTGGTACATAATCAATTTTCTAGTAATAAAACTTCTAGGGTCATTAAGTGGGAAAGCAGAAGGAGAGATTTTTAAATATATATATATATTTTAGCAGCATTTTTCCCATGTAGCCAATACAACAAAAGTTGGTCTATTTAACTGTTCTCATTTCTTTTGGTATGCAGGGGTCTTTAATTTAATTAGGGAATATTATTTAGACCATAAATTCAATTTAGACAGTAGAATTGAGTTTATTACATGAAACTGAGCAGCAAATAACTGTTAATGTGTTTTCCATACCTTTCATCAGTAACACTAGCATATGGTGTTTTCTTATTCAGAAATTAATTATGAAGTCTTTTTTCCAGTCAAGATAGAGGAGTTAAAATCATGAATGAGAACTTAGGAAAACTAATCATAGTAAAAAAGTTTTTCTAACCTAGGCAAAGTATTAGCAAGATATTCCACCCACAAACCTCTTGAAGACAAAGAAAAGTTCTGTTTGAGAAGCGTTTATTTTGAAAATAATTTTTTTCCTTGTGTAATTAATACAGGCATTATTCTGGTGTATAGGGAATTGTTCTTCATCAACTCTTAAAGTTATCATGTTATTAATGTGCCATATAAAAAGAAAGACTTTGCAGCACTTCATTAAAATCAGAAAACGACCAAAATCTTTTGCATGTAGATTGTGCAATGCAGTTTTAATCCTAATTTTGATTGTGTCAGTGACACATTTGCTTTAGCCTGGCGTACTTAGGAGCTTTGCAGTCATGGAGTAGCAGTGCAAAGTGTTCAATAAATGGGAAAAATAAAGGCACATACTGATATTAGATCCTTTGAGCTATAATAAAATTGGAAGATACTAAGATCCCATCAATACTTCTTTTAGCTATTTGTCTCAATAGTCTTTTGTCCTAATTCACAAACATGATCCCTGCACTCATTTCTTTAAACACATAAAATCATCTGGTCTTCCAAAATGGACTGGAAAACTGTATTCTTTTCTCCCCTGTTTTTCCTAACACAGTTACAGTCATTATTAGATCTCCCCTGCCAAGTTTCTATTATATTCAACAACTGGACTTGGATTCGTTTTCCCCACAAGGCAGTCTGCTGTGCTAATGGCCAAGCAATCAGGTCACCTTTTGAAACTACCAGTACAGTGTTTGATTGGCAGACATGTATATTAAAAATAATGTTCTCCTTATGGCTTTTATTTTCTGCTGTGCTCTAGTGTCTGTCTTCTCTTGATAGTTTATTAACTGTGTGAGTGTATGGACATGAAAGCAGTAGTGTCCCTGATCCTTGCCCTACTTATAATATTCCTCTCAGCTCTCCTTTTCAGAGCTGGTTATATGCTGAACCTTAAATGATGCCTTTCCAGCTCTTTTCAGCTCTACAAAGCTGCTCTGTTACCCTTCCAGCTCAGTTTCGTGCCTGTGAGCCAGGGCTCTGTCAGTTCAGCTCCCATCCTCTGCCTCGCACCCTTGCCCACCAGTGACATTACAGAGAAGTAGCAGGCTGGATGCTGCCTCTCCTGGCCTCTCCTCCAGTGACAGAGAGCTGCATCCCTGACTGGCACCCTGCCCCAGGCTGGGGGAGCACAGAATTGTCTCTGCATTGCATCATCAGGTCTGCTGAACAAGAAAAGCCAGGGTTCTGAAATGGCTCTGCAGGTGGATTCCTGCGGGGGGTTACATATATATATATATCTATATTCTGCTCAGGACTTAGGGCTGAGCCCTTCTACACTGTACTTAAGTGCCTGGAAGAGTGCTGGGATACACTCTGATACAGATAAATGCAAAGGCTAATCTACAGAGGAACATTGGGACCACAGAGATTATGGTCCTATCATTTCTTCTTTGCTTCATGTATTTGAAAGTAGAGTAGGACACAGCCCAGGTCAGCTTGTTCTGCTCCTGGTTATAGTCAGCTCTCAGGCACTGCAGTGCAACACTCTCAGGATCATGGGAATCCCACGAGGGATTATTCCTACACATGAAATCAGTCCTAAATAAGAAATAGAAGCACGAGTTCATTGACTGGGATCAGCAACTTACTAAAATAAGTGTGAGGACAGTGGTGTAGGAAACTGAAAGCTTCCCCTTTTTGCCAGTGGGTCCCCAAACAGTCAAACAGCCAAGATTCCTTCTCAGTTACAAATGGGATTTTCTTTTTTTTCAAGGTTTTGATAGCAGCTTCCTACACTAGTTCTGGGTTCTTCCCTCTCCATGGATGTGCTGGATTTTCCTTTCCTTAGATTTTCTGCATGTCTCTTTTGGTTGGCTGCTGGTTGTTGCTATACTGTAGCACGGATATCTTAGGATAGCTTCAGTGCATGTCAGTACACACCCTCAGTAGTTGCCATTTAGTTGTTTACTACATGGCAATCAACTGAAGAACAAATAGCATTTAGCTTGGAAGAAAAGGTTAAGAAGGCACATTAAATTTTTTTTGCAGGTTTTTTTTTTTAAATCATTCTTTAAATGCTTTTAATGTCAGCATCTGAAATAGGTAATTAGTGTTCATTTTTTAGTAAGATTTTCATTGCAGTGACATAGAGCTGAGCTATAGAATCCTCTGCCCTGTGTCTAGTTTGACAAAATAGGATTCAAAATAAAACTCTCAATTCTATATGCTCATTAAAATTGTTCTCATCCTAACAATTCAGATAAAGGACAGAGAAATTATTGTTTAGTTCTTTCCCCTACACTTGCAAAAAGATCTAAATAAGGGTCTTTTTCACATCAATGAAAATATCATCTCCCAATTTTCTTTAAAGCTTTAATTTTCTCATTATCAGAATCTTCCTTTTATAAAGGCTTCAGGTTGCAGACCAGCAGAAATTTAAAAGCACCCTTTCACTATAGTACCTACCTACAGAGGTGCAGGTATAAGCTTCTCACACTACTTTTTGTTCTGACTCATCCACTGCATCTTGAAAAATGTGTTTCTCTTTATTCAGCTGGAGAATGCATTATTTTCCTATCCTTAGCACTCTGAGAAATTGTATATTTTGCCAATATCAGGATATTTTGTATTAAACATGAGTAGCATTTAAGCCAGGAAAAAAAAAGATCAGTGTCTTAATTTATTTCTCTGGCCAAAAAAGTAAAATAAGATACACTAGTGAGCAGAAACAGTAGCAAAGTTATATATTTGACCCACTTCCCCTTCCAATACAGGCAGTTCCTTTCTGCATGGGACTTTCAGATCTCAGATTTATCTAACAGAAACATCTCAGTGTACCACAGGGTTAGTCCCTACAAACAAAATTTGACATTTATAAATGTCTTCAAACCAAAAGGGAATAGCAAACAACTCTTTCAGCATGATTCAGGCTTCAATGTAAATAATGTCTTGCTTAGTTAGAAGAGGGTTTCTCAGGCCTTTTGTAAGGGTGTTGGGTCTGGCTGGGATGGAGCGAACTTTCCTCGTGGCAGCCCATGAGGTGCTGTGCTTTGGCTGAGTGGCCAGAGCAGGGCTGGTTCCACACCAAGGCTTTGGCTGTGGCCAAACTGCTGCACAATATCAACTGCTGCTCTCCTTATGCACATTCACTGCATAGGCTTCTTGTGTTTGCGGGGTTCCCAGATGAACTAAGGAATGATGTATCTGACTTCATGTTCTTAGAAGGCTAATTAATAATTTTGTGACACTATATTGTGTTAAAGAGTGATATACCAAAACTATACTAAACTATTCTAAAGAATACAGAAAGGATACTTACAGAAGGCTAAAAGATACTAAAGAAGACTTGTAACTCTTTCCAGAGCCTCGACACAGCTTGACCATAATTGGCCAATGAGTGAAAACAATTCCCATACAACCAATGAAACAATCACCTGTTGGATAAACAATCTCCAACCACATTCCAAAGCAGCAAAACACAGGAGAAGCAAATTAGATAATATTGTTTTCCTTTTTCTCTGAGGCTTCTCAGCTTCCCATGAGAAGAATCGTGGGCAAAGGGATTTTTCCAGAAAATATGACTGCCACATTGGCTGGGGGTGGATGAGGGCTTTGGAGGGGACACAGCTGGAGCACATGACCCAGATTGACAAGGGGATATTCCATACCAGATAATGTCATGCTCTACAAGAAAAGCTCAGTGAAAAGGGTGAAGAAAAAGGGTGTTCTTCTTCCCTATTGGATGTGCTGAAGCCGAACTTTCCAGTAAATGGATAAACATCTATGGATAAACATTAATTCCACTTGTGTGTGGAGCTTTTGCTTTCCTTGTTAAACTATCATTAACTTGATCTACACATCTTCTCAATTTCCTGCCAGAAATTGTTTCAGAAATGTCCGGACATACAAGTTCAAGAGCTCTCCAATCTGGTTTTGTTAGTTTGTTTAGTTGTTGATTTTTTCCCCAGCATGCATAGAGGTTCTATGATTCAGTGATCAACCCCATACCTACTGTTGTCATTCTGGTCAGTTTTTAGATGCATGTAAGAAGTTCCTGGATAAATGGAATCCAGATATAATAGAATTCTGGAACTGTATCTTCAGTGATATTTTTAAGGCTCAGTCATATGTTCTGCTGATGAGTAGAAAGTGCCTAAGAACAGCTGCTGGATCACTTTGCTGGAGTGTTGGTATTTCTGGCTAAAGAGGAGATTAATTACCCTGGAAGTAGAAACAATTTGTAATAATAAGAAGGATCAATTTTGAGATATGTTTATATGATTGTGACTCCTAGGTCCTTCTGAGAGACTGAGATTTAACTTTACCTCTCAAAATCACTAACCAAAAGTACATTTAGGGTTCTTAATAATTTATACTCTTTCAAAAATAAACTTTGCAAAACTTACATTCAGACTATTTGCAAATGTACCTGGGTCCCTTGCAGAGGTAATTTCAGAGAGAGTCATGCTGTGTAGGAAATCTAAGTAGTTATGGACATTTGCTACTGAATTAATTTATTAGATACTTGATCCAATATTGTTGTAGCACAAAGCCAGAAAACCTTCTTTGTGTCCCTGTTCCCAAAAGATTTACCAACACATGGAAGAATGGACAAGCTATAAAGAAGGTTTAATAAAACAGTATTTTGGGGAGAAGAGGTTTGTCAGCAGCCACAGCTCTCTCACCTTCAGCAGAAATAGGAGATGCAAAAAAGTTCTGGAAATGTATTAGTACACCCCACTTGGAAGCTTCTCAAAAAAAAAAAAAAAAAAAAAAAAAAAAAAAAGGCTGTTGTGCCTAATTGACACATTTATGAGTCACAACAGCAGCGATTAACCAAAATTATAACCACTGCACTGGTGGCTGCACATGCAGGGGGCAGCAGGACAGGATCCCAGCAGCACTGCTGACATTTCCATGCTGTGACAGAGGTGGGCACAGCTCTGTGCCAGAGCAGCTTCTCCTGCTTCTGCACGGAGATCAGGGCACTGTCATGCCATGCCTTATACATCCAAGGGCCTGGATATTCAGGGTTTGTATTTCCAGCAGGAACAGTGAACTAGAGTGGGTTTTCATCCTCATCTTGGAACCATCATACTGAACAATAAATGACCAGCTCCAGAACACACACAGTGTTTGTGACAGAGCACAGAATTATGCTCTAATGACTGATGAACCAGATTAATGCCTTTCTTAGTGGATTGCCCTTGTTTTAATCAACTGAGACACCTCAGCATCAAGTCAAAATTGGATGAGAAACAAGCAAATGCACCATGAGTGCTTTTTATTTAGTAACAGTGGTGAATAATTAATTGAAGAAATGACAAAAAGGCATCACACATTTTCTTAAAAATTAATTATAGCAAGTAGATATTTTAAGCTGTTCTATTGAGTGCCTAAGTACATGACCTGCACTGTTGTGACAAGCAAGGAAAAAAGGACAAAGTATCAACTCAAGTAAAAGAACTTAAAAGCTCTAAATAAGGAAAAAACTAGCAAAATAATGCTGTTTTATTAATAATCTCAATTTATATACCCATAAACAGATTTTTTAATTAACTATTCTTAGGAAGCAAGCAAAAAAACATTCTGAAATTTTGTGCAAGGACATAAATTTTGATGAAAATCCAAAGCAGGGACAGTAGCTTGGAAGCCTTCAATTAAATTGTTTGCTTAATTTCTTCCATAACTGTTTCAGTGCACTGGAGGTAACTGGAGAAAAGCCCGAAATTCTGAAATCTGAGTTATGTTTGGTGTTATATGAAGCAATTAAATGTTGAAATGCAGCAAGGGCTGTCTGAAGGGCTGCCTTGAACAGGGCTGTTCCAGAGTTCAGCTGCTGGCTTGGCCTAGGCACGCTGTAAAAATGGCAGTTTTGAAAATTACATTATTTATTGTGGTGTCTCAATATCACTCTTTTATTTGAGAATAAACATTTCAGCCATTGCAGGGTTATTCAGGCTGATGTTCAGGGTGCGTGGACACTGCTGGGTGCAGGGAACATCTGTGATCAGGAGGAACAATCGCCTTCCCACTGCTTGCTTTGGCACACCTGGACACCAGCTACTCCCTGCTCAGGGCCAGTTTCACACTCTGAGGCAGTACTGGGGGTAGTAAGGGAGTGCTTCTTACCTTCCTGGAGAGAACAAGGCTGTGCCCTGTTTGGACCCTCATTTTGAAAGACCTTTCTAGACATTGTGTGAGGAAATGTGTATATCTGTGCTAGACCAGACAGACAGGTTGCATGTTTAGTGATTCCTGCCCCCTCAGTGCCATAAATTTCTCTAAAGACCTGAGAACTGTGTGCCTTCATAGATGCCTCCACTCCCTTTAAAGATTGTTCCAATAAAGTGATATTAAATTCATTGCTGACAAATTAATTAGCTGAGTTAGGCCATTGGATCAAGAATGCACATTAGATCTCTCCTACAGATTATGGGGAAGAAAATTCCTGTGTCAAAGGATGAATAAACTGAGGGCTGTCAACATAGGAGACACCCTGGGAAAAGATACTGAAAACAATTATCTTATTATAATTTAATTATCTTAGGGGACCTATACACTACATTAGAACAGTGGAGTAACTTCTTTACAGTCCTAAATTATTGTTTTTAACAATTAGAAGATATAATACAACTGAGCAGGTCTATATTGCTTAGCTGGAAATAGAAATTGTATTTTTTTCTTGTATATATGTGGTGACTAATTTAATCAAATTCCAGGCTAGAAAGTTTGCTGATGTTCTTAGTGAGTACATAGCTGGAATAGCACAGAAAGCCTTAGAAGAAATCTGTGGAGCTTTCATATTTTTCTGTCACTTCTGTAATCCAGAAAAGCTGCCTGTCCAGGCTGCTCAAGATTAATTGTGCCTGAAAGCAATAGAAAATGGATCTTTAGCTTTGCATATTACTGCTTATCATATAAAAATACTCAAAAGCTTTTCTCTATTTCCAAAGAGTGAGCAGCTGGTAGTGACTTTTTCCTGGTTACATTTCATATTTTTCAGTGTTGGTAAATCAAAAAGCTTCTATTTTATATTGCATATGTAAGTGGCCATCCACTCATTCATACATGAATTTATATAGGAAATACAATTAAAATGTCTAGAATTTGAAAATGGCAGAACACCTCCATTGACTTTGCACCCCCCAGCCCTTATGCAACCCTGTCATCCTGTGTCTGAATATTAAAAAAAAAAAAATCAACCAAAGATCAATTAATATTTCCTCTACAGGACTTTGGCCTCAGTTAACACACAGATGCCTCAATAATGAAGTGGAAGAATGGGATTTTTTTTTTTTAATAAATCCCTTTTCCTTGTTCATTTCAGAGATGACAGATGGATAGTGGTTGAGGCAGGGAACTGTAGGAACAGAAATGTGACTTTTTTTCCTGAGTAAATTAGTTCTATACCTGTCCCTTCTGAGAACTCAGTATGCAATGATTTGAGACTCTGATATGTTCCTCATCTTGAACTGTCTGGTCAGTACCTGTAGGTTTGCTCTGCAAAATGTTGAAAGGTTCAGTTGCTGGCAAAGTCCATGAGAATTAATCCATCAAATAAGATCTTATGTAATGCTAAAGTACCATTTTAACAGTCTGAAGTATTTCACATTGGACACCCAATATCTGTATCTCAGCTCTCTGTTCCCTAAATGGAGATAATGCCGTCAAATTTCACATGGTTTTTACAACGATGTGAATTGTCTGCAAAGCACTCAGATTCTGGGGTGATGAGCATCATAGAAAAGCCCTGGAGGAAATTAATAGTTTTGTTTTCAGAGCAGGGCTTGAACAGTGTTTTTTTCTATATTAGACCCAGGGCAACATATTGAACAATGAGGCCAAGGCAAATATTGAACAGCTGCTAATTAAGTCCTTTTGATGCACTAAGTAGGAGTATTCTTGAGAGAACAGAATGTGTGATCCTGTAATTAAAAACTACATTCCATATGAAAAAGGTGGCCAAATTAAGGTCATACTGCTAGCCTGGATTCTGTCCATTTCTAATTTTTGGCAGCCTCACAGTCATGATCATTTTCTTCTGAGAGAAAATGGTATGTGGCTGTTGTAGAAGCAAAACCAAATCAATGGTGTGGTCTTGTCATCTACTTCATGCACGAACAGAACCAGAACCTTAAGTGTTTGTTTCTCTTCTCTATGAATTAACTAAGTAAAGGAGAGCAGCAGCAGGATGTTTTCCTCCTGGACCAACACCAAAGTGGGATGAGATACATGTTTCCTTAAACAGCAGGTATGAGTTTTGGGAATCAAAGATTTTATTTCGGACTGAGTAAAAAGGTTGCACAATCTTTCATGTCACCTCCAAACACCTTTTACCTTCTATCTATCTCCTCCCTCAGTGCAGCTTGTATTTTCTGATTCTTTTCTCAGTTTTCTTGCTAAACCTCTCCTTGTTCTCTATTCAGTTCATCCTCTATGCCTCTCACATCTGCTGCCAGTCCCACTCTCTGTCTCAGGGAAAAAAATCCCAGTTCCCATAGTTTAAAACAAATTATGATCAAAGTGATTTATTGATTTGTTAATGACAGGTCAGGAACTATACATTCAAGATCAAGGTCAATAACACAGTTCTAGACAGATACAAATACATTGTATAGATACCTTCACGTTACTAAATACCTTTCCAGAGCTGATGTCTAAAAGTCACAACCACACACGTGTGTGTGCTCACACACATTGGCACCGTCTCCTCCATCAGGAGAAGCTGCTGGCCAGCACATTACTTGGTTACTATTTAATCTGAAAGTGTGATACATGCAGCATTATTTATGGCTCATATAAAAAAAATAATTGCACATTACACCATATACCAGAAGATCAAGATATTTATTAAGCAGAGGAAGGCAGAAAACAATAAAATAGCAACAATTTCTTGACTGATCTGCCACTCTCCAGACAGCAATATATCTTTCTTAAGTCAAAAACTTAGGAAGATGAAGCCTTACTTCGCAATAAATAGATCTTTGTACTGTCTGTAGATTTTTAATTTTTTTTTTTCCCTTGAGTGATTTCTGTACAAGTGAGATTTTACAGTCTGTGTTTGGAATACATGGGGAACATTCAGGAGTCCCTCCAGCTCCCACACTCTGTGGAGAAAGAGAGACATTGTGTTAAGAATGACTATTGAAGTCATTGAACTTCACTATTGTGAAGTTTTATATTTTCCCTTTTAATGTGGTTGGTACATTAAAAGAAATGTACACTGGACTAACATTTGACAAGTAAAATCAAGTTACTGGCAGCAAAAGGGCAAATCCGAAGGCTGTTTATATAAGTATGTGGATGACATTTTAAAAGCTGCACCTTCTTAAATCCTTTAGCCAGGTCTCACTGCATACCTGGGGATTAAAATTATTTACATGCAGGTTTATTATGCAAATTTAAGAATATGAGTTCTGTGATGTCCCTGTTCTCACTGACCTCCTAAAATAGCAGTGTAAAAAGCTAGAAATTGAAATCTCAAAAAAAAAAAAAAAAAAAAAAAAGAAAAAAAAAGAGAAAAAGAGAAAACATGAATGAGATACTGTTATTTTGTCCTGGGAAAAATATTGTTTTTCCTGTAGACCTCAGATAAGTTTGCAGACAACAAAGGACTGGCTGATGAACAAGCAGCTGAGTTGTGGGTAATATGCTGAATGGTTTGAAAGACGTTGTTGTGTACTGCCTGACCTACATCTGAACAACTTGCAGCCTGGGAAGGGTGGAGAGGATTATACTCATCATTCAATAGTTTCTAAAGTAAATCATATCTGGTACTCTTTGTTCTAGGTGCAAACAATGTGTAAGAAAATCTTACACAAGAATCCTGTCTTTCTAGGGAAAGTAGTGACAGTAGGCAAAGAATTTCTTCAAATTATTTTCTATTCTTTATGGTGTCAATGACAGTTGGACAAAGTTTTAATAGCTGTTAGTCTTTGTGGCTCTGCTTGTTGTTTGCTAATGCTGTCCTAGAGGAAGATAAATTAAAAGGTAGACAGCATGCAGGAGCAAGGACTCTCATCTGCTTCACAGAGTAAGACTGTGAAAAGTCAGTACAAGATATCCTGAGAAAAAGTTTCAGATTAAAACGAAAATTACTGTTGGGTTAGCTGCACCACCAAATAAATAAAGAATATGTAAGGTAAATGATGAAATTTAGACAGTACTAAAACAGTTAACAGGTAGAAATTAATTGCAGAAGACATTTAAGAGAGTGAAACTGTAGGATTCTGTATGTTTAAATTCACATAATAACAATTTCAGCTCAGCTGAGGTTGAAAAGTGAGCTGAATCTTGTGTTTTAAAAGCAAAAATATTCAGTGATGTCTGACTGCTATGGTAGACTTCACAGATTTGTGCTTGGTTAGAAGATATCACTGCAAAAGCAGGTTTCAAGCAATTCAGTGGAAGCAAAGTATAACTTCAGAGGTCATTGTGCACATCAGGATTTCAGACTCCTTCCAGTGAAAATAATTACACATATCTGTACGTAGTAGGGTAAGTCCAGTGATCTGCATTTAGTTCACCGAAGTCTAATTTAATAGATGTTTTATCTTTAATTGGGAAGGAGATATTGAATCTAGTTGAGCGACCCTGTGTTATATGACTTGAATGCTGCAGTCCCAATATTTCACAAAAGAAATATCATGAAATCTCACCCCCACTGCAAGCAAAGGCTCCTTGAGGCTACATATCAACCATAAACTTTGTTCCCATTCATGGAACAGACATGAAGTTTCAGGTTCAGAAATCCTGTTAGGAATTGTCCTGGTGAGTGTTGTAGAGCCTACAATTACAGGTATGGTTTAATCACCTCTTCACAGTCACATATTAAGGAATTTACACATGTAGGTAGGCATTCACTTTTACAGACTGAGGAGAATATTATTCCTTAACATGACTTCCTAACAGGTAGCCTGAATCATACAGAAATGCCAGGAAGAAATGACTTGTATAAACTTACAACTTGGACTGGAGAATATTTTTCAATTTATCCTTTTTGCCTGATAGGACTGGATCAATCTGTTCATTTCTTTAATTCCAAAGTATACGAAATCCCTGAAACTGGACAGAAATTGCATTGTGTATCAATGACCATGACTGAACTAGCACAGCTCCCTTCTTTTGTAAGCTCCTTAAAAGACTGAGCCGCTCTGGAAAGGAAAGGAACCTGAAATAATCTCTTCTTTTGAATAGAAATAACTATGGCTCTGGTGCTTTGGTGTGACCTTCATGCTGTCAGCATGTATTAGGTGTACTGTGAAGTTTACCAGACCAGAACTCAGGGGACTTTGGTTGAGGGATGCTTAAGCTGTGAATTTCTGACAGCCTTAGGCACTGAATCATGCAGCTCAACCAACTTGGTGGCCTATCTCAGCATGCACAGTAGCAAAACTTAAAGTACCTACTTAAGTTTGTGTTGAAAATTTTGGTGCCCGTGCATGCCCAAGAACTCTAATAGAAAAGCAGCTTTTTTTTTTTGGTTTTGTGGTTTTTTTGTTTTATTTTTTTTTGGTGTGTTTTGGTTTTGGTTTTTGGTTTTTGTTTTGTTTGTTGTTGTTGTTATTGTTGTTGTTGGTTTTTGTTTTGTTTTGTTTTGTTTTGTTTTGTTTTTGATGAATCCCCTCATATTTAAGTACATGAATGAAGCCTAAAATGAAACTGAAGTGCCGCAATTCCTTTGTCAGGCTCTGCATAAGGTCTCTGGAACTCTGGAAGAAAACTTGCCTCTTTCATTAGGAATGTCTGTCAGCACGAAAAAGATTTAAAGGTCATTGGTTTGCAAAGTGGTATGAGCAGAAATTCAAGGCTGGTAGAGCAAGTCTCGCTGAGGAAGCTGAAAGGAAAGGATGAAACACCTTTATTCTCCTTGCAGGGTCCCTGAGTTCCTCCAGTGCTCTTCTGTTTTGGTCTGTGCAGGACTTCTCTGATGGATTGATGAACTTTGCACTGTGTGGCTTTTGAGAAGGAACATGCACCAAGGATCACTGGAATGTACACACCTCACTGCAAAGATAAGGGGAATCTGGGCACTGATTTTCTGTGGATTTTGCAGAGCAAAAATTAATGGCAACCTCATTGTTGATAATAAAGAAAAAATTTAAGAGACATATGTTTTGTGGAGATACCCATCCCACTGAATTTCAGTGTCAGTGCCTTCTGCGGCTTAGGAAATCATCTCTCTTTTGAGATGCTTTAAAATGTGAAGGAAGCACATTAGCAATGATTTGTATAAATACCAAGCATCATAACTTCAATTCAGATACCATAATACAATATGGTATCAGCTCTGTGAACACATTAATATAATAGAAAAAAAAAGGATATCCTTAGGAAGAAATAATACAATTGGGAATATAGAAAACTGAAGCTGAAGACGAGCATGATTAAAAAGGGTTTTGCCCTCTTTATCTTTCAAACATGGATTGGTGGGTCTAAATTCTTCAGCTGTTGTTGTTATAGTACAAATATTAAATAATTTACTTTTACAGATCACAGTTTATAATGTTATTATCCAAAATCAGAGTTATGCAAATAGGCCATGAATGGACTTTTTCTCAGCTGTTAACGTCAGTATGAAGAATAAATATGAGTATGAGTCATGTTCCCTGTTGTACTGAGAGATCAATTAATATGAAGATTATTATTCCAAACTATAACTCCATGCAAGGTCTCTTAAGTGAGGTCTATTTTATGTTAAGAAAATCTACTTGTATAACTGTCAGCACTCAATCTAGTGGCCTTTAAGGCCTAGTATTGATGTACTGCTAGGCACAAAAAGAAAAATAAGTTTGCAACGTCTCCCAAATTGTGTAAGTTATGCAAAGGGCTGTGCATCATCATTTCAAAATTACAAATGAGCTACCTTGGCATTGGGTGGTTTCACTGTTGTTTTTATGCACTTTTTTTCCTGTCTTTTTGTCAGCCTTCTCTACAAGGAGTTTTCTTGCTTTAGATAAGGTAGGCAAAAGAGCTGCTGAATCCAGTGGGACTTTTATTCTTGCATTGTTTTCATGGGGAAGATGTATCAAAATGGACTTTGGGTGTGAAGAAGATACATTATTTATTATTACTGTGGAAAGAACTATGAATGTTCTTTTTGGCTGTTCCTTCTGGTTTAAAACTGGTGGAAGAGGTGAATTTTTGTTCAGCTGTCTTAGTTTTTTTGGACTACTTGTTTATATTTTATATTACCATAATGTTAGTATAAATATGGTTTACAATTAATTTCAATTATCTATTTTTCCACAGTCTTGTTTGAGAAGGAACCATATAACCAGAATTATTGACATGATTATCACAATAGCACCTGAAGAACAAAATCACAATTCCTCATATCATCAAAGGACAGAAAATTCAGGGACATCAATTGGGCTTTCATAGCTGTGCCATCTCAGTGCTTAAAAATGTGTTTGTCTCTACTGAGGTGATGCAAAAATCTGTAATGAAGCAAGCTGTCTTCCGCTAAAGCTGGTAGGATATCGTAACAGTTTCCAAAGATTACTTCACAGCAATGGTAAGAAACAGGCATTTCTGAAAATGTAGAGGATTTAGCAGTCTACCTACAGCCTGTAAAAGAAGGCTGAGGATGTGAGAAGAGGGAGCTGACTTCAAAGGCTGCATCTCTGCCCAGTCATAATCCACTCCTCTTTGCTGTACAAAAAACTTAGACAGGAAGCAGGGGAGATGAAGATCTGCTGATGGCAGATAAAGAATCAGGTCACAGATTTATCTAGGTAGCTTACCCTTCTCCCTGATGAATCCCCTTCAAAAGTCTCGGTGGGTGTATGGACCCATGAAGAGATAAACCTTGGATTCAGAGCTTCAGCAAAAGGGCAGAGCCCAGCACCCTCTCATGCTGCCTCTATAGTTTTTCGGTAACTTGCTCAGTGTATTATTACTTTGTTATCCTTTTGAGGCATGAAACTCTCAGCAGTCCCTGTGCATTATCCTTGGGAAGCCTTTAGAGCTCAGAGCCATTAGTAGTGCTTAGAGCAAAGATGCCTGACTCACTCTTTGAATGATCTTGCTGGGGCCAGACCCTCAATTTTTGGGCAGCCCAATACCTAAAATCTTTGAACTGTGCCTTTAGGCTTATTCAGGAGTCACTGAAACTGAGAACAAATATGAGGCCTTGTACTTAATTAATTGTGGGGGATTTTTTTTGTTCCTGTTGTTTATATTGCTAAAATAACCTTCAGTGAAGTGTTTTTTTTTTTTTTTTTTTTTTTTTTTAATGTTTTATCACAGTGCATTGCTTTCAGTGTTCACCAAATGTAAGGGCAGTCTAAATATTAAAGGATTTTACAATCAAACATAGTATCAGGTCATATGTGAAAGACAGATGTCACCAAGCAAGGAACAAAAGTACTAATGCTTTCAGTGCAAAAGGTCTTTATGAGTTTTGTGAGAAACTGTCTTCCACTGAATAAGGCACCATCAGAAGACAGCAAAGGAAAGAAGCTGGAAGTTCCTGAGACTAAGAGGAGCAACAGGCACTGGAATGAATGATGCCTTTGGAGCAGCTCCTGGTCATAAAATCAAAACAGGCTCTGCAAGCTGAAGACTAAGGTTGGCCTGGAGACACTAGAAAAAGAAAAAAAGAGTTCTTGGCAAATAGCTCTGTTGAGATTAAATAACAAAGAAGGGTTGTAGGATGGGGTTGAGATTTTCTTTTCTAGTATAAATTCTTGGATTTCAAGCAGAGGAGGAGGCGGAAATTCCATGTGCTAATCATGGCTTAGGATAGGAAAGACTGTGTACAACATCAGCTCTTATTGCAACATTGAGGGGGAGGGAGAGTTTGGCATAAACTGCAAGGACATTTAAGCCAAATCTGCTAAAAACTGAAAGCAGAGGGCTCCAGCAATCACTTAAATTTAGCTAAAATTATATTTAAAAAATGAAAGTCTGAAAAGGACTTGTGGCTGTTATTCTGTCTTTCCTTTTGACCATGGCTGCTTCCTGCCTAACACGCATTCAGCAAAGGGTCTCAACAGGTGCTCAGGTTCAAACACACAATTTGGATTATTCATCCTCTTGAGTGTCTCACTGAATGATGAGTATAGCAATTGGTAATACCAATTGCTATACTCACAGCAAAAGTAATGAAGTCAGTTTTGGGCTCATGAAACTGTACAGCTGTAATGAGGAGCAGAAAAGCATATGGCTGCATAGTTCAGTCCCTATCCCCTGTATCAACCCCTACTAATTCTTCCTGGTAAGGGTGGATGCAGCAATGTCTGACAGATCACACATTTAATAGCTCTGTAATACCCATTGTGAGCACAGGTGTGGAAGAGCCACCCTGCACTGTCTGTCAGAGCCTGCAGGATGCTGTTGGTGACCCTAGCTCCTGACCATTGCTAATGACCAGTTCAGTGAGCTGAGCTCATTCCTGGTGCTGTGCCCACTGACACCATCCTTGGGGCCAGGGATTGCTGTGGCCACTTCCTCCTTCCTTAGTTCCCTGACTCATCACTCTGTGAACTTTCCTCTTTTGTTTGGTTTTTTCATTGGTTTGGTTTTTCATTTGTTTGTTTTCTGCTCATTGCTGAGTGCCTTTCAGAGTTAACACCTGCAAAAGGAATGCTATTATGAGATGCTATTTTCAGTGTGCATGTGGTTGCAGGGTTCCAGGATTAACAGTTTCTGAAGCCTGAAGAATATCTGCACAAAGCAGTCCATGTAATTTTGTCTAAAAGCTCTTTTTTCAAGCCCAATACCTCACAGCTGAAGTAGAAGATATCTTTTTAAAAACACACATTTAATAAAAGCAATAGAATATTTTTTCTTGGTTCTTTGTCAATGATTCCAATGGTTAATGCTCTGCTATTAAAGGTTATACCTTCATTTCAGCCTGAATTTCTCTAGTGTTAACTGCCAGTCAGTAACTCTTACTGTATTTTGTTTATTTTTTTAAAGGAAATGCTAGTTTTCTTTTGTCACGTCTACATATAGATTGTTTCAAAATCACATATCCTCCTTCTCCATAGGAAACAGCTTCATTCCGAGATATGTTTCTGCAATAATCTTTTTGAGTCATTTCTGAGACTGTTAAATTTGCAGTGTTCTCTTAGAAACATGTCAGAATTACATACAGCTCACCAGTGGTGGCCTCTTCAGCCCTGCCTGTGGAGACTGTACCTGTTCCCTCCTTCCTGATAACATTCCTGTTTCACATTCAAAGAGTGCCAGAGTCCTGTTTATCACAGCTTTGAACAATAAAAACCCACAATTCCCTGCACCTTTCCAGAATAGTTGCTTTTCAGGATAAAGTCCCACATCCTTTAGCTTTGTTCTGTGTCAATAATGCACTCAGCTTAACTTCAGGCAAGTTTTGTAAGGAGAAATATCTCTTTTGAGATCAGCATATATACTCAGAAAAGGAAGAAAAAAGAGAAGCCTTGGGCACGTGAGCTCTCTTCATTTCTGTGTGGAAACTGATAAAAATCAGACAGATATGGGCCGGAATATTGAAAAGCCCAGACACTACGGCACTAATATATTTCAAACCAGTAAGGGATGCATCTCTCATGTCCCTGGTGACATATCTAATTATTGAAGGATATTGTCTATTCTGTGGCAGCTTTTCTCTCTCATTTCCAGCTCACCCTTTTTTTACATTCTCTTACTAAGAGCCGTCCTTCAGCTAAAGAAGGTTTTGTGCATGATATTTGTGGTTGGAGTGCTTTTCCAGTTAAATCCATTGATCCAATAGAAAAACAGTGCCTCTTCTTACAAACCTTGCCTCTATTTTATACAACTAAGCCACAACAGCTGCAATAACATTACTACTTTTAGCTGTATCAAATGCTTGTATATTTGGAGTCAATTTACCAAATGATCTAAATAGACATCTTTGGATCAGCTTTGTCAACTGCAAGCTTTATCCAGAATTCTTTAAGGATTTCTTCAGAATTATATTTAATAACATCTTACTGTTATTAAATATTTCAGTGTCTCTCAAATTATTTGTTCCTCATTTCATCAAGTAGAAAATGAAGATTGAGAGCAGAAAATCTTTTTCCAAATCTCAAGTAATTTATGATTTCTGCACAGGTTATTTTAATTTCCCTGATAGAAGTAATTCAAAAATTAATTTTGTTTAAAAAATTGCTCTGGTTTTGCAGCTCCCTAATGCATATTCTGACATGCTGGAGAGAAAAAGTCTTGTTTAAATGTCTTTCATCTTGTCTCTTTCACCAATCTGAAACTATTCCTCTTCCTACAGACAAGCAGAGGAACTTTCTTTCCCCCTTCTTGAACTTACCACCTCTAATTTCAGAGCTCCTAGTCCTTCAGCAGCTTAGCTAATAGCTTAGGACACCACATAATTCAATATTCTCTCAGCATTTGATGAAGTCAGGTACCTGATGAGTCCAGTGACTTTGAACTGACCTGCCTTGATGGACCAGGCATGTTGGCACCTACAGAACATGTTTTATTTCTGTGTTTCTCATGGATTTAACTCAGTCTCATGGGCAAGTCAGTCCTTCCATCTGAGTGTAAGGTTAAGCTGAGCTTCTCTCAGCTGCTCAAAACAAATCCAACACTCTGAGCAGATACTGTGAGATACAGAGGAAAAAACCCTAATTTTTGTGATCATCAGAAGGCATCATCAAAGTTCAATAGCAACCAGGACTGTCCCTTGCTTATTTCTGTACTGAAATTATTGAGGAAAACTCCAGTCAAATAATGTTTATATGAAGATGAATTCACAATTAAGAAACCAACTTTGTGTTTTCTTCCAGTGAAATCGTGCAAAGTATTTGTGACAGCAGTGTTTTCTCTACTCTTTCTTTTGATCAAATCCTGCATTGTCTCATGCAAAGATCTAATTGCATCTTATTACAACCAACCTACTCATCAGTCAAGAATAAACAAAAAATGCAGATTATTAATATCTCCAATTCACACTTTACATAGTTATAAGCTTTATTTAAGAGGAAGCAGTTTGGATTTTATATTACTTTTCTCATGATACAAAAGCATTTAAATATTGGTGTAATTCTATTTAGGAACTCACTTATAACTAGCTGGTGAATATGAATATTGCTGATAACAAAACAGGAACAATTCTGACTTAACCAGAAAATAATTAAATATGATCATTAAAATATGCACGCTTTGTAATAATAAGCCAGTCTGGTCAACTCCTTTTATGTAAGGGTATAGTGTGCCAATGCCAAGACTATTAGTGTAAATGATCCCAATAATGCTGCTATCATTTAGTAGTGTTTATTTTACCACTGAAAGAGACTGAAAGCATAAATTATAAAAAGAATGAATGAAAAGATTTACATTTGAATGGATGGCTGTTGAAGGATCAGGCTGAGGAGGGTGGTTACTTTTGATTGTGAGAATTTTCTCATTGCTTATGCACCTATCTCTATCCTGGTAACTCAATAACCAGTCAAACATTATGCAAAGAAGTACCTTTAACAATCTATCAGGAGGAAAAAAGGAACATTTCAACACTGAAATCCTGATCCTGCATTTCTAAAATTTGTTTGAGTTTTCCTGTTGACCTCAGTGAGCATTAACATGCAGTTTTATATTTCAGCAGCAGTTCAGTTTCCATATAATCAAGACTGCAATTATCAATTGCTTCTCTTTCCCCTAAAAATCTGTCATAAATAATGCCTTTAGTATAATGATAATAAAGTCATCATACTGCAAAACATTCATAGATTGATATCTCTTGCCTTGACATCAAGTGTTTTGGCTTTACTTCACAATCTATTCCTTAAGGTAAGATGGAAAAGGGTCTTGGATTTTTTGAAAAAGCAGATTGCTATGCTGTGAAAATGTCCATGTCATTAGAATGAATTACTTTGTGATAGGGTCAAATGTGGCTTTTAAAAGGCAGAGTGGGATTTCCTTTGTATAGTTCAAATCTGAGGCCACAGAACTTGTATATTTGATCTGCCTGCAAATGGGTCCTTTGTGAAATCCTGTATTAACAATAAATGCATCATGGAGATGAATTTGTTCAAAAGTAAACTTCCCTCCACTCTTTCATGTAAAGCAAAGAAAACAGTAAAAAATCCCTAGTAGAGGTTATTTAGTTACCAGGGTATAGATGCATAAGCATCACTAGGACTTTGTTAAAGGTGAACATTGCCAGGGAGGATGACTGTGCATGTTGTACCTGCAAGTGACTGGGACTGACATGAGACAACTTTATAGAGCCTCCACAATGTTCCACCTCAAACCAAGAGACAACTCTACTTGAATAATTTCTAATACCAAACCCAAATCTGTATTGCACCTTCACATGTGGAGAATTTAGAAAAGAGTCAGTGGGGTCTAGAAATAAGATTTTTTTTGTTGTTGTTGTTTTTGTACTCACCTAACCTTTCTTTCATAATTATCTCCCTTGTATGACTGGCCTGTGTCCCTGAAAGGCTTTAACTTGTGATAGATTCTGAAACACCAAAGGGGTTTGGAAACATTTTCCTCCTTCTTTAATCCCATGGTATGGGGTAAGTCCCCTGTCCTTTCTCCTCCCCTTGGAACAGCCTCTCCACTAATCATGCTGTAGCTGTAGCATCCCTGGAGAAGAGGGAGGAAGAGCAGGGTGGTGAAAAGGGGTTGGGAGCTCAGCCTTCTCTCCAGCTGTGCCCTGACTCTGCAGATGAGAAAGAGCATCTCTGGCAGAAGCACAGGAGAGCTGTACAGCAGAGAAATGGACCAGAAATTATTGTGCAGGCTCTGACAGGAAAGGACACAAAGTGTTGCAGTGTTGGCTACATCACAGTGTGAGCATGTAAGAATTTTGATGTTTTTATTATTATTACATACATTTAGATTGTAATAAAGTGACAGAAACTGTCTGTCACTTATCATCACTGTCAATGACTCTACGTGCCCTGCCAGGTGTGGAAATTTGTCTTAAAAGTTTACCTCTGATTCTGACAGGAAATGTAACCATGGAGAAGAAGGGCATCTGCAGGTCTAGAATGATTTGTGTGACCTGCACCCCCTTCTGTGACTATGTCCCAGCTGCCTCTGAGAAAATCAGCAGAGGTAAAACTGTGGCTATGGTGATTGTTCTGATGGGATGGTTTTGTCTTAAAAACTGTAAAATGCTGTTGACAAAAAGTTAGGCAAAAAAACAAAAGTGTAAAAAATGTGAATAATTTTGACATGTTAATATATGTCTTTAAATTCTAACACAAATATTAACAAAACACCTGCTTGGATAATTCTTCTTCCTGTTCAGATTTTTCTTTATCACCATGTGAAATTACTACATCTACAGAATACCTCAATTTATGCAACCATGGTTTCATGGTTGTAATAAAAAGTGTGCAAAGGAATCCCAGAATGATTATGTTCCATACTGTTGTGGAATCCATTTCATGGTCATATTCTTGCCATTGCTTTTCTTTGCAGAGCAGTGACCCTGAGAACCCAGAGGCAGTGTGTGGAAGGATGTAGTGCCATTCTAGGTGCTTTATATTGCCTTTTATGACAGAAATCTTCAGGTTAGGCCTTAGTTTCTCCAGAAATCACCCAGCAACAAGGAGACAAAGGAATTCCTCATTGGAAAAATTCCTACTAGTAGCCCAAAGAAACTACTATTTTTTTTTTCTCAAAAAGAAAAATGTATCACAACTCTTTTTGGTAATATTATAGCATCTTGGTATCAGGTTTATCTAAGATTCAGTCTTGAATCACTGCTTCAGACTTACATTGTCTTAAATCTGGGAAGAACTTAGTCCTATATTTTTATTCCATAGATCTCAGGGAGTTTGAGCTAACTGAAAATTCTAGGTTTCTTTCTTTTTGTCTTGCAGAGATCTCCTTTCATGCATTGCAAGGTTCATTAAGGGGCAAAATCCTCCTCTTCTTGCTCATGCCACATGCTGAAAATTCCTTTTTTGATCTTTCTAGCTTATCAAATCTGCAGTTCATTTCAACTTTAAGTTAAAATATCTCCATTTTCACCCTTGTGCTGTTACAATTTTCTTGAATTTTGAAAAAGCACTTTAGAGGAAGTTTCAGACTCCATCTGAAAGAAACACAAATCCAAGGTTCAAATCACATCCCTTGTGGGATGCTTCAGAAACTTCAGATTCAGGTCTGAATTCCTAGCATCATCAAGAACTTACACAAGTTAAACTCAAAATATGGGGTATTTTTCATCTGTGTTTTTGTCTGGAGTTGTTACTCAATAAAAGACCTGAAGCTCAATGATTGCCCCTCCTTTTCTTACAGAGAATATCAGCCTGTGGCCTTGTTTCTGAAAAAGAGAGGTTTTGTTAAGAGGGACATGACCTACTCTTCACCTTGTCAAGGCACTTTATATGGGAAGAGTTTACGGATCATGCAGAAAAGGCTACCAGCCCTCCTAACTCAAAGACTTGAGATGTTTTGGGTAATTGAAAACAAACTCTGGATAAACCTTTGAACATTTATCTGTTTACTCAAATTGGATCTGAATGTTGAGCCTTCTGAAGTTCACTTGTCCCTGTTTATTTGAAAAATGGATTAGGATAAATTACTGAGCCATCACGAAGGGACAAGAGTTCAGCGTGAGGCAAACCAGCAAATCTCCACTGGAAATTCAGTATAAATTACTGACCTCTACAATTGTCACTTTAATATCAGCTGACAATGTCATTTTTATCAGAAGATCTGCTTTTGTGCCCCCTCTCTTTGCTGCCAGTTGTAAAACTTTCTGACATCTGTGTATTTTCAGTGAGATTTACCAGCCTGTGTCTCCAGCAATAGGCAGAATTTGAATTTGCACTGCACCTGGCTGGCCAATTTCTCTTTGGCTGTCAGCAGGGATCTCTCGCTGTCTGGTTAGAGTCAGTATGAAAAGAAATGTTTGATTTGATGGAACTGTGAGGGAGTAGTGGTTTGCAAGGGAAGGGAAGGTGCAAACTCTATAGAATGCTCACAGGTCCTGTGGCAGGAAATAAAGCAGTTCAGACTGGAGAAGCAAATTCAATATATGTAATCAACTGTGATTTCTCCCTGATTATCTCTGGACTAATTAGGGAGGGTTTTTTTACAGCTAATCAGAGGTATCTGGAAAGAAGTAATTTGCATAGCTTCAAGTCAAATTATGTCATGAGGACAGCTGAGCTAATGTAAAATGGCATTTACTGTAAAATGAGTACATATTGCATTCAAAAAGGAAACAAAGGAGCGATGGAAACCTGCAGACTGGAAAGCAGGAAGAGCAGCAGTGATGGGGTGCAGAAGCTGTGCTACATGAGGCATATCAATGCACCAAGCACAAGGAATGTAAATATGCAAAGGCCAAAACATTTGCAGAAGGGGACTCATTTGACAAAATTGTAAATACCATGGATTCTGCTGTCTGTCTAACTGTCACTCTGTAACTGCATTTTGTCATGGTTGGTAGTTTAGTATTCCAGGGAAATTAAAGCCCTGCTTTCTCATTTCCCAGGGACTGTTTTTTACTTAAAGTAAACACAGTCTAAAATTAGCTTCTAATCTAGTATTAGAGCAAGTCTGGAAAAGACAACCATACATGCTTTTGTTTCTCCTTCAAAAACATGGGACACTCTGTTCACCTATTTCTTCAAGACTGATTTTTGAAGCCCATTTGTACCTCTGGGGATATAAGGGAGGTTTTGGCTGCCTCACTTCAGGCTGCCAGACTTTTCTGCCTGTCTCAAGCTGTAAATCTGACAGGTTTCCTATCTGGGAGACCTGATCTGAGAATGAGCTCCCACATAGTGAAGCACTGGAACATGTGATTTTTCATATGGGACCAAGGGCTCAAACATATCTGTCAACCTGCTGCTTCACTCAACAGGAAGAGGATATTCTTGTGAGCTCTGACATTCATCCACAATCCATTTTATGCAGAGCTATGGCCTAAAGCTAGGACTTATAAGGGCCTGACTGAGGATTGTACAGTCTAGCTGTAACTATTTGAGTCTAACTGAACTAAACCCATAAGACAAATGGTCTCTTGTGGGAACTTCAAATGCTAATATCCATTATCAACCCTACAGAAAACAGGAGTTCTAGGAATAAATTAAACTGGAGATTGATGAGAGCAGTTAGGAAGGATCAGCTGGTGACTAATTAATCCTTGAAGTTAAGATACTGTCCCTCCAGTACATATTTTTTCACAGTCCAGGTCTGTGTAACATTTTTCCTAACAAGGGTCACACAGCTCATAAAGATTTAGTGCTTGGCATCTGGTAGCAGTTTTGTTGCAGGTGGTATTTGGAAGATGCAGATTATCTGTCCAGTGCTATAACAAGAAGAAACACTCAGCTGTGAGAGTGGATCTCTGAAATGGATTTTCACCTCCAGTGAAATTGATTCACAAGCATTTGGGGGACGACGTGATTCCCATGTACATTTGTTCACCAAAATGACAATTTTGTAATTATTTTTAGATTCCTTTGACAAAAAACCTAGCACTTTTAATTTTAAAAGATGGATTATTTTTTATATTTAAAAACATTTAAAATATTAATGATCAAACACAATTTTTAATATAGGTTGCTTATACAAAGAAGATATAATTTTCATTGCTTACTTCAATATGCATTTCATTCTGTAAGTCCATGTATAGATTTTTTGTTTGAAACTTTTTTTGAGAAGAACCTACTGATATGGGAACCAGTGAACTAAGAAAGAAAATAACTCCTTGTATTCAAACCTTGACTAAATGTTTAAACCTTAGTTATGTCCATATGCAGAAATTGTATTTCTGATATTGTCCGTTTAATGTTTTCTGTCCCCCAAAAAGCACATTGTCTTGGTGTGTGCTTGGATGTTAATATTTCTCTTTTTTCCTTTTCCCTCAGCAGCTTTATCATAAGCACATAAGCATGTGTACCTACTATCACTAGGCCTAAATTCTTTAGCATGAAATTTGTTTTCTCACAGCATTTTTAAGAAAGTATGAAGAAAATCTAAAATGGAAAAGACTATCCTTATTTTGATGTTTATTCAATGGGTTATTTCCTTCTGTTGAAAAGATCTGAGTTTACACAAATAACCATTTCTACTTAATAAGCTCCCCCAAATTATTAGTTCAAATTTCTTCTTAAAACCAACTCCTTAAAATACATTCTATCTCAGTTTTCACTAGAATAAAAATAAGAAAAAATAAGAGGTTCCAATTTCTACTTTGTTGTAGTGCTTAGATCTTGTCAGATCCTGGATATCAAGGAAAATGAACAAGTTATGTAAGACCAGTAGGCCTTAAGTTACTGAATGCTAGAAGACTGTGCTTGGGACTAGATACTTTTATATTTTCCTGTTTGTGCTGCTGGCCACTGTCTGAGAACAGCCACTGATCTCTTTCTAATCTAATCCAACAGAGTCTGTGTTGTTAGAACTCAGCCTAGTGCCTAGCAAAGGCTTACCACTTTCCAGGATAAGGAATCCACAACCTGATCCAGTTTGGAAGAGGTTTCTGTCTCTGTTACAGTCCTGTCCAGAGAAACTACACTTTCTACAGAGTATGTGGTGTGTAGGAAACGGATTTGTTCCATTTGTTCTGTTCTCAGGGCCTGACAGGAGATCCATATCTGTATGCAAACTTTGAGATAAGAAATGCTGACTTAGAAATGCCATGGAATAGGACAGATACTGTTGACAGAGAAATGGAACTAGAAAAAAGTTTCAAAGGATGGCCTTGAAAATAAGACTAAGTACTTTAGAGAAATAAAACTATAAAAGATGCACTGTAGTGGGCCCCACGAAGAGTAGTTTTAGATTATTGGCTTTACAACATAGTGTGGCAAAAAGCTGATAGGCCAAGAAATGCTTGTAGTGTATTGTAATTAGGAAATGGTTGGCTTCTGATTGTGATGGCATAAATTATAACATCTGTATTGTCTCACCCTTCTCATGAGACTAAAAATGGAATAAAAGTCTTTAAAATGCCTCTCAGTTGCTCCATCTCTGGGTCAGGAAAAGAGCATTATCTGACAGTGGTGTACACAGCCTTTTTTAAGAGCCTAGAGTTATTCCAGGCTATGTCACACCAGAATATGCAGAAAACCTTCAGATCTTATTAAGACACATTATCTAGTTTTCTATTTCCCTATTTTTACCTTCCTTCTGGTTTCATTAATTCCCTCCTGTTTCAGCTACAGCCCAGCACTTTCTCTCCATCTGTGAGGGTGGTAACTCCAGCTGCCTCTGCAGCTGCTGTCTTCACTTTTTCTTGGCCAGCCATCAGGGAGTGACTTCCTTCCCTAAAGACATTGTACATTGCAGCCAGCTTCCACTTGAAAAGCAAAGGAAGCCATTTAAATACTGCATAAAGGCAATTTCCCAACTCTGAA
Organism: Onychostruthus taczanowskii; assembly: GCF_017590055.1. Taxonomy (NCBI): domain Eukaryota; kingdom Metazoa; phylum Chordata; class Aves; order Passeriformes; family Passeridae; genus Onychostruthus; species Onychostruthus taczanowskii. The sequence goes on along the minus strand of NW_024498906.1, from coordinate 7,461,001 downwards.
TCTATAGGGGAAAATACCTCAAGCAGAGAGCTAACCACGTGTGCTTTGAAGACTAGGCAATTTATTTATTTACTATTTTGAAGTTTCAAGTCTTGAGCCAGTGATTTATTATTATTATTATTATTATTATTATTATTATTATTATTATTATTAATTATTTTTACTTTCAACTCTGTTCAGAATGTCCGTGCAGGCCTTATCTAGATGGCAGATCCTGGGAGAGCTCTGCAGGTTCCAGATCTGGGCACCTGCCACGACTGCAGCCTGACACCACTGCACAGGTCCCCCCACATCTCTGCTGTCTGGTTTGCATGAAATGCAAACCCTGCATGCAGGCTGGCAGCACCCGGGAGAGTGCAGCTGAGCACAATTAGTCTGCATTGTGGATGCAACAGAAAATTCAGCAAAACACAGCCAGTTCTAAACAAGAGTGAGCATTAATATTAATGCAACAGAAAATGGATAAGATTTTTCATCTTGATGGGAGCCAGCAGAAAGTGTGTGACCAAGTTCTGGCCACAGCTGGCAAGACAATGCTAAATTATCTAGCCCCTGGTAGGTTTGCCATTCTCAATTGCTTTTACCCAACACAGTAGTAAATGAGAGATAAGAACTGCATTCTAAATGTTTCATGGAAGGAAAATCAGTTTTCCCAAACCTTGTATAATACTAATTCACCCATTATTTAAAAGACACAGGTAGCTTGAATTACTGTCTTAAAATGCATCTACAATGTAGAAGGGAGCTGTGGGCTTTCCAGGCTGGGATGGTGCTGTAATTTGGGTTTTTATAAGATGGCAAAGAAGATTCCACAGGCACTAAAGATGTTTTGTCACCATTGTTTCTTTGATAAACTTACTAAAACATTTTAATGATGCGATAACACCAATACTCTATTGCTGAAATAAGCAGGAAACATTAGCTTAATGTTATTTTCATCATGAACTTAATAGTTCTACGAATTTAGAGGCCTCTTATACCAGCTTTTTCGTTGAGGAAAAATAAAACAACATCATTAAAGTAGAGCATAAGTAAGGCACAGTTAGTGCCAACAGTTATGAAGCTCATACTGATATTTCTTTTTCCCATTTCCTGCTAATTTGCCAGAACAGCTTTTGGCCTATCCATAAATAGGTCCATGATAAACCAGACATTAAATTGGAACGAATTCCATAATTAGCGCAGTTTCATAGTCATATGTTTGCAAGACAGTCTCAGTTTGCAACAAAAAATAAAGAAAATAAAAGCATTTATAGGCAGCTTGGGAAAGCAAGCATACGATAATCAAATATTTATAAAGCTATACATTAGAAAATAAAAATCTAGAAAGCATTGTCATGATAGAGCAAGCCTATAACCCATGGGTTTAGTTCACAACCTGGTAAAATTTGTGTGCTGGTCAAGCTGCCAAATGGGCAGCCGTGTCATGGAACAGCCCTGGGAAAGCCACAAGAAATCTGGCTGCACCAGCAGCTCTCTGGTTTGCCTGTGTGCTGCAGGACATGAAGAAAACATCCAGGCAGAGCTCTGCAGTTGATGTCTGCAGTTCCCACAGACACTGGGCTCCAGTTCCAAACTCCTGCATTTGGCAGAGCTGAAGAAGTTGAAAAAAATCTATAATGGAGGAAACCAAACATACAAGATGTTCTAAAGATACGGGATATTCCTTCCTGATCCCCTGGACGGAAGCTGTGAAATGAGAGATTTTATTACAGATATCAAATTCTCGTTTCCTTAAGAGATTTCATCAGTTACCAAAACATTCTCCAGCCTTTCTCTAAAATCCAGCAAGGGGATCTAACCTCAACTCATGCTTGTGACTTGTGGCAAAAAATGTGTGGAAGTTTTGTTTATGGTGTTATGTACCTATTGCTCTGCATCCAAGTGTCTCCTTTGTGTATAATTAAATGTTAAAACTTAAAAATGGTGCCTCATTTTCATGTTTGTAGTCCTTAAATTAAGCCTGCACTCCTGAAACGAGGTGCATGAAAATAAACTTTTGTGCTTATGCAGAGTGCCACTGTCTGAGGGGGCCTCCCATAAGGGAGATAATGCTGGGTCAGGTCAAACTTAAAAAGCCTGAAGCAGCTGTTTTCTGCAAAGGCATGAGGAACATTCATGCTGAAGTCTAAAACACTTTTGCAGTGCTGTAACTTGAAACTCATCCTGTAACAGTTTAAATTTTTGCAAATCATTCTTACCTACTCCATATGATGCCCCAACCTTGACAGTGTTCAGGGCCAGGTTGGATGGGGCTTGGAGCAGCCTGGTCTAGCAGATCCTGGTCAGGGGATGAGTATTACACCTCTTAATATAGTATCTGAAATTCACATTTTTCTTTGTGTTTTATGGAAACTACATGGTTAACTATTGTTTCAGGGACTTTAACTGCTTTATATTCCTGTCTTCAGACCAAATAAGTGGAAATCTCATTTCAAAGCTGAACAGAAAGGTTTGCAAGTGCTTAAGCTTTCAGCATTTTGTTTTGGGCTTTTTTTCAAGATGCAGTGGAAAAGTGCCAAGTTACTGTTCTTTTATCTGATGTTCAGATATGTGCCCAGGAATTTAGGGGCCATGCTGACTTAAGCTAAGCGTGGTCTGGTTTTCCATCTAAGAAAGGATAAAGAGAAACTAAGGAAGCAACATAACAGATTTATTTTAAAAGAAGTTCTACTGTCAAGGAGAAAAACCCAACAACAGCAGACCAGACATGGCAAATTCCACAAGGTACACATAAGTTGCACATATTGTAATCAACACAAACTAAGAACACTTGAAAATGTTATTGAGTTTTTAAGGTAAGAAACTAAGAAATGTTATAATTAAGGTTAACAGTGCAAGCTTAACTGTTTTTCATTACTGGATGCTGATCAAGTTTTAATTGCATACTCCTTTTCCTACTCACGCCCTGAACCACCCAGGGCAGAGAATAACTAATCAATCCTTTTTTTTTTTTTTTAATACCTTCATTTCTCAACATATCTCTATATCCCATTACTTCAAATCAGTCAAACAGCACTGAAAGTGAAATTCTGTAAGGTTTATCACCACATCATCTAACTGCAGAAAAAACCAATCCTTATATTTGCACAAAATATGCATGAGATTATTTGAATTTTTCTATTACATAGAGGCATTGAGCTAAGAATTTATACACTTCTTTTAGATGAGTCTCTCTGTAGAAATTGATATTGCAGAGTATTTCATATTGTATTTCATGTGGTATTTCAGCTTTCACTCAAAGCTTAGCACCCAGAGGCTTCAATTGCATCTGGGAAAGTTAAGCATTTCTGTGCATTAAGCCCGTATAAAATCAAGCATAATGACAAGTCTGGTTGGTTTAGTGACTTGATTAGCATCAGAGAAGAACTCAGGCAGGGCTAAAAGTCAGCTCTTACATTCAACATTTGACTTCCTTGAGAATGTCCTTGCTTATCCTGAAATTTCCTGCTCATTTCTTTCAATACAATTTTACAAGGAATGAAGGAGAAATACCACACAATTTATTTGTCCACTTCATGGCTGCAGAACAGCAAAGCTGTTTAAACAAGTATGGAAATAAAAAACCTGAAATGTGGTTTTCCTTAACTCTTGGGTGCCTGCATTTCCACAGTCTAAATGCGTTTTTCTACAGTGCTTTACAAAGAAATCTCAGGGGGAAACTCTCCCACTCAGTACCTGTGGGGGCCCCCCTGATCATCAGGAATACTGAGTGCTTTGGGGCCAGCACACCAGGTGGGCACAGGAACTGAGAGCAGCAGAGGGATTTCCTCCCCTGCCTGTGCACAGGCAAAGGCCTACAGCAATTCCCTGATAGCTCCTGCAGGCATCGCTGGCAGGGAAAGGCATGGGAGGACAGCTGCACTCAGCAACGTGCTCCAGTCCCTGCAAAGTCTTGTGCCATCTGCTCTGGTCACTCCAGACACAATATCCTCTGCCTTGTTCCCTCCACCTTAACACTCACCTTCCTTCTGTTCTTCCATCCTCTCTTTTTCTTCTCCTTACACCCTTCGCAGCCCCCTCTTCCCTTACTTCCCAGACACTGGAGATGGAAACAGTGTCAGCCCGCTTTCTGCTCAGACGCCTTCTCCAGTCTTTGACTGAATCATTCCCTGATTGTCCATTTAATGTTAAGATCTAACTGTATCAGTTAATGATCTTTTAAGATTTAAAATTGGTTAAGTGATGAATCTCCAGTTTCTCAGTCCCATGGTCTCCTTTCTATTGAGACTTAACTCATTGTATTCACCCCAGGTCCAATATTCTCCACTCTGTTCAATTTTCAACCTGACAAGGTCATGTGTAAGTCCCTGTCCCTCACTCACATCTTCCTCATCCATTTTATTGTCTTTGGTCCCTCTCAGTTCCAGCCGTTGTCTCTCCCCTTTGCAACTCCTCCCTTTTCCCTCCCCTGACACTGGAGCTGTGTCAGGCACTGGGGCTGCCAGTGATCCCCACATCATGTCAGCTGTACTGTCAGTACAGAATAGGGTTTTAGTCCAGACCTCATAGACCTCATAGATTCCATGCATAAGGATTTCCTTCCTGTGAATGGCAGGAAATAGACTCTGCTTCCCATTTTTGCATGTTTCATCTCAAGCCATGGCTGAGGAATGCATTGCGATCTGGAGAGTAATCACAGGTCTTACAGTTCATACTGATTTGAAGGAATGGAGGAGTACAGACTTCCTCTGCTCAGTTCTGCTGCCCACAGGCAACAGCTTGGACCCATAACTGAAAGGAAAGTCCCAATTCAAGACCTTAAAGCTTAAGCCTGGAGAACCTTAGTCTAGGAAAACTGTCAAGTGATTTTAGCCTTCATGTTTCTAAAAAGTATAGGGTACCTGATAACCTGGCACCTTTTGGAGAACTCTCATTCATAGTACAAATCCAGTCCTTCCCTGCCCTCTTTGTGATCCAACTTCAGCACAGTGGAGACATCCATTACTTCCAAAGTTCAGAAAAAAATTTTTCCCGGCCTCATTCTCAGGAATAACTAACTTTGTGCTAGCTGAGACTTTCCAGCAAAGAGGAAAGGAAATGTGAGACAGACAATGACATGGGAAATTTCAGTCCAAAATGGCCAAGCAAAATCTTACAGATTTAAATTAAAAGTACCATGCAAGGTACCGGTATAAAGGGCTGAAAGGCAGTACTAGACAACCTTTTAATGAACCTTAGGGACTGAGTGTGGTTTGTATGTTATTGTAGCTACTATTATTAGTGGCATTAGTAGAATTAGATTAGTACATGCAGCTGTTTAAACGCTGCAATATACATTAAATATTCTTGTCTTGCCTTGGTAAGAGTACCTCAGACATATTCAGCACAGCTCACTCTGTATCAGAGCGGTGGTGGGCTTAGCTTTTTGAAAGCTGTCAGAGCAGCTGTGCTACCCTCTAAGTCAGCCTCTCTCCTGCCTGCCTTCTTGTCTAATCCAGAAGATTTCTGTGAAGTGTCTGTTCAGTGCTGCTCTTCCCTCTTAACAACATCACCTCACTCCTCAGCATTTACCCTGAAAAAATGTGCATACCTGGATGCTGAGCATGGGGAAATCCTGCTTCCTATCTGCATCTGATCCTGTCCTGTTCTCAGACTTACCTAAGGCAGGTGATGCTGGGCTTACAATTTTAAGGTGATTGGACATGATTGGCCTGATAGCAAACTGTCCCTTCTCTGCTGAGTGGCATGAGCAAGATCCTGAGCAAGTCCCTTTCCTTCAGGCAGTAGGCTTGCATCAGTTTGCAGCTGCTGAAAAACTGACCCATTGTATGCAGAGCATCTTCAAGTGTATTGAAATACACTGTCAGTTAAGAGTCCTCCTTGGCAGTTTTAAAGACTTATATTGAAACAGTACCAAGATTATAAAAGTGATTTTACATTAGCTTTCTTTTCAGAGCACAAAATTGTAGCAAGCTTGAAATTATAGAACTATTTTCAAACGTTTAATCACTGAAGGTTTTAATAACTATTCTAATTGAAGTGAGTACTGAATTATTAACTAAAATATTCTTTTTTAAAAAAAAAAAAGCCTTTTAAAAATTAAAGCAAAGTTATGAAAGGGAGTAAAAAGAAATTTCTTATTTTCATGCCCATCCAGCTCTAACAGAGAAGTGTGCATTTTAATTACATTTCAGATTCAAACTAGAAGTGTGAATTTTAGACCTTTAAGTGAAAAGGGAATTTTTTTAGACATATCAAAAAATCATTTGCAAGTAGAGGGAAGAGAATAATGATGTTGCATCTTGTACAGATATTTTTACTACAAAGTAATAAAAATGCACTAAAATTATTCATGAAACTTGTCAATAGCTCATGTCTTGTCTTTGAGATCCTCAGTATCCTAATATAACCCCTTGAAACTGTTTTACTTTTATATTGCTGTGCTGGGATTCCAGCACACATTGGAGAGCTATGCAGAATGTAAATGTAGTGTCAAAGATTACAGAAAACCACAGGGGAAATTAAGAGTTGTTTCTTACACGGTGTTATAGGCCTTAAGCTATTTTTTTTATGAGCATCTTGTCATTATTGTTTTGTATTTAAGTCTTTGGTGGTGGTAAATGAATACATTCTGAAGGTAAGAATCACTCCTGTGAAATTCCAAAGGGATTATATTTAAAAGATTATAATTTCTGAGACAGTTTTCTTGATCTGTGGAATTACAGACAAAATTATGCAGATGTTCTCAGTATCTCACATTTCCGTGGATAGTACTTTTTTTTTTTTTATTTAGCTGCATTACATTATAAGGATATATGAAATTCAGTTAATTTCAGTGGTAAAATTTCTGTTAATTTCAGTGAGCACAGTTTGTTACCTTGCAATCCGTCCACACCTCTATGCAAACTCATGGTCACTGCAGGTCACAGTTTGCCAGTCATGCTTTTTCTGGAAAAAAAAACAAAACTATGACTTGGAAGGTTTCCTTGCAAATATTTTGTTTTGTTTGGTTTTGGGTGTTTTTTTTGCTTTTATTTTTTCTCAACCTAGGCAGACATATAAATGTTTACACATATCACAACATTTTCTTCCCTGTTTTTTGTATTGTGTTTGTCTCTTTTCTTGTATCTTTGCTTGATGGAAGTGAACTTGCATTTCTTATTCCCTGTGAAACTATGAACAAGAGCATTTCATTTTTCCAGAGGAAATGGGAAAATAAAATGTAGGGGACCATTTCTTTATTCCTCAGCCACTTAGAAACAAATTTTGGTTTAAAGATTGTTGCCATATATATTCAATGACTGTCAGAGGACATGAGACTTACATGAATTTACTATCCATGTTTTCCAGTCAAGGTGGATGATTACCTTTCTGATCATCACTTGTTACCAAACTTAGCATCTTGAATACGTTCACAATTATAATGAGCAGCGATGACTAATGCTTATTTGTGTGTGAAGGATATTTCAATGAATCTTGGGAATACCACCTGCATTCACTGAATTGCTGTGTTAGAGTTTATCAGGGTACCAACAGTCAGCTGCCTGCAGCTGGGGTCATGGGGTGCCACTTCCAGGCTAGTGGTGACAAGGAAAGGTGTAAATCTTCACTGTTCACGTGGCATGAAGGGATAGCATGCTGAGACCACAGCTGAGGGGGTTTGAATTGGGGAATTTACAAAAAAAAAACAGAATGAGGAGGTCACTACATACATTGGATCTCAAAAACTAGGAAGCTTGATTTTACAGAAATTAAAGAAATACAAACATGGAGAATATCAGCACCACACTTTCATAGCAAAGGAATGTAGCTTAATTCTGAATGTAGTGCATAGGAAAAAAATGGTCTGCAAACCATAAAAAAAGTGGAGAATAGAGCAGGGAGACTTTCAGTTTCACAGATAGAGAGAAAAACTCCTGATCTGCTAAGGTGATTCAAAAATGATCAGGTGATAAAGAAAGAGAAAATTCAAACTCATGCCAGTATTTAATTGTTGTGTCTTTTTTCTTTGCTGCTTCTCATGGGAAATATAAAGAACTTCTGGTATTTTAAACCATTATGGAAAGGCTGTGTGCCTATTCACTTGCAGTACTAAGCACCCCTGAAGACTGCAAGGATCATTTTTCAACTGATGAGCCTTGGCATGACATGGGACATGGAGGCTGGTTCACAGACTGGTCACATTTTCCATGTGAGGGCCTTTCAAATTAGGAGCACACTATGTGTCAACACACCTCTTATTTAGTGGCAATTGGAGCACACGGCAAACTTCAGTGCCCGGTCTGGTTTCTGACAGTGAACAGCCATGCTGAGATAGCTGATTTAGTGCTATTTTCACATTCTTGAAGTGAACAACAAATTTTCTTCTACATAATCGTGTGGCAACTGTAGTTCAATACTTGCTTTAATGGTCATTATTTTCTATCCTTCTTCATCTGGCTTCCAAAGGAAGTTGGCTTCCTACACCACTTAAGCAGAAATAGTTTGTTAATTTGCTTCCCAAGTACTTTGTGATTGCTGTTGATAATAGGTGCTACTGATGTAAATTGCTGTTATTATCATCAGTGACTCATTAGTCCATTGGTTATTGATCTGCTAAAACTTTTTCATTTTAAATGAGAGGAATAAAGATTGTGCTGCAACCTGCATTTCAAGACCTCCATTGAAAGTTTAATGAAATGTATACGATTTTGCAAGGAAAACAAGAAGAATGAGGTGAATGCACTACGGGTTTGGATTTTAACTCCCTATTTTTCAATACCCCCTGTTTAGATGTTCATGGTTTCTTTAATCTTGACTACTTTGACCACCAGTGGAAGAAAAAGCCTCAAGCCCAAAAGAAAATTAATTTTTTTTCCACTAAGTGTGGAGGCATTGTATACAAGTGACTTAGCTGATTCACATATGCCAAAAATTAAGCAAGATTAATTTAAGTCTAAGTACTTGACTTTGAAAAGTATACTCAGGTCAATTCCCAAGTCAGCTTTTCTTATAAACTTATTAAACACTGAAGTGAAATAAAAACCAAACTCTCATTAATAGGGAAAAGTAGCAAAGTATTAGCCCAGAAGAAACTTTCAAACATTCTTATATTACCACCTGTGAAAACAGGGGCAGCCTGTAACAGGAATGCTGACAGAAAATAACCCCAGCAGAAGTGAGAGAGGCTGGAACCAAGCTGCAGAGAAACCGTGAACGGTGCAGGAAACACGCTGAGAAGGTCACAGGTTTCAGTCAGTGAGGCTGCCCTGGCCTGGAACAGAGCCCAGGGGGATACACGTGGAGCCAGCAGAAACGTGTTCTGCTGGAGATCTGCATTACCATTAAACACCACTTACACCAAGGCATGTTGGGATGAAGGCGTGATGCCCTCAGAAGCTGTTAGGAAAAATGGCCAGATAAGCACAGCTTATATGGAATATCTGTTGTTTGCTGCAAATATGCTTTTAATAACAGGGTAATTGGTTTCTTCCACTGAATTTGCCAAGTGATGGCAAAAACAGTTCTGTAAAAGTCATCCAAGCAAAATAACAAATGGGAACAATTATTCTTCCTGAGTTGATTTTCTAAATTAAGACTCCCAGTAAAAAGGCTGAGATTGCTTGTTTTAGCTAATTCTTTTTTTCTTGTTTTCTTTTAATTTGTAGAGTACACGCTGTTTTGCAGTGCCACTGCTGCTAAATTGTGTATTCCTAGTTGGCTTAAATATCTTGATCTCTCCCCATACAGAGGCAGATATAGATTGGCAGGTTTATTGATTGATTAAATGGTTTGTGAAAGTAAAAGTTAGGAAAGATCATTGCTACTCTTTCTTTTAAATCAGCATTTGCATGAATATAGGCAGACAGGTATGCCTGTATATTTATATAAATGTATCTCTTCAGCTTCATTACTCATGGTCAGTGTGTTAAGCCTGCATGGTCTGTCTTTTCACAAACTGCTAAGGCCAAATATATCTTCAAATAAATTACAATTTGCCTGACCCAACTTGTTTCATATCCAATAGGGCATTTGGGAAAAACTGACAAGAAGCTGATGGTAATGAGCCTTTGATTTTCACACATGCTTTCTTTGCTATAAATCAGCAGCACTAACACACAGCATTTCTCAAGTCATTTGTTGTGTTGGTCAGCTTTACATAGACAGCTTTGAAAATATAATTCTTAGAGTAGAAGTTACATGTCCAGTAAGTTTAATTCTGGAAGACTTCTAAATCAGGAATCTCCATAGGGTCCTGGTATTAGTTTTATGTACAGAGCACACAAAAATTCAGTCACAGCTGAGCACCTAACTCACTTAAGTGTTTGCATGTATCTGTATAAATACATATGTTGTTTATCTATGAACTGAAACACAAAATAATTGTTTTAATACTATAGGTTTGTCCAAGGTGAGGTAACCTGACCAAATAATTGTACATGCAACAAATGAAGCAAACAAAGAGTACTTGGAAATACTTTTTTGTCCCAAAGGGAAGCTCAAAAGGAGATGGTGACACTGTGTGTTGAATATCATCCTGCTGTCAAAATTTAGTTTAACAAGATGTATTTTACTTTTCAAAGTTGATTTCACTGGACATATTAACATGAAAAATGCTTCAGAGCTTTTCTGGGTGAGCACTCTGAACCTTGTAGAACTCAGTAGCCTGCTTTGATTCAATCTTCCACCATCAGAACCATTGTCCCAGGGAATGGGAAACAGGCATTGTCAACAAAACCCACCAGTGGATAGAGGGCTGGAGCATCCCCACAGGTTTTGATTTCTTAGCCTCACTATTCAGACTACAAGGAACATGCCCACACTGGTACTCGGGAAGTGCCACTAAGGTTTCCTTGTCCTGCCTGACAAACAGATGCCAGAGCACAAGACTTTTGAGGCTGCCTCATTTGAACTTGTTCTATATACCAGAAAAATCCGGCTATTAATCCTCTGAGAAGCTTATTTGTAAGGAGGCATTTAAAATCACAGTGGGAATAGAAATGTGTGTTGGGGCGTGTGGTACTGCTGTGTGATAACGAGCTGTACTCGCAGCACTTGACACGGCTTCGGGAACTGCTGCTGCTGCCATCCCTGCAGCACCCCTGGGCAGAGGGGAAATGTGTTTACACAGGAAGCACTAGTTTCATAGTCTAGGTAAAGGTGTCTTGTTGGAAACCAGGGCACAGGGAATATTCCCCTGCCTGTCCTGGCAAGTCCTGATTCCCAGGAAAACACTGCTTTTAACCTTCATCCATGGAGAAGGCTTCCAAGACTTTGGGATGAATTAGAATCTGCAAGTGTGTGAAATAGATAGTAGTGTAGTTTATGAAAGGGTGAAAAATTTAGAGTTTGGGTTTTTATTATGGGGGTGTGTGGCACCCACATTCTCTGAAAAAATCCCTTCACCCAGGATTTTTCTCCTGGGAAGTTGAGAAGCCTCAGAGAAAAGGAAAACACTCCTTCTTCTCCTTCTCCTAATCCATTTTCTGCTATGTTGGTGGAATGGGGTGATTGGCTGGGGAGAGCTGCAATGCAGATGTTGCATGGTAGACAAATGGTTAGGTATTGGTAGATAAGAATAAATTAGAAGAAATAGAAAAATAAGAAGTACATTTTAGCAATTAATTGGATGAAACAGCTTTAAAAGACCTTGAAACTGTACATCTTGTGACCTTTTTGCTGTCTTCTCCTTGAGCGCTAAGTCTGGTGTAGACAGTGCACTGAACTTTTGATACAATAAAAATAAACAGCAACCTGAAGACTGAAAGAAGTCCTGTTTGTCTCTCACTCCTGGCACAAAGAGCTTTATTAGGGGTCTCCCATGCTCGGGACCCCAAAGGGGTTTTGCACAGTGTCTCATTGTCACAGCATAACACAGTTTTAGATGTCACCTTGTACAAAGAAATCTTGCTCTAAACCCAATTTTGGGTAAGATGAGCGAGAAACTCTGCCTGAATTTTATGCTGGATGGACAACAAAGACTGCTTCTTAGGAATGTCTTAAGAATGACATTCTCAGGAATGTCAAAGTAAATAAATGCTTTTCTGCACAAATCCTTTCATTTTACAAAGCTCCTAGAACTCCCCCTCTGCAAGAATAGTTGACACACCAGTGGTGAGACAGGGCTGGTGCAAAACTGTCTCTTTTTTTTCCTTTTCTTAAGTCGTGTGCTAATTTTACAGTAGATAACATCATCTGGAAAAGACTTCATGCAAACAAAGAATTGTAATTTCTTCCCCAGAAAGCTAACAATACCAAAAAAGGAAAGGATATATTTTTGGTGAAGAAGTAATGAGGAGTATTAGAGATGGATCATAAAACAAAGAAGAGAAAGTGATGATAGATATGGCGTTTAAAATGTGTCTCTTCTTTAGTTGTGTTTGTTTTATTATGTAATTTCTTAGCTGTTGCTGATTTTGGCACAATTATTGTAGCTAGTCTGTAAATTTTTGTATACTTAGCTCATGACCCTTTGAATATTGGTTTGTGTTTTTCTCACAAGCATTGATTTCAGCTAAGAATGCATTCAAGTTTCCTCCTACCATTCTCTTTCTCTCTTTATTTTTCTGAGTGCAATGGGATTATTTATGGATCACTGGACAATTTCAGATAGTGTTTGGGTTTTAAAAATGGTTCCTAGTCTAAATTATTTCAGTGTTGCAGTGAAAAGATTTTTTTAAATAGGATTGTCTTTAATATGTGAGTTCCCATCACTTGCAGAGATATCCTGCAAGTAAAATCCAGCATTTCTGAGAATTGAACTTCTTGGTCCCCTACCAAGCTGTCTAGCTTGGAAATTGTTTAATAATGTTTGGCACCTAAAGCTATTTCCTGTGAGATAGGAATATATCTAATCAGACTCTAATATGTCTACATAAAAATTGTTATGATGTAGATAAAAATACACTAAATAACATTAGTTATTTAGAACTAAATAATATTAATTCAGAGATTAAGCTAAAATATATGTATTATACTTGCATTCCTTTTTGAACATAAATTAAGTAAATCAACAGTGATATAGGATCCATACATTTAGTGTCTTCAACAACTGGGCTTTTGCTTTGTTGGTTTTATATTGTTTGCTTCAGAAAGAGATTCACTTGCTAATTTTTTTATTCTTGCTTACTGATTACAGTCATGAATTTCAATATCTTAGCAATTGGTAAAAACTCAGATGAATAAAAATTAAACCGGTTACTTCCAGTTCAGTTTGAAGTTGTGCTTTTCAGCTTTTTGTTTCATTCAATACTAAATCCTCATTTTCTGTATATATTTTTCTCTAAATGTAGTCTGGGTTTGGTTTATGATAAGCACTACTACATGACATTTTTATATGAATCTTGTCATATGTGAAATTTGAATTTCGTGGATGATGACACCAAGACCTGAAATGTCTCACAAGGGAAAATAGAAAAATCCTCATTGTCAGGTTTTCCCTTGAGTGAATATAGTGTTTAAAAAGATGCTGGGCTGATAATGCAGAATGGAGTTTATTTTTCTGGGAGACCTGCCCAGCACCAGTACCACCACCAGCAACTTCTTCCTCATTTCTATGCTGATGCTCTTGACTCTGAGGTGAAGTATCCTCACCTAATGAGGTAGCTCATTAGTCACTCTGGACAAGGCTTTCTAAAGTTATTGCTAGAAAAAGTACTGATGTGTTCCCACATGGATGTTTGACCATAGTGAAATTTACCCAGATCAAAAGTATATTTTGCAAAGTAAATAAAAAACACTGGGTTGTGGTAAGTTGCATCAGCATTAGTGATGTAAGGAAAGAGGATTTTGCATATCAGAAACATTTTTATGGTCTGTCAGGCAAATTGACTTTCTATAGAGCTAGGCCTGACAAATTTTGCTAAAGCTGTGAATTACTACAGCTTGTAAAACAACAGTGGAAAGCTCTCAGCCCATGAAGTATCTCTGGAACAATGCAGATATTCAAAGTTCCCACATTTAGCCTGGGTTTAAAAAGGATTAAGTGCCAGCTCATTTTAGGTATGTACTTGACTCCATTCCTGTTCACCTAACACTTCTCATTTACTCAAATCCCATAACAATCAAAGAGAATGTTCACATACTTAGGTACAAATGGAAGTACCTTGGTAGGCCTTAGTGGTGTGTGTGGCCCCTGAGTAAAATACACCACACAACAACCTGCTATTTGAAACTGTAAACCTGAAAGAGAAAACTTACATTTGCTTTGCAAATTTGACAGCTTGAAGGTCATATCCTGGATTAAAAAATCATCATCTGTTCAGTGGTCTGGGTGATTTGGGTTTTTTTATCATTGGTGAGGCGCTGGAGTGTTAAATGAAAAACCCACTGCTGGAGGCAAGAGGGAGAAGCTCTTGGCTGGAGGGGGAGGAGGAGATGCAAACTCTTTAGTTGACAATGTCAGTTAGGTCATAGGTTGGACTCGAGGATTTCAAAGGTCTTTTCCAACAGAGTTGATTCTGTGATTCTGTAATTGTAGGAGAAATGGCTTCCAAAGAAGGGCTGGCCAAAGAGCTGTACTCTGCAGCACACTGAACTTGTCTAACAAGATTACAATTCAAAAACTGACTCGCTTCTTTATCACCACGACTATTGATTGTTTATAAAGTCTAGACACCCCGTGGCCATCTATAATAAGAGAGTCTGAGACCGTGTTTTTTACAATTCTTTCCACCCATTTTTGAAACTTCATAAATACTGTATTATTCTTCACAAAAAATCAGGTGGGTAATTTCTCAAATTACCATAAGATGTTCTCCACCCATTCCCATCCTCTCACATCCATATGCAGGTCATAATAGCATCTGTGACTTCAGAGGCTCTCATTTCTAAAATTAAAAGAGAGATAGACATATATCTGTGTATCTATATCTAAATATATATGTGTAGTGTGTGTGGATTTCTATTTGACCATACAATGTGTGTATACTTTGTGTGTGTGTGTGTCTTTTTTTTTTTTGCTGGAAAGATGTAGATTGGAAACCCCAGACTACTGAGTGACAGCTCTCCTCACAGACAGAGTTTTGTTTCTCTGAGGCCAGTGTCACCAGCTCTGTGTAATTGGTTTGCATTCCTGCCATGGCACAAGGAACCTTCTGAGTGATTGTCTCGAGGGAGCAGGACATTTCAAACACCGAGAAGTTCCCAAGGACAGAGTGCCCACAAGAATCCATGGCTGCATCTTTCCTGTGTTGAGGGTAGAGAAGCAATCCTGCCTGGGGATCACCAGGATGGGAAGCAAACACCCTGCCAGGAGTATACAAGCTCTGAGGCTGTGCTGTTTTACAGTTCACTGCCCCTAGACTGAGAACTGTCACTAGTTTTGATCTAGTAAATGAAAAGAGGACAGGAAGTACCTAGATTACTTATGGCTTTTAGAATTGTGCTTTTTTTTTGTTTTGTTTTATTATTTAAAGTTGGTTTTACTTTCACACAGTTTATTTTAATTAAATAGTTATTAATTCAAACTGAAAAGAATAATCTTGACATGATTGTATGGATACTTGGTTTTGGTTTACTTCCAGCAGTATAAAATCATAAAGTTTCAGGTACGTGATCTTCCAGTGAAAAGGAGTGGATGAGGTTGTATTTCTATCCTTTCTACCCACCTTCATGTTTATCTCTTATCACTGACAGGAATAATAGTGTTTATTAATTGAATTGATTCTATTTTGGTTACACTGAAAATATTTCGTGGGCTAAAGACACCCAGTGTAAACACTGATGGTATTTTATTGGATGCTCATACAATTGATTATAAAACATAAATGCCAGAACTTGGGATATGATTTCCACGCTTGTTAAGTGACAGGGAGAATGCAGTCTGCACTGGCACTTTTGTATTCAACTCCTATGTGAGTACCAAATCTGATTCAAACTGATGGGTAAATGACACACATAGGGCAGCTACATGAACTCGGCATGTCCACTCCTTTCTAGTAAGCCCTGGATCACAAAGGGATTCCACATGTGTGGTTTAGGGTATTCACTGCAGTGTAATGTTGCATCTGCTCTTAAAGAGTACAGAGATTTGCTCATAAAATTTGCCTTGTTAGGGTTCAACAACCAACTATATATCCTCCCTTTGCTATAAAGTTGATGATGCCAGCATAAACCCAGCTTTCATATTACAGTGTAGACATTGAAGCTTTTTCCAAGAAAACAGAGTTACATTTTCCTGAGCATGAGATTATCAATATAAGTAGCCTGTCTTCCCAAGACAGCAAAGTAGTAAGAAGGCTAAAATAATCAGGCACTCTCTGCTTGCCATTGCCTGGAAATTTCTGAACCCTAATGATAAACAAGCTTGAAGAATGCGCTAGTTTAACCCCAGTAGGCAGCTAAGTCCCCCACTTAGCTCAGCGGAGATTCTGAAGGGCAAAAGTGAGAAATTAGAAGGTTAAGATAAAGGCAGTTTAATTGGTAAAGCAAAACTGCACACACAAGCAAAGTAAAATTAGGAATTAATTCACTACTTTCAAATGGCAGCCAGAAAAATTGGCAGAAAAGTAGGACTCCCTTGTGCACAACAGTGACTTGGGAAGCCAAATGCCATAACTTCAGATATCCCCATTCCTCCTTCTTCCTGACAGCTTTTATTTCTGAGCAAAAAGGTTATGCCGCATAGGATATCCCTTTGTCCAGTTGAGGTCAGCTCTTCCCTCTGTGTCCTCTCCCAATTTCTGGTGCACTCTCAGCCTGCTCAATGTCAGGGCAGTCTTAAAAGCAGAAAAAAAATTCCTTGATGCTGTGCAAACACTGCTCAGCCACAGCTAAAACACCAGTATGTTATCAACACTGCTTTGGTCACAGGTAAAAAATATAGCACCATACCAGAGAATGTAAAGGAGATTAGCTCTATCCCAACTGAAACCAAGGCAAAGGAACAGGAGTCCCCAGCCTAGAGATGAGAACAGAGACTTCAGAAGGGTCAAGCTTTACCTCCCTCTTCCTTAGGCTGCTCATGCATGAACAAGTTGCTGGATGCAGGATGTGAGAAATTCACAAGGAGGGATCAGCACCTGGCCACTCAGTCTTCTTTCTTCCTCCTGGCATCATAACTTCTGTGTTTTCTTCTTCATAATGACCCAGATTCAGAGGTGTCTGCCCTGGAGTCAGTAAAATGAACTCTGCCTTAAAAGTCAGACTTTTCCTTTTATTTAATAGGGGTGAAATTCTGATATGCCTCAGGATCCTGGGATAATAAATGAGCTGCCTTGAGTTGTGCTCTGTAATTGCAGTGAACAATTCATACAAATCTGTTGCATAAGTACCTGGTTAAATCAATATTCTTCCCTTTTTCATTTACAGTCTTCATGCTTATGATTTGCGACTTGTTTAGCTGAGTCACATATAACTTTTCTGCTTTTAGGTACTTGTGAAACTTGAAAAGAGTATTCACATGCAATGCAAATTTTCTTGTATGTGTTAGCATTAAAGATGGACATACTGTTTTTCCAAAGCAGCTCCAGTAATATCAAATAAAATGAATAACCTCACTTAAAACAGAAATTCTCTCTTCTGAAGACACTCTCCCTTGTGAGAATTTGTCAAAATGTGTCCATCAAATCTCCTGGTGCTAAACTGAATTTCTGATGCAGGAATGTTTTCTACCCAAAATGACAACATTTCATGGGAAACTTCTTTCATTCCTTTTGGTTCTCAGACAGAATACTTTAGTTTCTAAAACTGTTTGTGATGAACAGTGACAGTCAAACAGTGGGTATTCCTCAGAAGCAGTCTACAGGAGGATAGGGCCTGACTGGAGATAGATAACTTCTGGGGCTAAGAGTCAAAGGAACTTGAGGTCTCTGAAGGGCTGGAGAGACAAATTTCTAAAGACAGAGAGGGGAGAGAGTACAGAGTTTGCTGCAAGTCAGAAGCCAATGAGTTGGCTGAAAGAAAACCAGACAGCAAAGACCTCAGAATCAGAAAGCTGTTCTTTGGGTTTGGTTCCCTCTAGACAGACCCATCAGAACCTGCTGGCTGGCAGAGGTCCCATTGCACAGCATTTTGTCAGTTCTAAATGTGATTTTTAAAATACTTCTGAGAGTGGAAAAATTCTTTGCATCAGATGCTGGTGTTAATGGTTCTGTCTAGCAACTGCTTGTTAAGCAAAAGTGTTTTGTTCTTCCCTTTTGCCTGGCAATTCATGGTACCATAGCTACAGCAGCTGTGTGGGACTTTGAGGTAAATCAGACCAGTGCAACCACTCTGTGCTGCACACGTGTCCCTGACTGTCCCATATCAGTATGGGCAGGCTGGTGCAAAAGTCAGAACTGTAAACAGTTGTTGTTCTGTCGTCTTACAGATACTGTGGACAATCCTTTATAATCTATGAAAAACACGATTGTGTATTTTCTCTTCTTTTAAAAATGCTTACTTCTTATCAGTCCATAATTCATTTTGACTCCAGACATAAAACACATTTGGTTTCTGTTATCTCTAAGTTTGCAGTGAATATACTATGCAAATGTACAAGCAGTGTGAGCTCAGACACTCAAAATTCTTCCAGGTCTTTTTTTCAGACTGTCAAGCACCAGGATTTTAATCTAGACTTTACTCCATGAAATGCAAAGGTGTTTCCTGTACAGCTTGAAGAGGCTCTTTTTCACTTGTTCTTTCTCCATACCACATTTTAAAAGAGGAGGTCATAGAAGACATGAAGAGTTTGAAGATCCTGGCCATCTGAATAGCTGGCGGTGATGGTGACAGCACAGACACACTGGAAGGAATGCAGTGAGTAAGTTCCTGTGCTTCTGCAAAGATAAAAGGTCTATACTTTACAGCCAGACTAAAGGGACTACTATTACTACTATTACTCCCCAGGATAACTTTTCTCACGTTTATTTTGTATGCAGTCACACAAAACCCCCTATTTTTCTAATGTAATTTGGCTTTTTCAGCTTCATTGTGTTTGTTCTCCATGTTCTCAATGAGAAATTGGGTAGTGGGCACATGTATTTTCTCATACATTGGCAGCAATCAGTAGTGCTCTCCTTAAGTGCTGTACAGTTTATTTGCTCTGTTGCTGTTGAAGCTGTGTGAAGTGCAAGTTGCTTTTGAGGGGTGTTGCTGTTAATTCAAGTGGATAAGCACAACATTATAATTCACAGCAGCACAGCTGTGTCGTGTCTATTTTGGGTTTACAAACTTGTGGAAGAAATGTTAATATATTGCTCACTACTTGCAAGAAAAGTTTTGCATTGGAGTGGACATTAGGGAAACTCCCATGCAATTTCTTGAAATTGTCAGTACTTTAAATATCTTCCACCTCTCTCCACCTAGTCTGTTCTTTGGGGTGTGCATTTGCTTTTATTTTCTATGAGAAAACACCAAACACATTAGCCGACCTGCAGAAGCAAAATTGCCTCAAAATTGCCTCTTTAGTGGTCGTGGGGCTGATAAATCCACATTCTTTTAAGTGTTGTATTTCCTTCCTTCTTTCTGAATTGAAAGATGCCTCTCTGCATCATTGTATTTGTTTTATGGATTACTAAGAGCTTTAATACAATCCTCTCTTTTGCAGTCAGGGTACAGAGAATTTTTTACCCTGCTTCCCTTCTCCCCTCTCCAGAGATTTGCTGTGACAGCAGGGGCATGGTCCATTTGTGCCCTGGCTTCCCAAGAGAACAAGAGCCTCACCTTCCTGAGACCCAGTGCTCCACAGACTGCCTTCTCCTTGCTCCACAGGGGTGCTGAGACTATCACAGGTGTTGAAATGTGTAGGTTCACCTGCCTGTGGGTGTTCCACTCCTGGTCACAGCGTCCAGGCAGGCACAAGCATCTACAACGTCGCTCACACCGCCGAGTGTCCCACGTTACAACCAGGACACTGCTCTGTAGCTTTCCTTTGAGCATCCAAAGATTTAAATGTTTACTTCTCTACTGTGACAGCATCATAACTCTGCATTTTAGCATCTGCAGCTTCCAAATTTTTTATCATCAAGGAGTAAGTTGGATAAATTAATCCCTGCTGTGCTAGACCATGACACATTGGTGCCTTCCCTGCCAGTGAATGCTCTTTTCACTTCATTTTCTTCTAATGCAAGTAGCATTGGTGCAAGAGAGGAAGGGGATTCTTTTCTTGCAAAAGAGTATTTTTTCAGACCTTCATCTTTAGACAGAGTTAAAATTATTGACTGCCTGCTAATATATTTATTTTCTGAAGCTGAAGATTTTAACCTTACTGGTTTTTTTTTCAAGGCTTAGATTGCATCTGCCTGGTTTTTATGGATGATATGTGAAATTTAGAGTTTTAATTCATTCACATTTTTAGACACATTAGTTCAGTAGCAACTTTATTTTCCTGTGAGGAAGGTCACCCCCACCTAATTTTCATGTACATGGCTAAAGGCCAGAGAGACCCCCTGGTCACTTCTTCCTCTTTATAGTTATCTTGAGGAATGTCAGATGGTTAATTTCTGCTTCCTGTAAGGTCTCATGTATAGAAATAGCCCCTGGTGTGCTGCTCCCATGTCCACAGAGCCAAGGGTGTACCTTTGTAACAAATGCTTCAGTTTTGCTTTCAGTCCATTTTCAGCATTTCAGTTATAATCCTTGACCCACCTTTCCCTGGTGTACCTTTCGTGCAGAAATGCCATGTGGTGACTCATATGCTTTTTATTTTTAACACACACATGTGTAATTTTTAACACATATGCAAATATCTATGACTGGGCAGTGTATGAAAAATATATCTGGAGAGCAAAAGAGTTGGGGTTTTTTTAAGCTTTCAGTGGTTTCTTCTTTTATACACAAGGCATTATTTTCCACAGATTTCTTCATAAAACTGAGTTGCGAGTCCCTGGCAGTGAGGATGCTGTGGTGAGAGGAAGGCTCATGAACACATAACCTTCACAAACATAATGAAAATACTGGCAATAAAAATGAGGAGAGCAATATTCAAGGCATCTAGGGTTAAACCTGTGTTCCTCTATTTCCATTTTTTTTTTTTTTTTGACTGGAAGAACTGAACTCCTCCACCTTCTTAAATAATAAGGATACAGTAATCTTTATTTAATGTATTTTTCAAATAATCCCTTTAGCACAGAGACTGTCCCTAACTCTGTATATGTGCAGTGGCTAGTAAAATCAAGAATCCTAATTTTTAGACTGGTCTTGTGTATTTAATAAAAGTACCCACTAATCCTTTGTGCACTGTGGAGGAGAAAGCCAAATAAGGCTCCAAAACCAGTGGGCTCTTGTCTAAGAACAAATCATGCACAGGGTGACCAGGTGTCTTGACTTGGTATCTTGGCATCATAACCAAAACCTACTTCCTTCTTCTTCCACACCTGTATCCCCATCCAGAGCATGACTGCACCTACTACTAATACACTCTTTGCTTTTGATACTCCAGTGACAAGATAAATCAGACTTGCAGCTAAATGAACCATGCTCTGCTCATAAGGAAGGTGCAGATGGATAAAAATAAATTGGGATTATTTATTAATTTTTATTTCTATTTGATAAAAAGTTTGCTCTTCTGGGTGGTCACTTCTCCATTTACAATTACTCCTTTGGTTTATCTGCTACCATGTATTTTGCATAAGAATCTACTTTGGGCACTTGCTAGAGCATCTTACTAGCTGCAAGATTACTTCTCATAGTTAATGTTCAGTAAAGTAATCACAGTGGTGGTGATCACTATTTATAGTAAATCTCTAGACCTTCAAGCCTCACAAAACCAATTTATTTTCAGCAAAATAGATGTGAAGAGACTGCTCATAATTCACATGACAAAAGAGTGTTATCTGAGGGGATGTTAATTTCATTAATTGGGTATATAAGTGCTTCATGGTGTTATCAATTTTCTCAACTTGTCTGTCATGAAATCTAATCAGCTCCCTTTCTTCAATGTTTATAATTTTTTCCTATAAATGGAAAGTTCTCATTAATGGGAACCCACTTTATTTTTCTGAGTTGTGGAAATGCACAGCAGTCAGGTCTTACTTTAACATCTTCATTGCTAGGTTTGCACAGGTAGCTTATCAAGAGCATTAGCAGGAGAAGAATAGATCCTATTGACCAAAGGCAGAATGTTTGGGGAGTGGCGAAAAGCCTTCAAGGGTGCCTCAGAATATAGTTATCCATTTTTATTAACACCTAGTACAATCAACCAGACTTTTTGCACAGTGGAAGGTGATTTATCCAAGCAGTTCTGTTACCTTCACTGACATGCTTCCCTACTTGCGAATCCTCTGTCTGTTTGTTATCTCCTGCTTTGGCTGCTGTAGCAGCTCTGGCTCTGTACAGGCAGTTTCCCTGACAAGCCCGCTTGGAAAACTTGAGCTTCTGAGAGTCTTTCTCATGACCAAGATTTCACATCAACTACAGTTTAAAATTGCCCTTCCAGCTGGAAACACTGCTCCGATCATTGGAATGTGTTAGTTGGGAGCAAGGGAGCTGATGCAAAGTTCCACATACATCCCTGGACTTCTGCAAGGGGTGGATGATAGTGATTTCAGGACACAATGACAAATAAATAACTTTTCCCAGTTTCTTTTGGGAGTGTATTTTTATTAGTTTTCCTAATCTGTATTAAAAAATTCTTTGATGGCAAGAAGAGGGCAACAGCAGACACATATCAGCAAGGAATTCAATGAGATGCTGTAGCAAATTAGTTCATTACACATGATTGAATCATTAAAGTGGTAAAATACCAAGCTTGGCTGCAGAACATAGAATTTAATCTGAATATATATGCAAGCCTGAGGTATTGGGTTAATTATCTTTTAGGTTTAACTGTTGTTCATGTGAATTTTAGAAACAGCATAGTGAAATCTTTGCACAGATCTGAATGACTGTGATGTTTTTGTTGTTTTGTATGGGAAAAATTATAATATTATCAGTTCTGTCACATCTATATGGTCTTATAATGATTTTTTCCTTATTTTTTACTACTGACATAATGTCTTTTAAGCTTGTGTTATTTTTATATGTCATGGATCATGCAGAAATGGCCTGCTCAGGAAGTAAGCTCATGCTGCAACAGACAGGCACAATCAGTGCTAAATTTCAAAATATTTTCACCTGTCTCTTTTATAACATTTGTAAAAAGTATGCCATGACACAAATAGTTCAAGCTTCCCATTAAATATCATTATGCTTACTCCAAATGAATTAATTCCTCTGATCTGATGAAACTGTGAGAAAGATTTATTCTCGTTGAGGAGTAAAGTTATGGAAGAAGAGTTTGTTGACACTATGTGATGAAAATGTACTGCATTCAGAGTTCATGTTGGCAGCTATTCAGATTCTTCCTTTCTTCTTGCAGGAGAGTCCTGGCAGTTGTAATATTTTGCATATCAAAAGTAAATTCTATTACATTAAACAATGTGGGCCGAATGTTGCAGTCCATTAGGCCAAAGAAAGAATGTGTAAGTAATTTTATTTCCATATAATTCCTCTGGATTTATACTAGCATTAATTAGATAGGATTTAGTCACTCGGGATACAGCCCAAATTTTGTTATGCATTAGCATTTTTTCCAAGCCGCCAGTTTTACTCTTATTTGACTAGTTAAAAAATAGAATCAAACCCTTAATTTATTAAAATATAACCAAATACTCTTATCCTAGTATGTCTGGGGATCCTGCCTGTTTACTTAAAACCAAAACAAGTTCTGTCAATACACCTACAGGGAACGAAAAGTTCATTTTCACTGCATAATTGTAAGAAAACAAGAGGAAGTGGCAGTGTTCTTTCATAGCCTCCTTTGCTGAACAGGATTTCTGATGGCACTGGATTGTGCTGTGGGATTCTAAGGAAGCACCTCCTCAGCACTCAGGGTAACTTGTAAATTTATTCAAGAGGGTTAGTGTGGTTCATTTTGGGTCAGGCTCTGAGCAACGTGGGCTAGTGGAAGGTGTCCCTGCCCGTGGAATGGGCATTGGAACAAAATTATATTTAAGGTCCTGTCCAACACCAACCACTTTATGATCTTTTGATTCAGTTGCCTGCAAGCATTACAAATGTAAATGATAAAAGATTTATTTGAATTACAAGAAGAATCCTTGGAATGGATTACAAAGTTATGAATATCTCTTCATTCTTGGAGTACCTTGGAGTAGGTTAATACATCTAAGCATTCAAATAAGAGTTGTTCATCATAAATACTTGAGTTTTCAGGCTTTGTTACCAGACTCAGTGACACACTTGGTTAAATTCTGTCTCCTTGCAGGAGGCTGGATATCTGTCTGAGGATGAAAATCACTATGCTTAGACGTACAACGAAGGAAATCACTGTGAAAGAATACAAAATTCTTTTCCTGAACCACAAGAATAAATGTTGTATGTGCTAACCAAACACTGTCCTAGGTCATGGAGCTACCAATGCAAGTCCTGTAACAGCAGAGAGGATCATGTTTAACCTTAGCTCTGCTTTGGGATCATGGCAGTTGTGTCCATGTTTCAATGATCAAGAAACCAGCCTGACCTGCTGCAGCTTTCACAGGTTGTAGGTATTTAGTAAGAAGATTTATTTGAAATCCACTGAATTATTGTAAAGACAATTCAGGAATAGAAACAAAGACCAAAAATAAGAGTACTGTAGAGTCCCCTTAGTGTAGTTGCTAACCTTCCCAAAGCCTTTCCAAAACTAAATAAGACTCTAACAGGCTTGTGAAAGAGACCCTAAAACTTTGTCCCAGTTTTTACATACTGTGAGCTAGAATGTCCAATTCAGCTTGGAAATTTCTCCTGCATTTCCTTTGAATATGGTGCAAAATCTTTTGCTACACATCACAGAAACGTGTGTTGTTCTGAATGTTGAGTCCTTTATGATGTTTTTGTTATGATAGAACCCCTGTTGCTGATTATTTTATAATTGAAAATGGTCTCTACATGGAAAAAGAAAAAGAAAATTGATTGCATCTTAATCCAGAATTAAGAATATAGAAATCTTATAAATTCTTAATTAAGAAACCTTAATTAAGTATAAGATAAATACACAAGTAAAATTTTCTAATGAAAAATTACACTGCAACAATATGTAACACATAAAATTAAATATTTGTCCTTAATTCTCAACCATTTACAGTTACCCTTACAAAGTAATCCATAACAATGGTTAAGATTTAACAAGTAGATCACCTCCTCCACCTTTTTTTTGTCTTTCTAGGAAATCAGGTGGCCAGAACTGTCACTGCAAGAACTCAAAAAAATCCTCCCCACCTTTTTTAATAGCTTTGTATCTTGAACAATACCAGTCTCCACTCATTCTTTTTCCTCTTTGTGTCTTCTCAAATCCTTGTCCTTCTATTCCATTGTAATTTGTTGTCTCATCTAATAATCAGCTCTCCTTGTTCAGTTACTCTTCCCAAGTCCCTTCATGTTTTATCTTTTTTGGATCTGTCCTGCTGTTCTGCTCCTTTGTGGTGTCTAATGCAACAAACTGCAGAACATCCTTTGTCAGGTTTTAATTTGATTCTTTTATTTTTAAATTTTACATAGAAACATGTTTGGTTGGCTTTACTTTATGAGCTGAGATAAATAAATTCACTTTGCAGCCTGCTGTGTGAGCAGAACAAAGGAACAGTTGCAAAGATAAATGTACCAAAGGCTCTTCATAAGCGCCGCTTTAAAAGTCAGTTTCTCTGGTGGCCCAACAGGATGTCCAAACTCAATCAAAACATGTGTCAGGCTGCACAGCTGACATTTCAAGACTAGAAAGAACTTGCTCTGGTGCTAACACACAGAAAATGGATTATGTCATGTCACCAGTGGAACGTGCAGCTGAGTGAGAGTTTGATTACATCCTGTAATAAATCTGGTTGTGAACTGATTTTCAAAGTCAATACTGATGTGCAAATTAGTAATTCTCAGCTGAAGGCATGGGGGCTGCTGCAATACAGAGTTTCTTAACTAGTTCTCCTTTCTTACACATAAGACTCTTAGAAATAAAATGACTCCATTAGCTGAATTTCCTCTGTTTTCTGTGGAAAGCAGTAAATACCACCTTGTGAGTAAATCATGGGCTTGTAACAATCCATCACATTGCAGGTAGGAGAAGAGAAGCTCTTCTGGGTGGAAGCAGTTTGAAATGGGAATTCTGTTGAGCCTTTAACTGTAAAAGATTTATAGTGCTATATCCTGGTTTTATCCCCTCGCTGCTTTCTCCTCCATCTTCTCCTCTGTGTGCAGACACACACATCAGCACTGGCAGTGACATAAACACACAGCTGTTACTGGGCAGGGGCTGTTTAAACCAGCTGTTAACAAGGGATCAAGTCACAAATCAGGAAATAAAAGTAGAGAGAAGAGATACATTCTTGTTCTGGAAAACAAGAAACCCAAGCAAACAAAATTTTCCAGGTGGGGACTTCACCTATGCAGATTTCAAGTGTCTGTTTGGAAGGTCACCTTATAAATGTGAAATGCCTTTAGAATACGACATGTCAGCTGTTGCGACTCAGGAAAAGCATGGTCTTTGTCTGAATAAAATATTTGGAAAATATAAGACCCTTTAAAGCCTGAATGTTCAAGATAACCATTAGATTCCATCCAGCTTTGAATGAAAGATAAAGACATCAGCACTTCTCCCAATGCAGAATTAAAAAAAAAAAAAAAAAAAAAAAAAAAAAAAAAAAAAAAAAAAAAAAAAATCCCATCACTGCATTAGAAGGTTCACTTAGAAAAAAAAGTACTTTTTTTTTTTTTTTTTTTTTTTTATCAGTGCTTGTTTATGATTAGTCAAGATGTGATTTATATTTACTTTGGTGACAGCTATTTGAATCATCCTATTATCCTAAAAAGAGGTTTAAAATGGTGTAATACAATATTTTGAAATTGTTTAAATGGTGTTTTATAGGTTGTGATTTCTGAGGGAATATTTTCAGTGCACCTCCATTAACATTTAGATTTAAAATGTGCAGGATGCAAGATTTTATGCCATTTTAAGGAACATAAAATAAGATTATTATTGAACTTACACAATTCTTTTTCCTTTTACAACCAGGCTTGAATTTAATCTTTCTAAAAAGCATAAAGTGCAAAAATTTTAATTTTTGAGCAGCAGAACAGTAAGTGGAGTTCTTTTGGAGCTCCTTTATGATGAGAAAGGACATCTCTTGTGCTTTCACATGGTCACCACAACTTACTTCCTGTATATAATTTTCAAGAATATATTTATGGGTAGTAGATGTGGGAAATTTATAACCAGTTGTAGTTCTCATAACTCCAAATCTGTGTCCACTTTTAGACATTTGTGTTTGGACATCACTTGCTTGACAGTAGAAAAACCAAAAAGTATTAATTGATTCTATATATCTTAGCTCTTTTTTTATATTTGATCTGAATGTTCTGGAGTTTCCTCTAGTCACTGACCTCTCCACTTTTGAGCATAACCCAGTAAAAAAATGGTTCATACATACAGACCTCCATCTGATGACCATCAAAGACATGATATACATGTAATAATTAGTGCCTGCTTTAACATAGATCTGCTTGAAATGCAAGCTTTCAATAAGATTCTTTTAAAGTTCAAATGAGTTGAAATGCCCTCCCACCCCCCAATATTTTCTCATAATTTTAACTGTCTCTGTTTAGCTGTTGCATATGATGAAGAGGGAGAAGGGAGTCATTGGTCTGGGCAATCCTTGACACCTTACTGGTGTTTGTGTAACTCTTAGTGTGAGGACTCTGTTTTGACTGATATAATGAAATCAGCATTTTTGAACTGCTTCCATCTGTCCACAGGGAGCAAATAAATATGTACTGTAGGCCTGGATCATAATTCCTACAACCACAAAATTATTTGTCCTGGTACAGCTCAACATGATTGCTCAGTGTGGTTGAAATGACTGAGTCTTGCTTTGTTTTTTGGGCTCTGGAGGGAAGAATAAGAAGAAGACTGCATTTCGGCACTTCACTCTTGATGCAGTAATCCAACAAGCTCCAGACAAAAACAGATTTTTTTTTCCAAATAAATATATTCTGAAGCAGATATGTAGTTTCATTCTTTTAATAATATTAATACTGCTATTAATAGTTAATGTATCATAATTAACTGTATTACTTTTTAGTATAATAGAAGAATAGTGAATAAAAATATCTGGGGTTTTGGAGAATATTAATAACTATTATCATGCCGCATAGGACACAACAAAGAATTAATATTGATGGAGAGTCAGCCACATCAAATATGGAGCATGTTAGTGGGTTCCCCTCTGGATACAGCAGATGAGTGCACAGGAATCAGGGACACTGGGACATGCACAGAGGACCACAGAAACACAAGCCTGAGCTTTTGCATGGAGCTGTGCTTAACTGCAAACAAATAGAAATGAAATTTCTCTGTTACTTGCTACATGAGCTCACCTGTCTCAGGAGAAACCTGAGAAGATTTTTATGTCACTTGGAGTGTATTTATCCATACTAATTCAGAGAAAGAAGCCATAAGCATCTCCATAAGTTTCATACCAGTAACTCCCTAACCTATTCAAACTAAATAAAGTATTTCCTGGAGGTTTGTGTGAAATATGCTGGGAATTTAATGATTATCTGCAGAAGAAACAATGAAGAACTGAATTCCAGTTTTAATTTTAAACCTTTTAATTTATTTTGAAATAAAAGCACTTTCCATTTCTATTTACATTTTCTGTTTACAATTTTAGTAACGTGCTCTTTTCTGACACCATAACATTTTGAAGTCAGACAAAAGTAATTCAGGTGCTTCTATGTAAACCGGAGGTCAGTTACAGGTTTGATAGAAATGCTTTGTTTCCAAGAGAGAACTTACCAACAGCACTGCCCAACATCTTCCTTCTTCATTTCACTCTGGAGCAGCAAAGAAGTGACCTCTTCATCATATTCACAGGAAGAGTCAGGATCCCTGTGATATCTGCTTTCCTTACTCAGTATGTTCAAGTCCTTATACAAAATACTTTCAGGGATCCATGGTGCCTGACTTTATCACTCTCTAATTTTTTTTTTTACTAAATTTCCCCACAATAATATTTGTTTCTGTCTCTGGGTTATTTTATTGTTGGGATTTTTTCCCCCCTTCACAGTCTGGGAAGTGTTTTTAAAATTAGGATTTTAAACCCTTCTTTTTCCAAAGGAAAAGTGGCAGAAAAGGCATTCTGCGAAGACATCATCCACAGTTTAATTTTGTCTTGAGCATATTAAGATTTGATGACTAGAGCCTTTCAATTAACTGAAGTCAGGAATTAAGTGGACTAGAAACACTGTAGGCATCCTAAATATTCAGTGAACAGAAAGAAGGGAAATAGATGAGCATGATTTTCCCCTGTGGTGGAGGATTAGGAATGGGGCTACTCTTCTCTCTTCAGTGCTTCTTCAGTGCTTCACAGAAATTGCTAGAATCAGGTGTATTTAATCTGGTCCATTTAATCTGCTCCAAAACTGCCAGAAATATTCTTGTATTACTACCATGGATAACTGGTTTCACTGCTAGAAAATTATGAATTCTCTTTGCATTAAACAGTCCGTTTCTATGAAAACTTATAATTTGCTGTGCTAGGCAAAATGGATGCTCTTTTATTTTAAACTGAATATATTATGGGTAATTAAACCACTGAATGTTAATTTGCTATAACGTGAAGTGAACTTGATAATAAAAGAACCCATTTATTTCAAAGTCTGTGATTCTAAAGAAGGGATGAAATATGCTTTTACTATAAAACAATATTTCAGTTAAAGTGCTCAAATGCTGTAGTTATGCACCTTTTAAAAATTCTAAGCATTTTCCTCCTGTGTGGTCTTTTATCACTCTTTCAGCATCGCTGGTGCCTTTTCCTGGTTTGTGATGTTCATAATGTCCATACTATGAATTCTGAATGAGTTTGGCTGACAAATGTCCCATGGCCTCCCAGCATAGCCTCTCTCCTTTCCTGAGCTCACACAGAGCAGAAACCGCTGCAGCAGGGGAGGAGGAGTGAGGGTCCTGCCCTTGCCAGCACAGTGGGATCAGCATTGCCAAACCATCCAAAGGATCTCGAATGTGCAGGAGCAGAAATGGATGTAGGGACAGTCCGAAAGGTTTGTGCTGGGTTTGGACGTTACCCTCTTATGACCAGATATGAATTTGAGCAATAGGCATTAAATTAGCCCATAACCACCCTGTGTTTAAGATAAGGCTGGGAAGCATTTAAGTAGAGGGCATATATGTACAGGATCACACTGCTGAATTATTTTCTCCCTATTTTACCTGTCAGTATTCCCAATTAAGTAGCAAATTTTGTTCCAGGACTATTAAATAATTGTTTCTAACAAAAATGCATTTTGCGTGGTAATTATTTTTGAACTGTTGTAGGTGTAACTGTTAATGAAATTCAGTCTTTTGTCTCTGCAGCCACCTTCTCCTTGCCTCCCCAAGAGTTTGCTATTTAAGAGCTTGCCAACTCAAACAAAGTTAATTGCAGTGCCTTTTTCTTTCTTATTTCATGCTAAGCATGGGCTCACAAGACAGTACAGAGATGTAAGACAAGAGTTTCTCTCTCTGTTTCCCTCAGTGACTCAAGAGAAATGCAACAAACCCTGAGTTCAACTTTGCACCCAGGCAATGACAACCTGTTCCACCTGCCCACTTTTCAGTGCCATGATGTGAAGCAATTAGGTGTTGACAGCTTTTTTCAGTTTGGAAAATTTGGGATTAATTCTATCCCCTTTACACCTCTTGATGCTCTCTCTCCTTTGTAGGCACTCCAACTAAAAGAACAGAGGGTACACATAAGACCAGTCCTCCCAATGCTACTTGTTTTATTAATAACTACAACTACACTTCTTGGTTTTGCTAAAAGAAAGGAAATTGCTGTGACTTGAACTCCTCTTTACAGTCTCCTTGTAATTTTGAACAATGGTTCCTGAAAGAATCAGAAGTTTTATATGGCAGATTGGCTTTTGAAATACACAGATTACAAGAATCCAAAATGCCCAGTGTAAGCATTCCAAACCAAGGAGCTGAACAGGTAATTTTCATGGGTCCCTTTTCACTGGCATTGTAGAGCACTATCAATCTGCAGCCTCAGGCATCTTGTACCCTGGAGCAGTGACTATGGAAGCTTCTGACTTTAAGTACTCAGTTGCAGTGGTGCTCTGGTGCAAATTTGCCATTGCAATGCAGCTTTGTCAGCCTTTCCACTCATTCAGCCTACAGTGAACAAACATGTCTGTGCTACAATACGAGCACAAGCCCTCCCAAAATATGAGCATTGTAACCTTTTTTTCCTCTTTGTACTGCTGTTCCATGCACAGTGCTGTGGCAGCAGCCAGCACACTGTCTGTGTGTCCTGTGACTTTGTTGGTCAGATAGAAAAAACTGCTTTGGTCTCATTTTCAGTTGCTGTATGAATTGGCTGCTCCTGGAATATAATGGGACTGGTTTATGTTTCGTATCATTTAATGTACTGGAATTACTACCAGAAATACTGTGTTAAATAACTTCAAATTATTAATTCTTCCTTCTGTGGAAAAAAGGCACCACTATGAAGTCACACAAGAGTTTAATTAGTGGGTTTATGGCCACTGAATGTATCAAGTGCACAAAAACTTTGATTCCTAGCTACTCTCAGAGTAGGACTGAAGGCTTTGAACATGGATGTGCTCTGAGTCTTGGGGCACCTGCTCCCTGAGTGTTTGGGGCTGTAATGAGAGACAAAACCCCCTATTTGCTGTAACATTATATCATTGCAATCCTTAAAGTAAATGAAATATAATAATCCTAAACTAACAAATTTACATTCTAGTCATCCAGTTATACACATCATGGATAGCTACCCTCACAAAATGCCAAGAGACTCTCAGATTTCCTGATCAGCAGTACAGAGTTAGAATTGAGCTAATAGAATAATCAATTCAATCAAAGCAATAAGGAAAATAAGATAAAATTCTGCCCCTCTCATTTTTTTCAGAAACTGCTGTTGAGCCTTCTGCACACAGATTTCTGTGCTGCTCAAAATAAGTCTCCTTAAGTTCCCAACAGCTTTCAAGCTGTATTTCACCTGTTGTGGAATGACTCTGTTTGCCCTCACAGGCTCACTCTTATGTCACAGGCTGGCTGTTGAAATGACTGTGTTCCAGATCTGGTTCAGCACACCACAGCAGCAACCTGAGTGCACACACAGCAATCAAATTCCTTCCAGAATTTTCCATTCTGCAGCTTCTGCTTTCCCCCTCAAATCCCCCACACACTGAACAGCTCAAATCGTGGGGCTGCTCATTGAAAATACTGCTGTTTGTTCTGCCTGGCTGAATGAGAATTACAGTAAAAGCAAACCTTCCTAACAAAATAGCAAACAACCATTTTTATCTAAAAGCATCACCATGTCACTCTCAAATCAGCTAGCTTCTCTGATTTTTTCTTAAGTAATGGCTAAAATGTTAACATTTTAGATTGTTTGAATGCATCCACCTTACAGCAGCCTCACGGCTCCTAAAGGGGGCCTACAAGAAAGCTGGAGAGGGACTTTTGACAGGGGCATGTAGGGATAGCATTTTAAACCGAAAAAGGGTAGATTTAGCTTAGCTATCAGGAATAAATTCTTTACTGTGAGGGTGTTGAGGCACTGGAATACATTTCTCAGAGAAGTCGTGAATGCCCCATCCCTGAGAGCTAAAGGCTGGTCTGGGGGGAGGTGTCCCTGCCCACGTCACAGGGTTGGAACAAGATGATCTTTAAGGGCCCTTGCAACCCAAGCCATTCTGTGGTTCTATGGTTCTGTAATCATCCTTTTTGAAAAAGGGAAAATAAATGGCAATACTTTACTTAGGGCATCCAAGAACCTTCCACTGAGTACCTTGAAACTCAGTTGCAACAGGAAATCAACCACAAGCAACAGAAAATTGAAACAAAATTTAACATTAAGAACCCCCATCAAGAAATATAATTATTTCTATATTAATTTCTCTATTTAAAGTATGCACTAATTTGGAAGAAGGGAATCAGATAGACCATTATGCATCTGATAAAATTATTCAGGTTGGCAAATAATTATGCTTAAGACATTTTATTGGTCTGCCCTTAAGAACCACCAGGTGAGAATTTACTTTTCTTTCTTGCCTGCATGAAAGAGACATGAATATTAAACTCTGACATTTTGAACTGTCCTTTAGGCATCTGAATTTTCTTTAAGGAGATGGGACAAATACCTTCTTTTGTTCTTCAGCCTTTGAGGGCACAAGAGAAACTTCAGCATTCCATGGGTAATACTTAAGAGTTCATGAACACAAGATGATATGTAAATGACTGAAACAGGAATTAATAAAATTATCATAGGAAAGTAAGTTACACTGAGCCTTACTAGAAGGACTCAAGCACCGTTAAACACAGGTTAAGATTTGCTGAGTTGTAGACACATAACTAATGAAATGACTAATGAAATGAAGCATAGAATGGGAATATAAAAATGCACATATGGATCTTCATAATGCTTCTGAATTCAGACTAACACAGGCACCAAGGCAGGTGAGGAAGATAGCTGCGATTATGGAAAACTCTTCCTAAAAATAGATTCAAAATGTGGGCTTTTTTAACTATGAAAAGAAGGTAACAAATAATATAGATATCTGAAAAGCTCTCTGTGAATTAGTGAGGAAAATCAAAGAAAGCAAGATTTTTGAGAATCTGGATTTTCTTGTATCGCAGCATAAAGAGACTTTCTACACAGGAAAATGTTGGAAAAAAATTGCAATAAAGAAACCAGCATTTTTCCACATAGCAAAAAAACATGGTGGAATACTGTGTTTGAGCCTGATTAGGCAAGGGCTAAGTTATCCAGTTCTCTATTTGCAGTTCTGTTAAGTAGAAACAGGAGAAATAAGATATAAAAATGGTGAATTGCACCCATATCAGCTCCTGTTCCTGGTATTCTTAGAGCCTTTTCTGGAAAATATGAAATTACAGGGGGCTTGGTTCTGATTCCAAAATGCAGTTCTCAGCTCCTGGTTATGGAGGCAGAAAGCCAGGCTGTGAACATAGGGAATAGAGCCTTTTCTCCTTAGTGTCCACCACCCTTGGGGACTTTTGGGGGAGGTCCCACTGCAGAAGCACAGGTAGGACACTGCTGCAGGGGACCTAAAGCATTAACTCCTTCTTTAGCAACCAGCTCATTTTCCACTGCCTTGGTATTGAGTGTGCTTGTGTCAAGAAGAACAAGAGGCAAAGCAACTCTGTGTTGTAGCACTCTCTTGGCAAACCTGCTGCCTCCAGCCTTCCAAATTGCTTCAACAAATCCAGCAGGTTAATCAGACCTCCTTAGGAGCTGATTTAAACCCATATATCCATTCCACTGTACAGTCTTAACTAGATCAGTTACAGAAACAACCACAATAACCATGACAATTTGCCTGCATTTTTGAAAGGGAAATCACGGGAGGGTGATTCATTTGCTTTGAAATGCTTGAAGATAATTGCCAGTTGCTTATAACGATATTGTTTGCTTAAATTCTTGGCTATTTCTTCTGAGCTTATTATTTTACATGAATACTGTTCTGTCAGCTGATGATCTTAACAACACTGGCTGAGCAGATCGGGCTACTCTCCTGTCAAGCACAGGTATGCCTGTGAGGAATTTCAGAATTAGTCATCTCTGTGGAGAGAGAAATCCTCGGAATCATGAGGTCTGGGCTGGACTAATTCAATTTAAGTGTATAATTTTGTTCTTGCAGTGAATCAACACATCAAATCAAAGGTTTTTTTCATTATTTCAAGAACAGCTGTCATTACACTGGCTTAGTGAGTCATGGGTTTTCCTATAAAAAAGCCTCATTTGAAATGGCTTAATTTTTTGATATTAAAACAAGTGTGCTCACTAAGTAGATGTAGAACTATATCCTGGTTTGCAAAAAGCAGCTATATTCGGTTCATGTATCATTGGCACAGTTTTTAAACTGCTGTAAGTTGGCATTAGCGCACTGGATCAGACAGTTGAGATCTGTCATGGTAATTTGAGTCCTGTCAGCTATTTCTGCTGTATTAAAAGTATCTAAACTTCTTTTGCTATGTCAAAAAGTAAGAGGCTTCCTGCTTCTCTAGCTACTTTTAAGTGTTATTTAGATCATGTCACTCACAGAAATAAAGAATTATCCATGGTAATTCTTCTGCATTGGCACAGATTTATTTTTTTACTCTAGCAGGAAGCAGACAAAATGATATTGAAAATGCAGTGGCAGTCACAGGGAAGAGATGCTAGAGAATGACCATCCACAAATATATTTCCCAAGATCTCTCATCTTGACCTGTAAGACTTGTAGACTCAAGGTTCAGCTGAATATCTGAGTTTGTCTCCTCCTTTTAAGCTCAGGTGTGTGTTTTCATTTGATCAAATTGTAGCACAGGTGGGTTTTTTTTGTTTGTTTGTTTGTTTTTCCAACTGATGATAAATTTCAGACATTTCAGGTAGAAATGCAAACAGATGGACCAGCCCCATGTCGTAGTAGTGGTGTATCCTGCTACCCAGGTTCTTCTCTCAGGGTGAAATTCAGTCTTGTGCAGAGGGACCAGGCTGGCGAGGTAGCCTGGAGCTTTCAGCTCAGCCAAGGACATGAGCCTTTTTCTGACTCACTGTGCAGCAAGTATGTGTTACCTGGCTTCACCTCCTTATCCCAAACTAACTTTTAAAAGTGTGTTATCCTGAGGAGTCCCATCAAGGGCAGAGCATCAGACAGATGGCAGCCTGGCCCTCAGAGGCTAGGGTATAGATGGAGAGAGAAAAAAGCAAATAAATGAAGATAAGATAAAAATGCTACAGGGAGGAACTGGCTATTAAAAAACTGTGTGGTACCTTGCACAATGGCCCCTTGGTCCTTTCTCCAGTACCTGTATTATAGGCATGTAACAATTTTCTAACATTCTGCACAAATTCTTTCTGTTGTAGTTACTTTTGTTGTCAAAATCATTGTTTCTTTCTTTAACTTTATTCCTACCTTGTACTTCTTTCTGTTTTGTGTCCCTTTTTATGTGCAAGTTTTGAAGAACACCTTGAGCTATAACTGAAGTTCATTTCAGATCTCTAGGGTCTGTCCACACTCTTAATGAAATAAAATTGCTGTTGGTGGAACATGTGAAATGAATTGGAATAATTTAGTCTCCCCAGTGCCTGAGTGTATGTTTCAGCAGACATTTAAATTGTCCCCAAAAGGCAGAGTAGATGTTCATCCCTAGAGGTTGCACTGGGAGTTATGCACCCCATGCTCTGCTAGCAAGTGCCTTTTGATGAACACATAATTCACGTAAACTGTATTCCTGTTTTTGAGCAAATCTGATGTTCTAGATAATAAAACCCTGTTGTTTAGACAGCCTGTTTAACCTTGGCTCTTGGTTTCATGGGCTGTTAGGTTCCTAGGTAATGATTGCAATTCTTCATCTACTAGAGCTCGTGATGTTGTAAATACAGTTGAGTTAATGAGTCACAATTTCCCCCTTTTTTCACTCCTTCCTAAATGCCAGGTAGAGACAAGAGTAATGGCTCTTTGCTGGGTCTCTGTGCAGCATTGTGTCATATCTCTCTTGCATGTCCTTTAGCACAGCACATGAGTAGAGGGGCCATTAACGGGCCATTAAGAAGTGTTTAATTGATGACTAACATAATCAGGCAGTTTAATTGTTTTAAAAATAATTATGGAAGAAATAAAGACAGTAAAAATCGGCTTAAAAAACTTGGTCTTGCTGTGTGGCAAATTTATTTTCAGTACAAGTATGTGAAAGCTGCTTCACCTTTCTGATATGGAATCCTGAGATAAAAATGAAAGGAAGCACTGATATTTTGGAAGAAGGCAACAATTTTGTTTAAGGCACAGGCCTGGGGTTTGGAAAGTCCACTTTCAATTATCAGTTTTTCTGTAGTCTTTTGACTGAACAATTTATCTACCTTCTGTTCTTCTTGTGCCAGACATGAAGGATATTTCTTCTGCTTAATATTTTTCTTATACTTAGATCCTGACCATCCTGCAGTCAAATACTGCATGTGGTTAGAGAAATGGGAATTAGTTCTTTACTGGAGACTTTATGAACTGTAGTTTTAATAGCCTGGAAAGGTGAATAAATTATTATTTGAAAAATCATTAATGATTAGGAAGATGTGACCATTTCTGCAGAGATATGCTGCTCTTATAAATTGAGTAAGAGAGGTTCTTGAGGATATATTACCCCAGATCATTCATGTTCTGGAGACAGCCTTAAAAAATGCTAAGCCCAAGGAAGCTGTGCTACAGGAAAAGTACAATTAAATAAATCCATATTGCTTGAAACTGAAAGCAAAACATTATAGAGGGGCAAGGCAATGCCTGACAGAAAAGAGTGATGGAACGGCCAAGATTTGTAGCTTATCCCAGCTTATCTACACTGCTGAAAGAACATAGGCACCGTATACCTTATATTTCCCCATGGTAAAGGAATTCAAGTATGTTTATATGCATTTCTAAAAAAATCTGCAATCTAAATTTGGTAAACTGAAAGTCTAGGAGATTCTCTTTTTATTTTGGCTCCCAGAATAACATTTTTCAGGCTTTTGATTTATACTGTAATTATGTTCTGGGGTGAGTTCAATATTCCTATAGGAGAAGCTTGGGCTTGCACTGCTCTCTTTGCTTCAGCTACAAAGAATATTCAGTTCCTGTTTTTCCATCAATGGTCTAAATGCATGTACTTTCATCATACTTAGCACCATCTCACCTGTCACCATTGATAACTACACATTGTAGAGAAAATTTAATCTACTGTTTGCATATTTATCTTTTAAAAGTAATAATAACTTCTATCAGCCTAATATGTCCCAGTTACTGAGAGCCCTGATACAGCTTTGTTTAGTTAAGACAGGTGAAATGATGATAATATCCTAGAGTTGATAGGTTTCTCTCTTTTGTCAGGAGTCTCTTCTCAGAACAGCCACTTTATTTAGATATCTAAATATCAGTCCTGAAACAAGCTGTTCAAACAGCTTGCTTGGTAATTCCTGTGCCTAAGAAATGGAGCCCCGTGAGAGCGTACAGTTGACAGCAGGCACTTGTGCCTCTAGAAAAAGATACAAAATGTACCTGAGACAGGGAGCAGCCTTTTGGTGTGCTCTTGTGGTCTCATCTCTGTTTTTGTCCCAACCATTGCAGAATCTGAAATTTCAGCACAGCATGCCTGCCAAAAAGGTAAAACATGCTTGTGTGCTAAGAAATCTAGGCAATAATGGGAAAGAGAGACACTGAGTAGCTCATTCTGCACTAGATTAAAATGCACTTATCGGGTCTAAATTCCTGGGCATCAATTCTCATCAGTCTGACAAATATGAAATAAATGACATGAAGTTATACTTCCTGCAACCTTTAGAAAGGAAAACTCTGGTGCACACTAGGGCTCCTTGCAGTGAGATATTGCTTAAGCAATAGTCTTTTAAAAGCCCATATAATCAGATACTTGTTCACGTTAAGTGTCTTGAAGTGAGGCCAAAGGCACTCGATGTCTAAACAAGGTCAATTTTGGATAATATTCCCCATTAACCATTCAAGAGAGCTGCATAATGGCTCTGCCTATTAGCTGCCAGCACAGTAAACACTCACCTGCCCCTGTGCCTGCAGCCCAAGGGAACAGCAGACTGGCCAGGATGGGAATTGGTGAGCTGGTTGTAACACTACTTATATAAAATAGCCTTCTTGAAGAACTCCTATAATAAATATACATTTGCACTTACAGAATATTTTTTTCCTGGTTGAACAAAGGGATTTAGCTTGCAACAGGATGTGTTCAAAGAAAATGACTCTCTTTTATCTAAGGAAATTTAGATACTGAAGTATGTTTTTGTGCAGAGTATCAATGTTATAGTTAGTGGGGAGAATAAACAGCAGGACAAGTTGTGTCATATTATTGACATTATTTACATTTAGAGCAAAAAGAAAGATGAAAGGGCTTTTCTGTCTTACAAGCTCTCTGGGACTTATATAGTTACCCCTGTGTAGCATCTTCCAACACTACACCTGTGCCTACAGATAGACTTTTCCTGTCCACTTTGGGATTTTTCACATTGCCATATATATGCATATATGCGTATGGATATATGCCCATATGCATAGACATATAAAAGTATACACGTAAATGCATACATATATATGAGAGATTTTAATTTTGTCCCCTGCTGCTACAATTAGTCAAAATAAAGAGGTGTTTCAGTATCATTACACCCCTGCTGCTACAATTAGTCAAAATAAAGAGGTGTGTCAGTACCATTACACAACAGAAACAGTGAAACTGAGTGAATATAAAGAAGTGCTCATAGACAGAGTAAATGAAGCAGGATCTCACACCAAAGCAATGCCTTTTTTGGTTCTTGAAAAATATGATTTTTTTTGAAGAGAGGCAGGGAGGCAAGGAATACAATAAGTTTTTTATTGTTTCAGCTTGGAAATAATGGTAAACTTCTGAAAAAATCCACAATTCATCACCATGAGATAAATTATTCTCAAGAATGAGCCATCCTAGAATTGATCCTGTAACAAACACTTGTTCCTTTCCTTCAAAGCAAACCTGAAATATGGTCATGTTGATATGGAGTGTTATACATGTGAATACTGAATTATTAGTTGTAACAATGAGTAAGTGTTGATTGCATTTTTTGAGTGGTTTCTCATGAAAAGAGTTGGTGATTTAACATATTGAGGATTTCAGCTATAAGTTATTAAAAACAGCTGCAGCCTATTACCCTGGGATGACAGCCACAGCCAACAAGTGGCAGATGTACCACAAAGGAAAGATTTAATGCCTTAAGTAATAAAAACAACTCACTGAGTCAAAAAAAGAAAAACAAAAGCAACCCCAAAACCCCAAAATATGCTTCTCTGAGAAATATGGTTTTTTCCATGGGATTTAGGAATGACAAGAAATCA
The DNA here is from genome assembly GCF_017590055.1 of Onychostruthus taczanowskii. Lineage (NCBI taxonomy): Eukaryota > Metazoa > Chordata > Aves > Passeriformes > Passeridae > Onychostruthus > Onychostruthus taczanowskii. The sequence goes on along the minus strand of NW_024498906.1, from coordinate 7,421,251 downwards.
TGAACTAGATCTATAAAAGGTCACATTTAATTTGCTTTCACTGTTATGCAAAGGTATGACCTTGTTGTGTTTTCAGAGCAGTTCATCAATCTCCAGAGAGAGATTAAATAAAGAGGAAACTTACCTCTGGCGGCTAAATCAAGCAGTTTAGATTTTAGACCACCAGCTCCAGCACACTTAACAAGATTAATATGCAGGGGCTCCTCCCATGTCTATTCAGAGAGAAGGAAGAAAAGGGCAAACGAGGGAGTGAATTAAAATCATTAGGGCCTTCAAGAATGAAAGGCAAGCATTCCAAGTAAGCAAGTATTTATTAGCACACGAGGCCAGTTTTAGAACTAGTGAAATGATGCATTCATCAGCAGTGGCACAAATATTTTTGGAAAGACCACTTTCTGCATGCTTGTGTGCCACCCACCAGACCAGTCTTTAGCTCCTGGCCTTCACATTTCCTTGTCAAGCATTTAGGGACTCTCCCTCTCCCAGCAGCTGGAAGTTATTTTGTATCTCAGTACATCTTACAACATATTTACTTTGATCTGAGGACAATCAATAATAAAAGAAGATAATTGACAAAAGCCCTGTCTTTCCATGTCTGGTCCCAGATGATGGTTTACAAACAACTTAGCAAGTTTCTGCAGCAACCACTATATATTGATTTCTAAAGTACTTTCTGAGTAAATCAGTGGATTTGAGAAGCATGGACATCAGGCAGGACAAAGAGTAGGAATTTATAAAAAGAAAGGGAAAATAAATATTTTTAAAACTGACTGCAGATGAGAACAGAACACACAGTACAAGGCTAAGTGGATGGGAAACACACTCCCTTTCAGACTGCACTAGAGCAGTAGCCTGGATATTGTACACATGGGATAAAAAGCAAAAAATCCAGCTTACAGTGAAATTCTTGGGCTGAAGTTTAGCAAAGAAGGTGAGACAAAGTCTTGCTGCATTTAAAGCTAATACAAGGCTTTTATTCTGAAAATTTTTAGCGTGAAGTAAACACATTCTATGAAAACAAAAAAAATGCCCTTTAGAGTCAGACCAACAGCCCACTTAACCCAGGAATTTATATCCAACAAACAGCAAGACAAGGCTTTTTGTTCCATCATTCTCTTCTAGCATCCATAATGGTTCTATTTGGGATATTTGAGAATGCAATGTTGTCTTTTCCATGTCTTTTTGCAGACTTAATGTCCATAAATTTGTCTAACCCTTCCCTGAATCTTTGGTAAAAATATCTCTATCTGCAACCCACTGGGGCAGTATAGTCCAGAAATTGCCTCTTTTCTCTAAAAAAAAAAAAAAAAAAAAAAAGTCTTAATTTAATTGTTTAAACTAATCTTTTACTACTTCCAAATTACCTCAAAAATACCTTAGTTGTGGTATTGAAGGGTTCAGTGAGCAAGAGTTCCATGTACACTTCCAAGCCTAAAACTGGGAATTGACTCTTTATGGCAAAAAAACCAAAACCCCCTTTTCAATTTCATTGTAGGTTAAGACAGCTGAGAAAATGACTGTGGGCACTCACAAGGAGTTAATATGAGAAGACTTTCAGGGTGCTACAGGATTTATAACTAAAAAGTACCTAAGGCTGCTGAAAAAATGAGTCTCAAGATAATAGGAAAGTAAAACTTTTCACTTCTTGTCAGTTTGGGAGGCGAGCTAGACTGAACGTGGGTCATGAGACTTTGGTAAAGTACAGCCACAGCAAAAGGGGGGTATGGAGATCCAGATTTAGGTTTTCAGTTTGAAAAAGCAGCAAATACTGAAACCACACAGATTGCTGAGACCTTTTAATACTGCATTGTAAAAATACCACCTTGTGACACCTGAAGACACAGTGGCTGTATAGGGCCCATCACTGTTGGAATGTTGCAGTGTCCTGAGATACTCACATGTGAGGGGACAGGCACATGCTGAAGAAAAAAGCTGGGCACTTTGGCATGCTGGGCCAAAGCTGTGTTGCAATCATTTTAGCTGTGCTTAATGCAGGATTACATCTCTCTCTGATCTCATTTTGAATAGATAACAAAGCTTTTGAGCTGATGACTGGTGACTTTCAGAAGGCTGGACTAGGCAGGACTTCTGCTCAGCAGTACCAGCTGACATGATGGACACTCTCCCATGTGTATAGATAAGACAGCAAACCCTCTCTTAACAAAAGGATTTGAACTAAATCCTGCCCCAGTTTCTACTTGTGAGAGCAGAGAGTGGTGCAGATCGAATTCTGCTGGTGATCAGCACCTGTTGCCAAGGGACAGCCAGAAGGATGGAGTAGATGAGATGAAGCAGGATATCAGTTTTCAGTTCAGTCATACAAAGTAGATCCCATCCCAGAGACACAAAATGAGGGTTTATTTCATTAAAACTAGCTCAACTCAGCACTAAGTCTCCTCCTGATGCATTTTGTACCCTCACTTACTGAGGAAAATGTTGATTCTCCCCTTTAAATTTGCTGCAAGGGCAAAGCATTTCCTTCCAGTGTGAGAGAATGCTAGAGTAGCACTACTTCATATCTGTTGGGTTTGTTCAACTTTATAATGAAACTAGTTCTGTTTCAAAACAGGTCAGTGTGTGATTAAGTAAGGGGCAATATATTTATAGTTCTGTTGTCAGGAAAGTTTAAACATAATCATATCTGGGTTGTTGGGGGTTTTTTGGTTGTTTTTTTTTTTGTCTGTTTATTTTTTTAAATTATTAATTTCTTCAAAATATTCCCAATCCAATTATGTAATGTCCGACAAACACTGTTTTGTAACCATGGCTCTGATTCACCACTGCATCACTCCACTTTTATACCGGCGCCAGTCTGGCTGATTGATTTTCAGAAGGGTTATATCAGCATAAAATTGTAGCAAAGGAGTTGTGAATCAGACTGAAACAGGGACAGCTACTCCAGGCAGAAAAATCCTTTGAAGACACCTAACAGTCAGAAGCCTTGACAAGGGCATAGCACACATAGATGGTTTTCTGTCATCTCTGACTGAGTGAAAGCACTCCCTGGATCCTGCAGCTTCATGGGCCCACTGAAGCTACAGCTGCAATTCCCAGCACATGAGTTGCTCCCACTCACTTCTCCTCCAGCTTGGCTCATTTTTAGCCTTTTGCCAGGAGGGGCTGAAAGAATGAATCTTAAGGAGTGTGTTTTTTTTAAAGGTTGTATATATTCAGAACAACCATGCTAAATGGTGAGGATCTGGCCTTTCCTAAAGATTTTTAGAACTTCAGTGTCCAAAGCAGAATCATTTTACCGGCTACTACTTGGAACTGGCATCTTTTTAATCCATATCTCATATATAGAGTGGTCTGGGATACTGGAGTTCGGTTATTATTTCTGGGTGTGCTGTGGTGGTTAGGGGCCAGACTCTCCTGCCTGCTGTGCCTGTGGGGCTGAGAGCGACCCCCAACCTGTGGAATGCTGAGTTTTCCCCCTTTTCCCCCAGCTGGCTGCTTTCTGGGATGTGCTTGGAGAACATGAGATCATGTGTTAGATTAAAATCCCTCTCCTTCTGCTGCAAATCTCTGCTGTGGAGAGATGGATTTTAAAAGTGTCAGTTTGATCAATCAGATGATTTTTAATGAGTCCAAGACTCCAAGAAGAGGCAGAGGCAAGGAATCACTTATCTCTCAGGAATCAAACAGTGATTATAATTACATGTGGGTTTTTTTCCTGTGTACCAGATTTGTTGATAAATTTGCTTCACCTTTTTCTAACACAAAGGATTAGGGGAGGATTTCCACTCATTAAAAAAAGCAAAAAAAGCAAAAGAAAAGACCAAAAAACCCCCCACAACTACCAAAAAACCTTTCTTTCTGGATTCTACAACTTATAATACAATCAAAAATATTGGCCTCTCAGTCCATTTTTGCAATGTTCTTATCTATTTCTTCACAAGAAATAATCCTGTGTTTCTAAATTTTCTGAGAGATTTCAGCTGCTGAACATGTCAAGAGGAAACATTCTTTCCACCTTCACTCCAGTTTTGCCAACCAAGAGTTGATCAAGCAAATTACATGTTAGCAGGGCACAGCAATCAGTATCAGTCACTTGAAAGCAAGATACCTACTAAATAGTTTTCACTGTGAAAATATTTTTCTGCTTTTGATTTGCTCACAGTACACAGTTCATGCTTCCTGCTTACTCATGGTTCGTTTCTTTGTAAATTCTTTTGTTGTTTAAAAGGTTCCGTGAAATGTTCCTTTCCTATTTAGGCTCCACCAGCTATTCTGCTTGTCTTCTTTGTCCACACAAAGAAAGTATTCTTCAGTGGAGCTCTGACTTTCCAAGCTGGATTACCCTCTAGTTGATGATTAGGAAAAGGTTTCATTTCATCATCACCATTTCTCAGCCGTCTGTCAGGGCCCACTCAGTAAGAACTGCAGGTGTGTAGGAACCGTCATCCATCTTGTAGTCCCCCATATGTCCATCTCCTTCTTTTATACACAGTTTACAAAGTCTTTGCAGGGCTCCCATATTTCTTCCTCCTGTTTATGACAGAGAAAGACACAGCCTGGCATGGTGCAGTGCTTGTACAGCGAGGCTGCTGTCACCATGATATTTTCTGAAAAATCCTGTTGCCAGGATTTTCTCCTGAGAAGCCGAGGAGCCTCAGGAAAGAAATGTAAACAATGAATATCTGCTGCTGTGGAGTGCAACAGGTGCATCCATGATTGGTCCATGTGGATTGTTTTCACTTGATGGCCAATCACAGCCACCTGTGTCGAGGCAGAGAGCAGTCACAAGATTTTGTTATTCATTCCATTCCTTTTCTTTCTAGCCTTCTGATGGATCCTTTTCTCTCTATTCTTTTAAGTATCGTTTTAATATAGCATTTTAATATAATATATATCATAATATAATAAATCAGCCTTCTGAAACATGGAGTCAAGATTCTCATCTCTTCACTCATCCTGGAACCCTAGAACACAAGCACAGGCTGCTGCTGCAGGCCCCTTGGGTCAGCGCTGCAGGTTAATCTGGACCTGCTGAATGTGAACAGGGTCAGCTTTAAACCCCCTGAGTTTTATCTTTGTGGGTTCTGTTGTTCTATGGCTGGGAATTCCAGCACCTAAGAATCCAGTAAGTGACTAAGATTCTCTTGTAGCGCTCAAAGGGCTTTCTGGAAGAAGTTCTCATTTCATCCAGAGAGGCTTAATCTAACCCAGGGAAATAGATAGAAAACAATAAAATCAAATAAAAACTAAACTAAACTAAATTAAACTAGATTATTGACCTCTTATTTCAATGTTGCCTCAGAGAAAGAAATACCTGCTTAATAGAGATCTGTGTTTCCTCAGTGATGTCTGAAACAGAAGCTGACAAAATTTAAAACTAACAGTTTGACTTTGTTTACATTTTTAGAGTAATAGGCACTGCAGAATTGTGGTATATTTCTGAAGAAAGACTCCCCTGACATCATGTTTGACAAATTTTTCAATTGGGAAGGCCCATGTATTTATTTTGTACAATAAAGTTGGAAAAAAGAATATGAAAGAAATTTTAGACACTCTGCCCTCAGTGATGATATATAACATTTGTGGAGAAATGTCACTGTACAAAACTCACTTTTTATGTTGATTCATAAAAACAATTTATTTTTATTAGAAAATAGAAGAATTCTGACGTTTTACATTTATGTTCTCCCATATTCTCCGTAATCTCCTTGCACATCTGCTGTAAAATTTTTCAGTGTTATTATTTCAAGTACCTTGAAGCTTCACAGATTCACACCATTGCTCTTTGAACCTTTGCAGCAGGATGAGAAGGAAAGATGCAGGTGCACAGAGGAATTCACTAACTCAGGAGAGGAGCATCCCTTACACAGGGAGCAAACCCACCTAAGAAAAATGGCTGACAGTCAAAAAGGGACCTGAAAGGACTTGTGCAGCTTACATGACACTTTTGGACAAAGGGGCTTAATTGCCTGTAAAGAGAAACTGTGAAACCTTCACAGCTGCCCCTCAATTAAGTCCTTCTTTGGTGTTAACTGAAGAGAATCCAATTTGGTTTTCCCTGAGGGCTCTCCATGAGTTGAAGTAAAGCTCAGTAAGTGGAGACAATACAGAGATTCAGTTCAATAAACTGCTATGTAGAGTCATGCTTAGTCCAGATGGGATCAGAAGAATCGTAAAATCCTGGAGGGAACTAAATTAAAATTTAATTCTCAAAGCTTGCCTGAAAGATTCCAACAAAGTCTGGCTTGCAGAAACTGCAGTTACAGCCATTAATTCTTTAAGAGGGGCAAGGTTGTGACAATTCCCCACTCTTCCTTGATAACCCAGCAGTTTAGCCCTTGGCTCTCTCACTCACCCCCAGCGCTCAGCTCCCATGAAGGGACTGAATCCTGACACCCTGCCTCTCCCCACAGCTGCCTGTCTCAAGTGCAAGGCTCTCCTCATTTTTGCCTTATCCCCTTGAGGATGTTGTTATGATGCCCTTAGGCCTGAAATGTGAATGGACTCCCATTTGACAGCACAATACTCAAGACAGCCATCCTGGCTGTACTCTGGCCAGCAAGGGAAGGCATCCACCATTCCCCTGGTCCACCAGGCCATGGAAACATGCCTGACACCTGTGGTGTGGTAAGGACAACAGGTTTGTTGTCCTGCTGTGTTTGCAGTGAGGAAGAGCAGGACTGCCTTACAGGTAGTCCTTTGGATAACAACAATGACACCTTTTAAATATCTTATTACCTTATGTTCCACTTATTTTCTTTCACCATCATTGACCCTCTTCCTCTCCTCCCCAGTTCTCTCCAGATAAACAACCCATCCTCATTTACTTTTTTACTAGTGGTTCTATTGTTATTACATCCATAGCCCTGTCAGTATTCCTGACCCCATTAGTGGCACAGTTAATTTCAGCTTTATATCCTGTGGCTGATGAGAGCATTAAGCTGCTGTTGGTCTTGCTCCAGGGTCCCAAAGCTCCTTTTTGGGAAGGTTTGTTCATCTCTCACTTTTCGGGGAGGTTTTTCCATCACTCCCTCTGAACCACCTGTGAAACTCAGTCATTCTTCATGGTGCTGTCAAGTAGTTCTGCCAGTTCCTGTCATTGTTATCTGTCACATCCAGCAATTTCTCACATCCCAGTTTCCCACATTAGTTCAGTCAGCTGGAGTTGAGGCCAGGGCCAGTCCTGGCTGCTTTCACTGTTTGGGGTGATTTACCAATTCCCATTTTGGACTGCAAGGCTTTAACCTTTGGCTGCAGGTTCACATAATGCTCATCAGACTGAAACAGGAGCCTAAAGCCATCATCACTGTACATCTAATGAAAAATCAGAATGCATGGGACTATGGACTGAATGAGCATAGGTGACCAGGGAGAAATAGAACAGACCTCGCTTTTTCCGTGTCCATATATAATGGAGGAGTCATTAGGTGTTGTCATTGTAGGCATCTTTAGCATAACCCAAATACTCCATCAAATCCAACAATACAGCTGAGGTAAGAACTTGTGCTTCTGCCTTGGGACTCCTTTGCTCCTGCTGCCAGTGATGACACCTCCAGCAGGAGCTCCTCACTGGTCACTGGGCTCAGACTGAAGTGCAAAGTGGAGTCATGCCTCAGAGAAGGAGATGGAAAAGTTCTAGCTGTTTTCATGGTTCCTTATCAGTCAGCTGGGACTCATTGCAAAATCATGACACAACTCAGCCACAGCTGGTCTGACCTCATTCCTCCTAGGCCTTGTCATCTGACAAGCAGCCAAAACATTGAGATTGAGACAACAGTTTCTTCTGGGGCCAAAAATCCTCAGCCAGGGTCATTCCCTGGCTGACTCATTTCAGCAAGGAGAGTGTGAGCTGCCTTGCTGCCAGATATGAAGGTATGAGAGAGGAGAAGCATTGAACCTGATGCTATCACACACTCTTCATCTTCCACGGGGGCTGGCTGCCTTGCAGGATTGCTGATGTCAGAGAGGATCATTCAGCTCTTCCAAGCTCAGCTTCTCACCTGCCATGAAGGCTCTATCAGCCAGGGATTTGCTTAGCACAGGTAATGTAATCATGGGGATAACAAGGTTTATCACAGGACTCATTCATCCAACAAGAACTGAGTCCAAAACACTTCCTCATACAATTTGCCCTATATCTTTTACTGAAATGACAACTTGAAATGTTATACAATGAAAGGGTAAAATTCATTACATGACTGAATTAATAGCCAAAAATGTTGCCAAAGTTCTGTACCTTTTAGCTACCATCTGTGTGTTTGGAAACTGAAGAGGAGGCCTTCACAAGGTGAAGACATCACAGAGTGGAGGAAGCATATCCAGATCCATGGAGAACAGATCACTGATGCAGTAAAACTATTTTAAGTGCCATATCCTGACAAGTACTAAAAAGACAGTGGCAGAAACACAGCTACAGCCAAAAATTTCCACAAGTCTAATTTCAGCTTGGATTGAGGGGTGATTAATGCAACCTTTGTCTGTTATTTTCTGTAACCACACAGCTCCATGAGCATGTGGTTACATCCAGAGCTAAACCACTTAGTAGCTGGGCTAAGGGAGAAGGGACCTTGAAATGCCTTTATTTTTATTTTTTTTTTATCTTTTCAGAGTTTTCACATTCCAGCAGCTAGAGGTTTTGGTTGCTGTCAATTTCCTTAAATGCTTCTGGGTTAAGAGCCAGTATTAGAAATTATTTGAAAAGTCATTATTTTCAAGCAAGAAGACACTCACTGCAGCTGTGATACAAGAAAATCTGTCTCACAGCAGCTTACTGTGCAAATGCAGTTCTACCACAATGATTGCAACAAGAACATACTGTATTGTCCATAATTACATCCATCTTAGGAGGAAAAAAAATAGCTAAGCTGTTCAGTTACATGCCAAAACTATTTCCTTAGGGATATTTATTTTGAGTAATGTTAGGGGGAAAAAATGAAACCAATCTAGCCTGGTTTAAAGTACTTGATTTTTCTTTTATATTTGATGGAGAGAAACCAAGAAAGTGGACAATTTATGTAAAGCCACTGCTAGGTTTTAGGGTTGGAAGAGTTTATAGGGTGACAAGAGTTCCTCCCCCTTGGCAAAGAGAAGGAATTCATAAATACAGAATCAGACAAGGTTACTGTTCTCAGGGAGAGGTATTTTTTCCCCTATCTACCACAGCACTTTTCTGTGGTTTGACACAATGCCAGCATTCACTGGGACAAAATCCTATCTCCTGAAGTACCAACTGCTATTTGGCTCTGGGTACTTAGAAATATGCTCTTGTTGCTACAGTGATCTCAATATAAATCTGGTTTCTTGCCTACTTTCTATTTCCTTAGTTGCTGTTGTTCTTAACTGCAGACTAAAATAACAGATCATATCACTCCTAAATTAGATAAGTCATAGTTAGCTAGATATTCTTTGGGTAAAGGCACAAGGCTGCTACAAACTGTTGGCTGACTGTAATACTGGCTTGTCTTTAAACCTGTGTCACCAGATTTTACTGTGAAATAGAGGGAGAGGTTTATATAAACTTAAGACTGCCCAAAAATCATTGGCTAGCAGACTACAGACTCAGATTACCTGCAAGTTTTACTTGTTCTGAGGCTTTCCTCCCTGAAATACTGCTTTCTAAAACAAAAACAAACTAAAAAAATTCAGTCTGAACATTATGAACTCTGAAATTTTGTCCTGTAAGTTATTACTGCACAATTATTATGTATTTGGGAATTCTCCATCAAGTAGTTTAAAACTGCAAAGCACTAGAATGGTTTGTGATAAGATTGAGGATTTAATGCCATGAAGAGTAGGAATAGATCAAAATTTAGGAAGTATATTTCATTAAAAACAAGGTATTTGTATCCCCTTCCAAAACAGATATTGAAAAGTCTACATTCAAATTACTTGTCTCCTGCATTCTGGTAATGAATTCAACCTTCCACTATAACATATCTCACTATAAGTACCACTTCCTTAATCAAAACACAGCAGCATCATGGTCCTTCCCTTTTTTCACTCACCCCCTCTGGCAAACAATTTGAGCAAGTGTCAGTCTAAGCCTCCTCCTGGCAACCTTCTCTTCCTTTGCAGATTGAAATAGGGCTTTGTTCAAAAGAGTTAATTCAGAGTAAGACGTATCACTTTATTTGTAGTAGCTGTATAGCAGGTGTAGACAATTATTCAGTATCTCCAGAACACCTGATTCGATGCCTGAAGGTCTGGCCTTTCATTCAGATTGGAGGGTTTGCCCCAGCAAAAATAGTGTGCAGTAGCGGGATCAGTCCTAGAGGATAGTTCATGAACTGACCAATAAAGCATCCCATGCCTGCAGGCCTATCCATGAAACCTAATTACATGGAAAAGCAGGAATCTGCCTGTGTTTACCCCACAAGAACAGCACAACAGAGGAAGGGGTATTGCTGTTTGAAGCAGAGAAATCATTTGGGGAAAATAAAAGCTTGATGATGGTGAGAGGAGAAAGCTCTAGCTTTGAAGAATTTGGAAAAGCCTTAGTGGTTTTCCAAATGTTTGAAGTTTGATTTGAGCCAGATCCTGAAGAGGGTCCCAGAGAATCCACTCCATCAGCAATTGCTTTGATTCAGCCTTTTGGGAGAGAAGAGTTCAGAGTCAAGGATGTAAGCCCATTTTCACAAGAATAAGGGAAGTCTACTGGAAGGGTAAATGTGGGACTACCAGAAGGCAGGCTCATCTCTGGGCACAGCCTGTGACAAGTGCTCACTGCTGTCCCTCACACCGCAGGAGCTCAGCCAGAATGTCACTGCACCTGGGCCAGTGCTCCCTGTTGGACAAAGTTGTTACCCTGTCTGCCAAATCCACATCTCCCCCACTGGCTCCAGCACCTGTGAAGGAGCAAGGTAAGTTTGGAAAATTTTCACTCTAGTGTTTCAGAAAAAGATTTAGGGATGTGCAGACATTAACAAAACAATCTTCTGGAAATGTGTGTGTTTGCACCGCACTGGAGTGTGTAATGCTGTGACTGTTGTCCCCAAGGTGATGTGCTCCCCCCACAACTGATCTTTTTGTTGAGAGCATTACATGAAACCCAGGAGGCTGGGCCAGTTTCCAGCTTTGTCACAGGTGTCCTGTATGACCTATAACAAGCTGCTCAGTCTCACTGTGTGTTGCTTTGGAGACTGAGGGTGATGCCTCCCTATCCCAAAGGGACATTGTAAATACACATTTATCAGTCTTGTGCAAAGTAGTTAATGGATACTGGAACAGGGGGTGAAAGTCAACATCTCTGTTTCATTTCTCATGGCATAATTCCGTAGGAAATTTTGATTGTTCTTTCAGGCCAGCCTTCCTAAGAGCATATTAAGGCAGGGAATGCCATAAGACAGCTTCTCTTCTTTGCTTATCTTTCTTCCCTCTTTTTCCTTCTTGATTTTTTGTTTTGTTTTGTTTTCTTGCCTTGTTTTTCCTGGTTTCTTTTTCTTTCTATCCATCTATCTATCTATCTATCTATCTACTTGCTTTAGGCATTACTTTTCATTCGTCAGCTATTTTCTCCCTCTGCCATTTATTCCTTTACAGTCTTTCTTTTTGCCTAATATACATGTGCATTGGACTAGGAAATAAAGAGTTTTGCTCAGCCCTTGGGCTCTCTTGTGTGCCTGCAGAATAAATAGAAATACATGTTGAAGTACTCTTCCAATCTCCTGTTTAATGCACATTTATATTATAATAATTAGTTTGAAACCAATGTTGCTGTGTTTCAGGGAGCTGTTACCTGATGGTTATACAACAGTAGTCTGTTTGTTTGGGTAGCATTGTAGTGATGTGATTCAGAGTTATGGCTTGCATATATGCTGAAATGCTGGGTTTGGGTACACGGTCAGTTCAATTGCTGGAATACAACCATGTGAGAGAAAATATGTGTTTATGTTAGAAATTTGTCATGCTGAAATTCATGTCTTGGCAAAAAAGCCTAAAAGAAATACCAGAGACAAACCTTCTCCTCATGTGGATCTTCATCAGTACCTCCAGCACTCCTGTCAAGGAAGGGAATTTTGCCCCTCTGCCATGTGGGGTATAAGGGGGCTGAGAGGATTAATTACATTGTTTTAATGTCTGTGTTGTCTCAAGTGAAAATGAAATATGTCTCTAGCTATTTCAGCTGTTCTTTTCTTGGTTAGTGCAGTTTTTAGGAGGTGTCAGTGTGAAACAGCCTGGCCAGATGGAATTCCACCTTCTCAATGCTTGACTGGTTGTTTAAAGGCACTGCTGAGTCTGCAGTGCTGTGCAGGGATGGTGGTGTGTCTGCAAAGCACAGAGTGAGAGCGAAAACAGAAAAAGATAAGTACATAACTGGTGTGTACCCTCGCCTAGTGAGATCTTTAATAGAAATAGGGAAAAATTATTTAATAATTAGCGACTTACAATGGAATAGACAGGGCTATTTAGCTGACGATTATTGCTGGCTATAAAAATAAATGCAGAGACTCTCTGTAGCAGTGTTCAAAGGAACATCAAAATGAAAGATGGTCCTTCCCAAAAGGGACTTGCTTTCCCTATCTAATCTGAAGCATACCTTACTGGGATCCAAAAAAAAAAAAAATTCCAATGCTATTTCTTCGGTAGCTGCAGGGATTCTGCTACTACTGTTACAGCTTACATGCACGTGTAAAAATCACGCTGGAAATTTTATTCCAGACCTTCACACCCTATTGGCAGCACTTTCAATTCAGTATATTTTGTTTGCTCATTCTGCTCTGCCTCTGCTTTCTGCTTCAGGTAACTTATCTGAAGGCATGGGTCATGAACATGAGTATGCTGTTCCTGAAAATAATCTCAAACACTCACATCTCAGATACTGTATTTGACTCTCTTCTGCCTGTAAAATTTGCTTGGAATAGCAAAATTTGCAAGTTTATGCTACCCACAATATGTCAGAATCAGTTAAGTAACACAGTGCCCCAATTCCTATTGAAAAACAGGAGGAGAAAAGCAAGAAAGCCAAAAGGGAAAGTATGATTTTTTTTTTTTCATCATAGCTTCTTATCTTCTGCAAAATTACCGTGCAAATTTCCTGTCCTCTGGCACCCTAAACAGATGTGACTTGTAACTGCTCTGAACATGATAGTGTTCGATACTTTGTAATGCCTGAAAAGCCTGCAGTTTGTAAACATTCTAAATCAAAATAACATTCCTGAAAAATCTGTTTATAAAAGATTAAAGTGCCACGTTTGATTTTGAATTTTTTTTAATACAACAGACTCCAAGCAAAAAAATTAAATTCCAACACACCAACATTTTGTGCATATTAGTAATATCTACTAGAATTTTTCAAATAAACTATATTAGTGTGTGTTATCAAGAATAGGACTTGTGGGCCCAGTATCCTGAGAGTTTCAAGGCATTCAAAATTTGCATCCTGGTTTTGTTGCTTAGATAATGTCTTGTTTACAGTGCTGCCATGATCAGTGTAAGCTGTTTGACTTGCAGAATAAATTTAGCCAAATCAAAACCATATCTTTATGCCAGCAGTGATTTTCTTCAAATGTCTTGTCTGTAACATCCACTGAAACATTATGCAGGCTTAATATTAGGGAGGTGGTTGACTCAAGGGAGGCAGGGGGTGATTTGCACTTTCTCTATAAATTTTATACAGCATCAGCTTACAAATCACATTCATGTTGACAATGAGATGCCACAGAAGGCAACTCTTATGGAAAGGGTCTTACCTACTGACCATGTCTGAATCATCTGTCCTGAAAAGGCAACAGCAAAAAGCAGTCAAATGTTTTTTCTCTTGGTTTTTGAAGGGAACAAATACCTGAGTTTCCTGAGCCATTTACGTTTCTTAAAAGAGGAAATTAGGAGAAGGGAGGAAAACAAAAAAGAAACATTAGTTGATGGCATGGTGGTGGCCTTGAATATTTTTGTCATCCCAAGAGCTGGCCTTGAGAGCTTCAACAAAGCTGTAATTGGGTCTGTGGGTTTCCAAGGAAACAAGACTAATTAGAGTGTGACTGTGGTTGGGAAATCTGGTCTAGCAGGTAGGCTCTGACCGAGGATTTATCCCACCTTAGGGGTGCTATCCCCAGCTCTCACCTGTCAGGGCTGTGACTTTGGAAGGTCACTTACTCCTCTGGAGCTGCAGGGTTTGCAGTGCTGGTCTCTGCCCTTGAAGTGCAGCACGGAATCCCTTCAGAGCAAGCAGCACTTGCACCACCAACACATCACCCTGCTCTGGCTGTGCCTCTGGGTGCTGTTGTACCCCATGTCATTACGTGACTCACTTCAGCACACAAATGTTGTTTGGATCATGACATGTCTTTTATATGCTTTTGCCAGGGATTTACAGCATAAGTTATTCAGTGACCTTTAAAACCTGTGACTCTCTAGCTAGAGATCCCACTAGGATTTTGATGCTTCTCTCTTACAGCACATTTTCACAGTATCAGTCTTTGGAAGACTTCTCAAGATTGAAATCCCCTCTTCCTGGAGGCAATGGTTATCTGATTCTTCTCTCATATATATACCAGCAGGGTCTCCTAACCCAGCCTTACAATCACTGCAGCCAGACACTGGGAGCTGGATACCTCTGCCTTCCTTCTGCATTCTTGCAGCCTCCAGACATTTTTTTTTCCTTGCTCATAATACTTGAGAAAAGTAGAGTGAGGCAGAAATGCAGGCAGCTCTCCCAAAAAGTCCTCAGCCTATGGTAGATGGTGTCTATCTCCACTGTCTGCACTGATAACCAGGTTGGCTAATGAGAGTTTCAGCAAGGACAGTAAAATTCTGTCTTCTTCCTCCCAGTGTGACCTCTGCTGACTTGTGCTGGCACGGTGGCTGGAGCTGTCACTTGCATCACTGAAATCTGTCCCTGCAGGATCACCACAGTCATGGCAGATGCCTGTCTGAGTTCCAGCTAAAGGGATCCCCCCTCTCAGCAGCTTCAACTCCTCTGCGATCAATGAAGAAGAAAATGAGAAATATCACAGCCCTGATCTTTCTCAGGCTTGCCAAGGTGGCACATTCTCAAAAATAAGAAAGATTGTAGCTACTTGTGGCAAGACAGTGATGAAGGGGATAATTGGACAAAGAAAAATGCGCTTCTAGAGAAGAGGTGGAGAAAAAAGGGAATTAATAGCTAGGATAGAAACAAGATACTTCTTGGCAACAGGAGAAAGTGGAGGAGAATAAATGGAGAAATGGTTAAGCATAAAGAAAGAGAGAGGTCAGAGGGCAGTAAGGTCAATGGTGAGGAATGGAAAGCTAATATCCCTTGGCAGAGGATCAAGGGACACCTGACAGGAGACTGCAACAGGCACGATGCTAAAGTGGAGCACTCTCCTTTGTACATTGGACAGATTCCTACCCTATTTTATATGCACTTCATAATTTATTTTCCACTGATTATTCTTTTAATACATATCAGTGAGTAGTGTTTTGAATTGTTTGGCTTAGAATTTCTTATTTAAGCTTTAATCAGCTACTCACTAATTACAGTTACTCACTACTAACAGTTCACGGTGATTTACCTGGGAATTAATTGGATTTTGTTTTCAAGTCCTTGTCATCTGCAGTGAGATGACAACTATCCAGGCCAGAGCAGAAGAACATAGGTGGCAACAGGCTCTACTTTTGTAGGTGTAAGTACAAAACTAAACTGCAAAGTCACTGTAGTGTTGACAACAAAGAGAAGGAAACCTTACCAATGGTAAAACCATAAAGAGGAGATAGGTTTATTAACCCAACACATAGGATCACAGTTCATGTCTCAGGGAGGGATTTTTTTAGCTTCTGGGCAGATAAGACTTTATTGAGCTACATTCTCAAGACTACGGTTACATGCTACAATATGAGCCTAAAAATTTCTGAATGGTTTGACATAAGAATCAAGACTTTTCTGAACAACAGGTTAATAATTTCTCCAAGCATTCTATTCCTCCTTTAGCAAAAGTAAAACTAATGCAAAAATTGTTCTTTCTCAGATTTAGTCTCAATGTAATAGAGATCCTATTTTAATAAATATTTTACCTATAGGTGCTACTTTACAGCGGGTGTTCTCTGAAAATAAGCTCTTCTATGCTTTTTCAGGATAAAGGTACTGTATAAAAAATACAATGTCTTACAGATTCAAAATGCCATCTCACCCTTCTACTACAGATAATTTATTACATTGTTATGGTATAACAAACTTTTAATTGAATTTTTATATCAATACATATGACACAATTCATGTGACAGTAATATCACATGAATCCACTATGATCTGTCTTATGATGAATATGAGATAATTTCACTAGGCTAAGATATTCTTTCTAAAGATTAGTTAAATTACTGCTTAGCTGCAGTAGAAGTCTCATGAGATTGTACATGACATCCACAAGGATGCAACACAAATTAGTAGTGGTTAGTTCAGTGCCCAATTTCAGATGAATCAGAGATAAAGCACCTAAACTGTTACTGCAGTGCATTGCAAGTCATTACTACTTTGTTGCAGAATCATTTTTCATCGTCAATTTTTCGTTCTGAACTAATGCTTTGGTCCACAGGAATTCTTTCAGGATGATACAAAGCCTTTTGAGGAACCTGTGAAATAAAGATTTGATAAATTTCTGCCAGAAAACAGGACAAACACAGATGCTTCTAGAAGTGATCAGAAACACCTGTCCCTGAGATAAATCTGTTCCTAACTCCATGACAGTATCTGCTGAGATCCCATTCAGAGCCACCTGCTTCTGCTGGTCCCTGACAAAACTTGGGAATGGTTCAGTCCTTAGATTGCTGTCAGGATGCTTCACCAGGCTGTAAAAATGATACTGTGAAGTCTCATTGCTTTTGTTCCTTCTGGTACTCCATAATGTTTGTCTCCTCATGTGTCATGGCTATACATCTTTCAGCAGAGCTGCATGAATTCAAAATAAGTAAGTAACAAATAAAAACAGCCTGTTACTCAGGCTTGTTTAGGAAAACTGAAAGCTGACATAATTTTTTCCCCTTTAGTGCTAGAATTTATCTGCATTAAGAAAAACACTGATGGAAATATGGCTTGAGAGCCTGTACCAGATTCCCTGCAAAATAGGAACTAGTACCTACAGGGGATCAGAAAGGCAGGATAGATATTGCTGATGGACTTTAGATACAATAGATGTACCTTTCCCTAATTCCCATAATTTAGATTAAAATTCCCAATAATGTGAGCTCCTTCCAAGGCCTCTATATGGCAGAACTTGTGGATAGTTTGAGAAATAATCCACATTTCCTTTATATGATTTATTTTCTTCTAAGTTTCTTTTGCTTTGTTTGCCATCACATTGTCACTAAAAAGAGTGACACTGAAAAAGTAGTGTATTCACCACTTCTCTGCTGAATATACAGGACTTTAGATCAGCCACATTTAAACCTTCATTTCAATGTTGCTTGGAAGCATTCAGGGGGTGTAGCAAAAATATTCCTTGTGATCTTAAATAGATAGTGGGAAAACTATGGTGTGGAAAAAACTGATCAAACAGGTTCTCCATTGGCTCACTAGTTTTGCAATAATGATTAGAAAAAAACCTGCACTCCAGTGGCACAAGCATTAACTCTAATTTGGCACCAGCAATTTCTAAAGGATTTGTAAGATGCAGTGTAGTGAGTGTTTATGAAAATTGCTATGAATACCTCAGCTTTATACAGAGCCATAATGCAGTTTGTAGGAATGTTAGCCTGGAGAAGATAAATAGACCAATTCCCATTTTGGCTAAACAGGTATAAAACTGGAATAACATGATTGCATGGAGAGGAACTTGATTATATCAATGGGAGCAATATTTGTTTATTGCAGTAGAATTTCCTAGGTCATCTGCTGTAAGGTGGAAATTTGGATGCTTCTCTTTAACATGTTTCTTCCGTAACGTGGAAACCCACTTTAAAAATAGCAGCATATATTGACAGCAGTGTGCTTAGGGAAGACTGATTTTACTGAGATTGTTAGTCCTACAAGATATGCTACAGCACATTTCCTTTATAGTATTACATTGTGTAAATTGTTTGATAGTATTACATTGTGTAAATTGCTTAAACTCAACTCACCTGTCAAGATAACTGCAAAAAAAGTAATCTGAGTGGGTTCATTAAAAGGTTCTATTGATGCTTTTTAGGTATTTGCTTTAAACAGTTTATTAGTAGACTCCAGTCATTGGTGCAAAGCAAGAAGACCCTATTGCAGTATAAACTTCTATAAACTCCTCTGTAGTACAATGAATGACACTCACACGAAGTCTGTATTTTCTTTTATTTAAACTGTGATAGTTTTTCCTCTAAATGGATTGGGAATTGAAAAGAACTCACAAATATCCATAATTATTTATACCAGAGTAACAAATGATGGGAGACAGTTCTACGTATTTTGTCAGAGAACAAATCTGGCAAGTACATGATACAAGGCTGTATTAATATTTGCCAATATGCATAGATTTAAATTTACAGCTGGATTTGCTTAGTAGCTTGCTCATTCCCTAAATGAAGAAGAATTTGGTAAAGCACCTGCTTTCTGACCAAGGGCTCCTTCCCCACAAAGCTGTGCAGCCACAGGAAGCTGCAAGAACAGTCTGTATCCATTGTCTTCAGTGTCAACACTTATTAAGGACGGCACTCTGTGCCTGATCTTTGAAAAGCCTTAAGTGACATAAATGATACCTTAAAAACTATGTGTAAAAGACAAACTTTTTCAAGTGGACCAGGCCAGGTGGTTTAGGGGAAGGATTTCTGACTTAGATGAGTTCTTGTTTAAAGGCCTTTGCAGAAGAACATTTTGCTCTTCACTTTTTTAGATATCACTGCCTGAAACAATTCTTGCTAAAGGACATTAGTTTCTAGTCAGGGAACATCTGGTTTCACACTTACAGGTCCTGGCAAAAAGAGAATCTATTGAGCCAAGAATAGTATCAGGAAACAGGGAGCTCAGATCTCATCTACCTCTCATCAAATACAATGTAAATTCAGGCAAAAGAGATAAGCCTCAAATGGTATTAAAGATTCTAGTTGGTTTTCTAAAGTAGAGCAGCAAAATCTGCATTTACGGTGCATTTGATTGATAGTGACCAGATTGGTTCTGAGGTCCTATAGAATAACAAAGACAGCAGAGGAGTGTTCAGCAAGCAGCAGCATCAGCTGGGGTGACAGATATGCAGCTTGTGGGATGCACTTTTGGGCTTAGTTTGAATTTACAAAAGGGTTGAGTTCAGAATGTCACTGTTGCATACTTCTTGAAAAAATGTAACTAAGTGTAGAGCTACAAAATCAAATTCCAGAACATCAGACAGAGTTAGGATGGGTGCAGGGAAGGAAATGGGGAAAGAGGGGCATGGAAGGCAAGGATGAGGAAGCCTGGCATGAGCAGAGAAGAGTGTAAGCCACAAAGCTGCTGATATGCAGTAGGAGCAGGCCTGGAACCCTCTTTAATGAACATGTCTTGATGAAAATGAGTGTCTGGCAGTCTGCTAAGAGGCAGAAAAAGACACAACCCCCCTCCTGAGAGGTAAAGCAGGTGTTGATGTGTAAGAAGATGCAGCAGCAGCAACTCTATCCCTTTGAGAGAACAGGAGAGTTGCTACTAAATTCCAGGGAAAGGTTCTGAGCTGAAGGTATCTAGTGGGATGCAGGAGAGGAATGCACATTGTCTGTGGCTCGAGCTAAGCCTACAGAGAGAAAGGTGTGTCTATTCCAGCATTTTAGAGCTGTATCAGCACCGGAAAGGAGAAACAAGGTCTCTGATGGCACAGAAACTTTTCTGGTGAGGAATACCTTATAGTAAACTCTTGTCATGAGTCCCAGTATCTTCCTCTATAGAATTTTAAGGCCCAAGAGTAGCTTTGTACTCTTCACTAATTAAAAGAGAAGGAAGAGGAAGAACTATGACAGTTCTCTCCTTTGGAATTTATTTATTTGGCTACAGAAAAAGTGGAAGATTATTTCTGGCCCAAGAGTATTTTCTCTTGGTTTCCATTTCAGTTTGTAACAGCAATTCTTCATTTGCTACATTTGAGTCTCTGTTTGGCCTTTAGTCACTTTAAAAGACAAAAATTGAGTCGTGTAATTTTTATCATTTCTAGTGGAACTGCATTAGGGCTACAGAGTTGTATTTTCTTGTAGTTCTTCTGAAAAACCTTAAGTTCTTGTGGCACAATTTTTCATCATCAAAGCTGGAAACAGTCATCTTGAATTTCATATTTCAGATTAAATTAGCAGAATTCATAATTAGGAAGATAGAAGACAAATATTATTTTGCTTTAAAATTATGAAAATTGTGGAAATACATGCCTGCTGTAAGTGTCTGCTCTTAAAATGATACCCTTTTGCTCTCTCTTTGTGACTAAGTGAATACCATTACCACAGTGTTTGCCAAGCGCTCTGGAAATATTGCTGCTAAGTATAAGGAATACCATACTAATGTAAAAAGACATGTGAACTGTGTATTGAGATTATTTAGTTACACTAAATTTCCATGGTGACCAACAACTGTATTTTAAGATAGTAACACAAGTATAGTGAGCATTATCAGTATTGTCTGTGCAACCAATGAAAACCCAGAATGTGAATACTTTTTCCTGAGGTATGTAAATTACAGCCAGCGTGATATGAATAATACATCCTGTGCACATTTGCACAGTTTTTCAAATGCAAAAGAGATTCTATATGCACAGATAAAATGGGCTTCTCTGAATGTTATATCAGTGGAAAATCTCATTTAGGCAGTGGAGAGAAAATGTGGAACCATCAATATGAGTTAAATTGATGTAGAGATCTGAAAGTCCTAAAAGAAGACCCCATTTCTGATATCTGAAACTAGTTCTTTATTTGGGACATCATCCTGAGAATCCAGTTCTTTGAGGTTTTTCATGCTTTTACATCTATCAGAGTAAGGCCCCTACACAGGCAGAGAGACCCTTATTACAGCAATTGCTAATACTGTGGCTGCATAAAGCATATGTCAGTGTAATAGAAAGATTGTTCCTCCTTCCTCCTCTTCTGTTTTCTCATTTTGTTCTTTTGGTTCACTTTTGTCCTAATAAATATGCATGTATTTATGTAAAATGAGAAAAAAAAATAACATCCTTCTTATTTTACATTTTCAAACCTAGGAAACAATAAGAATGTTGCAAGTCATTAGTTTTAGATGGAAAAGCATAAATTGCAACAGATCTTCCCATTCTGGAAAAGAAGACAAAAGAAACAAAATACAGCAGGTGCTGGTGGTACTTACTGTTCATTAGAGGGCTTTCAAATAGCAAGTGAGGGTGTACAGTGGGTTTAGGGACAGAAGAGGAACAGAGGAAAGGTTCAGAATGGTAGGAGAACCAAGAAGAAGGAACCTGTGAGAGACTGTGAAAACTGTGTATTTGAATTTATATATTTTACCTCACTATGTTAAAACCTGTACGTCTTCAGCCAGTACCTTGGGAAACTATTCTGGCTGTTTCTGGCAATTTTCCCCCCCCTTATAATTTTCCACATTTCATCTAATTTCTGCTACTTGTAGAGTTGTGTTACAGCTCTTTCTTCCTGGGTTCAGCCCACCCCTCCCATGCTCAGATTGAGCCCAGTAGTCCATGCAATAATCTGCAGGATTACCAGACAACTGTGTTAGACCTGGAGATAATTTGACCACTCCTGCATGTTTCCCAGAGATTTGTCTCTCACCACCTCTGTCATCAGAGCTGTGTGGTTTCATCAGAGCACATATTCAGGATCCAGTTCTGGAGCAGGTAGAGGGAACAGGCAACAGCTCTCACAATTCCTCACCATCCTTGTGTTAACCGTTCATAGAATCTCTTAAATTAGAAAGGAGCCAAAAGGATCATCCAGTCCAACTCCTTGCCCTCCACAGGATTTTAACTCAGTTTTGTAACCCCTGATCCCTATGTCAAAAACCACTCTGACAACATCTAAAGCTTCCTCCAATTCTAAAATTTCAGTGTACACACTCATGCTGCTTTGAAATGCAATCTATCACCACTGGTTCTCCTTTGTGAAGCCATTTTTTAAAAACAGTGTTAAGGGACCCATCCTCTCTTGTTGCTTATCAATAACACTGTCTAAGACAGATTTACATCTGACTGTTTCTTAGGTCAGAGGCAGGATCTGACTTTGCAGTAGGATGAGAAACCTTGTAATAAGGGCTAGGACCAGAGTCCTTAAGAAAACTCCATGACCATGTCTTCATTCTGGAAGGGAATATTCAAGGAAGGACAAGGCAGGACGTGACAGTTGAGATCCACATTGACCTGGAGTGACAGGAATGTGAGAAGAGAGCTGAAATTAGCAGCTTCCAGAGAAGAATGGGAAGATGGAGCCCAGCAGTAACACAAGAGAAGCTGTCAGGAAGCACTGAGTTAATTTATGTTTCAAATGCTACGTGAATCTGGCTTCTGAAATGTACAGGAGGCTGTGAACACCAGATACATAAGATGAAAGAGCAGATGAATGGAACCTATTTCTTGGTGCACACCTATAGTGAGCTGCATTCATTTATCAAAGCAATATTTTAAAGACTAAAAATACTTCATGGAATTATTCATTAAATTGTCATTTCAGTTCTGACATACTACTCCTGCAGAGATCATAGAGAGAACTCTTCTGCCTTTGCTTTAGTTCTTGATATCTTCTCCCCAAATACAGCTCTGCATGTTCTATTACTATTTAAAATACATGAATCGAGGATACTATCACTATAAGCAAAGAACTTTTAATAAATTTATAAGAAAATCCAGGGTTATCTTTAAAGTACAAATATTATCTTTTACCTTTTAGGAAAAAAAAAAAAAGTTATTAGAAATCACACATTTGTAACCCAGTATTGCTATTCTAAAGGTAAGTATTTTTTCTTGTTGGCATACAGCTTCACGTGTAGAATCTTAAGGCATGATGATAACCTCCCAGATTTAAGGTTTGTAGATTTGCTCAATCTAGACATAAGGCACCTGGTTGTTCTTCAGCAATTTTAAACCATATCAATACAGGAATAAATATTGAAGGCAACAAACCATCAGGAAAGACACCGTGACTGTCTGTGCAATCATACAATCCAACAGAAGCAAAACAAGAAAAGGCAGAGGTGTGGTTTGAATCTGATTGAATCTCCAAATTACTTCTATTTTAAAGCTGACAGTTTCATGTGGAAAATAATTCTTTGGGGGGGGCAGCACAACAGAAAATAATTGTCCTCCTAAAGAGAATTTCTGGAATACTTTAGAAATTTATATTACTTGTTACATTTATGAAGGTTAAATGTGTACTGGATTTTGAGGTCTCTGCCTTCTACAATTAGAATGAGAATACACCAATTTTAAAAGTGCAAGGTTTATATAAATTTTCCCATAATTTTAATATCTTGAACAAGTTAAAAACATAGAAACCAATGTTGAAATTGCAAAGAAGCCACATGAGAAATCTTCAAGGTAAGAAACATACAAGTAGAGTTAATCCAAATACAGGCAGGAATTCTTGAAATTTTAATAGTAATCCTAGATAAACCACTTGCATACAGAATTTTATGATTCTAGTATACTTTATTTAATGTAAAATTGCAACTTCATGTTCTGATTTTAAAGCTGTCCCAAAATTTAAGGTCATCACAATGTTCAGATCATGTCTGCCAAAAATAGGGCTTTTTTATCTCTGCAGCATGAGGTGTGAAAATGATTGTGAAGGGTGTATATGGGTTGAGAACAGCCTCCTATTGTCATAGCAAAGCCAGAATCTTTCCATACAGAGGTTTGGTTAATGAGATTTTAGAAGCAATTTAAATCTGCCAACTAAAGGAATGATCTAAATGTGGTTTGTGGAATTGATTTCACTGCAACAAGATTAGATTTAGATGTGGTGAATGCTCCTTTCTTTTTTTTTGGTACAGTAGAAATATATATATTATTTTTTTCTATTTTACTTGAAAAATAAAATTAAAGGCTGTTTCTAAATATCTTTTCATGTATTCACTAGTTTTTACTAAAAAAAAAAGATTGAGAAGGTAATTATTAGAGGTTATGTATATGTACAAAGTATGTTTTTTTCAACAAATACAGCTCACTTCATCATAAAATATAGAGAGTAAGATATAAAAATTACTAAGGTTTGTTGACAGTTTCTTGTAAAACCAATAACTCCAGGCAATAATGTCAACTCTTCAAATACGTTCTGTCTCTACGAAAAAAACAAAGATAATAACTTCATTCTTCCCTTCCTAAGTAATTGTTAGGAGGAGTATGTGCTGCAATATAGATTCCAGCACAAATGTTGGCTGGTGACTATGGTGCCAGGCTAGAAATTTCCTTGCTGTAGCCAACATCCAGGAAGACGTGAGCTCCTGAGTGCTGAGAGGCCAGCCAGGGATGGATGTTGCTGCTAATGAGGCTTGGGTTGGGTGAGCTGCTCTGCCAACCTTTGCACACCTTGAGAGGAGCATTACACCTGTGGTTAGGTCACCATAACTCTGAGAAATTATTTTCATCCCCTACCTTTACCTTCCAAGTCTCCTTTTCCACCATACCTCAAGGGAAAATGAATTAAACTCCTAGTTTTTATTTCACACAAACTAGTTTTGTTTCTACACAAAGTGGGTACTCACACTACAAACTTTATCCTGTTTTTATAACTACAGGTGCCAAAATTAGTTTGGGGCATCAGTTAAGTAGTCAGTGAAGGGATGTCAGTGTCTGCATAAAGTAATGAAGAGATCTAAGCCGAGCAACTAAGTTTTTTCTCACAGATGTACAATTTGTAACAATACCTGTAGCCTTGCTATCAGAGAAACCCCAAATGTTTAAATGAAGTCAAGGAGTCTAGACAACTCCTTCAACCTTACTGACCACCTGGAATCCACATCTGAATTTGAAAAACAACCAAAAAAAACAACCAAACCACCTTTGATTTGAAAACTCTGAAACTGCCAGACTACAACGGGGAAGTAGGAAAATATGCTTTTATTCTCTCCCAGAAATCGGCATGTATATCGTTGGAAACAGAGCCAGGTGTGACCTCGGGTCTGATCCAGGGCAGATCTTATACTGCATGACCCAGTACTATCAGCGTTCTCTCACTGGAGATTTGCTAAAGCTGCAGAGGGAAAAAAAAAAGGTCATCTGAATTCTGTTTATCCTTGGATTTTCACAGTTTCAATGTAGCTTAGGTGTCATGAAATCCTACAGTTCTCCATGGCTCTAGAGATTTCTCCAGCCACCATTTGGAGTAGCTCCCTCAGGAGAGCTGTAATTGACTCTGCAACTCACCAGAGAAGTATGTGTTAATCCTGTTTTGCACAAATCCTCAATTATAGTCCAGAATGTTTGATTACGTCTTTCAGCTTGACTTGTTAGTGCTGTGCAATACTTGTGTTCTGCCTTGTTAGAGGAGCACTAATCTCATGAAATGGTTAAAGATCTTATTATTTGTAGCATTTGTTTGCCATCTGTATTAACCTAAAACTATTTGTTTAACCATATCTGAAAATGAGGGATTTTAAAATCTTTTTTATATGCAATTTAATGTCAGGAAAATACTTCAGGACTCAGGGAAATGAAATTTTGATCAACCAGTCAAAATAATTTGATGAGTTTCCCTTATTTTACATTCAAAGCACAAAGCATCAGTGTCTTGGGGCTAAGGGAGAATTGATGGCTTCAGTAACAAAAACAATACATGAAAAAGAGGAAGCTCTTAAGTACCTTGAAGCTGGAAAATACATGGGTTGGGCTCTGTTCTGCTTTACCTTCAAAGAATTAAAAGCGAGTCCTTTCCTACAATTATGAGACTGGAATTGAAAATGCACGTGTGTCACAAGCCCTGCTGTTATGTTCTACAGCCCAGCAGAGTGCTTTGAAGGAAGCTTAGTCTGCTCCTGCCTCTGAAGTGCAGAGTTCCTTGAATAGATACTTCTCTTGAACAAAACATCCCCACGAATTAATACCAGTCACACTCTGTAAGTCGGCTTAGAAAGAGTTTCAGGGCATTTCCTCAAAAGGACCTCAGTGTGTGCTGCCACGATAAGCTCCAGTCCTCTGGGATCTTGCTCTTCCTTTAAGAATACTAAAAATTGAGCCACCTTTTTTGTCATTTCAGGTTTTATAGGCAAGCAAGCTGGCAGACATGATTAATTTTGGGATATGTTCCCTCTTCCCCCAAATATCCAGCTTGCTAATGGAAATGGGCGTTTGAGGATCAATAACCTGGCAACTCCTCACTGCCCGATCTGCTGGGAGTAAGAGCATGGCAAGTGCTGTGTGAGACAGATTCTCGGCCCACACCTGAGACACAGGAAGAAAAAGGGGTGATTTTTTTTTTTTTTGTTTGATTCCTTAAACTCTTGTAACTGCTGCAATGGTTTAATTCTTCCAACACTGGATGTTGTCTTTTATTCGTGCATTATTAGAACATTAAGAAGCATATTCAGAGAGACTCTCTGAAGCCTTCAAGTGCCTAGAGGCAGCAGAGAGGGAGATTACTGCAGGGGGGCTGGATTCAACATTCCTAAAGTTAGTCTCTTGCTTCAAATCATCCTGTGGAGAAGCCTTCATTACTTTAGTCCTTAAAGGGAATACAGCAGACTTTCTTCCCAAGGCTAATGTTAACCTTTATGAATATCTTTTTTTCCTTCCCCAGAGAGACATCATTTTTAGATCACTGTTTTAAATGGAAGCTGATTTTCTTTGTCTGTGAATGCAATGAATGAAACAGCAAAGCACCTTACTGCAGGGGTTTTTTTTCCCATACAGTGTAAATATTTGCTTCCAAGCTGTAGGTTTGTCAGCCAGATGTTAGTCTGAAGAAAATATTTGCAACCAAGATAGCAACCCCAAACATAACAAAGATTTAGAATAGAAATAATAGTCCTTACTCTAATATTATGATCACGTACCTACATAAAAAGGTGCAGCCCTCCTGTTGTACAATCTACTACTGGTCCTGTTATGTGACCTAATTAAAACCCTACCTCGAGGATGTCCTTGTCATGGCTGCCAAAATATTAGGGTAATTTAGGACTTCCCCAAGGAGAGACCTGTGAAACTGCAGACAGCAATCAAATGCCAGCTTTCACATAAGAGGGCTTACTTAAAAGTTGTGAGAAGCTGATTTTCACAGTCCAGTGTAGGAATTACTCCTTTTTCCATCATGGAAATCGGCTCAGATGCTCTGTCAAGGTTTAATCCCATCCAGCAGATAAGTCCCACAGAGCCACCCATTCACTCTCCCCTGACAGGATGGGTGACAGAATTGGAAGGGTGAATGAGGTAAAGTCAATTTAACAGGTAAAATAAAGGTCCTGTGTGCAAAGAAAAACAGGTTGTTCATTCACCACTTCTCATGGGCAGGCAGGTGTTCAGCCACCCCAAGGAGAGCAGGGCTCCGTCCCCTCTGACAGTGACTTGGAAAGGCAAATACCAATGTTCCAAACATTTCCTTATTCTTCCCCCAGCTCTATATGCTGAACATGATGCCATTTGGTGTGGAATATCCCTTTGGTCAGCTAGGTTCTGTTGTCCCAGCTGTGTCCCCTGACAGTTTCTTGGCCACCCTTCCACATTGTGCAAGGACTAATTAGCAATCACAGAAATATCCCTGTGTTATTAGTGCTGTTTCCAGCAAACCCAAAATACAGCCCCATACAGACTGCCATGAAGAAAATTAACTCTACCCCAGCCCAAACCAGCCCACACTCCTACAAGGAATTTTTGTTAGCAATTGATTTATATAATGAAGTTTGCCATAGAGTCTGTAATGACTGGAATCCCCAGGAACCTGGGTTTACACTTTCCAGAATGAAACAGGAGCTGACTTCTGCTCATGGAGTCTCAGTGCCAGTGAACAGAGGCAGGGCCTAGAGGGGAAATATGATAATGCATCCTGGGGATGCATCAGATGTGAGAGAGAAGGAGTCAGGGATGGAGAGAGGCAGCACATGAGAAGAGGATGACAGAGAGAACCAGAGGAGGACGGGGACCAAAGGAGAAACACAAGAAAAGAGAGACAGTATCCTCAACTCATGCAAGTTAAGTGCCATATAAATTCCATAATGATGCAAACCACCCACTGCTTCACTCTGAAGCACCTGGAGTGCTCTGCTTTCCTCAGGTAAGCCTCCAAGAAAGCAGGGGAAGCAATGTGTAAATACAAACTTCAGTATGTAACTGGTGTTTTAAAATTTGTCAGACAAGCATTTCTATGCCACCAATAATTTTGTCCTGTGCTCAAAAAAATGTTCTATTGGTTAGCCAGTTAACGTTGCTACCCCATAAATCAAATAAATAATAATCAGAGGGTACCAGGAGATATACAGGTCCATGTCCCCGTGCTAATCAGCTGTGTGCATGCAGTGGCTCAGATGAATACCTGGAAACTGGCCAGCTGTCAACCCTATAATCACTCAAACATCGGGGATGGTGATTTGTGAGTGGGCCCCTAACCCTTTAGTGAGAAAATCAAATTATAATTGCATGCATTCTAAAAGAAATGACTGTACTGAGCAGCTGAAGAGCCTCCCACTTTCTGAAATACATTTGCAGAAGGCATTTATTGACTCACCTTCAATCCAAATTCAGTTCAGAAATCTGAAGTTTGAAGCACAAGTAGTTAATACAAATGATCAGTGGTAAATATTCTGGCTTGTTTTAAAATGTAGTCATTTCTCACCCTTCAGAAAATCTGGAGAGGTGGAACAAACAAGTTTGTTGTGGGTAACCAGTGAATAGCATGGTGTCCTCAGTGCTCAATACAGAAAAGGTCAGACTACAGTGAGAACTTCTACGGGAAAGAATTTCAGATTTCCCAGAGCTCAGTTGCTGCTTCTTTTTGCCAAAAGGAGTTTAAAATCAGTTTCACACTCCCCCATCATTCTTTCGGGGAAGAGTAATGTAAAAATTAGGGTGGCAAAAGCAGCTGTACCTTCACTTTGGGAGAAAAGAATCAAATTATTTGGCTTCCAATTCTTAAAAAGATACCATGGGAGTTCTAAATCCTTCAGCTGCTGCATCCTCAAAAGGTGACTGAGTCAATAATTTTGGAAACGTTTTTTTGCATATTTACACTAGTAACATTATTGAAGTGCAAAACAGTGGCCAAGAAACCTTGTCTGTGAAATTGTGACATCAAATTCTCATCTAGGCTGCTGCCAGCCAACCTCTGGGATTGCAGCCTGCTGGGTTTCAGTGTGGGTTTTGTTCTTTATTTTGATGTGGCATTGCTAATGAGTTGTGAAATGTCTTGTGCTGAGCATTCAGTGCCTTGAGCACATTCCTGCCTTTGGCAGTTGTGGGAGAGGGTTAGACAGAACTGCATTTTGCCATCTGGATGATTTCTTTTCCAGAGGCCCCGCAGGGACAGGGAGATTGTAAATCTTTACTTGGCCCATTCAAAGGGTTAACAAAGGAATTAAAAAGCTTCATTAGCATCGGAGAAGGATGACAGTCGGCTGCTGTGCTTACACACATTGCAGTTTGAGACAATTTTGACACTAAGGAGTTGAGAGGCTGAGGACAAATAAAATGTAGCAGGTTTTGCAGGCAAAGACAGTTACCTTAATGAGTACATGGGCAGTGCTGAAGGATTGGAGCACAGTACAAGATTCTTGATAAACCATCTGGACACGGGGGCAGAGAGAACAGACCAGGAGGAAGGAACTTGTTTATAACCTTGTGCAGCAGTATTACAAAGTTGCTAATAATGAATTTTGCAGCTCTGTTCAGTTTTTGGATTTGAATCCCATTATATAGTTTTTGAAGTGATAGATATTCATTGAAATCCCAATCTTATTTTGGATACTTATTTTGGATACTTATAATTCCACACTGAAGAGTCAGAGAAATTTAAGCCATTACTGTGCACACAAACAACATTAAAAGAACTATATTAAGCTTGTGGAGATGAATAATGTTCTTTAATGCATTTCTGTACATGTGTGCAATTTACTTGCTGTTTTGTTTCTCACAACTATTTTCATCTCAGGGATTCATATTGATATTTGCATAGGTCAGCAGTAGACTGGTGATCATTAAAGCAGCAGAATGTGTTGCTTTAAGCTAATGAAGTATTTACCACTGCCAGCAGCAATATTGGGGTGGGCCCACAATAGCTTTGCCAGAGCTTTTCATAAGCATTTATTGAACAGCAAAGGAAAGGCGAGACTTGGGATTCTGAACTTCTGGTTCTGTCTCAATAAGGGGTGATATATTCCAGGGGATAGAAACTTCCCTCATTGCTCCTTTCCCAACCCACACTTCCTAAGCTGCTGCAGTTGATCTTTCCCAGGTTTTAGTCCTGAACCATCTACATGGTAGTCCATACACGTGGGGTTCATCTCACTCAATGACATTATACTGGGTTTTTGTGGCCAGTTTTATTGGGGGAGGGGGAGGAAATGCAATGCAAATGTCCATGTCTTACCTGGTTTTCTAAGAGCCTCTTATAATCAAGTACAGGACAGTGTGTGTTTAAATTATTTAAAACATCTATTTTGGGCTGAGAAGTGTTGTGCTTTGCTAGTGTCTTAAAGGACCTACATGGTTTAATTGAAATAATTACCGGCTACCCCAATTCCAGAACAAGTGTGCTGCTTCTTCTCTCTTTTCCTACTGCACCTTCTCCAAGCAGCAGCTCTTCAATGTTCTCCTTGATTCAATTTCTGTTCAGTGATACCCTGGGATTCAACAAAATAATTTGATTGGTTTCTGATCCTCCTTCTCCTCTTCCTGCTTTTCCTTCTCATGTGATTTTCTTTGCATTAGGATGGTAAAGACCCTTGAGGAAGAGTAGCCCTGTGAGGAGAGGCTGAGGGCACTTGGTCTGTTCAGCCTGGAGGAGACTGAGGGGAGACCTCACTGCAGTTGCAGCTTCCTTGTGAGGGGAACAGGAGGGGCAGGCACTGATCTCTGCTCTGTGGTGACAGAACCTGAGGGAATGGCCTGAAGTTGTGTCAGGGGAGGTTTAGATTGGATATCAGGAAAAGGTTCTTCCCCCAGAGGGTGGCTGGGCACTGGAACAGGCTCCCCAGGGCAGTGCTCACAACACTGCACAAAACATCTTGACTTTGCCTACACTGCTGAATAAAAGAGGAACAGGGACTGATTTCTGGCTCCCAAGGTCCAAGCAGCATGGGCAGGCTTGTGGCCACAAGACCAGATCCCATTAGAGCAGATAGTTTGAGTCTTTGACCTGTCCTGAGGCCCCACATCTCGTCTGAGACTCATGTGGTCTTAAAACAAAGGGGTTATTTTGTGTGTGGCTCTTTGCAGGCCAAAGGCTTGCAAGGAATTGGTCTCCATTGCAGCTCTTTGGAGAGTTTTCTTTATAACATGTAAAAGAGGGTATGAAGGTATTGCATGCTGTAGGGCATGACAAAAGGATATATAGGTGTATTTAAGGACACAAAGCCTGGAGACATGTTAGAAGACTTTTTTAGGTGAACGAGACCAAACAGTGTAATCATCTGCTCAACAGTATATTTTTGTACCAGTTCTGGGAATGAACAGTCTATCAAATTTTATACCTTGTTTTGGGTGGTCAATTTGGAGGATTGGAATGCAGTACTCAGCCTTCCTCCTCTTGTTTAATTTAGAAATATAGACATACCCACAGAAACCTCAAATTCTTTCTACATGTGCTAGTTCAAGCTTAAAAAACTGTGTAGTTATTTAAGCATAAAACTGGGAACTTACTAATTTGTTCTACTACTTGAATCAACATTAGCTTTCCAATCATGGAGTAGCAAAGCTATAAGAGTCTCCATTAGCCATGTATGGGGAGTTATATTTTTATATAGTTACGTCTATATTAATATTTGCATTAAAATTTTCTATCTAGGCACATACCAGATGTACAGCACCATCCATCCTCTGCCAAGTGCGAAAACCAAAAGCATAGAAACACTAGATCTTCTTAAAAGTCAGAATTTTCAGAAAAAAATTTAAATGCAGACCAGCATTTTTTCTGTAGCTTCAATTAAAAGAATAATTAAAATAAAACAGTTTAGACTGTGGCTCTGCTGGGCTAATCCCTGCCCAGTGCTCTCCAGCACTGCCCAGGATTCCTAGAGCATCAAGTGCCTTTGGCAGAAAACAGTAGCTCAGTGCTCAGTAGGTGAGAACACAAAATGATAAACATAAATCTGCACCAGGTGTCTGGGCAAAAATTACACAACTCTTAAGTTAAAAAAATACTTTCGTTGTTATTCTCCCAAAGAACAAAAACACTGGAGGTGCTGGTATCTTGAAACCAAACTGTGATCCAGTTCCCTAAACTGACAGTTCCCTTAGTAGCCTCTAATAGTCTCAATTCAGTCAGATCCAGTACTGGAATGTCATTGTTTGTAACACTGGAATTATGTGTCTGTCTCTAGCAGTTGCCAGTGCTTTGAAATGCAGAGTCTTTTTATGCAAAAAAGAATAAAAGAGGAAAATTTTGCTAGAAAACTCTCTCGATATCTTCCCTAAGTTTCAAACAAAAGTGCGAAAAAAAGTCTACTCTCTGCTCCCAAGAATTATTTTTCAGTCAGAATTTTTTTCTTTTTACATTTTTTCCAGAGCTTTTGAAATTTATATTTTAAAGTTTAGCACATTGCATTAATAAATCAGAACCCTGTGAAAACTAATTATGAGGCATAGTTATACGTCAAAAAGATAGATCAGAACTTAATGGCCAGGATAGAAGATATTTTCTAATCAGTCAACTAGAGAACTAATTAATGCTATAATTTGTAAATCAGCCAAAGAAATACATCCATGTTCTTAGCTGGAATGCATAAATCTGATGGCAAAGTTAACACTTATAATTTGGATCATTTTGTCTAATGTTTATAAATCAGTCTGTTAAATAAGATTTGAGCAAGATCTATAAATTAACACACTAAATTAAAAGTGTGTGGTTTCTGATGACAAATAGGGATTTACAAGTGTTGGAGGTAACCAAACAAACAACAAATTTACATTCCTCGATTAGATGATAGTTAACCATTATAAATCAAAGCTGTAAATAATGTTTATCTCCTCAGATGTTCATGTTTCAGAAAGCCCGTCCTAAAGAAAAAGAGAAAAGCGTTAAATTTAAATTGTCTCCTCTTTAGCATACAAATAGAGTACATAGTAAAGACTGAGAGAAGCATGACTAGATTCTCCTATTTACATGGCCACAATACCAGCTTTTGTTCTGCTTTCTCTGCAAGCTTTGCAGCAAGAGATATACTGGTATATAACTTGCTCTAAGACTGTGGTTCATACTATTAAGCATATCTGCAAGTAGGAGAATGTTTTTCTCCAAAAAAATGAACATGACCTGACAAGAGAGAAGAGTATCAGACTTCCCTCTCTGGATTTTCTTCCTTCCCCTCCCCTGCTCTGAGTGTCTGTGCAAACAATGGAAAGCTGAATATGTCTCATGCCAGAAGGCAGCAGGTTACTAAAATACCCATGACATATTTATGCAAGAAACATGCTGTAGAACATATGGGCCTTGGGAGCCTTTCCCACCTTCTGTCTCTGTGTATTTTTCTCAGCTGTGAGAAGGCCTGATGAAGAGATTCATTTAATTGGGAAAATGAATTTTAGGCCAGAATGAGAAAACAAAGCAATCAAAACAGGTGACTGTAGACATGAACCTGAACTTCAAAGCACTTTAGTAGTTCTAGCAAAATAAATTTTGCAAACTCCAAGTCAAATTCCTAAACATAATCCTGGGTTAACAGGTGGAGAAACCTCAGCCTTAAGGAGGCTGCAAACAAATCATTCATCAGAAGCCTCCTATTTTGAGTGCTTGACTGGACAAATACATGCTCCAAGCTGAAAACAGGAACGTAACAGCAACATAAATCAATGGTTTCTTTTGAAAATGAGGTCATGGATTGGGGAACGTTGGAAACGCAGCTGTGTCAGCACTAGAGCTCACTCACTTCTGTCTTGCTGCTGAAACCATACTCCTTTCTGAAGACCTTGTCTCAGAACCTGCACTTAGCATGAGAGCTTTAAGAGTGTAAAGAATATCAGAATGGGTCAGGTTGGAAAGGACCACGAGTGGTCATCTGGTCCAGCCTCCCTGCTCAAGCAGGGTTGCTCTAGAACAAATGGCACAGGACTGTGTCCAGCCAGCTCTTGGATATCTCCAGTGAGGGAGGCTCCACACCCTCTCTGTGTGTCTGTCCCAGTGCTCGGTCACTGCACAGTGAAGAATTTCTTCCTCATGTTCAGGTGGGACTTCCTGGCCATCAGTTTCTGCCCATTCCTCCTGTCCCTTTCTGGGTACCACGGAGCAGAGCTTGGTCCATCCCCTGCCCCTCCCTGCAGGCATTGACACACAGGGATGGGGGCCCCTCTGAGATATCTCAAGGTTGGACAGGCCCAGCTCCCTCAGCCTGTCCTCAGTGAGATGCTCCAGTCCCTCCATCATCTTTGTCATCTTCCACTGGATCTGCTCCAGGAGCTCTATGTCTTTCCCGTCCTGAGAAGCCCAGAGCTGGACACAGCACTCCAGGTGATCCTCACAGGTCTGAGCAGAGTGGCAGCATCACCTTCCTGTCCTGCTGGCAGTGCTCTTCCCAATGCACCCAGGATCCCATTGACGCTCTTGGTCACAGGGACACGGTGCTGGCTCAGGGACAGCTCATTGTCCACCAGGACCCCCAGGTCCTTCTCCCCAGAGCTGCTTCCCAGCAGGTCAGTCCCAGCTTGTCCTGGTGCCTAGGGTTGTTTTTCCCCAGTGCAGGACCCTGCATTTGCCCTTGCTAGATTTCAGGAGGTTCTCTGCCCATCTCTCCATGCTGTTGAGGTCCTTCCCAAGAGCTACAGGGCTCTCTGGGGTGTTGGCCTCTCCTCCCAGCCTTGTGTCACCAGAGAACTTGCTGAGGAGGCATCTGCCCTCAGCCAGGTCATTGCCAGTTAAATAGTGCTGGGCTCAGTATCACACCTTGGGGGACACCACTGGTCACAGGCCTCCAGCTGGACCCTGTGTCACTGACTACCAGCCTCTGGGATCTGCAATGCAGTATTTTCATACTTCATAATCCACAGAATGAGGAAGATTTTTCTGAAAATTATTCTCCCCATAAAAATTTAGAAGCACCCATTTATATACCCAGCCTGGGATCAGTTGCTGTTACACAGAGAATCTAAGTCCAAGAGGTGAATATCTGAGCAGAGTTAGTAGAAAGGTTCAATTTCTGTCAGATTTCTGCTTCTTTTACTCCTTTGCTGTATCCTAACCATCTCCAGGGTCTCCATCTCCTAAAGTAGGATTTGCTATTTATCTTTAATAGGGTAGAGTATAAAATGCCAACCCTGATTATTAACCTGGTTTCCTAGATGTCAGTCCTACAATATCACTCTCATGTATCAGTCAGCTCATTTGAGGTTTGGATGAGAACAGTTAGCATGAGACAAATTGCCCTAATCATTGAAAGCAGTTTCAGTAAGTCATTTTGAACACAAACTTAAACAGTTTTGTTTGGAATCTTGGGAACAGAACCTTGGGGGAAAAAAAAAAAGAAAAAAGACTGCACATATACAGAGATGTATCCACTAGAAACAGAAAATTTTTGAATATATTTCATTTTTAAGAATGCTATTTATTTTTATTTTATTATACATATGTTAATATGCTATATTGTTATAATTATTTAAATTGTGGTAAATTAAATAAGATTATACATAGAGGGATGTTTTTTCTTTCCTCTTTGAAGCTGTGTTACTATCAGCTTCTGTATTTTACCTATTAAATTGGATAGTACCCTTAATTTCTGGGCAGCCATGGGTGAGGAACCACAGTGGAATAGTTACCATTTACATTTATGTAATCAGCACAGGTGGATAAATGTCCCTGTTCAGGCAGCAGGAGATGTGCTGTCTACAAGCATGCTGGCCTCACTTTACTGGGAGAGCCATGCATCCTAAATGAGTTAATTAGGGAGTAAAAAGATGGGAGCTTTATATTTCCCATTTCCCTCTGTGAAGAGGGGCAGCCAAGGTGACTGCTGGTGTATATTGGTGCTGTTAAGTCTGTAGTGATCTGTGAGCATCTGAAAACATCCCCAGTTGTGGTAATCCAAGTGAAAGTACAGCTTTTTGCAGGAATATGTGATCTCTCTTTTTCTGGATCTCCTGTGGAAGGGTCAAAAATAAAAAGAGAAGTGAAGAAAAATTAACCCCATAGCTGTCACTGCATAATTCAATATTTCAAGCAAATTATATATTAAAAAAAATAAGAAGAAATATAAAAAAATACAGCAGGAGGATTAAGAAGAGAGAATATTGAATTGTATTTCTAGCAATCTGCAAATTGTTGCCAGATTTGCATTTGGGTAAAGGTTTTCTGACAAAACAGGCTATTTGATGCACTTGGAATGGACCTCTAGTTTAGCCCTTCTCCAGCAGAAATTGGTAAAATACTTTGATAGGTACTAGTCAAAAATGGGAGCTAATAATGCAATAGTAACATAATTCAAATCCCTGGAGTCAGACCATGAATGTTACATCATATGCAAATTGCTGAAACAGTAATCATGACAGTTTTGATGCAAGTAAGGTGCTGCTGCATTCAATGTAGAACCTTCAGCTTCCTCTACAGGGCCACAGTACAGCTGCTTCAGCGAGCAGTGAAATGTTGTGCCCAGCATGTTTTTCTACAGAAGTGGCGTAGTGATTTCCCTTTATTCTCTGGTTTCTGCAGTGGACAAGATGATGTGGCCAAGATCACGAGGAGCAAATATCCATCACCAGCTTGAGGTATTACCATGGATTTTCATCAGGAAAATATGACATGAGCAGAGATATACCTGCCTAAAATCCATGTTCCATTTGAGGCACACATTGCCTCCAGACCCAGGGGCCCAAATCACCACAGGTGTGGCTGAGAGTTACTCCTTCTCCCTCCTCAGCTCTCAAGGCCAGGAACAGTGCTGGTCTACACTGTGTCACATCCCATTAAGTCATTTCACATATGATGTGATGCAACCTGACATAACATGTTTGGAGGGCTGAGAGAATGTTATCTCTGTGTCCACAGGTGCTGAACATCAGCTCCTAAGCCTAAGCACGCAGGCAGCGATTCGGGGAATCAGTGAATAGGGCTTTTCTTTTCTTTTGGGGGATTACATTAAGGCATGGTCATGAATAATTTTTCACTTACTTTATATAAGTTATACTAGGAGTCTTAAAATTCAGATTTTATGCCTTTTGATATATGTTTTGGCACCTCACAAGAATCAGCAATCATGCAGAGAACTTGAGCAAACCCCAGGACTCCAATGTTGGTACAGACGTCTGGGTTTGAAAAAACACTCTTTTCAGCACTAGATTTATGAAATCTGGAGGTGGTGGATTTCTAATTTGTATTTTTTATTTATATTAGAAACTGGTTTACGTTTATCTAGTAGAGACCCACGAACAGGCATAGACCTATTTGTACAATAAGTGAGGAAAATACAAAGAGCTGAGTGGTGACCTACCAATATTAATAAATGTAGATTCTGTTTCCATCTTTACCTGTCACTGAGAATACAATATCTATCACCTAATTTTTCTCTCTGGGCTACAAATAGTGAAACAATATCATAAAACAAGATCAATAGATGCCTACTATTTATAAATATGAGGATCTCTCAGTCATATTTTTCTCTGCTTTAATTCTCAGTATAAATAAACTTCAAAATAAAAGATAATTTGATTTTCAATTAATCCAACTTTTTTCTTTTCATAAAATGACAAATCAATGTACTTTGATAGCTTTGACATTTTTACCAAATGTAAATTTGATTAAATCAATCCTGTCAACTGATGTATTCTGATCAAAAAGGCATGAAAACCAAAAGCAAAGCTCCTGGTCAAGTTAACCTGATAAATAGTTGGCAATTATTTATTTTTCTCCAATGAAGGCAGTTAGCATTACTGATTGTTGAACATATGCTGCACTTGAAATTTAATTGCTTAAATACATTTGCACTGAAAGCCTACACAGAGACTGGAACAGGAATATCTGCATCACCTTCCCACCTTCATCCTCCCAATTTTTTTCCCCTGGTGTACAGGCACATAAAGAGCACTTGCCAGCATGGCAATTCATATGTCTATTCCTGTTTGGCGTGGCTCTGGCTCTGGTCCAGCCAAATCCCAGGTGGGACACAGGTGTCAGCTGGAGCTGGGGGCAGCACTGTCAGGGTATCCCTACCTGAGGCTCCTCCAGCAGCCCGGGGGAAGGCAGGGAGATGGGGGAGAGGGGCTGGATGGGGCACGGCCTCCCTCATGTTCAGTGTGTCCTCCTCGGTGCTCAGTGGCATCACACAGCTGCTGGTGGGGCTGTCCCCCCCATTCTGCTCACCCTGCACTGTCTGGGCCATCTGCCTCAGCACTGGTCACAGAACCCTAATTCCTCCTGTAAGCTCTCTTTGCAATAGGTCTCGAGGTTTCCAAATCACCTGCAGACAAGGTGCACAGGGTGAGAAGCGGGCAGGCAGACTCCGAGCCGGGGGTGCCGCGGTGGGAACTGATCCCTTCTTTACCTCAGGAGAGCAGAGCTGTGGCTCAGCTCTGTGAAACCATGGCCCACAGCCAGCACCACGCCCAGCCTCCCAAACAATTCCTGTTTGTGAATTTGCTCACTCAGGTGTGAATTCAGAGGTTGTGAGAGCCAGGCAGAATCCCTGATTCCCATCTCTCCCTCCCTGTGCGGCACACACACCTTTTCTACTCCCAGCGGTGCACACGTGCTGAAAGCATCCCTGACTGGGAGTGAGATGTCTCAGTCTGGAGCATCCAGAACTCACAGTATGTTCTGTTTGCTATTTGCCATTACATGATGCCTGTCTCTTTGATCAGTCGCTGTCACAGGCTCCCATGTGAATCTTCTTGAATGAGCAAGTGAGTGAATGTGCCTCAGAGACAGCAGGTTTTAGGGGAAGGTTGCAATTCCAGCTGACTCAGACCAATTTTACTGTCACCTTTTATCAAAGGCAGAAATCAAAACTTATGAAGGAAACATGAGTAAGCTATACTATGCTGGAAATGTTCTTTTTAAATACATAGGCACATTTACTACATGTAGAAAAACAGATATACCTACAGATCTGCTTATCATAACATGTATGCAGGTAATATGTTATTTTTCTAACTAAACAGTTCAAGTCACGATTTACAGATGCTTACATATTCATCAGGCCATTAATATAACAGGTTAACTGGAAAAGAACAATTATTCTAATTTCATCTAACTGTGAATACCTCCTGGTTACTCATCTAGTGACTGAAAAGAAACTGCATTGTTTTCTTTTAAAGATGAGGGATTCAGTGTTTTCTGACAAAACATGGGTTGCATTGTCATGCTGAAACCATCATTACTAGATATTTTTCGAGCCTGGATTTCCACAACTGACAGCTCTGAGACAACTGTGTAAACAGCATCATAAATAATAGCCCCAGTAAGAGCATACACACTGTGCTATCACTGCCCCTCGTTAGTGGAGTATTTACATTTTATGAATAAGCAGCAAAAAATATTTTTAACTGTTGACTGAAGTCTTAGTAGTTTTTAGGAGGGCCAAGATTTCATCATGTCCATGAGAGCCAGCTGCACGTGCTCTGCACTTCCCTAATCCCTCTTCTGTTTTCTGAGTGGTTTAAAAGACAGAGGGAAGAAATAAATTCCCCTGTACTGAGCTTCCCACATCTGCCTGGCTGAAAAAATACACTGATAGATGGTGAAATACAGTTCTCATAATTTTTTTAACAGGGAAGGCAGGAGATGCAATAGCTTTTAGACTACACTTTAACCCAACTTAGAGGCAAAATGCTTCAGCACATAACTGAAGCAGTACCAGGGAAGAAAATGCAAATCCCACATCCCTCTGGATAATTAGTAACCTACCCAGGCCTGCACTCTTTCTAAATGTTGCATTAAATAAGTACATGGAGTTCTGATTAACCATTAGACTGCTGACAATGTTTTTCTCTCTTTGATTGGCATTGGACAGATTATTCTCTTGGGAAAAAAATGCTTCACACATAGATTTTTGTAATTTGTCTTTTCTATTGTAATTTTCTGCTATTGTAATTTATGCAATTATTCTAAAGTCCATTATTTCAAACTGATTTTGCTACCTGAAAGAACATGACCTCACAGTGTGTCTAATGGTATTTTGATAGCCGGAAACCATAAAAATGAGAAATACAAGTAGTCAATTTTACCCTGTAAAGGAAGTTAAACAAATCCCACCTTTTGGGTCTGGGAAAACAATCAATTTGCCATGGGAGCTGCTGCAGACATATCACTGTTAGTTTTGGTTTGTTGTTTTTGGTGGTGTTTTTAATATATTATTGATTTTTTTTAACAGTTGATTATGGTTTATAATAGCAATAATCTGCATTAAGCCAGCCATCACACAGGATAACACCAAGTGTATAGAACATTAACTTTTGCCTTTAGTAGTTAACTGAGAAATTAGCTTGAATATGGTAGTTAGATTTTGTTCATTTTGTTGTTAGTAATGAGTGACATTAAGGTCAACATTACTTGCATATTTCCAGGTGCTTTTGGAGTGGGGGGAAAATAGAGATGATCAGCTGCCACTTTATGGTTTTCTAAGGCATTAGCTGGACAGTAGTTTTGCAACAGGATCACATAAAGGCTGCTTTTCATCAACTTAAGTATGTGTTTACATCCTACTGGGGTTGCATGGACTGAAAATTAAACATGCATTTAAGGGCTTTGGCTGAATTAGTTTGTTTAAAAGAGCTTTGTTTCCTAAATTAGATGTGGCAAGGGCTTATTTGCATGTATCCTAACCCAAAAAATTGCAACCTGGTCATCATGTTTTCCCCTAAAGCAAGTAGAATACTGGCCTATTTATCATTTGCATTAGATGTGAAGAATCTGGGTTGTATTCAATTCTGATGTTATTAAGAAGACTTAAGATAAGAATATTAAAACTATGAAATACACAAATTATTAC
This sequence comes from Onychostruthus taczanowskii, assembly GCF_017590055.1. Classification (NCBI taxonomy): domain Eukaryota; kingdom Metazoa; phylum Chordata; class Aves; order Passeriformes; family Passeridae; genus Onychostruthus; species Onychostruthus taczanowskii. The sequence goes on along the minus strand of NW_024498906.1, from coordinate 7,380,387 downwards.
AAAATCATATTTCAAGTGTACCTCCCTGCAGGGTGTAGCTGTCATCTTCTCATGCTCTGATATCTGCCCTGCAGCACAATTTACTGGCTCCACCTCTCTTTTCCTGCTTTGTATTTTTTTATCTTTTTTTAATAAGCATATTGCTTTCTAACACACTTCGCATGCAAGTTTAGTGAGAAGATCATGTTAGTTATTGTTGGTTGTAGCTAATTTATTATTATTCATCTTGTTGCGGAAACTGAAAGTCAAGATTTTTTAATCCTGTAGCCACAAAACTATTACGCCATGGTGTTGTCTCTTGCACTGTGACCTAGTTCATTTCCACAGAGGTTTGAAGTGTTCCAGAATAATTTTGTTGGCTTATCTCCTTACTGGTTGTTTCATTTTAGCATACATGTACTAGAGTTCATATTTTTGAGAAAAAAAATCTAGTCATGTTATCATATAAAACATAGCAAAATTTCATGTTCCTTTTTTTGTTTAAAATATGTTCAAGTTGACAGAGAGTTATTTACAAGTAGACTGTAAAAATGTCCAGGCTAGGATATGCTCTGATCCATAAATATGAAATATTACAATAGTAATAAAGATAATTTGCAATAGTTTGTTCCTGTTCTTCAGTCTGAGGTGCTTGGTTCAGGCCTCTAAGCTCATTTGTCTTTAATCAGTACCTGTAAAACCTACAGTTTTAAGAGAGTCATTATTCATAGAGAATGTTTTTCTTTTTTGTAGAAGCCTGAAAATTGAAAGAGCAGCCATGCAGCTCTCAGCATGTACAAAACTGAAATATATTGTGTGTTTCTTGGTGAAGTACTGGGTTTGGGGGGTGTTTCTTGGTTTTTGTTTTCACATGAATGCATGATATGCATGAAAGGCACCACTCTTGAAGGATATATTGCTGAAAGAACTCTGAAAGCCAAGGGGCAGTAAGCATTTAGGCTCTGTCTATCAAGTCTGATATTTTGATCACTGTAAATTGTAGTTTCTACTTTTAGCACTATTTTTGGTAATTTTTTAGAATTAATTAATTAGATTTAGCATTCAAATAACTTCAAGGCAGGTAAAATCTAAGCTCTAAAGGATTACATATTGGTTGTTAAATAGTTTATTATGACACCTCAAAAGCTGTGTTTAGAGGAACTTAGTGGAGCTATTAATTACTTTCTGTACTTGTTACTATTAATATAATTTCTATAAGCCTTGGAATTAAAAATGTAAATAAGATATTAAGCTGTTTGAGTATTTAAAAGGTTTAAGGGAAAAAAGGCTTATTAGGCTGTTTAGTGTTTAAGTGACCTCCAAAGGACAGATAACAGAGTAGACCAGCAAATTCAGATACTCACTGCAAAATAAATTAACTTGTTATTATCACATATTAACACATTATATATCCCTCACTCTGCCAAACTGTGATTACATGTCTGGAAGCTGTAAGAACTTAATTAATTTCTCCATATTTTTATTAGAATGCAAATCTATGTACACAAAAGCAGGGTGATTTGTTGGTGGGTGGATACCTTGATTTCTTTTAGACTGCCGAGTAAAAGCACAATGAGAAAGACAGGAGAGACAGCACAGCAGAAGCTATGGATTTGGAAAAGCAGAATGCATTAAGAAAAGACAGCTAAATATATAAAGGCAAGCTTTGGTTAGGTCCACATTACATTAGATATCGTTGCCAGTAGTATATTTTCCATACTGAATATATTTTTAAAATCTGTAGTTTTATTCATAAATTAAGAGCTATCAGCTTCCATATGAACTGAAGCCATTCCTCTTGCAATGGCTACACTTCAAAACCACCCCATCCCAAAACTGGAGGGAAGCATTGCACAGCCCAGCAGGGTTAAAGCAGATTAAAAGACATGTCTATCAAGCAGAAAAACATTTGGAAATAAATTTCAGGGCAATTCAGTAACAGCTGCAGGAATCCCTGGATGAAACATCATTTATGAAAGTCCAGCTAATGGTGTGACAGCGACCATCCAGTGAGGACCCTGGCACTGGCTCATGGTGCTCCTCTCAGGAATGTGCCACCTTGGCTGTGGGCTGGGACCTTGTGTCCTCAGCACACTCCCACCTCTCTGCAAAGGCACCACGCAGGTCCCTTGGCACAAACCTGATGAGGGGAGTGGATTTTCAGCCATCAAGTGGAGGAATGGTCATGTTGAGAGTATTGTGCAAAGGCTCACAGCTCTGCAGGGACTAGAATTCCGTGTCAGATAGCCAGTTCTTTCCATTTCACAAGCACTGGAATCTGTCTAAAGAAGTTGTTATAGTCCTGTGGATGAATGCTTTGCTTGCTTTAACTGAAAATTCTAGTAAACCACTGATTTTGAAAACCTCTTGCCTTTGCTTTTAAGCACAAAGATGAGAGCCTAGTTTAGGTTTTTTTATCTGAATGGAAAAGATTAAGAGATTTCAGATATTACTCAGATTTTCAATTTGCAAATCTATTCTTATTCTATATGTTCAAATATACAATTGTAGTATAAGTTATTAAATTGTGACTTTAAATAGCTCTGAAATGTTTATTAATTGCCACACTTGCAGCATTTGAATTATTTCCATCTGTCAGTATATGAAGAGAGAATGAAACATTCAGAGAAAGAATGGAAATATTTTTCTGGGAATTATGTGAATGGTGTTGAGACAATAGAATGCAATCTGAAAACAGAGAAGACCAGGGCTGAAGTAAATTCCCTGACAAAGACCTAAAAAACTCAGAGGCAATATGGTTATCTTTCATAAAGCAAAATATAGCCACTTATTGAATCTGATGCATAGTATATAAAACCTAGCAGATATCTCTAGTGCCTGGATGATTGCAGCTCTCAGCAGCCATAAGAGAGACAGGTCTTTGTCTCTTGATCTCGTTAAGGACACTCCAGGCTTTGCTCAGCCCTTGAGAAAGGAAATGTTTCAGACTGCTCTGCAGTGATTGTGTTATCGCCTGCAAGGAAAGTTGTTTACCTGGGATTATATTTTATGTAATCATATAAGGGCATGGCACAAGATACAAAGAATGCTGGAGACTTGGAGTCAAAATCTGATCATGCAAATAAATTGAAGCATGTGGAGAATTATGTGGAGAATGTTTCACATTTAGAAGACCCAGACTTAGCTATGAATTTCTTTCATCTCTGGTTTTTTGGGTTTTTTTTTTTGTCAAACAGGAATTTTAAAACTCTTTTCATGTACTTCTTTGGCGCATAAATAACAACAAGTCAACATCAACCATCTGTTGCACATTAAGAATTTTAATTTCAATGCATGCAGTGATGCCCTGTGTAATGGTCTTTTAGACTTAGCTGCCAATATCAGCAGGATGAGCTTGATAATTGACAAGGGCATGTAATTGATTGTCACAGGTGGCAATGTACCACTTACTACTGTGTACACTGAGAAAAGAGTCTCCAGAGATAGTGGGGTTTGATCTCTAAAAATGTAAATCATTTTGGTTTTGAGGGATGAAATTTGGACTTTGAGGCACAGTTAAGGGCTAGCTGAAGGAGGAGAAAAAGTGTCCATTAAAGAAAATGGAATCTGGGCTGCAATCTAGCTATAAATTTCTGCCAAAATACCTTTTCTGCAGATCCAGTTTTCAGCAGCAGCTTTGACAAAGGACAGTGAGCAGCAATGGAAACTCAAGAGCAGAGCAGGTGCTTCCAAGAAAGTGTCAGTGCTGTCATCCAAAAGCAGTAACCAGGATCTTGTGTCTGATGACAGCTGAAAAGGCAGTATGGGGGGAAAAAAAGTATTGTCAGCACTGGAATTGCTTTTAAACATGAAGTTTGGCTTGTTCCACAAGGACAAAGGGGAAATATGCATCATTGCTCATATCCCAAGCTGAACAGAAATGGGAAATTCTGCTACTTTTTGAAGGGAAAATGCAGGCTTTCAATTCCAGTACAGCAAAATAGAAGAATAACTGTGCTTTTTTTTCTTACCTTCACAAATAGAAACTTGAAAGAGCAATAAAGTAGTTTTCTTAGAAATAAACTGGCACAATTTTTTGCACCCACCTATTTAAAATAGCTCTTTAAGCTAAGAGTCAGACACGTGCTCAACTCTTTAATGTTCAATACACTTCAAAATTTTCACCACAGATGGTTTACCTGTGGAAAATATTTCTCATCACTACTTGAAATTTCCCCTCACATAGCAAGGTACTATCTTCACAGTGGAATTCAGGAGTTACAAATTACAAGGGGAGACAGGAGATGTCCAAAGATGCCAAGACAGCATTTGTTCTGAAGTTGGGAATAAGATATATGACCTTCCTGTCATCTCCGGGAATGATAGATAAGTGAAGTGGGCTAATGGAGCAACGCAAAAGTGCAGTGTGAGCTATTCATCCAGAAAAATGTTATCTGCATTTTAATGTTATGGGTGGTAGCTACCTTTGAAGCTGGTTTAAGAAAATAAGTTTTGGAAGCTTTGCTTCTTCCCTGTAATGGATGACTATGCAATAAAGTCAGACCTATTACAATATCAAAAGAGTCCTACTACTACTACAACAAAAGAGTAGTGACACTTCCATTAAGTTGGGCCAATACAGCTTGCAGGTTTCTCTGAGCTTTTGCTTTTCCTAGAGTTTTTGTGACATTCTCTGGGTAATTATATATGCACAATAAGCTCCTTACTGGGAGCCTGCTTCCCAGTTTAGCAGGTTTTGCTTTTGGTAAACATGCCATTTTTACTCTTCTTCATCTCTTGTTAGTTCACCAATGGTGAAGAAGCTGCTCCAAAGAGAATCCTGCAGCACACCCTGAATGTCATCATTAGTTTGGAAGTTAATTTATCAGCTAAATACTTCAGCTGAAATAATACATTTTCCTCTCTTGAATACTTTGAAACAGGCTCTTTAGCTTAACTTTTCCCACAAGGTTGCAACCACCTTGACACATTATGGTCAAAGACTTGTCTAGTTTGACCCTGCCTTGCTGAAGTTGTTGAAAGTGAACCTTAGGTTGGCATTAAAAGTCTGCAGGAAACTCACAGAGCAATCAACACAGCAGCCCTCTTGGATCAGTAATAAGCCATGTATGGCTTATTCCTTCCATTTCCTTCCTACATGTATTCCTTCCATTTCCATCCCTGATGTGGTGAATGTCACCACCCAGACTGGAACTTCTTGTGCTGGGACATGGATATGAATGGGGATTTGTGGGGCATTCCCAAGGGCCTGGGCCAAGAGACTTTTGTCTGTGCTAAGTGTAAGTGTAGGAATGTAGCCATGATATTTTCTGAAAAATCCTTTTCCCAGGATTTTCTCCTGAGAAGCTGAGGAGCCTCGGGAAAAAAATGTAAACAATAACTATCTGCTGCTGTGGAATGCAACAGGTGCATCTTCCATTAGTCCATGTTGGCTGTTTTTAATTAATGGCCAATCACAATCAGCTGGCTCGGACTCTCTGAGAGTCATGAGCTTTTGTCATCATTCCCCTCCTATCCTTTCTAGCCTTCTGATGGATCTTTTCTCTCTATTCTTTTAGTATAGTTTTAGTATAGCATTTTAATATAATACGATATGATAATATAATAAATCAGCCTTCTGGAACATGTAGTCAAGACTCTCCTCTCTTCCCTCATCCTGGCACCCTCAAACACAACCATATAGGAGGGCCCCCGAGCTGTGTATAACTCTCACTATTACAGAGCTCAGGCACAATTCCTCCAGACCATTGCCCTGTTGCAGCTCTTATTGTTTCTGTCCTGCCCACATGAGGTTCTGTTCTGGTCCATGTAAGTTCTTCCAATTCATTGGCGTCCTGTACTTTTAATGGCAATCCAATTAAGTCTTTTCCTTGGGGCATCTTTTGTGGCTTAAGCCTGTGAATTTGTTTTTCTGAGTTTATCACCTCCCTGATTTATTTATATATCCTTATTAATCTTAATCTGCATAATAATTTTAGAAAAAGTATTTTCTTCTCTACTGGAACTGGTCTCCAACAATTACTTTTATCTAAGAATTTTGTGAAGAGTGGAGAAAGGAAAAATTCTTTCCTTTAAACTGTAAAAGGCCTTAAGTGTCCTCATTTTTATAAAAGCTGTCAAAATTTTGTGAATCATGAAGAAATTAGTAAAACTGAAACTTGTTTGTAGATGTCTTGTGTGGATCATTGCATACATTATTTTTAATGGCAAATTTTACCACTGTTAGCTCAATCAACACAAGAATTATATTTCTGAAAGCTAAGACAACTTGGACACGTTTTCCAAGTTTCTTTCCAACATGTTGGAAGCAAAGCAAACTACTGTGTTTGCTGAAGAGGACAGCTTTCATGTGCAAGTTTATTTTTATTCCTCTTCTTACCCAGTTACAGGGAAGATCCTATAATTATCAACTATCTTTTAGTGGTGATTTACTTGGCGAAGATTGATTAGCACAATCAGTCACTCTAAAGCAATTTTCATCACCAAATATTAGATGGTTTCTTTTCCTGCTTGATTAGCAGTCCTGCTGCAGGTTACACTGTAGATGTAATTCTATAAACATGGCTTGCAAAGTGTTGTTATATGAAAAATACTCATCTAAATATAGAAATTCTTAAATATTTATGGGTACTAATTGTGTGCATGCACATGTGTACACATGACTGTGTCTCTGTATATATGCATATGAAGAAAATCTGAAAATGTTGATTCTATTCTAAATATGGAGCTAAAGATTTGTATTCAGAGATTAATCTTCCATATGTGTATATGAATAGTATTTTTGTTTGATCTTATCATCCTGCCCCAGCATAATCTGGGTAAAAGAAATAAAAAAATCCTTACATGTGCTTAGCAGAAAATAATTCAGATTTGCGCTTAAAAACGCCACTAGCTTAATACATTATGGCTCAGGAAATGTGCTGTGCTGCTTTTGGTTGGAGTAAAGTTCTCCACCCCTTATTCTGTATAATTTATGTTATGCTTACATACAACAATTTAAAGGCACATCCAATACAGTCTCCCCCCAATCATTTTGGGCCAGGCTATAGGGTTTAACATCACAATTAACTCCTCCCCTTGCTCCTAGCCTTCCTGCTATAGCAATTTCATAACACTCCACTCAAATAATGAATTATTTCCACACAGGTTTCATGTAAAACCAGTGAAAACCATCCCATATTGTTCAGACTGGTTTGGTTTTTTGTGGTTTTTGGTTTTGCTTTTTGTTTGGAATGTTTGCTTGTTGGGCTATTCTGTTTTAAGCTTTCAGCTTTAAAGGCTTCACAGTTTGTGTCTGTTTCCTAGGGCTGACTTAGGTGAACTGCAACTCCAGCTGAAGAAATCATGTGCAATTCCTATCCTAAAATCTTCCTCAGAGTGAAAAGAAAGCAGAAGCAACTGTGTTCAACTACAGATTCAGCAGAGCTGCTAAAGTGTCTGCAACTCCAGGTATTGCAAGGTAACGTGCATGGTATAAATCAAATAACGCAGCTCACCCTCAGAGCCATGTAAATAATACATTTGCCTATAAAAATGTTCTATGTGCGTTAACAAGCCACATTTTATGAGCAACTGAACAATGATTTTGTGTTTTGGGGCAGTTTCCTCTGCTGTGCAAACAGAAGGGCGAGTGAACAGCAGGTACCAGCACAGGAGGCACAGAATATCTGTCTGATGGGGCATTCATTGCCTTGAGCAACTTCTTAACCTGGGCTGATCTAGAAAAAGGAAAGAGACTCCTACTGCCAGACCATGCCTGGGGCAGCAGCCTTCCCTCAGCAAGGAGCTGTGGCTGTGCTGACAAAGAGAGGCTGAATGGGAAGCCAGTGTAGGGGATGCAGGAACTGGGAGAGGGATGAGTTCCAGGGGCTGCAGCAGGGCTCCTGTCCTGGCAGCCAGCATGAGGAGGTTCCAAGTCTCCTTCAGTTCCTGAGATCAAATAATTTCCTGATTTCCCCAGAACTGATTTTCCTGCCAAGTAAATTCAGTTTTTCACTTTGTCTTGACTTTCCTTTCAGTGCTTTGGCTTTCTGTTCAGTTCAGTTGGAACTGCTACTCAGTTCCAGCAGTGGACATAGGATTTCAGACCAAAATTTTTTTATGAAACAGAAACGAAAGCTTTTTGAAGCTTCAGTGCACTTTTCAGTTTTAAAACGGGACAAGTCTTCCAGTCCATAGTTAAGCAGAAGTGAAAATATCTGTATCTATATCTATCTTTCTATATGTTCTACTCTCCTGCAATTCACAAAGGCAGATAAACACAGGAAGGCAGTCTTTCCAAAACTGAAGAAATCTGCTGTTTTTCCCTTGAGTTGCTAAATTTATAGCCCTGTTTTCAGTGAAAACTTAGTGCTATTTATATCTCTTACTTTTCTCTGTACTCATGTTGTACCTAATATAAGAGTTAATGGAGTTGCAGCATACCACATACTGTAAGTGAACATAAAAAAATTAGGTTTTCATGCAAAATCACATAATTGATGTCTTATAAAATATTGGAAAAAAAGTTCATATTTTTGCACATGTATCTAGACTTTCATGCAAAATCATATAATTGATGTCTTATAAAATACTGGAAAAAAAAGTTCATATTTTTGCACATATATATAGATATATATAAACACCCAGTATCAGAGGAAAGTGTGTCAAAATTATTCCCTCTGATCTGAGGACAAAAACTATGTGTTGCCATAGGAGTCCAAGTCTGAATTCTTGCTTACCAAGCAGCAAAAAATAGTAAGTAAGCAGCCTAGTACACACAATTCATTTTTCTAAGCACCATACCTGAAGGTAAAATTATAAATACAAAAGACTGAGGAAAGAAAAGTAGATATGTAACATTTTAGAAATGTAACTCTGTTGTATTACTGTAACACAAAAAACGCCCAGTGACAGAATTATCACAATGAAATGTTATTATTCTGTTTAATTCCATCACTCTTCCTGACAGACAGGCTTTAAGTCACTAGTGTAGAACACAAGTTAACAGAAAGATTAGAAGAACTTCTTGAGTCTCCAATACCTCATTTTTTCAACTCCTAAATACACAGGATATTAGGAAATATCACTTTTACAATGTACTTTTTACAATGTCTGAGATGTCAGTAACAGAAATTGTCAGCTGTCATAGTTTAAGCCCTGCTGGAAACTAAGCTACACTCAGCTCAACCACCATCTCTTCCCCAGAGCCCACTGGAATGGGGAGGAGAAACAAAGTAAAACTTTTCTCTTGAGATAAGAAGAGTTTTGTAATCAGAAACAAAGTAAAATACAGTAATAATGGTAAATGATAATAAGAATGATGAAAAAGCAAAAAATAAGTGATGCACGATACAACTGCTCACCACTTGCTGACCAGTGCCAGACCCGCCTTGTGAAGGCAGATCAGCTCCCACATTTTACATCAGCTCCTACATTTTACACCGAGCATGGTGTCACACAGGCTGGAATATCCCTTGGGTCAGCTGGCTCACCTGTCCTGGCTGTGACTCCTCCCAAATTCCCACTCACCCCCAACTTCCTCACCAGTGTGACAATGGGAAAAGCCACAAAGGCCTTGGCTCTGTGTAAGCCCTGCTCAGCAACAGCAAAAATGTCTTTACACTGTCAATGCCATGTTCAGCACAAATCAAAACCACAGCTCTATACCAGCCACTGGGAAGAAAATTCACTGTACCCCAGCCAAAATCAGCACACTAGCATATTAATTTCCAATTCTAACCTCTTTGCAGACTTTTTTTTTTGCAAACTCTCACCACTAGAAGTAGTGATGGCAGCAGGCAGCATGCAGCAGGGTGAAGGTTTTCATGTTAGGCCTTATTCCATTTCTGAATCACCTAATCACCTCTGTACCACTAGTACTCTACACATACCACAGGTTATGACCCCTAAATTTACACCAGGAATTTAGCTGAAAGCAGTGAATGCATATAGAAGGACTGAAAACGTTTTTAATTAGCCAAATGAGAGATGCTGAGATTATTTCAAGTAGTATTTGTGGCAAATCACTATATTGTATTTGAACGAAAATGAAGAAAACTCACTGATCTGTAATCATTCCTGTTTCTTGCAGAAGCTTTGATTATTGAGCTGGAGAAGATCTCTCAGATCACCTCCTGTGTGGAGCACAATGTTCCTGTACAGAAAGCCAACAAGAAGTGTACATAACTTACATAACTTATTTCTGAACACCATTAGTTAAAGTGACTCAGGTTCATCAGTGGAAAGCATTTTTCCATCATCTAATTACTTGTTTGCTAAGAAATGTTTCCTTTTATCTAATTCTGGCCTTTTATTTTTAAACAGTTAATTCTGATTTGATTTCTAAAAAGAAAGCAAGCAGTTATTCCTTTAGCTTTCTCTTCAGATGTAAGGAACTGGTAAATAGCTTCACAGACCAGCATCACATAATTGATGTCTTATAAAATACTGGAAAAAAAAGTAATGCCAACTTAGTACTCCAGCTCCATGATATATGATAATCACCTTTGCCATGATGAGATTTGAGACCAAAAAAAAAAAAAAAAGAAAAAAGAAAAAAGAAAAAAAGAAAGCAATCTGGATAGGTATTTGCTTTTTAAAAAATCTCCCAGGTCGTCAAAATGAAAGTATTAGACATAGGAACCAAACTCAACCTTTTATAAATAATGCATTTTCTGCTGAAGTGAGGGATACATTTATTTTTTGTTAGATCTGAGTGGGTACTTTCAAAATACTCTGGCAGACCAAATATTGGAAATCTCAATTATGTATTTGCACTGAAGAACATACTACTAAATTAGATTTATTAGCACAAAATCCTGTGATAAGCTGTCAAATTCATTTGAATTCTCCCTGTAACTATTACAATCCACAAAAGCAGGAATTAGAAAATGCATAACCAACATCTAATTCAAGTCCTGAGCTGCGTCTTTGAAATGCGTGTTGTAAGTTGCAAATTAAAGATGATATCACATCAGGAAATAATAAGTATCTTTTATGACTGGTTTTCATTGTGATACAACTTTTGCAGGAAACCTTTTAAATGATAGGCAGGAAATGAAGGTTTTCTGCTGTAGAACACTACAAATTCCCATTTCAGTGAGTAATTACGAGTGTTGCCTGATATCAACTGCCAGTGTGATTGTTTGTACCCTGCTCAGCTCTCCTTTCAGATCCCAGGCTTATATCACAGTATTTTCTCTAAACTCATAATAGTTAGGACTAAAATGTGCCTATAAGTCACAACATTTTCCTAGAGACCATCTGGTGCCCAAAGTCATGGGAATGTTGGCTGCTCTGCATGACCCAACAGGCCATTAATCTTAAATGTATTACTCTTCATTTAGTGGATGAGAAAATGAAGTCAAGAATGTCTCCTTTGATTTCAAAGAAGAAAAGCTTAAAAAAAATAAAGGAAACATTTGAACATAAATGTCAGAAAACTTAGTGATAATACCTAATCCTGTGGAGCTGAGGTTGAGAGCTTAAGAAGCTTGTTTCTAATTTTCAGATGAAGGATAATTATTACACAGCAAAAAAGAAAAAAAAAACCCCACAGTAAATGCTGTAACATTAGAACTGAGACATCAGACAAGTGATTACAGAGAAACAGCCATTTTTTTTTTGGTCACAGTTGGATTTATAAAACAGATCTTCCTTTCCAAGGAGTGAAAGTCCTGTGTGCTGCTGTGAGGGGTTCAAACCTGCTCCCCATGTGCTGCCGGATGTGTGCCCAGGAGATGGGGGTGTTTGCCTGGAGCTGGGGGTGTTTGCCTGAGCCCTGGGCTGGAGCTTGTACCTGAGGGACGCCTCTCTGAGGAGATGTGCTGCTGTATTCCTGCTGGGGCAAAATGCTCTGTCCCTCCAACAAAGAGCTGTCACCAGCAAAAGTGGATTTCTGCTTCCTTCCCACACACGGCAGGGGCTGCAGCCACAGCCACCAGCTCCATATCCAGCACCTGCATCTCCTCCTCTCTGCATGGCTGGCTGGGGACATCTTCACCCAGCAGTATTTTTGGGCCAGTTTTCCCCTTTTCCTTCAATACAAACCTAACCCATAATTTTAAAGCTGCCCAGAGGGTTGCTTGAGAATTGTTTCTTGCACTTTTTAAGGAGAAGCCCAAAGTGTAGATGATGCTCAGAGCAAATTCTTTTTATCCTCATTCTATGGAGAACTAAATAGAGCACTTGCCTGGCAGTATTAGTATTCACATAATCAGACATGGTTACTTTTTTGTATTTATTTTATACAGTGAAAAAAAAAATTCTTTTTCCAGAAGAGATTAATTTTATTTTAGTTTGTTGTTGTTGTTGTTTTACTTTGGTTTTTTTGAGAGAAAGTATCATATCTCAAATTGGAAGATGTACACTTAAAGACATTGCAACACTGGAAATAAACCAGCAACCACTAATCCAGCAAGAAGTCTGGATATTGTCCTTAAAGACAAATAATAAAACCCTGATTTGCTGGTGATGATGCCAGCTCTAGACAGACAGTGACAGTTGAGCATCAGTGATGGATGAAGCAATTTCTGTGTGTGTACATAAGCTGTAGTAAAGCCACCAGGATCTGGTATTCTTTTCAATGATTTTAATTGGGTTTTGCAATGAAAATTAGCAGACTTAGACCCCTAATCATGATGAGTCTGATTCTAAACATCTACAAGAAAGCATTTAAATAAATGATATTCTTAAGTGTCTCCAACTGTATAAACATCTGACAACCAAACAAACGTTTTTAAAGTGAGATACACAGAGACCTTCCAAGCCTCTGCTAAGTGGTTGATTTTAATTAACTAGAGGATGTGTGAAGCTACAAAAATATTTAGAACATAAAAATCTTGCAAAGAGATGCATTAATAAGCCTACCATTGGTGGTATGTATGACTGCCACTGGTAAATAAGAATATATGTATTTTCTCTTTCCTGCACAAAATTACTGACATTAAAAAAAAAAAAAAAAGTCCAGATGCACCAATGTTTTGGCCCTCTTTACTTGTGCTCAAAGTACTTTTTGCTATTTCTCTGGCATATTGGATTCTAGCATGGGGAAAAACACTTAGAAAGGACTTTGATCTGACAGCCACTACTGTCTTAGACTGATGCTTAGCAGAAATTATGATTAATTTTTGCCACACCAAGTATCACAGCTATGCGCTGCAATCTATTTCTTCATTGTAACAATTTGATAGCAATCTATGCACAATGTTCAGATCTAAAATTATTAGCTCAACTATTGTAAAAGAATTTTGGCTGACAGACAAAGTCTGATAGAAAATAACAATACCAGGATCCCTACTAATAGTTGTACTTCCTGTGGCTAAACTTATCTGAGTGGGACTAGAGTACCAAGGTGGTCACAAGGAGATATATTAATGATTCATTTAGGGGACTGAAGTTCCTCTCAGTTTGTCCTCTGGGATGTGCTTCCCATCCTACACCTTTAAAATGCACAGGGATAGTAACTACTTAATGATAATCCTACTTTCAAGAAAAATAAAGTCTACTTTCATTCCAAGTAAAGTTTTTTAGAGAGCGTAAGATATCTGATCTTGTTTTTGGAGTTCCATAAAAATGCACAAAGATACAAAATTAATAGTCAATTGTGAAAAAGTCTGCCATTTCTATACAGGCCCATAAATCTTGATTTGTTTACCTTGTTTATAAAAGGTAATAGCATTATAGTAAGTCCCATTGCCTATAAGTATAATTACCAAAAAATTGACATGTAGTTAAACAGGAACCTTTAACAGGTCCTGCTGCTGGGTATATGTCGTTCTGTTAGAACCTCCCTGCTGAAGTGCAGACATTAATTTTTACCAGTGCTTAAATGAAATATTGGATTCTGAACCAGTGAAGTAAATTGAAAGGAATAGTGGGCATCAATGCTATTTAAATTATTTCCACATCTTGCATTCATATGGGACTTTAACCAAGACAGAAGAACATGAATTTCTGACTCTTTTCTTCCTTCACTGAAAAAATGTGGTAGACACACACACACACACACATATATATATATATATATACCGTTTATAAGCATTTTACATATATGTTATATTTTATATGCATGTGCATACATACATTAAAAATAAAATAAAACTATAAAATATGAAATTTTCCATTTATTTACACTGTTTTCCACAACAATAAATATGTGAAAAGGTGATTTAAAAACCCACTGTAATTTAAAATAAATTATAAGGCAGTTCCGACATCTAAATGAATGCCTGTGTTTCTGGAAAAAAATAGATTGCCTTTTTAAAAGGATGAAGGCACCTTCTGCTGTGACTAATCTTATCCAACCATCTGAGAAAGGCGTAGCAGGAAGGAATTTATTGAGTGTAATTATTCAGTATGCAGGTAGCAGTAAATAGCAAACAGAAGCTTCTTAGGGCATAGAGTCAATAGAAGAAATACTTATTTACTGAGGGCTTTTGCAAGTCTGTTTTCAGAGCAGAATCAACATTCAGCTCTTAGGAAGGACACATCATTATCTGCTGTGGAGAGATGTTGGACTAACAAATTAGCATTGGTTTTTGTCCCTGTATTATCACTCTAAAATACAGCAAAATATGCACAATATAGAGGTCTCATTTTATGAAATATAAAACACCATAGTTCTTTATGCAAGCTGTTAATGCAATAAAACCAATTCTAATTAAAAGCTCCTGCTGCATTATCCTATTCTCTGGCCGTATAGGATGTATATAATTTCAATTACAATACTTTGGAATCTATCAATTCATCATTTTCTAAATGGCTGTTATCAGAAGCTTTATGATCTAGAGATATAGGATGGCTAAAAATGTCATTTAGATTTCATAGTCCCTCTGAAAGGAAATCAAGTATTCATTACATTGATATCTTCACCATATAGAAGAGGAGCCTAAATGTGCCTTCCAGAAATTTGGCATATGCAGCTAATAGTAATTTTCTTCTCTTCCTATTGTTCTGCTCCTTTTTAGTCTTCTTTGGCTGCTTCAAACAGAGAGGTGAGTCTTTTGGTAAGAGGTTAGTCCTTATTTCTTGGCCTCATTCTAGTAAGATAAGAAGTTACTGGAAATAGTCTGTAGCTCTTGTTCCCCTGAGAAAGAAACTTCCTATTTTTGTAAAAGGTTCCTTCCTGTCCCTCACTCTATCTATGCCTATTAATCTTAAATTATCTTCCAAGGACATGAAGACCCTTTAATTTTATAATTTCATTTTACTTCTACAAACATTTTTTACCTTTTCTTTTAGTTCCTCAGTTATGCAAATGGAATAAAATAATTTTCAATTTTTAATAAAATATTTTAAAGGATATTTTATTTCTTAGTACTAAAACGCTATTCTAAGCACCTTTATTATAGAGATCAAGGCAGTTTAAAGTAAAGACAGTGCTGATAGTATCACCTTTCTTCTTTCTCTTCTTTCAAACCCATGAAAGATTTCACATACATCACTTGGATATTTTGCTTTATACTGTCTTGTAGATTCTTCAGGGGATCTGTGAAGAATTTATACGGGTGGTAATCTTATAGACGACGCCACATTGACTAGTATTCTGAAAGCCTGACAAAAAAATTAATTTGTTAATAGCCTAGTGAATAGTCACACTGGGATTTTACATATTTTCTTCCTTGTGTGCTGGCATTTTTGATAGTGGTTAACAGCTATTCAGATTACAATTTCATATTTTAAGTAAAATTTCATCACCTTTACCTAAATGCAGACTCATTTTTTGTCATTTTTCTTTGTTGCTGGTACCACTTAAAGAAATATGGAATGATCCCCCAGTAACAGCATTTAATTCACAGCAGTTCCATGGGTTTTGAGGTGACCCGGATGTGTTATTGCACAATATTTCATCTCCTTCACTCTGACTCTTTTGCATGACATATCTATTATTTAAAATATAGGCTGGTGTCTTCCCATATCTTTTTCAGTTTTCAATGTCTTTCCTCCCATAAATATTCTTTGCCCTCCCACTTTATGGCTTTTCATTGCCATGATATGAGCTTAGTCCCATTGCTTCTCAGTTCTGTCATCCTCATATTTACAGCCTTGCTGCTATCAGATGAGGTATCTCCTCTGATGGTCCCATTTACAATCCTGTGCTGCATTTTTATGTTGTTTTGGTTTATTTTATACTTTCAATTGAATTACAGCTTTCACTAGTATTAGACTTTGACAACTTAGGATGCCTTTCATCTATTATCTATCCTAGCCCACATTATTCTCAGAGCCTTATACTCACAGTTTGATCTCACTGTGAACTGCATTAAAAAAAGTCCATGTGGTTTTTTTTTTTTTGCTCATTCCATTCTCATTTGAACATTACATTTTAATATGATATGCCAATTAAATGTGCACTAATTTTGGCATCTTTACAAATAATCCATATTTTCCATGTCAGTGATAGAGAGCATACAGACTGTCCAAACCTTTGAATTCAGTAACAAGTGTGTGTATCTGAGTTTCCACAACTGACTACTCTTAACATTGTGATAGGGATTACAAATCCCATTGTACTGCAGTGACATTTCTGCAGTTTCATGTTAGCACTTCAACCTTGCTGCCACTTCTTGCACAGTCTGAATACCTCCTTGAACATAATAATTCTTTTCATCACTTTGAAGGTGATGAAAGTATTGAATTTGAATTTGAAGATATTTCTGGTGTGCTATTTTTTTTTCATTTTTACAATTTCTGCCAGTATCCTTGATATTTAGTCCCCACCCATCTTCAGCTTCCACTCCAGCATTCTTCACTTTTCATTGCATTTCTCTCTATTACCTCCCCAACATTTCATCAGCTTTCCTCATAGCTAGCAGTGCAAAGGGATTTGGAAGGCTTTTGTATTTTCATTTAATTTCTCTGTAGATTCTTTCCAAATTAAAAACACAAAGTTTTGAAGCATGGGAAAAAGGCAGAGTTCCCAGACACCTGAGTAGGAAAGGTCAGCCTGATCCAGGAGCTTTTACAAAACCTTATGAAATTCCTGCTACACATTAAGTTGTTTTTTAAAGTTCCCAAATGCAAATATAACAGCTACCAAAAGCAAGAACAAATCCATATGGCTCATTAGTACAAAAAAATAAACCAATGCATAGAGTTAGAGTCATCATTTCAAAGTGATGTGAGACAGGAAGACTCTTGAATATTGGACAGAATTTATTGTTTCAAAATTGCATATCTATTTCTAATTTTCACAACAGTCCCTTGTGTCTTCCTCACACTGGGAAGTATTTTTCTTGCCATAGAATTCATCCATTTTAATTAAGTAGTCAATTTGTAAAAACCAACACATTTTGCTACTACATTTTGAAATTCACATTCTTCTTGCTTCTTTCTTGGAGTGGGAAGAAGAGAAAAATTCACTATGACAAACCCAAATTTGCATATTTTTGAAGCCAGGGACATGGAGTCACTCCAAGTCATTATGGAGGTGCTAGTTTATCATGTTCACATGCACTTGTTCATACACAGCACCATCTGATGCTTTTGTGTGAAACAGAAATATTGGCGTCGAGTTAAAGTTGACACAAAATTCAGCAAGTTTTGAAAATAATTATGGCACAGACAGTTTGGATCTGATCCCAGCCTTCAAGGATGTCACAGAATTTCCATAAAGCTGAAACTTATTAAAAAAAAAAAAAAAAAAAAAACCCAAAAAAAACAGAAAAAACAACCCCATAAATTTGCAACCTTGTGTGGTCATACCCAACAAAAGAGCGTAACTTAAAATAGCAAGGAATGGAGATCTATGGGAAAATACTTTGAAATTAATTTCTGTTTTCTTTGGTAATAGTGCGGCCTAAATCTGCAGCATTTAAAAGTTTCTGCTCCCTGCTAGCTTTTTTCTGGCAGCTTGTGAGACTGGTTCCAGCCCTGTTCTCCTGGCAGATGGAGCACAAGGAGGGAAACATCTGCCTCTGTCTGCCGGGGCACTGAAGACACGTCTAACCTAAAGTATGTGAGTACTCCTTCCAGAGTGGGAATTGGTGCTATAAAGCACAGAAAGAAGCTAGACAGTATTTTCTTCTGTACCAAAACAAAGTGAATTGCTATCAATGAGAAAGTGACCCAACTGATGTAAAATCATTGGCATTCCCTCAGAGAATTCCCTGTAAGGTGCACTATTTCAGTGTGGAGGCAGGGCAGTGGGATAGGTGTGATGTAGGCTGAAAAGAAGATCTAACTCTTGAAACCAGCTCCCATCTCACACCCTTACTTCGCAGTGGTGGGAATAAATTTGCTTTCAGTACCATGTTGCTGATTCTAGTCAATTTTTGGATCCCAAATGCCATTTTTAGAGAGCCAGACATGCGACATAACAGGGCCATGGAATATTTTCTTCTCAGCCCCCAGACCTGCAGCTGCCTTCAGTCAGAGGCAAGCCCTCAGCACTTGGCTCCCTGGCTTCCTAATGCTCCTTGTACATTCAGGCTGCATCTGATTGTGAATCAGTCCCTTCATTCTTCGCACCAATGGGGCTCTTCAGACAGATGAATCCCACTCAAAACAGAGAGGCAATTTCCAACCCACATTTTAGATGAGCAGTGTGAAAGGTCTGTAATGGTTCATCTCCAAATGAGCAGCATGCCACAGACATCTGTTCTGTGTGTGCCTGTGCAGGCACTGCTCACAGCCAAGGCTTCAGCAGCAGGGCAACACCAGCAGTGCTGCTGCCAGCAGCTGGCTGCCATCCCACTGTGGTCCCACAAGGACAGAAAGCTGTGGGGATTATATAATGTTTCTGTAAGTGATAAATGAAAAGCGAAAACCTCACTGCAACCCTGCACTCCTGAAACTGAAAAGGAAGTTGAATTTTTGAAAAATTATTGATTTATAAAATTAACACCAGAACACAGATGTTTGCCCCTGTGACGGATAAGAGGGAAGGAAGAGGAATGAACTGATACTGCAGAAGGGTATGGGTTATTTATTACCAGTGCTTGTCCCCAGCTAGTGTGCATTCCTAATGTGTTAATCTATTCAAGTCAGTAAGAGATTGGGGTATGCAAAGAATCTGGGACTGGGTTTAATTTTCATGCTAGTCAAAGTGATTTTTCTTCAATCTATCATATACTGTATTTGACATACGGCTTTTCCCTTAATCAGCAATTGACTAGTACATGCTTTATGCTCCAGTGAAGGTAGGTTTAATACACTGGACATCAGAATGAGCTCTTTTTTTCTTTTGAATGACAAATTTAATTTTTGTAAGATGTATTGTACTACTTTTTCTACTAATTTCACATTCTTCACCAACTCTTTGGTCCATCATTTCATAACTAATGTTTTCCTTCAAGTGAACAAGGCTCTGAAAACATCAAAGGTGCCTTGACATCTCTCAATTGACCATGACAGCTTCTTTCATTCTTCATATTTCTTAATGTGGAGACATCCAGAAAAGGAAGAAACATAGGACTGTGGTAAACAGACTTAGGAAAAGTGAGTCACTGTTTTTTCAATGATTTTAAGAGTGGAATTTCACTGTCCAGATTAAGTGGACTAGAGGATTGAGCAATTTACCTGGCCAGCTAGTGGAAAGACACACTTGTTAAAGGAAAATTTAAGTCACCTTCCATGAGAAAGTTTTAATTTAGTTTGTCTAAAACTGATTTTTTGAGTCAAAATAATTTTTCTGGCTTCATTGTGAATCTTGGTTTTATGCTTTTCAATTTTTTTTTCCTTATGAAAACAAAGCATTCTGGTGGGAAAAAAAACCCACTTAAAATAGATCTAGGGAAATGTCTTAGTAAATATCCATTATTTTCTCAATTGTCTAAACATTTATCACCTTATTTGCTTTGCATTCAATTCTGTTAAGAAATGAGATTTTGAGACTTCTCAATGCAAAACTTTTTTGGCTGTATTTCTGATTGCAAGCTTCCCTTCACTTTTATTTTCACTACTTCTTGTATGACTGACAGAAGCCAAAAGAAACTCTTTCACTGGCAGTCTTAATACGAATAACAAAGCAACTGGAGCTGTGAAGCACCACTTCTTGGCTAAAAACAAGTGGTGAGTGTACAGTGTGGAGGAGGGAGAAAGAGGAAAGGGAACTGCTAGGTCTCAATTTTCTTTTTCTTAAATGTTAAACATGCATGAAGTTAGTCTGACAGAAGAGGAGATTACGAGAAATGGGTGTAAACCACTTTTTATAGATTCTCAGGGTATCAAAAAAAAAAAAAAAAAAGCCAGAGAGGGTTTTAAAACACCCTAGCCAGATGACTGTCCTTTCCCTTATTGAGGAGAAAGATCTGAACAATTTTCTTTGAAGGCAGCAATGACTGAAATTCTGACATATTATAATAATAAAGTAGCCTTCCTAGATTAGTAATAGGATTGTCCTCAACAATCAGCCTTCTCCTTCCTCATCTGCATTTCTACTAAGGGCAGAAAGAGAGGAAATGCAAGGGGACAGAAGGGCTGCAGTTTAGGGAGAGGCAACTGCAGGACTGCTGCTGCAGGAGAGGCCTGGTGCCTTTGTCACATGCCAAATGGACCACAGGAAGGTGAAACAAAAAAGCCTGAGGGTGCACAGCACTGGGATGTTCACACCTGGAATAGCAGCAAAACTTCCAGGCTTGGCTGTCCTTCCCACTCACAGGAGACCTAGAACCACAGGATGGATGCTGGGGGGAATGGTTTTCTAGGTGACCTTCATGTTAACCAAAGTAATCAAAGAGCACAGCAATATATCCCTTTTTTCAAATGCTGAGTTTTGTCATTAATTTTAATTAGATTAGCTCTAACATTGAAGTTAGAAACAGCAGTTAGTTAACACAGCAGAGTAAAATGAACCAGCTTGCTCTCTTTAAATACTTTGTCATTTAAAGTAGAGTACTAGAAGAAAAAAAACCAAAACACAAAACAAAACAAAAACAAATGTCACATTACAAATGCAATGAAAAAAACAGCAACATCAATTCAGCCAATGAAAAATACATTTCTGTTGATGCTCGAGGGCATATGAAAAGTGTTAAAATATATGAGTGAGGAAATGCACTCAGTCAGATGTACAAATGACAACGATTTGGGGAAAGATTCAAAACATTGTGAAAGAAATTCCAACAGGCATCAACAAGCAGAACAAATATATTTTCCCAGATATGATGTCTGGGAGGTTGCACAGTAGCTCATTTGGCCATATGAGGTGACAATATATCAGGAGATAATGTTTCTACAATCCCAACCTCTGCAGAAAAGGAGAAAAAAAAAGAAAATAAATGAAAAGGATATTAAAATTTGTAGCAATGATGCTCCTCTTTTTAGTTTTGGATGAACCAGTCACATTGAATTTTCTGTTTGTCACTAGCTTAACCATATATTTCCCCTTGGTATGAGTCTACCACCTGGTGCAAAAGTAGTTTCTACTCACCTTTTTTATTTTCTTTGATATGTCACATTCTGTTTCATCACAGTTTTCAAAACACATTTTGTTTTCTTGCATGGACATAACACTATTTTCCATTCCTACTAAGATAAACTTTTCACATGCTTTTTCAGTATCTGCCTCATTTTTTTTCATAGTGACTGTGCATTTTGTGTCACAGCCAGTACTAAACCACCCAAGGTTTTCTCCTGCCATGTAGTGACAGGTTCACCGTGGATAAGGGAAATGCAGCAGCTCTTAGGTGGTGCTGTACTTCCCAGTTTGGGTGCTATTTGGCTTTGGAGTCTAATTTAAAACCAAGCATGTTAGCAGCAGTGACCTCAGCCGATGCATAATTCAGACCCTATCCCACTTCAGAGAAAAAGAACTGAACTGCTGCATCAGTGCTCCTGATACTATCACAGGGTCTGGTGCTAAGACACTGTGTGGAATAGAAGTCCCACAGAAACCAACATCTTGCTTGCTTGGATCCTTGTTTAAAGGTTGCAAGGCTGGAACCTTCTCAGGGGACCTCTGTCACACAGCTTTTCCTATTGAGTCTGCAAAAAACTGATAATAGAGGCAGCTGTGGGACTAGGCTTTGACTGCTTGCTACTGCTCTCCTGTAAGAGTCGTGTTCATGACAGAAGAGGGAAAAGCTTGAATTCCTCACATTTTCTTATGCAGTGTCCCATCATATTCAGGCCAATTCCTTCAGCTCTTTGACTTGGAAGGACCCTTGACAAGGTGTGTGACTTAGGAGGCATGAAGAGCAACTCTCCACAAATTTGCAGGCGGCACTGAGCCAGAGAAGGAGCAGCCAATACGCTGGAGGGCAGGACCGAGATTCTGAAGGAGCTGCTCAGGCTGCAGTAATGGTCTGGCAGAAATCCCACAAAGGTCAAGGATGCAAATGCAAACCTTGCACCTTAGAGAGGATTATACCACACACCAGTACAGGCTGGGGTATGAACAGCTGGGATCAGCTCTGAATAAAAATCATCAAGACGGGCAGCAAGGTGAAAGCACCACCAATGTGTCCTTGCAGCAAAGAAGGCCAACAGCATCCTGGGTTGCCTTGGTAAAAATGCAACCTGCAGGTCCAGGAAGTTGATTTACCACTTCTATTCAGGATTTGTAAGACCATTTCTGGAGAGCTCTGTCCAGAATTTTGGCTGCCCAGTGCAGGAAAGGTACAGTCATGCTGAATGAGTCCTGCTGATGGCAATGAGGATGTTCAGAGCACTCTATAAAAAAAAACTGAGACAGGTGGGATTGTTGAGCCTGGAGAAGTAAAGACTTAAGAAGATCTCACTATTTACTCACCTAAGACACAAAAATGGTGGTGCCAGACACATGAACTAGTACAACACTAATAGCAGTAGCAGCTCACTTTCATAACATCTTTATGTATCTTGGAAAAATAGTACTCATTGGAAATGCTTCAAATTGGCATTGTTCCATTTCAAGTTATGTGCAGAATAATACATTGCACTTCAAAAGATACTGTTGCTCCAAAGTGTGGCACTTAGAAGTGTGGGAATGACAAGATTTAGATGGATTTAATTCAGCTGTTTCTCCATGTGCTCTGACTAACGTAAATGGTGGCATATTAATTAATACACGAGCATGAGCTATGTTTCCCGAGGATCCTTGCCTCTCCAAGGACATGAAGCAGGCAGACAGTAGGTTTTAGAACCTTTACTATTAATTCACTAAATTTTATCTCTATACTGTTTTTATTAAATACAATGGTATTAATTCTCTTGAAATACTTGATGGCTTT
The DNA here is from genome assembly GCF_017590055.1 of Onychostruthus taczanowskii. Lineage (NCBI taxonomy): Eukaryota > Metazoa > Chordata > Aves > Passeriformes > Passeridae > Onychostruthus > Onychostruthus taczanowskii. The sequence continues at coordinate 7,357,315 of NW_024498906.1, read as the reverse complement.
TGTGACTTTAGCATATGGCTTCTCATAAACAGTAATGAACATCTCTGTTAGATTTAGAGGTAGTGTATTTTCCCCTGTTTCCTGAGAGAGATTCCAGGTACAGACTTACTGAGAATCATTGGAACTGCCCACTGATGGTAAGAGTGGGTAGAGCTTTGCGCCTGGTATTTGGATATATTCAACAAGCTTTTAATATCTTACATGTTAGAAACATCCTTGTAATTTATTTCATTTTCCAGTTTGAGCTCCGAAAATGCAACCAGGTAAGTCATTCAGACGTTTCAAAAAATTACTTATTTGTACAGCTGAAAGGCACACCGCGTGAAATTGCACTGAACCACAACTTATGTCATCAGCAGAGGTCAGGTCTTCCTGGGGACACAGAGGAGATCCTTATCACTTGAACTAATAGCTTCAGTGACTGTTCCTTCTCTGGACTGACCGCCCAGGGGGGCAGGGCAGACTTTTGCAGTTGATTTCACATCCATTTACCATAGGAAAAGAGATAGTCACAACATTTAAGTCAAAGAGAAATTTCTGAGGAAATGGTGCTTTGTTATGAACTCCGCTACTTCGGCTTTCTCGCTGTGTTTTCCCTTTTTGCCTCTATTCACTTAACCTTCCTTGTACATTTATACTACCTCTGCCTTTCCAGCCCTCCTTGCCCTTCATGAAGCCCAGGCTTTCCTAACCCCTGAACCCCCAGTGTTGGATGGTGCCTTAGGACAAGTGGTCCCACCATGTGGGCTGGTTTTAATAACCTCTGTGAGCAGAGTGTCTTTAAGGTGGGCTGACATGTCCCTGTTCCTTTTCACTCCCAGAGTAGCTCCAGCACTCTCTGAGGTACTTTGGGAACAGAGGGTGGTCAGAAGGTGGAGGCTGGGACCTGCCCAAGCATCCAATTGCTGATACATCGTTCATTCAGCCAGAGAAGCTGTAAATGGATGCCACACACCCACCTCAGATGAATTCTTTGGAGACTGTAAGATCCCAAAGCATCTCTCTCAAGCACAGCACACTGCACTGAGGTGTGCAGGCTGTGCTTGGGTTTGTTTTTGGGGAGGCTGTATGTCAACCTTCTGCTTCTCACTGAGTAAAATGCTAAAGTCTTTGGGATTCTTTTTTTTTTTTTTTTTAAGATGGTGAAAATGTCTATTTTTCAGATTACATATGACCGAATTTGAGCTGTAACTCTTAAACAAGAAAATCAACCTGAGGCAGGTATCTTGTGGAGGCAACTGCAGCCCAAACAGCAAAGGTTTGATTAAGTAAAAACTGAGTTTTTGCTGCCAGAACATTAACTACAGGTGCCAGAGTTATTCCTGCACATTATATCACAAGTTTTCACATATTCTAGCAAGGTGTTTACTTTTTCTCTCTCTTTTATTTGAAATACTAGATCAGAACAACGATTCTGCACTTCATGTGGTCTTGAAGTCTTCAGCTTGGCACGTCTATGTTCTTTATCAATTATTGTTTAACTCCTCTCTTTTTTTAAAATTATTTTTGCTACATTCTTCCAATACTTAACACTTCATGTTTGTGACACAATAGAAACATGACTCAAACAAGCAAATTGGTTAACATATGTGTCTGGTACATACCTAGTGAAGTAAGACCACACAATAAAAACCAAAAAATAACAAACTCCACAAAATTCCACCCCCAAATTTCTAATTTCTTTACAAGTTCTAGCAGCAACAGCTCAAGGAAATGTGTTTCTTCTTCAGGATTAGTGACAGATTGGTGGTAGTTGACTTCACAGATACCTATGGACAAGAGCCCATTAGAAATACACCAAACTTCTGCTAACATCATGTTCCTTATATGCACTGTGATACACCTGCTATGGAATCAGGGTACTGAGCTTCAGTGGTTCAGCTTCTAGCAGAGGAAACATCTAAATGAAAAGGAGAAATTGTTGCAATATGCTCTAAGTGTTCTCTAACATAACACCACTGAGAAACCAGGACTAGACCTCATATGCTAACTCCTACGAGCAGCTGGAAGAGCAAAGCTGTTTGTGCTCCGAGAAGTTTTGTCACGTAAATAATATTTTTTCTTTCTGTTTCAGCCTTAAACTGTGAACAGAATGAAATTAAACTTGGAAGGAAGCTGTGCAAACCACTTGATTTTAATCCTGCACCTTTTGAAATTAATGTGAACATTAGAAGGTAAAAAAAAACAAACCCTCCAAGTACTATTAATAAGGATATAATAATTAGCACTCATGGACAAGATTTTCCCTGCTTCTTCACTAGATAATGGCTTTTCTGGCTTAACTTTTATCCTCCGACTCTCTAGTTCTCCCTCGAACGTAAGTAGCAACATTCACTTTAAAATCCGCAGGTTGAATCTTCCTGCTCTTCTTTTTTTAATAATCCTTTATGGACATTACACTCCACCTTCGTGCCTGTGTGTGTTTGTATCTCGAGGAAGAGCTGCTTCAGACAGTGAATTATACTAGTACCTTGTTTAATAACTAACCTAAACATTTGCCCTTGACATTCTCAGCACCTCAGTGCTAATTAAACAAAATAAACAGAGACTAAATGGAATCCGGGCAAAGTACTTATCCTTCCTCAAAGATTTAATTTGGGATCAGCAACGCGGCTGACGGGAGACAGAAGCGCGAATCGTAGGTAAGTCCACACACGAATAATGAAACGCTGAATTATTTTTTTAAACCCTCCACTAATATCTTGTGATTTAAAGGTCACTCCACAAGAAGAATCAAGGTCAGGCACGGCTAATCCTGCATCCGAGGCGGCCTTTTCTTTCGCCCGGTCCCCTGCCGTAGGCGATGCCGCGGCGGGGCCGGGGGTGCCGGCGCGGGACCCCCTCACTGCCCGCCCACACCCAGGGGCTGCGGTGCGACGGCGGGGCCGCCGGGGCAGAGCCGGCGCCTCTCCCGCTCCCGGCGCGGCCGAGGCCCCCAGGGAAGCCAGGGAGGCCGCTCGGGGGCAGCGGCAGTCAACGCGAGGCGATGCGAGCGGCTCCGAGCGCCGCCTGCGGCCGCTGAAAGTTCCCCAAAGTCGCCCCCGGCGGGGCGGGGCGGGGCGGAGCGGGGCCGGCAGGGGCCGCGCCCCCGCCCCTTCCCCGCGGCCGAGGTGGCGGCGCAGACGGCGCAGCTCCGCGAGCAGTGCCGGGCCTTCGTGGACAGTGAGTGCCGCGCCGCGCCGGGCCGCGCCGGGCCGGGCCGGGCCGGGCGGCGCCGGAGGGCCGGGGGAGCTGCTGCACCTGATACACCGGGGCGGGAGTGCGGCGGAGGAGGGCGGGAGGGACCGGCAGGGACCGGCGCTGCTGCCGCCTGCGAACGCCTCTCTCCGCCGTTAGACAGCGCTGGTCTCGCCGCTTCTCCCTCCGCCCGCCCCTTCTGCGCGGAGCTGGGCTCTCGCTCCTGTTCCCCTCGGGGCCGGCGGCAGCGCGTCCTTCTCGTCTCCCCTGGGCCCCATGGCTTCGGCCGGCAGCGGCATGGAGGAGGTGCGCGTCTCGGTGCTGACCCCGCTGAAGCTGGTGGGGCTGGTGTGCATCTTTCTGGCGCTGTGCCTGGACCTGGGAGCTGTGCTGAGCCCCGCCTGGGTGACGGCGGACCACCAGTACTACCTGTCCCTCTGGGAGTCCTGCCGCAAGCCCGGCAACTTGGACAGCTGGCTCTGCGAGTCGACGCTGCACAGCGGTGAGATTCGGCTGCCCCCGCTGCCCCGCTCCCCTCCGCCGCCACCCCTTGCTGCTTTCGCCCTCGTCCGCCTCCCGTTCCCTTGGCCGCACTCCGGGCACTGAGAATTCCTTCCCCTCGCCGTGCCCTGGCTGACCCACCAGCATCCCTCGAGCTGCCCCTCCTTCACCCTAGTCTCCTTCGGGACTGTATGCCAGCCCTTCCTGGGGCCAGTCCCCCCAGAGCGGAGCAGTGCCCCGCTGCCCCCGCCCGTTCCTGGCCTCGCCCCCTGCCGCCCCTGGTCCCCGCCCGGCTCCCAGCGCCAGCCGCCGCTACCGCCGGGAAGAGTGCCCTGCACCTTTGTCCGCCCGCTCTCCGCATCCCTTCCCTTCCCTTCCCTTCCCTTCCCTTCCCTTCCCTTCCCTTCCCTTCCCGAGCCTCTTCACCCGTCCCCGTCCTCCCCCAGCCTCCCCGACCCGCATCTCGCCGGCGGTCGGGCTGGGGCGGAGGCGGCGGCGCTCCCAGCGAGCGGCGTGTGCGGGAGGGGCAGCGCCGAGCGCCCGTGTTCGGGTCGTGCTCGGAGGGTGCGGGAGGCGTGAGGCTTCAGTGAGCGAAACGAGTCACATATAGTGGCTGATATATACCCGTGGTACTGTCACAAAAGATTCCGAGTTTGAACTAGTTTTGATTATTTTTAACGTGTGGTGGCTTCCCTATACAGTGAGAAACTGTTTGGGATCGAGTATCTTATACTGCCCCTCCGCCCCCATCTGAGAAGTCTCAGGTTTTGGAAAGTTGGGGCTTCCTAAACCAAAACCGGTTGCTACTTTGTCCAGAGTGGGGACGCCTGGGCTTGGACTCCCTCCATCACGCCGGGCGTGCTTGTGTGTGTCTTTCTCTAGCACGTACTGATCTCCCCGTCGTCTTTCACGCTCCTTTGCCTTCATGCCACGCTCCCTGTTGTGATTTCTTGATGCTCATTCGTTCTTCACCTTTTTAGGTCTTTGATCACAGATTGTTATTTTTTTTTAAAGTCATTTCACTATTGCTAGGAGTACTTCAAAAACGGGTTGTGAATGATAAAAACAAGCTGCCTGTTGAATATTCTTCAGTAAATTCTTTTGTAGTGTGATAATTGTTTTGGATTTCGTGGGTGGTTTTATTTACTTTATGCCTGATAGCAACTTCTCGAGCCCCAACAGAAGCACTGACAAATGCAACCAGCCTCCCCCCCATCGTTTTTATCCTCATTCGTGTCCACACACACACACTTGTATTGATAAATCGTTTGTTTGGATTGCTGTGCTCTTTGGTTAGGTAAATCGTGCAGGGACAAGATGTGTGATTTGGGGGGGAAAGGAAAGGACTATATTCTTGGTGTGTTTTGTTTTCCTCTGTTCTCCGAAGTCCTTGTAGGGGTTCTGGGAAATAACTGATCTCAGTTTGAGTTGGAATTACACAGGTTCCTTTGCTGCTGTACTTATTATGTTTTTTCTGTCATGTGGAGTAATATTTGAGGGTTTAAATGTTGTTTGGGATTTTGTTTTAAGTAACATAAAATGAATTGTAAAGAAATTTTCGTTTCAGTCAATTACCAGGGTATCTGCACAAAGTTTGGAGTGCTTTCTTTTCCTTCCCTGGTATAAATGGAAATTTATGTAGGAATGTCAGCTTCTACATGTCTCCTTAGCAACGTGAATCCTTTGCCCCTTCTCCCTGTCTCCTGAAATAGTATCCCCTTGATTACAGAAAGACTTTTCAGATGGCTTGAATGAGAACCTGCTTCCAATCCCCCCCAGCTCCACACGCTCTACCCGGCTCCCCCCTCCATCCATCTCCCGTCACGCATGCGTGTGTACACACACATGCACACAAAAGTGGGACGGGGAGAGAAGCAGGACAGCTTATGGAACAGCATAAAAGGACACTAATCTCTCTTGTTCCTCTATTGGTCACCTGTCTGTCTGTGGGGATGTGGAAGATGAATGGATGAGGATGGATAGGAATGAGATGTAGCTTTCATTGGATGCTGTGTGTTGAAAATCTGATCTGTCCTCTGCTGGTGCCTTCTTCTATCATGTGCACAAATTCCTGCCTATCCAGTTTTATTCAAGTTCCTTGAATGAGCTGTGCCCATTTTCCTCAAATACTTTCCAGTCTAATAGAGACAAGTTTCACAAGCTACTGTGGAAGAAGTGAATGATTGTTTTACTTGAGGTGGCTGGGATAAACCCTTCATTTTCCTCGTGTTCAGCACAGAGCACTGCATTTTTGCCAGACCTGAAATATGAGAAACTGCACTGTTTTCCTCTTGCCTTTTGCTACTGTGGTGCAATTGCCATTAAAGCCAATAGGAAGGCTCCCACTAAGTTCACCAAGTTGGATTGGGCTCATATTTGAGACCGTTTTGTGTGCTGGTGTTAATATTTTAAGTGCACTTTCCGCCTACATTGTGAATCCAGCAAGCAGTATTCTGCAGATAGTGGAGAGCTCCCACAGGAAAAGCTCTTTTAGCTTGATACCGGTGCAGGCAGCTTTGCAGCTAGCTGTGAGAAGCAGCAGCACACACAGGAAAAAAGGCATCTTCACCCATGGTTTTAAGAGATTTACTTCATCATCCCTTGAAGGAGAGCACCTCAAGTGGCACCATCAAGGGCATGCTCATACTAGAAGCTGTTAAAGCATATTCGAGGTTTAATTAAGAACTTCTGTTGTAATTAGATGTAGGACCCCTGACTGCTGTCAGAAGGGCAACTTGGTAGTGGAGAGCAGAAGGAAATGCACAGAGCATGGTTGCACTGGCTCTTGTAGCAGGGAATAATCTCGTTTTTCCTGGAGCATTGCTAGTGCTTGGAGCATGTGTTCACATTTGTTCTTTCACTGATCCAATGGCTTTTTGGTAATTTGCAAGTATTGTTTGCTCACATACTACTTGTGAAAGTACTTCACAATAATTATGGTTCAAGTATGTAAAATAGTGAGTCAAAATTTTTTTTTGACATCTGAAAATTATAAAGTATCTCATCTTAATTTGTTTTTCTTTTTTTTTGGAGTCTTTAGGATCTGGGTAAATCTCCCACTAGCAGCAACTTCAGGAGATCAATAACAAAGTTGCCAGTGTGGAAAAGCTTCATTACAAAATCTTAAAATTCAGAAATGCAGTTGTAAAGCTCTGAAGTTTCACCACCCATCTTGGCATCTAGCTGTTTTCTGTGATCGAAGCTTACCTTGGCTAATGCACAAGTTGTCTTTAGATCAACTGCATTTTAAACTTGTGTGTCTTTAAACAAATGTATTTTTTAGACCTTATTTGAAATGCATTATATCTAGTTTGTGATGGTTCATTTGCAGATTTATCAAGAGTTATATAGAATATTTATTCCTGTCACAGCGTTAAAATTAAATGTATCTTGTATAAAACTGCTTGGTGTATCTATACCTGCACAAGTACTTGTCTTCTTCCTGCAGATTAATAACAGTAAATTTTAATTTATGCAATAGACTGCAGCCACTGTGGCTCTTTAAATCAAAGATACACAAATGTAATGCAGAAGAAATAAAGAGCTCTACAGAATCTGACCTGCAGGTGAACATTGTCTGTTTTGACTTAAATATGTGTATATGCTATTCATAGAAAACAATGGCTCCTTTGCAGCCTTTCAGTTTATTGTGAAAACAGCATATATAAAAATACATTTGAATGGTTTTGATTAACTCTGTTCATTTTGGTGAAGGTGGGGTATATGGCTTTGTTACTTTACAACCTGTGGATTTCTTTATGCAACATTCAGTTTTCTTCAAGAATATTACGCTCTTTTAGAACTGCCCATGAATACTTGAAAAACAAAACATCTCCGGGAAATACATGCAGCAGAGTCTCTGAATGTGTATTAAACTTTGTGATGAGCAAACAATGAAGGTAAGCTTAGCCTGTAGCATAGTGCAGTAAACAACTTGAGTCTAGTTTTATGCTTGTAATTTTGTTCTAATTTGTTCTTAAAATAAAAACAGCATCAGAGGCTGTTCATTCGGTAGCACTTCAAGGGGCTTAACCTTAATTACACATTAGATGCAGATACCTGAATTGACATGCCAGAATAGTCTTGGGTGGTGTCTCCTTGTTCAGAATCTAAGGAGCTGTTCCAAGAGGAGATTGCTAGCTCAAAAGCATCTTCCTCATTAGAAGATCTGGATCATTGCTCAGGTTTGATGTTGACATGTCTTTGTAAAAAGCTCAGCAAGTCTGGTGGTTTGCTATAAAATAACAGAAGAATGAATGTGATTCTACTTACAATCTAAGGAAGCTTTATTAAAACATTCCTTCTGGTTTTGAATACTGTAGTCTGTAATTTTGTGTATTAACTCTAATAATTAATCATCCCCCCAGCACTGTATCTGAAGATGGATATAAAATCAAAAGCCATACTACTTCACACTCAGTGTCTAAGACTCTGAGCAGGCTGATCTGATTTTGAAGTGCAGTCTGACTTGAAGGTTGGCTCTACTTTCCATGGGGAGCTGAGCTAGGTGACTTCCAGATGCCCTTCCCAACCTAAATTATTATTGTGATTCTGTGATGACTGACACTCTGTTTATGCCTGATGTCTATCTGGCTTCTTAAAACTGTTCAGAATGCCTTGAATTGGCTTCACTACCTCTCACAGCAGCTCCTGATAGAATATTTTAAGGAATGCTCCTTCTCTTACATATGGACCTGTTATTTTAGCCTCAGACTTCCCAAGGCCATGAACAGCAGATCCTGTTCAGCAGTCTGGAGGTGGAGGCTGCCATTGCAGCCGCTCTTCTCCAAGCACTGAGAGACATGGTTAAAGCACATCTGTGATGCTTGTGTGAGTTCACCTGATCAGGTCAAGAGCACCACACACCTTATCAGTGATAATACTTAAAAAAAAAAAAAAAAAAGTAAAGACTTGTAGCTATAGTGAGTTGTTGCTACTGCTCTTGTTCATTGCAATTTTAAAATCAGTAATGTATTCTGTTGCTTGAAGTTTTGCGTATTAAATATGATGTCCCTGGAGTTAGGGATAATGCAAGAAGTTTTTAATATTTGATGAGATTTTTATATTTAGAATTGCATAGAGAGTGGCCTTGCCGCTGCTACTGATTTGTGGCCCAAGATGACCACACAAGATTCAGGGTAACAGGAGGAGTGGTAAAGTTCCAACCAGCTGTATTGCTTTGTGCATTTCATTTTTTCCACTTAAAGTCATATTTCTGATGGGAATTACACCTCAAACTCTTTAAAATGCTAATTGTTTTTCTCAAGGAACAATGGAATGTGTTTTGAAAGTTGCAGAAGATTGCAATTTTCTGGAAGAACATTGATAAGTGTGGAAAATAGTTACATTCCAGTTCCAATGCAAAGCATAGTTTTTCAGATTACTGAAAGTAGTAGCTTTTATAGAAGAGGTCAGAAATAGTGAGCTTACTGTGAAAAGCTTGTATAGCACATCTCCCACACTTCCTTCCTAATGGCAGAGTTCTAAGAGTACCAGGTTTTTGTGAAGTTCTCAAAGTTGTGGGTGTGTGCAGTTGTTTGAGGGTTTTTTATTATTTTTATTGAATGAATGAATATCCAATAATTAAAATGACATAGTAGCAAGCTAATCTCAGAAGAATGCTGTGTATCCAATAGAGGAAATGCCTGAGTACATGCTGTACTATTCTGTGAATGAATTATAGATTACATGATTTTCTGTAATGCTGTGCTTGTCTTGAAGTCCTCTGTTGGCAAAAGCAGTGTGCAATGTGTGTTGCTTATAAATGGTAAAATTAAGATCTATATAATGGCACCATTTAATTTTTTTTTGAAGTTGTGCTGTGTTTAAAGGACTTGGTGATTTTAGAAATAAAGGTGGACCACAGAGCATACAACATACCTCACCCCAGGCCACACCTCTGCAAAGTGTATATATTTCATATAAATAAGGAATGCAAGCTTTAATCTTCAGGAGAGGTTTGTGTCTGTGGGCAGATGAGCAAGCACCTGCTGCGTTTCAAGTTGCTCACGCATCTGCACCCTCCCAGGCATTTAGACCATTTTGTTGTCTTGCTGTCTCTTTCACACAGCAGTAGAGTTGCTTACCATGTTTTTACAGATATAACCAAATTGTCCCCTGCACTCCCAGCATCTTTGGATGGAAGGTGAGGGGCACTGCTTTTCATGGCGAGGTGAGCAGTCTGCATAGTGTCTGCCTAGTTCTTCCCCCAGACTATAAAGCACGTCCTTTCCAGGCTGAGGAGGGTAGTTGGGAGGAGAGCACCTTCTGCCTGGAGCATCCTGCCAGTGGGCTGTTTGTTATTTTGCCTGGAATAGTCAACCTCTTCCTCTCTTATCTCAGTTTCCTTGCTCTTGGAGAAGAGGAAAGCCCTAGGAGGAGCCCCAGTGAGAGGGTTGCAGCTCTGTAGGGAGCTGCTAAGGCCTTTTTCCTTTAAAAGGTGAGAGCCCGGAGTCTGGGGGCATCCAGTAATGGTCAGCATTCCTGTGCATCAACAGCAACAGAACATTGGAAGGGACCAGTTAAACAACAGGCTCTCTCTGGAGCAAGACTCAGATCTGGATTTCCTTGTTCCTATTTGTGTACAGGCCTTGTAAATCTTTTTGTGCCTTGGGTCTAGCAGACAGAGGAGGGCAATTACAGCCTACCCTAGCAATCAGGAAATCCTGCTGGGAAAAGGGAGCAGAGGTGTGAGGTTAGAGTCTGGAGCCAGAGCTGGGAAGCAAAGGCCTCGCAACTTCAGAGAAGCTCTCTAGGCTCTGGTGTATGGCAGCTGAAGAGTTATCTGCCTTTCCTCCTTCACTGGTCGGCTGCTCTCATTATCCATTAGCAGTCTGCACCTCTGTAAGACACAGGATCTGCACCAGAAGGCTGTTTTTTGGATATCTCTCTGCTTGTTCTCTTTTTCTTTGACTGATTCTAAGTGACTCTCCACTCGGCAACAGGAACACTAAATCATCCTACAAGCCTCTTGTACAGTAAATGCAAAATGACTGATGCCTTATGTGGAGCCTCTGAATTATCCTTGGGAGGCACTTAGAGATTTTGGCACCCAGCATAAAATGCTTAAATTTCTCTTTGGGTGTTGTCAGTGTCCTGGTGAATTGGAGCTATGGGAAAGTCTTCCTGTTAGTCTCATGGGTGTTGTGCAGCACTTGGGTTATGCAGGGCTTTGTCCCACGTGCTTCTGTGTGTAGATGACAGATTTCTTAGGGAAAATGTCCTTCTTAACATATCTGTGACTTAACATAGCTGTTTCATTTGTTTAAATTTATGGCTTTTAAAAGAAAACCTTGGTGTAAAGTGAGTTCTCTCAAGGAAATTATGCTTTCAGCCAGAGCTGTCTGGTTCCTGTAGATCTGGTAATGCTTTTCAAGTGTCTTGAGTGACTTGAGTAGCCACATGCACAAGCAATTTTCCTACTTCAGAAAAATCTTATTCTCAATCCATAAAATAAAAAGAAAATATAAAAGCCAGAGTATGTCTATGCAGCAGCCAGCACTAGTAATCGTACTATACCAATCAATGAGCAGAAAATACTTATTTATTGTCATTTTTGTACAAGGCTCCACTGTGAAAATCTGTGGCTAGAGCAATTTATGGAGGTTTGGTATGGATCTTGCCAGGAAGCACTTGCACCTGCAGTGTGCAGGAGTGTCCATTGTGGGATCCCAAAGGACTGTGCTTGCAGGATGGCTGTACAGGAGCAGAGGAGTGTGGACCCAGGAACTTACAGGCACTGGGCTTCCCAGCTTGTGCCAACATCCCCTTCACCCAGGGCAGAATTCTTCTGAGCAGCTCTTTGAAAGCCTCAGGCTCCAGAGGTGACCTCTGTGGAGTAATTTCATGTGAGAACTTAATGGCCCCTGCTGTTCCTCAGCTTTCTCACAGAATTTAGTGGACCTTCACCTTCCACAGAGGCCTCTGCCCCTGCTGAAGAAAGAAGAAATCTCATTGATCATGCAACCAAAGCACTTTTAGGAACTAGAGTTTGCCTTTATGGTTTTATGTATACACTACACTTCTTAAACTTTTGTTGGCTATTTGATATCTAAGTTTGAATATGAAGCAGTTAAGAATATCTCTAACTATCCTATTTATTTAAGTTGATTTTTATAATACTCAGTGGCTTACATTTCTTATGTGTGGGTGCCTCAAGTTTCTCTGCTTCACACGTGCTTTCAAAATCATTATTCTTGATTTTAAATGCTATATTGCAATTTCTTATTTATTGTCTGAAGGCAGGTAGTTGATAAATAGAAGCATTTCAATGACTTGAAACAACTTACTTGAGTGCTGTGGTTTTGTTTCTTACCAAGATTTGGTTTTGTTTAGAAGGTCAGGCATTGCCTTTGTCATGTAACAGCTGCATGCATTTTGGTACTTCAGTGTTTATGAAGAGAAGACTTGGTGAAGAACCATTGTATGGAAGAAAGGAATATTTAATTGTTTCTTAAGAAATTAATTCAGTTCACATGTACTGACTGAAAGAGTCCTATACGCAAATGCTTCACATATTCCACAGTAATGTTTCTCTGCCCACCACTTCTTCTACTTTGTTTACTTCATAGAATACCGTGTTGAAAAACATACTTAATTTTGGGGTACCTTACTGAAAACATTACATCTATACTAGCCTTTTGCATTGATCTTTCTTGTATTAAAAAAAATAACGTAGTTATTAAAATACACATTTCAGGACTTTGATGTGTTTACTTCTTTTATGGCTTTCCCTGATTTCTTCCTAGTAGTGAAGTATTATTTTGTCCAAGAAATTGAGGAAATAGCACTGCCCTTAATTAAAAATTACAGCTCAAAGCCTTGGGTCATTTCTTTTGGGGAAGGAAGGGAGGAGAGTTAGAAATGTCAATGCACAGTTGACACTGTGCCTCTGGGTCACTAAGAAACAGGCAGAATTTCCAAATAGCAAGGAGACCAAGCTGTCACCCACAAAGGCACTGACTTTTATGAGGAATTAGCTGAAAAGAAACAGTATGGTCATGGTTTGGTGGCTTTTTTTTTTCTTTTAACTGAAGATGGTAATTTTAATACATTTTTCACCAAATACGTATTGAAAATATGTCTCAAGTGCCTAGGTTCATATTTATATATATTTCCAAATACTGAAGCCCACATCCCCAAACTAATGGGCAGATTGTTATAGTTAAAAATATGCAAACACTGTAATCGCTGTCAGAACTGCAGTATATCTTTCTCATGGTTATAGACATTGGGATGCTTCTTGGGGATTTTCAGACCTAAAAATAGGATACATTAAGTGAGCCTTTTCTTAAGAAATCTCTCGAGTTACCTAATAATTGTCAAAAATGTCTTAATTCTAGTTTGGATGGGATAGGTGACACTACTTAGTTTATTGCTAAAATGGTGGAACAATGAAAAAATCTAAAGTTATCTAAAGTATTAAAGGAAATCTTATTTGGCCATGACATTAGGTCACAGTGCTTTTTAAAGTCCAAAAGTTTATTAACATTTCTGTGAGTTTTACTAGTTTTTTACTAGTTCCTAATATTTTGCTTAGATAATGAATATGTATTTTAAAAACCTGTAGTGGTGAAAAAGACTGATGAAAAGGACTGTGAAAAGGACTGTGAAAGACGGATGTGTACTCTTCAAGTGTAACCAATTGTGTTTTGAATGCAGAAAAGTAATAATTATCATCTATAAGGCTCCATTTTATTTCTGTTTTTCATATTTCTATCTCTGTGAGAACAAGCAGTCTCACTGAACTGCTGAGGCTCCTGAACTTACAGGTCTTATTAGTAACTTCTTTGCAAGATTGGTGCACGCCTAGAAGAGGTGCAAGCATATTTTGGATGCTCTAAAATAGGTTTACGATGTTTATGTTTGGTGTATCAGTAGCACTGTGTAACAGAACAATCTCCTGACCCATTTTGGTGCTATGTCCTGTAAATCACTCTTGGGTAGTCTGAGAAACACTACAGATCTTTATTGTAGAAAAACTGTTGTGTTTATATTGTAGATATTTGTGTATGTGTAGATTTACAGGGTTCTCTGCCTTCAGAGGTAGTGGTTCTTTGGATCTTTCTTTTATCTTGTGTAAAGACCAATGGCCTGGATTAAAAAAAAAAAAGATAAATGCTGTTAAGTAGAAGACCCATGCAGAAGGTTTTGCTTCCTTAGTCCACCATGAGCTTTATTTTGTCACCAGAGAAATGGCTTTCATAATTGAAAGTTAACGTTTTTCCAAGGTGACAAGGAGATTTAAATATATAGTTACTATGGTAGCCACTATAGGAAAGTTTAGTCCTGTATTCTTTGCACACTAATGTCTGACCTTCACAATGTTCTTCAGCCACAGTCCCTGCAGCTCAAGGCAAAGGCTGGTAGCATTGTACGCTCCTGTGAAAGGGACTAAAATAAACAGGCAATTCCAGATGTGCCCAGAGCACAGCATTCCGTACCTGGTCCTCAGCTGGTAGTGAGGAACAGTAAGAGTCTTGGTTTTGTCCTGCTGTCAGCATCACTGAGTAGGTTGTCTTACTCAAGAAATTAATTTTGTTTATCCAAGGCAGTTCTTTTTTAGTTGGGAGTGTAGGTGTCTCCCAACACTCATTTGTCCTTTTACCTCCCACATCAGTACTATAGTAAGGTAGTTTGTTTATTTTTTAACCTTTCTAAAATCTGTATATTTGTCCTGGAAGTTAAACTATATTCTAACTCCACACTTATGTCATCTTTGCCTAATTTATTATCAGTTTTTTGGTGATTTTTCTAGTGTGGTTTTGGAAAGCAATAGGATGGTTACCCTTTTTTTCCATTTGGCTGCTACTCCAGTGTCGTACACATTCCCTTTGCATTAGAGTTTGGCACCTGATCAATGCAAAGATAACATTTAATATTTAATTATTTGTGGTAACTTGAAAAAAAATTTAGTTTCTGAGTTTTCCTGTCTGGCCCTTTGATTTATTTCATCAGTTTTATGTGTCTTTTAACTTTGGTGTGATATGGATTTATGTGGCTGGTCTTTGTACCTGTGTAGTTTTCTAGTGCAAGAATTCCTTTCATATTGTGCCAAAGTGATCCATTCTGTTTATTTATTTCTGGTTTTTATATCTGTAATGCACTTTGATATTGGAAAAATCTTTTCTGAATCATCAGTACACTAACCTCTTGGTGTTTCTGAAGGCTCCAGTAAGAAAGCAAGGACTAAAATATCTTGGAAGGTTGAGTACTTAGTAATTAAATTATTAGTAAAGCACATGCCTGGATTTCTGAAAAAAAATGAAAATAAATGTGTGCACTTGCACAAAAACACCTTTAAAATCACTTTTCTTTTCAAGCAATGCTTTTATAACTCTTCTACCCACTTTTGTCTTTTAATCTCCTTCATCCTTTTTCATGTAATATGTGAGGGCTTTTTGGTGATAATAGCTGCCAGCATTCTATTCCCAAACTCCACAGCTGCACGGTCTGTATCTTCAGCAGATTAGATTCCTCTTGAAACTGGATCCATTTTGTTTGTTGAAAACAGTGCTTTTTACTCATTTCCAAAAGAGGAAATTGTTCATTGTTGTTGTTGTTTTAGTAACCTTAAGATATCTAAATTTAATTTCGAAATAATAATCTTATTTTCTTTGAACTTTGGACATTTAATTCTGAGTATCACATGACTGCTAGAATTTTCAAAGTAATGAGATGCAACAATCTATCGGTCCTTTTCCCGTGAGCTGAATTTATATCATCTTCCTTGAACTAGTAAATAGTAGTGATAAGCAGTAAGTAGTGTACTGATTCTTTTTCTTGATGGCTGGAGAGAGGAAAGGTCTTAGATATTCTTTTGGGACAAGAGACAGCCCCAAGCCTGTGCCTTTCTAAAGTCCCACAGAAGCTCTTAAGTTAAATTTTGGATGTTGTATACATGCATGATGGCCATCAGCTTACAAATGGATTCTGATTTATGTGCTTTAAGACTACAAATATGTTGTTTATAACTGCGTCTACTATATATGAGAATAACTAGAAAATATCCTGGGCCAAATGCAGAGGTTGCTTTTGGGGAAAGAAAGACTGCTTGAGGATAACTGACGTTTTAAAATGGGCTTGAGATTTAACTGGGTTTAACATTAACTGCAGCTAATGATTGTTCCTGCCTTTAGAAATTCTTGACTTCCAGCTGTCTTTTAGTGTTGAGAAAATATATTTATTTTTTTTAAACCTTTGAGCATCTCCTCAGTTTTGTTACTCATACTGTGTGGCCTTGGTACTTCCCAAGGGACAGGTGTGTATGATGAGGCTCTGGCATTTCCCTTGCTGTGTCATCCTGATCAGCTCAAGCAGAGGTTTGAGTTTACTCTCTTTTGTGAGAAAGTTACAACAGACTGAGGCGCAGCTAACACAACACCAGCTAATTTTGAGCCAGTCTCAATTTCTCATTCTAAATTGGATAAAAACCAGGGGACCAAATTACTCAGTTTTACTTGAGACAAAATCCCAACAAAGCCAACTAAGGCTTGAGTAAGCGTGGGAGGTTGTGGCACTTTGCTTCTGAGTTACATCTGTTTTACGAAGGTGATTCACTAATTAGGGGAAAAAGAAATTCAAGGCACAGCTCTTTATTTACTCAAGCCTTGATGCAGCCTCTGTGCTCCTCATATTCTCTTGTTTCTGTTAGGCCTATGGGCTTGTTTTACTGAAATTGTATTATTATTTTTTTCCCCTCTTTGTTTTTTTTTCCCTTAGACTGGCAGATAGCTACTCTGGCTCTGCTGCTGGGTGGTGCTGCCATTATTCTCATAGCTTTCCTGGTTGGGCTGATCTCCATCTGCGTGGGATCTCGAAGGCGGTTCTACAGACCAGTTGCAGTCATGCTCTTTGCTGCAGGTAAGCACAGGCATCATTAAAAAGATTTCCTGAGAGCAGCTGAACTTTCACGGGAGGAGATATGCCTTGTTCTGCATACTAATTCAGAGGTGTTTGGTTACTTCTGTCTTAAATCCAGTGAGGTTTCTCAGGCTGTAAGTTCTGCACAGCATTAATCATTTTTGCAGTTGCACTATAATTAGTTCATAAACAATTATTTATTTGCATTATATTTATTGTTTTATGAAGTACATGCAGCAGGAGAAACTACAGAGGATAAAACTTAAAATACCATTTTTAATCTGTGATTTTGTGCTCCTTGATGTCCCCATCTTTATTCTTCATGCAAAGCCATTTTTATTTTAATGTTCTCTCTTTTGCAATTTTAAAACAGAGAAATTAATACCCAAAGGTGAACCCTGGAAGCTCTACATGTGAAAATAAATAGGATTATCTTTCAAGGTGTTTATATATGCCCCTGTGCCATAAGGAATTAATTTTGTTGTGTCATCTTGCTTGGTTCTTAATTTAACAAGCTGTCACTATGTAGTCCCTGTTTGGTTTTAAAAACACAAAAATGGAACAGTTTATATAAACTATCAGAAAATCTTAAGGGAGACCTAAGAATCTGAAGTGTCTGTAAGAGTGGTCCAGTGAGGTACAATTACAATATCAAATCATCTCCTTTTATATATTCTGGTGCTTTGGGGCTTCGTCAGCATGGATGTTTCAGATTCTCCTGAGACTCACCAACCATGGTTTGCCTTCATCCTGTCACTCACATCTGCACTGGAGGCAGCAGCTTAAGCCCCTCTGATAGTCCATAATGAAGAGGATGACAGAACCTTTGGGATGTATTAAAAAAAGCCACTTAGGAGGATATGAGAGGATGAGAGTGTGGAATTGGAGGGAGTTTGGGATGAAGCATAACTCCGGGAAGGCTCCTTCTGCCCCCTGCTGATTACATTGCCTTGATGGAACCGAGCCCTTCAAGATGCACTTTTATGTGCTCAAGACATATTCCTAGATTACATTGCATTTGCTTTTAGGAAATTAATGCAACCTAGGATCAGATTCCCTAGTGGAAATTGTCTGCTTTTATTCCATGTGTTGCATTACTCGCCTGGTTAAATGAATAAACCATTGTTTTAAAATTTAGTGTTAATTCTGAGGTTTATAAGGTATGCTGGGCAGTTCACTTTGAAGGAAATGGGGTTATTTAATTTTTGTAGTGGTTTCTTGTTTGGCTTTTGGCTTCATTTCTCATAACATCATGTAGTAACTCAGTAATTATTCAGCCATACACGCCTGTCTTGCTGTGCTGCTCATTTAGTAGTTAAGTTTGTACTAAAAAAAGAAATGGCTTTCCACAAGAAAAGATTTCCTCAAATCCTACTGTTTGTCTTCATGTGCTCTCCTCTGCATAAAATTGCTTCTAGTCTTTACTACAAAAGGTTGATGGTGAAGGGGTTTAATGCTTATCTTGAATCTAAGAGGAAATTAAATTGGTTCTTTAGCTTATGATGGTGTTTACATCTTCCCTTTGCCTCTGTGTGTGTGTGTGTGCATTTTGAATAGCCATAACCTGAAGTATATGAAAGGAGAGATGATGAGGCCAAGACAACCTGCCCCATTCTTCATTATCTAGCAAATCTGAGGAGAATCCTTTCAGGATTTGACACTTACACTGATAAAAGGCTTTTCCTACAGATTTTATCTTCGATGTCAGCAATTTGTAGAGATGAATATGGATAGCATATCTTGAAAGAATTATGGAAAGAATCCCCCACTGAAGAGGGGAAAGTTAAGATTGTAGGAGTTTGTACCTTATGCAGCTTTCCATGGATTCAAGCCTTCATCTGTGGATTTCACAAATCTTTCAGGATAAACACCACCCTAACCTGTGAATGTGCTGGCAAGACCAAATATTCTGTGTAACTCTGGTTGGCAGTCTATCAGCTGCCTCTGGAAAAAAGGGCACAGTATGAATTGCCCAGAGACATTTAATGATGTGTGGGTGTTGGGCAGAAAAGGTCTCTGTGTGGAAGAAAGGACAAAATGGAAAAGTTATTTCCAGGTGCTTTATAAGAGTCTAAACAGTTGGCTCCAGGCTATTTTTTTTCCTTCAAGTTTTGATTTTTTTTTCCCTCAGCTTCAGGTTTCAGTTAGCACTCTTCAGGTGAGGGAGAAGATTGACTGACTGGGACTGGAAGAAATGAGAAAGAAAGGGACCAAAAAACCCAAAATTCGACCTAGATGCTGAGAATAAGCCAGCAAGTAATGAAAAGATGGGAATGTGTTTTCACAGAGCTGACAGTATGTATTTTAATGTTGAGAGTTAGAGGAATGCCTCAGGTAGTGGAAAAATGTGGAGCAGACAGGGAGGCAGTTGCAGGAAATCTTGCATGGAGCCACCTTGGCTCGTGTGCCTCTGTGGTCTGGTGGAGGTCTCCAGCTCATGGACTTGCTGGGGTGTCTTAGAGCTCATGAACCAAACTGGCCCTGAAAACTGCACCCTCAAAGTGCAGGCTCACAAACTTGTCAGTGCAGGAGTTTCATTGTACACTTACTGTTTAACTAAGTGCTAACCTAGTCTAATTTAGGGGCAGAAAGAGAAAGTGTGCTTGCTGAAAGTCCATAAAAGAAACAAAAGAAAAATTAAAGATGCTTGCCTTTTGGTGCTGTTTTAACAAGTGTTTGGAAGAATATCCTGTTAACATTAGTGAGCTTTTAATGCATTTCATAAGATGCTTTTACATGCAAGATAGGGAAAAAAGTAGCTAAGTGAAAATATTACAGGTAAGAAAGTAATATAAAATGGTGGCAGATAATAATTGGAGAATACTTAAGGAGATATCTTTTAATTCTGATAGAGCACAGTCCAGCTGGATTACATCCTTAGTTCTGTGCTATTACCTATTTTCATAATGATGTGGAAGATACAATGAAAGTTTACATGTCAAATTTTACAGTAGAAGTAGAAAAAATTGCGGAAATATCGAAAGCCAGAATTTGATCCTGTGAAGTTGATGGAATGATCTGAAAAGTAGGACTGACTTCAGTAGAATGTAGTGCAGGTTGCTACAGGGCAGCAAAAAGAGTCATAATATCAAAGAAATACTATTGGAGAAAGTACTCTGTAGGTTATGTGCTCCAATCTCCTTGTTGAGGCAGGATGGTCACTAACAGTGACAGCTTTGTCTGGTCCAGTTTTGAAGAAATTCAAGCATGAAGATGGTGCAGCCTTTCGAAGCATGTTGTCCTGGGCCCTTATTGCCCTCCTTATGATGGTTTTTTCTTTGTTGTTGTCCATCCTGACTCTCTGAGAGTAGTGTTCTCTCTCATTACTGCCAGCTTGCTTGGCACTGCAAAGAGAATTTTTTTTTTTCTATCATTGTTGCAGCTACATTTTCAGGTAATCTTTGAAACACCCAGCACTTATTAATGAAGTGCTTTACTCATTTGAAATGAGCAGGAGGTAGAGAACAGAAGTACAAAATTTACTAGCCAGCACCAATATTTTCATAATTACAGATCAATTAGAAAGCCACATCATAACTGGGGTTTTTTTTTACATTGAAACTTACAGTCAAACATTTGTACAGAGGAAAAAAAAAAGATAACTGAAATTATATTTTCCTACTTTTAAAACATTTCTTGTAATTTCTTCATGTTTATTATGATGAGTATGTATAATTGCATATATTTCATGTGAATGGAATAAAACTAGTATTCCTGTTCCCATACTGCAAACATCATAGTGCTTCATAAAAACATGTCTACATTTGAAGTGAACAATCAAATTTGAGACTATTAGTCTTTTCTGAACAGCATTTGAGTAGCAGATTTTTAAAGATTTCCTTTGCAGCCTGTTTTTTCTACAGGAAAAGACTTGTGCTTCTGAAGAATAGTACACACTTCCCTTAAGCAGGTCAGCATAGCATGGAGTTCCTTTAAATTCATTAGAAACAGATCAGTAGTTGCAAGCATTGCTTTCAACATCTTTTGGGGTCATGCTGGTCATTTCTCATAACTTTGCTGACTGCTGTCTTGAGCTCCCTTCCTGCTCTACAGGGAAAAAAAATGACAGATGGCAAAATCAGTGCAAAGTGGTGACAGTGCTATGTAGGGTGGCTGCTCCCACCAGCCACTTGCTGCCAGCACTTGCTCTGAGTTCTACAATAGCGTATCTGGATCAATAGTAGGAAAAGCTGGAATCCTCACTATGGAAATGTCAAAAAACCCTCTTGTGTGTGTTGCTGCTTTAGCAACATGTTCCTCTTCCAAGAGAATCACTTTTTTTTTTTGGTTGTGTTTTGACAAGTCCAATCTGTAGATTGAAATTAAGCATACTTCATATGTTACACTGGGGAAGGTGGAGACTTCCTTGGTTTGCACTTGACACAGAAGACACACATGGAGCAGTTTCTCCATTGACTCAGCAGAGATGCTGCATCCCAGTGCAGGAAGGCACTGAAGAAAAACTCATATATTTCCATACATTTTCAGAAATCCTTTTTGACCTTGAATGGTCTTAAAGATGTTTCTGAAAGCTGAGCATATGTTGAGGTGCTTTTGGATGTAAAGATGCTCTCATTATACAGAACTGGAATGCATAATCTTTTCACAAGAGTAGCTGCTTTTCCCAGTGTACCCTGCCAGAGTTTCTTAAATGTTGCACGGTATTTTGTGAGCTGACAGACAAAAAATTATATTCAAATGGAATAATATTAAGTAGCACTTTAATAACTGTAGAATTTTAAAGAAATCCTGTGGATTTTTATATCCACATCAGAAAATCCACTGTGCAAACATTATTCAGATTGTCAGTCTCAAGTAAGGGTCCAAAGACTACTCTCTAGGCTAAGCTGGATGAGCTGAAATTCCCAGTGAGTGTTTTATAGAGTTTTATCACTGAGGTTCTGAACATGGGATATGATCTCCCCATACCAGTCATGTCCTCAGGAAGGTGAGCATTTGTCTCCAGGGCTAATGAAAGGGACCAGCTGGGCAAGGGGATGTGTGTGAGTGAAATGGCCAATATGTGTCTGTGGATCTCAGAGACAGTGCTATAGAAAATAATGATTTGTAAGCCTTTTAATGTCTTGGATTTGACCTATTTTATTATCTTCTTTCATCACACAGTATTTCTGAACCACCCCCTAAATTCATAATAGTTTGCCAGTTTGAAGTTTAGTGACTGATCAAATTTTACAGTTTTCTTGGTATTCTGTGCAAGAATGTCATTAATTCTGCTTACAGAACACAGTATGAATATGAAATATGTGATTCACTGAGTCTCTACTGAGCACAAGTATATATCACCTATGACAATGAATTATTTCTAGGCTAAGTAAATTATTTGATTCTCAGCAACATTTCTTAATATGTATTCCCGCTTCTGGTTTTGACTTATTTATAATGGCAGTAGAACAAATTTTGCTGTTATGGTAGGAGTAATGACTGCAAACTAATAAATATAAAGGAGAGACAAAAGAATTTGGGAAACACTAACTGATTATTTTGTGAACATTTTAAGGATCATCATTATATCACAGCAATAATATTTGTTCATCAACGAGGAAGTATGGAAGAGCTGCTCTGTTCTCTGTGAATGAAATGAAGGTGATTTAAAAAGAGCAGCACTTACAAGCTAAAAATCACCAAAAACATTTTAAATGTGAATTTCAGTTATTTGATATTTTCTTTGTTCTAGGGAAGCAAAATAAGGCTACTTCTGACATTTGTACTTTTTCTTTCTCTTTCAGTTGTTCTCCAGGTCTGCAGCTTAGTCCTTTACCCAATCAAGTTCATTGAAACGGTCAGCTTGAAAATATACCATGAATTCAACTGGGGCTATGGCCTGGCGTGGGGTGCAACTATATTTTCATTTGGGGGTGCCATTCTTTATTGCCTGAACCCTAAGAACTATGAAGACTATTACTAGAATCATTTCATGAAAAGAAAAATTTAAAAAAGGATTACCCCATCTTTTCTAGCTCACAGTTTTTTTAGAACACTTGTGGAGCACCAAACAGTCTGCTCTGTTGATAAAATAGCCTTTGCCTTTTGGGTGTGAACACTGTAACCAGCTTTTACAACCATTTAGAAGAACTGCAAACACTAGGATTGCTGATCTTACATAGGCAGATGCTGCAAGCTCCTGATACATAAACTTCATTTTTCCTGACAACAAGCAAAAGGATCTACGTGACAGCGATCATTGTGAGAAAACTAGTTGGAATGAGAATGCAATGCCAGCATCTGCTATTGCCTTCAGGGGAGCAGCTGGTATGGGCTCCATTTAGAAGTTTCCCTGTATCATAGAGGATTCAGATGTCTGATAAGCAGGCACTGGCATCTTGTACAATAGGCTGAGTTGGCCCCTTGTTACTTGCTCAAAAGCGCTCTTAAGGAATTAGTTGCAAGGGACTGTGTTGAGGGCAGTGAATGTAACTGGTTAATGACTTGTCTAATACCTGCATTCAACAGTCTGCTGGTAGAATAATTAAAAAAAAAAAAAGAAAAACCCAAACAAGCCACCAACCCACACAGGATTTCATGAATTAGTAATCGACATCACTGTGCCAGCTGTAGCAGATTGTTGAAGGAAGTCCAAACCCAGAGACATGTGCTTCTGACTGTGTGGTTGGAAGTTGTCTCATCTCTCAGTGTTTTGCTGGAGGGGTGAAGATAAAGGGGAATAGAAAAAGACCTGTTCTGTCCCTGAGACATCTAAAATGTATGAATGAATTGCAGTTGTTCTGAGTACCCATTTAACTTGCAAACATTGTCATGAAAAGAATGCATATGGAACAAGTTCAGTTATATTTTTGAAAGGTATTTGTTAGTATAAATGAATATATATAATACAAATATATATGCAGAGGGAGAGAAATGATTCATCCTAAAATAGTAATAGGAGCTGTGATGCAGTGGTTAAAATATGAACTTTGTACACATTCTTGAAAGTCTTGGATTGGTACCCCCAATTTTGTTTGGTGTTACAAAATAAACACACAATGATTTGTCTTCTGTATATGCCCTTGTACAGACTCTGTGTTATGGGAAATGCTTAAAAGTTCACATTAAGTTAAGGTAGAACTGGACAAAAATAACTTCTTGCTATTCCATGTGTAATATAATACTTGCTAAAAATTCTTTTCTAAGGGTGTTACAAATTAAAAAACTGCCATTTTTTAAAAATCTGGTTAGGATATGAGTGTCCCTGATCATTAAGAATACAGCTGAGACCCCATCATGTCCATATTAAAACATTAGCACTTCAGGAGGTAATCTCTTGTTTTTAAAAACTGAGTTTCTAATGGACTTTTTGGTGATTATGTACATCTGATTACTCTTTGCTTAGTATGTTTCCCACTTAAAACATCCAGAGACTGTACTCATGAAATGAAACCCAAGATAAAATAGGGAGAACCTTCACATGAATTTAATCCGCATCACTTTTATTTTTGTTTACAATTTGCTTATTTGGATATTTTCAATTAATTATAAGCATATTTTTATACAATTGTAATCTTTAGAAAGAACTATTTTTTTTAATGGAGAAATTTAAAATATATTCCGTGTGGACCTCAACACAAGCAGATATGCTGGGGTTGCACATCCATCTCTACACAAATGGTTTTGCTGCTCCCACGGAAAAAGCTCCCGAATTGCTGGATGTTAAGATGGCATCTCTTGTGTTTCTGCTGGGGCACCATCTCCAGGGAGCTGAGGGTCTGCAATGACCACAGGAGGTCTCCTAAATGCCTTTAGGAGGTCACTGTGCAAGTATTGCTGGCTTGTGGAGATGGTTTGTAAAACTCTGGCACAGTTTGGAGTTCAGTCTTTACTACCGTGGCAGAATATTCTGAGTCTTTGCAGAACCAGCAGTGATTAATTAGATTAGATGGAGCAAAATTACATGGAAGGGACTTCATGGCAGTGCCCGGAGAACAAAAAGGATGGGAGGAAAGCTTGGATCCAGTTATTTCACAGGCACCAAGAGAGCATTTGTAACTCTGCTTTATTTCCTGACTTAAGGCGGATATTCAGTATATAGTTCACTCAGTATCTTTCTGAACAGCTGTGCAGTTCTGCTTTTATTTAGCAGCATGGAGAACATTGTAGTTTGGCATGGGAATTAGATTAGTGCAGAGAAGCCCACTGTGAGAAGATGTCTGTACCTTTCTAAGGAGATGGTGTTTTGGGGCCTTCATTGTGCTGACAAGAAGGTACAATGCTGAACCCACATCGTAGCCACTAATTTATCAAATTGTTTTTCTTTATGTAGAGTTTGAGTGAAAGCAGCTGCCAGGCCTAAGGCAGGTGCAAATTAATGGTGTGTGCTCTGCAAGTAACTGGTTGTTAATGTGAAAGGTGTTCAGGCACAACAACTTATGAATATGAACGCCTAAAGACAGGGTTCTTGATTCACAGTTGAGTCAGAGATCTGATTTTCAGTCCCAATATCTGCTTTTCCTCTTGAAGGTGATGCAGTCTACTAGGACCCACCTCAGACTCCTCAGGACCTTTGTGTTTGGGAATCTAGTGTGTGGATTTAGGCACCTACCTTTAGCTTAGGTTGCTACTGCAGTGTCTTTTTTTTTCCTCTTTACCATTGCAAATTTGGCAAGCATTCTGTTTCTTAGAACAGAACTAAAGGTAAATGCAACTTTGTGCTGATTCTTGGGGTTTTTTTAGCCACAAAAATAGATGCAAGTCTATGTCCTGAGTGTATGTACGACAAATTAATAATTTTGTATGTTGTGCTTGTGTCATGTCACCATTATTTCGGTTGTTTGACTTTATCTCACTGGCAGAATGATTCTCTCCCACAACAAATCCATTTTTTTCTTTCAAATATATATGAATAAATATATATATATAGCAAACTTGCAAGCAGGGCTAGTTATTTGTATTTTTTAAGCTTAAAATATACCGTCCGGTGCTGACAAATACCCAGCACCTCTTCTGGATTTCTTGCACAACTTCGTTTAGCTTTTGTAAATTTTAAAAACAAATATAGAGAGACCTATGTGTTTGAAATATAAATGATATATATGGATTAGCATGTAACTGTATATTATTAAACATGCAATGAACTGACTGGTAAGTGAAGTCTAATCTTATGGCTAGCAATGTAATTTATTCAGACTGTATTTTTGTACAGCGCAGTGCACACTAACCTATTGCCTCTGTGTCCTCTATAATGCCTAAAACTGTGCCTAGAAATTTCATTTATGTCTTTCAAAGAAAAGAAAAAAGATTATTAAATGCTTCATGTTGTTGATAGTATTGGTTTTTCTGATGTTGTTCTTTATTTATTTTTGAGAAGTGTATGGTATGTTTATTAAATGAATCCATCAAAATATGGTTCGTTTTAAATGGTCATTGTTAGCAGGGAAAGACTGATTTTTTTAATCTAAACTTTTAAGTTTTCAGTTTTAATACCATTTCTGCATTTCACGATTTTTGTAGCTTACATAAAGTTTTATGTGAAAAAGTAACTGAAATAAAAAAAATTGTTACACTATGAAAATGTGCCTGTTTTGCTCTGAGTAAAAGATGTGTGCAGCTCAGGTGGTGTGGTTTCCTGAGGAGGAACAGGCTCCTTAGGCTGATGAATATTCCTGGTATTCATTTAATTCCATGCTAAAGGAATCTTATCAAAACAGACAGAGGGAAGAGAGGGAGAGATGGAGGGGTGTCATGGGCAAGTTCCTGTATCTCACCTGGCCATGAAGCAGTAGCACAGGGTGAGTTTCTGGGTGTCACAGAGCCCACACTGCCTTAATGAAGATTCAAGTATTTTAACATCAGAAAACCAGATGATTTAAATGTAAATTACAAGGCCATGTGTTGGATTGTGAATACCGAGTACATTGTTCCAGTGAGGGAATTTATTCATTATTTACGGGTTTAGTTCTTGAGTTTCCAATAACTAATACTTTTGTCTATTTTGATTCTGAAAGCTGTGTCACTCCTCATTGTGAAAAAACACACATGCTTTGAACCTGAAAGGTGGTGTTGCAAAAAAAGGGAAAGCATGTTTAAAGCACTAAAGACATGATACTGTGTTTTTTCTACTGCTGGATATGGTATCCACTGCATCACTGGATATCCCCCAAGTGGGTGGGCAGCAGCCTGAGGCTGCCAGAGGAAGCCAAGAGGAGAATGGGAGGCAAAAGCCTTGCTTGGCTTCAGCAGATGAGTGCTGAGTGAATACAGACACAAGGATGGGTGTCCAGAGTGGAAATCAACTCACGGGAAAAGAACTTGGAGCAGTGAACAGGCATGATGGGGGTGAACAAGGATGGGAGGTGTCTGAAGCTTTGTTCCCTTCTGAAATGCATTGAGAGAGGAGGTTCACAGGGAACTATGAATCCACTGGGATTGAGGGATCGAGTCAGGCTAATGAAAGGCATATTTATTGAAATCTGCATTAAAATTCTTGTAATTGTGGCTTTAGGGGGCACATTACCTAAGGGCTTGACCTTGTTTTAATGCCCAAATTTTAGGTCATTTGTGTTCCTACATGTTGGCACAGGGTCTTGCAGCCTCCTCCCTCTCTCCAATGGAAGGGGAGGTAATAATTCAGCACCTCTCTGTCAAAGCTGATGAATAGTGGTGTAGCTTAAAACAACTGGAGTGGGAGTGTTGGGACAAGCAGCTGAACTGTTTTGGGTGCTTGACTGTGGTTACTTCTTGGTACCATATATGTTGTGTCACCCTAAAGGGTCTGTAAAAGAGGGCAGCAGGGAGAGAAGTTGTCTTTTTACCTTCTGCATTCTGGAAGGGATCTAATCCTCTGCTGAAAGGAGACTGCCTTTCCCTGCAGTCAGCCAGGCATGGGTAAGGTTTTGGATTTGGGGTACAATGAACAGTGGGAGCACAAGTGAGCGTTAAACAGGGAGCCCTCTAGCTCAGGTCAAGGTGACAGACACCTGAGACAAGTAAGTGACCTTCCTGTGTGGGGCTGAGCCTCAAGGGTGACAAAGACATGCAAAAGATCTTAGTTTCAGTCCCCTGAGGGGAGCTGGACGGCAGAGCAGCTTTTGGAGGCTTTTGTGAGCACAAACCCTTGATGCATTCCCACTGAATGTGAGCATCCTGTGGTGCTTTTGCCCTTGTGGGTGTCTTTGGTCACTGTGGATCTTGTGGGCAGCTCTGCTCTGCACGGTGCACCACTGATAGAGCCCTGTCCTGGGGGGAGATGTGCCCACTGTGCTGGACACTGAAGCTGGGCAGGACATGGAGGGGTCTGGGATGCTCCTCAGTCCAGCCACAGATCAAGATCCCACAGATGAAGAGTAGATGCAGACAGCTGGGACTCTTGGTGAATGTGAAACCAGCTGTAACTGAGATAAATTCTAACGATACTGTGAGGTACAAAAGATTTTCTGCAGGGAGAGAAGCCTTGGTATATAATAATGATGAATGAATTCATAAATGCCCTCCTCAATATGAGGAGTACTTTCTGACTCAGAGCTGCTCTGGGCTTAAGATACCTTTGTCTTCAGGTTGGTGCCACAGGAGGCAGAATCACAGCCATTTTCTT
Organism: Onychostruthus taczanowskii; assembly: GCF_017590055.1. Taxonomy (NCBI): domain Eukaryota; kingdom Metazoa; phylum Chordata; class Aves; order Passeriformes; family Passeridae; genus Onychostruthus; species Onychostruthus taczanowskii. The sequence continues at coordinate 7,329,234 of NW_024498906.1, read as the reverse complement.
AAAGTTTTTTCACTGAGAGCAAGTCAAGTTTTTTTTTCCTCAGGAAATTTAATAACATTGGAATTATTTAAAATACTTAAATGTATTCTGGCTGTGAAACTTCATCTCTTCTAAAATAATTTCTTGGCTGGTACATCTGTTTTAGGTTTTGGTTTCTTATTTCCCTTTCTACTGCTTATCTATTTTTCACATCAATCAGAAAAAGAAAGTTGAAACGTTTGAGTCACTTGGAAGTTAAGAGAATAGGAGGGCAAGGCTGAACAGTATACTTATCTTGGAATAACAGGAGTGTGGGGGGACTAATTTCAGCTGTATCAGCAGACAGCTCTGTAATAAAAATGTCTGAAAAAAAAGGTGAAATTAATAGCAGCTGAGAAAAAAAGGCCTCTCTTTCTTAAACACACACACTTTGTTTCTATCTATTCCCATTTCTTCCCTTGATGCTACAAGAAAAGAAGAATTTATCTCAGGATTTGTCCTGGTTATCTTTTGAAGTAAGTGTGCTTGCTGCAAAGCTGTATAACAAAGTAGCTGTTAAACTAATATCAAGAATTTCTAATGGAAATGTTTAGAATACCTAATTTCCAAGGCCTAATTGGAAACAACTTAAATTATTACATCAATAAAATTTGCTGGAGGGAAAGCCAAAAGGGATTCATGTAATGAAAGTTCTAGCTGGAGAAAATGATTTTCACTGTGGAACATCTGAAAACCTTTGCAGATGTTGGATTAAAAGAAACACTGCTAAATTTTTCTGAATCTTTTAACACATCGGCATTTTAACATAAAATATCATGCAGCTCACAAAAGGAACAGGCAATGATATTCTGAGAAGCGTAAGAATGAACAGATTGTGCTCCATTTGTTTGAAAACAACCCTTACCTGAAGTACAGTGCTATTATACTCCCTTCCAAACAGCTTGTAATTCTAACACAGCTTATTTTTATGGTTGTTTTTAAAGCTGTAGGAGTGTGACAACATGGAGATTTAGGCCTCGGGTTTTAGAATGCCATTTCTCTTGGGAACCAAAGACACAAATCCAAACTTCCCTCAGCTACTGCCTTCATCCTGGCAAAGTAGATTTTGTGAGAAACAACTGCTCACTTTGAAAATTTAAAAAGGTTTATTAAACCTTGACAAAAATACAACAAAAGGACTACATAAGGAAAAATTCACAGTATTGGGAACAGCCCTCATGGATACCACAGGGCCAGTTCATCTTCAGGATGGCTGTTCAGTCTTTTATAGCCCTGGGGGTTGCATCAGCCAGCCCTGGCCCCTCCCAGAGTCTGTCAGCCAGCTCTTCTTTGCCATTTAACAATAGAGACTGCTTTCCTGTAACTGGGTTGGAGGTCAGGTGTTGCCATGCCTCACCCCCTAAGCACCAAGGTTTTCCATTCCCCACTGCCCCATGCAAGGGACACGTGTGCACACCTTCTTCTACCTGTCCTAGACAACCCAGGCTGTCTGATGGCAACAGTACAGGGGGGAAAGGCAACCATGGGGAGAGCAGAGGACATCTAAACTACAATAACATAACTGTACATCACTGAAACTTTTCTTAACATTCACACAATAGTTATCCCTTAATTGTGAGATCCAATCATCTCATTATCCATCTATAACAATTTGATGCTCTTTGTAGCTTCTGTTTCTCGAGCCTCATGGACTAAAGCTAAGCCCACAAGAGTTTGGCTGTTGTGTGTCTGTACAAAAGCAGTCATTGCAGCAGACGTGGGAGGGGGGCTGGGAGGGAACCATTCCAATCTTCTCACTGTGACAGATGAGTAATATGATGATTGCCTCTCACAATTAAAAGGCAAATATCAGGTATATATGTTAAGAAAAGTTTTATAGATTTATAGCTATATTTTATTGTGTTGTTATCAGGGGACAGCCTGGGTTTGGTACATCTGGGAGGGTCAGCTTGTCACTGTGGCAACACCTGACCTCCAACCAGGATTTAAGGAAGTGAACTCCACCACTGGACAGGGAAGAAAGAGTCGATGGACAGAAGTTTTGGAAGGGGCAAAAGGGTTAAAAGGTGAAACCTCCCTTGTGTGGGTGAGCACATGGTGGGAAAATCCTCCTGGCACCATATTATTTTCTCTATTCAGTCTTCTGTTGTGTTTGTGATAAGGTTTTAATAAACCTTTTGAAATTTTTGGAAGTGAGTAGCATTTCTCACATCACAAATTCCCACTGTGTCCCCTGCAGTGATTTGCAGAGCTGTGCATGTCTGTGGGACACGGCTCTCCAAGGGGGATGTGATCCAGCAGCACTGCTCCTGGAGAGCTTTGGCCAGCAGCTCTCACAGATTGGCAGATTTTCCCCTGCTTGGCTTGGTGAAGATTTGTGCACATTAAATGCGAATTGGTAAAGGTGTAACCAGCTCTTCTGGTGGTGACTGACCAAGTCTAAACCCCATCGAAAAATTATGGAATTGTCACTTGGCAATTCTCAGGGGCACACGTGCCTGTAGGAAATGACCTACACTCACACGCTTCAGCTGATGAAGCTTTATACACATGGAAAATCTTCTGAGGAAATAAAATATTTTATAATATTGGCAGAAAAGGATATGCAATTCTCATGTCTTAGACTTATTCTGCATACAGAGAAATGGAATAGCATTGAACACATCTACAAGCTTTCAAATGTATAAACTTTTAAAAATCAGAATATATATCAGCAGAACATACAGAAATGCTATTATAGAATGTTGTTTACACTATTAGTTTTTAGCAGAGCTTAATAGAACATAAAGTAGGTGATCATCTTAATAAATTAGCAACAGGAAGACAAAAAATGAGAACTTCACAAACAACTAGCAAGTGTAAGAGTTTCACTGTTTATGGGCTACACACCTTTTCCCACAAAGCTGGAGAATGTTTTCTCAGATTTGGGTTTTAATGAGGAATTTTACGTGCTCTTTGGGCAAAGATTAAAACTAATACTGCTTTGCAAACATTATTTTCTGAGAAATTTGAATAGGTACAAGTTAATAATTTGGTTACAGTTAAGATTTTCACACCTCTGGTTCAGTTTTTTGGGTCTCATGCAGCTGAAGCTCCTGAGAATAGTTGCACTAGTTCTTTCAAAGATCTCGTTTTTAGTGCTGCAGCAAAAGTTTACAAAAAAGTCAGATCAGCAGCCTCTGCCTCCCAACACAGTCACATATCTGGGGAATTGAAAGCAGGGCTTTCTAGAAGCTGCTAATTGCCTGCCAGTCATCTGGTACACCAGCAGTTCACACATTTGTGCTATCGACCTAGCAGATTAATAGTATAACCCAAACAAGGGAACAAAGGCTAATCTGTTCAGTTGGGAAGGGTACTGTGTGGTCTTTTCAGGCCAAGATTAACAGAGAAACAGAGAAATGGTGTTCTTTGTAAAACTAAAGCTGCAGTGACCTTAACTCTGGCAAACAGACTGAATGAGTTCAGCACTATTTGCCAGCAAAACCTGAAACAGCAGCTTTTTTTTTTTAAAAAAAAGAAACAACAACAACAAAAAAAATAAAAAGAAAACCCCAGAAACAGAGAAATGGTGTTCTTTGTAAAACTAAAGCTGCAGTGACCTTAACTCTGGCAAACAGACTGAATGAGTTCAGCACTATTTGCCAGCAAAACCTGAAACAGCAGCTTTTTTCTTTTTAAAAAAAAGAAACAACAAAAAAAATAAAAAGAAAACCCCATACCCTGTGTTGAAAAATCGTTCAGACCAAAATGAAGTAAAATTAAAATTAAATTGGTTTCACTTTTAGGAGTCAGCAGCATAGCTAAAAGGATTCACAGAGCAGTGCTAGAAACTGTTGACCATTATGCTGAATGTATTTATAGTATCTGTGAGAATCTATTTTCAGGACAAAAAACATCACTGTTTAAAAAAAGTGTTTAAATTTTCCTCTCTAACTCTGGGACATGTATTCTTGGATTGAGGTCAATCAGAATAAGGGTACTATTATTACTGAAATTAATATTTTTTTAGTTACTGGTAAATTCATCATAGCTAGGCATTCCATCTGAGACTAAGACTCTGTTGTGCCTGAATCGAACCAACACCAAAGGACAGCCCCTGAAAATTTCCAGTCCCTCTATACTGTGGAGTTTCCAGTCAAATTCATAATTCAGATGGCAGTGAGATTTGTTCTCTAAGTAGGGCAGTGTTGGTCAAAGAGAAAAAGGTGACTTGTGTGAGGAGTGGCTGCTCCAAAAACTTTCAGCCACCTTTATTGATATTTACTTGGGATTAATTAGTTACCATCTGGAGGTAAAAATTCCTTTCAAGGTAAAAGAGAAAATATAGAAAATGGACCTCTGGTGTTTCCTGATTTCTTGAGGCAGATGTTGTTTTCAATGCCATATTTTCCTTTGGCTTCTTATTCCTGCCTACCATACCATGTCCACAACCTCTGCTGTTCTAATGCAATATTTTTCCAGGACTGCATGGTAAATTCGAATAATTTCAGTAATCCACTGCACAGTGAAGTGGTTGGGAAGTGTCCTCAGTTCTGACCACTGCAGCAGCGCACCAAATGGCTAAATCACCAATCATTAACGGGTAATTAAAGAACTCTTTAACAATGAAGCTAATTTCAGACAGCAACTGGTCCCACCGTTTTTTTTCTCTGTAACCTTAAACAAAAATAGGTATATTTTTATTCATAACAAGGGGCAGGGGAGAACTGGCCCCAGCTGTGCAGCTGTGCTGGGCAGTGCCCTGTCTTTGTCACACCCCAGCCTCTGCTGTGACCCTTCACTCCAGACAACAGGCATTCCTTCACCACTGCTGTTGCAAGTCCCAGATTATATCAGTTTCCCAGGGCAGATGAAACAGAAGCTCTGGAAAATGTTTAAAAAGCAAAAATCAGAGAGTCTGAAACAAGAATCAGAGATTCTGATACAGTCTAACCCAACAGGCCACTAGATATTCTCCCTGAAGGCTCACTTTGTATGGAAACCTGTCATTTTTCTTACTGATATGCTATTGCATCAGTGGCCTCAACAATCTGTACAGTGGATGAAAATGTGGAAACTAGCTTATATTTCAAAATAGTTAGTTAATAATTCTTGCAACTTTTCGTCTGAAAAATGCAAGTCAGCCATCCTGAATGTTCGGCTTTCAAATTTTAAGGTAATTTAAATTATCAGTGTGACTCATAGTGCCACCATTTTTGTTCCCTGATTCAATGCACAAGATTAATAAAAAAAGGATTTCTCAGATTCAACCCTATGGGTGGATTCAGGCTTTTTTTTGGGTTTTTGTTTTTTGGGGTTTTTTTTTGTTTTTGTTTTTTTTTTTTTTTTTTTTTTTTTTTTTTTTTTTTTTTTTTTTTTTTTTTTTTTTTTTTTTTTTTCTGTGAATACTCTGTAATAATAATTTGATTTTTTTTTTTTTTGCTGGTAGAGATATTCTGTTCAGTAAGATCATTCATTAAAATATAAAATGTTGATGAGTTACAAGGTATCCACTCTTCTTTAGCGAAGGATGCAATTAGTACTATTTCATCTTGTAGTCATAAAAAAAATAGGGAACTTTCAGCCTGGAATCAGAGCCAGGAGACTTTCAACTGCAGTCAAAAAAACTAAAGTAAGGGCATACATTAAATGCAGGTAGAAGAATATCTCAGACCTTAGAAAATCAATTGAGAAGTAATGATCATTGATGAACATATAAAACTTGCAGAAAGTCTCATTTATTCATTGTGAGCTTCAATAAAGGCATCTCATTTGTCTGCTACAGAGCTGGAACAGGATGGATTACATGGCATAGTGAATATTTTGCTTTGTGTTTTATTGATCTGAGTGGGAAATACAGATTGCACTGTAGAGTATGAACTGGATACAAAACCACTGAAGTCAATGAAAAAATTTCTTTTGGTTTTGGGGGCTTTAGAGCAGCAAATATCTGTGAAGTGTAAGTTGCCCAGTCCATGTAAACTGGTTACACAATCCTGGAACAAAGTGAAGAATATTCTCTCTCTGGCCCAAATGAACTGTAGCAATTTCCTACCCTTTTCTTCTATGAACTTAATCACATAGAACAAAACTAGTCTTTAATTTCAGATGCATGCATGTATCCTCCTACCTTGACTTCCATGGCTGCCTGTAGAATGTGGGCTTAAAAAAATAAATCTGTGGCAGAAAGAGATGCTAGAGAAAAATTCTGTCCACCATCTTAGAATGAGATATCCCAGATATTGGTATAACCCTAAAATTAACCTTAAATGCTAATCTGAATTACACCAAATGGATTGTGCCTGGACTAACAGCACTCAGGATATAGTTGAAAAAAACCCCCATTATATTTGTGAGAGCAATCACTGGATGCTGGAAAAGAGATGAGGGTCATCAGAAGGGGTATCCTTTGCCCCTGTGATTGAGTCTGGTTAGAACATCTCTAATAGGCAGGAGTTTATTTTCTCAGCCATCTACCCCAGTATTTGGAGAGTCTAAAGGCAAGCCTAACATTGAGAAAAACAGAAACATCCCAATCCAAAGTGCAGACAATGGGGAATGGATGCTGTCTGCAGAGACATTGATTTTAAATATATGTGTTCTATTACTTTTTTATTCCACTGATATTTTGAGGTAGATGGTTTTTTCCAGAGCAAATGCACATTAGGTAATGTTTGGAAGAGCTACTGAACTTCACGTCCAGTTCCATCTGATTCTAACAGCAACCTGAATCAAAATTGCAGATTCTTCTTTGCAGCACATAAACAAAGACCATGAGATAGCTCTTTTCCTCTTTCACCTGTTGGGGATTTTTTTTCCATTTTTATTTCAAGGTATTGGAAAATTCTTTGTACCCCAGAGCAGCAGGGCAAGTTTGTCTTGATACTTGAAGGGGCACAAAGAATGTGGAATTCAGCTCCTACATGGTTCAATAATGTGCCCTGAAATACCAGTAAGATAAGATAGATATGATATTCTGTGTGCTAGTGACAAATTTGTCACAAAACAATAAAAATCACAAAGATGCTTTTTGTCCTCTGATTTTGACAGCTGCAGTTTGTCTTTAGATACTCATGATGAAATGTTCTAGCTAAAGGTATCAATATGTATATTTTTTAAAAGGCCTTTAAGCAGGCATTAGAAATCTCTCACCATGCTATTTAGTCTTTGCTGAGAATTGCTAAGTCCTGCTGAGCTTTGCTTCAGTTTTGATATAAGTCATAAGTGATGTGTACTTTGTTTTAGAAATTGATTTAGAAATCTCTCACCATGCTATTTAGTCTTTGCTGAGAATTGATAAGTCCTGCTGAGCTTTGCTTCAGTTTGATATAAGTCATAAGTGATGTGTAATTTGTTTTAGAAACTGATGAGCTCTCAGATACGTGCTGGTTTTGGAAGGAGTGTAAATTAAGGTGTCTGATGAACGTGTGGCTGCTTGTACATCTTCTGCTGTATAAGTCAGTAGCAGAAATGCTCTTCTGGCAACAACAGAAAGTGCTGAATGGGTTTGTAATGTTTGCTTAATGACAAGGGGAGAGAGAAGGAAGGTTTGGCCTCCTACGGGGAAGAGGATGCTTTTGGCAAGACAAGTGATTGCATTTCAGAGCTGGTTTTCAACAGGACTGTGGGTGGCACAGGCAAAGCTTTTCACAGGCGACTGGGCAATATCCTCTATTCAGACTCAGATGCTGCTCCCCTTGCCAGGGCTGCTAAGGAATTAGAGATATGGTCAGACTTATACAGTCTGTCAGAGAATCATGTTTTATCTCTTTCTTTTCTCCATACAAAAGCCCTTTGTCTCTGCTGGTTTGTACCTTTCTTCCAGTGCACTGCCATCAGTCATCATTATGAGTGGGGCAGCTGAGTTCTGGGTATGTTGGATGCTGGGCAGCCTCATCAGACAAGAGGAGAGTTGATGGAAGTTCCTCACCTCAAGACTTAATTTGGGTTTCAAACATGAGCACTTGCAAACGATGTAAAATCAATCACTTTAATTCCCAGTGCAAGTTACAGTCTGACCCCTTTCCTTTCTCTTTGACATATCCTCAACAGTGACAGAGAATAGACCAAACCTTTAATGCCCTTTTTTGCTTTTCAATACTTCTTGAGTATTTCAGTGTGTCATAGGCTGCATCTTTTGATCTCTATCTACTTCTAAAATTTCCCACTACTATGGCATACAATGCATTTCTCGCACTTCAAGTCTTGAAACAAGTCAAATCCTCCTTCTGCTTAGCATGTTCTCTAAGTGTCAGATAAGAAGGTAGCTATTATGGCTTAACCCCTTTTTAGTTATGGATCCAATAGTAACAGACAAGAGAAGTGGGAAAGATTATATTTGACCCCATATGTTGTGAATATCTATAGTAGGCTCAAATACCAAGATAATAGCAGCTTCTCAGAGTATCTATTCCTGGTGTAGTCTGCACATAAATTTTCTGGGAAAGGTAGAGAAAATTGTTTTCTCCATAGGTTTTTCTGGGGCTAGAGTGATTTATCCACTTTTCTTTCAAGAGGCTGGAGGTCTGTGAGGATGATCTTGAACCACCCTCAACATCACTAATGAACAATGTGAGCAATGGAAAACAAGGAAAGAAGAAAAAACAAAGGAAATAATTATTATTATTACCTTTTATAACAGTGATGAAGACTTCCAGAGTTAATTACAGATTATTAGTACAGAACCTCTCCACACATTTCACAGAAGTTTTTCATATCTTAAATGTAGAGAATCTTTATATCTACATCTTTTATCAGCATAGAACAACAGTATCTTTCAGACAACAGGAACACCACAGGGATACTTGATTTCATCCCATACATTCACATCCTAGGAATGAGATTAAATGGACTAGGTAAAACATTAATTTCTGTGAGTTTTTTACTTAATTACCATCCCAAACTGCTGCAAGATCATCAAGCATGACGAGGGATAAGAAGAAAAAAAGTTGTCTTCTGTATTTTACATTCAGCAGCAGCCACACTGTGTTTATCTACAGTAAAAATGCTTGTGCATCTACTTTCTTCCCAAGGCTTCAATGCATACTAATTATTTTTTCATGTATATTAACTAGGATTTTATAGCTTTGGCGCTTTGTGCACTGTTTCAAATCTTTATCCCATAGCGTTTCTCCTATCTTATTTGCTTAGAGCTGGGAATATTTTTTTTCATAAATGTCTGGTACAAACTCCATTTTGTGCACAGGCAGAGTCTTGTAAGTTTTCTAATACATCACAGTGCAAAGACCACGGTGTTTAGAGGAGCCTGATGTTTCCCGGGTGAAGTGAAATACCACAGTACAGTACACTTGAGGTGAATTGCCTTCATTTAGGATGTTTCCTGTGTCTCCAACCACAGGCTGGACAGGCCCCTCTGTGAATGTCAAGGGATTCCTTACAAGCCCCCACACTGATGATTAAACTTAATGTCACATATACTGAGCACATAGTAGAGATACTATAGATATTTGACTGATAATACAGTTCTAAGCTTTGTCCTCTTTGTCCTGGTTCCACTTCCCATCATTCTTTGTCTCTGCCTTGCTCTAACTGAATTCCTAGTAGTACATCATCTTTTTTGAAACAATTCAGCAGCCTTTCATGTATCACCCTGATATTATTGGCCTGCCTTTATCATATGAATAAGTTTAAGTGAGAAATGTATATTTTTTTCCTGCTGTTCATAAACAGAGAAACCAAGCATACCAAGTAATGATTAAAGTCAGCAGTTTCCTCCTCTCTCTCCTCATTTAGCCAGCACTATAATATCCTTTTTTATATCACTACTTGGCCCAAATAATATGTAACTCATAATTGGTATTAATACTGCATCTGGCCATTACACCTTGCTTTGCTTCAGTAGTTCTTCCATGGTCCAAGGGTTGCCTTTATTAGCAGATCAGCCTGAGGACTGAGCCTGCTGGAGAACTGTAAATAGGATTCCCAATCCCCTCCTAACTGTTCTGACATATTATGCAATCTTTGCAAGCCCATAAAACTTTAAATGAGAACTACCTACAAATTTAACTTTACAATACAGTCACACTTTGCTGATTTTGAACTTTCTCCCCACAAGCATACAATTTGAACAGATCCAGTTTTTAATTTATTGTGGGAATCAGAGGGTGAGGATAATATACTCATGCTAATGCACTCAAAGCATTTATCATTGCTAGCCAACAGCTGCAAGCTTACCTTAAAGAGCTTTTCACATTACCTGGTGTAGTGAAAGGGATGGGGCTACACAGGCATTTGGCTGGGCCAGTCACCCCTTTGAAAGGCAGAGTCAAAACCCATGGATTCTGTTTTGAAACTGATTCCCTCAGTCTAGGGCCACCCTTGACTCGTTGGCTGATTCAACACACAAGGCTTAAAATGAGTCTGGACTCTGGAAATGCTACAGAAGTATACCATGAGAACTTGCCCTATGTGCAATGTGTTTATTCCACTTTGCTTTTGCATTGCTTCCATTCCTATCTTCATTTTCTAGTCCTACACCCCGGCCATGGTAGTCACACAATGTCACCTACAATAATCTGCCACTAAATTGCCTTCTTTTGGGGCAATTTGAGACACCTGTGGACTTTCAGAAGTTGTTTTACCTTTGCAAAATTATGTCCACCTCCTGAAGAAGAAAGACCACCTATAAGTTTAAGGTTACATTAAAGATTCAGGGAACATATGTGGAATTCCAAGATTTCCCAAAAACTTCTTCCGTGGTTCTGTGAGCATCTCTGGATCTTTTCACATTTGTCTTCTTCATTCTTGTGATGGGGTGATGGTTTGATACTTTTTTAATTAATTAGTTTAGGAGGCAGCAGTAAGAGGATATACACCACATGATCAGATAAGCACAGTAAAGGTGGCTCAATGAGTATTTCAGCAGACAGAGCCCATTTCTAAGGGTAACACAAACCAGAATTTTAGAACAAAATTCCATACACAGTTTATGCAGAAACGCCAAGGTGCTGATATGCTGAGATACGCCTCATTTACTTCTTGTGTTTGCTGAATCCAGAGCTAGAATCACAAAATCATGGTCGTAATGGGGTTTGGAGGGGCTTCTGGAAGCCTACTGGTCCAGTCCTTACTCACAAAAGAGTCAGCTAGACAAGGCTGCCCTGCTGAAATTTTAATAACTTCAAGGATGGTGTTCTAGATTTCTGTTCTGACCACCCATTTTCTTTGTGTCTAATTTCCTGTATTCCAACATGTCCATGGTGTCTTGCATCTTTCCACTGTTCATCTCTGAGAACAGTCTTCATAGCTGGCAAGGAATTAGCTTTAGACTGCAGTAGGTCCCTTGGCCTGTCTTCTGTCTGAGCTTAACAAACTCACATCTCTCAGCTGATCCCCTCTGCCAAGTGCTCCATCCCCTGACCCACCCTGGCTGGCCTGTGCTGGACTTGTTCTGGGATGTCCCTGTCTTGTACTGGGGAGCCCAAAACTCACAGAGCTCCAGTTGTGCTCTCACAAGTGTTGAGCCCTACGTTGGTTGCCAAAAGATTGGAATTACTGCTGATGGGACGTGCCTTGGCTTGTGTGGCCCTGCTGCTGAACCAGATAGTGGCAACTGTGGCGTTTCACCCCAGAGACACCTTTGGCTAGCTGTGAGTCACAGATGAGCATGGCGAGGCAAGCCTGAGCATGCCGGAGCTGCGGTGAAGGCGGGATGGAGCTTACTCTTGTAGAGGGTCACTCCTCAGGCTTCCCTGTGCTGGAGAAGCTGTAAGGGGATGGTGAAGGAAGGAGTATGTTTTGCTGGAGGATTTTAATCCAGAGCTTTTATTCTAGCCCACAGCCCTCTGAATCTAGCAACAGCACCAACAGAACTCCCCAACTGTGTGGTATTCTCACCCTTTTAACCCAGGGAGAGGGGGTGGGAAGGAATACAGGGGCCACCAACCAGGTAGGGAGGGGAGGTCTCAAGGGAAAAAGGACACCTGGATGGACTAATGCCCCCTCCAGGGGTGGAGGGCATATTTTGAATCTGCCCAATCATTTGATGACCTCCTGGAATTCCAGGATTGATAGGCAGTACTCAGCAGGGGTCAGGGTGGGGAAGGGAGAGGTGATTGGCACACCTGGGGAAAGAAACTTCAGGTGAGGGATCCGGGGTTCTGAGGTAAACTATGACATCACACCACAACAGTGAAGAACTAGGCTCCTGGACCTCCTGGTTGCACTTCCACTAGCCCAGGGTGCTGTTGGTCTTCAGGGGCCCATTTCTGGGTCATGTTGAATTTGTCCACCAGGACTCAAAGGCTGTTTTTAGCAAAGCTGCTCCTTGATCAGTCATTCCTGTCCTGTATCTTGTGTTTTGGGCTGTCCCATCCCAGGTGCAGGTATTTGCTTTTGATTTTGTTGAACTTGGTGAGATTGTCTACCTTACTGATGTCCTTCTGAATGAAAGCCCTGCTCCCTACTGTATTTTACTGTTCTCTCCACTTTTGTGTCATCTGAAAACTTGCTGAGAGCACCTTCTGTCCTATAATCCAAGCAATTAATAAAAGTACTGGGCATTATTGGTTCCACTTCTGACTCCTGAAGAACTAGTTTTTCTGGTTAATGGCCACTAGATGGACTTTGAAGTCTGGAGATGAACCTTTTTCCGGCCAATTTTCAAGCCAATTTACTGTCTGTTTTTCTAATCTATATCTCTCTAATTTTGCTCTAAGACTGCTGGAAAATACATCACAGACCTTAATAAATCCAAGATAAACAGCATCCACAGTTCTCCCATCATCCATGCTACCAGTCATCCTAGCTGGTAGATGATAGGTAGAAGGCAGTCAGGTTGGTAAAGTATGATTCATTTCTGATAACTCTGTCTGGTTGTTCCCAGGCACCTTCTTGATATGCCTGGTAGGAACCAAAAATTTAAACTTTATTTTTAAGCCTTAGTTTTAGTGAGGTCTAAGAAACTGGTACCAAAGTTACAAAGTCTGGCTAAACACTGACAGAGCAAATCTACTGAGCTATTTCTGATTAGAACCATATTTTGCTTTGTGGTAGAAGGAGTCACATAACTACAGAGGTAACTGAAGGATTTGGCAACAACTCCAGAATAATTTTAGGCTCCTTATACACACACAGAGCCAAAGATATGCTATCAACTGATCTGAATAGATCACATTAGCTGAGATCTGGTACCTTGTATTCAAAGCTTACAATATTTGTACAGCTATTGAATTTTCTGAAGTGTAAGGATTGCAGATAATTTAACTTGTAATTGTAGTCCATTCTTAATCTTAACTGCTTTCTTAGGCTGTTATATTTAAATTCATATTCAAGAACTTCATGTTCCTTATATGAATGTTTCTTTTAATTAAACAGGATAAGTGTTTGCTACTGTGAGTTAAATTCTGAACCAAACAGAAATTGGATTGTGTTATCTCTGGGTGAATGTCTTTTGAGATAGCTCCTGTTTGTGCTGCCTCATTAAAGTTGTCTAGTACATATTTAGCTGCTAAAAAAAAAAAAAAAAAAAAAAGAAAAAAGATACCTTATAAGTATTCCACTTAAACCCATTTGGTAGGGTTTTCTCACCTTGTTTATAATTATCTGTACTTTTAAAATGTCAGTGTTATAAGGTTAACAAATCCTCCTTTCAGCAGCAAGTATATTTGAAGGAGACTGAGGGGAAGAAAAATCCTTCCTTTCGCTCTAAGTCGCTAAGGTGGCACAGGCTGCAGCTGCACCTTATCAAAAGTACTGAGACACCTTATTAATTCCTTCAGCTTTGGCACAGCATGACTTATGCTATGGATTGTATTCATGTGTAATCTATTTTTTAAAGCCAACTCACAAGACTTCAGTGGGATTTATTTCTGTATATATGATTGTTACCTAGGAAATGGCAGCAAATGGTCTCACTGTTCTTTCATGAGAACAGCGTGTGCAGTTAGGGAGTAATTGTTTAGTTTTACTATTGGAAAATGACTTTTTTTTTTTTTTTCGATTTTTGTTTCTTTTCTTTTTTTTTCCCCCAGTATATTTCTAGAATCTCTCTGAAGTAAAAATAATTCTGCTGCTACTTCTCTAAGCACCTCCAGGTAGAAAACATTAGAAAAAGGAAATGCAGCCATGAGGCATCTATATGTTTCAAAGGTGTGTTCATGTAAAGTGGAGTCATTCTGTCCTAGGCCTGCTCTATACCACACTCAAATCAGAGGTGGTAAAAAATCTTTATGTTCAGGTAGCCATGCAGCAGCCTCAATAAAACAAATCCATCTACTCTCTAATTTCCAGTGAATTAACAGGTGTTAAATTAACTAAACCTTGCCATGAGTACAAATCCTTACTTTTCCCTCCCTTTCTTTAGATGCCAGAAGAAGTATTTCAGAAGGAGAGTAATCCAGAACTGTGTGCCATGCACCTTCCTATCAGAAGTGCAGGTGGTGTTTCTTGGAGTTCCTTGGTGTTTGTTAAGCCTTGTTAGCTGGTGTGATGGTCTGCTCCTGTAGGAGGGTGAATTTTCCTTGTGTCCAAGGAACTAACAACATATCTCCTAGATCTGCTCATGCAGGTCTGTTAAAATTGGGACATTCTTTCTGTAAGTATCCATTATTAAAAATTTGGGATTGCAGTTTTTCATAAGTGGTTCCAGGTACAAAACCTTATAATTCCACCTGAAGAGTTCTGAAGAATCACCATTCTTTAGAAAGTGACATGGCTTTGCATGAACGACTCTGACTCACCTCAAGCTGAGTTTCAAATATAGCTCAAGAATATTAGGACCAGTCACTGTGAAAACTCTTTATTGTGGTGTAAAGGATTTTATGGAAGTGGTGATATATAGAAAGGCTGCTGTTGATGTAATATCCAGGAATAACACTGGCTTGACAAATCATTAGCAAAGCTCTAGTGTGGACAGCTCCTCTAATGAGCTGAAAATGAAAACACCTGGCCATTATTCATTAAGAGTTTCTCAATACATCAAATAAAGTTTTACTCAGATGCCTCACTAACTACAAGCTTGCTTTATGTGTGGTGGCAGAGGTCCTGTGGTCATTCTGCAGGCAGGGACATCACAACTGTGTAAGGCACATTTCCAGGTACTGCTAGAAGGATGGAGGCCGGACAATCAGATTAAAACCACAAACAAAAGTGGGTAGCTGCTAATGAAGCAACTTGGTGAAGTACTCTGTGTAAATTTATTTAAATACTTCGTCTCCATCTCTGGTTTGGTTTTTTTTTGTTTTTTTTTTTTTGTTTTGTTTTGTTTTTGTTTTTTTTTTTTAGATGGATAAAGTGACATAGATGTAGAGGAACTTTTGCTAGCTACTATAAATACCCATTGTGAACATCTTTATGTGTGACTTGTATTTATACTCTTCTCTATTACATATCCTCCCTGTGCTTTTCTCCACTGCAATCCTTACAATGCCTCCAGCATGCTCTGTGTCACTTCTGTTGAAGGAAATGTGTTGAGTGTGGACTTCCAGTGAGTTCTCAGAGTACAGATCCTGCTTCCCTGACACAGGGCAGACTTGCTCCTGGCTTCCCTAAAAGCACCAATGGGTCCTTCCCAACTCAGAATGTTCTGTGGTTCTGGGATTCTGATAAAGCTTTCATTGCCTCAAACAATATCCCCAGGCAGTTTTGTTTTTTAAGGGCACATTTTCTTTTCAACAGCTTTTTTGGTTTTGCTTTTGCCATGCAGTTGCTGGGATAAAATTACATTCTCAAGACACTTATTTGGATCTATAGAAGCCAGATCCAACCTTATACACTCTCTCAAAATGCTGAACAAACACCACTGCCTGAAGGAAATGCACTTGTTTGCTTTTTTCTCCTTGTAATTCCCAAATGGGGGAGATGATATTAAAGGACTGCAACCAGTGACTGTGAACACAATAAAGTAAACTCAGCTTTGTCCAGCTTCCTTTTTTCCTTAACTGTCCTATTAAAATAGCAGCTTTCTCTGCCTCATTCTGTTAAAAAAATAATTATTTTCTTGCATGCCCTTGAATATTAGGTTATTACAGTTATCCTGTGAAATGTATACACTTAACGGGACTTCAGGGAGGATGAGGAAATGTATTATGGAATTATGGTGTAGGTTTTTTTGTCTTGTCTGATAAGGTGACTTGCTTGTCCCTAATGAATGTTTGTTCATTAATTATGTTAGAATTATGACTTATTATAAATTAATGCATCATAGTGAATCATCTTGATCTTTACTATGTAAGAGTTTTTTGGTTTATGGGTGATTTATGACGACTTCTCAGGGTTTTCTATGCAGTACAGTTCACTTAATTGGAAGGGTTACAAATCTCTCAGTCTGCTACAGTGCAGTGTGGTGCCTCTAGTAGTTAAGTTGCATTTCAGCATATAAAAATCAATTGATAGCTAATACTGGCTTTGCCTGCAAGTTGGAGTACTCTGCAGGTACAGAGTGCTATTATAAAATATAATTCTGGTTGTGTGGATCCCCATTTGTCTGAGTCATTCTCTTTCTCTTGCTCTGTTGTGGCCATTAAAGAAATCAATCCTAATTCAGGGTAGATCCTAAAGCATCCTGTGAAAAGCTTTTTTCAACTGCCTCTTAAAACAGAAGGTGATATGCAGCATACCAACACAATGGTGTCCTCCAAGCCAGTGATATTTGTTATGATCACCAAATAGGTATTTTTTTCCTTCCATTGATGTATGTTGGTTTTTCTGCACTTAAAACACAACAATAATGAAAAAAAGATCCCCCCCAAAATACATTTTCTTTGGGAATCCCTTTTTTAACACTGATTACCTTTGATTTTTATCCAGAAATTCTTGCAAAATTCACTGTATTAGATTATCAGTCTTGCCTTTCTTTTTCAAGGCTTAATGGGCAATGACTTAAAGAGCTTCTCTATCCATAATTAAGGATACCTGCTTCAACTCCCCAAATATTGCTTTCAAATTAGTGATTTCCCCATTTTATTCTAATTTTCCTTTATGCTGTGCAAGGTAACCCATGAAGTTTTGATTCATTGGTTTAACTACTTTTCTGTAGTGAGTCATAGCTTCTGTCTGGATGGTTCAACTCTCCAGATACTTTCAGTTTATTATTGTCCTATATGACAGTTTTGGGGGTTGATGATGTTTCGCTTTAAACAAATTCCATAAAGGAATTTTATTGGCATCCTAACTTGTTTGGGTTTGGGTTTTGTTCGGTTTTTTTTATGCAGCACACCAAGTATTTGAGAGCTGATTTGGAGCTCCTTGAAGGTTTCTGACAAGGTGCAGGAGTGCCTTGTGCTACAGCAAGAAAGCCTGGGCTGCAAACAGATGCAATCCCTGCCTGTTTTGAGCATGTCATACTCATTTATTTTTCTCTCATGTGAGAGCTTAGCTCTGCTTTCTCTTCTGTCCTTCCATTTTGGGTTGCTTTAGGGATACAATTCCCTGCAATTCAGACACTAACAGTTGTTAACAGCCTTCACCCCCACACACAGAGTCCCCTGAATGGTTAGTTGGAAAAGAAGGCCCAAACAACAGTATTAATGCATCCCCCAGAAATATCTGTCCACAGTCTTAAAAGACACATGATTAATATGGGAAGTTATGGATACAGTGTTAGAATGTATCCCAAAAAAATTTTTGATCCCTGTCTGGCATTACTGGATTGTTTCAGCTAATTGGTTAGTGAAAAATTTATATGGAAAAGTCTGCATACATGTACAAAATCAGATTTTATTAATCCAGGAAAAAGACAACTCTGAGCAAGAAAGGGTTCCCTTGGGTCAAAAAAACCCCAAAAACCAGCAAGCTTGAAATATGGTGGGAACAACACTTTTACTAATTCCTTGTGTAAATAATTTCTCCTCTCTCTGTGTCTTTTTATTCTTCCTATCTTTGTCTTGACTTTTTAGGTTATAAATTTATCATGAAAAAGATGTGATTTTTTTTTAATATGTTTACATAACCTATCACAAGGAAATGGTGCTCTGGAAGGGTGACCAGAGTCAATCCATGAAATCCTCTTTGCCATTTTTTTTCCCATGAACAGGAGCTGATTCTGCATGTCTGCATCTAGGGCCGGGTGGGCATATAAAATGTTTGACTCTTGTTATAATCTGTCTCTTTTCAACAACTTTGGGAACCCTTCAGCAAACATTCCTAAATATGTTCCACTTTTTTCCACTTTTTTTTGCACCCCCATGTGAATTCATCTGAATGGCCTCTGAGGTAAGAGCAGAAACAAGATGTCATACTTAGCCACGCCTTGCTTGACCACCTGAGCCATGGAAAGAAACTGCCACAAACATACAAATGCAAAATGTGTGAGCTCAGGCAAATTCCTTACTTGCCATTCTGTAGCAGGAAAGTCTCTTGGATTTCTCATTTTACTGTCCTGTACCTGTGTTACACGATTAAAAAAATGCAAAGTCTATGTTTTGAGATTTTTTTGTTTTGTCTTGAAGCAAATGATACAATAGAAGCAGTGTTGTCCATTTTTAAGGATTTTTAAATCTCATATGAATTCTAGGTATGGGAGGCTAAGTGCTATATCTGAGTACATAGGGAATAATTGGTCATACAAGAAACCATGTCTTATCTATGGTTAAAACTCTCCATAATTCTTAATGATATTAAATTCTTCCAATTTAACTTAAAAAAGGAATGATTTGTATTGGAGAATGTGTATCCTTTGCTATTCTGTCTTCAGCCTCAGCATTATGGGGCAAAGCATTAAAAAATTAAAATTAACTTTTGTTTTGAGATTATCCATTATTCTTCTACAACAAAATAAATGTTAAATGGGATATCTCTACTCTATCTTACTTATTACCCTGAAATACAAATATGACATGAAGAAACAAGGAAAGATACTGCTATTAACTCTTTTTTGTTCTTGACTGCAGGAAAATGCATTTCATCTTGAATGGGAGAGTAAAGGCCTTCTAAAAGTATCTTCAAGGATCATTGCCAGTAGACGTTAATTTGCAGATGTTGTTTACAGCTTTGGAAGTAGGCAGTAACTTCATTTCTTACTGTTTATCTGTTGAAAACAGCCCTCTGTTGTCAGCACTGTTTGCAGCACAAATCCAAAACACAACCCCATACTGGCTACTGTAAAGAAAATTAACTCCATCCCAGCAACAACCAGAACATTATCTCAATCAGGAATTAATTGCTACGCTATTCCTTCTCAGGGAAGAAATGTGTTGAGTCACTGTTAAATAATTCTCTTAGGCCTAAAACCATCCAAGCCGAATTTTATCTGTTGCAGATACTTCACTTTTATTCACCTGCTCTGATTATGTCATTAGGGGTCCAAAACAAGAGCAAGACTGGCGACCCAGAGGATGAAGGACAAGAGAGAATTTCCCCCCATCTTTACATTAGACTTCTGTCACAGCACTGAACTATTCAGATTATAACATGCAAAGTTCCTTTATTTAGTAACAAAAGACATTTCAGTTTTACCCTTCCCCAATCATTGCATTTTTCAAACAATTACTGTTGGCTATTGTTGGTACAGAGATTGGATTTATTACAAATCTTAAAAAATCACTAGTGAATTTTGGAAGTTTGCCTAACATGATTTAGATATTGACATGGATTTGATGTGGGACTATTACACACATTATTCCAAAAGTGACACATTATTCCAAAGCTAGGAATCTGTGGCTTGGGATCTGACTTGGTACAAGATTTGTTCTCACCTGCTAGGCACACAGCTTTCTTGTAGCCAGGCCAACATAATAGCAGCAGTAATGTTGGCTGGATCTGGGGTGACCAAATATTGTGAAGAAAGGCAAGAGAAGCAGCAGGTGACATTGTGAGAGCTCATGTGACAGGCCTGAGACTGCCAACTTCTGCAGGACCCCAACAAGCATCACCGTGAGGTGCTGTCACCTGGGACCTGCTGTTGCTGTGTCCCAGGATGTCTCCCTAATTCCCTGCTTCTTGTCTGCCTGAGCATGTCTGGAGGCAAAAATGTCAAACTTATTGCCTTTGAACATCACCTGTTCCCCATGGGAGTGTGGTTACTTTGACTTCATGCAAATGGAGAAAAAATTGATAGTTTGGCTGCTGCAGCAGTGCTGCTTTTCACCCTAAAATGTGTAGTGTAAGTGCCATGAAGTGGTGCCAATTCCCACCGTAACTTCCTTGCCTTATCTATCATTTGCATGTCTTTGCATGTCTGCAAGGGCCACTGACTGATGCCAGGTTTTGGATAGCAGATGTCCTTGTGTTTAGCTTTCTGTTGAACAAAATACCTGCCAGTGCAACCTAGAGATGTTTGCTTCTGTAATTTAAATGCACTAAATATGGCATGGAGTCTACCTTAGCACCAACAATTTGATGTTTTCTTTACGAGACTCTTAAAAAGGTGATTAACACATGAACTTTGTTAGGAAGACCAGCAGAAAATCAGACTGCATTTTGATTTTTCCCGCTCTATATCAGTTACACAATGGTTTTTTTGGCAACTAATGGCAGAGACGTAGCTGGGGTCCATGATTCATATCATAGTTGCTCTTTAATTTGATAGCTGTTCGGGGGGCTTCCCTGATGGCATTTTTTTCTGCGGTGTCACTATGTTGATATGAAGGATGATGATAAGGAGGAGTACTTTCTCCCCTGTCCCCTTTCAATGGAGTTTGTTTTAATATGCTTCAATTTGCTACACCTCCATTTCTAATGCAGTGTTTTGGGAAATGAGCATAGTTCATTTTTTTTTGCAATAGGAAATCACCACGACTTTGATTTGGAAAGTTGTTACATCGTCAAAAGACACTTGCTTTCAGAATTGTCAGGCTTTGGTACAAATCAGCTACCTTTTTGAAACAAGAAATATATGTGGAGCTCATGTTTGGGAAAGAAAATTAGCCTTGATGTTTACTTATTACCTACTCTTCTCCAGAATTATGTTTTGCTCATAGCACTTAGCATAATTTTTTTCATGTTTATTAAAAATATCCCTTTGTTAGAAAAATAAACTATTATTTATCATTGTATTGACAAAGGTGTAAGTACTTAATTGCCAACTAGTTGATTCCAGTGCTAGTTGTGCTTTTGAAATAAATGTCATGTTTTAATAAATTAATTGAGCTTTTAATGAACAAAAGTTCTCCTGAGCTTCATTTAAATGTGAAGTAATGTTTCTCAAGGGGCCCATTCTCAAGCAATACCTACTAAAGTTGAATTTATGCTCAATGAAGACTTTTAGTTCTGCAATATTTTCATAAAGAAATCTCAGGAAATAAAAAATTCTATATGGGAATTGCTCCAATTAACTGACTAAAATCCATTGACTGGCTCCAGGGTGCCCATTTTTCCATATTACAAACAAGATCTTATTTTCCCAACTTAGCCTATAATTTGGCATAGGTGAAAAGCTTTAATTGCTCCATCAATTTTACTGTTTGCTTTAGGTATTTCTTGCCTCTTAGGTTTTGTAATTTTTAAATTTCTCATTCTTGTAAAGATTTAGGAATCTCTGTCCCAATGGCTTTTAAGTAAAACATGTTTGAAAGCAATGCAGCTGAAAAGCACCTTTTTGGTTCTATGCAATTAAGCTCACTTAGCACATTCATGTATTGCTGAAAGTTTCCCTGACTTCTGTGGATATTTTTCTTTTCTTTTCTCCTTTTTACACAACAGTGAAGTTCCAGTGTCTCTTAGAAAAGTATCATCATATCAGTCACCTACAAACAGTTTCTGAATATTTTTTTGGCCAGTTGTAGCTCTGAAATCAGATATTGTTTGAGGTGGTGGAAGCAGGAGTTATGGTAACCAGTGCTGAATAAATGAAGACATAAGATTGTGCCTTAAGTTATCAAAATCCCACAACTATTTCCCACCAAATAAAAACTTCAATACAATTACTGTGAGCTCTGGAGAAAATATTTATAAATATTTTTGTTTAACTCCAAAGGAAATGGCTAGATTAATGCCTCTATGCTAAATTTAAGAAAAGACTGATTAAGAATGGACCTTGTTAAGATTTAACTAAAGATCTGTCCCATTATTTGAACAGATTAAAGAAACAATGTTGTTGAAGCTAAAGGAAGAAGTCTGTAAATCTGTTTCTCCAGAAGAAAGAAAAAACAGTTAAGCATTTTGAAGTTAGAAGTTTCATATTCCGTGCTGTTCGAATGAATATTTGCTTGAATATTTGGTTCATCTGAGAACCCAGCTTCCAAGCATTAGGGAGGCCTCTGAGTCAGAACGTGTGAAGCTTTACTGATGTCCAAGATAAAAGAGAGTAGCTCCACAAGCAAACTTCACAATGTGAGCTAGAGCGTGCTCCTGGGTTTTCATTTAACCAGCAGTGGTGAACTGATCCTGCTCCCCTCCCTCACCTCTGACAGTAATTTCACAGCTACCAAAACCCATCTCGTAGATGGAGGGAAAGGTACTTGACCATTGGCTCCCTGACCACAGATTAAAAAGAAATTCCTGTGAATACATGAGTGAGCCTTTCTTTCTGTTCTGCTGCAATACAGTCATCCAGCAGAAGTAAACCCTGGGCAGAAATCTCATCCTGGCAATATTCCTCCTTTTCATGTATCTTGCCCTGCTGTGAACTCCCTCCTGGTCTCAGTGCTACTGGTGCTCAGGGATGCTGGTGTTCTACTTGAGATGTTATGGGACAAACTTGTTTCTCCGCGTGACAGTGGTATGCTGTGAGATTTATGCATTCCCTCTGGGTAAAGGTTTAACTCATACAACAGATTTGATTACACAATCCATCATTAATTTAGAAGTGAGGCTCCACTCCACTACTGAGGGCAAAAAAAAGGAAGGAGGTTTGGTATATTCCACCCATTTATTCCAGCTGAGAATTTCACCAGAAAACTCCTGAAGTGACCTGGTTGTCTGGGTTGATTTGAGAAGATGGTGGTGTTTCTTTGTTAGATTTGACACTTTCCAGCTTGTGATGGGAGGGACATCCTCTACTGTTGTGCTGCATTATTGCATGCCAACAGTTTCTCAAACTCTTTTTCACTTCAAGTTAACCCTGTACAAATATATTAAGGAATACCTAGAATGCTCTTCATGCTAAGTGCACATCCACCATGATACCAGAAGGGTTTGAAATTATATCCCTTCCATAATGCTGTTGAGAACAGGTACTGAGGCTGTGAAATAACTGTGGTAATTCATAAGTGTCTGTGAAATGAAAAATCACAGAGTAGAGAGAGAATATCTCAAGTACTCAGCATTTGCTGTAGTGCTTTTTATTATCCTCAAAGGCAGGCTAAGGATAATTTCAACCAGCATAATTTTCACACACAAAACATTAATAAAAATTGGCTCCTTGTTTTGTGTTTTACTAAAAGCAGCTACTACTTCCCCTTATCCCTTCCAGTAATTGTATTAAGAAAGTTAATATTTGACTCTAGCAGTAACCAGAAGAATTTAAAATGGCTTCAAGACCTCATTTATGAAATTCTTAGTTGCCCTGGAGATTCTGAAACAGCCACTGAAACTGCTGACCTGAAGGCTGTGTTTATAGTTTGTGTTTTTGAACCACCTGGGCTAATTATCTCTGGTAGAGGGCAAGGCTAATGTAGACGCTCTGCCTCCAGTACTCAATCCATGATATACAGAGGCAGCTAAAGATCACACTCAGGACATCTTAAAGACAAGTGTGAGATCACAAAAAGAGAGGTACTTCCAACCCCCTCTTGCATATTCTTACTGCAATCACTCAGGGTTCATCTGACTTATTTTAGAGCTTTACAAAATAGATCATCTTTCTAGTGAAAAGAAATAAATGACAATTTTGGGGGCCAATTGCTGTCATTTTCTTCAGGCTCTTACTTGAGAACTCATGCCCTAAAGCTCAGCTGTAAAGCTCTACATTTAATTTGATGCATCCCACCTGTGAACACCTAACTACTGAGTGAGTCACCCGTCACTGCACAGCTTCTGAGGCAGCTCATTAACCCTGAGTGTAGCCCTGCTCACATCTGTCCCACGTGTTGCTGCTCCAAGCCCAGTAAATATCTGTCAGGACATAGACAGCTTTCACTTTCACACAATAGGTTTTCTGGAAACCCATATAAAAAGGTTTAACTGAGTAAATACCACTTAGTGATGCTTTGTGTTACCTGTTTGTGGATGTGCAGGCTGTCACTTTATGAGACTTATCATGTCACTGGACAGAAGCTTTTGGAAGACGACAGCACAGAAAAGGTCCTTTACGTGTGCAAATATATTGAAATGAGTTATCCTCTCTCTCCAGACAGCAGGAAGAAAACAGTTTCTCCTGTAACAGGGCTAAGTTATTTTGTGAGCTGCTCTGCAGTATGTAGGGAACAGCTGTGTGAGTCACTGGTGCCTCTGCAGATGTGAATGAAGCAGGGGAGCTTTTCTCTGTAGAATTACAGCTATTTTTTTTCTTCAAATTACATAAAATACAGTGAACCTTTACGTAGCTCTCCAGAGCTGTCTGAGAGAGGATTCTGCAACATAGATTCTTCTTTCTGTTCCTTGAGTGCCTACTCATGTTCAGAAGAAACCATTCAGAGTTATTCCCTTTGAAAAAAGTAATTGTATTTAATGTGCATGCCTGAATCATAGAATATCCTGAGTTGGAAGTGACTTACAAGGATTACTGAGTCCAAGTCCTGGCCCTGAACAAGACCATCCCCAAGAGTCCAAGCATTTCCTGAACTCTCAGGTTTGGTTCTGTGACCATTTCCCTGGGGAGCCTGTTCCATGCCCAACTACCTTCTGGGGGAAGAACCTTTTCCTAATATCCAACCTAAACCTCCCTGACACAACTTCAGGCCATTCCCTCGGGTCCTGTCACTGTCACCACAGAGCAGAGATCAGTGCCTGCCCCTCCTGTTCCCCTCACAAGGAAGCTGCAACTCCGGTGAGGTCTCCCCTCAGTCTCCTCCAGGCTGAACAGACCAAGTGCCCTCAGCCCCTCCTCACATGGCTTCCCCTCAAGGCCCTAAGGCCCTTCACCATCCTCGTTGCCCTCATCTGGATGCTCTCTAAGGCTAATATCTTTCTTATATTGTGGAGACCAAAACTGCACACAGTGCTGGAGGTGAGGCCGCCCCATCCTGCTCTATCTCCTTAAGGCTGCCATGACCCCCACAAGGAGCATTGCAGGACACACTCACCCTGGAGTCCTTTCAGCTGGCTGTAAGGAAAACAGTAAATAGGTTCATACTTCAATATATGAAGTTCTTCGAACTATTTCACTTCTTCACATCCTGATTATCTTGGATTGTGGAATTGGCTGGTTTTCTTAAAGAGGAAAAGCATGATTTCCCTATCTTTTTTTTTTTTTTTCAGGCATACTGTGAAAGGTAACTATTTATTATTCTCCCAAAGAAAAACCACCGTTTAATAAGTTACTCCCTGAATAATTCCCCTGCATTTACACATCTTTAGGTGGGATGAAAAGAGTAAGCTTATATATAGCTCACCTTTGAGGCCATGTGCAGTACTAAAATAATTATAGTCAGCAACTGTGGTAGCAGTTATGGATCAGAATTCTGTGCCATCAGAAAGCTCTGGTCTTGCATCCAGGCTTGTTCATCTTTCATGTGCACTGCTACTTCCTTGCTGACTTTTGAACAAAATCTTACTGACCAAATCAAGACTTCTGGCTGAGATTAGTGGTCATCAAGCTGGGACTTTCATTTTGGCACTGGCTCACTTACCCTTCTCTAACAGTAGACTTAAATTTATTTTAATATAGAAAAATTAAGTTGTGTCTACCTGAAGAAGAAATGCAGGGAATACAAAAATTAGCAAGGAATTGTGTTTTTATGTTTTGCCTTCATTTTCCCAGTTCACCATTGAAAGTTTGTTCACAGCCACAAGAAGAAACACATTTTGGTGAAAGATAAGGCAAATGAGAGCTTTCCTTTACAATTTTCCTTATAATCTTTTGGCAGAATTTCACTTCAGAAAAAAATTAGATTTAAAAAAAAGGAATAAAAAGTAAACATTAAGAGGCTTCATTAATGTTATCTATGCTGCACTGTGTGACCATTTCCCTTCTATTTTTGACACACATTTGAATTATGCTCAAGAATATGAAAGCAACATACTCAGGATTTGCTTAATGAGAAGAATGGATTTGGAACTATCCTGGTTGCATAAAAACTGAATTTATGGGTCACACCTGAGTCTTTTTGTTGTTTGTTACTGTGTGGTTTGGGGGGATGTTTGGTTTTTCTTTTTGTTTGTTTCTTTGGTTGTTGGGGGGTTGGTTGGGTTTTTTTTTTGGTTTTGGGTTTGTTTTTTGTTTTTTGTTTTTTTTTTCTTTTGTTTGAGATGATGTGAGTGTGCTTCAGGCTGGATCCATTGAACAGAACTGAAACCTGTGGGGTTGGTTTGCTTTTTCCTGAAACTATTTTTACACATGAGCTCTTTCTATTTATCTATATAGTTTTCTTTTCTTCCCTTGGCATTTCCTCTATCATCTAATAAAACTAGCTTACAAGGAGAAAGGAAACTGTTTTTTCCTGTCACAGAACAGATCAGATGGATGAATTAATAGATGGTTCTGATAATATTTCCGTTGAACAGGCTGAAATGAGAAGCAGCAGTATTTTTAAGTTGTAAGCACTCATCTGTGAGCCACAAATTTAATTTTTTTTCCAGTTTTTAAGGTGTTTTTAATTGAAACTGAAGTGCAATGTGGCAATACTCTGACTGCAGTTATTCTCTCAAGGTCCTACTGTAATCTTTGAGCTTCATTTTTTTTCAGGTCTTATGGAGCCTTGGGAAATACACAGTTATTCACTTGCTGAGGGAAACAGGGAGGATGTTTAATATTTTGCTTTGTTTATACAGTGCCATTTGAAACATTTCAGGGCTTTGATTAAACTAGAGGAAATGACTTTATAACTAGAGTTTCTGAAGGCAATATGTTCTGGGACATGTACTCGAGACTTTCTCTGCCTCCAACAATTTTGTAAATAACTTTAATATTGTTGTGAATGCCATGGCTGTGTATCAGCAATGTCTAGAACATTGTTTGGGGGAAGGAAACGGAAGGAATGTGAGAACATTGTGTTCAAGCTCCTGACAAAAAATATGAATTTATCCTTTTAATGGATAGCTTTTGTTTCTTCAAAGTAAAGAAACAATAAAATAGAAGTCTTCTCTTATAAAATTCCTTTTTAGGTAGAAAACTCTGTCGATGCATAAATCTTGGATTTCTCACTGAATCTTGTTTAAATGAAAGCCATATCTGAAGTTCCTGAATTAATTCCACTTGCACTGAAATGTTAGCACAGCTTAGATTAAGACATATTAAAAACCTTGCACTTCATTAAGAAATTATTAATAGAATTACTATAGCTGGTCATCTTGAAGAAACACATTGTATTATTTTTATCAGCAGAATGTGACCATTTTAAAAATAACACTCAATCTGAAACAAAAGACACCTGGAATAAGCATGATTAAAAATTTAATGCAAAGATTGGCAAATTAATAGGATGAGTGGGATGGTTTTTCCTAATGATTGCCTCATTGACAAAGAGTTAATGGCATTGATGCTGCTCAGGGGGACCCAGCTTGGGATGCCATTGGCTCTCCCTCTGCCCAGGTGTTACCAGCAGCAGTAGTGGCAGAGCTGTGCTGGCAGAGGGGTCCCAGGAGCTCACAGATGGAGCTGGCTGGACTCTCAGGATGCTGCAGGCGCTGCCTCCTTGCTGCTGCCTGGGTGCCAAACCCTCCCTGGCCCTGCAACACTCCCGGGAGCTGGAGCAGCTGCAGAACTGGCTGTGCTGGCCTGAGCTAGTGCCTTCCTGGCAGCCAGAGAGGGAAGAGGGAAGGGAGTGGAAAGAGGGGGTGGGAACAGCTAAATGTAGAGAGGATGATGGGTCATAACCAAATCCTGCTGGCACACCATGGACTGCCTGTGCCAGCCTTTACTTGGAAGGTCTGAGGGAGCTGCTGCAGTTTCTTCACCAGGATTTTGGTAGTTTTAAATGCCACTAAACTCTACTAAATGCTGCAATTCCCAGTTAGCCATCCTAGACAAACTGTTTGATTTAGCAGCTGGAAACCAAGGACAGTTGCTTGAGTTCAAGTGATTTGGGAGAGAAAGGAGAACCACATGACTGCAAATAATACCAAGAGATTGTCAAGCAGCAAAAGCTCTGAATTTTGATGCAGAGATAATCCGCAGTGCTTGAAGTCCAAGCAGTAGCTACCTATGTGATTTTCTCAGAGGCCTTTGAAACATCTGGAACATTAAAATCAGAAGAAAAATTGGTTCAGAATTGTTTGGTCCTTTTTTTTTTCCAAAGTTTTCCAAGCTTTTTGCTTGAATTGAGACCTATAAAACAGCCTGAGCTTAAATTTTGGATTCTGCATGGAATACTGTATCAAAATACATAGCACAAATAAGGCTGGTATGCACAGGCCAGGAGTGTATTGCATTGTGTTCAAAACAAAGCACAAAGAATTCAGGGATGCTTGGGTAGATGCTGTGTGAATGACCAACATTAAATCAGTCTTGGCATATTCCAAACATTTGGTGTGATGAGCTGGTTACTGGCTACAACCAGAAAAAGAAAAGGGAGTCTATAATGAAACTAACATTTCTGTTTTAAAGTATAGTTGTTGTCATGGCGACTTCTGTAATGGACACATTTAATCCTAAAATTCAGCACTGCATCTGAACTGACTTGAACAGTAAACAGATATCCAAACCATTTAAATAACTGTGAAAAGTTCATCCTTCCCAGCTTAGATGGAAGGGGTGTGTGTCCCTAAACTGATGATGAAGGGTATTGATTACCTTGAGACACTATAAATTTTTAAGCTATTTATTTGGTTTCATATGCCAAAAAAAAAAAAAAAATATTAGAATGGCATAAATTATATTATAAGGAAAATAAAAGGCTGAAACAGAAATCTTTGAAAACAGTTTTTTGCAAGCCCAAGGTTTGTGCACTAAACTGTGATTTAACATGCTTCTGTTTACCAGGCTTTTTGAGCATGGAGTCACAAGATAACTGATCTGTCTCTGGTTTGAGCCCTGAGCCATTTCTATTTTACTTAAGGTTCATTTTTGCCTTGTTTTAATCCTCTGTCTGCTTGTACCAGAATGGAAAAATGAGATGACACCCTGCCAGTTTCTAGGACAAGTAAGAATAATACTATTTCTGGGGATGGTGTGTCTCATCGTAGGTTCATTATTCTTTCTAAATTATTATGACTTAAAGCATAAATCTGATAAGTTTTATATCCCATTAAGCAAGCCTTGAATTTCATTTTACAGAGTCTGAAACTTTGGGGATTTTTTTCTTGATCCTGCTATGCTTTGGAAGGAGAAGTTTTATAATGTTGTGACTGAGTTATTTTATTTGCATTAGGTATGTCAGATTTCTCCTTTATTGTTTATGCTTCAGATAAAACAGAGGCAAGATGACTTAACCCTTAAATTTCCTGAAAAGTTTCTCCTGTCAAAGAGAGCTCAACACACAATAGAACTTTAAGATCCTCCCTTTGGAGATCACAGAGTGTGAAAGGAATTAAAACAATACAGGCATTGATTTACACTGCTTTTAAATTTGATAAATTAATCTTTTTTCCATTCTGTGGACTGATGCTGTGAACATACCACATGCCTGTGGGGTTCATCGAGGGAGGGCATTAAAAGTTCATTTTGCTGCTTGATCTCAGTATAAAACAAGGGCTACTCTGGAAAGCTGTGCTACTCTGAGAGCTTGATCCCAGCTCAACTCCATGCCTCTAGTGCAGGAATTCAGAGGAACCTCTTTGTTCTCAGAGCTAAGCCTCCTAATCCTGAGAGACCTGCACGGGCTGGGAGGTGGGCCAGCAATTACAGCATCAGGATAACAAGGGCAAGTGGCAGTTCCTACACTGGATGACACAAGCCAAGCCCAGCACAGGACCTGTGTGCCTGGAGAGCCTTTCTGAGAGGGACCTGGGGGCCCTGGTACACAACAAGGGAACCCTGAGGCAGCAGAGCAGGGCTGCAACAGTGAGGAAAATCAGATCCTGGACTGCACCCGCAGGAGAACAGCTGGCTGAGATAGAGACAGGAGCATCCCACCCTGCTCAGCACCTGTCAGGCTGCCCCTGCAGTGCTGTGTCCACTTCTGGTCCCCACAATTCAGAAAGAGGTGGATAGATTGGAAAGGGTCCAAAGGCAGGCTGGAGCACCTGCCTTGAGACTAATGAGTGAAGGCAAAAGGTCTCTTCACTTTGGAGAAGTGAAGCTTCTCAGGGCACCTTATCACAGTTTCCCAGTACTTTAAGGTCATCTACAAGGAAAACTGAGGCTTTCCTTCACCTTAAGTCACATGGAGAAGACAAGGGGGAGTGGATGCAAATTGAACCCACTGAGGAGAGGTTTCATCTCAATAGAACAGAATTTTTTTACACTGACGACAATCATTCAGAATAACCCCATAGAACATGGTGGAGTTTTTTAAGGGACAAATTAACAAGGTGATAGATAATCTCACTAGGCTCACTTTTCCACAAAATGCCGGACCAGATATCTTTTGAGGTCACTTTCAGTGCATGTTATTCTACGATTCTTTAATTCAATCCTTTCAAAAACAAGCAAACTCACACGTTCAGGGTGTCCTGACCGCTGTAGTTAATCATACTTGATTGCAGTGAACCACTTCCTTATGCCCCAGTGTGCTAGGAAATACTTGCAAAGTGGAGTTATGCTAACTAAAGAATCAATGAAGTGCTTGAGATATAAGAAAGGTAAAGGAAGCATCTAAAATTGAGATAAGCAATGAACTAATCACTCATGTGGACATTAGAGGTACTGTTCCTATTTATTTCCTAATTTTTTAGTATAGGAGAATTCACCCTTTTCATGAATTAAATTGCCTGTGGAAGCAGAATGAGCCTGGAGCTGCCTGTGGCTCAGAGAGGGCTGCAGGGCACACGAGAGCTGTGGCTGGCACTGGAGGAGGCTCAGTAAGGAAACCCATTTAGTGCACATTTTAGAGCAGGAGAAAGAGCAGGGCAGCAGTGCCTGTGGCAGGCCAGGGAGCCTTTCAGCTACATTAGCCCCAGTATTTGGAGTTGCCAGGAGCCTGTGTGCCTGCACCCCTGGTGCTGGGGGCTGCTGGCTGATGGGGGGACAGTGTAAGGAGGGCAGCTCTAAGGGAAAGGGCTGCAGCCACTGTCACAGGAGCATGAGCTGGGGGCAGGGGTGAGGCGTGCCTAAAGCAGCCACTGCAGCCCAAACTCGCAGCTCCCAGCTGAATGGAGGTGGCCTGGCTGGAAGAGAGGGGAGCTGTGAGGTGTGGCGGCATGTTCCCTTCATGCTTGTGGAACAGAAGAGCGTCTCTGTGGGGAAAGGCACCGAGCAAAGTCCTGCCTTGGAAACACAAGAAGATGTGTTCCTTGCAAAAGATAAATATACTGGGGTTTTTCCCTTTGATCACACAATGTTCAGTTATCATGGAATGAACATTTTTTTCCCTTTTCTCACATGTGGCTTCCTCTTGGTATTACATATCTCTCCCTTGTGGTGTCCCTACCCTTGTGGATAGCCTTTCAGAAGAAAATTTAAGTCAGAAGTTAGAACCAATGTTTTCTATTCAATATAAATATTTAGGTTATAGCTCTATCTTCCCTCCAATTCTTTGTCTAAACACTGTTCAACTCATGCATGACTCTTACTGATAAAATTTCTCATAGACCCATTTGTGGTGAATTCTATATTCTTTGTGTTGGAAGTGATGCCATTGCTTAAGCTGCTTAAAAACTGACATTTGCTAATTTTAGAACATGATAGATAAACTCAAGTTCAAGTTTTTACATCAATGTATTTGCAAAGAAGCTGTGGAAGGTGGGGCTGATTTACTTCCACATTGAGAAAAGATGCAGTAATGAAAACTGACTGCCAGGTACTGAGAATATTCATATCTTGTGCTTTGGGAGGCTGGCTTTAAAATGCATCTTAGTTATTGCAAACTTGCTGAATAACAAGTGGCCAGAGATAGCAGTGGAATTTTTCAGTTGTAATCAGAATAATTTATCCATTAAATTTTCTTAAAATGAATATAAAAGTGGGGACCTAAAGTATATGTAAAATATAACCATAAAAATGCCTTTATTGTTTAAGAGTCTGAACATTAGATGTCCCCATAAAGCATTCAATTCAATCCAATATTTTCCTGTCTTCTATTTTAAACAAAAAACCCTATAAAATTAAATATCTACCAGTAATATCTTCTATTGTGACTATATATTGGACTTAAAACAGACAATAGTTTACCAAAGCACTACTGTTTATCAAAATAATGTCTTAGAGTGAAGTCTGGGAATTGCAGATACCATATATTATTATTAGTCTTGTTTTTGAATATTCTTTGCCAAGTGAATTTACTAAATGCCCACTATCCCTGGTGCACACTGAAATCCCCTAATAAGATGAAATTATTTTTGCATTACTTACTTCATATCCATTGAGCACTTTAAAAATGATCAAGAGACTGCTTTTAAATTTGCAAGCTATTTAAATAGCAAGTATGTAGGGCAATATCCTTTCCACTGAATCAGTTCCATTACTTTGCTTAGGCAGCGTAAAAGAGTCAGCCTCTGGCAGCATCTGTCCAGCTGGGAGTATTCCTGATGAAAGGAGAATTTCAACTGGAATGCACTTTGTTTACCCACCTTCTTTACCAATCAGTCACACCAAAGCAGACACGAAGTGAGGAGAGACAGAAGAGTGGAGCTGCACAGTGTTTGTTTGCTGTTGGTGTAGGGTGATGTGAGGGGAGATTTGCCAGCAGAAATGGGGGAAAGTGATGATCATCAGGCCTTAAAAATATCACTACAAAAGTGTATTGGGTTTTGAGTTTAAAAAGGTACCCTTTGAGGGTATAAGTCCTTCCTTGGCTAGTCTGCAGCTCTGTGACTCCAGCTCTGCCCCTGGCTAGAGTGGAGAGTGGAGAAGGGAGCACCCCCAGCCATGAGCCCACAGAGCCAGCCCATGGCAGCCCAGCCTGGGCCGGTGGCCAGGGCTCCTGACCTGCTTTCGGGGATTTGGTGGGGGAGTCAGAAGCAGGACTGGTGGATGCTTTTCTGCTAGGCAAAACAAAAAAAAACCCCAAAAAAACAAAAAACCAACCAAACAAACAAAAAAACCCCAAAAAACAAAACAAAACAAAAAAAAAACCAATCCAAAACAAAAACCCCAATAACAACAACAATTAAAAATTTTAAAAAAACCCCAAAAACCCCTTTTTTTTTTTTTTTTTTTAGATCTCCTTGTGGAGAAACAGTGATGGCTACTCCAGCAGAGCAGCCAGCCTTTTCCAGCTTTGCAGGGTGCTCTGTTGAGAAGACAGCCTGCAGCTCCACCACTGATGCTGCTCCCTCTCATTCACAGGTGCCAGCCCATCGAGCCTTCCTCCTGTGTGATCTCTGGGCGGTCTAGCACAAGACAGCATCTGGAGCTGCATGTGGTCCATCAGATTCACAGCCACATAGTCAAATTAGCAGGTGGTGTTGTCATTTGGAAGGCATAAAGTTGTGGCCACCTTATACAGAGTAGCCTGCTTCTCACTTTTTACAATGCCATAAGCTTCCAGCAAGAGCATTTGCTACATGGAATTACAGTGTTAAAATACCTTATCTATTTTTGTCCCAGAAACTAAAGTCTTATGTCTTAATCTGAAAGATACCCAAAGCTCTTCTCTGCATCTGTAGGAGCCAAGAATAGCAGCAGCGACAAGAAAAAAAGCTTTCTGTTCTGCTGAACTCTGAAAGTTTAGAAAATGTTCTTTTACAGCACACACCAGAAAAGGAAGAGCTGATGGTCATCTTCTTGCCCCAAGCCCTAGCACTGGGGTTTGCACTCGGCAGGAGCTGATTCTGAGGAAATCTGAACCCACATTTCTCTCATATCAGCCCAATGTGCCAATTTCTGACTGCACAGCCTCGGGGCTGCCAAGCCATAGTAGGAGAGAAAGTTGATATCTGGTTAGTGGAATAATGTGAGTCTCCAAAACCAGTGCCATCCTTCTAACTCAAATCATCTTTCCAGTGCTCTTTTATTTTAAAATCCAGCTTCAGCAGCTCTCAAGAGACTTGCACACCAGTTGCCTCAACTGCAGTTCTTTCAGCTGTTACTGCTGGTAGTATTTGCTCTTAAATAGTGATTAATTGTTTTCTTCCTGTGATTTTTCACATTTTAAGTATAGTGAAGGTACTTTGTATGATCACAGATGTTGCACATCTTCTCAAGCTCACTGCCTTCTACCACAGTGTGTTTACTGTATATTGTAAGTCCTAGAAATTACTTTCAAGAAAAGCAAAATCTAAGGAGAAAAAAAAAATCATTATTGCTAAAACTAATGATACCTGGAGAAGATGGCTGGATTAATGGTTAGACTTGATGATCCTAGAGCTCTTTTCCAACCTTAATTATCCTATGATACCTTACAGTGACTGTTAGCATCTGAACTAAGAAGTCATATATAAATATTCATAGTTGTTCTACAATTGTTTTCTTCTCAAACTTCTTGGTAATGGGTTGGTTTTATTACTTTGCCCAAATAAATTTTGCCTGATGTCTGTACCTCCATCTGTGAAACTTCATTGACATTATCTGAGGAAAATAGGAGCAGATGGAAAACATTTTAGCTCCATACTCACTGAGCACAAGACTAAAAGAAAGGCCATGGTGCATTTTTAGTAAAGGAGGTGATTACACATGGAGCACTCCTTTGCTGTCTGAGAAGTCATGTAATTTACAGAGCAATCTGGACTTCCTTGGTCAGCTGGTTTCAAAAATAAATTCTCAATTCTCTTGCCACTTATTCTCCTCCTAGACAATTCAGGGAGTCCTTGATAATCAAAATCAGCTCTCTGTTCTATTACATATTAACATTGTAAGTTGTTGTACCTGGAATTGATGAACCCTTTGTTTATTATATTAGAGGAGTCATATGCAGCTGTTCTTCCCCCAAGTGATTCATCACCACATGTGAGAAATGCATCCTACATGACACAGTAGCTGAGTGAGTTTTCTGTTTGCCATTCAACCTTCTAACAATTAAAAAAAAATATAATTCAAAAAATTATTTGGCATGAAAATTAGGTCAGAGTGCCGATAAACCCAAAAGTTATCACCAGAGAGCTTTCGGTATTTCAGTAAGGAGTGTGATGGAGATGTGCCGTTGGAGTTCCCCAGATGTATTACTTACTACAAATAGATCTGTTCAGACAAACATTCTAATGTTCCACACACTGCAGTGGAGGGTGATAAGCATTTCACATACTCCATAGAAAGTTTAAGCCCACTGCAGAGCATGTCTCAACTATTAAAGTGGTCCACAGGTATCCTGTGGGACCTTGGACAAGGGGTTTTATTTCTCTGGAGAAAAGTGTATCCAGTAGACCTGCCAGTTGCTGTATTCAGAAGGATGAGGGATGGCTAATGAAACACCTTGTGCTGTAAAAGCAGTGGTGCTGTTACATGATAGGTTAAGAAATAAACTTGTACTGCTTTTGAGAAAGTCACCCTTCCCTCATATCATCCCTACCCCTTCACCCCATGGCTCTCTCCCTGGTGCCATGATGGGGGCCAGGGGAAAGCTGGCCCTGAGGACCAGCAAAATGAGTACTTCTAGGCCAGATCTGTGAAACGAGCTAGGGCTCTCACTCGGGGCAGAGTATGACACAAAGCAGGTGATGGGAATATGGGAAAGGGAGGGTTTGATTCACAAGGTAAGCAGAGGCTAAATTGGCACCAGTGAAAAGCACACATTCGTGTTGCTTATGTTTAGTGTATTTTTTCAACAATTATTTTTATATCAACGCAGTGATACCAAAAAGTGGAAAATTCTACTGCTATGTGTTATTTACTTTGGGAGCTGTGATGCCCTGTGTCAGTAAAGGCTGCTTTTGCAATAGGAGTGCTGGAAGATATTGTTTTACCAGTAGCCTCCTTTTTGGCTGCAGTGTACTTTATTGGACTCTTAGGAGCTGAGAGTCAGGGAAAGTGCCTTGTGCCCCAATTCTCCTCTCATAAAACAGAACTGACCCTTCTTCATCTCATGGCAACACTGAGAAAATTAACACTTCAAGCAACTGAAGGTTAGAGATGCCATGGTAATGACAGCTACAAAACATTTCGGTTCTACTTTGCACTGAAATCATTCTAACTGCAGGCTGAGCTGGACAGTGGGGAGTCTTATGGTCAGTGTGTAGCCCACACACATTACACAACATTTTCATGCCATTTTGGGGCCCTCACTAGTGCAGGGTGACTCTGCCCATGCCATCAATGGGTACTTCACAACCTCTGCTGAAGAGACTTGTGCCATTCCAATATCTCCAGTTCCCTCCCAGCTTGGCAGGTGTCTCTGACTGGACTGTACTTGCTCTTCCTTTGTGCTTATATGCCTCCTTCCAAATCTTATCAATATTAGCCTGTCTCTCTCTAACTGATAATGTGGAAATTTTCTTACTCAGAATCATAGAATTCGAAAATTAACAAGGTTGGAAAAGATGTTTGAAACCATCGAGACCAATCTATGACTTAACACACCTAAATTATGAAAAAGTTTGTCCAAATCACTTACAATAGCTTTAAAATTAGTTTAATAAGACCACCTTGCTTGTTTGGCTTTAAAAAGGGCCAAATACTTAATGCTGCCTGTAAAATCTATCTATAATGAAATTTTCCATACCCAAGTACCCTGTCTTTTATGAAAGGGATTTCCAAATTTCACATCCAATATCTTGGTTAATTTTTAACTGATGAAAAAGCTTTTATATTGATCATAATACAAATACTTATCTGTAGTATACTTGCATGGCTTATACACATTTAATTACACCCTACAATGTAAGATGTTAGTAGTTACTTAAACTGAAACTTCACTCTAGTAGCATTAACATGTATTGTATGTTAACATATTGTTTGGATAATTTGATTTTGAAATCATGTCTTCAGCAGTTATAATGATTTTTCTGTCGGGACATCTGGGAGGATCAGGGAATAAACAGACATTTCTTTATAGCCTGGATTTAGATGCAAGTGAAACTACCCTTAATATTGTCTTCATATATTTTCTGATGCTGAAAGAAGATGTATCCTGCCCTACCTGGAGCCTATTTGCTTATCTAATCCTCTAAATAGTGCCTGCCCGTCTTTAGAAAGAGAAGGTAGACAATCAATATATGCCAATTCTGGTAGGAATACACACATATGTTTGTAATATAAAACATTATACATTTTTATACAATCATAAATTTAAAAAAAATATATGCACATATAAAGAGTTTCAGGAAGGCATCACCTATTTTGAACTTACTGTGAAGCAGGACTCAGTTTCATGACTGTTTTTTTCCTTGCTTCTTTCAACTTTATTCAGAAAATTAATAAATGTCAAAAATGCACTTACAAATGTAAGAGAGGTCTCTGTTATTTGCTTTGGCTCACTGTGAAAAATCTGTCACTTGTTTTCTGGAAACAAAAAAGAATAAACCATAGAAATCTACTTCTGAAGCTCTTGTTAAAGCTTGCTCAAATCAAGGACAGAGCTGAAAGGAGAGGCATACACAGGTTCTTTAGCCCTCAGTATCCTTCATATTTCTGAGTATGCAAGGATTTACTCATGTTTTACAAAAACATCATAATACAGGTAGCATGAACACATTGTCATAATTTAAATCAGTACATTATTTGTATGCTTTAGGATACAAATAATATCTCTTTGGTATCCCTTTTTTATTAGGAACAGGAGGAAATACCAGGAGTTTCTACCCACAGTTTTTCTCATAATGAAAATATCTTGCCTTTCCTCCTATGGCACTACTGGGTCCTTCACGACACTTGGCAACCATTTTGCATGGAAGAAAATGAGAACTGGTCATAGACCTCTTCTTTTTTGTGATATTATATTTGTGTAGAAATAGTATGAAAAAAGAAAAGCATTCAGTTCTAAGCTTGACAACAAAAGAAGCATAAGACAGATGGGCAGTCATCAAATTTAAATGCTCATGTTCATAAAGCAAGATCAAACGTTTTCACAGCAAAAGCTACTGACCTGAACCTCTTCTGGAAGGAAAAAAAATAATTGTAATTCCTCATTCTCCTTTCCCTTTTTCGGTCTTCTGACAGATACTCAGCAATGACTGGAAAATATCAATCAGCTTTCAGGTATGACATGCTCCCTAAGACTTCACTTTCCTACTAAGAGTAAGAAAGAAATGAATATATATAAACTCACAGATGGATAAGCTTCACAGTAGCTTTCCCTGACTGGTCATGAATACCATTTGCTATTTCATACCCTGATTTTTAAGAACAATTAAATTATTTGTAATAGTCCTTTCAAGAATGAATGTGTAGAAACCCAATGCTGCTTTTCATGTTATACAGACAGTTTAGCGATGAAGAAATGTAAGAAAACTTAAAAGGAGGTACTGACATTTGCTAAATGAAAAAAAAAGTAAATTTGCATATATTTAATCAGGAAAATTGCACCTTTTTTACCAGAAAGGGTTTTTCACATAAAGCCAATAGAACTGGAGCAAGTTTGTTGTTTGTTTGGTTTTCTTCCCCCCCACAGGCAGTCCACAAGAGAAGGGTGAATCCAGAAAAATATTGTTCAGAAGGGAAACTATGTCACATATATCTCTCTGCTCTCTTTCATACCATTGTTGAAGTTTAAATAAGTCTAGGGTAGATTATAAGCTATTTTATCAGTTTCACACCACACATTAAAATAATGTAAATAATATTAGAAAAAATAACAGAACACTGATTGCAGAAAGGAATAATAGCCCCCTTTTTGTGGCAGAAATTGTGAATATAGTGTTCATGTAATATTTTCTAAATTATTTACTGTGTTCTTAGGAAAGAAGTTAAGCTTTACAAAAATAGTCTTCTCATTCCCATTTTCGACTTTCTCTGGGTACACAGAAAATGATTATTTTATGCTCACTGGTTCAAAAGCAAAAGGAAGGAACAAAACTCAAAAGGCAAAAGAAATTGTGACAGTAATAGTACTATGTTAATTTCTACTGAAATGCTGTATACAAGATCAAACAAATGCAAATTTGAAGTGCTAAGATGACCGGTGAATAGATTAAAAAAAAAAAAAACAACAAACAAAACTCAACAAAACAATTCAGTCTCATTATTTTTCAAGTATTTTGCTCTGATTTAAAATCTACAGAAGTTTTCCACTACATCATTAGCGCCAATTCTTTGGGGGTTTGTTTTAACTTTTAGAGTGCAACTAAGTAAACAACATTTTACAGTAAACATAATTTTTTTCATAGGAACTTTAGAAAGATGTATTCAACATGAATTCCTGCTAAAAAGATATCTATTCAGTGTAGCCACAGGGCCAGTAATAAAAGTTCCTTAGGAGATGAATCTCAGCAGAAAACTTCAGCAACTGATCTTCAGAGCAACACACCCAGTAAAGCCAAATTCTTGGCTTGGTGTAGTCAAACTGGAAAAAAAATCTGCTTCACTTCTAGTTTGTTCAAGCTTTGAAAATACTAGAATATAAACTTTTGGACTAATGTACTGATTTCACATGGTAACTTTTCCTTAAATTGTTTGGAAACTGTGAATAGCTCATGCATGGAAGTTCTTTGGTCTCCATATCTGTTGTTTACAAATTTTCCAGACACTACTGGCTTTTAAACACTGTTTCATTTTGCTTTTTGGGGGAACAACATGGCATATTACTCTTCCAAAAGAAACAAGTTGAAACTTTTCTTTCAAAACCCATGAATGAAAATTGACCATTTTTGTAAAAAAACCCCTAATTTTCCCTTTTCAATTGTTAAAAAGAAAATTTCTCCCCAATAGCTTACCTTCTTTTCTAGTTGGATGAATCAAAACATTTTTTCAGTCTTAGGTCCTCATTTTCCCCTCGGAGTATCAAAAATTTCAGCACTATTCATCTGGCAAACTCATACAAGTAGTTTCTAAACCGCTGAGTAATTTCAAATGATAAACAAGTTCCGAGGAAATTAAAATCTTTTTGTGATATCTCTGCAAGCAATAAGACACCGTTCACTACCCTTTCTAAAGGAATTTAGACTCTTCAGCATGCTACAGATTTACTTGCCATTTGCTTCACTGAGGTAAAAGCAAGTGGTTAAATGGAAATTAACATTTCAAGAGTAGCCATGTGCTAAGAAATGCAGGAAATTATGTGGGATATTTCATTTCACTCAAGTGACATTATCTCAGCAGATACATTACATTATCTCAGAAGATAGATTCTGTTCTATTGACACTGTTAACTGTGATTTGTTTCATAGTGAAGCAATGCATCACTCTTGCAGGATGGCAATGGCCAGCTAGTGACTATCTGGAAGGAGCCTTGTTATCTCCAATCCTGGTTTTGTTTTGTGTAAGCTTATGCAGTGTGTCATCAGCAGTGACAAGCTTCTCAGAATATTGCTAACTCCTTCATTTTCCTCTTGAAAACAAAAAATACTGTTCTACAGTCAGCATTTTGACTTAATCCGAAATGGTGGCAGGAGCCTATGACAAGTGCAACTGCAGACAAAAAGTAGGCAAAACCACTAAACTTTATGTAAAACTAGACTTAATGCCAAACTTTAAGTTAAACTTTAAAACTCATGACAGCATTTTGCAAAACTCGCAAGAATTTTATGTCCATATTCTGTTTTATTTTTGCATCTTTTATTCATTCAGTCAT
The DNA here is from genome assembly GCF_017590055.1 of Onychostruthus taczanowskii. NCBI lineage: Eukaryota > Metazoa > Chordata > Aves > Passeriformes > Passeridae > Onychostruthus > Onychostruthus taczanowskii. Next base: position 7,288,642 of record NW_024498906.1, on the reverse strand, counting down.
TACAAATGTGAGTTTTCTGCAAGAGAGGAGTGCTGCTCTATGCACAAAAGGTATGTATGATCTTCAGTTTCTGAAGGTGTGGGGAAATCTAAACTTCAAATTGCTTGAATCTCTTCCAAGAAACATTGAGCCTCACCACCGTTTCGTACACTGTTTACATCTTCCAAGTTGTAAATACAGTACATTCTGGTTTTTGCACCATACAAGAGTGGTGCATTAGGACATTTTCTGAGATGTTTTGCTGGTGGCCAGCTAAGATATCTGGCTAAATGTGCAAGAAGAATAGAAAAGAGGAATAGCTGCCATTCCTGTAAGAGGACAGGGGGAACCAACACACTGCTTCCTCTCTCCACCTCGGTCTGCAGCTGTTGCTCTCAGCCTGGGAGGGTGTAGGTAATGCTGCTGAAGAGGGGCCATGGTTAAACAAGTACTTCATCACTATCCCAGTACCCCTGGCAGGGTATTTTGTCCCTCTATCCTTTTTGCACTTGTGTTCTCACACACCCTATCAAGCATGTGGGATTGTCCTGTGCAGGGCAAGGTTGGACTCTGATCTTTGGAGTCCCTTCCAGCTCAGAATATTCTATAATTCTATGGTTCTACCCTAATACTCTTGTGCTGGGGCACTGCTTTACTGCCAGTCAGTCTGGTTAGCAGACAAAACAGACTGACTGCCCTGCAGCACTCTTGGGATTGACTGTCATTCTGGTGATGAAGTGTCTCAGGGCAAAAAAAAATTAGTGAACTAGAAATACAAATAATTAATAAGTCTTTGAACCTTAGGAGAATTATGAATCTTGCATATCTGGGGATATGAAAGGATAAAGTGTGCTCTTTTTCTTCCCTTAAGAGATAACTGAATAATAAGTTACTGAAAGAGAAGAGGACTGTTTTGCCTTCTTATTACTTAAGTGACCTTCTACAAATTATGTGTCTTGATAACGCTTCCATTTGCTGCTCTTCTGATAAGGGCAATATGCCTGGAACTGTAATTAGGAGAAAGAATATCTTAAATAAGCAGTATACTGCCTTTCCCAAGAAATAGCTAAAACAGATCTACATGATTCATGAGAAATATTCTCAATATATGACTTGCTCTCTACCAATAAATGCTTGTATAACTGCAAATGCATGGATACACACTCAGCAGTATGCACAAAAGCAGTGCAACTGACTTCAAACACAATTTTAAATATGCATGTATGTAAGTATTTGCAAAGATTCAATCTTTGTAGACACAAGCTCTAGTTCTTTTTAAGGTAATTACCCCTTCTTATAAAGTTCAGCCAGCCAAATGTGTATGCCAGTTTTCTACCTTTAAAAAGTGGCAGTACCAAGGTGGAGGCTCAGCCTGACAGTTTCCCTTTGGCAGTGCTTGGAAATCTGGTCTTTCCAAACAGCCCTTTACCTCTTGCCTGAGAAAAGCCAAAGATCTTCAAAGGATCTCTCTCCTTCTGTCCTACTGGGCCAGACAGCCTGAGGTCGGCCAGTCCCACACCGCCTAAGGTTTCATTGAAACCATTTGCTTCCTAAATGCTTTTTAAAGCAGTTTAATTTGGTTGATTATAAAGAAAATAAAAATGCAGTTTGACTCTTTGTTAAGAGAGAAAGGAGAATAAGTGCAGTGGCTCCAGCAGCAAACCTTGTATGCAGAAAGTTATTACTCTATTTAATGCACCAGAACATGAGCCTCTCCTTCCCTCTTCCCCCCTCACAGGAGACAGAAGGATGGATAAAAAAGAAAGGAAAAATATTTGACAATATTAATTTTAGAGGCAAAAAAGCAGCCATTTGGACCTTCTCATTCTTGCATCACTTGGTTAGGAAAAAAATCAGGTGACCCAGTTAGGCAGGGTGCTTGTTTAAGTTATTGGAACCATACTTATATGGAAATTTCTTAATATCATTTTGAGAAGATGAAAAGCTTTCAAAGTGTAGGAAATGTAATTCATACCCACTTGAATGCTTCTGCACTGTCACTCAAATGAAAAGCATCTTTGCTGCAAATAAGATTCATATTTCCAGTTCTTAATTTTTTATTTGAGGTTGGTTTAGTCTGGAAGCTGTCTTTCTGGTAACAAGGCTGGCATATCTATCTATTCCTCTGATGGTAAATTATGCTGTGAATTAACCTTTTGAATGCTGTGTCAATATCCAGAGCTCTGCTTTTATCTGGTCATTGTGTCAGATTCTGTCCTGCACGAAGCTGGCTCTCTATTCCACAGGGTCAAGTTATGGCTCAGCAAAAGCCAAGAACTGATCCTCTAAAAGAACTGTAGTTGACATAGTTGTAGCTGTTTATTATTAGTACTGGGCTCATGGCATAAATAATCCTCTTTATAACCAGGCTCATTTGCTTTCACTATTTTTGACATTTTTGACATTGCACGGGGTAAAATTTAACCTCGTACCACATTAAGTAGTTCCTTTTTGTTCTGTAAGGAAAATTCAATGAATATTTTATTGTGAATGTGTTCATTATACATTGTATCCTATAAATAATGTTATCTGTTTTTTGAATTGTTTAAGGGAATCAAGACTGGCATTCTGAAGTTTCTTCCAGGATCTATAGTATTTTGTGAAATGTGCCCTGAAATATGTATTGAAAATAATATACAGTCCAGTTCAAGAGAAAAGATGGCACTGCTAGCACAGTCCAGGAATTCTGGAATCATCCTGCTTGTTTTGTAATTTTTTTTTCCGACTGTTGTCTTCCTCATCTCTTAGTAGGCAATGTTCTAGTGCCATGGTAAAACCTGAGTAAAAGAGAATCTGTATCAAAGACTGAGGAAGTTTTGGTTTGTTTTTTTTTTTTTTTTTGTATTTTTGTATTTTTGTATTTTATTTGCTTTTGTTGAAAAAAAGACTACAGATATCTGCTTTACATGTTTACCTTCTTTCTGTAAACAAGAATGCTACCAACTGATGTATACTCTCATTTGGAAACTTCTGGAGTAGCTTTGATAGAATTTATTTGGGTTTAGCTTGTACCAGTGTAAACTGCAGCTAACATACATAATTATCACTGGTATATATAGGTTTCCTGGGGTAATTTGAAGCAAAACTTTTAAAACTGGACTGCCACATAAATCACACTGTATTCTAGGATTAAGAAGTCATTTCTGATAGGGAGATTTAACTAGCAAAAAAGAAACTAATGTATTTCTTTTGAATATGCTGGTTGCTCACTAAAAATGCATCCCTATCTGGGGAACTGATGAACAAGCAGTGCCAGGAAAATTGTGCCTGTGGGATCAGGCAGTGGGCACAGGGCTCCTGCTGCCCAAAGGAGCTGCAAAGTGCCTGAATTGGAACTGGGAATGCTCCTTGAGGGGGAGAAGGAGAGGTTGTGGGGGTTTTTTTCATCCTTAGGTAAATTCAGTGTCAATCCAGGCACTAAGACAGCTGTTTACTTTAAGAACTTCAGCAATAATTTGGTCCACTCTGGCAGGGCTGTGACCAAGCAAACCTCTGCAAAAGTAGAGCAAGCTGCAGTGCTAGCAGTACTGGGGATGTCCTGAAGAGTTCTGGATGATGGATGACGCTCACTTTCCTTCAAAATCTGGGAGAAAACTCTGGTTTAAATGAAGCTGCCTTAGGAAAAATATTTATGCTAATATATATATATATATGTATATATAATATTAATATATATATTTATGCAACTTTCCAGGGGGAAAGAAAAGCACCAGTTAGCCGGACATAAGCATGGGAGACAATGGCAAGAAAAAAGGAAAATATTGGGTTTTTTTTGTTTTGTTTTGTTTTTGGTTTTTTTTTTTTTTGGGGGGGGGGGGGGTTGTGGGGGTTTTTTTTTGTTGGTTTTTTTTTTTTTTGGGGGGGGGGGGGGTTGTGGGGGTTTTTTTTTGTTGGTTTTTTTTTTTTTTGGGGGGGGGGGGGGTTGGGGGGGTTTTTTTTTTTTTTTTTTTTGGTGTGCCTTGAGTATTGGATCTCCTTGAGATAGTAGAATGAATTTTATTCTTTCTCTGCTCAATGGCATGGCTACAATTGAAAAGGAGGGGTAGACAGTCTCTGGTGAGGATTTTTTTTTCCTTTAAATTTACTGCACTACATTTCAGGTCTGCCTTACAGCAAAACTGCCTGTACCACTTTTCTGGGCCAACTTCCAGCACTCAAAGCATACTTTCTGGTTTGACAAAATATGGAAGTTTGAGAAAGTATAAAATAAGTAGGAAAAAGATTTTGAGATTCACATTAAACTTCAGATAACTTTCACTTATTCAGTAATTAAATATTCTGTATTTAAATAGCCTTTAAAACTCTTTACATCGGTAATGTGTATGAATATAAGGTGAGTCACTACTGCTCTTGGCACCAACCTGAATGTGGAGCTGATCAGTCAGGCAGCGCATACCAGGACAGGGATTGTCCCTCTGTGCTGGGCACTGCTGAGGCTGCACCTCAAATCCTGGGCTCAGTTTTGGGCTTGTCACTGCAAGAAAAACATCAGAGGCTGGAATGTGTCCAGAGAAGGGCAATGGAGCTGGGAAGGAACCCTGATGAGGAGCAGCTGAATGAGCTGGGAGTGCTCAGTCTGGAGAAGAGGAGGCTCGGGAAGGTCCTTATTGCTCTCTACAGCTCCCTGAAAGGAGGCTGTAGCAATGCAGGTCAGTCTTTCCTCCCAGGTAACAAGAGGGAGAACAAGAGGAAATAGCCTCAAGTTGTGCCAGACGAGGTTTAGGCTGGACACTAGGAAAAACATCTTCACTGAAAGGGTGATCAGGCTTTGGAGCAGGAAGCGGTGGAGTCACCAGCCTTGCAGGGGTTCAAAAGATGTGTGGATCAGGCATCCCAGCCATGGCTTATTGGTGAACACAGTGGTGCTGGGTTAATGGCTGGACTTGATGATATTAGAGGTCTTTTCCAACTAAAATAGTCTATATCACATTTGGGCAGGAGTTTCAAGGGAATAAGCTCATGACCATGGCTCACTCTCAGCAAACATTTTTGACAAGGGGCACAGCAGCCAATAGACAGATCACATTCAAGATGACCAGAGACTTGTAAAACACCAGAATGAGGGGGATTATCTACAGTGGCCTGGTTAAGTCCCTTCTTCTCCTTTCTTTCAAATTTCTCCGTAGGATATAAGTGGATTTCATGCCAGGGAACTGACCTCTTAAATCCTGGGAACACAAACACTTGCTAAGAGGCTCCTACTGGTCCTCTGGATTAGGTATGCCTCTGACAAAATATGGCTCAAAGCCTTCCTTATGCTTTTTGGTGTTTTTCCTTGCAATGACTGCACCACCTTTCTATTTATTACAAAGACTGAATGAAAAAGAAATACAGTTGGGAACAACAATTTACCAGAAGCAAACTGAAGCAGTGAGAACTTCTGAAAAAGAGAGAAGAAAAAAACCTCAGTACCCCCAAAATATTAATCAAGCATTACCTTTATTATATCTGTTTCAAATCATGGCTTAACTAGGCTAAAATAAAAAATGGACTGAAACCATACTTTGTAAAATGAGTTCCCAAAACATCTGTTTGGAAACAGATAACAAATCAGCTATTTCAGGACTCTGAAAGAGTCTCTTCAGGATTCTGAAAGAAGTGATATTGTTCTGAAATACACCCAAATGATCAGCTCACTGATTAGACTAATGGAGAAGAGTAGAAACATTTTGTCATTTATAGTGAGGAGAAGCTGGTCTTTTTTCCTGTGCGAAAGGCAACATGTTACTGGTGGGGCTAGGAAGGGATGTGGCCATACAAAGAGCAGTCTGCAGAGTTTTTCAGATATGTGCACTGCACAGCAGGGTGTTTGCCTTACACATAATTCATGAACTCTATACATATGATACAGTGAGTAGTTTATGACATGAAAGGGCTGCTTTCAGCATGTCAGGTCTGGCTTGGGTGGCACAGAGCTGAACATCTTGGTTCTGAGGGTAGGCATGACAGCTTTGTTTAGCTTAGTGATGTGCTCAGATACCTTGGGGCAGCCAGCTGGACACTGGCACAGTGCAGGTGCATCCACGTTGCACCTGAATGTGTATTCAAATACCCATGTCCTGTTCCTCCACCCACAGGGCAGCTGAAGTGCCAGAATGAAGCCAGAGTGTGCAGTGGTGTGGTTGATCAGGACTGAAGACCTAGACCTGAACCTGAGAGTTCCTTGCTGTAACAGTGCAGTACCTAGAGCAGTACCTAGACAAGTCTCTGCAGTGGCTGGAGGGACACTGAGCCATTCAGAACAGGAACTCATGCACACAGAACAGGGCAGGTGCTTCGAAACTGCTGTGTGAATACCTCCATTCAAGTGCCAGCAGTATCATAAGCTGTTCCAGCACCTACAGTTCTAAACAGCTCTACAGCTGTTGAGTTAATTTCTGCTTTCCTCAGTGCAGCAGCCTATGGATATATTTTCCTCAGAAATGCAAGCCTCATTTCACAAGCTCCTCCTCACCAACGAGAAACTCTGGGAGCCTAAAGGGGCAGCAAATGAGCCTTGTCTTTCAAGTCTGTTAAGATCTAGATTTGTGATAATCCTGCTCAGTGAGTTTGGAGTTTCCAGCTACTCTGAAGGCCAGACAGCTTCCCCAGTGCCAGTGGTGCTTCTGTTAGTGTCTGCCCCTAAATCCTTGCAGCTACACATGAAAGTAATTTAGTGAGTGTTAAGATTCTGTATATCCACAAGATCCAGGAGATTATTTATGGAAAAGAGCACACCTGATGCACACCTCTTCTCCATAATGTTTCCAAAGTAGGTGTGAAGGTTTGGAAATAAATTCAAAGCATGTTCATGTCTGACATGTCTGGAAAGTTGTCTGGAAACTACTTTATGGCTGTAATTGCTCAGTGGTGTCATGAGTCCGGGGCAATTTCTGAAGCACTCAGGTACAGAATATGGAGAGAGAGTAGCTTCTAGCAATTTTTTTTTCTCTGGGAAAGCTGTTTTGTGAGGATCTCATTGTGTTTTCCCACTGGCCACACTTTGCAACTCCTTCACCCCAGATTACCCTGTGTTTTGTTGCGCTAACACTGCTACATATAAGACTGCATGTTAACATTAATTATTGCAAATGTACATGTACGTTTTTATGTGTCAGGATTAGAAAGAACCCTAGAAAAAATCCCACAGACAGGCAGTCCACATGCTAGGGATATGTGGTTGGGAAAAAGGAGTATGAAGAAAATTAATAATAATTAACAAACCTAAAGAAATTTCATGTGCATTTCACACAGAACTATTGTGCTTTTAAAGAAAGTTTAAAATTTGGATGAACTATTCTTGCTGTGGCAAAACTGATTAAACCTGGAGGGCCTGGGCATCCTTGAGAAGATGACAAAGAGGGACAGTTCACATGACAAAAGCATCTGTGGATTGCTGCACTTGCCTTGAAATGTCAGTACCAAAGCACAGCAGCACAAGGAGCAAGTGGGCAACAGGGATAGATACAGATGCAGAAATAACTTGTGGAAAGAGCCTCACATGAGGAACCAGTGGCAGGAATTGGGATGAGTACACCTAGCAAGGAAGGGAGTTTTCAAAAGGGGTAAGTAGAGTAAATACTTTCAGTTTGAGCACGGTCAAGTCCATTTTAAATCCAGTGAGGCCTCCCTGCCCAGAAGCCCAAGCTGGCATTGGTAGATAGGCAATACAGCTTCAGGGTGAACTGTGCTTGGGCTGACACACAGCAAATATACTTTCCTGTAATGAGGAAAGGGCATTAATTCATATGCATTTAGTCTGAGGCGGGGACACTGGTTTTCCTGTTGGGGATTTTTCTCTCTTTGAGGAGCAAAGCTCCTCTCCTGCCTGGTTTAGCCTGTGTTGCTCATTAGTTGGAAGGATGCAGTGCAGTTCATTGCCCACCCACTCAGTTCAGCACCTTCTAAAGACAGGACATGGTTTTCTATCTCCCTTGACAGATGCTTTAGCATTTCAGGGAAGACTCACTGAACCCAGACCCAGGTCATCCAAGACCTGGCAGGGGCTGTAGTTATTATTCAAGATGGAGGAACATGCTCATTAACAGGGCAGACAGTGAAAAAAAAGCTGCTTCATTTCATTGCTTGTGTGTCTGCATAATATTAAGTAGCACTCCAAGATACACTGGGAGTCTTCATCATGCCAGTTAGGCTTTCTGCTCTGATTAGAGAGATTTGTATTTCTCAAGATAGTGAACTCATGATGCTCTTTACTGACTTTTCTTCATAAGTGGATTTCTTACATTAAGCAGATATTTGCTTTTGCAAATTTGCCAAAGTACCCTGAGTTTGTTATAATTATTTATCATGAAATGTAGCTGACCTTGTCTACAAGGTCTACAGGGGCTGAGGCCCAGATTCTCCTGGCTTCTGAAGAGGATGAAGCTCTCATCCTGTAGTTTAAAGCAAAACAAATATATTTTAGTTCCATTTAATCACACTTCCAGTAAATCTTTCCTGTGAAAAGGAATTGCTGTGTAGACCCTCGAGGCATTTACTCTTTGAGGAAAAACTGATTAAAGGCATTAGTTATGAGATTTTGATTCTGATGATAGACAAAAAAAAGGTCTTATTTAGCAGTGGCAACAGACTTCCTCACCTGGCATTAGTTGTGATTAACAGCAATTCTCTTTTTTCTTTTGTACTTTTATACTGGTGACCGTTTGAATGCTTGTGCTTCCAGAGTTTGTTTACAATGTGTAATTAAACATTTTTATAGGTGTCTGTTCTCTTATTAATTTTATGGAGATAATTTTATTTGGACTTTCTCAATCATAAAGATAAATAAATGAGGAATAAGTTCCTCACAGGTGTATTCCCTAAACACCTCTGCATCTTCATAATTTTCTTTTTCTTCCTTTGTGTTGATGTAACAAGATTTCAGATGGTAAGTAGCCCACTTTTCAAATATCTGTTTAAAACCAAATACAGATAGACACTATTGACACAATTTTTTTTTTCCCCCATAGTGTGTTGAAGCAGCATTCAGTTTGATCATAAAATGTATTCTTGACCATTTTCCATATTGGTAATTTCTCTTGCATTAAAAATAAATATATTCTATATGTGTTTGGTTTTCTATCACACCCTGATTTCAAAGGGACTTAGGGACTAGAGAGTCTGTATGGTGTAGAAAGCTGTTTGCTCTTTTTAATACCAGGTTTAAATAGGTCTGCAGCCATTACTCCATAATTTAAATTATAGCACAGGTGTCGTGTATCAGTAACAGATTTGTTTCATTCCAATTCATGTTGAAAATTAACTTATTGTCTTGTCATTTAGTGGAAAGTGTAGTAAAACTGAGTGTTTTCCTCAATGAAATTTCCTTACAAAACAACATATAATGTTATCTTAAGTGTGAATAAATGAATAAATGGGAAAATGGAATGGAATTGTTGCACTTTTTCAGCAGTTTAACTTCAAGCAGTTATAAGGTGATTTTTTATTTAGTTCAGTTATAAAATATTTATGCAGAAATACTCATGGAGAAGCAACATTTCATTCAAAGAATGGCTGGCAGTGAGGGGTAAGTTGTGCATTAAAAATAAATTAGAATACAATACTCCTTTATACAAACACCGGCAAAAATAGGGATGCTAAGGACATAATTTTCTAAAAATGTACATCTGCAACAAGCCCCAGTGGTGCATATAGTAAGTGAAGTTTCTTTTCTACAGCTTCTTATCTGTTATATGCCATTTCTTGCTGTAAGGAGAAACCAGCTGCTAAATCATTCAAATCACCAGCAAGGAATGCAGTCTTCTGTGCATTTTGCCTTTGTTTGGAAGGTATCACTTTTGTGCTGTGGCTGACATCACTATTATTTATCCACCTCACAGTGCTGTGAGGAGCTGCAGGCCAGGATCACAGCCAGTTGTGCAGGCTGTCTCACCTACAGAAGGGCCTCTCCTGATTCAAATGTGTGAACAAAAGATCCGCCCTTGGAAAAGCTTAAAGCCATGTAATGGGACCAGCTTGGTTAGTGGGAGGCAAGGAAACGTCTTTGAGGGTTCAGGGTTTCTTGGGTAGGTGAACTAAGCCAAAGGGAATAGGGGAGAGCAACAATGAGCAATAACAAGCCAAAAAAAAAAAAAAAAAAGCCTAAACCAGGGATTAATCACAGTCTGGCATCCTCAGAAACCCAGAAGGGCCCAGGACCTAGCTGGAGATAGAGGATTTCTTTACAAGTGTAGATATTTTGTTATGGCACACTTACTGAACCATGATCAGAATGAATATTATACAGACCCTTTTTTTGAAGTTTTAAATCACCCTTCTCCACCTTAAATCAGCTCTGATTGCATAATCTTTTTTCTGTAATCATTTGATGAGCAAAGGAAATAAAGTGCACATGTGTACAAAGAAGAAAAGAAAGAAAAAGTAACAGAAGAGCAATTTCAGCTTTTAATTCCCACACATGGAAAACAGTTATCTGCATCCATCAGAAAGAACCTAATGGGATATTTAACTTGGTAGTACAAAAATAGGTACAGGACATAGGATTTTAGTCTGTCACACTCAAAGCTGTGCATCCTTCCATTGCACTTCTACAAAGGAGATTATCTGGGTATGTTTATAATTTATATAAACCTATATACTCTAAGTAGTCATTGGAAATTTTCTGTGTAGACTTAAGCAGATTGGACAAGGTGTTCTTTACTTCTAAATGAGTGGCCATTGTCTACCATTTATTATTAATTTTCATGTGTTAAAACCCTGCAGCAGGTGGATACTGAGAGATAGTGTTACATTTTGGGGTCACTGCAGATGAGACTTAGGGGGGCAGGCGCTGTGTGTGGTAGCAATAACAGTGGGAAGAGAGGTCTCAGTGCTTCTCCTTCCCAGGCTCTCAATGGAGTTGTCATAGTCCAATATTTTGCAGCTTTCTCCACCAGACGAATGCAATCCACTGGGTTCTGCCTGGTGATGACCTCTGCACCAAAGCACAGTCTTCCACTTCTAAATTGCATGTACTGGGAGTTCTGTGCAGTGCATTCATAATTCCTTGCACTCTTATGGTTCAGTCTACATTTTTTATACACTATTGATTTTGTGTCGTGGGATGTACTCTATCAATTCAAGGAAAAAGAAAGTAGACATTCAATAATCTTATTCTAATCTTGACAGACTTTATCTATTTGAAATTAAATATAAGATCGTTCACCCTTTGTTGAGACTGAGTCTCAACAATTTTGCAAAATGCAAAATATTTCAGGTATGGGACTTAGGTTATCCCTAGACTAATAATTATCTCTTTTTTTCATATCTCTTATATTGAAATGTTTAGAATTTTTTTTTTTCCCAGTAAGCTTAATGCTTCAGGGAAATTGAAAACAGGCAATAACATTACTGTTAAACTAATGGATATTTATTCACAAGGCAAATGGAAGAAAAGGTTACATGAATTATCATTTCTAAATCTGTATTCTGATATAGTTACAGTACTTCCCATGAACTTCTATGGGAAAAGTGAACAATTTACTGTCTCAATCACTTTGGAAGGTATAGAAAATTGTTAAATTAGGTACTGGAAAATGTTTTAGCTGACCAGAGAATTCTTTTTTTCATAATGGACAGTTAGAAGTCACTCTGCTCAGCTTACTGGAAATATTGGCATTTTTGGTCATGTCAGTACTGAGTATTTCTTACATGCATGTGCAGTTGACTTGTACTTGTTGCCTGATCATCTTTCGAGTTCACGTAAGATAATTGCTCCCACTTGCCCAAGAAAATGCCCCCAAAAATATTTTTGTCAAATCTCTTCCCTGTCCCCTTCCCTGACTAATGAAAACCAAAAAGGATGAGATACTAATGGCACAGAGGGAAGTGCTCTCTCGTGCTGCTCTGGGGGTGTACTGCAGCAGGGAGTGTTAGAATTTTTTAGTTGCTGACTGTTGTGGTTAACTCAGCTGAGACCACTTGCTCTGCTAGTTAATAGGGTCAGCAGTTAGAACATGGTTTGTGAGTCATTGGGCTGGTATGGGGATTTGTGCACCAGGCAAGTCTAAGTTTAAGCAATAGAACACTATGAACCAGAAGTGAACTGTGTTTGGATGAGCTTTGCAGAGGGAGGGAGGGATTCACAGGGAGGCCTCTAAAGACAGGACAAAACAGCAGGCTGTAGGCAGCTCTGCAGCTGCCTGTATAAGCCAGCTACTCCAGCTTCCATAATTAGTGCTGTCTACCTCAAGAGAGGCCCTGGTGGGATGGCTCTTGAGCAGGTGCATCTGTAAGCATCCTTCAGACTCCAGGGTGCCTGGCTTTGCCAGACTACTCATGCCATGTCTCATCATGCAGACCTGGCATTAAAGATGCACCACAGGTCTCTTGCAGTTCTGTTGGTACCTGTAAGGACTAGATACCCTAGATGGATGAAGGTCAAACCTCAGATTTCCAGCTATTGAAAAAATGATTTAGAGAACTGGTGTGTTGAAGGAATCAATGGCAATGTCAGGAAGTCATGAGGAAGTATTCTTGGTAAGTGAAAACCAGAGGTGAAGAGTAATGGTCATGTTTTGGTGGTCAGTAGAGATGGTGATAGCTGGTTCAGTCTGGAACAATCAATGGCACCTGAAATATGGGAAGGGATCATTCACATCTGGCTGAAGATCACAGCTGAAAGTGATGGAAGCAACTGTAGGTACCAGCAGCAGTGAAGTGGGTAGGCCGTGACATTATTGAGTAGCCTTGGTTCTGAAAGTGACAGGCTGATCGTGTATCAACACAATTTATGAAAGTAAAATTTGTTGCATTGTGATTAATGTGTTTGTGTGGGTGACAAGTGGGTGCTGTAAGAGTTGATGAATTCATTCACATTAGTGCAGATTTCCTTCATCACTTGTAGATTGATACTTCACCATCTAAAAAGGAAACAAATTCAGCCTTTTTCTTCCTTTTTTTTTCTTTTTTTATTTTTTTTTTTTCTTTTTTCCATGGTTTCCCTTACACAGCATCCAGAAGAATTACTGAATTCGGTGCTCTCACACTGCTTTATGTTTAAAGTTACAGGCAGCAGAGGCAATCCATTTTCTTGCTGTTTTGCTAGGAACGATTCAAATTCCCAGTCTTCCTCTTCCTTGCACACAGTCCAGCACAAGATTCATTTCCCATGAATGCAATCACTGAGAAACAAAAGTGATAGATCTTGGCTACGACTTATCATTTGTGCAGCAGTGTACATCCCAAAAGCACTCACTAACAGCTTGGAAGCAACACTTTTTTGTGTGTCCAAGGAGAGAAAACAGAATCACATTTTAGACAGCTGAATCCATATCTCTCCCCCATAAAAATTATGGAGAATATTGACTTGGCATGGGATCTTAAGGCTGGCGAGGAAGCTCTGCTGATTTCTCTGATGATGCCAGTTTAATGCAAAGATCTGACAATCTGATCTGAGATTTGAAAGCAATATAGGCACAGGGACAGGCAGCATTTGACTTGGTTAACTGACTAGATGTGTATTTATGGCATCACATAGCTTGGTAACTTCAGGAAGCCAATACTGGTGCCTTGGCTTTGGGTCAGTGGAGAGGAATGAAGGGGAGTCTCTTCTCGGATGATACAGTGATTGATGGCCAGCAAAATTCATGGCAGGAGTCTCACTGAAGAGAGGCAGCTCTATCAGCACTTCAATCAGCTGTGTTTATAATTGATGGCACGGCTGGAAATCACTGTGATTCATGACCAATAATATTCATGAAAAGACTGACGCTTTCATTTGAGGGAAAAAGACCAGGAACTGCTTTGAATTGCACGATTGTGATTAATTATTTGGGAAGATAAATGGTGAGTGGGTGCCTGACACCAGTGCTGTTTTGAGAAATCTATTTAAGCCACTTTCAGAGGAATAGGAAAAAGAGGAGAGAATAGCTGTCTGAGCACCCTTGCTTGTTAAATACCTCCCACACACTCTAAACAGAGCAATGAAGCCTGTACAGGTAGTTTAAAATTGCAGCAATGAGTTTTGATTGGCCAAAATTTTGTTATATTGACTCCAACCTTTTGGCTGCTCTGGGTACATCCAGTATTTTGTTGCATCTACAAGTTTCTCTTTCTGTTCAAAAAAACCCAGACAAAAGAGTGAGAGGAGGGAAGGAAGAAAGAAGTAAGTGTCTACAACTTATTTCCTGGGAGAGCTAGAAAAGGCAGAGGATCTCCAGCTAAGTGGATGGGGTGAAAATCAGCACTGGGCAGGGCACAGAAGGACAAGGTCAGGGCTTCAGCAAAGCTCTACCCAATCAAACAGCTACAGTTCACAGTTAGAAAAGAGTTCTGAAATATTTGGGATGGATTTATTTGGAAAATGGGAAAATTCTTGCAGGAATGATAACTGACAGAGATGTTTAAACAACACTGTTTAGGCAGCCCAAGAAACTGTGGACTCCTTCCAATCCTATTCAAAGGATATAATAATTTTCAGCTGGTTCCTGCAATTTAACTAAAAATCCTTTTGCCCCTCCTTTGTCATGTCCTCATATCACAATTTTAATCTAATGAGTAAAGCCATCTATTGAAGATTCCTCTCAGTAACAAATACGAATATGCAACTTTTCATCTCTTCATCTTCACAACTCTCTTGTTTATGAAGTGTTTCAAAGGATAATTTTCAGTTTTTCTGCCAATATTTTTAAACTGGAACACTGTATTTATTAAAATACTCTGCTGGATAGAAATACACACCTAGCTGATAATGTCTGTCATCAGCAGGTAGTATCCAGGAGCCTAGGTCATGAGCTAAAACTTCATCAGGCTCTGTGGTGTCAAGACAGCGAGGGGGAAATCTCCTAATGCATTGAAAAGTAGGAGTTCAAGTGAGGCTATAGTTATATTTAATTGCTATTGCTGCTCACAGAAAGAAATATTTTTAAAAGCTGTATTTAATGCAAAGCTAGTGTCCTACATTCTTGTCTTCTTTTTCATTAAAGATGGAGAAAGTACTTCTGTGGTTGCAAAATCCCTCCCAGGAGCTGTGCTTTCCTTTGTAGAACCAGCTTTAAAAATGTACCCTGCACGTCCTACCTGGATATGTCTTTTGGATATCCTCAGTCTGCTTAGTAAAATCACACATTGAAGCTGAAGCTGTGAATAAGGATCTCGTTGAATTGTAGTCTGGAGCCTGTTCTTATATAAAAGTGATGTTTTTATTCTGTTGGCTTTTAACATGAATACTGCCAATAAATCATTTGATACCATTTTCTTTTCAAGAGATATCTCTTAAGAGCCCGGGCTGACCCGTGTTTCCAGTGGGCTTCTGAGGAGCTGCTTTATGTGCTTTATATGGAGCTGCTGAGCTGTGAACCCACTCTGCTGTCGATGGAGGTGCTGGGAGAAGAGATGATTAGAAAGAAATGAGGGAATCACCCTCACAAAATGCCAGTGGTTGAAGGTCCTCCACCTACTCAGCTCAATAACTTTCCATCTTATCTTAATAGAAACTGAGTTGTATGTTATTTTCCATGAATAACACTTCATTTGTTTTCTGGTGCCATCTTCCTCTCCTGTCTCTTCCAAGTCAGAACAGCAATCTAGTAGACAAAAAGTTACATTAGGAAAAGCATTGTGTACATAGATACCATTTAAGGTATACCTCATAAGTATTTTGTAGCACATACAAGTTTTCTTTACTCATGTTTTAGGCTGGGTGGTGAAAACTCTGTTCCAACCATGTATTGCGGCACTCTATTTAAAATAGTAAGTCTATAAAGAGCATGGGGTTTTTGTAAGCGTATTCTTCATCTCATATTTATACTTTCTTCTTTCTGAAGTTAAACCTACGGTATTGAAATGTAGTCTTGGAAATAGACTCTGCTGATATTTCTGAAGACATATATATGTTGGAAATCTTGTGAGAGCATTCGCTCTTCTGCTTTTTCAGAGAGACAGAAAAATTGTTCCTGTAGCTGAGTAAAAATTCTAGGTCTCGTTTCATGAGGAGTTAAGACAAACACAAATGCTATTTGTCAAATTCAGGATGATTTTCCTCATGGCAAACACTAAATGCCCTAGTGTGGTGACCTTAATTACTGGTAGTATCATCAAAAGATGGATTTCAAAAAGAAAAATATTTTGAAATATTCTGCAGTCCCTGCTCCTGTGCCTGCCAGCACAGCTAACCACTCCTCCCTCCAACCATGTTCCCTCTCTGCAGTAGGCAGCCCTGCCCTTCTCATCTCACCACTGCTTTGACTTCACTCCTTCACCCAGTTTTTACTCACTTTCCAAAATTAAAGACCCCTGCAGTCACAAATTTATGTTGAAATGTTTTTTCTTTTCCCCTGGCTCACTGTTACTCAGTCACTACTTTTTTTAATCCCCTCATTTTTTTACCTTCTGTTTCTCTCTCAGTCACTGTCAAGTTCATATAGTGCCCAAAGTCTGATCAGTCCCCTCATTCCCTAACTCATTGTGAGAGCCATAAAACCAAAGCTGTGTTTATCTGATGTTTATCATATGTGGATTTATTTCATCAGATCATCTGATTAGAGAAAAATTGCTTAGACCATTTAGTCTTATTAGCCCTCTTGTGCCCAGCAAACCTGAGTACCACAGATGGTGAGTAAATAAGGTATGTTACTGTGGAGATGACAAACAAACAAACATTATCTGAGAAAATTCCCATGCATGCAGTAGATAATTTCTTTCAGTTTCTCTAATTTCTGCTACTTACTTATTTTTATCATGTTGAGTTAAGCATTTGGTCATGTATGCAGTTTGGTGAGTGCTCATGGGATTAGTCACTGTGAGCCACCAATTTTTTGCCCCTCAGACTGGAATGTTGTAAGAATCTGCTCAAAGTTTTGCATTATCATCTCCCATTAGTACGGAAATACTGGCAGACCTCTAAAGCTTAGAAATTGGCAGTTTTACTTCCTTCTTCATACTCTGTTAGAGACAAACTTGTTTGCTTCCAAAAAACTTTGGCTAACATGATAACAGCAGACAAGCAAACTGTTCTGGACAAACTCAGAATCTATGTGAATCAAAAGATGAACTTCTGCACTTAGTATGGGTATTTAATAATTGAGGTATAACAGTTACACATCATATGCTTCTTCAAAGGCAGTAGTTTGATAGTTGCTAAAACCAACGCTTTTGTTTGTCTCCAATTATAAGTATAGCACAGTAAGTTGTTTCAAGTCTGTGAGAGACACAGCACTCACCAGGATGATGGTGCAGAATTTTTCCAGCCCAGTAACAAACAGTGTCTCCCCTAAAGCACTTGCAATCAAAATAAAAGATTATGTGCTAAAGATTATCAAGGCTGGCAAGCTGGGTGTCCAATTAAATTGATTGTTTCTAATCTTGTGAAAAAGATCTGGGCTAAAAGCAGATACTCGTAATATGTATGTCACAATGCACTGTTAATTGGATGTCAACATCTTTCTGTCATTATGTTTTTGACCAGATCAAATTAATGATGACTTAGTGGTGAAAAGTTCTTTGTGCTATTATCCCCTGATTCATTTGCAAAGCTTGCAGAGCACTTTTGCTGTTATCAATGCAATAACTTTAGAAATTCTAGCATAACTTAAAATATCTCCGATAATTACGCAAGAATGGAAATCATAGGCCAGAGATAAAAGAGAGGCAACTTAAGGTCAATATGATGGTCTCTAGCAAGTCCACAAATTCCTGTTGTGTAAGTCATTTATTTTCCCTCAGAAGTTTCCTTTTGCTGGGAAGAAGAGCTCTCTGCTTCCATGTATTCTGATTCCTGTGGTCATTTTTAGTTATAAGAAAAAGTATTTATTATAGGGTCTGAAAAGAGAGCTTAGACTCTGTGAAAACAATTTAACAAAATGGGCCTCCATGACACATGCTGCTTTTCTTGGGGGTAATGTCTTCATGTTAACCTTTTACTTTTCTTTTCGTTCTATGCAGGGCCATGAATATTTATAAGATGCTATTTGGTTCAACCTGACATTTTACCTACTGGACTATTTTCAAATTTCAAACTTAACACCAGTTTTCTCCAATTTTTCCAGCTCTGAGTATTCAACTACAGGGTTTCATTGTCTTACTTCTCATCATGAGTGCAGGGATAGACCTCTCACATTAAGAGGAAGGGCAAACTACAGAACGTGTGCCTCAAACTGGAAAGCAGCAGCAGAGTTTAGTAATTTGTGATTCTCTGAGTGGAGCTTAAGCAAGCTGTGAGGGAAGAATGCCACACAGTATTGGTGAGAAGAAAAAAATGGCATTTTTTTGCCTGCTTAAGAGTTCAGACAAGATCAGAACTGCCCTTTGGCCATACAGCTGACTGTGAAATACCATCTAAAATAAAAGTCTGTTTTAACTGCGTGTCATGGAGCACAGCTTCTCTGCGAAAGACATGGAGCAGATGCATCATGGCATGTTTGAAAACAGTACGACGCCTTGGAGAGTTGAAATCTAACAGTGAGGAATAAAGCATTGTCTATTTCTCTGTATAAGGAAGCTGAATGCCATGGACAGCTTTAGAAAACTGGCGATAGAACAGCCAATGATATTGGCATTGTCTTCCGTAAATGCGCTTTTAAATAACCTGTGTGTTGTTACTACATGTTATTCATTCACTTTAATTCCATTTCCGTAATCTCATCTATTTCATGGAGGTTTTAATCATCCTACAACAGAGAGACTAATTGGGTTTTTTTTCACCTACTTTAACCTTTTTTCTGAACATGCTGGCAGTGATGGTGATTGAGTAAGTATCATCAACATAATCTTAGAAGGTCTGTGGAAATCTTAGACCCATTTTTTCTCTTTTAACTGTTACCTTAAATAAGAAAATATACCAAAAAAAAAAAAAAAACCCAACCAAAAAAGAAGAAATACATTAAAAATTTACTTTCTAACAAGGACTTTTGCTTTCAAAACCAGAGGGGCAGAAGGAGGCATAGTTGCAAACAATAGATTGGGAAGGCTTACTGAAAATAATATATTTTTTAGTGTCATCAAACAAGGGAAAGGCAGTTATCCTTCAGCTGGATCGAAATCACTCCAAAGAAAGCTGCTATCAGAGAATTGATCAATCCCATCCCTCTAAATAGTGCTTCATGAAAATTAGGATGGGAAAATTGGAAAAATCTTTCACTGTTTCTGTTTTAGGTATTAAAAAATATAATTCAAGATAAACAAATAGAGACTTTGTTTAATGAAATTGATAAAAGCAGACAGAAGGGGATTTAGTAGATACTTCAGTGAGCTGCACCATTTATACCAATGTGATTTGTAATTATTCAATTAGATGCCTTCATTATCTCAAGAGAAATGGGCTGGGCTCCTTAAGAAAGAATTTATCTGTTAGCAGTTTTTGGATATATATATGGACGATATGGAAGATACAATGTATTTGGATCCACCTAAAAGAGCAGATATTAAAGAATATATTTTATTCTGTGCAGACTATCAATTAATTTTAGAAGTGAAGTGCTAAACATTTAAAAAGAAAGTGGAGAGAACCCCTTCATTCCGCTTTTTCTTCATGAACTGCTAAGCTAAAAGAGTGCATAAACCTAATTAATGTAAATAGAGAAGATCAAGTAATACTATTCAGGAAGATCAAATGCTAAGCTGGCTCACAGCAGATTGATATAAATTTCTCCTGATGTAAGGAGTGAGTGGAGAAAGCTAGGGGCTGGAAACACCAAATAAAATCTCAGTGAAATACTTCTAGAACATTGTGCTGAATGGAACAGTGTTATAATTATTCTCACAGGTACTAGGATAACATAGCAATGAGCACAGAATTGCAATAAAATGGGAAAAAGGGTCTCTAGAAAGTGCAGTGGCAATGCAGTTCAATCAACTATTTCTAAGGCTATACATTTTTGTATTGAACCAACATAAACTCTGAAAAATATTCCACAAGCCCATGGTGTGTCCAGCACATTTGTGCAACTCAGGTGAATTGGTTGTCTGTAGACACGTTTCAGACAGAGTAAATTTTAGGCCTGAGAAAATATTTTGGAACTGCAACTTATTTAGTAGATCAGATTTATTTTCCTCTTTGTGAATGTTCTGCAAAACCATGCATCACCCCACAAATTCCTGATTGTGCGGCTGCTCTGACCTCCAGCATGGGGCTGTCCTGGCTTTTGGTGCATATTTCACTTCTTGGTACTCAGGCTGACAGCTGTCTTTCAAAGCAGTGGCAGAAGAGGATAGATATGGCTCTAGTCTCCGCTGAAAATATTTTTCTTTCCATCCACTAATGCCAATGCAGATCACCCTTCAGATAATTGCCTTCAGAAAACAGTCCTGACAAAACATGGTATTTACAAGGCATTCACTGCCACCTTTCTGTCCTTCCCAGGCTGAGCTGTCAGTGAAGCATTTCTGCAGCAGACAAACCTGGCCAGCCCTCACCACTGCAGGGACCCATTGCTCTCTCCTAGTCTGTTCTATCATTTTCTATCACTTCTACCATTTAAAAGAAGTACTGAAGCCCTCTTGTAGATGCAAAATCATTCTGAACTCATCCCCACTGCCATGAATTCCCATGTTTCCTTCAGTCCTTCTCTACTGACGTCTCAGTAATACATACTTTTGGAGAATGAAAATTGGGAAAAGGTGTGAGTTGTAAGCTTGACCACAGAAGATTATGGGGATATTTGTCTATACATGCAAAGACTCCTGTGTGAAGGAGGCTTTGCTGCCCCTCCAGTGCAGCCCTCAGCAGAGGAGCTGGCCTGAGACATCCAGCCAGTGACAAAGAGAAGCTGGCACAGAGAAGCAGCAGCTGTCACTAAGGGCACAGTGAGGGCATCATGATTAAAGTGGGAGTATTGACTTTCTGGGCAGTTTCATTGAGGTTGTTTTAGATATCTCATTTTTTGAGTTGCCAAACCCAACATGGAAACAATTATTTTGTGGGACTTTGATTTATTTAGAGCCAAGGGTATTGTTCTGAAAATGCTCTTAATTTGGAGGACTTCTCTTCAAGTCTCCAGCTGAAAACCATCTTAGATGTTGCCTGCCTTGCAGAGAGCTTTCTTCTCTTTATGGGAAAAAACATGGAGGTTCTAAAAACTCACTAACTACTCAGGTCAAAGGGGAAATGCAAGAAAGACAGAATTAGTAATCTTTAATGAGAAGTCAGTCATCAATGCAGTTAATAAGGAGCTTTTTGAAGGTTTAGCATCATTGGATTTTTCTCCTTACAAGCCTGTCATCGACTGCTGGCACAGATTAACCTCCTTAATCCTGTTCAATAGAAATTATCTATGGCCTTCTGTAACACATCAGAAAGTTAAAGCCAAACTCAATACATTTGGCTTGAGTTTACCTCTTTTAATCAGCACCACACCCACCAGGGCAAAAAAGCTGTGTATGAGTATGTGTTCAAATTATGGAGTGCACAGAAGGCCATAAAGGCTTGGAAGGTTCAGTAATGTTAATTTTTATTCTTTGTGTGCCAACAGAGTTGTTGATCATCTTTAGTTCTAATTAGGTTGGATAAAAACATGTTTATTCCTGGTGTACTATATTGCTGTTTGCCCATGCACTGAAGAGCAGATTCCAGTGTGAACACGAGCTCTCATATAGCTACACTGTTTAAAAAGATGTCAAATTCTGTAGTCATGCACTAATAGATTAAATTATGAACTCTGCTCTACTACAAATGCATCGTGAGATTGTGATCCTTCAGGTATATCTCTTCTGCAAAGATTAAAGAATATACATCATATTTCAACAACTGGACTTTTGCCATTAAGGATTTATGTCTACTAAGATTAGCATCAGAAAGGGATGCTTGTATTGCAAGATTGGTAATATTGCTAACTTGGGTGGAAACAAGGGTAAGGTTCAGTCTTCCCATGAACTGTACAATAAGAGCTTTAAAGATTTCAAAGTAGAAAATTGATTATGAAAACAATCCTTAGTTTATAGATCTTAACCATCAACCATTTTGAATTCTACACATATTTTTGCTTAAAACTCTTTAGTCTGCTAAAATCCAAATGAAAGTATTATTGGAAAATTATTAATATGCTAGATTACATCTAATTTTTCAGTGTATAAGTCACTGAAGTAATTTGAAAAAAAAGCAGCCATTACAGTGCACTAAATCTCAAATGTTGCTTCTAACAGCAACTGCCAGGAATAACTACTATAGTATTTGATCTGCTTAAGATAGATAGGACTCTCAGATGGTCTTCGGAAAACTAGATATTGAAATGCAAAAGGAAGTATGTAGGTCACATATAATACTGATGTCTTAATCAAAAACCAATGGACACATTACTAAAGCAAATCAAAATAAATCATTC
Organism: Onychostruthus taczanowskii; assembly: GCF_017590055.1. NCBI lineage: Eukaryota > Metazoa > Chordata > Aves > Passeriformes > Passeridae > Onychostruthus > Onychostruthus taczanowskii. Next base: position 7,266,431 of record NW_024498906.1, on the reverse strand, counting down.
AAGGACTTTGGAAGAGGAGTGAACATTGACAGATCAGATTAAACGCTCCTAAACCATGTCAAGAATGAAATTTCTTGTGGGAATTGACCAGAGCAATGCTAAATAGGGCAAGGATTAGCCACATGTGCTTGTATCATGCAAGTAGCATTGGAAAACTTCAGAATTTTCATAATTTCTGTTTGCTTTGGATAAACAGCTGAAAGCTTAGATGACTATGTGAAGACCATCCAAGTCATTTGAATCTGGAGGAATGAGCTGGAAAGCTTTCAGAGACAGATTTTTCACATGAGATTTCTAGTGCTTACTAGCTCTGGTCTCAGGAAAAATGCTGCTAAGAACAATTTCATAACATTCTTGGTCCTGTTCAGGATGTATATGTAGGGAAAGAAATGTGTATGTCTAGCAGAAACCCTGGTTGGGTTCTAGAGATCTTAGAAGTTGAGGGAATATGCCACCATTTTGTTCATTCTTACTTCTTCAAAGGGTGGATTTGAGCTTCTGAGAAGAGTCTTGGCTTGGCTTGTGACTGGTTACAATAGCAAATTCTGGTCAACCATTTCATTGCATCAGGCACAGAAATATTTCTTACACTACATTATAGTGTTAATTACATTTTTCTAGTCTTTGTTTTTCCTATTTTTCAACTTCAGCCTCTGTAGGAATTCTGTGGGAAGATGATTGACTTCCAGGTGGCTGAGTGGTACTGCTGGGCCACAATAAAACCTCATTTCTCAGCTCAGAGTAATGTGACCACTGAAAAGGCCATTCTCATTTCGCTTTCACAACTTTTGCTCATCCAATACTTTAACTCATCCCTTATCAGTTCAGTAGGGTGAAGTGTGTGAGGCAGGCAGTGGTGCTCCTGGGAGCACCAGTGCAGTTCCTGGGAGGCAGGGGTTTTGCAGCTGGCTGTTCTCAGGGATCAGCATCTCACCACAACAGCTCACAGCTCTCTAACGCTCTCTGTCTACTATAAATCCTTCCATAAATATCATAATTCCTAACTCGAGGGCATTCTAGTCTTAGTTGAATAGGGATGTTTTCTAAGCTGGAAACTGAAGTAATACTACTAAAATGAGCATGAAGTCAGTCCTGAACAACACCAGCAGCTCTTGGGCCACACAGCTCCCTGTCAGACCACCAGTAACAAAGACAATCCAAACATTTGTGAAGAAAAGGGATCTACTAAGTAACAAAAACATTAACAGTGGACAAATCTTAGTCACTGCCAATGGGGAATCTATGGGACTCAAAATGGATGACTGCTGAGAAAATTTGCTAGCTAGCTAGAAGATAAAAAAAAAAAAAGTCACTACTGTTATGGAAATGGGTTATTTTATTAATAATGCAATCCCATGAAAAGACCTATTGCTCCTGCAGTACAATCAGATGCTGGTTTTATATAAAATTCTCAGATCTACACAATATATGTCTTCTTATACTAAAAGTAAAGAGTTTCTCTTGACAGCTGTCCTTTGAATGTAAAAAGATGACAGCATCAGAATAGTTTCCCTGGACAACTGCAAAAACAAATCAGAATTTTATATTCAAAAGCTATGCAGTCTCACTCTCCAAAATGTCTAAAGAGTTTAAAAGATTTTTTTAAAGTTATTTTCATTTTATATTTCAAAATTGTCTTTGTATATTTTTCCCTTCCTCTTTCACATTTCCTATCTCCATGACTGTCTTTTTCTGTCTCTCTTCCCTTCCTGCCTCCCACCTTTTTTTAAATTTCAGAGACAATTCTTCCAATTCTCCTTTAGTAAAATTTCAGGATGAAGATTCTATGCAGTGAATTTTGACAACTCAGAATTTATTTCTGGATTTTTATAAATGGACCACATTTTTCTTTATAGAACAAACCTATAACTTTTAAAAAGTCTTTAGCTTTACTATCCCTATAGAAATTACTGGCTATTTTTTAACTTCTCTTTCTTTCTTTCTATTACTATCAGCATGATGATGTCTCTGTCATCAGTGTGCAAGCTCACTGTATGGGATCTCCTAAATTTTGTAGGTCTCCTACAATACATTCTGGAATGAAGCTTCATTCCCTATAACTCAGTGAAAATTATCCATCCCTTGAAGGCATGGACTTGTCCTTCAATACAAGTCCAGCAGTATTTCACTTCTGTTGGCCTAAACAGATTGTTGCAGAAACATGGCATCAACCTGAATACTTTCTTTTTTCCCTAAGGGGAGCTTAATGTCAACAGTAATACCAGACTTCTGCAAAATGTGTGCTTTGTATAATGATACCAAACTTTTGCAAAATATGTGCTTTGTATTATGCTCAGCCCAGCACTAATGGACTTTATCCATTTCATTTGCACTCTTTAAATCCTAAACCATGTTCAGAACCTATGTTCTGTCCATTCCTTACATAGTCCTTGACTGAAAATCTATATGAAGATAGAAAAAATAGACTTCTGTCCAAAAAGGAGAGAAGAAATGATTAGCAAACAACAAACCAGCAAATGTGAAACACAAGTAAGGACCATTTCTGCTAATATTGGCTAAAGGGCAGCACTGATGTGACTGACCTACATCAGGGAGATTGGAAATTAATACGGGAGAGTGTCAAAAGTGTTCATGTTGACATGTGGTGCTTCTAGCCAATTACTCCTGTGGACTGAAAAGAGAAGGATTGACTTGAATTTTGCTTCCATATTTTACTTTAGATGTGGTGGATTTATTGGGTTGTGGGGTTTTTTTTATTGGAAGTGAATCCTGGAGTCAAGAAAACAATAAAGAAACATATAGGGAAGAAAAAAAGCAGTTGGACAGGATGAGAAGGAAAAGTGAGAAGTGTGTAGGGTACAGTTCTTTGACACATGCTACTATTGAGTTCTAACATTTCAATATTATGTTTCCAGGAATATTTACACTATGCCTTCAAAAGGAGTAAAATATTAATTTACATGCCATCTTTTTCAAGATTTAGGAAACCTTTTTATTTTATTTTTTTTTTGTACTGGATGTGGCAAATAACTTGTGTAACATACAATATGATTTAATGACGCTCTAAAATTTCAGTGCAGGCAGTAAATCCTTAGTTTGCCACCATAATCAAAAATTAATGGCAAAGCAGATAAATGAAAACTACTAATTATATTAGGTAGTACACATTTCTATTAATTCAGAAGGCCTGATAAAAGCATTTAAAATCATGTCTCTCTTGTAGGGCTCAATTTTTAAAAGAAAATAAACAATGACAATATCTTCCATAAGAAAAAATTTATTAAGGTTTTGGGTTTTTTTTAAACTGTTATCTCAGTGTACACATGTAACTGACTACCTGACTTTCTGGTAGTATTGCTGCAGGTTGTTTTCAGAATCTGTTTTTTTAAGTTCAATATCTATGTTAATGAGACCAGTGCTCTAGAAATGAAGCACAAATATTTCCCATATTTACAATTTGTCAAATATGTCTGTGTTTAATATTGATATATGATGTTTGTTTTCCTAAGCATTTCTGAGTATTTTTCAGTGTGTGGCTTTATTCTCTCATGATTCAGCCAGCCTGATCTGTCATGGGATTTAAAGTGCAGAATAGATCCAAACCCTTAACATGTCCATGGAAGTGACGTCAGGAGGGGTTAGAGTGAACATGCAGAGGTAATGCTGGACTGAACAACACAGAACAAGGGTGGACAGGGACGCAGAAAATAACACAGAGCAGGGCAAAATATTTTTTGTGCTTGCAAGACACAGCGCTGATTTTTGTGCCTAATAATCTTAATATTGTTTGTTACTTCATAAATGTAGAATGAACACAGTTCAATGGTATCTTTTTATTTCTCACCATTAGTCAAAGACTAATTATTATTTCTCCTAAATTTATGTTGTTACTGAGTAATTCTGCTGTTTTCAGTTTATCTGCTTCATGCTGATGAAGGAAGAAATCAGAGAACTGTGACTCAAAACTTTAAAATATGTACCTTGAAATAATAGTATTAACAGGAATCACATTAAAAAGGATTTAAGAAAGGAATTTTACACTGCAATCTAATATTGTTCTCATAGAAAATCCAACTGTATTTTGCAAGTGCATTGCAAATGCAGTGTACAGAGCAAGTATGAGAAGAAAAAAATAATTTAAATTATTGTTATGTCAATAAGTTTTGCATAAATAAGTGGTAAATGGTTGCAATTTGAATCCAACAAGGATTTCAGCAGAAGTGGAAAGTGCTGCCTTCGACAGAAACAAAGAAGCAGAGTATTCAAAGGACCTGTGGCATGAGACTAAAAATATGGGATTAAATCTCTTTCCTTGATAAGTCAGAAGGTAACAAAAAATATACATAGATTTTGCTAATTTTTGCAGGCAAAAAGGAGTAGGAATCTTGTTATAAAAAATGGTCTGAAGAGCAAAGAAGGAATGCCAGAAACAGTCAAGACTAAAGAGACACTATGATTTTGATGTTCACTTCTTCCTTAGTAAAAGCAAACACCACAGGCAGCTAATGTGGGTGGTATTTGCAGGTCAGGATGATGCCTCTGTTCAGATACATTTACAGTCAAAAAATCATTAGGATAAACAGTATCCATGAAGACACAGGGAATATTACATATGCATAAGATTAATTATTGCAGAAATTAAAATTACTTAGGCTTAAAAGAGGAAACCAGGTTATAGATGAAACTCCCAAAAATGAGTCCTGGGAAGGAGGGAGAAGGAAGGGTATACAGCTACTGTAATATTGACATAGAAGCTTTGAAAAGGAACTGAGAAGCAGGCCATCTGTCAGCACAAACATCAGCAGGGACAGCAGATAGAGACCGAAGATATCCTAAAAAACACCCCAAGCATTCTGTCCTAACTTGTATTTATCTCAATAAAGAGATTGAAAAACATTACTACAAAATTGCAAGACAGAGTTAACATTTCCCAAACGTGTCACAAGTGAGGCTGAGACACGAGAGGAATTGCTCATGTGCACTGAAGTAGAAGAGGCTGTTCAGAGCCCAAGAGCTGGTCCAAGGCCAGATGGCTTTATGATGGCTCCTTAAGACTCCAAAAGAGGAGATAACTCCTGTTCAGAAAAGACTTATCACAAACATGGATAAATGGGCAATAATGGACCCTGCTGGAAAAATGAGCTGACATAACTCACACAGTGCCTGAACTATGATTTATTTTGTCCAACAAGACACTATGGCTGGAGCAAGAGAGGCTTATTGAGTGATGCTAATGATCTTTATGCATTTAGGAATTGTATCTCAGCAACTTTGATGTTTATTGAGTATAATTTTAGTGCAAATTAGAGGTTTTCTTCACAGAATGCTAGAGACAAGCTGACAGGCAGGCATAAAGAAGACAGTTTAAAACTGACACTGAAATTTTTCTGCTTTATTTGGCCAGCAGAACAAGTGAAGATGCTTCCATCTCTTTTGATATTAATTTTGCTGGATATACTATTTCATTTGCTCAACAGTGTAATTCTGGTGTTGTGTAAAAGGCAGAATATGCAAGAATTGTGATTTCTCTGAATTTTTATATCACAGCAGCCCTATGGAATTCACCTAAAGAGTTTAGCTAGGTTACTATGTTTCTGTAATGGTTAATAAGATAGCAATGAAGATATGAATGAATGGACAAATGGCTGACTAAATTTGAAGCAGAGAGAACCTTGATGGACAAAGTGAAGGGAAAGTGTCAAAAAGTAATGGAAGACTTGATAGTAAAGCTTTTAATAGTGAAACTCCTCTTGGTTTTAGAAGATAAAGCATTTTCAGCTTTTGCAGTCATACAGACAAGATGTAGGTGGGAGACAAGAGGTCATATGCATGAACTAATCCTTTCATCCTCTCACTCAAGTCCCTTCTCAGAGCTGCTCAATAAAAGCCACATCTGAGGTGAAGAAAGTTCCATTATGAATCTTGTATTTGCTTTCCTTTTGAACCACGTACAAGACCACAAAAATTTACTTTCCCCACATAAAAGGAAATGTAAGTTGGACAGCAACTTGTCAAACATGAGACTGTTGATACTTTAAAATTGAAATTTTGAAGAATGCAGTTGGTTGGGGTCTTAACCACAAAGCCATATTCTCATTGTTATGCTCCAAAATTTATGAAGACAAAGAAAAACACTATTTACGAAGTACCTTACTGTGTTTACTTGACCTTTCCACAAATCTTTTCTCTGAGGCAAGATTGCACCATTTCTAACATGTATAATAAATCTCCACTCAGTACCTGCTCTCAGAGGATTTACTGCACTGGGCACTGCACAAGGTTCTTGGCTAGGTCAGCAAAGGCCTGTGCAGAGAGACCCAGAGCCTCTTATTATAAATCCCACTATGAACTTCACAGAGAATCCTTAATACTGTATTTTCTTTCTTTTATGTGAGATAGTTGTGGAAAAATAATTATGGTTTTGAATATAGAGAAAGTAACATAGGCCAATGAGGACTTTGTGAAGCATAGAGTATACCTTCATAATCTCTGCTCAAAATGGAAAAATAAGAGAGAAACTCTCTTACACAGCATGGTCTTTAATTTGGGGAAAGGTAGACTGTTGCTGGAGAAACTTTGAAATATATTACTATTTACACTAGAAAGTCACATTGAAATGTTTATGTCCAGGTTCTCCTGGACACTAAGGTACTGTGAGTAAAGAATTTTTTTTTTTTACCTGAACTATTAAAAGCATCTGGTGTTTCTTACTTATTTTGGCATCATGCCTTGTAGAAGATTGTATTTGCTAACACACAAAGGCACAGGAATTTTGGAGCCCAGATGTCAACAAATTCAATGAGACTTAAACTCCTAGAAGCTTTTTTGAACTTCAGTTTTACACCAGGTAAAACATAATACATTTGCTATGGGGTTTTTCTTCACTTTTAATATTTGAATTAGAGAACTGAGTTCTTGCAATAATAGCAATTAAACTGGAAATAGTTCTGCTTTTTTTGACAATACTACAAACTTGCATAGCAAGTGCAAGTTGGAGATCTACATGTTTTAAGCAGGCCTAAAAATTAAGACTTTACAACCTTTATTAGCCTCACATGTTGTGTAAAGATTTTAAGTGCATTTAGCACCTAGCTTCCAACATTTATGTTTGACAGTTTTCACTTCCTCTATCATATTTCATGATCCACAGGAGATGAATGAGAAGCTCCAGCTCACAGCACGTCTGACCATTCCTTTCTTTGCTCTTTTTTTCTAATTTTTTGCTACATTTCTTTTTTCCCCAAGAGATTTCTTTGGGTTTCTTAACAAACTTACCTGGGATTATTCATTCTCTTCTGTCCATTTTCAGAACAAAGAATCAGCTACTTGAGAGTCACACAGTGCTTGTTAAATACCTGTTGCCTACTGACATTCAGCTGATTATACTGCAGATTATCCTGTCTTTAATTTATTTCACCTTTCTTTCAGGAAAGACATTTTCTTTGAATAAAGATGGTGTTAAATCCACAGGAAGCTTCTCTATGGTTTTCTTGTTGTCAGATTCAACCCAAATCTGGATGTATTCTCTGGTATTTTTTGCCATAACTGCAGTCCCTAGGACTGTGTCTCAGCTGCTTGGGTAACACTGGGTTACAGTCTCCAGTCTCCTCAGATGCAGACAGCTAACAGGCATTTGAGTTTTTAGTTAAAGCACTTGAATTCAAAACCCTTAGTACTCATATTATTAACTTCAGCTATGGGGGCCAAAATGATGAAACATTTATGAGGAGGATTGCTTGGCCCCTTCTGGGAGCCTGAAGCCTTTCATTGTGGCACAGTTAAGCACAGGAGGAATTAGCTGAGCCAAGGTATGCATTTCAGCAGGATCCCAAAATTTTATTGCAGATGCTGCTTTCATTGGTTCACAGACTGAGAGAGACTTCAGTGTACCATGAACACAGGCCCTCGTGGTAAGTGGCCTGTTCCCTGAGCAGGTTGGTAAATGAACTGCAACATGTGGATTCTTCACACCGCTGCTAAGACCCCATTAGTGAGAGAGGCCTCTGTCACGATCCACTCGTACAAGCGGGGGTCATGATTGTTCATTAACTCATCTCAGAGTGCAAAGAACAACACAGAGGGGATTTCAGTATTAATCAAAACAAATGCACTTTTTATTGAGTGCCCACAGCAAATGCGATAGAGGGATTAGAAAAGGAGATAAAGGATAGAGAGAGAGAGAGAGAAAGAGGGGAAAAGGGTATAGCTACCAATGTAGAGATTAAATCCTCGTGGTCCAGCCAATAGAATCCATCTTGTCACATCAGGGAGAGTCACAAAGTCTTGGTTAACTCAGGGGTCTATTATAGTACTCCACCAAGGGGGGAACAGGTAAAAGACAATGGAGAATAAGTCTATTGAAAATGGGTACAGATAGTGAATGTTCCCAAGCAGGATAAGTCAGTCTTAGCAGTGAGTGGGACCCATTGTTTCAGGACTGGCTTCTATGGGAAGCCAGTCTCGGCCCAGCGAACACACCTGCCGGCAACACTTGGCAAACATCTCACTTCAGTCAGACCAGCACCACTCTGTCAGAATTATGGGTGTCTCAGTCTCAGTCCTTGGGAGGGGGCTTCAATCTCCGTTCGTCACGGTGGTGGTGAGGCAGATGAAGGATTTTCCGTAGGGGATCATCAAAGTTACCCCAGAAAGTTAGTTTAGCCAAGAGGTGGGGAAAATTCCTGGGCTATTGTGATATCATGAAGCAGGTGTAAGTGTACAGAGCAAGCTGCTCCTTACCAGGCCCTGCTCAAGCAGTGTACCATGGCGGCGCTGCAAACAATCACTTGGAGAGCATCCACTTCAACCAGGCCAGAACTCCAGTCAGGATCTTCAGGGTCTTGGTCTCTGTCTTTGTGACAGTCATGAGGCAAATGAGGGAAACTTCAGACTGTCTCTTACAACCTCTGCCCAAATTAAGGCAAACAATGGCACATGACAAAGTCAATAATACAGATTTTACTTAACAAAATATGAGGTAGAGAGATAAAAAGAGGAAAGTGGATGAGAGAGATAACAAGTAGAAGATGGTCGCCACCTGTGGATCCAGCAGCATCCCATTGGCCCTTCACCCCTGACTTACTGCAGTGAGGGTCCCAAGGACCCAACAACCCCATGACTTCAGTTCTGGCCAGTAAAATGGGATCTGGCAAAAGGCATGTATTTACCTAAAAAGTTGAATTAAGAAGGTATGACTGTTTACATTTCTGGCTTACTTCATGTCATACACAAAAGTTAATTTTAATAGATTATTTTGCTGTTGTTGGACTTTTCACTTACTTTTAAGGATTGGTTTTCAAAATCAAGACTATCTGGTTGACCTTCTAACCACTTAAATATTCAGAAATGGCAAAGATCCAGGATTATTTCCCTTAGAAAGTAGCTCTTTCCGTCTCAAAAGAGCCATTTATCATTCTCATTTAAAATTGGCATAAACAGCATTGCAGAAGAAAAGAGTGTCCCAACTCAGTTACAGTGAACTCGGTGCTCTCTGGCCAAACGGATGCTGTTGACTACAGTGTCTGAGTCTATTTTTCCTGGCCCTGGCTGAGTGTTCATCATTGTTGTAGCTAAAAAAACAATCTGTTTTCTGCAGTTGCTGTGCTGGTGCCCAAGAAACAGAACAAAAGACAAGGGGGAAAAACTGAAACACAGTAGGTTCCCTCTGAACAGGAGGAAAAGCAGCTTTTCACTGGGAGGGTGACTAGGAACAGGAACTAGTTGCTCTGGGAGGTTACAGAGACCAAAGAGAAGTTCAAAAACCATAACTGTGGGCGCGGTCCTGCACAATCAGCTCTGCAGGGCCCACGATTTCCATGGGGATCAATTGGGCAAGATTTGCCCAATATCTCGGCACTTTATGGCATCCCAAACATTTTGATGATTTTCACTGCACCAAAAAGTTTTGGATTTTTCTTTTTTCAGAATCCATGCCATGTCCCTCATATCTTCCCCTCAAAGTTGTGTCTTCCTCCATGATCTTTTCCACTGCTTCGGAAATTGGTATGAGGTTAGTTTTAGCATGTTTTGATCCTTTGCACTGCACCAAATTTCCACACAGACAATTTTCTTATAGTCACTAAATGTCCCATTCTATTTTTTTCTTTGATTATATTTCATTTGAAAACTTTTCCTTTCCAGAGCATAGGTAAGACTTCCTTTCTGTTCCCAGGATTTCAATAGAGATAAATTATAGGCAAAATTTTGTCCATATCCAAACACTTCAGAGAATCCCATGCCTTCGATGGTTGTCACTTTGGCGAAGATTATTTTTTTCTTTCAGTATCCTTGCCATGTCTCCCATATCTTCCACACAAAGTTCTGACATCCTCCTTCACTATTTCCCCAGTTTCTGCAGCATCTGTGAGGTTAGTTCTGGCATATTTTGCTCCTTTGCATGGCACCACGTGTAGTCCAGATCCATTTTCCTGTACTCACTAAATTTCCCAATTTTTTCATTTTTACCTTCAGTATGCATGCCAAGACTCTCATATCTTACACTCAAAGTACTGTCTTCCTCATCGACATTTCCCCCTGCTTCTGCAGCATCTGAGAGCTTAGTTTTGGCATCTTTTGCTCCTTCTCACTACACCTCCTGTAATCCTTGCTATTTTTATTTAGTCACCAAATTTCCCAATAATTTTATTTTAATATCCATGCCACGCCTCTCATATCTTCCCCTCCAAGTAGTGTCTTCCTTCTTGAACTATTTCCCCTGCTTTTGCAGCGTCTGACAGGTTAGTTTTGACATCTTTTGGTCCTTTGCACTGCACCTCATATAATCCTTGTCCATTTTCTTATAGCCGCTAATTTAGAATTTTTCTTTTTTCCAGTATCAATACCATGGCTCTCATATCTTTCCCTCCAAGTTGAGCCTTCCTCCTTGATTTTCTCACTGATTTGGACAACAGTATGAGGTTAGTTTTAGCACATTTTGGTCCTTTGCACTGCCAATAAATAAAACAAAAAAAAATTTCTTGTAGTCACGATATTTCCCAATACATTTTTATTCAATTACTTTTCATACAAAAATATCTCCTTTCCAGAGCATTGTTAAAAAAAGTTTTCTACTTCCAGATGACAAAGTGGATCAATTGGGCAATCGTTGGTCCAAGTCCCAGCGTTGGACAGCATGCCATGCTTTTGATGCCTCTTAGTTTGGCAAAGATATATATTTTTTTTTTTTCCGGGATCCATGCCATGGCTCCCTATCTTCCCCCCCAAGTTGTACCTTCATCCTCAAAGTTTGGCCCCGTTTTGCAGCCTCTGTGAGCTTAGTTTTGGCATTTTTGGTCCTTTGCACTGCACCTCATGTAATCCTGGTCCATTTTCTTCTAGTCACTCAATTTGCAAATTTTATTTCTTTTTTCTTCATTATCCATGCCATGGCTCCCTATCTTCCCCCCCAAGTTGTATCTTCATCCTCAAAGTTTTGCCCCGTTTTGCAGCCTCTGTGAGCTTAGTTTTGGCATTTTTGGTCCTTTGCACTGCACCTCATGTAATCCTGGTCCACTTTCCCGTAGTCACTCAGTTTGCAAATTTTATTTCTTTTTTCTTCAGTCTCCATGCCATGGCTCTCCTATCTTCCTCTTAAATTTTTACCCAGCTTTTGTAGCATCTGTGAGCGTAGTTTTGGCATCTTTTGGTCGTTTGCACTGCACCTCACTTCCTCCCAGACCATTTTCTTGTAGTTGCTAAATGTCCCAATTTTCTGGATTTTGGCATTTTTTTTCAGTCGGATTTCATTTGATCCTATTTCCTTTCCAGAGCATTTGTGAGCATTTCTTTTCAGGCTCGCAAGATTTCATTTCCTTTTGGGAAGGGAAACGAAATCTTGCGATTTCAATGGGGATCAACTGGGCGATCTTTGGTCCAAGCCCCAGCACTGGACAGCATGCCATGCCTTTTGATGCCTTTGAGTTTGGTGAAGATATTTTTTTTTTTTTTTCCAGGACCCATGCCATGGCTCTCATACCTTCCCTTCCAAGTTGTGCTTCCTCCTGAACTTTTTGCCCTGCTTTTCCAGCATCTGTGAGCTTAGCTTTGGCAACTTTTGGTCCGTTGCACAGCACCTCATATAATCCTGGTCCATTTACTTCTACTCACTCAATTTGCAAATTTTATTTCTTTTATCTTCAGTATCCATGCCATGGCTCTCCTACGTTCCCCTCTGAGTTGGGTCTTCCTCCGCGACATTTTGCATTGCTTCTGCAGCGTCTGTGTATTGATAGATAAAATGTAGGAGAAGCGAGACTGTGGTGAAGTTAATCTCACCGCTAAGGAGTTACAGCTGTGCTAACTATCAAGAATTAGGAACAGCCATGCCCTTCATAGCCACAGCTGGATTGAGTTAAGAGGGGAATTGTAAAAGAGTAGGGTGGTTGGATGGGAAGGTGGGTTGGAGTTTGTTGGCTGTGCTGAGAAGGAGTTAGTGTGGTGCGGATCTCCCCAAGAAAAATCACCAGCCAATTTTCTGGTTTTTGGGATTTTTTTCAGACACATTTCATTAGACCTATCTCCTTTCCAGAGTGTTTGTAAGCCTTTCTTTTCAGGGTTGCAAGATTTCGTTTCCCAAGTCCCAGCACTGGACAGCATGCCATGCCTTTGAGTTTGGAGAAGAGTTTTTTTTTTTTGTTTTTAGTTTTCATGCCATGGTTCTCATACCTTTCCTTCCATGTTGTGTCTTCCTCCTCACCTTTTTGCCTTGCTCTTGCAGCATCTGTGAGCTTAGTTTTGGGATCTTTTAGTCCTTTGCCCTGCACCTCGTGTAATCCTGGTCCCTTTTCTTGTAGTCACTCAATTTGCCAATTTTATTTTTTTTTTCTTCAGTATCGGTGCCATGGCTCTCCTATCTTCCCCTCTAAGTTGTGTCTTCCTCCTCGACTTTTTGCCTTTCTTTTGCAGCATCTGTGTGTTGATGGGTGGAATGTAGGAGAATAGAGACTGTGGTGAATTTAATCTCACCCATAAGGAGTTGTAGCTGTGCTAATTATCAAGAATTAGGAAGAGTCCTGCCCTTCATAGGCCACAGCTGCATTGAGTTAAGAGGGGTATTGTAAAAGAGTAGGTTGGATGGTTGGGAAGGTTGGATGGAGTTTGTTGGCTGTGCAGAGAATAAGGTGTTCAGCGCTGTGAGGAGCTCCCCAAGAAAAATCACCAAGAAGGTATGTAACCTTTGCAACAAGGTGGTAACATCTGTGAGCTTAGTTTTGCTATCTTTTGGTCCTTTGCACTGCACATCATGCAATCCTGGTCCACTTTCTTGTAGTCACTCAGTTTGCAAATTTGTTTGTCTGTTTGGTTTTTTTTTTTCTTTAGTCTCTATGCCATGGCTCTCGTATCTTCCCTTCCAAGTTGCGTCTTCCTCCTCAAATTTTTCCTCTGCCTTTGCGGCATCTGTGAGCTTAGTTTTGGCAGCTTTTGGTCCTTTGCACAGCACCTCACTTCCTCCCTGACCATTTTCTTGTAGTTGCTAAATGTCCCAGTTTTCTGGGTTTTGGTGTTTTTTTTTCAGACACATTGCATTTGATCCTCTCTCCTTTCCAGAGCGTTTGTGAGCCTTTCTTTTCAGGGTCAAGCGATTTTGTTTCCCTTCCTGAAAGGAAATTTCATTTTCGGGAAGGGAAACAAAATTTTGCGATTTCAATAGGGATCAATTGAGTAATCTTTGGTCCAAGTCCCAGCATTGGACAGCATGCCATGCCCTTTGATGTCTTTGAGTTTGGCAAAGATATTTTTTTTTTTTCCAGGATCCATGCCATGGCTCTCATACCTTCCCTTCCAAGTTGTGTCTTTCTCTTGGCCTTTTGTCCTACTTTTGCAGCATTTGTGAGCTTAGTTTTGGCATCTTTTGGTCCTTTGCACTGCACCTCATGTAATCCTGGTCCACTTTCTTGTAGTCACTCAATTTGCATATTTTTTTTTTTTTTTTGCCCTGCTTTTTCAGCGTCTGTTAGCTTAGTTTTGGCATCTGTTGTCCTTTGCACTGCACCTCGCTTCCTGCCAGACGCTTTTCTTGTATTCAGCAATGGTGAGGCCCCATCTCGAGAACTGTGTCTTCCCTGGAGAAAGTCCACTGAAACAGCATGAAGATGATTAACAGCCTGGTGCATCGCTCAGATTAAGAAGGGCTGAGGGTACTGGTGCAGAGCAGCTTCAGAAACCTCCTGGGGAATTTTATCAGGGTATAGAAATGTCTGAAGGACAGGGTACAAGAAAACAGAGTCAGGTTTCTGCACCAACACTGGCCATTTAGGCCCTGAGTTTTCACCTCTGTCTCTTGTTTCATTTGGCACTAACTGTGGAGAAATAAGTAGCAGTAGAAACAAATCAAGCTACAGCACAGAAGAATTTCTTAATCTAATACCTGGCACAAAAAATGTGGCTTTTTGGAAAGAAGGTCTTGATGGTTTTGGCACAGCAAATATAGGTTTGCAGAGGGTAAACCCCTGGAAATGTAAGCTGAGAATTAATATTTTGACCCTATATTATCACTGTATAATTGTTAATTTGCTATTGCATACAAACCTACTAGGATGATGCAGTACCTAAATGTCTGTGCCTCTCAGTGTTGTGGCTGTATTGGATAATGTTAAAACATCACCCATACAGACTAAGAGCATTTGCCAAGTAAATTCATGGTGTGAAACTGTCTCTGCCTTTCTATAGAAGGTATAGAAAGGTCCACAAATCCCTGGGACAATTTCTTAATCAAGTGCCCATAGTGTTCAAAGGTGCCAACTCACTATAGTTACCTAGAAAGTAATATACTTCTAGACTTCCTCTCTGCATTACTCCACACACATTTTCACACAGTGAAACCATATTTTCTACTGAAAAAAATACTTATTCACCTTTAAAAAATTACCCTTTTTACCTATTCAAATCTAATCCTTTGTGTAACCACCGATTCTTACTATCTTTTTTTCTACTTTGCATGTGATATTTTACATTACCCTTTTTATACACAGGAAAGCATTCTGTTCTGAAAAAAAAAAAAAACAACAAAAAACAACAAAGGTATATGTTCCTAATGCCTCTTTTGCCTGCAGATTCTCCAACAAATTTTTCCAACTGTGTAATAAACAAACAGAAGACACTGATTCTAAAACTTTTCTGGCCAGTTGTCAGAAAATCAGCGGGTGATAATAATGGGATTTGACACTCTCCAACACTGTGTTAACATATGTCTCTAATTTGATTCAAGGTAATGGTTTAATTGAGGGACTGGGATTCCTTTGGGCTCCTGTATTGCATATGTTAGTTTCTGTACCATTGTCATCTCTCTAATATAAGAAAAAAAAGTTTCCCCTTGTGTCCTGGGGTGACTTCATGATGCTGTATTGTATTTGTATCCCCATCCATTTGTTTAGCCCAGAAACAAGTTCTGCACCCTTAAACCTAGATCTGAGAGTGAAGGGGTGGGGAGAAGGGGGAGTGGTGGAATATCTGAGGTGGTTGTATCCAAAAATATAGAGATAAGAGCTTCAGCTCTCTCTCTTGATGTGTGTTGTCTGCAGCAAGGACAGGGAGCAGGAGAGAATTCTCCTATGCTTTTAGTTATTTTTTTTAGCTAGCTGAGGCAGAGAAGTTCCCCACACTGTGGCTTTTCTTTTTCTTGGAACTGATCAGCCCTGCTCTGGACCAAAAGACTGGGAGCTCACACCTGTGGCTTACCAGCATCTGGGACGTGGCATTTTCCAGCACAGGAGGGACTGGAAGGAGACAGAGCCAAGCTACAACCCAAGAAAAGGACTCTCTGAATTTGCCATCTCTTCAGAACAACAAGAGGTTCCCTTGTTTAATACTATTCATTTTTGCATGTTTGTGAGTACTTTGGTTGTTAAACAGTTTTTTCCACTTTTCTTGAAGGAGGTTTATCTCCCGAACAGGTGGAGGGAAGGGCCACTGAATTCTGTCCTGTAAGGAGACATCCCTTTTGAAGTTCCCTTCCAAATTTATCCCAAAACAAGAACACCTTGTCTTCAAATTTATCTGTAGAATGTGAGTCTTATTATTCACCTAAACCCTTTCATACTAGAAGAACAGTGTAGCAACCCTTAATGGCAAATTAATCAATAAAGGTTGAGAAGTAGCATCTTTTGTTTCTTTGGAGAACAGAGTTCTGACTCTACAAAGTCCAAGAGGTCAGGATGTCCAAAACCAAACACATGTAACAATATTTACAAATCCTCAAAAATTCCAGTGATAAGCCATTAAAAATTACTGAGGTCTCCTTGTCACAAACTGCTTACTACCGTTATTTCCCCACAATTACCTCCCATTTATTGCAGTTACTTCCAGAAAATCTTTTTCTTTCCATATGTTCAGTTCTATGTAAAACAGAATTTATCATTATCACCATCACCTGCTAAAAAAACCACATTTAAATGTGTCTTTAGGGTGACTTTTTGTGCTGCTAGGGTAGTCATTTTTACTTGTGATCAAACATCTAATAATAACTTCAAATAGCTATTCCCTATGAAAAGTAGTGGAAAAGAAGACCCAAGTTTGCATTTTCAGGAACTAATGATATTAAAGCACACTATTCTAAGATACAGGAAAATACTTGTTTTTACTATATATAATTACTATAAATACTATTATTAACACTGGAAGCTACTCAGCAACACCTACATGCTAAGGAAGCATAGAATCAGAATCACTGAATGGTTTGGGTTGGAAGGCATAGCATGGCCCTGTTCTAGAAATGAAATAATTTTTATACACACACTTAAGACATTGTGATCTAAAGATGTGCCTGAATTTGAGTGGGCAGATGTGCTTGTTAAATTTTATTCATAAGTGGGGATATTTGCGTGTATGCATATGTGTATGTGTGTGTTTCTATCTATCCATAGATGGAACACATGGACTTAGTTCATGGAAGGAGTTAGTTCACAGTACGAACTAAAAGCACATCAAGTCATTGATAATGAAAAGCTATTTCTGGTTTTTGGCTTAATATATCACCTGGAGGGCTGCTCCATTTCCTCAGCTCTGACAGAACCTGGAAACCACTGGCAAGAGGGTTTCTCTCTGCTGAGGTGATGCTTCTCCAAGAGTTTTGCTTCTGAGCCTGATATCATAACCTGTAATTACTCAGTTATTTTGGGGAGGACTCCAGAGCTCAAGGGCACCACAAAGGGCAGGAATAATCTTTTTTTTTTGTCTGTTTAATCATTAACAAGTCAAACTTTCTAAATGAAGGGAATGTACGTAAGTCCTATTGCCCATGGTGTCCTCTTTGTCTCCATTTGCCTCTGCACATATTGACCCAGTGCAATGACAGATTAACGGTGACATTAAATGAGGTATTAAATTTAATCTTCTTTACTTGATGTAGCAAAAGTTCCCTTTCAAATTGCCTTTCTTTAATTTTTCCTTCATGATTGTCATTTTTCATTCACTGATTTTATTCTTGTTAGATTAGGCCAGTGACCTAAAACTGCCAACTGAGGAGTGAAATGCTAATCACATATCTTCAATTGAAAGCATCGGTGTAAATGTTTCCCATGCATTATGTACATTAATTATTTGCTGTCTCAGGGATTCTCCTGGCTCCTTCTGAAACAATTCAAACACGACTAAAAAAATGGCTGATTTTGGTTGTCCTTCCAACTGACAAGGTCAATCTATAATTGCTTAATCCAGGATGTCTTGGAAATCTTCTGAATTTAGGAGGGCACTTCCCTACTCAAAAGACTTATTAGCAATTTCAGAGCTTTCTCTCAAGATGTTTTGTAGTCTTTACATTTCTATAATGTATTAATGGGTTGTGGTGTTTACTCTTAAAGTAGAAAGAACCATTAACAGTTTTACTACAGCTTACACAGCCAGAGTGTTGCTTAATGATGAATTTAACATGAAAAATGTGTTACCAGCAAGGAGTTATTAATAGTATTGCATTTTAGATTACATATTAGGAAGAGGTTCTTCACTGTGAGGATGGTGAGGCATTGGACAGTTTGCCGAGAGAAGCTGTGGATGGGCCATCCCTGGAAGCAAACCAAATAAGGCACTGGCTGGAGGTTCTTTGAGAAAACACTTTAAAATAAAAACCACTGCTTACTTTTTTGTTTGTCTTGAGAAATTGATATAAGTTTCAATAAAAATATTCCTAGAATATTTTCACAGCCCTAAGAAAATTACCCTTGTGATGACAGGATTCTAATTCTGTTGGATATGTTGTATCCTTGTTTCCCACTGATGGAAATGTTCACTGAAACCATTCAATTCACATGCCAAAACCCCAGAAGCTCAAGTTTTGGGTGTACACACCAGACACCATTATCATATCAGCTCTGTAACACTGACTGTGCCCCTTGCTTTCAGATGTGTTCAAATCCCAACACCGTCTTGCAAATTCTTGGTGCTTTACTATAGCACGAAGCTTCTTCTGCAGGAACTTTGTATGTCTGAGTCAGTAGACCCAGAATATTTTTATTTAAGACATTACAAGATGCTGCCTTCTGTCTGTGATACTAGCTTTAAGTCATCTCATCTCATTTAATGTAAAAGCATAGTGCCAGAGCATTCTTTATGGAAGCATGCAATTTATTTTAAATTAACCACTTTTTAATAGATCTAAATTTACTCCTTCAAGTACTGGTGGAAAGGAAGCAGATTATATGCACCTAGCTGCTGAAATAAAATAAAATGACAAATTAACAGAAAGATGCTTCAAGGAGGATATTAAAACAGATTTTGAGAGCATTAATCATTCAGTGCTGTAAACACGAAAGGGTTTATTCTTGTGTAAAACCAGAAATTACTAGGGTGCACTCACTCTGTTTATTTCTTTACTTAGCTTCATGGTACTGGGGTAAAATCCCTTTATCTTTAGTAAATTTATACATGGGAAGCCAGATGAATGTTTTATCATATGTTGGTGGTGTTAATGCTTACAGCATCCTTCCCTTAGTTTAACAGAGTTCTGTATAGATTTTGGTCACTTTGGTGTACCAATGGTACCTTCTGTTTTTCAAACTTGACTGTGTGTAGAAGTCACCCAGAGATAATATTCTATTAAATTAAATATCCTATTCCCAGCAGCTTGACTTAGTGAGGTCTCAAACAGGTCACTTGGCAAGCATTCCCTTTTCAGCCACAGGATGGTCAGCTTACATGTTCATTTTCCAGGCAATTTTTCTATACAAGAGGTCCAGTCATGAACTGCATAAACTGTCTGTAAACAATACCAAAAAATTAAGAACATGTACAAAGTGAAAGATCTTTAAATACAAGAAGAGATGGAATGAATAAGGTGAATCACAGACTGAGTAGTAATCAACAGGGTGATGTTGCTTGCAAAAACCCAAATCTTACTGTCTGTAGAGGGTGTAAAGTGCAAAGTATTTCCATTTTAATAAGGCTGCAGCTGAAGTATTATGTTTGGGTTATTTGTGACCTTTTAAAGAATTCTGAACAGAGAAAAAAAGTGCATCAGAGGTCCTGGAAAAAAGTTTAAAGAAAGATAGAAAGACCTGGAGTTGTTAATTTAGAGGACAATGCACAAAGAAAACTGTAATAATAATCTTCAATCATATAAAGCCATGGTTGTTAGAAGTTCAAAGGCAATAGACTCTTCCAAAGGCTATGACAGGAGCTAACAAACTTAATTTGCAGCAAAGAAGATGTAGATTAGATGACAAAAAAAAAAAAAATGCTGACTATAAGGGTGAGGATAAACAGGTGACAAGGTGTCACAGTCTTCATCACTGGAGATTTTGTAGAAAAGATTAAGCAATCATCCACGAGAGTTATCTGACATTCAATTGGCTAAAAGTCATCTGAAGATCCTTTTGTATTTACTCAGCTTCTGATTTAGAAATGTTGGATTCAGGGAGACAGTCCAGAAAAATATACACCACAGCTCAAATTTTGTCCGCTGTGAAAACTGAGGAAAAAAACCCCAAACAACCAAACAAAAAAAAAACAAAACCCAGGAACACAGATTTGCCATCTGAACGGTAGAGCATGGTGGACTGCTCTGTTGAGTCAGCAGTGGGTGACTTTCTCAGTCCAGCTGGTTGTAAGAAAAAGAATATGCAAAATACCAATCCTAATGTTCTGATGAGGAAAAAGCCCACCCCCAAAATCAACAAAAAAAAAACTCCCACAAAAAACCAACCACCAGATCTTTCATCTTTAAGATCAATTTTACTTTGGGATAAGAATGTTAATAGGTAAGAACATATCCATCCAGCTTCTGGATCCTCTTTAATAACATTCTTCTTTTAGCTGTTATGTGTTAAAGAACCCTTAATCCACAACTCCTGCTGCACAGTCTCTCAAGCAGACCTTTATAATACCATCTCTGTTAGAGGAAGCAACTCTCACTTTCAGGTGAGCCTTATTGAAAGGGTTGTAGGGAATGTCCCTGGTATGAGATATTAGCTGCTAAGCAGGTCAGTTGTCCTCTTAGGAAACATAAAAGTATGGTTATGAAGATTAAAAAAAAAAAAAAAAAAAAAAAAAAAAAAAAAAAAAAAAATTTTTTTTTTTTTTTTTTTTTTTTTTTTTTTTTTTTTTTCCCTAGAAGTGCTGTTTGTAATAAAATGTCATCATAGGGGTAATGAAATGCTACCACAGGACTGACCCCTGTCACACAGGGATTTTCATGCAGAACTACTGACAAACACTCTTCAGTCGGTTGGGATAAGCAAAATATTTCTGGTGTATATGTATTACATATACATATTCTGGGTTTTTGGTTTTTTTAAACTGTAGTCTTGATACATAGTATAGATCAAGGTTGAGCAGACAGAACAGTGTTTATTTTCCCAGTTCACACCCTTTGATTTCCACATATGCCCACACTGCCCACCTTGTAGAGCTGTTGGCTCTTAAACCTGTCTGTCCTACAGATGTCTGACCCATGAAGAAACTTCTGGTCTGGGACTGGCAGTGGCTCTCTGGGAAGAGGGTGTGGACAGGAAACACACCCCCCCATCCCTTCTAAGTTCCTTCCAGGGGAAAAACACCCACTTTCCATTCAACAGGGAAGGGGTGCTTTCTTTAGAGTGAATTTCTGAAATCTTTTAGAGAAGGCCCACTTCTTGGACAGACTTTCTGCTGCTGAAAATGGGATTATGTGACAATCAATAGCTGATGCTTCTGTTCTAGGCCTTCACAGACTTTTATCAGCCCAGGGCTTACCCCAAGAAGTGCTGCATTCCTGCTGATGGTAAAGATTTGACACTTTCCCGCCAGGTTACTGGGTCAGGTGAGGTGGGGAATCATCCCAGAGTGTCTCTGGGGACTTGGAGGCTCTGGAAAGCAGCTGCTCAAGTTCTTTATAAAACTCTATGGGATGGAGCCAGCTCCTAGGCCTTGATGAGACAGCACAGGACTGGGAGAGGGTCCTCAGGTAACTGATAGGGGAATAGGTTGGCACTTTAAAGGGAGGAATGTCTCCAAAGATTGAAGGCTGAAAGGCTGAAAGGCTTCCTTGCTCCTAGCATCAGGAAAGGTTCTTTCCTTATCTAGACTGCCTTGTTTTTCTTTAATATTATTCAAAATTAAAACCCATTTAAAAGAGAAACTGCCAATGCTGGAACAGTTTATTTACTTACCCAGGAGAATGTAGAGACCATAATATGCAATTCAATGTGTGCTAGGGTCCCTTTTGGTGATAGAAAAAGTGAGTCGCGTAGAATAATGGTTGCTTTTTCCCTATAGGTATGAGTGAATGAAATGAGAAGTCTAATGATATCTGTATAATGAGTCTTGTTACTCAGTTGCCTATAGATGGCAAGGCTTGTATTCATAATTACATTAAGAGCCATATCTTATGCTGATCATTAGCAAGGAAAATTTCACACTAGAGATTTATTGTACTAAAGACCGGTTAAATTACACTGTGTGTCTGCACGTTATAGATATTATGATTCATTTCTGGCTTTAAAATACTATAGTTAGGAGAAATTATCTTACATATTTCAGAGTAAAACCAAAGCCTGGAAGAAATCACTTAGTGTTTGTAGCATTTGACTTTTTTCACTGTAAAAATGTCACTCCCAGCTCCAATTACTCTGTCAGTTTTCCAGTGACCGACACTAAAAGTATTACAGAGGTAGACTTATTAACACTTCTTTTTCACAGCAGAGTGGGGGTCCTCCTTGGTTATTCAAGCAAAATAGTAAGAACCACTGTCAAAAGTGACATAAGGTGACTGGAAAGAAGAAAAAAATTAAAGCACAGAAGCACTATGATCTGCTCTGGTCTGCTATACTGAACTGCTTTATTTAGCATTTCTACTCTAGCAAGCTTACAGAAGAAATAAAAAGAATGGAGGATAACAGCTCTGAAGAAATTACATATTCACCTCTCTCTTTTGGACATGAAATAGATTGAACAGTAGATAGGATGTAATTAGGAACCTGTCTGGCAGTTATGCATTCATATGAGAGGACTGCAAATCAAGGGTCTGCCAAATAATTAGTTTTTCTTAAACATGCACCTAATTAAATTGCAAGATGAAGAAATTCTGTTTCTCTCTCTAATGTGCTATTTAAATGGTCAAGGAATAAGGCTTCAGAGAGATCCTCCTTCTGGGAAACAACTGTATCCTTCTTTTCCTGAGGCTTATTTTGAGAGAGCCTATTACTGGTTCTGTTTGCATGTAGGTATGGTGGTGTTGTGGGTGTTTTTGTTTTGGTTTTTTTTTTGTTTTGTTTTGTTGTGTTTTGTTTTGTTTTTTTTTAACACTGCCTCAACTGTTGACCTTTACTGGTTTTTGCCTGGGCAGTTGTTACCCTGGACACAAGCATTGCAGCAAAGGAACTGAAAATAGTCCATGAGGAATAAAGATGGTATGGTAGCCCAGATTTTTTATAAATAAGTCTAAAAGAGATATCAAAACCCCTCATTCAATGAATGCTTCTGTGAAGCCAAAAAAATTGGCATTTCCAGAAAGAAAATGGGAGAGGTTCCTAGATTTGCCCCATGGAACTTGGTCTAAACACCAAAAGCAGATAAAAGCAGGGATGGAACACTGGGCATTATGTCTCAAGAAGCAGATATGGATTAAGAAAATCTTGCAGCAAAATAGACCTGAATTTCCTTATCCCAGAAGTGGGTCAGCTTCAAACTGCCTTAAGGGAAATGTATAGTCTTATGTCTCAGTGTTTTAACACTCTATTATAACAATGTGGAGCAGGTTCAGACAAGCATATAAAGCAGAATTAACATTTGCTTCCTGACCCTTATATTGATTTGTGCTCATCAAATGAACAATTTCATTCAGCTAATCATGTGGATATCGTTTGTTTGCCATGCTTTTGTTTCACTAATCAATATATATATAAATTAGAGAAAAATAAAATGAGCTTTATCTTCTCTTTATTGCAAGAGAAAGAAATGTATCTGAAAGTTTCAGAAAAAAAACCCCAAACTCTTTGGAGCCTGCTGAGTCTTAATCTTGGTACTGAATTTGTTTCCATGTAGGTATGTAGATAAAAGCCTGGTTGCTTCTGATGATGTATTTTATGGGAGCCACCATACTGAGAGTCAAATTTGAAGTTCATATTTATATTTCACACACTTTATTATTTTAGGTGTAAGGTTAAATACAGGTGTTTTGCTAGAATTTCCTATGTCCTTCTGAGTCAGTTCCTGTTTTAAAGTCAGTCTTTATAATTAGTCAAGATTCTAGGACATATCTTCAATTGCACGGGAAGGACATTTTAATTTTTTTTCCTTTTTCATTACATCAGTAAATATAATTTTGACTGTGTTTCAGGGCATCCTGCAGCTCTCCCAGTTTCTTACACTTTAGAATAAAATCCTGCTACTAAGAATCTGTCTTGAATTATATAATACCACAACTGAACCATTGGCTGATTTGTACTTTTTTTTCCTTTCCTAGAGAGGACAGCACTAAACATAGTTAAGTTTTAAGGAACAATTTATAGTTTCATTTTGCACTGTTGCTGCCCATTCCTGGGTCATTCTGTGGGTTGATCAGCTCTTACTGGATTCATGACTACTGATGATTTTTAATATCATCCCTTCATCTTGAGTCAAGTCAGCTTCATGCTGCATTTCCCCAAGAAGTCTAGGTGTGC
Source organism: Onychostruthus taczanowskii (assembly GCF_017590055.1). Lineage (NCBI taxonomy): Eukaryota > Metazoa > Chordata > Aves > Passeriformes > Passeridae > Onychostruthus > Onychostruthus taczanowskii. The sequence continues at coordinate 7,242,402 of NW_024498906.1, read as the reverse complement.
ATAATATTGATTTATCATTTTTAAACAGGATTTTATTTTCCACTTCTCCATGGTGAATTAACGCCTAAAGAAGAAATAGATGAACTGAATAAAGGCTCAGATTACTTTGCTCTTTTCTCCCTAGTAATTATTTATGAGCACACAGCTGCCATATTCTGCAAAGTTCATAGCAAAAGACATGACAGTTGAAAGTTGGCAAATGTGAGAATATAAAATGTTATGAGAGATTACCATTGCAAGTAAATTGTTCTGAGTTTGCCCTTCAATCTGTTTGTATTCACATTGCATGTAATTTTAAACACATCTAATTTTTCACAGAAATTTCATTAAAATTTTCATTTAAATATATTTTCATTTAAATCTATGCAGAAATCCAGCAGATCATTCTGGCTCACTGTCATTTATTCTTTGTGTACGAAATTAATTTTCTCAACATTTCCAATTTTATTCACCAGTCTTAATTTAAATTACTAAAACTTTAGATCCTTTGAAGAATTCTGTAACTTGATTACTTATTTCTCTGAACTAACTGAATAATTCTGACATGTCACACTTTTTGAAGAGAGAGGGTTAACTGCAATTCTTTGCAAAGGCTATTTGGCTAAAAGTAGGATCCAATTAACCTACATTATTGACAATTGCTTCTTGGTATTTATGTAGATTATTAATAGACCCATCAATAAACCAAATAAAACAGACATAGGATCACCTTAACTGAATATGCTTCACAGAACTCAAGTGATTGGGGTTTTTTGTTTTTTTTTCTTTAATACCAGTTTATAATTCTGTTACAACAATAACTTGGTGGCTTGATTATAGTATTAAATACAGAGATACAAATGCATCTAAGGGCTCCCATTGGTGGATTATCTGGATTAGCTACTCAGCTCTTGCTGTAAAGGCTCTACAAATACATCACCTCCTGTTTCCATGGCTTTAACCTTTCAGTTCTGCCTTAAATGCAAAGGGTATCAGGGGTGCTTGGGAAGGAGCACAAGGCAGAGACTCCAAGGCATAAGGACACTGGCACTGAATCTTTTTTGAGACATTGTATGTAATGCTGATCCTGTTCACACAGCACTCTAAATGTGTGAGTTCATGAAGAATGATGCCAGAAACACTACACTGCAACTCTTTAACTTTACCCAAGCAGCTCAAGGGATTCCCAAACTGTGCTTTTTACTGGAATTCTTGAGATGCTGCTGAAGCTGTACTGTTCCACTCAATTTACCCTTATATGCTTATTGTACACATATGAGACTACTGCCAAGTAGCTTCCAGTTGCCTGAAACTGTCGTGCTATTGCACTCTATGACAATCCCTCCTTGACCACAGTATTTGCCATGTTAAATATATTTTTATTAAAAGTGTATTCTCAGATATATGATGTAAAATGTAATTACTGACTTCAAAGTTTTGTGTGTGTGTTCACAGGACAAGAACTTTTTTAATGATCTTCAAATCAAGTAGTGTAGTAGCAAATAATATGAACTGAAGTATAATGTATGCCTGTACTGAACAACTGTTATCCTGACCTATAGTAATATTTTGGGGGGAAGAAGGATGAGAGTAGGGGAAAAGGAGGAAAAATATCAGGATTTGTTAATATTATACGATCACATCATAGCTATCTGATTGTTTTGCTGGTATTTGAAGTTATAGTAATGAATAATGCAATAACATGAGTTCCTAATAAAAATGTGTTCTGCTTTACCCACCCCCCCCCTCAAAAAAAACCCCACTTTTATGTGGAAATGCTTTCACCTAAATAGTCCTAAAATTGGTATCCTTCATGCTTCACTAGAAAACTCTCCAGAAATGGGGCTTCTGGATGTTCTTTCAGAGACAGACAGGGCCAGCTCTACTGAATCCTGAACTAAAGTCTAACCAGAGTAAGCATGTAGTAGAGTTACAAAACAAATATAATTGGAGTAATCAAGAGTTTATAAACAGTGGAAATGAATATTTGTGTCTGTACCATGCGTTATGTGGTGTTGTTTGGTGTATTTAGTAATTTGGATGATTTTGCTCTTCTAGAAAATCCAATGCAAAATTTCTGCAAGTAGGCTGATAATACAATCAAACTAACAGAACTGAACCAGCTGTGAGATGAATTCTTACCTGCCAGTCTTTTCAGCTATGGGTACAACCCAAATTTTATATCCAATTTGGCTGCACAGATGTAGCACCACAGTCTGCAGCTGTTTCCAAATGCTTAAAAAAGCAAAGTCTGAATTCCAGATGTCACTTCCAGTTTTTCCCCTTTAACACACAACAGTAACCTCAGCAATGAGACTTCTATTTTTTTGAGATGAATGTATTAATGCAGGCTTTCCTTTAAATAAAATTAAAATTTCTTGAGACAGCTTTACCAAAATTATCCCATCTTCCCATTAAAAGAGACACTGTTCCACTGACGTCATCAGCAATGCCAATTAACAGAGTAATGAAGCAGGGGGATGATACATTTCTGACCTTTCCACAGTATCTTTTAGAGCTGAAGAAGCCTTTCTTTTTCCAACTCCTCCAGTATTCTTCTTTCATTCAGTCTTTAAGTGCAATATATCTGACTTTCCAATTCCATGAAAAACATAGAAACAGATCTAATGCTTGGGCAAACTACCAAAAGCTGTGTTACTAATCTTGTTTTTCAAAGAGGTGAAAGGTAACCTGTGAAACCACAACAATTTTAAAGGAGTGAAACAAAGCAAAAATGCCTGATGCACATCTTGGTGAGGTCTCTCTTTTTTTCTTCTCATATAATTTGTAAGGGATTCTTGACAGAATATGTGGGAACTATCCCATGATTACTTCTGTCAGCACAAACTGGTGGTTTGTTCTCTTGTTTAATTGTCCTTTTGTTTAATTGTTAGCTGGAAAACATTAAGAGTTAAATGATGTCCTCATAAAACAGTACCATCTTGTTTATTCAACAGAAAAATGCTTTATCATTCTGTCTGAATGGAAAAACTGTAGTACAACTCATCTAAATTTTTTGGAGTTTTTTGGACTGGAGTGCTAAGTTGGGGTGTTTTTTGTTTGTTTGTTTGTTTGTTTGTTTTTTGGGTTTTTTTTTAAGATAATGATCTTTAATTACATGAAAATTGAAAAAATTATGAGAAGAACATAGACAAGGAACAGTTTGCATAACATTTTCTTAACTCTAAAGTAGAACATTATTTGAAAGGATAAGTAGCCTTGGACACATATTTGTTTTAACAAGATTAAATTTTGCAAAGCAATGTACACAGTTTACTTTATGGCCAGTCAATGTTTGTTCCTTTTCAAGACAGAGAAAATAAATTCTTAAATTTACTTCTGTTGTCAGTGCTAGAACAAAAAAAGAAAATAAAGTTAGATCTCAACAGACAATCTAATTATGTAACGATTGTCTCTTTACAAACACAATTTTCACCTGTTTTGAAGTGCACCCAATTTAAATTCCTAATTCAATTCTGAAAAGGCAATGTCAATAGAGGAATTCCACACATGGCAGGGAAAATTGTAGTAAAGAGAGTTAGTATCAGCTTTTGATTTCTAAGTAGTTATGCTCAGTATTTAAGCCCTGTCATGTGAAAATAGAGCCAGAGCACCTCATTCCATCTTGTTGGTGGATATTGCAGAATCATTTTGTAGTTCATCAGTTTGGCAAAAGCAGCAGTCTCTGCTGAAAAGAGGCCCTGAGAATGAAATAAAATAGGTCCCCTTGCTTCAGACGGGAATGTGTTGTAAGACCATATAAAGAAATGTTCACTAGAGTTTGCCTGCCCTGCTCCTGCACTGGCTGGGGATCTTGGCAGCCAGGAGGAGGTACCAGGAGCACCTCAACCCAGATGGACCTTTCTAAAGGTCAGCTTTATCCTGCTCCCCCTTCCTCCCCCTCCAAAGCGGTATTTGGTTGTTCTTATGGTGTTTCTGAATCTTACTATTGGGGCTGAGATTGCAACACCAAGAACTGTTGATTTGTGGTCCCTTGTGTATAAGGAGGGGAGATGTGTGTCGTGGTTTGACCCGGAAGTGAGGTTTTGGGAAAGTTATGGTCAAACCAATCACTGGCCAGATTTCAGATTGGCACCTGGTGTGGCCACTGGGGACTTGGATACACCTCTGAGAACACACAGGGGTTAAAAGCAGAGCACTCCCAGAGAGACTTCCTCTTTGGAGTCCGGCAGGTGAGCGGATCGGATCTTGTCCCCTGCCCAGCTGCGTCTGGGTGGGGGAGCGGATTTGAAAGTGTTCTATTGTGGATTGTTGTATGTGTAGTTTTTTTCCCCTTCCGTTTTGTGTCTGTGTAGATTAATAAAGTGTTGGTTTTTTTTTTTTTCCTCCATTCCCAAGTTAGAGCCTGCTTTGTTCTGTTCCCGGGTCACATCTCACAGTAACCATTTTGGGGGATACACCTTTCATGGGGGCACTGGCACTGTGCCAGTGTCAATCCATGACAATGTGAAAATTTGGTTCTGCTCACCTTATTTAGAGTCTGCAAAATGAGACTGAGAAGGGATTTCTCTTTTGCTCCTGAGTTGAGAGGAGGCCTGTTTAAGCCTAAAGCTGCTTGGAATTAGTTTGCACACTAAAAGCATACTGATGGACTGTGAGCACATATGCCACAACTATACTTAACAGGAGGCTTGTTGTTTCAGGGGTGCATTTTGCATATGAAGTTTGCATGGGGAAAAAAGAGACAAGAAAAAGGCAAGTAATTAACTCTGTTCCCTGCTCCTTCAAAAGGCCTGTTCTGAGGTAACTCAGGAAATTCATTATAAACCTGCCTCTTCTATCCTCGTTAAAGTAGCACTTTAACTTTCTGGTAAGCCATCCGAGCTTGTCATTTGTGGCAGTAAAACCATCTGCAGCCTTTTCTGTGCCCTCTGGTCTTTCCCCCATCTTCACTAGCTCGGCTAGAGTCTAATTTTGTTTCTATTACTACCAGCACAACTATAATACCAAGTTTTTTCCCCCGATCTTGGGACACAGAATTGAATAAATTTTGTTTACAATCCCCAGCAAAATATTCTTCTGGGGGAAGCAGGTTATTTTAGAGTAAAGTATGTTGGGGTGTGTCACAGCTTATCTGAGGAATTGCTTCAGTCTGTCTGCGAGCTCTGGAGGACAATAGTATTTGTCTAATTATGCTGTCAGTATGTATATCCCTGAAAAGCAGAGGACTACAGATGCAATTAAAACATAGACCACAACATAAATATCTGTTTGCTTGTTTATTTATTTTAAAAGCAGCTTCACAGCATGCAAAGTTTGATGATACCTTGTGACATCTTGAGGTTGTCTGGCTATTTTGGCACAGTGCCAGCTGTTGGCCAGGTTTGTGTGAAGATCTGCATCCAGCTGAGCAGTACTAAACACTGGAAATGCTGACTCCCAGAAAGACCTGGGAGGAATTTAGGCCCTTGGAATGTGGCTACCAGTGCTGATTCCATGATCCAGATTTTTCTGGCATGTGCTATTTTTCAGGCTCTCCTTTTGTTATTTCATGTAGGTCTAGAATATCTAAGTAAATCTCATTCATCTTTTTTCTTTAACCTCTTAAAAAGTAAACCTCATTCTCTGTCAGACCTCAGCCTTCTATTATGAAGGAGTCATCTTAAATATATGTCTGAGTTCAGTATTTGTTTTGTGTGAATTTTGTACCTTAAATGCTGAGTTCAAAGATGTAACCTGTGAGCCCATTTTCATGTTTCCTGAGGCATAGAAATGGTCCCCTGCTGTGTATTAAACAGCAAATTCTTTTCTAATGTAGAAACGAAACTATAGGGGGGAAAATGGTGATTGTTGATTCATTTTCTGAATGAACATAATATATGAATTCTTATATCTTTTCTGTGATATATATACCAAATATTTTCTTCACATGAAAATTATTTAATAATCGCTTTTAACTATTTTTTCTTTTAGTTTGAATATTAGGAAAAATTCATTCACAGAAAGTGTTGCCAGGCATTGGAACAGGCTGCTCATGGAAGTGTTGGTGTCATCATCCCTGAGGGTATTTAGAGAATATGTAGATGTGGTGCTAAGGACATGGTTTAGTGGTGGATTTGGCAGTGTTAGGCTAAGGGTTGGACTTAGAGGTCTTTTCAAATCTTAGTGATTTTATAGTAGTACTTAAAGAGCTGGTCTTGCAGCCCCTCTTTTTATTGTAATGCTGCCACAGGTTAAAATTCAGATTACAGTGATTTACTGTTAGGCATGTGGAAACTTTTGGATGGTGAACATAGCACTGTGAATTTAATTTGGATTATTGGATTCGTAAAGTTTTTAAGTTTTGTTGCTGCAATGAGCTCACTTAAGGTAAACAAAAATTCCTTTTTTTTCCCCCCACAACCCCGAAGAAGTCCAAGATGTGCAAAATCTAGCCTCAGGCTTACTATTTAGTATATGTGTCTATTTTCTTTTCAGTGAAATACGTGGTAGGTTATTAACAATGTTCTTTGGAAAGCTGAGTTGGAGATTGTCTTGTATTCTTTGATTTCAGCTACTTGTTTCAGCTGTCAAAGCATACAAATGAATGTCATTTCAAAGGAGTTTTTAATCTAAATATCTCTTAAAAAGAAAAGCAAAAATGCAGCCAGAAAATAGAGGAGGAGAAATTCCACCTTATAACAGGATTATGAGCATAGGAAATCTCACCTTATATGGAAGTTGCAGTTCTGTGGTTTAGGTTGTGGTTTCTTTGGGGGGGGGGGGGGAGGCAGGAGGGGAGATGGGGTCATTTGTTTTATGGGATGTTTTAAGGGCTACCTGAACTCTCTGGAGAACAGAAAGAAATTCCCTGCTCATTTTAATTTTCTTTTTTTCCCAAGATACTATTATATGTCACAGTAAAAAACATAGAAAGCCTTTATACTTCCAAAGTAGGTTCAGTACAGATGAAGATCTTTCAGCAGTCATTAAATCATTCTTTTTTTGCTAATATTAAGACTATTGTATAAAATGGTTCATCTTTGACTATGTCTGTTTGTTACTTCTCTCCTGATACACCTAGTTCATCTCCTAAAGAAAAACCGAGATGGAAATTTACACTGCTGGTCTCCATCATCCTCTTTCCTTCCTTTTCTTCCCCAGTTTGCAACCATTGACAAATTTGCCATACATTTAACCTGACAGCACAGGTTCCAGAGGTGCTACATTTTTATAGATATTACAAGGGTGTAGTTAAAAAGGAGAGAGGGCACAAGCCAGCCATCATTACCATCTTTTATTAAGAAAGTGACTGCAGCAGGAGCTCACCTCAGTAAGACAGGGAAGTAGCTACGCTCATAGGATTTTTATTTTTATTCAGTGAGTCATGTAGGTCAGTGCTCTCTAATGATGACAAAATAGAAGCAGAATTATGAGATGGAGATGTAGAGTATGTGCCTGCAACTCACTTAACTCTTCTGCTTATCTTTTCCTAACTCTCTGCCTTACCTTTGGTGCTGCTGAGTTTTGGAAACCTGTCATACCAAATTCTAATAAGAAGTGTTGGAACTGTGCTGTTACTGAAATTGGCATATAATAGGATTTGGGGTTTTTTTAACAGATTGGCATTTTTCTGGGCAGCACCTTTTGTAGTTGGTTAAAATAACAGGAGTTGACCAGCTGAATGTAAACCATTTGGAAGGTGGGCATCTGATGATTCATGTTTTCAGTAGACTGAAGCCTGATCTTGATGAGATTGTTAAATTTTAAATATATAAATATTTCTGTTAAATTTTCCCTATTTTTTTTTTTTTTTTAATTTTTGGAAATCTTTTAGGATGCCCTACAAGCTCTGAAGCAAGAGTCTGAGGGAGAAGTGGTTTTCATTCTGGTTTTCATTCTGAGGTGTTGTTTCATAATCGTATATGATCTTTCTTATCCAACACTATAGAAGATAATATTCATTATAGAAGGTATGAACTGATTTCTTAGGCTGCGCAAGGTTATAAACACAGGAATTACAATAATGTGTTGCTAGTAGATTTCTCACTTGTGTTTATTGGCACTTTTTCCTTAGTGATTAAATGAGTTGTTGTGATGTACTATACCATTACTGCCATCTGTCATTCAGTGTATATCCAGATATTAAGACACAAAATAGTGAATATTCGCAAGAAAATTTCAGAAATTCTATAAACCTAAGGGGAAACAAAACAGAACAAGACAAGACAAAAAAAAAAAAAAAAACCACAAACAAAACCAGAAACCCGTGGTTTATTTTTTAAATTCCTGGGAAGGCTTTATTTAGGTCTCTTCTTAACTGGTTTGCTTATTCCTTCTAATTGTACCACAGATTTTGCGGACCTCTTCAAAGCATCTGATCTGACTATCACAGCTTTAGATGTCAGTGAAACAAGCACTTTAATCCATTGGGCATTTAAATTATTAGTTCCATACTTCTACTTAAATCATCAGAGAAACTCAGCCACTCCAGAATTCAGGTAATGCCTGCAAGTTCTTTTGCCCAGATTGTTCTTTGTGTAAAACAGATCATGTTTAATTTCCCATGAAATAAAATTTTACTATTATGGTTGGCTGTGATGAGATTACAAGGAGAAATAGGGGGTGAAAGAAGTGAAATTCAATTTGTTTTCCAAGATGTTGTAATATATCACATCTTCTATCTATTTTGTGTGATCTAGATGAAAAATAATTTCATTTCAGTGAAACAATTCAGGAGGACTCTGAGAAAGTCTTGGCAACAAACAGTTGGGGAAAAACAACTTAAGTGTTTGAGTAACAAATAGCTCAGAATAGCTAATTCACTTCACTGTGCCTGACAACAGACCCCTAAAAACTTCAGTGCATATTTGGAAATGGGACTGAAGGAAATGCATCATGTATTGTCATGTGAAACTATTGCAGAAAACTGATAATGTACTGAAGATGATGAACTCCACCATGTATGCATGTGTCTGGAATCACATTTCGTGTGCTGAAGGACATGGTGGTAACTACAGGAAGAGAATGTGCCGAGAAGAAAAACTATGGAGACAGCCAAATAATTCATAATGTTGGCAATAGCTTTCATATTCTATTTATCCAGCAGAATAAGTAGAATAGGGAGGAGAGGAATTGCAGATTAGGCTGTAAAACACTTGAGTGACTAATGAGGCCTTTACATTTGTATATTAGTTTTTGAAATCAAAGATATTTTAATAATTCAGGGTAAAGAAAAGAGTTGTAAAATTGAGAATATGATCTAGGAAGAGGTCAAAGTGTGTAACCTGAGTCTTTCTTTCTCTGATGGCTTCTCACAGGCAAGAGTACAAAAAATGTACTGCGAAATTGAGGTGAAAGTTCTTTTATAAGGTACCTGTCTTTGCTTGTAAACTTTTTTCACTAATCCTTAGTTAAATATTTGACTTTAAGTTTTGTTGAACACACAGCATTGTTCCTTTACTCTTAAGTATTGCTGGGTTCTTCAAAAAGTTGGGCTCTGCAAATTCTGGGAACCAGTCAAACCTCTTGCATCAACTTCATCTATCAGTTTGAAAAATCTGTTTGTTACAACTCACTTAAGAGGAAGACACATGAAGGTGAGTAGATAAAACAAGAGCTTGGAATGAATATCTAAGATAACTTCAGTTTTGGAGGAAATTTGGACTTAAAATTGTTACTCATAAAAAAGTAAAGTTGCATGAAGAATAATGAATTTTGAATACAGAGTGGGTAACAGCTTTGAATAACCTGGTTATATACATTTAATACATATCTTGTCCAAATATATGTTGTTATTACATTTTCTGGTTCAATCTCTGTTACATGGAGGATATTCATTTAGATACATGTGATTTTGCTTAGAGAGGAATAAAATGTTTTAAGAATATTTTGCTTATTTTATAGACACATTGATATGTTTTATGACTCATATATAGACTGGTTCCATGCACCAAGTTAGGTCATGGTAAGAATAAGAATGTTAGAAATATGAAACATATTATGTGGAAATAAAGTTCCAAGATCCTAACCCATTATGTGTACAACATCTTTATGACACAACACATTTTAATAGTTAATTTCTTTTTTAAGCTATTTGACTTAATCGGTCATAGATGTTGGACTGTAGAAACTGGACTTAGCAGTGGACAAATTCTCTACTGCTGCAGAAGGAGATACATCCCACTATAGACTCTCTTGGGAAATATAAAATAAATATAGCCTGACACAGCTCAGTAATGGTCCAGTAAATCTTATAGATCATGATTAAAGGTCTGAGTGCTACTGAAATGAATTTCAAGAGAAGATGTATAATTGATGTATTATATTGCAAATATTACTTAAAAAAAGAAAATAAGTAAGTTTGTCTGCTGAGACTGGGGCTAGTCACTGTAAATGTACACTCGAACTGTATACCACAAGTAGTAGTGAACCCTGGCCACAACTCAGGCTTTCAGCTATCAGTCAGTGACTGCTGACTTCATGCTCCTACTTTTCTACCTGTGGGAAAGTCAGCTTGGGTGTGTTTCCTCTGTTTAGCCTCCTGGTTTTCAAAAAAGTACGAGAAATGAAGGGAAACTCATCTTCAGTAACTTTAGAGAATTACAGTGCTTTGTGCATCTGAGCACAGCTCATCCTTAATTGTTTTTTTCAGTCAGCAACTCCCACATCTTTTGGATAACACAGATCATGTCCTGAAGGGTTGCCTTTCCCTCCATTGTGATTCCAGACTGCTTTTGGGGGTTAAAGTTAGGCACAGGTATCTATATTTTGTCATTCTCAGTCTCTCCCAAAAGCTGTGTCAGGCTGTCAAAAACAGATTGTAAATTCTGCTTTGGAGAAGATGGAAAAAAGCTGCCAGGTTGCAGCTGGGGCCATGGGACACTTCTGTTCCACAGGCACATGACCTGCTCCTTCGTGCTTGGAGGTGCCACTGCAGCCTCACAGGCCACTCTAAAAAGGAGCTGGAGTGAAGCTGAGGTCCAGCTCCTGCACTGGCTCACCCTCTGAGCTGTATCCTAAAGTTATGAAAACGAAAAGTGAATGTAGCCATAAAGTAGTTGAAGCAGTTTGCTTGTTGATGTAGCAGATGTCATGTATCCATGCAGAATCTGCTCACCTTTGCTTTCAGTAAAACAAACCACATCCAGGTTACACACTAATACAATTAACAGGAACTAGAGAGGAACTTGAAGAGGGTTTCCCTGATTTTTTTTAATAGTCTCATCTAGGAAGGGAAGCCTTATAGGTGACACAGAGCTGAGAGAAATCACTGACATGGGAGGGAAAAGGTGGCTTAGAGTATGTGGAAAATCTCAGGCAGAATATGCAGGAATGTACTCTCATTCCAACTCATATTTCAGAATGTTTTTTTCTCCCCCAGTATCAGAACAGCTGGTTTCACACTTGCATAGGGATTTACTGAATCCAGACTGGTTGACTGGTTGTTTGTATGAGTAGGTGGATATCAAGGATTCCAAAGTGCAGATTTCTTGTGGTTCTGTCTGTTACAGAGAGGAGACATATAAGCCCACTTTTCTCTCTTCCACATTTTCCCAGGCTCCTGAATGGGAAGAAAAAATTAACTGAAATACATTAACATCTTCAAATGTAATGCAGTCAGTAATAAAATACGCTACATGAGGTAATACATTATAAAAGCGTAAATTAATCATTGTAAGTTTTGTGAAGTACCCAGTACACTGCTGTGCATGAGAGACATTGTGAAAGTCTGATGGGCAGAAGTGTTCTGTTAAAATTGCTCTTGATAGAAAAGTGGAATAAAGCTGATTTGGTAATTTGAGAATTCATATTTGCAGAATCTAGCAAATCAGGAATTAAATTCTTTGCTCAGTAGCAGAGTGACCCACAGTCACAGCTATTTTAGTCCCTCTTACAATGAACAGCTTAATGGGGATATAGACTGTTCATCACAATTCTTTTTTCTTGTGGTATTTCATACCACTCAAATTTATAAGCATTTCTGCTAAAAGAGCTCTGACTTAAATGTCATCCTTACAAGAGACCTGTTCTGTCTTTGGGGGATTACAGTACTTAAAGTTCCCAGAATGGGTCTCAAACATGTTGCCAGACTCAGGATGTAGAAAGGTTCTGTAGTGTTCAGAGTTTCTAGATGTTTCTGTGCTCCTTTGTGGTGGCACATTTGCCATCTGCCCGATCATAAGGGTACTGTCTGTAAGGAGTCAAAACTAAGGAAGGATAGTGTTCAAAAGTGAAGTTTTTTCTTGTGAATATCTGTTCAGCTGCTTCTACAGGCTCTGCAGAAGTCCACAAGTAAATTTCAGCTACAACACCTGCAGGGATTCAATCAGTGGCTCAAAGTATTTATTTGCATACTTTTTGTAGGCATACCAAACATCCTAATGATTATTAAAATAAGTCTCTAAGAGTTTGTTCTGCTCCTAATATTTGTTCTTTAATCAGAGATCTAAGTAAACAAGTTAAGTCACCGATCTTAATACTGAGGCAATATTTGTGCTCAAAGACTAATGTGGAAGTGTAAAATATTAGAATGGAGCTCTACTTCTCAACTGCATAATATATAATGGCTTGATTGTACAGTAACAGATGGAAATGTATCTTGTAGTACCAGGAAAGAGCTTCCTTCACTTAAATGTGAGCAGACGTGATGCACAAGTGCAAATAAACCTCTTCCAAAATGTGTTACAGAATTCTTAGAAAACCCAAAATATTCTGCTGAGAGGTTTATTACCATACAGCTGGTTCCACAGACTCTGATTAAAAAGTAGATTTGGGCTCACTGAGAAACTCAGCATTCTGTTATAATAATGGATCCACAGTACAAATATTTCTCTGTTGGTAGGGCTTTGTAGTAAACTATGTACAAAATTGATGTGCCATCTGATACTCAATAGACTTTGGTGAAATAATACCTATACATGAGAAATAATTTGCTACCCACTCTAAAACCCATAATCAGACCCATTGGATGTGTGAAGCTCTAAGGTTTCTAAACCCAGGAAAAGACTTTAAAAACACCTGCAGGTGGTAAATGCAATCAGACACTCTGTGTGGATTCAGCACATAATTCCCCCAAGGAAACAGATGAAATCATTACACTGAGTGGCTGTATCCTTGAAAAGTACTGTTCGTAATTGAACTATTCCAAACACTCTGCCACTAAAAATGCACCTTTCAGATGTCAGATCCTTCTGTATTGAGCAGTGTACATGATCCGCTGGCACAAGGCATGGCAGGGTTCTGATGTGGCTGAACAAGACATTTGATCCAGCTGTTTTTCAGGGGATATTGTGTGAGCATTTATTTTTATTTATAGCCAGGCAAAACTAACCAAAAGCTTCAGAAATTCAATATTCCTTTTTACAAGGATCTTTTCACCTTTCTCTTGCCAATATAAAGAAAAGAAGTTGTAACAGGCCTGGAATGCTGTAACTTTTTAACAGTGAAGGGGGACAATTAATTCAGTAAAGACAGTCTCTAATTGAGCCCACTTACTATTTCCTATAAACAAGCCGAAATACTGCCTTGGTTTTCAAAGGATGTTTTGATAAGGCAGGACAGCTAGCTAAGAGGAGGATGTGGAAACAAAAATGTTCAGCTTGAAAAGAAGCAAAATTCCATGGTTCATGCATTGCATTTAGTAGGGATGTCTCAGGGAACCTCCACCACAGAAAGCTGCAGGAGCTGGCACACAAAGCTGGCAAGAGCAAATCCAAATCAGAGTGGTATACTGTACTGCTGAAAAACAAAAAATGTGGTAGATACTTTTAAGAAAGGGGAAATAAATCTGGCTGAATACCAGACTTATTATGGTATCAGTAGTATGCAGCACTTATGAGGGGAAAAAACCCAAAAAAGACCTAAAGAAACAACTCCTTGGAAATGGGTTAATTAGAACACTGCATTGACCAGAAGTGGGTTTTGTGCAGCTTATTTCATATTGCCTGTGATCCAGCAGCTTCAAACATTTTCCACTGTATAGAAGACTTCTATAATTCAGAAAATTTTAACCAACTTAGACCTACTGGGGATTAAAAGAGAAATTAGTGAGTAATTAACTTATGCTAGGCACAAAAGCAGTAAGTTTAGTCTTAATGGCAACAGTTTAACTAAAGGTAAATTACTGCCAGGTGTCCTTGCTGAGGAAAGGATGGTACAAGACACTGCCTATACAGTGGCTATTCATAAGGTCAGTTTGAACATCAGAAATATTTTTCAAGACACAACAAGATTCTGTATGAGCCTTCCAAGAAGAATTTAAGCAGACCAGAAAAAACCTAAGTTTCTCTGTAGATTTAAAAGAGTTTGTGGAAGGGATTATATTTTAAGGAATCATACTAAGCACTGCCTAAAGCAATGGGTCTCTGACCACAAAAGTAATCCTCACAATACTCAAGAATTGGGAGGGGAGTGCCTAACAGTGGTTGGTGACTCCTCATTATTTCAAGGGCTCACTTGGTAAAGAGATGCTGCTCCTTAGTACTATTGGTGCTGATCCCAGCAGATCACCTACCAAACATTTTCCCAGGCTTCTCAGAAGATCCAGTCCTTGTGTTTGCCCACAGGCAACTTGGAGTTCTGGCAGCTCGGCCACGGTGGGGCTGTGGATGCCCCAGGCTGCCCTTGGGTTTTAGGCAGTCCGTTTCCATTCATTGGAATGGTGGTATTTTCCCAAAGCAAGTATGTTTTGGTTGTTGAAGATGAATTACTGAAGGTATAAGTAAACCTAAAGCAATTATGAAAGCTGAAACTTTTTGTAGTTTCTTTTTTTTTTTCCTTTTCTAAAAGAAATCCCTGGTGTCCTTGCCGACGGCAGAACTGGGATGAGATGATCTTTAAAATCCCTTCCAACCCAAACCATTCTATGATGCCCCACTGTGACAGTGGGCCTTGGCACTCCAAGAGCAGTCATTACCCTTGACTCTTAAGTTTTTCTCTCAGGAAATATTTCTGTCCTGACAGATTAACCTTAAGCTCCTAATTGCTATGAATAAGTGATTTGTGGGATTTCACGTTTCCAGCCCCAAAGTATACAGGTTTTTTATGGTACATAGGGTTGTCACAGAAAGTTTCTGTATGGAAATAACAGTTTAGCAGGGAAGACTATGCTGCTGGTGAGGGGAATTGTGCATTTTGAGGATGTAGAATGGGAGAACAGAAGTCTACTGAGCAGTCACAGGGTAAAATCAACTCCACTGAGAGAGCTGGAAAAAAGCTTATATGCAGCTGTCTTCCATTTGCCTCCAGTTTTTAATTAGCTAGGTTTTCAGGAACTAAATTTAATTTCTAGATCCAGTGAAATGAGATTTTGTGCTGGTCTTGGCTGGAATAGAGCTAGTTGTCTTCTTGGTGTGTGATATTGTGCTGTGTTTCATATTCAGTATGAGAGTAATGTTGATAGCCCAGTGATGTTTCAGTTGTTGCTGAGCAGTGCTTACTCTAAGTCAAGGACACCTCAGTGTCTCATGCTCTGCCAGTGAGCAGGTGCATAAGGGAGCAAAGCCAGCACGGATGACCTGAACTGTCCAGAGGGACATTCCACACCACAGAACATCATGCCCAGTACATGAACTGGGAGGAGCTGGCCATCAGGGGCTGACTACCTGGGGAAAGGCTAGGCATTGCTCAGTGTGTGCTGAGCAATTGTATTGTGCATCACTTGCTTCTCTTGGGTTTTATTTATTTCTCTTAACTTCCATTAGAGTTAATATTATTACTGTCACTGTATTGTTAGAATTATTATATTTACTTTGCTTCAAGTCTTGAACTGTCTCAACCCATGAGTTTTACTTTTTTTTTTTTTTCTGATTCTCCTCCCCATCCTGCTGCTGGAGGTGGGGGGAGGTGAATGAGTATCTTCATGGTGTTTGGTTGCTGGCTGGGGTTAAAATGTGACAGATTTCTTTTGATTTTTTTTTTTTTTTCCCAAAATGGCAGGAGTTTATGGCAGACTTGAGAAAAGAAAAAGATTCAGAGAGGACAACACATAGAAGTGACATTTTAGCAATATAAAAAGGAATGAGTGTGTGGCATCCTATCTAATAGAGTTAAACTTGCTGTATCAGAAAATGGACAAGGTTGTACAAGGAAAAATCAGTGGAAACCAAGGCTGAAGAACAACCATATAAAAAAAGTAATTGATTGGGTTGGAGTGGATGAGGAACCTAACCTTCATCAGAAAAAAAACTAAAATAAACTCCTCCATATTAGTTCATAGCAAAAGTAGAAGGAATAGAAGCCACAGGTAAAATGTGTATCAGACAATTTTTTCTGCAGCTTTTGTGTTTGCTTCTATTAAAGTTAGAAACCATCACAGGCCATGCAGCTCCCCCATGTGTTTATTCCTCTCTCACAAGCTCAGCCTGCTTGGTACATTTGCAGACTTGAGTTATCCCACAAACAGCATTAGATGGTCAAACTGGAATTGCAACTTATTTATTTTTAATAAACTGTGAATATGAGTGGTATTGAACAGCTGGGGCAAAAAGGACTTCTCTTTACATGAGACATGAATACTGAGAAGACCATTAGAAACGAGGGTGTTTCAGGGGTGCAAACACAGGTCGATGTGGCAGGCTCACACTGTTTGCTTTTCTATTATGAACTTCCTCTGTGACCTTTACCGAAAGCCTTCCTTTGTGTGTCTGTTCAGCAAGTGTAAAATGGGAGTAAGTGTATTTCTCTACTTCCAGAGGTAAAATAAAAGCCATATGGGGCTCGATTTTTATGGTTTTATGAACTATAAAAATTGGCAGGATCTGAAGGAATGGCCTGAAGTTGTGTCAGGGGAGGTTTAGGTTGGATATTAGGAAAAGGCTCTTTCCCCAGAGGGTGGCTGGGCACTGGAACAGGCTCTCCAGGGCAGTGATCACAGCACCAAGCCTGACAGAGTTCAAGAAGTGTTGGGACAATGCTCTCAGGCACATTGTGTTACTCCTGGGGCTGTTCTGTGCAGGGATGGGAGTTGAACTAGATGAACTTGATCCTTGGAGGTCCATTTCAACTTATCATATTCTGTGATTCTGTGACACAGATTTAAAAAGAAAGAAAAAAAAAATTAAACCCTCCCCCCCAAAAAAAAAAAAAAAACAAAAAAAAAAAAAAAACAGGAGAAGGAGCAGAATTACAACATTCCTTACTTCTGAGTTATTTATGGTTCTTCTGCTTTTGATTCCTTTTGGTGAGTTCCTAGATATTAGCAGGTGTGAGGTGTTGCTTTGGGCCGCACGAGCACATGTAGTACATACTTTCAGTGCCACCAGCCTGTTCACTTCTCTGTGGCTAACACAAACTCTAATAGATGAGCCCTGTTTTGAAGGATTAAATGCCAGCAGCTCTCTCTGCACTGTTTTTGCCTCCTGCAGACCTGCATCGCTCCCCGTCTCCTCCCCGCTGTCCCTGAGGCGCTCCGGGGCCGCCCCTGCCTGGGGAGCGCTCCGTGGGCACGGCGGCTTTGAGATGTCACTTGTGTGCGGAGGGGATGTCACTTGTGTGTGGAGAGCCCCATCCCGCGGCCAAGTAGAGCTCCTGCAGCCAGGATCTGCGTGTGTTTCCTGGAAAAGGCGCCGAGCGTTTCTCCGGCGATAGCGGGAGGCTGGGCAGCGAGGGGTGATGGCTCTGCCGGCTCACCAGGGAGCACCGAGGGCAGAGAGCAATCCCTGAGGAGGGACATGGACCTACTCTTGTTTATAGCAAAAGAAAAAACAAAAATTAGAAAATGAACTTGATTTACATTGAGTCCTGCTCTCTGTATAAATTGGGAAACAAAAAGCTCGGATGGAATTTTGAACAACCTGGTCTAGTGGAAGGTGTCCCTGCAGGGGACTTGAACTAGATTATCCAAAGGTAATCTCTAATTCAAACAGTTCCATGATTCCATGGTCTTTCTCTTTCATGATTAAGCATGATTAAAATATCTGTCACTTTATGAAAGCACTTATTTATTATACAGGAACATTACTTCAGTATTTAATAATTCAGGCCTCATGCAAGTCTATTTCAGGCCTGACCACCTGAAGAAGTGTGTCATAAATGTTTAAGTAACGTGACATATTTCTGAATTCCAAATTTAAAATTATTACCAAGAAAATTCCACTCTTGTCAATTGAGCCAGTGATGAATCCAATTAAGAATTGTTGTGCAGTCTTTTCATAAGGAATCCTTGTTTCTGCTGTGTTTGTTGGGTCAAATGTTGACACTTTCTAGCAAATTATCTCTGTCAAACTGTACCAATATTGTTATTGTCAGTGTTGTATTGTCAGGCATATTCTGCTGCTCTCCCCTGCCCTGCTCACCCTATTCACAGGCCTCTTTGCTTATGCTGCAGTACTTATGCAAAGTGTTACTATTTCGCTCTTTCATCTTGGTGAGAACTGAACATTTGATTCTCAAAGGTAGCTTTGAATGTGCCAGCCCAATCCTTTATAATAATTAAATTCTCAAATGCTACTGCATCTACTTAGAATTGCTAGTTCATTAGCAATCTGAAACACCTTCCCCCAGTTCCAGCAAGCTGGCTTGGGAGTGTCATGGTCCAGGCATTTTATCTCCAAATTTGTTTGCATGTAAAAATACCTTCTAAACCGAGCTAGTGACCAGCTTTGATTGTTTTTCTTGTTTGTGTTACTTAAAATTAATTTCCAGTGTAAGTGTTACCTAATGCATAGCAAGGTTTAACCTAAAACTTCAGAAATCTGTCCATTTTCATAGATAGTTGGAAGAGCAATGCTTGGTGAAGATAAACTTTGCATACTGCCAGACCAAACACAGTGGCTGGCACTGTGCTTTTTGCAGTGATGTGGGGAGTGTAGCTCAGTGTGTTCTTCCCAACAGCAGAACACTGTTGTGCAAGCACAGCAGAGAGAAACTGGTGGACAGGTAAAAATGAGCAACTGCAGCAGGGGTACATGGGGAAGGCAGGAACATGTGAGCTGGCTTTGCTGCTGGTTAAAGGAGTGCTGCTGGAGCACCCACTGAAGGAAAGCATTTTCACTGACAGTGGGTGCAAAGGGATGAGCCCAGCAACCAGGAAAGACCATTCCCAAGATATTTCTGGCACTGTGTTTGGCTTGGTTGTGTTGAGAGCACTCTGAGCCTCTGATCTGAGACGTGAGCTACTCCTCTGGTTGAAATGGTTTTGTGCCTTGGTATCTCTCCAGATGAATTAACACTCAATAGAAGCCTTATTAAAGTCAGCATAAGAGCAATTTTCACCTCAGTTATAATTCTGTTCAAGGAAGTAGAAATCTAAGGCCATGATTTCAAGGCATGACTTGCCTTGAAAATCTGGTGTTTGAACAAAATTGAGAAACTGATGGAAAGTAAAAAGAGACCAAGAGGAAGCTTGAAGCTGGTTTTGTCTTACCCTTTTATTTCAGTCTGACTAGTGTCCTAAAAGCTCTGTAATCTACCCCAAAACCATTCAGGCTTCTTATTCCTGTCTAAGTGCTGGCATGTTTTACTGTGGCAAGCATTCTGCCTCAAAATTGGACCCCAAATGTCTCAAGGATGAAGCTCTACTTAGTGGCCAGGAGTAGTTCTGACACTATGAGACAAGGGAGAAAAATTTCTTACCAGCAGGAATTAGCCATCAGGACAGGGAAAGATGAAGTAGAGGAGTTTTTTTGAAGGATGAAAATACTGTTCTCTTCTTATCAAAGGCAAAAAGAGAAAAGCTTGTTTATGTAAAGAAGAAACATAGCAGAAACTTTTTTTGTCTTTCTTACATCCCTAAAAAATTAGCCTGAATATAGCCTGGATTTCCACAAGATGGTCTTAAAGTCTTAGTACAGAGCTCCAGGATCATTTGGATTGTGTAATTGCCCCTTAATGGTTTTTACAGCTCTGACATACACACTACCCCAATTCCAGTACCTGTAAGTCAGATAATGTAGTTTGTCTTGTTCCTCTTGATTTCCCACTGCAGTGATGGAGAACAACATTGGGTAAGTGCTTGCAGAAGGGTCCTGCTCTGAGGCACCCTCTGGAAGGTCCCCTCCTCTGTCACTGGTGGCTGGAGCACCCAGGTACAGCCAACACCTGACGTGCTGTGAAGTTCCTAGTGAAATTCCAGTGTCTCTCTTTGTCTGACATGGACATTACAGCCTTTTAAAAAAAGGACACCCCAGCCCCAAAATAGGAATGGTGTATGAGTTAGGTTAAAGGAGGCACTGCAAAATCCTTCACCTCCCCCTGCACAGGCAGCAGTGTTAATAAGAGGGAAAATTCAGCAGCTGCTTCACAGGAAAGAGAGTTCAACAATAGCTCAGCACTGTGGGCTTTGCTTTTTCAGCCAACATGTACAGGTCTGACAGAGCTATTTCACAGCACCAATTGAAAACTGTGAAAGAACGGTATTTCACTAGAAAATGTCAGTTCAATAAAATCTAATGCTACATGAGAAGTGAAGGCTATTTTTAGAATATTGTCAAAAAAGTTAATTATCAAACCTACCTAGGGAACTTGGATTTCTGAATGCTGTTATTCTAATAAGTACCTTAATTTGCCTGAACTCCCCACTTGTTCTTGGAAAGCTATGACTTCTCTCTTTTTTTTTTTTTCTTTTGTACTTACTTTTGATTTGAAGATAAAAGGATATTTCATCAGATCTCCCTTTCAAGCAAAAACTTTTATGTTTTAACAAGCTCTGCTGCCTGTAACATTGCATCTGAGGTACTACTCAAATCAATTCCTTTTCCCTGCATGGCCAGGGACTTAGTTTATTAAGACTTTCAAGGTGTTTCAAAATGTGTTCTGAATATCTTAGAATAAAACTGTTGCTCTTTCTGTTGGGGGTATTTGCAGCTATAGCTATTAATAGGATGTAAGTTTGAGTGGTTTTGTGGCCCTGACACATATTTGTTTCTGCACTGGACTAATTTTTTTCAAAGTGAGGGCAAGTACACTTAATGTTCAAGAAGATTCTGTTCCTTAAGCCTGCTCCAGTGTTCCTTGCTGGGAAGCCTCTGGAGGATCCAGACTACACTACTGCTGGTTTGAGTGCTGGCCCAGTGTGACCCTTAAAAACCAGCCCCTTCTCCTTCACATGCTGCCTGTACTAAAGGCTGGTGCAAGTGATCTCACAAAGGAGAGAAAGGAATTTTCTGACAGTGTTATAATCTATTTTGTACTCCTTCTAGAAGTTTAGAGTCCTGCTAAAGGTATTTCTGAGAGAGCCTTGGATAGCTGTCTGGTAGCATTTTTGTCTTACCATGGAAACACACAAGATATAAAGCACCTTTCTAGGCTTTGAAAAAGCTTTATTCTGTGCACTTCTAGCATGATAGATTAATTCTACTCTTTACTTTCAATAATGCAGGAAATCACAGAAGAAAAATATTTGTCTGTACTTCATAAGCTTAAGTGAATTTTGTTTTATGTATTTTTTTTTTAATATCATGACAGAATGAAAATATCTTCTTTTTATGAGGTTCTATTGGAAATTATTTGGAGCTTAATTTTCTCCTTTTTATAACAAAAGGTTATTTTGATTGCATACCATCCAACTTTCCCATTAAAAAAATGCACACAAAAATTTGAATTAGTAGAGAAAAATCTCCAATTTCATAAACAGTATTGTCATGAGCAGGTGGTATTGTTTGGTAACAACAACAACAACCACAAAAATAATTCATTCATCTTTGCTAATCAGTTATTTGCCCTTCAGCTGCCAAATTTTGCTGCATGTGTTAGTTCAGCTGTTGTCAAATGCTCTATACTGGCATGTAAATATATTCTCTTGAGCAAATAAAGCTGCTCTGACTGTTGGTCTGAGAAGATAGGAGGCTGCCTTTGATCACAGTGTGGCTGTTTCATAAAGGTCAAAATAAAAAGAAAGTGTGAGAATTCAGCAGTTTTCCTCTCAGCTCTGTGGAAGTGTTTAACCACCCAAACATTGCAGGCTGCAGCTATTCTGCTTTTCCAGCTCCTGTTTCCAGTCACACAGAGGCTGTGATTTGAAAATGCAGAGTTCCCTTTTGTCCTGCTAATAAGACCACAAGACACGTACAAAGAGTAGCTCAGTTTACAGTCCTGAGCTAGTAACAATTCTCACTGGTAACATCAAGCAGCATTTTTGTTCCTTCATTACACCTCTTACAATCCCCTGTGCCACAAGAATCTCACAAATACTTCAGTATTGCACACATGCAATATTCCATGTTTTGACAGCCATTCTTTATGTTATTTATTTTTTTTTAATAAGTGGCCATCAAATGACATAATGGTTTCTCCTTTTCAGCTTGTGTGCTGTTCTTGGCACAGAGATGAACAGAAAAGGCTGGAGAGGTCGGCTGGCCATGCTCCTTAGCACAGGGTTTTTCCAAGGTGCTCCCCAGCACCTCACTGCATGCTGGAAGGACTTCTTGGTTATCATCTGCAACTGGAAGGTCATTCTCCTCCTTCCTCTCTTCCTGGCCATTATAAAATTCTCTGTCCTCCTGTCATGCCACTTGTACAGGAATTGATTGTGCCATGTTAGTATACTCTGGAGAGTATGATGAGGAACCGGAGCACTTAAGGCCTCCCAGTTGTTGTTTTATGGATTCCTTGGATAGCAGGTAACTTGTTGCTGCCCAGTTACGTTGAAATTTCTCTTACCTCAACCAGACTAAGGTAACATGCAAGTGGCATTATTTATTTGCAACATCCAAAATGGATAACAGTTACAAATGTTTATGACAGGTGATGATGTTAAAGGTAATTGACAGTTATTGAGAATTAAAATAATTGGAAATGTCTCTCTCCTTTTAGCGTAACTTGTTTGTCACACAAGGGGCCATGTATTTTAGCACCTATTATGCAATGTCTCTCCATGACTGAACTTTTATAGTGGATTTAATTTTTCACCTTTAAATGGACTTCTTTTTCTCAAGGAGGAGATAAATTTATTGTATTTATTAATTGAAAGACTCCAAATAAACTGTTCTTTTCATTTGCTAATATCAGCATTACCCTGTTAGAATTTCAGCCATGTTTCTCCTGTGTTTGACCCCCTGTTACAGTGAGAAATAATAATGATCTCTCCTCCTCCTTCAATTTTTAACTGAAGAGTTTCAGGTTTAGTACCAAGGGTGAAACCCTGAATCTTATACAAACATATAAATGGGAGATCTCATTAGCAGCTTTTTTGAGGTGAGACATGTTAGTAATTAATCTCTCCAAGGAGCTTCAGACTGAGAGAGGCTGGCTGGCCCTTTCCCTTCAAGCTCACTAGAAGCTCTTCAAATATTTATGTAGATAGATTTTCAATGACAAATTGGACACACAGTTATATTGAAACCATAATAATTATGGCAGTACATAAAGCTTCACACTCAAGTAAAACTGTACATTTTGGGGATTCGTTAAGTCAAATAACCAAGCAACAGTTTGTGAAGCTGAATGAGGCAGAAGTGAGTGGATTGCAAGTAAAATGGTCCAACACTATCCTGTTTTATTTTAAAAGCCTAGGCACAATGATTAAACAGTATCAGTTTCTGCTTTGAAGACAAATGTGTGACTACTCTTTGTGTCTTGGCATGCATGACAAGCACCCTCTGCCAGGGGTATCTGATGAATCAGGCAAATTGAAGAATGGGAGGGGAGGTTGTGTTTCCCCATATATTAGACACAGCACGGCTGCATTAGGGAAGAAATGATGTAGTGCTGTGTGAAACAGGCCTGCAGAGGACAGGGCTGGCATTGTCCAGTATACAAATTTATACTCTGCTGCAGGTTTTGTTGTGAATGTGAACAGCACAATTATCTTACTAGGTTTTATTCAGTTTGTTTTGTTTTGTTTTTTGTTTATTTGCAGAAGAGATTTTGTCCTCTCTGTGCTTCATCTGTTAGGAGAGCGCTTGCAGTTGTCAGGCAAGCTGTGTTTGTGCTCATCCTGGTGGCAAGAGTTTGCTCAGGAAATGAATTCACCCTTTTTCAATGAACAGCATTTGTTGGTAATGATGCCTTAAGTTTTAGCTTTCACATTTTTCAGATTCTGTACTGCCTTAGTCTGTGACTCTGGGCTTCATATGAAGTGTTAGCAAGTTCTCTTCACAGTTTAGTCAGACAAAACAATCTTTTTCCAGCCTGAGAACCAAGGACACCGTTGCAGCTTCCGGCCCAAAAAGTACAAACAATAGCAAATTGAGGAGAGCAATCTGGGAGGATGGGACTTCATAACCTGAAGCTGTAATTGGACAACCAATTAACCCCAGTATATAAGTGGACCAAAACTTATAAAAGTGTGAAAACTTGTGACTCAGGGTCCATCTTGGGTAGAGCCAAAGCCAGGCTCTTGTAGTGCCCAAGGTGTATCATTTGAAGGCCTTTTAATAAATACCTATGTTATTCCTTAAACACTGTCTTAGCCTGTGCTCCAGGCAGCCTCTCTAGGCATCAGTATGGTCGGGTGAACACAAAAGAAATTGTACAGGAGCTTATTCAAATTGTTTATGGTCTCTTTTTTCCTCCCTATCAATGCCTCTAATACTTGTTTGCTGCCTTCATTTCCTACCAGTCAACTCCAGAGCTGTTAAACCAATACTTTTTTTTTTAACTTTTTCTCAACACTCTTAAATAAAATACTTTTTGGTAAGAACCAATGGAGTAAGAAATTGTTGTTAAAGACAAGTATTAGAAAGGAATATGTCTGCATTTAGGTTTTGAGTGTAGATATAAGTGAGTGGTTATCAAGGGGTGCTTGTCCCCAAATACAAGCTCTTAAAAACCAAGGGACAACAAAGAAAAGGCAAGCACAAGGTGACTTTTACTGGAGGGTAATGAGGAGTTAGACAGGAAATTTGGAGGTGTGCAGGCTGAGTCTTGGAGAGGAAAGCTTCTGGTATGGGAACTACAAAAACATAGGCCATCAGTCCCCAGAGAGGGCTCAGGCAGAGGCAGGCAGCGAGTCTGTGGCCTGGGCACACACATACAGCTCCTCTGCAGAATCCTGAGGGAGGAAATTCCTGTCTTCAGGAAGGCCAGGACAAGGGCTGGGAATTACTGGTGTCCTGCTGTAAGCTTGCATGGTTTTCTGGTTGCCTTTTTAAAGGACTTCATTGCTACTTCAGGAGTGTTTTGTGTCCCATGTGCATAATTTTTCTGAAAGTGCTGTAAGGAAAAGAATCGTTGCTAGAAAGAGAATGATATTCCTGTCAAAGAGAAAAATGCAGTGGGGATTTTTTTCCACCGTAATCAAGTCTGCTATATTAAATCACGTGGATGGGAGAGAGAAAAGAAAAAAAAATACTCTGAAACTGAGTGTAAATATTTTATTCTTAAAAGTAAATCTAAAGTTCAAGTAATAAGCACTTAGGTACACTATATTCCATATTATTGTTTGATGCCTCTTTTGGGAAATAGCCCAAAAGAAAACATGTCTCTAGCTTGGAGTTTCTAGCTTGCAGTTTATGCACTGTGTTCCCAGTGATTATTTTTCAGGGCATGAAGCTCTCATGTTTATTATGCACCCTAAAGCTTAAGCATACATATCATATCAAGTGCTGCCTCTGCTGGTTCAGCAGCCCTGAGAGATGTTCTGTGAACTCCATTAGGCTGGCACACTAAAACTAAATGGCAACTTTTAAAAATGAGCCTGGATGCAATACCACTAGAAACTGTGATAAAGGGATAAGACAAAATGAAATTTGTCACATACCTGTCATTAAATGTATGTGCAAGCCTGTTTAAAATCCATTTATGGGTAATTTGTTACCTAATGTCAACAAGGATCTATCATTAATTGTACTGATTAAAGACCAGTGTATTATGCATTCAAGCAAATATCCTGGGTCTCAAAAGCATCCTGTAACATGTGTTACTATCTCTGAGATGCAAATATAAATTCACCAGTGAAGAAGGTATTTTAAAGCTGTAAGGATTAATTTTCCGATACTACTCTTTTATCAGATGAACAGGATTTGACAATAAATAAAAGAAAAATTAAGATTTAGGCTGGAGATCACCATCCCAATCCATCCCTCTAAAAACAGACACTGAAATGTGTTCAGGCTGCAGTTACGTATCTGGTACCATCTAAAGAGTAATTCAGAGCACTCTCTTCTGGAAATAAATAGAAAATTATTTAGTACAAGAGTGAACACTTATGACCAATATGTAATATACATTTTACTTCTTAGTGATGTACTAGTGAAGTACTTCTTTAGCTGACAAACATATTAATAGAGTACGTGAATCCATTCCTCTATGACTACTTCGATATTTTTCCCAGTGTTGTTGAAATGCTATGTGTTGGCTTGCTCTTAAATGCACTAACAAAAAAAAATTTTTTGATCAAACTGAAATTTCCTTTCAACTTGGTTTACAGAATACCAGTTAAAACTCAGTGCACATTTTTGGTTTTTGGAAGTGAAATAGTTTGATGCTTGTAAAGTGATTTTATTTTGGGTTTTTAAAAGCTGTGGTTGGGTTCTTCAGTTAATTTAAAATTTAGGGGTGGAGGCAATGTGTTTCCTGGTACTAGACAAAAACACAGTGTGAAAAATAAAATCCTTTGGAAGTAGTATTACTCAACACTGCATTTTGTATAAGGCAGGTCCCTGCAAATTTTAAAAGGGAAATTATTTTGCCAATTTTTATCTCCATCCCTCTTGAAAAAACCCAAACCAAAACCAAAATCAAAACACAAAAAAACCTCCCACCAAACCCCTAAAAGTTACAAACAACTTACATATGGAGCAGAAGATTGCTCAGCTCTGCAAGATGGTGTTCTGGAGACAGCAGGAAAGAATGCAAGATGCAGCGCAGTGGTGGCCATCTGCCTTTGAAACACCTGGAAAGGCTTTAAATGATGACAATCCTCTTGATCATTGACATCTGTTAAGTAGAGATGATGTGCATTTATGAAGTGGAGGGATGTTCATTAGCAACACAAAATTTCTCATGGAATGACTGTCAGGCTCTTTCAACAAATTCTCCCCTTCCCACCTGTCTTTTCTTCCACAGGGAGAGGAATTAAGTTTTCATTTGGTTTCCTTTATAACTTATAGATGACATTCATGGGAGACAACCTGTGATTAATTAAGGAGCAGATTGGCACATGTCAGGGGCTGATTCTCTGCTGTCTGTGGAGAGCAGTGCCCTGTGACAAAGCAGAACTGGAACAGAACCTTTATTAATGCAAAAGAATGGGCCTACTCTAAAAATACATTCACAGAACAAAGCTGTATGAAACTATTGCATACATTACTTGACAAAAATTTGATTTTCAAACAAGCAAAAAAAGAATAAAAGAGTACAGAAACAGGTTTGACTTGTATGTTGTCTTGCTTGAAGAATTCTGCATGTATGGTCATATGTATGGTCATATGGAATTCTGGTCATGCAGAATTCTGCAGGTTATGGTGCATAACCTGATCTGCCTAAAAAGTCTTAGTATTCTGGTAATATAGTCACATGACTGAGTATTTTTCTGTATTTTTCAAAATTTATGCTATCACTTTTAAGTAAAGGAGTATCTACTATGTTTTCAGGGGAAAAAAAAATGTAACTTATTTGAAAAATAAAATAAAAAACAACAACAAAAGGGTGTGTTCCACCCAGAAAGGTGATGCAGGCAGAGTGAGAAGAGGAGAATATATTAAAAAGCTAAAGAATAGGTGGCCCAACATGTACTGATTAAGAAATAGGTACATCAGCAGCAGTTAACAGTTATATTTGTTGGGACTGGTTTTGTATCCACTGGTCTCCCATCAAATAAATGTGTCATAAGGAAAGGAATAGAAAAGGGATAAAGACATTTCAAATGTCATTTCACAAAGAAATAAGCAAAGGCAATGAAATTAAATACATTTTTATGTATTGGCAATTACTCTGGGCTGGAATCTTAAACCCATATGTGACCAAATTTGAAATGTAAGATGGGGAACGCAATATGTGTTTGTTCAACAATAAAAATCAATTGATCTGGGGAAAAATTGCTCATTGCTTAGAAATATTTCAGTGAGCATGTGGTGGGCAAATATTAAAAGACACCATGGGCCCACTTCAATTAGCATTTTAATGCTGGGTAAACATGATATTCATTGGGCCTTTGGATTTCCAAATTGAAATCAGAGCAGAAGTGGAACCAAAGAAGGTGAATACATCCTGAATCAAGTGTGAAACTCGCCTTTGCCTTAACAAGTATTCCTTTGGGCAGATTTTATGTGATGGCTATTCATAAATGGAACAAGTACCCTCCAGTCCCACCCATGATCAGAGTGTGAGAGGCTGTGATGGTGCCCAGGCACCTTCCAAGTTCAGCTGTCACTGAGGTGCTCTGAATTTCCACACAGATTCTTGCAAAACTCCTTTCTTTTTTCTGGGTCTGACACTCAGAGGTTCTTCAAATTAGTTATTTCTCGGGCTCTGTGCTCTGTATCCCTTCATTAAAGTTCAAAGAGAGCTGGAGCCATGAAAGCCCTGGAAGCATTGATGCCTGAAACTATTGGCTCAGTGGTGCTGAGAAATATATTTTGTTGTTGTTAAACACAGGCCTTTGGACTTTCCCACTCACAGGAGCTGCAAAATTTGTCCCCCCCAAAAAACAACAAAGAGATGTGGAAGGAATTTGATCCTGAATGCAAACTTTTCCCCTCACAATGTGTTAGGAGGAGGGGAACAACATTTCATTACCCTGGACAGTACCTTGGGGCCATCTGTCTCTGAGTCACAGCACATATGCAGGCTGTGAATGCATCCAGCTCTACCTCTTCTGACACAAACCATTAACCAAAATTCACTTCTTGTGAAGTATCCATTAGGAAGTTAAATTAATGAGGGGCTTCTTTTGTGCAGTTGTCCTCTCTGTGACAGGTAACATAGGTACAACCACTTATCACTGTCTCACTGTAGAAGTTAGGGAGGAAGAAGAAGCAACACCAGAAATGTTTTTTCCCTGCACAAGGTGGTCTCCATTTTAATAAAAAGTATTTCTGAATTACTTTTTTCTCAGATTGAAAGTGTTTCGCTGGCTATTTCCATTGCTAAACCTCTCTCCATGATCTTCGAGAGGCCTTGGGAATCCATAGAGGTCTCAGATGACTGGACACTGATGAACGCTTTTATGATTTTCAAGAAGGGCAGGAAGGAGGACCCTGGAAACTACAGGCCTGTCAGTCTCATTTCAGTGCCTGGTAAAGTTATGGAGAATATTTTTCTTGGAGGTATTAAAAACAAAGGAAAGACAATGCAGTCATTCGTCACAGTCAGCACAGCTTCATGAGGGGAAAGTCCTGCTTATCAAACCTGATTTCCTTTTATGACAAGGTAACCCACCTAACTGACCAAGGAAAGCCAGTCGATGTAATATTTTTGGATTTCAGTAAAGCTTTTGATAGTGTCTCTCTCAGTATCCTGGACCAAATGTCCAGCCCCCAGCTGGAAAAACACCCCATGTGATGGGTGAGCAGCTGACTCACAGATGGGGCACAAAGGGTTACAGTGAACAGGGGGACATCAGAGTGGTGAGCTGTCACTAAGGGGGCTCCACAGCGCTCTATCCTCAGCCCTGTGCTCTTCCAACTTCTTCATAAAGGACTTGAACACAGGACTGGAAGGGACGCTGAACAAGTTTGCAGGTGATACAAAACTGGGAGGAGCGGCTGACCCCCTCAAAGGCAGAGAGACCTCGACAAATGAGAGGCCTGGGCAGTCACCAACCACGTGAAATTCAACAAGGGAAATGCTGCATTCTGCGCCGGGGATGGGGCAACCCTGGGTGTACAGACACTGGGGAATGAGAGGCTGGAAAGCAGCGCCAGGAAAAGCAGCCTGGAGGTCCTGGTTGATGGGAAGTTGGATGTGAGCCAGCAGTGCCAGGGCAGCCAGGAGGGACATCCCTGTCCTGGGGGCATCAGGGACAGCACTGCCAGCCAGGCAAGGAGGGGATTGTCCTGCTCTGCACTGGGGGGGGCCTCACCTCGAGTGCTGGGGGCAGTTTTGGGTGCCACAATACAGAAAAGACATTAAGCTGTTAAAGAACATCCAAAGGAGGGCAACAAGAATGGTGAAGGGCCTGGAGGAGAAGCTGTGTAAGGAGGGGCTGAGGTGCCTTGGTCTGTTCAGCCTGGAGGAGACTGAGGGGAGACCTCACTGCAGTTACAGTTTATTTATTTAGGTAGATGTGACTGAAAACTGTGACCAACAAATTCAGTCAGGTAACAAGGTTTGTGGTTTTGTCCACTAGCCTGTTAGCTGCAGGACATTATAATAATGGTAGTTAGCTTATAAAGACAGTATTGCTCTGCTGACAAAAAGCATATAACCAAACCTATGCTTTAAGTGCAGCTCTGTAAACAGGATTTTCTTTTGATGAAAGGCTAGTTCAGTTTGCCAAGAAATCTTTCATACATTATGATTTGAAGTGTCACTAAAGATTAAAACTCCAAAATTTGTTCAGGTAGTAATTTAATTTTTGCCTCCAAATATGAAAGAGAGAATTCTCTTTTAAAATTAAGAAGGTTAGATAAAGAGATAAATCACTACTGATAGTTTATGACTTGGATGTGGACTGGGGTTTTTTCCCAATTAATAAGATTTTCTTTAAAAAATAAAAATGTGAATTTGAGTAGTTAACATTAGAGATGAGCACAAGAGCTGAAGAAACCAGAGCAAGTCAAAGACTTGTTCTGCTGTCAATGAAGATGTAGTGATTAATCTCATATTTTCAGAATTCTGTTATCTAACCTCAGTTTGATTGCCTCCAAAACTTTGGACTGAGGTATTGGGTCTTCTGCATGACAAATGATTGCTGTGCCAGACCTTTGATCAGTCCTTTTTTAACCAAAGCAGTGAAGAAAATCAGAGGAAGGAGGCAACATTTCTGTAGAAACTGCTACCAAAAAACAACAGTTCACAACTTTATCAAGTGACATTTCTCCCTCTAAGTCCAGCCATTTCAGAAGAAAACAGGAGGAAGCTGTCAAGTAGTCCACCTACATGAGTCAGAAAATTAATTACTTTGCATCAGAGGCTATTTTCAACCAACTTGTAATGAGACAGGGCCAAGTCCCTGCATCTCAGAACTGTGCTGCCTGTTCAAATACTCTAATACTCTAATTGACTCATTAAGTCTGACCACACAGGGCTTGTCATCAGCTCCACAGAGACATCAGTGAGTGCACCTGAGTGATGATCCTCTCCCAAAACATGATGGAGGGCAACGCACTCATCACCAGGGCTCACTCAGCACTGCGTCAGGGTGAAGACAAAATGGCAAAGTGTTCACGGGCTGTGGAAATGATCACAGTTCAAAACAGATATTCCCTGTCCTCCCCAGGAAAAGACAGATGCTCAGATGACAGCATTGCATAGGTTATCTGTACCAAGACTATACCAAGGTACAGCTAGACAAAATTCCTTACCAGGAAATTTGCTCAGAGTAGACTTTGAATATAACTCATTGGTGGTACAGCACTGATTCCCTACAGGCTGTTGAAGGAAGATGGAAAACTTTTGTGTCTATAAAGTGGTACTGAGGACTGGCTACCATTGCTAACAGTAAGAAGAGCTTGGAAGCCCTTAGCGAAAATACCCAGCAGCTGAGGATGAATTGTTATCAGGACTGGATTCTTACTTTTATTTGTAAGACCCAGGGAGTAGGAATGTGAGTGGAGTCTCACCATACCACAAGGAGTTTAAGGAGGTATCCTGCTGTGACAGATTTATAGTTCCCCAATCTGAGGAAATCTGGGTAATGCTGATCTGTGCTTCCCTGAGTTGAGCAGGCAGTGATAAACCAGCTCTGACTGCTGCTGCAGAGACAGAGCAGCTCTCTTCTGCACCCTTATGTTTCAGCTGTGTTTGGTGGAGCTACTGCCACTGCCTACTGAACAAGCCAACTTTTGTGTCTGGAGTGTCTGCAAAGTAGATTCTTGTTAGACCTGTATGGAGGCTTATGTTTTCCCCCCACTTTTCACCCTTTCCCTCCTCTCCCCAAATAATCCCTGTTAGAAGTTCAAATTTGGCAAGAATGTACCTATCCAAATTAAAATAATTATTTTGTACCTTCTGATAGCAGATCCTAAAATCCTTTCCACACCAAGGAAGGTACTTTAAGGTTGCATCTAATTTAGTTATAATTTTAATTTTCCATCCACTACTACTTTGCTGCAGTACAAAATATCAGGGAAGACATAGTCCTTTCTCCAGGATATCTGACATTGACAGGGCATGTGGCAGATGTCTCATAAAAAGTGATACAAGCAGCCTTTCTCCATGGATTTTATAATGCTAAGCAGTTCTTCTGCAGGAAAATGTGGAGGATGTTGCTGTTGGTGAAAGACTGGTTGTTATGGATCATCTTCTGCATTGATTCTGACCAAGCAGAAACTTCAGAGACTGCAAAAGCCAGTTTCTGTAATTCACTTCTCCCATGCTGCCATGACATGTGTGAATCTCTGCTCCTAAATGCCACAGATTGGGTATTTGGGTTTGTGAGCTTTGTGTTGGTACATTTAAAGTGGAATCAAACTGAAAGATTCTTTAACATAAAAAATAATTTATATTGTTATATATATAGCCATACACATAATAGGGCACAGTATATAACAAAGCATGGTCAATTTCCTTTGTAGCATGTAAAAGAATCTTGCATGTGAAACTTGTAACTACTGCATCTCAACTCATCTAATGAACTTCATTCCCCCTATCTACAACAAAGCTGCTCATGTCCCACAAAATGTCTGGAGGGTGTTCATCCTATATATACATATTTCTGCTCAGTCAGGCTTGGAGTTGATGCAGTATCTTTCATTTTTCTGAACAAATGAGATAAATGTAAATAAGACAGTCACCTGCCCAGCTGGGTCTACGAACATCCTGTGGCTTTGATAGTTCTGTACTATTGTAACTACTGCATCTCAACTCATCTAATGAACTTCATTCCCCCTATCTACAACCAAGCTGCTCATGTGCATTGTGCATATGATGACACAAAGTTTTGGTCTGGCAAACTTTCAAAACTCAATAGAGCATTTTTTTTTGTTTCCTTTTGAAGTTCCCAAGCTACTAAAAATGTGTTTCATTGACAGTATTCTGCTGTCACTTTAGAATAATTTTTGATTTTCAGTGGTATAGATTTTATCATATGGCTTTCAGGCAGCCAGCAATATCTGGGCATTAATGTTTGTGTTCAAATGACCAGAGAAAAGTTCTTCCTTATATTGTTGTGGTTTTGGTTTTTGTTTTGTTTTGTTTGGTTTTTTTATATATATATATATATTAATAAGGCTGCTGGTGTACAACCTGCTGGCTTTAAAGAGAGTGATGAGGAACATAACATGGTATGGGAAAATCATAAGACTTTTTAAAGAAAACACACATCGTAAAACCCCAGGAAAGCAGTATTGAGGAAGAGAAAAGCAAGTTTCTTGCAACAGGAGAAAGAAACATACTAGTGTTCCTTGAAATAGATTGGGCAATTTGTTTTTTATGTGGAAAGGGAAAAATAGATATGTATGCCCAGGTATGCATTTATTTCACTAAAACAAAAAACATGAAGGTTTTCTAAATTGCTGGGTACTTGGAGGTGAAAAGTTTAGAGTTTCCTGTAGTCTGCTCATGCAGCCCAAAAGGTTGTGTAATAATTTTGGCACCTTCATTAAGCATGATGAGCTAGCAATAAATTATGGGACAAGTTGCCCAGAGAAGATGTGGATGCCCCATCCATGGGTGTGTTTAAGATCAGGTTGGATGCAGCTCTGAGCAACCTGGTGAGGTGGAAAGTGTCCCTGTCCATGGTGGGGGGAATGAGATGATCTTTAAGGTCACTTCCAACACAAACCACTTGTGATTCTATGATTAGAATAAACATATGGGGTGAGATTTTTCATCTTTTAAAATGACAGTGTTATATACTCACCTCTGTGCCCATTTCATCAGGGATGAAATTTTGCAACAGTCCTGCCTATTCAACTTTGCACTTTAGAAATGCTGTAGAAATTGTTGCATTTTAGCCTGCCAGTCCCCTGGCTCTGTTCCCAGTATCTGGCAATATGGTGGCTGTCACGTCTGCCCTTATCTTAGCTTCATGACCTCTTTAGACATGAAAATGCTGTGTAAGATATCACTTTTCTTTGAAAAGACCTTCTAGGGAGAATCAGATGCAAACAAGTACCAAGTCAGCCTGGTGAGAAAAAGCAAATGCCAAAAAAGCTGGGAGCATACATTACTTCAAAAGCACATTGTCAACACACTATCTCAGCAAGTCTAGTATGTTGACAGGTAGAAAATCCCTCTCAGTTTACAGGCAATTGAACAATTATTTTTCAAGGAATGACAAGCTACTGAACTGCATGATGTACTGCAAGAAAAAAACAGCACTAACCTGAGGATTATGCCTGAAAAGAGGGCTGTAAGGGAACAGATTCTGACAGACTGCAGGAGACTATATATCAGGGGAAAAAGAAAAATTTCTGGATTATAACTCCAACTCTGGATACAAGAGGTAAACATGATGCTGAAGCAATACATCACATATTCAGGACACCCATCTCAATCCAGAATATTGAATATTATGGGTTCTGACTGGAAACCAGGTTTTGCTGGATCTTCTGAAAGTTTGGGAGTTTTTTAATGGCAATAATTTTAGCTTAAAAATGAAAGCACTATCTTCGCTTCTCAATTTATTGACTGCTGAGACTGAATGCTAAACGCACAAAATCACACTGTGATTGACCAGTAGAACAAAAAGCTCTTGGCTTCTGGCATGATAGACTATCTCTATAAAAAGAGTTATTGGTTAATGACTTATATTTCTAAACAATATTTTATTATACATTTTTCAATTATTTGTCCTGGGTACAGGACCTGTTCAGTTTCCAGCCTTTGTGAAAGCATTTAGAAAAAAAGTTTTCTATCAAACCAAGTCAATATGAAAAGTCTTGCATCCCTGACTGAGGCATTGCCAATCTCTCTTGGGCCATACTGCAAAAAACAACTAAGAGAAAAAGTCCAGGATTAAAAGAAAAAGAAAAAAAAAAAAAAGCTTCTTTTTCAGATCTGCCTTGCATGGAAGTCCAGCTGAGAAATAGTGTCAACACAGACAACACAGAATTTTGTTTGTTCCAAGAGATATGGAAAAGATATACCCTTTAAAACTACAAGGAAAAGCACCCTGTGGTGACGCTTTTAACATCAACATGTTTAAGTGCTTTTTGCATCCAGAAAGTGTCTCTTGCATCCAGAGATTATGGTGGTAATGCCCAAAACCTAGAATGCCACGCAGTATCAACAGGAAGACTCATGTGCAGCATTGCTTTCCACATGAGGTCACCTTCAGTCATCTTAATTAGATGCACATGATGTCCAGCTAGTAGTTTGATGAGCTGGCAATTTGTAAAATTAGAAGGACAAAAAAGATGAACAGGTGAAAGAAAGGGAATATGTAAAAAGAGCCCAAGAAACATCAAAGATACAACCCCCAAATAAGCAATAATCTTTCCAATATGGAACAATTTGGAATAAACTATTGAAATCCTATGTTGGAGGCATTGAAAAGTGAAAAGCAGTAGAACAAAACATTACCCTTTTATGGCTGCTTCTCCTAATTTCTGTTTTAAAGTGTTCTCACTCATATTTTGATTAAAATATTTTCTTTTTTAAAACAAACCCTTTGCAAGCGACAATTCCACTCAAAGGCTCTTAATAGCCCTATCAGTGCAATATTAACTCCAGAGTTTGGCACCCTTGGCAGTAAGGATGAATATGAAAACAAGGTCCTCATTATGGGCTACTTCTGCCTCTTAGTGAGATTTGTAAGTTTGAGAAGGGCTCCTAAGAGCATTAGGGATACATGAAAGAAGAAAGACAGGGGATTAGCCAGAGAGAATGCAAGGATAAGGTTTGTCAAGTAATGAAGCAGATGACTCTCAGGAAGACTGCAGAGCTACATATAATTCTGACAGGGAAGGGCAGAAGCAGGAGTTTAAGAAGTGTGTCACCATTTCCCACCTCCCAGCCCAGCTGATAAACCCCCCAAAAATAATGAGCAGATTTAAAATTAAAGCATGCTGCCAAGGACCTGAACTGGGAACAACTTGTAGGCTTTCTATAAATCTTCTTAAGACCTTAGCAGAAAGTAGAACTTAAAAGTCTGGAAATATTATATGTGAGGATTTTTTTTTTTCTTTCACTTAGATTCTGAGTTCTTTCAGGTTCAAAAGACCTAACTTTTCAAGGGGAGTATTGGGCAAGTGGAGAGGTATGAAAATGATCATAATATCTGCTATCCTTTAAAAACACAAGTAATTGTTCTATGTGGTTGAAGTAATGAACATGCTTTAAGTCTTAGTGAGTTAGGATGTTTATTGATTAATGTGTTGGACGTTTGGCTACAACATCTTTTTTCTGCTTTTTGTAGTATTACTAAAAAAAGTCTATGTGGCATGGTCAAAAAGCAGAAAGGCGTGAGAAAAATATTATTTTTTAATTATGAAAACAGCAAATTCAGTGTAAAAATCAAAATATTTTCTAGAATTATGACCTTCAAATTTTTATTGCTCTGTAATGTTGGAAAGGTAAGGTGTTTCATAGGACCATGTAATTTAAAGGACTAAACAAATTATAGTTAGAAGGTAGAGCAGCCCTCATCTATCCCAGCATCTCCTGGAAATATCCCAGAATCCAGCATCCTCCTGACAGTGCAGCTCTCCCAAAGCCTATCACCTGGAGACAGAATTTAGCCCATGTTCCATTGTGAATTTCACTATGAATATTTTCTAAATGTTTATTTTCTAAAAAATTAACAGTAGTTTTTTATTTATCAAATCCATGCATGTGTCTGTGTATGTATGAAAAAATAGAGAATTAATTATGTTCCACCATTAACAGAAACTTCAGGTTAAAAAATGGGTTTTTTTGTATCCTCAAAAGCTTGTCCTATTTGAAACTTCTGGAGATGTAACTTTGGAAACAGTGCTGAGGTGAAAATTTAACTTATTTTTTGAGGGGAATCATCAGCTTAAGAAGAAAAGGGATAGAAAAGGGCCCTGGCTTTACAGGACAGTTCTGACAACTCCCTCCAGCTCCAGGTTGTCTCAGACCTCATGTGATGTAGATTCAGGACAAAACCACAGTGAAAAGTCTGGCAAATCAGTGAGATTCAGAGGTAACATTCCCTTATACTGGAGGAATGAGCACATTTTTACAAACCCAGCTATTGAACAGGCAGCCCCAAGCACATAAAGATTCCAGAGACCTCCAGAGCTCCTGCAAGAGAGAGGAGACATGTGTGTTCTCCCCATAATAACTGCAGTACCATGAAGGGCAGGATGTTCAAAGAGAACATTTTGGAGGCTTAACAGAGCCCCATTTTGCATAGCTTTGCTTATGGTATCTTATATTCTATATTGTCAATAAGAAAACTGTGCTTTCCTTGCAAAAGACAATGGGAAATGACACAACAATCTCTGAAAAGAATGCTGTATCCCACTTCTGCAATGAGCAGTGTTGTTTTCAACCAAGGATCACATTTCT
This sequence comes from Onychostruthus taczanowskii, assembly GCF_017590055.1. Lineage (NCBI taxonomy): Eukaryota > Metazoa > Chordata > Aves > Passeriformes > Passeridae > Onychostruthus > Onychostruthus taczanowskii. The sequence goes on along the minus strand of NW_024498906.1, from coordinate 7,205,025 downwards.
GTGACTGTAAAAGAGCTCCTTCCTGTGCTTCTAAATTCTTTAGTGCCTGTTCAGGAATAGAGTGAAAAAAGTGAAGCAGAAACCTGAGACTGGCAGCTATTTGGATGCTTCTGGCTGAGAATATTGTCTTCAAAACCCTCTTCATGCCCCTGTGAACCATTCCTCTGACTTCCACTGGGTAGTCTTTTTCTGCTAAGAGATCTATTTTCCAAATTCAGTAAGTCGTTATTATTGGAAACTTATACAGTCTTTGCTGTGATAGTGCTAGAGCAGTAATACAAACATAGTACAATAGAATTTTTCAATTACTGTTTAATGGATAACCATTCCATTCTGTATTTATTCATAGTGAAGGCAATATTTTATTATAGACAATACTAAAATAGAGGCTGAAGAAATAGGTTCTTCTGTTGTAAAGAAATAAGAAAATAAACTGTACTTGTACTATGTTTGTTTTACTTCCTCTATCCTTTCTGGATTTTTTTTTGTTTCAACTGCCACCAGTCAGTGGTACTCAAATAACACTCTCATCTATCTGTTTGCAAGATATGTAGGCAATAAAACATTTTATAAACAAGTTTTACTTCAAAATGAAGAGGAAAAATATGAAGGAATTGTTGCTTTGCAGTGAGAAAGTGGGAAGGTAAGGAAGGTAGCAGAAATTAAATTCCTCTCTAAGATTTCAAGTCAGGCTTCTTCCTAAACTTCTGAAACCCCACTCCAGACCTGCCAGTGAAAATGTCAGAAGTGACCATATGAACATTAGGGTTATTATGGGAATGTGTTGGTAAGAGCTGAAAGCTGACAATGAATTCAGACAAATGAGGAAATATACAGGTGAAGAAAAAGACAGCCTTCTAAAAATTCCCTTGAAGCACTACTCCTGTATGATATTATTTTTACTTTTGGCTCTCTGGAGCTTTGAGAAGAAAACACCATCTGCTAAGAGCATAAATGGAGCAGTGAAAAAAACCTGTATCTGGAAAACAAAAACCATATTCTGTAGTAGTGCGTGGCTTCAAACAGCGTCTCTGATGCTTTTAACTTCCTCTTAAAATTATTTCTATTATAATTCCATGTAACAATTAGCTACTCCAGAGACCTCACAGTCATTCTCCCACTGCCTTTTTCTTATCACTTAAATAAAAAATGAACCTGTGTGTTGCTGGTTTTCCCCTCATGGTGTTGCAAATCACCAGAGAGGTAGATAGCCCATATCTGCCATTTTTTAGATGCTTGTTTTCCCTGTCTTCTGGAGAAAGTAATTTTTAGGGCAAGGTGGAAGATATGGCACACTACTTTTATTTATGGACCTTGCTTATGTTGTGTATTCTTACAAAGACAGAGTTTAATATATGGCAATTACAAGATACGTTTCTTATACGTAAGGCAAAAAACGGAGTTGCCAGAGAATTAAATGCTTCTTTCATGTTAAGAATAGAAAACTGGTAGGCAGTTGTCTGTTGCTTATTGACCCGTGATAATTTAACTGGCATATAGCAATACTTTTGCCTCAAGGATTATTCTTGAATGCCACATTTAATTGTTGTGGCAAACTATGGATAGCCTAGAAATGCCCCAAGGCCTGCTACGTACACTGCTCCAAACACACACAGTGCTATTCACTCAGAGATACATCAAACTCAAGAGGCCAACTTCACCCACCCTTCTCCCCTCCTTGTCCTTTACAACACTTCCTGGTGATTTTTTAGTCTTTGGATTGCTTTCCGGACACGCTTTCTCCATTCCCATAGCCTGCCTGTTATTCTTCAGCATTGTTTTCTCATCAGTAATACCTGAAGTGACATGGAGCAGCGGTGCTTTGGGAGTACATGTTGTTTTTTCAGCAGCAGAGATTTGGAGACTTTTTTAACTTTTTTTTTCTTACTCTTCTCTCCTCCTTCACTAACCCTGTTCATCTAGCCATCACTGATTTCAGTTTGAGAAGGAAATCTGTAGGATAACATGATCTCCCATTCTCCCTTCCTGAACTCTGCCTGAAACAGCAAGCCCAAACTATTTGGAAAACAATGTTATTACCCCACTTTTCTCAAATTCTTTTTATTTTATCTTCATTTTTTTGCAGAAATCTGAGACATGCTCTAAACTAATGTTGCCATGGCATTGTCCAGACTGGATCTGGTGTTCTCCCAAGGAGGTGTGTGAGCAGCTCTTTTCCTGAAATTTAAAGGTGCACCACTGGCATCTTTCTCTATCATGGACATTTCAAATGAGTAGAGTAGAGCAACTAAAGGACAGATTTCACTGAGCAAGGGTCAGTCCAACATCTGCCTTGTGTACTCTTGCCTGGATAAACACTGATATATTCAGCACTGATGGATTCTGATGCTGCCATTATAATTTCATTTATTTTACAAACAAGGAGCTCAGAATCCAGGGATTAGCAGAGCATATGGATTTTTTTTCCTTTTTGATGCAGGTGGTTAATCCTCCTGAAGATTTTTCTGGTATTTTTTATTTAGCTGATCCTTCTCTGCCTAGCCAATATATATTTTCCAAAAAATAAAAGTGTATTATCTTTCCTACCCTGGAACTATAGAATTTCTGCATAGTTTAGGCAGAACTACTTATAATAATGTAAAACTCTCTAACTGTTTAAAGCACTCTTACAGACTGCTTACTTTTCTGGGCAATATGTTAGGTTTTCAAAAATATTGTAGACATTTTAATTTCATGACAAATCCTAAGATTTTCAATCCTGTATTTGGAAAATGAAGTATTTAAATTAATATTTTTAGAAAGCTTTATTTTAATGAAAAAAAAAAAGGTCTAGGTTGTAGTCCTTTTTAAAATGTGTCAAAATAAAAATTTAGCAAAGACAAGATAATAGCCAAAACTTTGTTGTATAGTGTCATCCACTCCATTATCCATTCCCTTATGGCATATGCATTAAAATATCTGCCTATTTTTGTAATTCAATCTAATTATGCAACAGCTTTGTAGGAAATGTTTTTCACTGAGTAAATTGTTATGGAAAGCAATTGTTGGCTATCACCAGTATTTCTGTCCTCAGTGCTGTTTTACATTCTTGTCTACAAACAGAATTTGTAAGTGAAATAATGTAAGGGTATCTTCTTGTGCAAAAATATGTACTAATCCAAGAAATGAGAAAATGTCAGACTTCTGGTATTATATTTGACTTCTGCTATTTTAACTTCTTACCCTTGTATTTGAACATGACCTGACTTACCTGATCTCAGGCTTAGCAAAAAACCAGAAAGGGTTTAACAATATTTGAATATTTGAACGTGTTGGGACTTTTTTAAGTAGGTGTGTCTGCAAGTAGGGGAAACTGCATTTTAAGGAAAGTAAAGATTTAAAAATTCTGTGGGCAGTAAGCAGCACTTTTAAAGCTGCTGGTAGAGAACATGATATAGTTGCATTTTTATTTATAAGATAGGTGAGAGTGAAAATACAAATCCTGCAGGCTTTTGATAATATTTACTGATGTCAGAAGTTATGTTAATTTTACATTAGCTCTCTTCTAGCTTTGGTGCACTTCAGTATTATCACTGAACACTGTTGCCAGAGGCAACTGGCAACAGACACAACCTTCCCTATCTTTTCTCTCTGCCATAGTTCCCCTCCTATATAGTTTTAATTGGTTTTTTTTTTAAGCATTTTGGAAAGCTAGCTGAGAGGTGTATACAACCAGTTACTGGGCTTGTTGTGAGCTCTCAGAATTTAAATAAGGAGCTCCCCAAATCCCCCACCCCTAAAGGCAGCGTTAATCCAGAGAACAGAGATTCACTCACTCTGACTCTGCTGCAGCCCCTATTGGGTCACACAGGTGTGTTCAGCAGGAGCTGCATTTCCCCAGAAAGAGGGAAATGCAACCTTATGTGTAGCCACTGTCCAGAGGCTTTCTTAACAAAGTTAAGATCCTACTTTAAGATGTAGCAGAAATTGTGGCAGTTGTTTACAAAGGGTAGAGAACTGGCCGGGGGTGAGGGGTGTTTATCATGTTCAGATTCAGGACTCAGGGAAGAACTTGATTTGTTTTAGAGCCTTTAGCAATGGAAAAAAAAACCAAGACAAACTTTGGAGGCAGACTGTTAAAGGAAAACAAGAGAAAATGCATGGAGAAATGTTTGCTCAATAGTTTACATTGAAATTAACTATGAAACCTGTTCACATGTATGAATAGGTTTGAAATAGGATGCTGCTGATGGACATCTCTTCTTGCTTGAGACATTCATCATAAAAGATTGAATTGCTTTATACATTTAATTTTTCATATGACAAGTTCATAGAAAGGAAACCAAACCAAAAAAAACCCAATATAAGCATAAAAATGATGAAAGGACATAATTGAATTATTGTTAGTTTCCCAGAATCTTTTAATCTTTCTACAGTTTGCATTGCCTGATAATATTGTGGTGCCAGAGCTGAGAATGTCTTCAGTTTATTTGAAAAGGTTTTGTTGCTTTACAAAGCCAAAATGCAAGAGTGTGTGAGGTGTAGGTGGCCAGGTGAGAACAGAGGGGGAGCTGCAAGGTTGGCCTCAGTGGGAAGGGAGTGGGGGCTGCACCAGGTCTGACACAGCCCCAGTCAGCTCCAAGTGGGAGAAAACACCTTTCACTTCTCATGGCATTACAAGCAGAGTGACAAAAGTTTGCTAATGCATCTATGACTTTAAAGAAAGTCAAAACAAGATGGCATCTGTGAAAGGTATTCGGGTTGTGATATAATTTTGAGTGGTCCAAAAATGACAGCATATCTTGTTTTCTGACTGCAGCTCTGTACCTGTTCTTGCAACATTTCATTCAGAAAGAAAAAGAAAAAAGTTTGTCCTTAGTTCAAATTATCTTATTTTTTTCATTTGTGATTTTCCACATATAGATCTGATCAAGCTAAAAGTGGCATTGAAAAAGTAATTCATTCAAATCACTGCTTTCTTGTTCCTAACTGGGTGACCTTTTGCAAAATTAATGTTTCACCTTAACATCTACATAAAGAAACTTAGAAACTACTCAAGAACTCCATTCATTCATTATTGCAATGGGAAAATCAAATAATCACAAAGTATTGGTACTTATCCTACTTCCAGTGGCCCAAGTCTACCTGAGACATTTCTAGCCCAATTTTGCAATCAACTGAAGAACTCCCAATCCTGGTTCCAGGAATTATTATCTGCACTAATTAGTATTATAAAGTTAAACACAACTCTTCAAACCCCAGATCTTTGTTCTGATTGTAACTTTTTGTTCAAAATTCACATTTTCATTTTCATTTCTATATGTCTGGGTTTAATGGCCTAAATTAAACTTTCCTATTCAGTTCAGCATAAAAAAAATGCTCATCCTTTAAACCAGAACTATTTCAAATTCTGCCAGAACAAAAATTGTAAACAGCTTTAAGAGACCAACTCTTTATTTTTTCCATTCACACAAGTAGCTTTGACTAAGTTTTGTGGAGCTGCTCATAGAATTAAGAATCTCATGACTTGGATATTACAGGTCATAGTGATGAAAGCTCATTTAAATTGTGGGTTAAGAATTTGAAGAGGCATTTTAAATTGTGTTATAATGTTACTTCTTGGAGTTAAAAAGTGTTAATAATTAAGAGTGGAAAAATACATGTCCCTGTTACATTTTATTATGAAGCAATTATAAGTGCTTTTAATTAAAATAAAACAGTATCTAGTACATCAGGAAAAATTAGTCTGCAGTTATAACACATATCTGTTATGTTGTCTGTAATGAATAAGGTTTGAAATTGTGTGAAATATATAATGAGCTCTGCACACTGAAGAGCAAGGCAGCAGTGTTCAATTGCTTAGTCTTTCCAAAAGGATCTTTTGCTGTAATAGATTTACTTTCTTTTATATCTTTTATAAGCATCTATCTGTGTCAGCAATTGTTAGAAATGGCATGAAATTATTTCTTTTGTATTGGGCTGACATTTTTGTGATGCTCCTTAGTTCATGGGGGCATTATTTGCATGGTCTTCAAAATAATAGGTTGCAAAAGACCTCCAAGATAATATATTGAGTCCAACTTCTGACCAAACGCCATCATGTCCAGCAAACCACAGCACTAAGTGCCACCTCCAGTAGTTTCTTGAACACTTCCAGGGATGGTGGCTCCACCACTACCTGGCCAGCCTGTTCCAATGCTCAACTGCCTTTTCAGTGGAGAAATCCTTCCTGAAGTCCAGCCTGAACCTTCCTGGTGCAGCTTTAGTCCATTTCTGTCATCCTGTCAGGTTGCCTGGGAGGAAAGCCTGACGCCCACCTCGCTTTAACCTCCTTTCAGGGAGTTGTGGAGAGGGGATAAGGCTCCCCTGAGCCTCCTTTTCCCCAGGCTGAGCACCCCCAGCTCCCTCAGCTATTCCTCCCAGGGCTTGTGCTCCAGACCCTCCCCCAGCCTTCTCTGGGCTCACTCCAGCCGCTCAATGCCTTTCTTGTAGTGAGAGGCACACATATGGAAACCGGATTTGCGGCGTGGCCTCACCAGTGCTGAGCACAGGGGACAATCCCTGTCCTGGTCCCGCAGCCACACTATTGCTGATCCAGGCCAGGCTCAGAATAAAGGACCTGTCAGATATCTTATTTAGCTCCAGAATAAGATATCCAGAATTTCAGTCCTGTGTCTGTACATAGTTACACCCTTTGTCTTGCTTTGTTTCTCTTCCAGAAAGAGAAAAGCAGTTGCTTTTGACTCCCCCACATGCTCAGGTTTCTTTCCTACAGAAACCTAGACAAAATAGTGAGTGGGGTTTTCTGCATGCCCTGATCTTACCCAAGTGTGGAGACAGGGTCTTTTCAGGACATGAAAGCTCCCATGTGCTTTGTGCTCACCACTCTGGTTACAGCCTTGGGTATCTAAGCACTGCAGATAAGTGCTGAGACCTTGAGTTTTATTTGATATTCTATGGGAAGCAATTGTAAAGAGCAAAGGATGATCTTAATGTGCTCCCAGCAGCGGTGCTGCCGAGGAGATGTGTGGCTGCATTCTCTATTAGCTGCAGTTTCCCAAGAGTTCTGCTGCTTGAGGGAAAAAAATCAAGGCTCAAAACTTTTAGGAAGTATGTGCACAGGCACATGGCAGCTGTACAGTCACAACACTTTACCAAGGGGAAATATCTCCTATTTTTCCACTAGCCACAATTCTTTTGTGCTGAAACTCCACCTTTTAAATTTAACCTTGTAATACTTGGCTTCAAAAAAAATGTGACTAAACCCACTGTGTTTTTACTTAACATTTCTAATTGTTTCTAGTTAAATCTTCTGAAGCATGAGAAGCAGACTGAAATGTGTGATTAAATTAATAGGTAGGATTATGGGTGGTTGTTTGTATTTAAGAGTGATATTCTGTTACTTCTGTGATTGTTTTGCAGAGTGTGATCCTTGCAGAGCTGCAAATGGAAACACACACACTGCCCAGCAGGATCACAAGGAACACGGAATGAATCCCGGAGAAGTTGAATTAAGGCCCTTCACAGATTCATGATATATGAGGCAATTTCTCATTTTCACTAATATTTTCACAAATTCTTGACATGAAAACAAACAAATCCATAGATTTTTTTTTAGGGCAGTCCTACCAAAGTCTTTCCAGTAGCCAGTTTTTCCTTCAGGGTTTTATTTCTTCTGACAGGAGACTAAAGAAACCCAAACCCATTATGTCATAAGAATGCATTCAGTCCTGCTGTCACCGTAGTGGTTAGACAGAGGAAGGAAGTGCACCAGAGAACAGAGAAATTGATTATTTGGGTTATAAAACTCTGGCATACTTGGCATATGTAGGCCAAATCAATGTGTTTTCTACATTTGAAAGCATAGAATTAAGTTACTGAACGTTTCAAGATGAAGAATATGGTGGAGATTAATAACCTGGTGTCATGGATTGACCCTGGCACAGTGCCAGTGCCCCCAAGAAAGGTGTATTTCCAAAATGGTTACTGTGAGATGTGACCCAGGAACAGAACAAAGCAGGCCCCAACTTGGGAATGGAGGGAAAAGACAACACTTTATTAATCTACAACATCAGACACAAAAGGGAAAAAAGAAAAAAACACTCAACAATATCAGATTTCCAAAACACTCCTCCTCCTCCTCCTCCCACCCCTCTAACACTCAAATCCCCTCTAACATTCAATTCTCAGTCCAATACCCTCCTTCACACAAGCTCCCCCCCGTTCACCAGGAGAGAGGAGTCTCCCTCTTGCACCATGGGCCTCCCCAGGAAACACAGTAGAACTTCCTGTGCTTCCATGTCACACACAGCAGCCGCTCGAAGAGAATATGCCATGGTGACCATCTTCTTTCTATGTCCAGTGCTCTCACCACTGTCCATGGATCCAAACTACTCCTTAGGTTCTTTTTAGGAATGCATCGCCCAGTTCCAAGAAGTGGCCGCCTCTCACCATTTGGGACACCTGTCCCCCCATATTCACTCCCCTGGGGCCTGGGGCTTAGGAACAGAGATCCTTCGCTGAAGGCTGAGTGTTCCACCACACCCTCCCCATCAGTCTCTGTTCCCTCTACTCCTCCTCACGGCCCTGTCACTGCTGGCTTCTGGCCAACCACCTCCCCCAAGGTGCAGTCTCTACATTAAAGGAAGAAATTGGCTTCGCCTGTAGCCATCTAAGAGAAAAGTTCAGCCAAAGCTACTCCAATCATCTCCTCCATCTAGGGCGCTTCTCATCTGCTGGCATTTCTTCACCTACTCAAACCTTCTTCTTTCCCATCCTCTGTCCCCTCTCAATTCTCAGCTGGGGAGGATCAGTGTTTTTACAGCTTCTATTGTTTCAACACCAAAGGGGTTAAAAGCTCAGCCCAGTCTGCCAGCGCCGGCGGCTGGGCACCTTGCCCCTCCCCCCCCGGCCGTGGTCCAGCACATGATATCAAATTTCCAGCCTGCACAGTCTCTCTATCCTTCTCTCCCGGGGGGGCTGCCCAAACCATCCCAGGTCTCCTCCACCCCTGCACCTTGCAGGGGCTCCAGCCTCTCTCTCTCAGGCCACATGGCCTCCCCGTCCCCCACCCAGACGCAGCTGGGCAGGGGAGAAGGTCACTCACCAGGGCTGGACTCCAAAGAGGAAGTCTCTCTGGGAATGCTCTGCTTTTAAGCCCTGTGTGTTCTCAGAGCTGTATCCAAGTCCCCAGTGGCCACACCAGGTGCCAATTTCAAATCTGGCCACTGATTGGTTTGACCATAACTTTCCCAGAAACTCACTTCCTGGTCAAACCACGACACCTGGGAAAAAAAAAAAAAAAAAACAACCCAGCCAAACAAATCTCCATATTATCACTCTTATAGGCCAGAAATATTTGAATTTAGATTTATAGTGATTATCTTTGAATTAGGGAAAACCCCAGACTCCTTAACTAATATTGTGTTGCTGTTCAGCCTGCCATAGTTCACTGCTCTGACCAGCAGGATATTTGGCATTGAATTTAGCCTATCAAGCTCAGAAATCAAGAATTTTATCTGCCAGGTGACAAATGGTAATGGAAAGGAAGAATATCAGAAACAGCCCTGGAAGAAAAGTAGCTGACACAGAGAGCTGAGGCAGCACTGACATGTTGGCAAACATATGCTTGCAGTGAGAGTGAATTTAGGAACTTAACTGCAAAAATTCTTCATTCACTCCTCAAACATGTCGTGGGAATATAATTCAGCTCAATAATGTGGATTTTTTTTTCTTTTGTAGTTTTCATCAGTCTGTAGAGAGCAGATTTTAGAACACCATTCTTACCTTTTCTATTTTATTTTCTATTATAGAAAAACAAAATGCAGTCTTGTTTCTACCACTCACTCCTGAAACATTGTGTGCATCCACTAATTCTGACATCATGGTCACGTCTCATTTTTGTGTTTAGGAGGAAGGTATTAATACACTCACATTTCTCCAGGGAGGATTTGTAGTTTAACTTAATTCTCCTTTGACACTTACCTATGCATTTTCTTCAAGTTGCTTTGAGTTTGGCAAACTTCTCACTGAGATCACCTAGACATAAGTAGAAATAAAACATACCCTGTTATTAAATAATTCCCCATAATAAAATAACCTGTAATAGTGGCATAGAGATTGATTTCTTCTGTCAGTCAAGAGATTATGGGTGTTTGAAAAATGAGAAGATACATGATAAAAAGAAAAAAGAAAACAAATCTAGAACTTTGAGGTAATAAAAACTCATGCTTTTGCTATTTGATATTCACCAACTTCCCTCACACTTCTGCTCTGTACTGCCAGTCAGTAGCTCCTTTGCTCAAAGGTTTCTTTTTTTCCCAGCCATGCATATGTGAAAAGTTCTCCAAGCTGTAACATTTTCTTCTGTTTCAGCACTAATTTTGTACCAGTAAAAAGTGCATAATATGAAAAGGGAAGAATCTAGTAATAATGGGTTTTTTTATTTTTAAAATCTTGTATATGGACAAGGCTAAAACTTCTTAATGACTAAAGTTCTTTCTGAACAAGCTCCAGAGTTATGTGATTGCATCTTTTTTTTTCAAGAGATTCCAAGGGAACACCTGCAGTTAGAATGACTCCCACATATAACAAAACCATAAATAAGTAGAAAGGCTTTGGTTTTGTATGGCTTTGATTGTGTGGTATGGCTGGTAGCTTCAAGAAAAGATGGAGTGGATGGAATCCCGTAATGACCTGGACATAATGGAAATGTCATTACTATCAGGAGTTGCCAAAGGAGTTGTCATTTCTATCAGGAGTTGAAAACTGTGTACAGATATAATTCACTTGTAGAAAAGAAATATACAGTGTCTCTGTGCACTGCATTTGTAGAAATGCATGCACAGAGACACTGAGGAAAAAATGTTCCCCGTGTAATTCAAAAAACATGGCAATCTGTAATTGATCCTTGTGGGTCACTTCCAACTCAGGATATTTCTGTGAAAAATTCTTCTTCTAGGTCATTAAAGACAAGAGGCAATGTTTTGAGAACTCTACCATAGTGCATGGGTGTGAAGAAAAGGTGCAGAAAAATGAGTAGAAGTTCACTAGCAAGAGAGAATGTGATTGCTGTGGAGGACAAAATATTTGGTTAAAATTATTGCAACATTCCACATTTCCATTTCAGTGTTACAATCTCATATATGGCACTAAGGACAAAGAAACAGAAACATGTTGTCCTTTAACTGCACCTTTGATTCATTTTCACTGGAATTCACATTTTCTCTGTGGTAACCAATCAAATATTAGAAGATACATTCTCTTCACTATCATCTTCTGCAGAGAGCCTTAGGGAAGCTTTTCTTTTGAAAAACAGTGGAGAGACAGGCTGCTCTCTTTGGGGCATTTTCACTATAGAAACTATGGAATTTTTGATGTCTTTCCCAGGAAATTATCTGCATTATTTTAGAAAATTCATTTAATGTCAATATTTAACAAAATCAAATGCACACTTTCTAGTTCAGCAAAGCCAGAACAAAATTGATTAGATTGTTGGAATATGACATAGCACACCCCCCAGCTTTTTTCTCTGTAAATATTATGATGAACTATTCAGGATATAAGGTAACAGGGTAGATGGTAAGTGGATCTGATTGCATTATGATGGGGGAAAACCCCACACATTCTAATTATACCTGGCTTCAAACTTTCATGGTTCCTCTTTTTGTTGGGTTTTGTTTGTTTACTTATTTAATACATGTCTGTGTTTTGCTTTGTTTTTTCTCTTTTTCATCTCCATCCTTGTAGCCTTTTTATTTGGAGGTGAGGAGAAACCGTGTGAGCTCTTAGCACAAGCCAGAGTTCCACCTCCTGTGCTCATACCTGCTGTTTGTGCTATTGATCAAAACCAAAAGGAGGCACTTTGTTGCCAAAGTTCAGATTTTTGTCAGCCCTGTGACATCTCTTGTTTCTACTTCAAAGCATGACAGGATGGAGAGGGAGCTCTGTGGGCCCAGATCCTGTCGATGTGTCAGGGGTGGCTGGTGGCTCTGTGCAGGCTGCTGGCAGGAAAAGTGTTGCCCTGTGATGTACCTCAGTCCCAGAAATTCCAGCCTCTGACCGACAGAACAGTGTTAGTCCTTTTCCACCACAGGGCAATGCTGGGACTGCTCCAGGAGCAGCTGTTGAGAGGAACAGAGCCTAAGGCTCTTCAAAACCTGGGAACTCCTCCCTTATTACTGTGCCTGACATTCCCAACATTACTTGTGCCTGCAGGGTGTGAGCTGAAGTCTCTCAAGCAGAGGTGGCTGCCCAGAAGCACAGGTTGCTTGTTCAGTCACCTGAGCCTTAAGTGTTTTTAATTTGGGCTGTTTTCTCATCTCCACCCAACAGAGAAATATAATAATAGAGATATATGAATAGAGGAATGAAGAATGTCATTGATGTGAAAATGAACAACATAACATAAAGGCAGACTTTTCCATCCCCCTACATAATTTGCATTAGTGAGAATTTATAGCAGTACAGGTTTCTGCTGTATTACAACAAACATTAGTATGCATGCTGAATATTTGTGAAATAACAACATCTTCAAGGGTGTACCATTATATTCTAATTGCCAGTATTATTTTAAAAGAAACCGTAATGCTTTTAACATTTTCATTATGCATAGAAGTCATAATGAGACACAATGTTTTGTTTGCTAATATGTCTCATTTGTATTTTCACAGAGGAGAATTTTAAATATTTATAGCAACAAGTGTTTATGTTCAGGAATTTTGCTTTGGCAATGCAAATCCCTTAAACAAGGTTGAAAGACACTTTAATTCAAAGCCTAGGAGTAAAATGCCATTAACTGCTAGCCTTAGATTTTTTGGTACCTAGCATGAATCTACAATATTATATCTGTTTTCACTCTTCTGTGCTTGTTTCTCTGATCCCCATCTAAAAAAACCTGACCCAACAGAGCACCTCACCAGTGTGGCAGTGAAATGATTGGTGTCCATTCATGGAAAATGCCTGAAAGCTCAAACTGTCCAAAACTGTGCTGAGTATCAGATTTGTAATTCCACTCTGCTGACAGTTTAACTATTGCTTCTGAAAAGGCCCTTGCAGCACAGGAGAAGGAAAAGGCCTCATGACAACCTGCACAATCCTACATTATTTAGTACCTATCTGTATAGCACAGCTTCGGCTGGCAGGGAGAGTTAGGGCTGAGAAAGGGAGATGCGTGCTGCTGCTCTGAGAAATGCAAATAAGATTAGAGTTGCCAGTGCCTGCTGAGAGGTAAATTTCTTTTCCAGAAGCTGAACACACCCTTTTTTCTGAAACAGCATCTTTGTTCGCGGGAGCTGCTAGCCTGCATCCATCTGCCACACTTAAACCCTGGACCTGGTAAATAATCTCTGCACATTGAGTGCAGCTATGACAAAATATGTAATGTCTTCTGGTTATACATGCCTAATCTTCCTTTGGCAGTGAACCTGTGTTTTTTCAGCCTGAGTTCCTTTTCATTTATATACTTGTTTTGCTCAATGCAGATGAGGGCAAAGAGGGGAGGCACGTGGGGGAATTCAGGGAGTAAACAAACTGTACCAAACAGCTGGGGTTATCAGCTTGTGGATCCAGATAAAACATGTCATCTGCTACAGCTCACCTGATGCACAATTGCTGTTCCTGCACTGCTGGCAGGATTCATGAACCAAGTATTGGACATATCCATACAGTCCAGGTGGGATAAATGCTTGAATTGATAGAGCTATTGCAACCAGCCAATTGCAGAAATTATCTATTTGATGATGTGATTTCAGATTTAAAATTGACTATGGATAGCCATGGCCATATTCTAGTATGCTTTGCAAATGATTAATGTTGAGAGCTACTCAGTCTTCAGCTAGATCAGAAAATTCTTGCCCAGGGGACATAATACAATAATTCTCTGGTAAATGCAAGTTTTTCTGGTTTGGTTTTTAATGCAGTATGTATCTTTCTTTTCACTGAAGAACAGCATGTTTTCAAGCAATCTAAGAGATTACCACTCTCCTAAAATGCATCACACTGAAACTGTTAAGTTGGATCTGAAATGTGTAATAAATAGGCTTGCTTTGAGGACATTTAAAGGAAGATAGAGATGGTGTATCTCTTTTCAGGCTTTTTGGGAAAAGAGGGTTTGTAATGGTCTCCCAAGATGCTTGTTTGAGGAAAGTTTCTGTTTAAAAGTCAGGCATGCCAAGAATTTTTACATAATTGAGACTGACTTACAAATACCTCAATTATCAATCAACACAATGAGAATCTATGTTCTGCAGCCTGTCAAATTGTTGGCCTTTACTGCAGAAGCAGTTATTGAAGGAATGGAGAGAAAATAACTAACGACTGTTATAAATATTCTCTACTGGTAACACTTCCCCCCCCCCTTCATGGTCTCTTGGGAAAACTAATAAACGGTGAAACTTTGCAACTACTTCCATCCTAGTGGTGTCAAATACCAAGGCCAGGGCTTGCCACTTCTCCTGCCAGAGTCTGGCTATGAATCCATGGAAAACCCTCTTTCCCTGTGTCTAACTGTACGTCCAGAGTTGTTGTGCAGCCCTGGCTGCAAGCACTCGGGCTGTCCATAGCTGGATATCCTCCCTCACATGGCCAGGTGCAGATCTCTCTCTCCTTGTTCTTCAGCTCACAGTGCAGTCAGTCCTTGGCTTTCCTGACAGGTCACCATCACCTGTTAGCACTGACAGACAAACTGCCTCCTGTCTGGCAAGGAGCCCGAGACCGTGGACCTCCTCATAGTGCCACGTTCAAGGTAGCCCAACAAAGCAACCAGAACCACCCAGTAGCAGCCTGAAGTCTGCTTCCCCGCTCCTGCTGGGACAGCTGTCCTCGGGAGGATGGGATTTCAGCTGCTCTTCCTGCAGCCTGCCTTGGAATGGAGCTGTGGCTTCCCTTGTGCTTCAGTTTGGGGTGAATCCTCTGCTGAGGCTTTCAGAGATGCAGAGCGGAGTGTTCCGGAGAAAGCTCACTTTGTACCTAAGGGCATGAAAATGTTGCCATTAACGCCTGTCTGTGTTCCAAATATTTATAAAAGAGTAGATTTAAGATGTGCTAACAGCTTCTGAGAAGTATTGGAATTGCTTATACTGATCAAAACCACTTCCTACGGTATACGTTGTGCTGTGTCTCCAACTTTCCACACTCAGTGAGTGTTCCTGACTAGGTCGGCAATGTCACTGACCCGAAAGAGATGATTTTTTTATTCTTCTTAGAGTCACTGAGACATTCCCACAGGGTACATTTTCTCTCTGCTGAGATTTTCTGTGTATTTATATGTGAAATACTTGTCCAACAGACAACCGCCCTGCAAGCTTGTGCACGGTCGTGCATCAGGCCACCGAAAGGAACGGGTTAATCTTTACAGCGCCGTGAGTCACACAAAGGCAAGTCAAATTTCCCTAGGGAAGTCAAACTCGCGTGACAAGGCTGAGGAGCTGCAAAACAAGCATCGTTCCCTTTTGGCACCCAAATAAAAGGAACACCACCGTAAGGGAGCCGAGACCCACTCCGCGACCCCCCACACCAGCCCCCGGTGCCTCGCTCGGGTTCCGTACAAACCCCAAAGCCCCCCGGAGCAGGCAGCGGGTCCCTCTCCTCCTCCCTGGCCCAGGATGTCGCTCCAGCTGCGGGGGGGACGCGCATCTCCCGCCAGGTGGAGCAAGAAACCACGATTAGATTTTCCCGATTTCCCCGCGGTTTGGTGATTTTTGGTTCCTCCTTTTTGATTTTCTTTTATTTTATTGATGGTGTCGTCGTCGTCCGTCCTCCCCCATACCCCCCACACTTCCCCCTTAATTTTGCCTGTTTCTCAAGCCGGGGTTTCAGGGCAATGCTGAGGCGAAAGGAGAGGCCGGAATTTACTTCTCCTTTAGAGGTCCCCGGGAGCGGGTGATGCTCTCTGCAGTTTGCAGGTGTCAGCGATAGAGGGTGGTGGGAGGGGGAGAAGGCAGGGAGCACAATGAGCTGCATAAATCCTTCCGCGTGCATACCGATTACAGCAGGAAAGTAAAATTTAAAAATTTAACAAGGCAGATCACTCATTTTGCATTAGTGGGGAAAAGAAAGGTTCTAAAATCTGATCCTATAGACAGCAGCATAAAATTCACATTAACATCTCATTAAGTCTAGATGCACTTAGGGACTGATCCAAAGGCCATCAAACTCAATGGGAGACTTTCCATTGCCTCCAAATGGGATTTGGATCATGCTGTTAGAGATTGGCAAAAGCTCATATTAACAAAACAAAACAAACAAACAAAAAAAAAAAATCTGACATTACCTAAAAGGCTATAACAGCATTTACATTCCTTTTTCTGGGAAATCCCTTTTACAGCTGATCAAATTCAATCACAGCAGCCACCTTCATGGTGAAAGCTTCCAGTTAGACTAACCTCAACATGGCTGAGGGATGAATGCAAATGACACCACTATTTCTCCAAAATTGAAATACAAGTTTCTTTTTTGATCATAACAAATTATCCATAACAGAAGTAAACCTGCAGTGTTCAGAGGTTAATTTAAATTCTATGTAAATTTTAAAAGGAGGTGAGATAAAAACAACTGAAATCCAGGTCAGGAAAACCATATGCTGGTTATGACAATGTTTTACACAGGTCTGGTGCCCTAATATGAACTAAAATAACTAAAGTGAACAAGAAAGTACTAAAGTAGACTTTATATTATCAGAACCAAACCAGTTTGTTGTGCATAGTGCATTTAGAGAACTCAGTACATGATATAATCAGTAATGACTGTTTTCATGCGTGGAGATGAATAGTAGTACATTAAAATAAAATAAATTAGCTGTCTTGGGCAGCTTCAAATTCCTTGAGCTTCACTTACTCTTTTAAAATGCTGCATCTAGCAGAGACAGTCTGGAGCTTCAGCTCTGATTAGTTTTCTTGTTCAGATGGCCTTAGCTGGAACTGTATTACTTGGCTGATGACAGAGATTGGCTGAAAATTTTCTGTGTGCGTTTCAAAAGAAAAAAAAACCAAACAAATATCTAAAAACTTTTGTCCCCAGTATTTAAAAATTGAAACTGACACGTCAAATTGGATAGGTACAATGCTATTGAAGATTTGAAAGACTTACCTAGTTTTACTTCCATATGATGTTTTAAATCTCCTTTTCCTCTTTGTTATCTCCTTTGCTTGTTTCTCCGTTGGACATCACCTTCCTGTTGCACGGACCAAACTGTGTGGTGAGAGCTACATCTTCAGGTATCTCCATGTCTCTGCTAAACAACCTTCTTGTTCCTTATGTCCCTGAGAACCTAAATTAATACTTCAGTTTGAACAATCTCTGAATTTTTGAGTGCTAGGAAACCCTGGATCTAAGACAGGGAAGTGATGTTCATATAGAAGTTGCAACTCTTAAAATATTGCCAACAACTAAATTTCACAGGAGGAGGAAGAAAGCTGTAGGTATTACCCAAAATTTTAAAAATGTGTCCAATTACTACATGTAACAGTTATGGCAGATCCTAATGTTAACATTAAAGTTGGGTGGCAAATGAGAAAGGAATTCCCATAAAGAATCATGTAGCTGCACTGATTTAATTTTCACTTTTATTGTCCCATCTCACTCTAACATCCTTTTCCATTTTCCTAATTTTGTTCTTCAAAATATATTTAGCCTTACCATCTTCTCCCTCTCCAACTTTGATTTTTTACCTTCATACAGAATGAAACAGTCTTGTAACAATAAACTATATTTTGAAACACACATTAAAGTATTATTCAGTACTTATTAAAGAACAATGTACTCCTTTGAGTACATTTCATGCTAACAGAGATCAGAAATCTGGCCTTGGTGAATACTTTGGAATAACTGCCAGGAGCTACTGATCCTGTACAATATCCCCATACATTCTTACAGAAAAGGGATGCCAGGGAAAAAACGTGAACTGGCATCTGGGTCTGGGATCATATTTTCACCTGTCTTTCTTTTCTGGTTGCACTTCGCCTCAGCTTTCTTAATCTCATTTCACTCCTTCTTTAGTCAAAGGGGGTGTGCCATTGATTACAGCAGGAGCAAAGTATTTTGCAAACATTTCTTCCTTTTACTTCCTTCCTCCCCCACTGAAAGTCAATAAACAAAATGAAGGAACTATCAGAAGCAGAATTTCTTTGCTTATGGATAAACCATCGATTTTGGTGTTGTAGCCCCAGAAATGTGTCAGCCCTGGAAAACAAAGCAGGAAGTATCTGAAGTGTCAGGCACCTCTTTGAACCACAGCTTCCACTCAGTTTTCTCACTGCAGCTACTGAAGCATTGTGATCTCCCACCTGCTAGACCAGCACCAAACCCCTGTGAGACCACTGCCTGCATCCCCAGCCCTGCCGGGCCCTGGCTGGAGGGAAGCAGAGCTGGAAGCTGCAACATCCACAGAGGATAAGCAGACATGCTGCTGCTTTTATTTGTCATCATCCAAGCAGGCCCAATGTTTAAGTGGAGATTTCTGTGGAGAACACTTGAGGATTTAGCTGTTGAGTGCCCGTGTGGGAACTGAAATCCTTTTGTGAATCTGGGCATTGGTTAGAAGCTAGCTAAACTTTATACTGTGTTTTGAAACCAGTTATTGCATGGCTTTATTTCCATTTTATTTAGTCTGTGAGGAGCTTACCTTTACTTTTAAAATTCCAGGATGAATTGTTTAGAGATATCAAACTTTTCTCTAGATTTTTAGGTCCCCTGACAGAGAGCTACATTAAGAAGAAAAAAAGAATGAAAATTCTACAGCATCTGAATTCACTCTCTTAACAGAATAGAACGTTTCTGTTGCTGGTCATTTAACTGCATGCACAGTCTTTTAATCTACAAATTTAATAATTTGCAAGGAAAGCCCAAACCAAAAAAACCCCACAGCGTTTTAAATGCTCCTGTTGCTCTCTTCTGTGGCCATCCAAGCACATGCTGGGCTTTCACAACAGTGGTAATATTAAATGAGAAATTAATTACTTAGCTAGGGTGATGATGGCATGCTCTCCATGGCTGTGGCCATTTTCTCTCAAAACACAATGAACATGGAAATGCAGCTCTGATAATGCCAGCTGTTGTCTTTACTTAATCTGAAGCACTATTAGTGAGTCACCCAAGCCTCTTGTAATTATGTTCAGTTTCTGGTTGTGCTGGCAAACATACAGGGTTTTCAAATAACAGTGTCTAAATTTCACACCTTGAGAGGTAAATCTAGGCCTTAAATAGTTGAGTGGTAAGTACTGCTTGCTTCTATTAATGTTTTACAGTTCTACCCTCCCTGCCTTTGGATGCCAGATAATGGATACTTGACCAGATCCTCAAATACTTCTCTGGGAGAGATAAATACCACTATTAACCAGAGCAGTGTAGAAAGGAGAGGTGATCTTTCTAAGTCCATTCATTGAGACAATTTAGCTTGATAACACAATTTAACTGATAACACAGTTATAAACACACAAAGGCAGCCTGGCCAACCTCCAGAGATTTTTTTTTCTTTTAAAGCTACTTTAAAAAAATTATGACAATGACTTAACAATATTTTTTTTTCTACTTGACTCGTAGTTTATGAGCATTACGAATACACATTCTTATTTGACTTGAAGACCTAGAAATTTCCACTCTTTAAAATTTCAGCTGATAATCTCACAGTTTGACAAACTAAGTCTAAAATCTGTAGATAAATCAGAAACTATTATGAAATTTTGGAGATAGCTATTAGACTTGTGTAGGCTTTGAATCTTTTTTCCCCAAAAAAACAGCAAATTAAATTTTGTAGTGATCAATGAATTAAACCTAATAAGCTGCCTTCAGATTTAATGCATGTGAAATTTTTAGTCTCAGCTGACGAAGATAGAAGGTAGTGAGTGGGTGCAAAGTGCTGTGGGCTGTCAGTAAGAAATCCTTAGTGTCATGCTGAAAATCCCATTGCTTTAGGGCAAATAGCTGAAACACATATGATTCAACAGCACTTAGAGTCACTCAAATAATAATTAAGGTTTTTTTCAATTTTCATTAAAATATATTAATATAATTTCCTATATCAATGCTTAATTTATAATTAAATATATTAAATAAAAAACCATTAATTCATCAATATATATTTTAATTATTTGAAAAATAATGGAAATTACTTACAGGTGCTTACATGCAGGCCCAAACACAGATTTTCCTCAGACTGGTCATCTATGGATTTAGCTGTTCATAGGTAGTTTAATGGGCAAATGGTTTTCCTGTGCTTTCAAGTGTGCCTGTTAGTATGAATAAGTGTGTTTAATATATCACTTTATTGTGTGTTTTTGTAGAGGGGAACTGAAAGCTTGCCCACTCCTTTTATATTGTCAGACTTTAATGTTTTTCAAAAATACAAAGTGCTTTCAAATACAGGGATTAATAGAAAGGCCTGAATTAAATTAATCTTTCAAACCAGTTTGTAATCATAGAATCATAGAATCACTTGGGTTGGAAGATGCCTTAAAGACCATGTCATTCCAACCCCACTGCTGTGGGCAGAGACTAAACCAGGTTACTCAATTCCCCCTCCAACCCAACCAGGTTACTCAATTCCCCATCCAACCCAACTTTGAACACTTCCAGGGCTGGGGCAGCCACAGCCTCTCTGTTCCTGTGCCTCAGCACCCTCACAGTGGAGAATTTGTTCCTAATATTTAATCTAAACATGCTCTCCTTCTGTTTAAAACCATTAGCCCTTGTCCTATGTGATGATATTATTCATTATTACATAATAAGGTTGTTCATTTTGACTTGGGTAAGTTCACTTAATTCCATGAGCATCCTTCATGTAATGAGGAGCTGCTCTTGACAGAGGCAAAGTATCTTGGGGAGCAAAGTGGTTGATGACCTTTCTCTGCACTGGGCGTTCAAGAGAGTACTGAGAGGTCCAGTTCAGTGGTCTCAGGGCCCAGAAAAAAGCACCAGGATAACACTGGAGCAGGGATGGGTGTATATTAATCCTCCCAAATGAGTAGTTGCATATCCCACCCCTCCCACTACCAGCCAGAGGAAAAAGCATCAACTTTCATGAGTTTTAGTTCCTTTTTTTCTGCAATGAGATGAGGAGCCTTTGCTTCTACCTTTTTGTTGGCCCTGCAAGGATGCAGTCCAAGCTGCTGGAAAGCCTCAAGGCAGGTCTGGGGTACTCAGTGCTCACATGGTTCTGCTTGCCCCAGTGAACTGAAGGTACAGCTTCTCTGAAGTGAAACACTGGCCTTTCTCCAACAGCCTTAGTCAATAATTAGGTGAGACATCCTTGAAGAAAGGATATGTAATTTTAAAACCTCAGCCAGTTGCATAGTTTGTCTGTTTTCATGCTCAGGAAGGCATCAGATGAGCTGACTTGAAGTATGCAGGCCAACAGCAGGTGGGGAGAGGTGGGAAAAGGAAAATTCTTTCTTTAGAATCTTTACAAGATTCTGTAAAGAATCTTTACAGTCTCTTCATCTGGAAACTAAACATGGCATAAAAATAATGTAATGATTGGTTCAGATAATCAGATCTAGGTTGTTGCCAGGGAAATATTCTGGTACAAATGTAGCTGGGCAGTCCATTGCCAGCATAGCTGTGTGTGTATCTACTTTTTGGTTCTACCATTCCCTGTGCCAAAGTGTGTCCTTACTCTGACACACAACTGATTTCCTAGAAATTCCAGGATTCCAATTAGCATTAATTGCTGCTGTTGCCATGCTGCCACCATGTAACACTATTGTGGGAGGAGAGCATGTTAGTCACAATTGTTCTGTGGACAGGAAAACTGAAGCCTAGGACAGATTGTTAATGGAAAAAGAGTTAGGCACACTTTTTCTGTTGGCTTCCCTTTGGATTTGCTCTTGTTTTATTGTTTGGTTTGCATGGCATAAGAGAAAGGTCACCAGCACTGCTGTTAAGAATAAATTATCTTCACTATTTATTTAATTATTCTAAAATATATGTTGATTTAATAGGAGGACATATGAGAGACAAAGTGAGCACCTTTTTCACTAGAAAAAAACCTGATACTATTTGTGACAAGTACCTGAACTAAACTATTCTCACAGAAAAGGAGGAGGTTTTCTTAGTCCATATTTTAATGGAGGCATGAACTGGGTGGTTTTGCTCTAAGAAAGTGACTAAGATGTTAATATGCCTTTGGTAGAAAATTGAGGAATATTAATCCATGAATTTATGGCATTAATTGGATTCAATACTTCCCAATAGAGAAGTGAAGCAACATAACACAGCAAAATCAAGATCCTTTAGAAATGCCATAAAATAATGTAAAAGGAGTTTGTACAAAATTTATATCTTCTTCTGCTGATAGCAAGATTTCATATCCTCTGTAGCTTCTTTTTCTGTTTCTTCAGTCTGAAAAATCTGAACTTTGAAGGTCTTGCAGCAAAGAACAAAACCAGTTCTGGCTAATCTTCGTTACAGTATTCTTAGGGATCATCATTCATCATTAACAGAAACTAACTGATCTACAATTATGTCAATATTGCAAATTAAAGGGCACTTTGTGTTTCTGGATTTTATTAATTTATGTGGTTCTGGTTTTTTAATAAATTATCAGTAGGAAAAATTCCACTAAAATAATCCCATGAAAATTAATCAGTGTTGCAAAGGGGATAGTAGTATTTTCCTAACCAATAGCAGAGCACAGGACATGACACATACTTAAATAAAAATTGCTCCTCTTCTTAAAAGAAATATTCTGTAAATTATCTAGCAATGTTATTACTGCAATGGCTTAGAAAATATTTCAAGACTTTGGCTTGGGGGTATGTGTGGGAAGATGGGAAGACAGAGTAAGAATTCACATGTGCGTTATTATAGTACTTGAAGAAAATTGTTAAAAGGAGACAAAGATAGGATTAAATCTTCTAGAGATGATTGTTGCTTTCCCCTACGGTCATAAATGTTTTGTACAGCTCTCCCTAACCTGAAGGGAAAGTTGCTTCTACATAGAGTTAACAATTTTGTCTCTGGACCAAATTCAGCCTGACGTAATTGGGTTCAGTTCCATTAGCTTCTGAAGAGTTTTGTTCACTCTGAAAGACTTGGATTTGGATTTGAAGTTTTGGCAGTCACCCGGAAATTATGAAAAAATGTTCTTTCATAATTTCTTGTGATCAAGTTTGCA
Organism: Onychostruthus taczanowskii; assembly: GCF_017590055.1. Classification (NCBI taxonomy): domain Eukaryota; kingdom Metazoa; phylum Chordata; class Aves; order Passeriformes; family Passeridae; genus Onychostruthus; species Onychostruthus taczanowskii. The sequence continues at coordinate 7,181,978 of NW_024498906.1, read as the reverse complement.
TAAATGAAAACACTGACAATGTGTGAAGAGGTCCTCAAAATTGAATTTCACTAGCAAGACATTTCTGTGATTGGTTACAAGCTTATTCATCTTTATAATGACTTATTCATGTGGTAATTAATTTTCAGGACCAAAAGATTCTAGTTTTGATAGCCATATAAATTGCAGGAAATATGAATTTTTAAATGCACTTTTTCTAACATGTCACATGATCTTTTGAGTTGACATCACACTGACTACAAATTCTTCACAGAAATATTGGAAGTTGCCAGTCAACATGATGGCTTTGAAAGAATTTATCTAGTTTTTTTCCCGCCTATCTAGTTATTAACATGTTGTTCCATCCATTTTTGTAGATGTAATTTGTTTTTCCAACAGAATTGAACAAAAGTATGAGTCTTAAATATTTTATGATGCATGATTCTAATGATGTGATGTGAAGCTAATGATAGATTTTCCCTCTGCTAGTACAGAAAACTTCACATGTTCACCTTCAGAACATGGATCAGGGTTGAGTACAGAAGTGGAAGCACATTTTTGCTTAAATTTGAAAACTCTAATAAAAAATAAATCCTTATGAGAATGTGTGGTATGAGAGGAGAGTAACAATAATTTCCAGATGGTAATTGCTTCTCTTTGAAGACTTTTTTCTTAGTACTGTTTGTCACCACTGTCTGCAAAAGTAGAGGTTTAATATTTCCCTTACATGTAAATAATAATAACAGTAATAACTATTCATAATAATATTGATTTCAGGTGGCGTAGTGGTTCTAAGAAACTATCTCAGTAATACAAGAACTACACAAAATCCGCCCTGAAATGTGTTCTCCACTATAACTATAGGCAAATTCTCAGGTTGGGTAAAGCACAGTGCCATTTTCCCAGAAACACATCATGAAGGAAATCAGACATTTTACTTTTCATTACCACATAGTTATACACTCAGCAAGCTATATTAATGACAAAAATGTGACAGGCAGAAAATAAGAAATTAGTATGCCACAGAAGCACCTTTCATTGCACTGAAAGAAATGTCATATTAAAAATGCCTTGCAAAACATGCAATATTTGTGACACAGGTGAGCTGCAGATACTCATTTCCCCTTTTTGTGTGCTTCAAATATAGAACTCTAAATGTAGAATTAATAAAGGAGGAAAAAAAAATCAATATATTCTTGCCAACAATCAAAGGAACAATAAACTGATTAACTAATTGCATTAGGTTTTCAGATGCCTGCACAGCCTTTGAAGCTCATGTCCCACTGAGATGTGCAGTGTAGAAAGTTCGTCCCCTTTTCAGCGCTGTTTTTGGCAACCTTCAGCTAAAATGGGCTAAACATGGGAACAGCACATCCTTTTAATATTAGTCATGGCTCTATTTAAATATACAAAAAATTACTAAGACTGACAGTTATCTTCATATTTCTGTATCTTAATAAGTAGCCTGGTCTTAATCTTTTCAGCCTGCACAGGGGACAGGAAATGCTCAACACACATAAGACTCCATTAGCTTCATCAAAGGCTTTAATATCATGCTAAATACTCATCACCAGGACCTCAGATTTGAAAATGTTGACTTTTTTCCCCCCATTCCAGACTATAAATTTGTGGGAAATCAGTGAATTATTTGGAACCATGCCACAAAAACACAGTTGCCAAATCTTGGTTTCATATTCTCATCAAACACAAAGAATTGGGGGAAGTTGTGGAACAGAGTAGTTGGGGAATTTTTGTACTTCACACAAGAAAGATTTTCTCAGGAGTGCAGAGATAGTGCATGATTATATTTATACCCAAGATTTGTATCCTGTGGATATGGGTCATAAAAAGTAACACTGACCAGATTACCAAACTTAACAGGGCAAGCTAAAGGTAAAAACAACCTCTGTTGCAGTGATTTAAAAAAGGGGCTGAGCGTACCCTCAGCAAGTCTGCAGGTGATGCAAAACTGGGAGGAGTGGTTGATGCAGAGATGGGTGTGCTGCTGTTCAGGGGGATCTTGGCAGGCTGCAGTGAGCCTGTGGGATCCTTATGAAGAGAAAAAAAGGGAAGTGCCAAGCCCTGCACCTGAGGTGGAACAACACCAAGCACCAGTACAACACCAAGCACCGGCACAGGTGGAGGGCTGACCAGCTGGGGAACAACTCTGCAGAAAATGTCCCAAATGCTGCCTAGTTGGACACAAGGCAGCAAGGTGACCTTGCAGCAAAGCCCAACAGCACCTTGGACTTCACGGGGCGGAGCAGCACCTGCAGGGCAAGAGAAATGATCCTTCCATGGCTCTACTCAACCAGCACCAGAGGGTCACAGGCATACTGGAGTGAGCCAGCAAGGTGCCCAAAGATGATTGAGGGCTGGAGTACCTGTCAGGTGAGGGGAGACTGAGAGAGCTGGTGCTGCTTAGCATGGAGAAGGGAAGGCTTTGGTATCTTACCAACACATAGGTTGATGAGGGGATGTCACAGAGTCAGACTCTCCTCAGCATATCTCAGCGAGAGCACAACAGGCAATGGGCAAAAAATGGAACACAGGAAGTCTGAATATAAAAACATTTTACCTAAGAGAACACTCAAGCACTGGATGTCCTGAGATACTGTGGGATATCCCCCACTGGAGATGTTTGAAATCCAACCAGACACTTAGCAAATGTCTCCCAGCAACTCTGCTGTGAGTAAGACCTATCTTTAAATAGTTGTGTGAGTTGCCTGGGACACTTATCTGCATTTTCTGCAATAGTTATGACTGAAATCTAAGGCAACTTATTATATTTTTGTAGTTAGACTCACACAAAAGTAGGTACGTGTGTGAATGTCCTAAAGGATGTATGATGCAGGGGTGGATCACAGCAGTTTTTAAAAGACCTAAGTATATTCAGATGGGTAAAAGCAAATTTAGATGGATGAATGGGGGCAAGGATGTAATTATTGATAGCTATGCATGGGCACAAACAGGCAGGAGAGACTTTAATCTCCATTTACAGCTTTGGATTATGAGAAATATTGGGTCAGAAGGCAATTTACTTTTGAAGGAAAAGTATAGAAATCAAAGTTTCTTTCTGGATCTCTTTCACAGGATTAACATTTAGATATATATCCAACAAACACATAATTTTTGAGCTTTGCACAGTGAATCAAAAGCCAAACAGAAAAGAATCGTGCTTTGCCCATAATAGCAAAAATTGCCTTGTTCAAATTCTTTTCAGCAGCAGGATTCTTTCAAATAGCAGCAACTTTTATCAATATAAGTCCAAGAGAAAATTGGGTTTTGTTCTTCACATGTAGAATATGGTGTCTGTGCTAAGAGGCTGTATAAATTCTTTTAAAGAACATATTCTTTGGGATTCTCATGAGGAATCTTGTGAAAGGCTGATGTGTATTGTCTTTATCACAGTGTGCTTTGACAGTAAAATGAATATCTGTCTCAGTTCATTTGCTGCTTCCAAAGGAAACTGATTTGCCAATCTTCCTGCTAGCTCATCTCTTATTTAATCTAACTGCTTATAATTATTATTGTAATTAATTTATGAATTATTATTAGTAGTAGTTTATTTGTATTTAGAGATGGACATTCTGACAGTTCCTGTAATGACATCTGGCATATTCTCTGTCCCAGAGTGATCTGTTTGCTGAGTTTACCATAGCTTTGCAGTCTGGCCTGACTGGTTTCTACAGCTGCAGATCTCACTATGATATTTTGTGAACTTTACTGCTGCAGGATGATATGAAATGTGGCTGTTCCACTTGTAAACATTGCCATTTCTCTAACTGACTCAGCCTGAGGTCATGTGCACACTCTATTCATCCCCTGGGAGTAATCACAGACAGGGAACTAACCTCACAGACACCTGCACAAGGGGAAAAATCTTGGAAATTGAAAGTAGGACTGGCCAATATAGATTCTTTACATCTGATTTTAAAAATTAGTTTTCCTAACCCATTTTTCCTGTTTTGAAATGTGAAGCAAATGTGAGGAATTTCTTGAGTTTCAGTAGTTATATCACCAAAGGAAATATTGAGACAGGGAATCCCTTTGTTTTATTTATCTGTATGTTAGAAAATACTGACAGGCAATGAGGTATTTCTTGGGCAAAGGATCAGTGTTGAAGATTTTAACATGCATCACTAAAAATTCCCAGATGGCAGTCTGCCTAAAAAACTGAATAGGGACAAATGAAATAAGAAGATTTCAGGCATATGATGTTGGAAGAGGGGGTGAGAGGTACAGATCCTATGAGAGGTCATGAGATTTTATTTCATGTAAGATGCACAGGAGACCCTGGCAGGAGTTTCCAGCCTAAAGTCCTTTATGCCATTCTGGGCAGGAAGAGGCAAATGAAGCTCAAGAACACAGCTCTCATTCTGTAGTAGCACGGATGAAGACAATCAGTGATATACTTGGTATTTCACAGTCATTTATTCCAGTGTCAGAATGGCTCCTGCACAGCTCCTGCTGACAAACACAAAGTACCAGGTTATGTTGCTGCCTTTGTCTCCTGTTTTCCACAGTGGCATAAAGGACTGTGGTCTGTAACATCTCCTGGGTCCAACTGCCTCTTCTCTCATAAACAGATGTAATTAAGGCTTCAATGTAAATTAAATCAGAATATATTGTATTAGGGATATATCTCACACGTGTACACATGCATATTAAATAATTTATAAATATTGATAATGATTACTTCTCTAACACAATTTTGATGTTCTAACATAACTCTTTTTAATTGTTCCTGTTAATATACCAGAAAAGAATATAGCAAAAAATAGGATGGGAGGCAAATAATTGCAGATTTGAATTTTCACAGTGAGGAACACTGAAGAGACTGAAGGCATGTAGTTTACAAAAGAGATGGATGAGAGAAGCATGATAGATGTCTTCAAAATTATGAGTGATATAAAAAGAAATCAAAAATAAGCAAAAATAACTCCCTGCTTCCTTCATCCCATTGGCTTTCTTTCCCTTCCACTGAGCAATAGGCATGTGGCTTGCTCTGGATATGAACACTGCTGACTTTGAGTGATCAATCATACTGTCTCCTCTTTCCTCCCACTCTGATCTTTGAGGCTTTTGCACAATTACTTGGTTTAAATCTTAAGCAGTTCTTGATGGAAGCCCCTTTGCAATGTGCCTAAACTGCATAAGAATGCAAGAAATAAATTGTTCAACTAACGTATTCCATTTGAAAGTTTAAAGCAATCATTTTTTTCTTAAATGGTCCAGGGTCTTTAGTTTGTTTTGTTTCAGAGAGACAGCAGAAGCTGAACAGATATTTCAATGATAATCAGGATTTCTGAATTTGGATAGCTACAGAGGGACTGCTGAAATTGAAGCTGTGTGTTGCAATTTGTTATCATGAGAACAAGTTGATCTTGCATGACATCATTTTTTATCTCCAGGTTATTTCTAGTGCTTGAATATAATTTACTGATGATGAAAATTAAAACAAAAAATTATTTTTTCTTAAAGCTCAATTATCAAAAATCACATTAAATCCAAGAATTGAAAATAAAAGCTGGCTATAAAAAGGTGACATTTCATGAGGCTACAACAGTATTTAAGGATCTTTCCAAGTGCATTAATCTTATTCCTTGACCTTTTAGTACAGACACCAACAATGTTTGTGACATTGTAAATACCACTGGAGCTGAAAGAAAATAAAAGTTTATGGTCTTCTACTGGTGAATAGTCCAATAGTTTTTCCACTATATTGTGGAGGTCTTTCTGTAAAGGTGAGACACACAGCCACTGAGGGAATCTTTTTTAAATAATGTTTTTCTCATAACTCTCCCCTAAAGAAAATAAATTCTAAATACTTCAAAAGGCTTGTTGTAAGTTATTTAGTGCTTAGAGTCCTTTCTTGCACATCTTTATGATACAAAGGTACAGTGTAAGTTGTACAGTAATTTCCCAGTAATTTTCAGAGGGACTGTATGGAGTTACAAGTGCTGTTCAACATGATTTTGGATTGTTGAATTGAGTCTACATGCAGATTAGCTTTTGTGTTGGATTGTAATTGCCTTAAGCCAATTGCACAGTGAGTAATAGCTCAACAGGGACTACTAGCTCAACATATTTACATAACCTTCTTGATAAAAAACAAAACAAAACACCTTTATCTTTCTCAGGGATTGCCTGGTAAGATTTGCCTGACTTGCTTTTCTCTCAGGATTTTGTCTGCCGGTCATTCACTGAAAGCTGTGCCCCTGTGGTGCAATTCTGCCTGCTCAACCAGCCCCTGAGTGGTGTGCAAGCCACCACCCTGCAGCACCCAGGTGGTGTTAACACCTAATGGGGCTGATCTTCTCTCGGTGGGTGTGTTTCTGCTCTCTGCTGTAAGCTGAGATCAGTCTCCCCGTGCTCTTTTCAGCCCTGAAGTCATTTCACTGATCAGGTTTCAGTCATGATGGCTCCTGCTACTCATGTTACAGGTAACTGGTTCTTTAATCCTCCTTCGTGGTGCATTCTTAATATTCCTGAGCAGATGAACATTCTTTGGGCATGGAAGGTGCCTGCTGACTGAGAGCAGCTTTTGATCAATTCCCTTAGGAAAAAATGCAGTGCTTGACTGGGAAGGGGATGCAGCTACATTCTAGGGGTCATGGGCTGAAAGCAATTACAGGACAAGGTGTGAAAATGAGGGAAAAATGGGAACAAACATCAGGCTTATTTAGATATTTGCACAATATTTTAAGGAAATCTATTCTAGACATGATAGGAATAAAAAAAAAAAGGTGGAAAATACATCTGATTCTCTCCAGTTTATATTCTAAAGAAAACAATACAAGATCTGACATGGGAAGAAATTCTCGGGTGAGCAACTTTTCTCTTGCACTTTTTGAGTGTATGAGTGAGAATTTCTGGTTAAAGAAAAAAAGAGGTAAATAGATGATTTAAGAAAAGATGAACTAGAAAATTTAGTGATCTCCCAGGACGTTTTCCCAGAGAAATACATTGCTTTTTACTTTGCATAGTGTATACCTATACAACTGCTCTGAAATTTCTATTCATTTCACTGATACTTTTAGTGCATATTATATGCATCTGTTTATTATTACATCAATGCCTGAACTGTATTTATACACAACAACTTCAAATGAAAAAGACTAATGTTGTCATCTTATGCTTCTTTTTCCTAGGATACATCTCACACTTACATGAAAATGCCAATCTTTTTTCCACCTCTTCATTTTAAATGCCCTCAAAGTTTTCAGGCTTCTAGTGCATCCTCAGTGGATCCAGGTCTTGAAAATTTTTATTGTTTAGTGATAGCTTATTATTATTATAGTCGCGCCTTTTTTTTTTTTTCATATTTTAACTCTTCATATTTTAGACTTTTTTTTCCCAAGAGCTGAAGATTACTGTATATTCAAAATTAAACTGCTTTCCTTGCATTTCCCTTGTCACATTTCCCATTGGTTTGAGGCTTTTTCTCTTCTTGAGTGACAGTGAGTATAGTTTAGCTACACAACTATTTATAATAACCTGTTATGAACAGAGAACTGTTCTCTTTGGAAATTAACATCCACAGGCAATAATTTTATTTAATAAAATCATAAGATAGAATATGTGACTTGAATTATAATGCTGGATGTAGGAGTTAAAAATGCCCCTTCTTATTCATGTGGGTCCAAGGCACCAGAACACATAAAATAAAAACCAAAATAACAAGAGATATACAGGTTAGGATGCCCTTATTCTATTTCTTAAATCAGTTCAAGTTCTGCTTCAATTATTTCACATAACTACTCAAGGAGTGAGACGACTGTAAAGATACAGGTGCAGCAACCGTCCTTGCTCAGGAAGTTTATCTTTCAGTAGGATAAACACATCCAGCTCAGCTTTAAGAAAGGCCAAAGAGAACAGAAATTAATACTTTGGTGCTGCTTCTGGATCATGCTCAGGGATCATCAGGGAAACTGAAATTGAGAGTTTGTCGCTCTTCCTCTCTCTCCCTTGACATCTCAGGCCAGGTGCAACATAAACTTGATGATCCGTGTTCTGATATTTACAACTTCACATCAAAAGTAAATTGTGACATTGAAATTTAGTGATTGATGAAACAAATTGATTGTAAAGAATTACCCAAGTGAAGCAGTCTCTCAGTTGTAGCTTTTAAAGGCTTAGTATTCATTGTACATGGAATAGATATGGATTTATGAGGTATATTCTTTCCCTCTTTTTGAAGACCCAGCTTAAATTGTCGCAGTATCCCTGCTGAAGCTGGTGCAATGCCCAATGTGAGGTTTAGAAATCTCAGTAATTGCCAGGCTATAGCTTTGTGAAAGCAGTCCTTTGGTTCTCTAGTGATAGTGCACAAAGGCCTCATTAGATAAATGTTTCTGCCAACCAGTATTTCTTGGAACTCTGTCCTGCAATGCTCTGACAAGCAATTTGCTAAAAAATTCTACTCTTTGTTTAAATTACGTTGTTCACTCAAAATCTGAAATTTAAAAAAAAGGCCTTAAGTGGTTACTTTTAGCCCAATCTTCTTTTCACATTTCAACAATTGTATTCCTTTGCCATTTTACCTTCCACCTCTTTTTTCCTTCTGTTGTTTCTCAAAAACATGTTGATGTCAGAAAACAGTAAGTTGTTTATCTTCTTTATCATTATTCTTATTATAATTGTCTATCTTCTTTTTCATTATTCTCAATTTCTTGGTGGACATAGCTGATATGTTTTCCAGATATCCATTTTCATGCCACAGTTATATCACTCATTCGGAAAGGTACTGAGAAATATAAGTGTTAGATGTTGCAAACTATGTAGTGATAATCACTAGCTCTGATTAGAGAAAATGTCATATTTAATCTATGTTGAGGGGATTGTTTTCTGGTAACTGCCAAGGTTTTTCCTGACTACACAAATACCTGAAGCTTTTGTGTGCTTTGACATTTGTTCAGCTGTAAAGAAGCAGAGAGGGCTGCACCTTCCCCTGTGTGATACATTTTGTACATCACTAAAGGTTGTGAAGAAAACAATCGGGGATGGGATGGGATGCGATGGGATAACACAATTTCAGAGATCACTGGTCAGTGCATCAGGAACATGCAGAGGTCAGCTTGGAGAGCTGAGTAGGAGTGTAAGCTCAGGACACTGAAAAGTAGCCGGGATCTTTAATAAACACAAACTGTCAAAGCATCAGGTTTATGTTTGGTTTGAATGATGGCTTTGCTGGGGAACTGAGCCCTCAATGACATCTTGGGGCATTGCTGATTTGAGATGAGAAGCATCACTTCTAAATCACTGAATGCTCATTTCCTCGAGTTCTGATCCATGCTGACTCTTTTAAGTTTATGAGATCACAACCCAATGTGACCTGGCTGCAGGCCAGTGAGCAGAATAGAGTTCCAGGTCTTTCTGACTGCAAATTGAATTACTCCTTTTGACATTAAAGTCAAACCAAAGTCTCACCAGGACAGCACTGCCAAGTTCTAGTGTGACATGTTGACATATGCCTGAAATTTGTGTTTCAAATAGTAATTTTTTGCTCTTGCTATGCAAATAAAGTACATGAATGTGAACAATTAGGAATGCAAGCAGTATCACAAGCACCTTGGGATTATGGAATTCTGAACTCCTGTTCTTTTACTGACTTCTATCTTCTTGAATGTGTGTCATTGTCAATTTTGGGTTCTTTTGAGACCTCTAAATACTAATAGCAATCTACTTAGAAACATAAATTCTGCATAGACAGTCCATCCCCTTGGATACCACACTGGTCCACTTTTTAATATTCACTATCCAGTCTTTAAGTGCAGCTTATATAGAAATCGTCTACCTTTCTGCCTATAGACATTATTTAATGATTTATCACTTAATATTGTGCCTTAACTCTCCAGTTCTGTGACAAGGAATCAACTTTTTACTTTTTTTTTTCTTTGTTTGAGGATTAATTGCTAATGCATCTTTGTTCTGAAGATGTAAGACACTCAACTTATTTGAAATGAAACTATTGAAACAATGTCTGTCATGTACATGGTTGCCTAGCAAACAGTATACCATGTGGAGTTTGTGGAGTGCATGTTGTTAGTGACTTTGAAATACATACTTGCAGCCTGGGGATAAAGATGACAGTCAAACCTGATCCCAAGAGTAATCAGAAGGCTACCTGGAATAAACAGGATAAATGTAATCTTCTAACCAGCTAACCCCTTCTCACCTTGGTGCTGGTCAGAGTAGAACATGAAGTACAAGAAGAATAAAATGTAAAATATGTTGAAAAATAAACAGCCTGAGAATCTGGGTTATATATCTCTGTGCAGTTAACTGCTTTCTCTTTCCAAATGTTCAAAATATATTTTTGGCTCTGAGAGTGAGAAGAATGCATGGAGCTTTTTGTCTTAGTTTTAGTTCCTTCTATAACAACAACAACAACAACAGTAATATTGTGGTTAGATTGTGTCAGAAGCTATTGCATCAGCACAGAGAACAATGTGTTTCTCAAATGCAGTCTGAACAGAAGGAAGAAATACTTCACTCAAGTATTATTTTCCAAGCATTCAAGTAATGGTTTCCATTGCCACATGCTTTGGTTTTAACGTATAGTAGTGTGAAACAGGATTTTGGTCTTTGTGGTTTTAGATAAAATCTAGATGTAATTTTTAGCAGATAATGACTCCACCCAATTTTAGCTTAAGGCAGTCAGTAGAGGATTCATGCTAGGGTATTTTCTTTTCCATAACAGTTTCCCTGGGTGAAAGCTTTGATGACAGTGAAGAGCCATTTCCTGCACTTCAGGATACTCTCTCTCTCTTCCACCTTTACTTCATGGCATCAGACAGCAAATTCTCTTTCTAAACAAGCACAGGAAGGACAGAAACCTTATGAAACAATACTGCCTGAAGAAGTGAACCGGACATGAACATACAACAACCTTTCAGTAAGCCAAGCCCCAGGAAGCTGGAACTGCACAGGTGTCCCATGGTGCTGGCACATCAGCTGGGCTTCTCCCTGGCTGCTGCTGACCAAAGCTCCAGGACACCGAAACTCACCCAGCCAAGGCTCTAAGTTTGCCAGGTTATTTCAGCAAGTGATAAAGGATGGAAATACCACACTGAGGGTGAGTCATTTGAGCTATTCCAGTGAAGGAGTCACCTCAGAGAAAACATGGAGAAGAGCCAGCCTGAAAACTGCTTCATCTTTCCTGTTCGAGCCTGCAGTGCCTGGTCTAATAGTGCTGCTCTGTGGAGGAAGTCATATTTGTCAGCTTTCTTTTGAATGTTGATGGTATTACAGGATTGAATGCTTCTTGTGAGGATTTAGCAGCTTCATTTGGCAGCACCCAAGCAGTTAACAAAACATTTTAAAATTAAGTAAAACAAATCCTTGCTTTCAATCCTCTGTGAGGCTAGTCTAGTTTTCAGAATTCAGGCATGACATAACTGAGATACATACGGTAACACAGTCATATAAATTCTGTTTAAAAACTCACAATGAGTTTTAATGAGAAAAAAAATTAGCAATTTTATATGGCTCTAAGAAATGAAGTGGATAATTAAGTTAAAGAGAGCAAATTGAATTATAATGTTTTCTGTTGTGTGAGTTTTTCTGTGGTGTATAGGAAGAACGATAGATGTAATTGCACATATAAGTCCTTAATGAATTCCAAAATCTTTTTCTCTGGATGTAAAATGCAAGCTTTAATAATTTTATTAGTTAATGTTTTGCTTTTGAATAAATATTTTAAAATTTTAAAATATATTTTACTTTAATTGTTTTAGTTTTTCAGATTAAGATGAGGGTTTTTTTCCAAGTCTGTTTATACTAATCAGCAGAAGAGGATAAAGAGTTAAGAATGGGGGTTGAAACCTTTAAAGCAAAGGGTTTGGAATTAAGCACAGTTTTCAGAGTTCAGGTTGATAATCTGCAGAAACTAAAAAAAAAAAAATCATCTGTATTTTCTTTACAAAAGAATTTAAGGGTATTACTTCCCCACCAAAAGAAGCCTGGGGAGACATAAATCCACAAGTTGGCCACCAGTTATTCTGGATAAAGCTGTGTCAAACTCAAGGAAAAGCCAAATAAGACTGTAGCTCTGGGGTCGGTCTGGTGCAGGCTGCAGAGGAATGGTAGAAGGTGAAAAGCACAATGTGTGGGAGATACAGGATGTGTCAGCTCTGCTGTGACCCCAAATGTCACCTCTGTCTGTGCTTCGTATGACCACAGAGCCTGTAAAGAGAAATCTTTCTAACAGAACTCAGTCAGAGAAGCCACAAGCAGAGAAAGATCACACAGACAAGGATCTTCATCTATTTAATATTTCTGGTGCTCCTCTAACCCCTTCTGAGGGACTCACTGGCTTTGAGCTGAATTACTAATAAGCAGTTGTGGTAGGCTTTTCAGCTTGTTTTGTACCCTACAACTCTAGGATCTGAATAGTCGCGCCTCATAATCTGCAGAAACTAAAAAAAACAAAAAAACAAAAAAAAAAAAAAAAAAAAAAACAAAAAAACAACAAAAAAAAAAACAAAAAAAAAAAAACAAAAACACCAAACACCCCAAACAAAAAAACCACCCCACTTTCTATCCATTTCAAAAGACCTTTGTTGATTTTGCAGCTGAACCAAACCCATTATTTGCACTGCTCTATCTTTAGTGATGTGTGTCACTTCAATCTCAGAGTTACCTTAGTTTGAAAGAAAACAGCAACTGACAACCACGTTTTTAATTAAATGGGTCAATTCCATTGTACAAAATGCTATCTCCAAACTCATCTATTTTAGACAACTTTTCCAATTTGAGCTTCCTTCCAGGAACTGTGAATGAAGAACTAATTTCTGTTTCAAAGAACCAATTATTCTGTTTGGTACTGATTTATGCTAAAAGGCAGTTGGCTATTTTCTCTTAAATTCAAGCAGCATGTCTAGCCAGTGGCGTCTTTCTTGATAGCATACCTGCAACAAGATAAAACACATCTTCCCATTCTGTTCTAGGCCTCAGACAATTTCAATTCACCTTCCAGTGCAGTTAGACTAACGAAAAGTCAAGTATCAAGCTGGAAATAAGTGTCTGTGTTTATTTGCTTCTGCCACTGTAACTTTTGCCACGCACTGGGGTGGTTGACCGGTGCGTGGGAAGAGCACCAGTCCTCTCACAAAAAAGCAGGTTTACAGGCTATATATATATACTGATATAATGGTCTCCTCGAGCTGGGTCTTATGAGCTCTTGGAGAAATATATCATACCCAAAATAGCTCAGCTACCTCAGATGGCATAAAATCAGCAGGATGGCTTCTGGGATAGTGTTGGAAGCAGAAGAGTTTTACTAAATGGCAAAATAACAAAGCTCTTTACAGAGAAAACTGGAACCAGGGGCAAGAGGCTCTTGCTCCTGGTAAAACCCTTCACAAAAGTGATTAGTTCCTTTATTCTCTTCTTTTTCTAGTAAATTGCCCAGGTGGGACTTTTTGGCTTCTGTCCAATTTGCTATCCTTAAGTTTGAGGTGAAGTCCCCAAGGTCCTATGAGGTGTATTTTTACCCAACTGAGGGGAGAAACTTGTGGGCTTTTTTCCTTTTTAAGGAGACAAAGGATAATTTTATCACTCTGTCAACAGGAGGCACATTCCTACACTTCATGGAGGAGCAAATCTTGAGGAAATTCTTTGTCATTCGTCTGAACAATTTTTCCATTACAGACGCAGTAATGTATTTAACTCCCAGACTCTGTCCATGTCTCTGAAGACAGAGTATCTGCCACCATCAAACACAACCATGTCATCTTCCCTCCTACCAGTGAAGTTCTGTGGGCTCCTGCAAGCAGCCTTCATTCCATGCCTGACCATCTCATGGAATTGCTTCAGAGTCAGAAGCACAAAATGCAAGGAGAAGTACATGGATAAAAGTAGCAAAATTTCTTCTTGGGAGCAAAATTTCTTTCTGAGACTGCGTCTTCCAGAACTAAAAATAGTTCATCCTGGGATGGACTTGAAGATTTTCTGTATAATGAAAATGACTAATGCAAGCAAAGGGGGGATGTTTTTATTTCGGGTAGGGAAGCAGAGGGAAGTATAGTAAGTCCTGGTCTACAACCTTCTGAAAATTCTGTTTGATTATTTTAATTGTATATAAATCTCAGCAGGAACAGGTTCACAGAAAGACTACAACTATGACCACAACAACTGAATTATTGTCTCATGGGATTAGAGAAAAAAAATTTGAGTTCATTTTGCAAGTCAGAACAATTAAAAGGGGAGTTTTGAGGATCACCAGAAGTAAGAAGATGTAGTTCAGCTGGAGGGAAGCGTTTTACAAGGAGCAATGGGCCCATAACTGGCAATGAACTCAGGCTGGGAATGTGTTCTGTCATCTGAGGGTAAAGAACCTTTTACTTTCTCTGTGCTAATAGCAAATAAACTTTATTTAGAGTGACTCACAGTTCTTTTATAAAAACAATACATAATGTGATTGTCTTGCAGTGGAAAAGGAGACAGGAAGTTACAGAGCAGAGCTTCTGTTTAGTGTTAAATTCCCTTACTGCCTAATGACTTGTCTATGTTATTTGTTCTCCAAAGTTAATACAGGTATCTCAACCACTAGGCTGACCTGTTGCAGGCATAGGAGATGTAGCAGACTATGCACACTTCCCTGTCTTAGTCTTTTTTCCTTTTCTCCAGCAGTGGACCCCAACTTTACACAGAATTGCCACATCAAGTCTGACTCTGATTTCAAGAAGAGATGAATTTTTATGAAGGGAAAGGACAGGTGAATGCCACTGTGTTTTCCCTAAGAGGCATCTCTCCTGCAAAGCCCAAAGAGTTCTTTGCTTCCACATGTAGATTGAAAGGAAAGGAAAACCTCTCTGCTTCTCTGGGCAATGAATACTTCCACCAGAAAAAAACACTGTAGTTGTTTGAAACAAACCCATGTAAGAAAAGGAAGTCCTGAGAGACTCAGAATCGTCAAGATCAGGAGTTTTCTTTGCAATTGTTCAATTCTAGCCATTTAGGACTGCTAAATGTGGGTCCCAAAGGAAAAAAAAAAAAAGAAAGAAAATACTCAATAGCTTGTTGATCATTAAAGAATACAATAAGTAGTGGAGTGAGTTAGAAAAAAATCATATACGCATACATAATCACTGCTACTTCTTTCTATATGTCAATCTCTGAGAATGGTGCATCTCCACCTCCCAATGAACATAGTATTTGAGCTGTCACTGTACTGAATAGAAATTCTGAGCAAGGTGTCAAAGCACAGTGTTGAAAAATCTATTTTGCAACCGAGAAGGAATGATTTTTGTAGATGTACAGTAAAAATTACTCTTCAGTCAATTCACACACAACCTCATTTTCAAAACACTATAGTAAAAGCCATGTATTTTTACAGGTAAAAGAATTCCTGTTTTCTACCATAACTTTTCTTTGCTAAGCATTAATTGAGAAAAGTATAAATAATTATGATTATATGTGCACAAACACAGAAAAGAAGCATTACAATATCTTAGAACAGAGGTCATTTGCTGGCTTCAATAAACTTTCTGAGCCACATAATCAAAACTGGTTGCATTCCATAGAACATACTCTAAACAAATGCAGAATATGTCTATCAAAAAATACATTTTGAAAGCAGGTCAAAACATATCACACTGCTGACTTTCAAAGCTCCATTACTATAAAATAGATATAGAAACATTCTAAAGCATTGTCCTGACTGATTCCCTGTGCAGAGCTTAGCTTAAAGTTTATTGCTCAGGTAGAAGAGAAAGATCAAGCCCAAAGTGTAGGATATGAACACTACTTTTCTCCCTCTCCTGAGCCAGACAGAAAGATCAAATTCTTTTATTTACCATAAATGAGGTTCAACACAGACCATGACTTCTCTTTTTGTGCATAGATTTTTCTGCTTCTGTCACCAAGCAGAATGTGGCAGGACTGAACATCCAAAAGAAAGGAATTTTCAAGTTGTAAGAAAGAGTGCATTCAGTCCCAGCAGTCTTTAATGTCACACATCTCTGGCTTGACTGGTCAGGGTTGTTTTATGTCCCAGCAGTTTTCAGGAAATACCAGGTCTGACCTTACTGCAGCTTCCATTTGCACTGACAAACTCTTCACAGGACATAACCTGATTTCTGTGTAGTAAGAAGTAAAATAAACTGCATCTGGACCAAGGTAGTAGGTGTGTTGTCAGTTTATTTAAAACTGACCTTTAGCCCTTGGCAGGAGTTTCTCAGGCTCTGAGGAGTTATATCAGGAATGGACTTCTATAAAGCAAAAGGGAAAGTAATTTAGAAATATGGCACTGTCATGGTGCTGGCCAAGTCCTGAAGCCTCAACTGCATTTGGAATAGTGTGCCCTGAATTAACAAACTCTCTGGCAGCCGGGCTATTGAAGGTGATTAACAGCTGTTTTATGGGTTGTCTGCTTCATTCCGTGCATATGTGTGCTGAGGGGCTGCTGAAGTGATGTAGGAGAATAAATAAATAAAGTCTCTGGGACTGGGAAGAAGTCATCCTCTGTTGTGTTTTAAGGGGACCCGAAATTCATGTAACATTTTGATCAATTGCTTTAAACGTGCTTCAAAAGAATTAAAATGCCCACCCTTTAAAGTGGCCTTTAGTGTGACATATCTAATGACATGGCAATAAACCAGAAAATTGTGACTTTGTTGTTCTGCTGCTTTATTGTTCAGCAGAGAAAATGCTGATGAGCACAGGAATGCATAAAAGAGACTGGAGAATCTTGGCTGAGCCTCCATTCATAAAGCTTTATTGAAATACAAACATATCACGGAAGCACAAAGCCAGCTAAAATATCTAAATCAGGTAGACTGAGACAAAGTCATTTCACTGGATATTATCTAGCACTGCCAACTAACATGGCTAAAGAATTAGAGTTTCAGTTCACCTGCACAGAGGAGTTAACTGCTTCCTTCTCTTACTGGAGGCCTGTCAGCCATGCAATGAAAATTAATTGAACTCCCAAGATTCCTAAACACAGCTTCTCTGGTTTTGTTATTTTCCTCACTTACTCTTCAATACAAATAAGGCTGAAATTGGGCAGGGGGAATTGGTTGTTAGCAAATGGTTTTTATTCAAGAACTTCTTTCTTAAAAGGTAGATTTCTATATTTTTTCCTACTTTCTCTTCTTTCAATGTAAGGTGCTGACATCTGTTACTCTTGTGTTAGACTTCCAAAAAAAAAAAAGCTATTCTTTTGTAAAGAGTTTTCATCCACTGTAATTTGCACTTAAGCATTCAGCTTGTTATACAAGATTGAATTCTACTGTCAGGAAACTGAAATTATTCCTTTTTTTCTAAGAAATACAGACTGACACAAGCTAAACATATTTTAGGGAAAATGCATTCTCTTTCTTCTTTTGTCCAGTTTGATCCTGTGGGTCAGAACTGCTGTAAATTTCTCTTTGAAAATTATTTTATCATCTTTAATTATAAAAATATGTGTACATACTAGCCAACCCAGATAGAAATATAATCTCTGCAAATTCCACAGCCTGCTTTATTTTGTTCAGAAATCTAGTTCAAAAATTCTCAACTCATTCATCCCATTTATCCCATCGTACCTGGGATAAACTCTTGTAATTGCCATGTTCTTGCAAGGAGAAGTCTCTTTTACCATGTTTGTTTATTTATTTATTTGTTTGTTTTGCTATTATTTAATTCCAAAGGATGATAAATCAGTAGCACAAAGGACTTAAATAGTTACCTCTTATCTTCTTTGTGTGGGGAAAAAGTGTCTCGCAAGAGGCAGTGGCTGTTCAGTGTCAAGGCACAGCTGGAGTTCAGTCACAGCATAAAGCAAATTTCTGTTTGACACTGAACATCTCATGGGACAGAATCAAAACCAAACTGTGAGCTCTGTGTGAGTGAAAGAACTCACAGTAATGGGAATCTTTATCAGGGCTGACACTGTCCCTGGGATGTAGGGAGCAGCAGAGGAGTGTGCTTCACCCTGTGGACATGTCCATAGGAAAAAGTATCTGTGGCTCACTGTACCTCAGCAAATAGACCTTCTATTTGCCTGACTCTCTGTTTGCTTGTGGTTTTTATTACAATATTTGGGAAATTGCTCTTTGTGTGCTTGTTGGAACGCCAGTGATGTAACACAGCCTGTTGAAAATACACTGGGATTTCCTTTTGCCAAAGGAAACAGCCTTCCTGGGAACTGGCCTGGGTATGTTACAGGAAAGCTTGCCTTGCTTTCACAGCCTAGGAGAAAGAACATTGCTTAAGACTTTTGGGATGGAAATTGGTGCAGTTATCCAAAGTGTGTACATTTATTGACCCCATATGACAGAAAATTAAATGCATACATGACAATAAGAAGCAGCTGTAGATCCTGCTAAGGAGGTTCTGGGAGCAGTGATAGTGTGACTGAGCCTGTGCCTCACCCAAGGAGCTTAGGGACACGTGGAGAGCTGAAGTACAGCTCCACAAAAGCACCTCAAGTAAATAATCTCAGCATTAATGACAAAATATTTCTTGCTCCCTCTAATGCTATTTTCTGCACTGAGACTGTGCAGCACATGGTCCTGGCTGACTTCAGGACTTGGCAATGTCTGCTGAGGTTGTTAAAATGTAGTTTATTTTATGTCCAATGCATCTAATGCTTTTGTTGGTACAGCTTTATTAACATTAAGAGTTGTTAAAAAAGAAAATTACTGAACTGGAAAATTATATTGTTGCAGACTGGTATTGTTAGTTGAGTGAATGTAAATAATATGGCCCATTGCATGTGACAATGAAAAATTATATTGATTCATACTAAAGTGTACTCCATTCTCATATGTCATGATAATGCTGAAAATATTTTAGTTTTAGAAACAGATAATAAAGGGTTGATCTTGCAGAACTTCTTAGACAATTTCTTCCACCTTTTTATTGCACCAAGGTATTTGAAATTCATATGGATTTTACAGAATAACTTGATTTTAATCTTTGTATGCACAGGTACAGATATATTTACTTACTCTGGAAAACTTTTGACTGATGTTGAAGAGAGTCATATTTTCCTCTAAGAAAATAAGCCAGGTCACAATATTGCCTCAGAAACATTCTAACAGCTTAAGAAATTATGATCTTTACTGTAATAATAACCCAGCAGTTTATGAAAATGTTCTTAATCTGCTTCACTACAAAAACACATAACGAAGTCTACTCGTCTTGGTTTCCCAAGAGTTCTTGTGACAATATTCTGAATCATGTGACTATTTCTTCTTCTGGAAAAACTCTGTAGGGTTTGACCACGAATCTAGAAAAGTTCTTAGATAGTTTCAGAAGTTGCTTTTTTCTGGTAGTTGCTGTCAATGTACAGCACTGAGTTTACATATACACTTTAACATTCTAACTCTAATGACTAGGATCGCTTTTAAAAATTCAAAATTATGGATACCTTAGTTTACTTCTGTATTTTAGGCAAATTAATTTCACATGATAATATAGCAGATGCCATGATAATATAGCAAAGGCTTGGCTGAAAATTGTCAGAACCCAGGACACCCTTCTGGGGGCCCTGGATGAGACGTGCCTCTGGCAGGGGGCTGGGGAGTCTTAGCAGGAAGACAAAGACACTTGGGATTTCGATCTTAACCCATGGAGCAAATTACCAACCTTATATGAAGAATCACAAGTCTCAGAAATTTAAGTAGAGTAATAATGAATCAATCACCAGGTGAAAAGTGGAGTTTTGGGGATTTTACTATAGGGGTCTAGGAGGCAACATGGAGGGACATGGGCGTTGTCCTATTCTTCTTCCTTCTTCTTCCTAGCCTCCATCTTCTTGGTGATGGTGGCACATTTAGCTTGGTCTAGAGTAGAAGTAGACAGTCTAACATAGGCGATAGGTATTGGAAAATAAAGATAAATAAAGTACATGTAACCCACAGTATAAAATGTAGACAACAACCCAGAGACAGGCAGTGTGCCCTTGACAGACCTGCAGAGCAGACCTCTGTAGGCCTGAGAAAAAATATTTTAGATAATAGACAATAAACAACCTTGTGAACCAGAGCCAAAGAATTCCGACTCTTTCTTCGACCATTGGGCTGGGAAAAAAGGATTCTCAGGTCATCCTGACAGCAGGTAACCCGAGAGAAAACCAATAAAAGTCAGTCAGTGTCTGCCCCTCTGCCTCCAAGTACACTGCAGCAAAGCCAGGCTGTTTAAACACTTAATGGTTTCCTAACTTAAGTGGTTTCTGAAAGCAATCTTTAAACTTCTCTAAAATTCTATTCAATAAAATTCTTTTATGAGAGATATAAATAATTTAGGTGGAAACATCCTTTTCTAACTGAGCTTCACTCTGTCTGGCAAGAGGGCAAATATCCTTGCAATGAAAGGGTTGAATATATGCTTTCAGAATATACAATGTCTTCTTGCAGAGGTGAAAATGGCCCTAACCATGAGGCAGAAGTTTATCTCCTGATAGAAACATGAAATATTGTCTTAACTGCTAATAAATTAATTCCTGAAAAATCCTGGGAAAACCTAAATTTTAGGTTGAAAGCCAAAAAGGGAAAAAAAGTAAAGTAGCTCTATAAAATTCTGGTGCCTCTAAAAATCACCAGCAAGACTTACACTCAACACTGCTAAAACTTACAATCAGATAGAGAGAAGACTGTGGGAATGACAATAATTAGAGGATGAATGTGTGGAAGCAGCACAAGACTAAGGTGAGAAAGGATGACCCACGTAGTGCTGATCTGCACTGCAAACCAGGGCTGAAAAATTGCTTTCCAGTGGGGTTGCAGATGGTGTGCAAAGCTCTGATGTACCAAGAAAAGAAAACCTAGTAGCAAGTAGAGAAAGCTGATACTCCAAGATCTGAAGAATTTCCTGACAGTGAAATTTGAGGCAGCGCTCTCTGGAATTGGTGCTATACTTAGTTAATTAACTAAACTTGTCTCACCATACTTGCTGCAGCTACCCTGTTATAAATCCTGTCACAGAGCACCTGCTGGGGCACAGCTCTGGTGAGCTGGTCTGGGAAGGGCAATTGAGCAATTTGTATTGCTTTGGTGATTGTGGACGCTTGTGTAGCTGTGCTAATTTATGCCATTGCCCTTGGAGAAAAGCAGAATAAGGAGAAATAGAAACTGTTTTGTTCCTTTGTCCTTTGGGCTTTCAGAAGCTTGATGTGCACCGTGTGCAAGAATTGTTTTGTGGTGACAAAGACAGGAGGGAACTATCTCGAAGGCCTTGTGAATAGTTGGGGGGATGTTTAAACACAGTGAAATATGTTAATGACATATTAAGTATTCAGACACAATTTATTTACATTTCATTCTTTCATCTGTTTGAGAAGCACTTCCTAAGGACGAGTGTTACAAGGAACAATTTGTGTTTCCTTAAATTAGGATATGTTTAACAAGGCTTATCAAGAGTGCAATTTTTAATGTGACTTTAATGTGACTTTTTGCTTGTGTAACAACTTCAAAAGCTGAATTTAGGCATTGTGCTTATGTAGGTCTGAAGCTATCAGAAAACAAGTAACATAGTAAGATGTTTTTGTTCCTGCAGAAAGGAAAAATCATAATATATTCATCGATTGTGTCCAGCTCTGGCCACTTCAGCTCAGCAAGCAAATCATCAGAAAGAAACAACCAATTATTCAAGGCAGGAAAAAAAAATAACATCGCAGCACTTAAAAAACTTGCATAATTTAGATAATAGAGTGAATAAAAAGGGCAATAGAAAGACATGTGAAGATATGTGAATGCTCTGAATAAGCTCCATGTGAGTCATGACATGGGTTGGATTGCTCTGTGCATAATATAAACAATTAGACTAGTATCAATAACACTTTATTTTGAAAGGAATAAAGCCAGTTACATTTATGGGAATAGCTAGTCTATATCTGAAAAGAGTTAAGTACAAATCTACCTAGGAAACATAAGAACCTTCTATTAGTTTCCATCTCACAATTGCAAAACTATTCCCAAAATAGGGCAAAATATATTTTGCTGATTATGTTTGTAAGGTATTCTTTTTGATAGATGGATCACAGGTCAATGCAGAGTTGCTGATTTAGGTATTTAATGGTTTCCATTATCACTGAGTGCACTGAAATTCTTACTATTTACCCATATGAGAAGCAACGAACTACTCCATTGCACAAACAGGAAGATAAAATTTTGGATAAATATTTAAGCAACTTACCCGAGGACATGTAAGGATTCTGGCAGACTGGGGACTCAGTGTCACAGACTTTTGCCTCACCAACTTGTTTCTTTATCCAGTGGACTGGCTGGAGCTGGTGTGAGAGTGATTGGAAGCACCCAGTTTTTACTGTCAGAAATTCGGGGAAGGCCACGACACCCAATCCCAGACCTTGGCCTGAATCTCTAGAAAGTTTTCTTTAACTCTGCTTGTGGGAGCATGAAGACTGTGCAGGAAGCACATGAGCTCAGGCAGAGATAGGGCAGTCCCCTCCAGGGGACATTCCCATGGGGAACCACTGCAGTTTTTCTTGGAAGCTCTGCCTGAAGAGCCAAAACTCTTTTTATGCCTCAGTTCTCTCTGCATTCATCACCTACAAATGTGTCCCTACATGAACAAGGATGAGGACAGTGGTTCAGTTTGTGATTATAGATCATAAATTTAGTGAAAGTGCATGGAACACTGGAAATCCGTGTTATAAAAACAAATAAATAACTTTTTTAAAAGTTGGTCTTTGATACAAACAATCCAAAAAGTGAAGAAACAAAAAACTATTGCAAGGATTTATGCATCTGGAAATTGCAAAAGTTGCTTTCAAAGTTTAATTATAAGTTAGCCAGAATACCAGTAGAGTAAGTTCAGATCTCTAAAATGCCCAAACCAAGTTTTGAAGTAGCACAGGAAGGTTGAGAACTCTTTCAGAGTATTACCTAGTACTCATTTAAGTGGTTTTTCATGAATTGCAATTAGGTGTGTCTCTAAAGGCAATTTTACTCTCAGTATGTGCAACATCAAGAACCTAGGAATACTTTTATTTTTCTCTGTAATTATTTTAGAGATGCAAAGTGTTCTGTTTTCTGCAACTACTGGGAAAATAAGATGAAAGTGACCTTTGGAGAATCAATTTTTGTAAGCATTGTGTTGGTCTTCAAAAATATATCCCTTTGGAATAGGGATTCAAGGGCTCCTTTTTTTCAGTTAATTGAATTCAACATATTATTTTCAGAAGTTTTCTGTTTTGAAGCATTTCTGGGATTTTTGTCTATTGATTCTAAATGTGTGTGCAGAAATGTTGCAGTCATGTGGATACAGCATAGTATTGATGGAAAATGAAAATGAAGTAGAGGTCAGAAAACTGAACAGGAAAAAGCCTGAAAACCTCAGAAGAATGCAAATGGAACCACGCTCCTGGTACAGCTCTACAGGGGGTGCCAATAAACCTTACTGACATATGACATGTGTGAGTCCATCTTGGGATGATTTTCGTATCTTTCTGCATGCTTAGGTTCTATTTAAGAAAAAAAACTAGGGCAGAGAAGGAGTTGTGGTGCACACTAATAAAGGCTCTCTGATTTCGGACCACAGGAGTGCCAAGGACAGGGCCCACTCGTGCCACAGGTGAATTTAGCTGCAGCTGGTGCCCTGCAGGTCTCAGGTGCTGATGTTCATTGGAGTGGTCGTGTACCTGATGATTGTGGGTGCAATTGTGGGTGTAGCCCTTTGGCATTGGTAGAAGAAAGCAGCAAAAGGCAGGAAAGTGCTTAATCACCAGCAATGAACACATCATTTAATTCCACTGAAGGCAAAGGGAATAATGTGATTAAGCTGCAGTCAGAAATTTAAGCATGTGTTTATGTATCTCCTAGAAGAATTTCAGTAGGCAATTTGATGTATAAATCTGTGTCACAGAGTCTTCCAATATTACAGCCGAGACAATCTGCTTTATTTTATTTAATTTAGCTGCAGACCTGGGGACCTGGTCCATTGCCAATCAAGCCTTTCAGCAAAGTTTAAGAGTCCCTGTATGACAAAAGTTTGAATACAACAAAGACTGGACGGGAAAGAATTTCAGGCTTAAATAATTGAAGTAAAGAACAAATGGTCAAAATTTTGTCTTTGTGACAAGTCAGAGACAAATGGCTTTTTTCTTTAACACCTCTCTGTCTTCTGCTTTTCACAGCTAGAGGCAGAGAAGTATGAAGATTTTGAATAAATATGACTAAGAAAGCATTTTAAAATATTGAATGAAAATAAGCCTGCCCCATTTCCATAACTGCTGCAATGCAAATTTACTAGATCAGGTAGTATTTGTTTTTTTATTAAGAGTGATGGCTAAGAATTAGGCTTTCCAAGACTGTTTTGTTATCTCCATTACTTCAAATGTCTTCAGAACACTTTTGTGGTCTGAAACAGCAGGGATTTCTATATTTTTCTTTTAAATTTGTTTTCTGTGAAATACTTGTCTATAGTTGCTCATGAAAAAGAGATTTTATAGACTCGGAGAATGCCAGGCATAATAAAAAATGCATCCAAATTGCTCTGTATAGTAGTGTTTGTATTATCTTTTTAAAGGCATGAAAAATGATAATGGTATGGGCCTCATTTCTAATTTTGTTTCCTTAAGCACATTCTCTTGTGCATACTCCTGAGAGGAATTTTGAGGACTCTGATAAAGAGTTAGCTTGTGCTCAGTTAGAGAGGAATCCCACACTTGCTGTTTGCATGGAAACAGCCCTATGGCATAACTCTGCCCTCTTTTCCACATTCATTAGGAGACCTTTCAAAGCAGGCACAAGGAATAAGGAATTTGTATAACAGAAACCTGAAATCCAAGAAGATATCCTCCATTTCCATTTCTGAAGCAGCCCTGACTTTCAGAGATCCTGACAGTGGAACTTTTGCAGCTTTATCAGTCCAATTGAAACACTGAAAATGAGACATTTGGAATTTAATTCTTGTTTGTCTTTAAAAATAAAAAAATGCAAGAATATGAGGACATTTTAATAAGATTTTTCTTCCTTAGGCAGAAGAACATGCATGAGATCCTCTTGTGCTACATGTGTGCTGCCACACTGGGCTACTGAGAGAGAATCTCTATTTAAAATGATGATTCACAATTAGGCCTTTTGGTTCTGAAGTGATCAATATATCCCTGATTAAAAATGCATGAAAGGGCAGTTACACAAGTCTTCAGATTCATATCTGCAAACATAAAAATGCTTTCTTACCACGCACGTGCTACACTAAATGTGAATTGTCTTCATTCCAGTTTTGCTGGTGGTGGTTTTTCCTTTCTCCCATCTTTCCTGGTTTTTCCACTGCTATGTATTGCATCAGATTCCAAGAAAAAAATCTTTTTATTATGAAAGGAACAGGGTGCTTAGAACTTCACAGACTAGAAGCACAGGCTGGAGGAGGACTTGCTCCTGCCAGTTTCCCTGCAGCACCTTGCCTTCATGACCTGAATAGCATCATTGAAAGTCTTCTCAAAGCTCTGAAAGAAGGAAGAAAATAACACAGTGTCTCTCATGTTTTTCAAATTGTGGCCTTGAAGACAACTTTTAGTGCTTAGATAACTGTTGCTTTCTATTCTTAACCATTGTGGTGTCTAGCAGAGGTAAGGTATGTCAAATTTCATGCAGAGGTGGTCTTGTGCTCCTACACAATTTTTTAATACTTGTCAGCAATGTTTTTCTCCATTTTTTTTTCCTCAAGTGACATTTCCTTAATATCTCCCACTCATATTTCACAAGAATATATACTCATATCACAAGCAGACACCAAATAACATCTAGCAATTTTGAAAATATCTGTACAACACACTAAAACTACACCACAAAGAGCACAATAGTAAGCAGGTCCCTTTCTTCTTCATTCAGATAGAGAAAACACTGCAGTGTGGGGCAATTCAGCTTTTAATGCTTACTGCACATTTGAACTAATTTAAGTGTGTTCTTATGGTCTTGTGTCATTAATGAGTGGTTTCAGCCACTTAAAGAATCACCACCAAAGATATTGGCAAAAAAGCAGCTTTTAATATGAATTTGTGCAAGTGCAATTTTAACAGAGTTTAGTGGTGAAGTTCACTTTATTACTTAATGCATGGATGAAGCATGCAAAGGAAAATCATATGAGAGTCAATTTAAAATTACTTACCTGGTAAAAAAAAGCTTAAGGTTGCAAACAGAAAAAAAATAAGGGTGCAAAAGGATTTAGCAGCATTTAATCATTCACTAATTTAAGAACTGTAACATGATTAAATAGGATTTACTACAATTATATCAATGACTTATTATAGATTCATGATAACAACAGGCCATTAGGGATGACTCTGTTCCCCACCTTGGTTGGGCAGTTGATGTTCCTGTTACACTCAGTGTTGTTTCCACCTGTGCCATGCACCTGGTACAGCCTGGGATGCTTCATCCCCCAACTGGTCTGGTCAAGGCTCATCAGGAACTCCTGAGATCCTAGACAGGCCCAGGGATTGTGGAGGGATTGTTGTAGAGGGATGTAACACCATATCTTGGGTCTTAAAGATTTAAAATTTCTCTTTTTTATGTTTTTCTTTTTCTATCTTTGAGATCTCAAAGCTGTTCAGTTTTGAAAAACTAAATGAAACTGTTGGCCAAAGACAATGAAGAGATCACTTAATGTGCTCTCAAAGAGGGAAAGACAGAAATGCCAGTATGTGCTTTATTTGACATCAGTAACTCAACACTGGAAAACATCACCATCCCTTGGCTTCAGGATCAAAGCCTGCTTTGCTTCCTGAGAAACACCCTGGGGGAAACAAATTAAAAAATTCTACCTGTACAAGTATGCTGTAGAATTGGGGCAAAGCATTTTCAACAATCAGTTCTCAAGGCCTGAAAATAGCTTGTTTAATCAGGTAACATTTTCTACTTGATGTAACTGTTAAGATTAGAGGCCTCTTTAAAAAAAATGCATGCAGACACTGAGAAATGCAATTTTACAACTGTAAGAAACATTTTTCTTAAAAGTCAGAGTACTTCTTTTATTGGTGCTGCCAATCATATGAAGAAAGAAATTAATTTATTTTGTGCCATATCTAAACACATTAAAGGAGTATGTTTTAAAAGACTTGAATAATTTTTCACTTTACCTGGGAGATGAAATTTAAGATGCTAATAGTTTGGAAAATATCACTTCAAGAATATATGACTTGAATCACTTCTGGTCTTGGCTTGTGCTTAGGGGATTTTAACTGAAAAGCTTGATTGTTTGCTGGCAGATTTTTATAGTTATTTCTAGGGTTTTTTCACATCATTCTTGTGGCTTTGATTTGCATTTCAGGCCTTGGTTTTCTGATCTACACCTGCTGTTGTCCAATCAAATTTTGTACTTACTTTTCAATGCTATTCATCATTCGTATTCACAAAAACTCTATCTTCTGGAAAGTGTAAAGAAAACCCAACTTTTGTTTCTCTAACTGAAGTGTGTGAGCTATAGCAGAGCTCATGTTGTGTCACAGACTGGTAGTCCCAGCACTCCGAGGTGAAAGGCAGCTCACTTACAGGTGATAGCTATGCTGTCCTATGGCACTTGCAAGGAGAATGCACTTAGACTTAGCAGTCCCATGTTGGAAAGGCAGAATTAAAGTCAGAGTTGGTATAAATCCATAGAACATTTGTTATTTCAGAGCTGTAAAATTGTTTGGTCATTGCATTAAGGTGCTTTGGACTGTATAGGACCTCTGAAGTGAGCAAAACCAACCACCTGCCACCACAAATAATACACAATACAGTGACTTTCATAATCTTACAGAGGACAGAATTGTAAATAATTAGGGACTTGCTTTGGCTTTTTTAAAATCTTCAGTGTTGGCTGCTGGAAAGTTGTTCTTTCTACATCCCAAATATCCAAAACTCTAAGAATTAGAGGCCTTTTAATTTCAGTAAATTGCTCTTAGAAACATTTTGTAAATCTTTTTAATATTAAAATTATTACTTTTTGAATATATATGCTGTCTTGTTAATATGTTCTTCTGTTGTGTATTTTTTCCTTTGATAGACTAAATTCAAAAATATTAAACTAAATCTAGTCATTGTTAATAGCTAAAGTCTAATATCTCCCCTTTAGTCCCAGCAGTTACATGTTACAGGCCTTTGCTTTAACAGTTCCTTGTCTGCTTTTAGTGAATTGCTTGCATCTTCCTCAAATGGACCAATATTTGACAAATTTTCACTAGACCAAATATGTAGAAATATAGAGATAGAAGAATTTCAGAGGTGAAATTACCTCTATGTAAACTGTTACATTTAGGTGAACTGTGTTACATCCGATCCTCATTTCCCCTTTACGTCTCAGTTTGCAATATTTCCTTCAAAATTTATTCTAAAATTATGCATACTTTGGACATCAGATTCCCAGATTTCTCAATCTCTTCAATCTTTTTTTACTGCGTTAAATACAGTCTCCTTTTATATCCACTAATCCCAAATTTGAATTAGTTGACATTTTTGTTACCAGAATTAACATTTGTTTTGCTGCACTTTTCAGGTTTCTGTTTTCCTTTCAGTCCTAACATGGTAATTTCAAACACCTCTGTTTGCATTTTTGCATCTCACCTTTATGCCTTTGAAGCTTTCATAAACTGAGAGTATTAACTGACCTTACCACTCTGTACAGCTCCTTCAAAGGTGGCTGTGCTCAGGCAGGGTCGGTGTCTTTCTCCAGGCTGCACTGACAGAACCAGAGAACACAGTCTTAAGCTGTGCCAAGGGAAATATAGGTTGGATATTTGTAAACAGTTGTTTACAGGAAGAGTGATAAAGTACTGGAATTGTCTACCCAGGGAGGTGGTGGAGTCACCATCCCTGGATGTGTTTAAAAAAGACTGGATGTGGCACTCAGTGCATTGGTTTAGTTGAGGTGTTGGGGCTGGGTTGGACTCGATGATCTTGAAGGTCTCTTCCAACCTAGTGATCTTGTGATTCTGTGTGATTCTGTGACTTTGGAGACTGGCTTATATTACCCCTGCAGGTTCTATACTTAGGAGCCCCACTTTTTATCATCTATTTTGTTTCTTTAACTGCTTCTTTTATTTCTTTGCAAGGTCTCAGCTCTCAGCTTGACTTCTGGCAGTTCTTGCTTAAGCCCTACATTACATTAGTTTTAAATCTTGGAGATTTCAAAATTCATGAAGATTTCAGTTTTCCTTCTCATGCACCAGTTTGTCAGTTTGCTGTATTGCTCAGCAGCACCAAAGAAAGCCTGGCTCCAGCCTCTTGACACTCTCACTCCAGGTACTTACACACATTTCTTACTTAATAAAATTTAACTCTTTCAGGGTACCAAATGTATCTTCCTTCATATTTCAAACTGAGCCAAGTCATAATGCATCTTTCAAAACTTAAAATGCCTACTGTAAGTTTTTGAGTCTCCTCAGTATTTATGAATTTAAAAGAAAACAATCTTTTATTATTTTAACGAGAATTTAGGGACAACATGACAGTTTTTTACTTCATACAACAGCTGATTTTATAATCATTAGATAAAATTCTGTTGGTTGCATGTTGTTCAAACTTTAACCTAATTCAAGGCAGGACAGCAATGGCAAGGCATGCCACAGCATTCCTGCTTTTGAGATAACCAGCAACCCACTAAAACAGTTCTCCAGTTTCATTGCTATTATTCTTCAGTATAAAGGGAAAAGGAAAATAATCAAATGACAGCAACCAAATGTCTAATACATATTCATTCAAACTCCTTTCCAGAAGATGCACAGACTACATTTATGGATGTTAGGGAGCAAAGAAAGTAGCTTTATCCTCATTAACAACAATCTATTCTACTATTTAATCTGCCAAGTGTGCAATAACAATAATTTTAAACTTATGCTTCCTTATTCCTATTAATCTACCCTCCACTTGTAAAAATTATTTTGTTTTTTCTTTTTCTTTAATATGACATTATTCATATTCCTGTTTTCTGAAAAAGAAAAAAAGGTATGCCATCTTCTATCTTTTTCCATATCTTTAGATACGTTGCAAAGAATGGATTTTTAAAATAATTACTTCCTCTTTTAATTAAAAGTCAACACCTATTGAAGTCAGCTTGTTCTGCAAACCTTCAGTTCTTTTATATTACAACAGTACCAATTGCTTCCCTGTTCTATTTTGTTTGCTTCAAATCCAGCTAAAAATTTAGTTATACTTCCCTGGCTGGCAGTCTTCCAGAATAATAGCAATGCACCAAAATTGATTGAATAGCTCTGTCATTCTAGAGAGCAAATTAAATTAGAAATGCACCTTTCTAACTGTTGCACCCTTAATTTCCTTAATCTGCAACCAGTGCACAGGAAACAGTTCCCAGTCCAATTACCCGAAACACTGAGATCTTTAAAAAATGCACAAGGAGCTCAGGGGACATTCAACTTGGGGCACTGCGGAGTGGCTCAAGACAAAACAAACATCCCTGCGAGATGTTTAATTCATGAAACTAACCAAGTAGAATTAAAGTTAAAAATCTGACAGTCTGTTTTCAATGTTTTGATTAAGAAATTAACAAGTTGACTAAAATGCTTCATGGAGCTCATTTGCATGAATATTGCAAGAATAAGAGACATCACACAAGCCTTATGACACTAATTACAGGATGATAACATCATTAACATTATTTAGCTATTGTAAGCTGTTAATCAGTAGCTCAAAATTTAGCAGTTACCCTGTTTTGCCACATTTTGCGTGCTGAGCATTGGCAAGGCCCACCATGTACTGACAGGTCCTTCCTGCAGGGGAGAAGTGTGGGTGACACATCTCTAGATGTCCCCAAAAGGCTGCTGCTCTTTGGGGTGACAGCACCAGACTTGACAGTGTCCTAGTGGGGACACCTGTCCTCATCAGCACAGGGTCATACATGCCCACCCAGCCCCAAATGTCAGCAAGAGGGGTGCACTTTAGATTCCTGCAGGGTTTTATGATTAAGACTCAAACAAAACCATTCTGTTTTGTAAATCTTAGAAGTCCTTTCAGCTGAAGTGCTCTTCCTAGCTGTGTCAAAGGGATGTAAAAGGGAAAATCCCAAATGGTGAGAAGAGTGTAAGAACCCAGTGTGGTGAGTCCTTAACATTCCCATCATCATACCACTGTTTACAACTTCGCCCACTTTCAAAATATGGTATTAGAATAAATGCACAGTATCTCTTTGGTTTAAAGAATGAATATGCACCCATCAGCATGTATCAGAGACTTTTTCTGTCTAAAGAATACTGTTCTTCTATTACAGTGGCTATAACTCTTTTATTTTGCCTGTTTGAAATCTGAGTCTGAGTTTGTTAAGATTAGAACTTCTAGGATGTTACTTTTTCCCTTTCTTTTTCCTGCACTTCATATATAGATCTCAATGTCTTCTGATTGGAGAGACTCTAGTCACATACTGGCTGATAAATTAGAGTAAGAGATTTATTTCTGTCACCTTCCAAGGAAAGTTCAATAGCCTTTGCCCAACAGCTCTTCTTTTGAATCATACCAGCTTTGTGATATAAAAGATATATTGTATTTATAGTATTTTATTTCATGCCTCTAGCTTATTTCAAATTCAGTTTTGTCTTTTTTTCTTCCTCCTTTCATAGATGAGAAAATGCTGTAAGTGGATACATTTACAGCACTTCACAATACTGAGGTCAAAAGTCCTGAAACTCCATTCTGCCTTAGGAAGGGAGATTTTTTTGGAGCTATATTGAAAGCTTCAGTTTACCATGTATATTTTCATGTTTTTGTTTGAAATTGGTAACTATACAGATGCCTCCGAGTAATGAAGGTAAGAAAATGGAATGCAAACAACCATGAAGATAACATGAAGAGTCTCGTTGCCTCCCAGGAGACTTAACTTTCACCTATTATGAAGAGTGCTCTGCTTTTCAGCAGTTTCAGCAAAATAACCTACATGGGGGTTGGAGGGGAAATGTCATTTTCTTGAATCAGTCTGTAAGGCAGTCCTTGGAACTGCTGTAGTTGAATAGAGTGGTATTGCTGCAATGCAGCATGCCTTTGTTTTATATGTTTGCCTAATTTTCAGTTCATATCGTAATTCAACCATCTCCATATACCCCTGTTCAGGAATAGTCCATGCAGAAAAGGCTGAAATAATTTTACCTATAATTCAACAGGAGAACTGGCCTATTGGATATTTTAGGTTGGATATCAGGAAAAGATTCTTCCCCAGAGGGTGTTTGGGCACTGGGACAGGCTCCCCAGGGCAGTGGTCACAGCACCAGCCTGGCAGAGCTCATGAAGCTCATTGTTCATTCAATGCTCTCAGGCTCATTGTGGGATTCTTGGGGCTGTTCTCTGTGGGGCCAGGAACTGGGCTTTGATGATCCTTGTGGGCCCCTTCCAACTCAGGATATTCTGGGATTCTATGATAGAAAAGAGAATGAAAATGAGAATTTTCCTCCCCATATAATCAGAAATTATCACCTATGCTTGTGTTCGAGGGTGCCAGGACAAGGAAAGAGACAAGAATCTTGACTCCATATTTCAGAAGGCTGATTTATTATATTATGATATTATATTATATTATATTAAAATGCTATACTAAAACTATACTAAAAGAATAGAGAGAAAAGATCCATCAGAAGGCTAGAAAGGAGAGGAGAGGAATCCTAACAAAAGCTCGTGACTCTCAGAGAGTCCGAGCCAGCTGATTGTGATTGGCCATTAATTTAAAAAAGCCAACATGGACCAATCACAGATGCACCTGTTGCATTCCACAGCAGCAGATAGCTATTGTTTACATTCCTTTCCTGAGGCTCCTCATCTTCTCAGGAGAAAAATCCTGGCAAAAGGATTTTTCAGAAAATATCATGTTTACAATTATCTATCTGCCTTTTAATTTCTCTCCCTCTTTTGTAGGAATTAGGTAGCAGCACAGCAAGCTGGATTTTAAGCCTGTCATTCAGCAGTGTGCTCTTCCCCATGCAAGGTCATGCACTGACATTTCTGGCATTTTCTAAGGAGAAAAAAAAGCAACAAAATAATTTTGGAGAGGGATTTTTCTTTTTCTATTTTGTTTTTCTTTTTGTGATGAAGAACTATACATTAAAACAATGTTTTTCAATTCTTTTGAAAGCAGGGTGTATTTGGGAACATCCACTGATGCTGATTTGGGTACCAACCCCCAGTGCCTCTGTGTGAATTGTCCATGCTGGTCAGTGACAGCACACCTTTCAGAGCTGCCTTTTAGAATTAAAGGGGAAAAAATTATAAGGAGGCAAAGTGCTTCACCCCATGTACAGCCTTTCTGACTACTTTAGAAAGTTCAAACAGTTCTGCCAATGTTGGAATCACAATCTCATTACTCTGAAACTCCTCACAGCTTAGGAAATTCCACGATTCTCCTGTCCTAAACCTGACATTTCATTAAATGAAGATAAACTACACGCACATTAGCAGCTTGTATGAGCATTACTTTACCAGCCTGTTTCAATTAAAATAAAGATCAGATACAAGACATTTCAGAGGGTGTTTTTGGTGACACCCTAAAATTCTCAGATTAGAGACAAAAATACAGCACCCACTGTACTTCTACAGAAAAATAAATGATCATGTCTATGCATGAAAAACAAGGAGAGTTTGGTAAAGGGGAGATATAGTTCACTCCACTGAATTAGAATATAAAATTTGTTCTGTAGCCTTCCATCATGCATTTTTATCCATTTTCTTCGTCAATGCAGAACAGCGAGGTGATTTCACTGAGATGCATTTCTTATTTGTCCTATGCTGTAGCTCCATACTGGTAGGTGCAATGTTTTGTAGTTTAAAAATAATTTATAATTACACTTTTCTGCAATTTTATTTTGTTTCCTTCAAACTACAGTTAAGAGAAAATTCTTTTTAATTTTGAAAATTACTAATTAGAAAAATATATTTCTGTGTAAGTATACATTATTTTCTTCACACATATGCACAGGCTGTAACATATTTTGAAAGAGAGCATTTATGTGTGCATCCAAAAGTGACAGTGTGTCCAAATGTATAAGATCTTTCTAGATTTTAACTTGTCTACTTTGTCTTTCAATTTGTTGCTTCTCTTTGTTAAGTTCACACAACAGTAACTACATTTAAGTTTTTGACATGAATCTGGAAAATGAAATAGAAATGAAATGCATTGTGGAATATGTGTTTACAACCTGTATTTTATGTTGCATTGCAAGCTCCCTGTTTTAGTTTAATGACCATTTATGTAATGAAATTCTGACATTCCTATCCCCAAATAGGGCATTTTCTATACTTGGATAGGTTTAAGATTGTGGTGTCTCTCTTCTTGATTAGAAATTAATATCCTATTTGTGAAATGCATCTTTGAACACTGAATTCCTTTGCTCTGTAAAGTTTATTTTCACAACCAGAGTTCCTCAGGAGCACTGCAGTCTCAGCTGTACTCAGCATACACCTAACCAAGTCTGCAGATAGTTTAAAGACATCACTCTGTCTTCAGAGCAAACTGCAGAGTGTTTCTTATTACCTTCTTTTCATGACAAAACCTTCACTGTAAAATGGAAGATATTATTTTCAGATATGCTTGGAAAACAGTAGGAGCTGAGAGCTGAGTGGTCAAGCCCAGTCAGGGTACCCTGAGCTGTACCCTGGTCCCAAATCAAGAGGTTCAAGACTGAGGAGACAGTGGTTACAGCACCCAGCGTGGGGCTGGCTGCTCTTCCAGCCACTGTCCATTGTCCTGGTGCTGGGAATTGTCATTTGGGACTGTCATCATTTGGCAGCCTCTTGAAAGGGTTTGAAAGAAAGGTAAGGACAAAAACACTTTAGAGGGAAATATGTCCTCACTCAGTCTTCAGTATGAGAGCTGAGAACCAAGAGATGTTCAGGACAGAAGTCATCATACTCTGTGGGTGGGAGAGTACTCAAAACCGTACATACTTGATTTAAGGTAAATCCAGTGTAGACACAACTAAAGCAATAGTTATAGCAAATTTATTTTCCTATGTAAAGAAAAAGTATTATTCCATCATTCTGTAGCAGGTATAGAATACATATTATATCGTTTAATAATGAATTATTTTATATTTGCTACATATTATAACAATATAATAACATATTTTATAATATAATGCAAATAGTATTTTTATTATTATATAATGTAATCATGTATTATTATAAATGCATGAAGGGGAAAAAATGCCAAAGCAAAAATAGTCAGATTTTGTATATTTGGATTGCTCCAAAACCAGCTGGAGAAGAGTTCAGCTTCTAGAAATCCCTTCAGGCAAAGGAGTATGAAAGAGGTAATGGTGCTGAATCAGTTCTATTTCTGGTTTCTGAAAGTTTTATCCCAGTCATTCTCCACACTTAGATATGTTTTTTTTAGTCTTGAAACATGTTGGGAGAAGTAGAGTTTTTGTCAGCTTTCCTTAGTATTGAGAATGATGTGGGACATCAAGACTTGTGAAAATCCTAAAAATTAGGAGGCAAAAGCTCTCCTCCCAAGAGTCTAGGGCAAAAAAACCAAACAGGAAACAGCTATCTATGAACTCTGTGAG
Source organism: Onychostruthus taczanowskii (assembly GCF_017590055.1). Classification (NCBI taxonomy): domain Eukaryota; kingdom Metazoa; phylum Chordata; class Aves; order Passeriformes; family Passeridae; genus Onychostruthus; species Onychostruthus taczanowskii. The sequence goes on along the minus strand of NW_024498906.1, from coordinate 7,146,565 downwards.
AAGAAAAAGTATCCTCCAAGCCTTCCTCATTATTTTCACCTTCTGTTGTCCATTGTTACCTTCCTGCTCCTCTCAAAGAGCCTCTGGGAATAAATGTATTGTACAAAATATGTTTCAAACGTCATAGATTAGGTTATACCATTTAAAAATTATGCACTGATGTACAGCTTTCAAAAATAAGAAAAGAGTCATGAACTTTCCAAATGGTAATTCTGTTACCAGTGCTACTTGACCCTGATAATTTTATTCAAGACTCACAGCAGCTTGAGCAGCTCACTGCTAATTTCCTACGTTGTAAACACCCACAAGTTGAGCAAGTCTTAATAGATCACAGAATCATAAAATCAAAAATGTTGAAAAAGACCTCCAAGATCATCAAGTCCAACCTTCAACCAAATACAATATATTGCAGGGGACACAACAGAAAGGAGCTGAACTTTTCCCCTGTAGTCAGTTAAACAAAGGACACCACTGAGGACCTACCTTCCAGGGAAACCAGGCATTTCCTCCCTCTCTTTGTGCCTCTCAGGAGGGTGACTCCCCCAGTGAAGGGCACTGCAGTGGTGTGCAGGCTACAGGTCCCCAGGGTTACCAGTCCTTCTCACATCCATAAAACTTCTCTATTTTCTCTCCCTAACCTGCAGCTCCCTGGCAGTCCCTTCTCTCCTCATCAGGACCACCCCACCAGTGGAGATGCACAGAAGCACAGCAGACAAGTTAATTCTGTTGCAAAAGATATTTGAAAGGGTTGAGAGGATTTCTGTTTCTCTGCACACCACAGAAAGTATTTACTGCTCACTTTATTTAGGTTTCTATTTCCCTGCTTACAAGAATTGGAAGTGAGATAAATTAAGACAGCTCATAATCTCATTCTGGCCTGAAGTCAACAGGGAAAGGATTGGCCTTTGAATGCCCAGTCTAAAATTCAGCTTTTTTTTTTTTTTTTTTTTCAGGTGAATGTAATCTGGTTTCAACGTGCCCTTCTTCATTACACTGACAGATGGTGCTTCGGTGCAGCAGATGAAGTCAGATTACCTGTGTCACCCTTCCTATTTAGCCTGGCATGAATATATTAAACACCAGCTCTTGAAAAAGCTCAGCTCCTGGGTTAGAGGTGCCTTTGACATTTACTTTCTCCCAGGAGCTTGGAGAGCCAACATCATAGTGCCAGACAAATAAGTGACAGTTATTCACATCACCAGCTGAGTCATTCTGTGTTGTGACTCCCTCTGACCACATAAGGTGAGTGAGACTGATATTTGTATTACTTGAAGAGAAACTTCTAGCAAACGCCTTGAACACTCCCAGAGTGGCACAATTTAGTACATTCCTGTTGTTACCAGACCACACCATAACTGTGCTTTGAAGATCAATGTTCCTGAGCTACCCAGGAGGTATAAAATGAGGTTTATATGGAGCTTGTCTGCAGACAGACACAGGTAGGAAATAATACTTTTAGTTGTAGGTCAAATCTTTTAAAGGCTGTAGAGATTAAACACAGTCAGGATCCCAAGGGAATGTAAGAATCTGGTATTTTATAGATCTTTGAAAGGTCTCATCTAGTGCCATCTGCAGTAAAATAAAACACATTGTGTTTCACAGAATCATACAATAGCTTGGGTTGAAAGGGACCTTAAAGCTCATACAGTCCAAGCCCCCTGCCATGGGCAGGGATGGCACCCACTAGATTAGGCTGCCCAGGACCCCACAAAGCCTAGCCAGGGAATAGATCACTTCCTGTTCAGTTTGTTGGGTTTTGTGGTTTTTTTGTTTTGTTTTGTTTTGGTTTTTTGTTTGTTTGTTTGGTTTGTTTTGTTTTTGTTTGTTTGTTTGTTTAAAAACACAAAACCCAAACACTAATTGTCATTCCCTTCTTGGGAAACCAGGGTCCATCTTGCCATGGTATTTCCACATTTCTTTTACTGTGTCACCAAACTGTGCAACCCAGTAATACTGGATTTATCAAGCCAAACAGCTCGGAGGCTGTGGTGGGTTTACCCCCAAAGGGAGAGGTTTACTTCAGAGTCACTCTGGTATCCTCCTGTGGACTGAAACCCTGTTACCAGTTGGACCAGATCAGGTGAAATTTCAGGACACTGTTTCTGGTTTAGGCTCAATCAAAAGGAGCAGATACCCCTTCCCACTGACAACTGTCCTGCAGCAGGTGGGGATAAATCACTTTAACAGTCCTCTTCTGATCCAAAAGAGGCTCTGCAGATGCCAGCAGTCAGTAGAAAAACTGCCTTTTTTTGTGGTGCAAAGGCTGAGTTATGCACAGTGGGTGGTGGTGCTGGTTGCTCCTTGCTGCCCCTGATGAGCCCAGGGCAGCGATGTAGAGAAACACAGTGAAACACAAACACTTGCTGGTTTTGTTTTAGTGTGTGCAAACTAAATTTTACTAATGCCATTTTTAAATGAGTACTTTTGGGTCTTTCAGGCAAAAAACAGTTGGGCCATGCTATGATGCCTTTGCTGAGTGAGCATAGCATGACTGCACCAATGAATCCAGATCTCTTATGTTTTCTGTGGAGATTTATTTTTTGCTGCACATATGTTCCATGCCGTGCTGATGCATTCTGAAATAAGTATTTAGCAGAAAGTGTAAAATATACCTGCAGAGTATAATGATATTAATGGGATTAAAGAGTGCCAATCTTCCTGCAGGAACTTTTGGGGAAACCCAAAGATTACCTCTGAGGCCATATTTCTTTCCAGATTGCAAGTGTATCCTAGATCTCCCTAGAGAGGAACACTAAAAGCTGCTCCTTCTCCCTATCTCCAGATGTATCTGAAGCCAGGGAGTAAAGTAAGAGCAATTAAAGGAAATATTTTCTTTCAAAACAAGATTTCTCAGGAAATTAGAAGATCTTGGCAGAGGGTCTTTATATCATATTGCTGTGGGCTGAGGAGTATGAGTTGCCTGAGGCTGAGAAAAACTAGAAGATAACTGGTGATTGGCCATGAAATAAGTCTAAAGAAGAGTCTCTGAGCACATAGTATGGACTGGGGGACAGAGTTGGGAAAATCACCTAAACTGTCCCAAGGTGCTCATATGAAGGGACCAATCTACTTAGTTTGAAAAGGCCAATCTACCATCACTATAATGACAGGCCATCATCTGAGTCAATATTATCAGTTAGCTGTCAGAATTACAAAATTCCCCTTACTTGTCAAAGTCATAATGCTTTCAACTAAGCATGATACTTATTATATATTGCCTTGCTTCCTACTGCAGATAAAACATCATTTTTTTGAACAGTAGTTAGTGGAAAAAACAAATATCTTTCCAATTTTCATGCCCAGAATCTTGTGGATAAAACTGTAACCCATACCATTTGATGTAAAATCCCTAAAATATACACTAGAATCATATGTTATTTTGCCTAAGAAGAAGCTGTCTTAAAATTTTCATTTATCATTTTAATCAGACTTCATTTTAAAATGTTTTTAAATGTTCCACATTAAAGAATTTATTATCAAATACACCTGCATTTATACCTGCATAGATATCAGAAATCAATTTCTGTAATTGCAAACTTATTGGGGAATTTGATGTTATCAATATGTGTGTATGTATATATATATGTGTATGTCTAATTACGAAATATATGTAATATATATATTCAACATAATTTTATGTAGAACAACTTAGAGTCATGTTGGAGAAATGTTGAGTAATTTCCTTCCTTTTATGGGTCATAACATTATATCAGGAAAAATTTACTCACAGAGGAGTGATTAGATATTGAAATGGGCTGCCCAGGGAGGTGGTGGAATCATCATCCCTGGAGATGTTAGGAAAGGCTGGACATTGCACTCCATGGTCTGGTTGACAGTATGGTACTCAATCAAAAGTTGGACTCAGTGATCTCAGAGGTCTTTTCTGACCTAATTGATCCTGTGATTTTGTGATTCTGTTAGCAGTATCCCTTCCTGACAATCCCGGCTGTGTTAGCAACAGATCTGTATTAAACCAAAACTTTTTACTTTCCTGCTGCAATACTAAATTCTTATTCTGCTCTTAGACACAATGGTTTCTCTTACCCCATGCTTGCCAGTGGTGCATTAAGGAATGTGTTTACAGATTTCCCACACACTGCTTATGTTTTCATGATTCTATTTCTCCAAGAATATGCAAAGAATGTGTTGTTTTGGTAAGGGGATGCTTTTCAGTGCACTAGATTCTCTCACTATATTGTTGAGCAATATCACAAATCTTTACTCACTACTTTTACTTTAAACCTTCTGTAGGAATTGATTGGCGGTCTTGGACTCCACTGCCTTAAGATAAACTCTGGCATATTATTTAGTAATAAAAAGTTCAGCTGTGCCAGTATAAGGTTATTAAAGGCATTCTTCAACTTGGACCTTCAGGTTATGCGCTAGACTCCTTTATATTTAAAGGCTGGCAAATGTTAGTTAATGAGAAGATAATTAGGTCAGGTTTGTACATTCCTGTTCATGCAATTTCCTAATGAGCTCATAGGAAAGTTTATCATTGAAAAGTGACATTGAAATGATGAATACATTCAGATATGTTTGTTAGGATAGTGTGGTGCTTTGTAACCATACCAGCATTTGGTATTAGTGTGACCCTTACAGAGTTTTTAGAACAGCAAAAACCCTGACTAAAAGTGACACGAATTTTCAAACAAGAAAGACTATGGTATCTTTAAAGTTTCCCTTGAGCTACAGCCTTTATCCTTGTGTCCAACCTCAGCAACCTGGTTTTCATTTATGAACTCATCATATAAAGAAATGGGTCCTGGTAACAGTGGGATGATTTTACACGGAGGTGCATTGGCAGAGCTGTATAATACCCAGCAGATGTTTACTTTAATGCTTTTTATCTGACTAGGCTCACACAATGTCACCAGTTCTTCCTCTCTCCACAGGACCTCGTTTTATACCCCATGCAGTAAGTCTATAGCACTGGAGGTACAGCTGGCTGTCACTGTTTCTTTTGTATGTTCCTGAAAAAAACATTCTGATACATTATGCATGGATTTTTTTTCTCTGTGTCAGATAACATTAGGTCATCCTGAAATAGTGTTTCTAAATGCTGCAGAAATGTCCAACAGGATAAAAATATCCACTGTCCTTGATGAATAGGAAGAAATTATCTACATCATTATTTTTACTTTCCAAAGCTAAGACTAAATGCAAATTGTTCTCAACCTAGAAGAATAAGATGAGCTTTAATTGGCTTTATGAATATGTTCATTGGTGCTATTTTACCTAAAAAATTGTAGCTGGATGAAGTTTTTGGCTAGCACTGGCAGAACTTGGGTAAGTAGAATGAGTATTGCTCCACAGCTGAGGAACTGTGGGTACATCTTTCTCTCCATGAATTTGCAGTGCTCACGGGTCTCTTTGCCAATCCGGAAGAGAGGGATGTGTGATTTAATCTCTTCCTTTTGAAACTGACAGAAGGTTTCAGTACCTGAGCTCCAGGAGGGCAGATGAGACTATTTATGAGTGGCTCTGGATTAGGCACATGCCTGCTCTTTGGTAGAGACCATGCCATGAGTGTGTAGAGGTGCATTTCAGCTGCCTTCTAGCTCATTTTTGCTCTCTTCCATGTTGTTTTCTCTGTATTTTTTTTCCATATGATATCAAAAGCCAAGAAGAGTCATATGGGTAATGAGGAGGAGAAGCTGTTGGTAGGATTGTTGGTTGGGCTGCTCAAAGGTGAACATCTATCTAATGGCTCATTTTAGAAATGCTGAAATGCTTTATTCCAGCCTCTTGTAAAAGCAGTTTTTAGCATGTTCTGTTTACCTTTTAACAGTTAACTGCAATGTTATAAAATGCCCCAAAAATATTTCCTTTAGTTTCTAGATCACTGAACCGCTTCAGTGAGCAGATCTTTTTCAAAGATTTTGAGCATCCTTCTTAATTTGAAGGAAAAAAAAAAAAAAAGAAAAGAAAAAAAAAAGTGTGAATTATCTTTAAATAATAGCGTTGAATTATCTTTTAAACTATTTACAAGGTAGTTTCCCTTCCTTATTTGCTTACCTTTTTTTTAACAAGTCAAGTTAGATGACTGATTTCTAACATGTTTGACTTAAAACTGAAGTTACTCATTTGACCTTCTAGGTAGGAATTGCAATTTAATTATTCGTTCATTTTTTTAAAAATTTATCATCTGTGGTTACGCTGCAGCTTTTTTGCAGATGTTATAGCCTTGAATTCAAACAACTAAAGCTGCCTTCTTTGATCTGCCAGTCCAGGTGACAATAAGAATGCACTGGTTTTCTAAATGCATTTTCATCTCACTCATTCATGTGTAGTTTAGAATCCATCACAAAGTTATGCTCATTTAAATTCTTTGCAATCCAAAAAATGTATTTCCTTCTCTATCAGGGTTATGAAGAGAGGTATAATCTATAACTCAACTTTGAGGGGTTTTTTTTGAGGATTTTCTGGTCTCTCCTTCTGAGGATTAAAAATCATGTCTCAAGGCAGGCTATTAAGTATCATCTATCTATCTGAGACAGACTTGTAGGTGCAAGAAAAATGTGGTTATACTTGATCAAGGCAAGAACTACAGAAAAAGAAACTAAAATTCTCTTTTATTTCTGCTGGTAGCTATTCACTGCTGCAGTTTTCATTTAAACTTAAATACATTGCATTTCACCATATGAATCATAACATTTAGTGTATCTTTATGATAAATTGGGAAGCAGAGAAGAGCATGGCAATGTGCTTTCACAACTTGAAAATAGCTTCTTTTTTGACTGGCTTAAAGTAGAAGATGGGAAGCAAAGCTTCTCTAGGTTAGCAGTGTTTTGCTGGCAAGGCAGACCTGATAATAAAATTGAGGTTGTCGAAACCAGCAATTTTATTTGTTAAGAAGTGCTTGATGTGGACACTACTAGGACCTTAGCAAACACTTCCTAACTTTGCTAGGGGTGAACAGGAAATGATAAATACATTGGGAGAAAAACACATAGAAAGAAAAAAATAAGATTCAGAGTTTTTTTGATAAAGTCTCAGTGATCTATAAGAATTATTAAATATTTATGTCCACTCTTCTTTATACAAGTGAGAATAAAATACAAGACTTCTATCTTCTACTGCACAAGCTTTGGAAGTGGGAATGATGCAAAAGAAAGACTGTGTCCAGAATCTGTGCAGTCATCAGAGTCACAGCTGGGTCAGAAATGAAAAAATGTTAAAATAAGCTTTATTAAACTTTTTAAAGGCAGACACAGTTTATGAACCAAGTTATATATGTAGTGAATTGCTATTTTACAAATGCCTGCAACATGCATCTTCAATTACCAAATCTCCATATTCAAATGAATTCTCACAGCATTCCTAATTATGAGCAGTATTATCATGCATTGTATTTGTGAATCAAAAATTATTTTGAGCTCAATATTCGGTCCCTTCCTGCTACGTAATATTAGCTGCTGGTTTCTGATGTTCTAGTCCCTGAAGAAAAACAAATACAGAAGTTTCCATATAAAGCATTCTCAGTAGTGTCCTAATTGTGTTTTAGTCATATCAATATAAAAGATATTATTTCATTAGGAGTTCACTGTGCAGCTTTTTAGAGTCTTGGGGAATGAGCTGAAAAATGAGCCTCTGGGTGTGAAGTGAGGCTTAGTGATCTGTTTGACGTGAGAATTTGGAAAAGCTGTCAGACGGAGAGCAGTGCTGAGTTATTGGTACCACTGAGCAGCTCTGTGTCCTTCCTGAGGATGGCAGAGTGCGGGTTCAGCAGTACTTGGTGAAAGCACAGGAGAGGTTCTGACACTCTCTGTTTTCTCCTTGAGCAGCAGGAGCTCTGGATCTGTCTCCCAGAAGCAGTGCAGGCTGCGCTGTTTGCAGTGACCGTGCCAGGCTCAGGAGGTCTCAGAGGCTGAGCCAGTTTGACCTTTGCTGTTACCTGTGCCCTCAGCTGGCAGCCCTGTTTTACAGAGGGCACCACGCAGTGCAGGTCAGCTCTGACACCTGCAGCACCTCCCAGGCTTCAGTTGTTTGGGCACTCTCAGAATGCTCAAGGAAGAGAGAAGCTGTCAAGGGGACAAGTAGATGTGGGGCCAAATATGCTTTGGGCATAGGCCATGTGACTCTTTTCAGTCTTGTGCTGGCTTTCAGAAGCTTGAAACTGGAGCTAGCTGGCTCACCAAGCAGCTTCCAAAGGACATTCAAGTGATGAGCTGTCAGCTGGGTGGGGACCATTGCTGCAGAAGAGAAAAAATTACAAGTGTGCTTTCTTGCTTCATATTAATTGAAAATTTTACATCTAATTTACTTTCAAGGAGACTGTTTCCTTAACAAATGAAATGTAGATTTCCTTTTAGCAGGAAGAGAGAAAAAGAATTTGCATATTGGATACTTACCTCTCAGTCTAGCCCTCCTGGCTTCTTTCAGAAACATAATCAGCAAGATCAGGCTTTGGGTGGAAAAGAAAGACAGGTCTGCCAGGAGGGCATAATAAGAAGGGCTTAAGTAGCCATGTGGTATATAGGATTGGCTTTTTTTTCTATTTTTTTTTTTTTCTTTCACAAATGTACAGCACAGTATGGAAAACAAACAGCAAAATTAAACTGCATTGCTTCTGTGAATAGCTGCCTGTTAGTGTGCTTGTTGGTTGGCTCAGTTCATTAAAATGCAAGATTAATATAATCTAGATTAGAATCAGAAGTAGGCATGACATCTCTTAAAGTTAACAAAAAGTTTCATTTCCGTTCTTCTTATATGATTCACAATCAGCCATAGTTATCTACTAATACATACTTTGTCCTGACATATGTCAGCTTGGGTGGTTTTAATTATGTTTATTTTGGTGTGATTATATTTGGAATAGATTAGGTTGTAAACTTATTACATTGATTAATAAATTGTATGAATGTATTCATTTAATACTGGTCCAATTTTGCTCAGATGATCTTTCTTAATAATAGAGGAAAATTATTATAGTGAAGGATTGTAATGTTGGCGTCAGTCCTTGATGATCACTGATGCATTCAAAGTGCTGATAGGCCAGCTTGGAGCTTAATAGTTACAGTGTGGAGGGAGAAGAGATTTCCAGTCCAGGGTCATCTGAACTCTGTGATATTTCTAAGACCACAGTTTCTTATTTTAACTAATATCCAACTCGTTTTGCCAGTGGGACTTGTAGACTCCCTCTACCTTATCTATCTATCATCTCCTCCAATCTCCTGGGGGAGGAGACTGGCTCTATGTTCTATGACTGTGCAATAGTTTACTGCAATGAGGTCCTGATCTAAGGAAAGCTCTGTTAGGTGCTAAAAAGATGAGTAAAACCACTGTTAGCACCTGCTCACCCCTGAATGCAGAGAGCAGATTTGTGCATCTAGATGCTTTCTTTTGTCTTCTTGGGTAGAAAAAGGGATCTGAGTGTTCACATGGTACCTGCTGTGGATGGCCTCTCATTCTGCATGAAGCGTTCAGTTTCCCTCTTGCCCTCACACAGAGCAGCATCAGTGGGCAGAATAGGGTTTTCAGCTTATAAATGATGTATTATGGATGGGAGGAGGTTGCATAAGGGACCACGCATGAGACGCACTTTATCCTTTAAGTCTCTAGGAGAATCTAATCAATCCTTTCTGCTTCCTCCTGGCATGACAATCTGCCTTTCCTCTCTGTTTTGGAATAGGAGCTTCCAGTCTCACCTTCAGTCTTGCACTTGCTTAGCTTTGGTTGTCCCTCCAAATGTGCAATTTGCTCTTGCAGACAGGCCCAGAAGCAGTGCTTCCTGTCAGTCACATTTACCAGTCTGTCAGAGTTTTGCTGTTAGAGAAATCCTTTCCTCAGCTTGGCGTCCATTTTACACTAATTTAAATGAAGGCAGAGTAGTTGCTAGGATGCTAACTCTTCTCTTATACTTACTCTAGGAGTATCATGCAATGAAAGACAATAACCAGCTTTTCCTTTATTAGATGTGACTGATCAGACGCATTAATAATTAATGGAAATAGGATTGTTGCATAGTTTATCCAGATGTGCAAATATTCTCCAGAGACTTATAAATTGCTTTGAATACTGGATTCTTCCAAGTTCAGTGGTATTTCTGCAGTTCACCATAATGATTGAAACCAACAGAGGGACTCACCCTAATTGCTACCTAATCAAATTTGAAAATACTTTTACAAGGATGTAAAATCATCTCTGAAACTTGCTTCCTTCCCTTTGAACTATCACTGTCAAAAATTGATGGCCTTCTGGTTGCTCAGCAAATTTCATTTGTTGTCCCAAGCTGCATTATTGGGAACTGAAGTCATTAATTGATTGGTGTGAAAGCCTTATGATTAGTGCACTAAGAAGATTTAACATCTCAGATATATATATATCCTTATCTATCTATCTATGTAATGCATGTGTGTGTGTATTTTGTCTTCTGTAGATTTTATAAAAATATATCCCTTGATTTTACATCTTGGGAGTCTTCTGTTAGATGTATCTTTAACTTACTTTGAATGAAAAAAATTAATATCTGGATAAACTGTACTTCTGAAGCTGAAATCATATAGATACTTGAACAATATTCTTTTTCACAGAAGAAAAGCTGAAGAGGTTTATTAGAGCTTGAAGCCAGTTATGAAAAGACAGAAAATATTAGACTTGCATTCCTGTTTTGATTGCTTCCTCTCGCCAGCAGGTCTGCTCTTCCTTGGCATTGCAGTAATGACTTGCAGCTAATTCTATCACAGTCATCACATAGTTTCTTGGCTGTTCTATGCTTCAGTCTCTCTCTTCAACACCTGTGTTAGGGGGCTGCAAGACTGTCACAGGACTGAGGGCAAGATATACAGCACTGCTGGCAGGGCAGTCTGGACATTCTTCTTAAGCCTATTGATGCTTCACAAGAAAGTAGGAGTAAAGTGACAATGTCCAGCCACTGCAGCCAGCCCAGATGAGCAGTTACATTTGGTACAGCCCTGTGTTCCTAATGGGGCTGATGACTGCTCAAACACTGAACTCTGAGGGAGCTGAACCTGGTGGACTGTGGGACCCAGGAGATCTCCCCCACTGCAGCAAAGATCAGGTTGTTCTTTTCATCCCAGATACCAGCTCCAGCCACTCCTGAACCTGACCTCCAACCTCAGGAAGGAAAAGCCCCTTTCACAGCTCTTCTGTTTCCCACTTGTCTGCTGCTCTGACCTGAAGCTCTCCAGCTGCTCACACACACACATGCACACCCTGTGGGTGCTTGCAGCAGCTGTCACCTGTGCCTCCACCCCAGGTGCTCATGTCCTGCCCCACGTCGGGGTCCCTGGCAGCCTGCACCTACCCCTGCCCTGAATGGGGCATGCTCATCCAATACTGAGTTAGAAGTAGGATTTAATAAGAAAATAGAACAGACTGTAGCCATCAAATGTAATGTTCTGCCAAATAAACTGCTCAGCTGCTTACATGGGAGTGCACCCTTTGATCTTTCTTCCTCATACTTTTCCTCTACTTGTTCCTTCATGATATGATCTCTCCCTTTATCATCCTACCTTCTCTCCCCTAAGCATCCCATAGATCTTCCATGATCATAAAAGCCACATCTGCTCCAGCCCACAATTTTCTTTGCCCTGCATCTCACCAATGAACAGATGCTCCTTTAAAAGGAACTGGCTTAGTGCATCAGGCAGAGAGTTTCTCTGGTGGGTTTCACACCAGGGATAATGGTGTAGTCATTTCTTGCTGTACAAATATTTGGTGTTTTCTGTTCTTCACTGGTCTGATGGCTTGGGTTTCCCCACCTGGCAAAGCGGGACTGCAACCTGTTGGTGTTTGGGAAGAAAAGTATGTAGGTTCCCAAATCATAAGCATTTACAAGGTGATGTATTTTCAGCATTATTTGTATTACCATTTTCAAATATGATTTTGGGTGGCATGAAGAGGAAAGATAGAACTGAAGCTAAGAAGGCAGTGCTAGGCAAAAGTGCTGTGCATATGTAATAGCCTGGGAAGTATACATGTTTTCTTGGCTGTCTGGTTTTGAACAGATTGGTGGTATGCTGTTGACTTTTATTTTTTTACTGCACTGTAAATCTGCTAAACTCCTATGTTTTGCTGAAATTTAAGCACCTCTGAATTTGCACAATTTTAAATGGAATTTGCAATGCAAGGGAGGGGGGGATGTTGCATACGTAAAAGACAGGATTTTATTTATGGAGACTCATAATAATGCACTGTAGGTTACTGAAGTATGCAGGATGAACAACCGTTATAATAATAACACAATAAATTTCTAAATTGCTGTTAGGGAGTAAGGCTTGGGAAGGCTGGTAGCTAAAGTACAAGCATTTTCCTATAATTGTTCTATAGGCAATGTAAGTCAGAGTCTTTTCTTCTTTTTTTTCTTATATTTTTTCCTCCGTGTGCAATGCTAGTTTCTTCGAGCCAGTTTTTCTTGCGTGTAACATTCCTGTTGCATGTGCAGAAAACTTTGAAAAATACTTTGTGTCTATCTGTGCAGGTACACATACATGCAGTTTTATCTGCTATTATTTGGAAAAGCCTCAGAAACCTTTTTTGTTTCGAGAAAATTGAACATGAGATTTGAAATACATGCAGCTTGTACCGTCACAACACAAGGCTTCCCTGCTTATAAAATGGGATTGTCAGAACTCCTGAAAAATTTGTATTTCTGCCTTGTTTCTGTGAATCAAGAAAACTGAATCAAAGAAATCATGGATTTTTTCAAGTATCTGGTGGATAATGATCTCAGAAGTTTATAAGCCTCTCACTCATGTACCTACCCTGCACACACACCTTGAACATACACCTCGTGGCTCCTTCCTTTCTCCTTTTCCTCCTCTTTCCCTAGGTCACATTCTTTTGTCCCTTTTGTATACAGTGGGAGCTATTTTCTCTTCCAGGCTGTCTTTCCAGACGGAGAAGCCTCAGAGGGTGACATGTTTGCTCGTGATGGTGTTTGTTGAGCTGGATGGTGGCACGGGTGAGCTGATAGTTCTGCAACTGGAAAATATATGCAAGGCCACGATCAGTCCACATAGCCCTCTACAAGCAGCACCAGAAATGGATTTATGAATCACATATTAGTCAATAGCCTCTTAAGCATTAAAGAAGGCACAATCTGCTAGCAGTTTTCAGGGGACTGTACTGAAGGGCATTTTCTTTCATACTGAAGGGTCAACTGAGAAATAGTTTTTTTAAATTATGTGGTGTGCCAAGCCTTAAAACTCTATACTGCTGACCTAAATGTCAACACATTGGTATTGAGAGTATCCTTGTCAATTGTTTGGTACTAAGACTAGTTTTCTAGATCACCATTTCTTCAAATTTAAAAACTTTTCTAACAGCCCAATGCACACTTTTTCCTTTCTATACTCAGTATATCTTAAAACAGTATTTGACTTCTGAGATATCCAAAACTGACAGAGAGTTTAAATGCAAGAAAAATGCAGTAAAAGCTACTGCAAATGGTTTTTATGGGCACATATAATTCAAGGGGCTTCTGGCTGCTATAATAGCTTTTTTCAATCAAATCTACAGCTTTTCTATATGTGGTAAACCACTGTGTAATGAAGATAACCTTGACAAAGTATTGGAATAATAAGGCAAGTTCTATCAAATTTGCATTCCTAAATTATTCAGAGACTGTAAAAATGTACATTGAAATATTTTGTGCTTCAGTAAAAGTGCCCCAGTGCTATTCCTTTTTTTAAATGGATGCAATGGTTTCAAAACCACAATCTCAGGCGATTCTCTAATTTATGCAGGACAAAGGCTTTTTGTATTGTTTGTCACTGCAGAGTGTCCTGATGACACTTTGGAGGTCAGACTTGGCAGCTGTCCCTGGCACACGGGTGCAGGTGAGCCTGCAGATCACAGCTGGGGTGCCAGGCTGTGTGTGTCTGTGCCTTGGAGCGCTGGGTGCCAGCACAGGGACACCTCCTCCAACTGTGGGCTCTGCTCTCAGGGGTTCCTGCCAGCCCCTGGGGCCAGCCTAGACTCCTGCCACCTCCAACAATGTCTTGGCTGTGGCAAATCTCAAACTGTCCACAGCTACAATCCCTGCGGGATGGGAGCCAGGAGGCCCCATCACCCTACAGTGGCCATAGAGCCAAGCTCTGTGTCCTTCAACCTGGCACTGGCAGAGCTGAGTGGTCTCACCACGAGTGGGCAGGATGGACAACTGTAGCACATTTTTAAATTCTGTTAGGGAGAAAGGCCTGGTTTAACAAATCTTTACTTGTATAGCCCCTGAGTAATGCTCCTGTTCTCGCTTTAAGCCTTCCTCTTTGCGCCTGCAGCTGATCCATGCAGGGAGACCCAAGCTGGTGGACATGGGGATGGTGGAGCACAAACAAGCACCTGTGTCATTTGAAGCTCCAATTGCTGCTTGGGTTAATGTCAAACCCCAGCAGAGGTGTTAGGTAACAGAACAGAGGCCTAGACACCATTTCTGAAGAGTCCGAAAAGCACCTGTGCCACAGCAATTGCCGTGACAAATCAGTGTGTTTTGTTGCTGTCTTCAGGAGAACTACAATTTTACCCATAGAAAAGAAAAAAAAAATTAGAGTGCTAAATATCTAGAGGATTATAAGAAACTATGACAAAGCAATGAGAACTATGAAAATCCCCATATCTACACTGGAGACTGAAGGTTCATTAGCCAGTAGGTTAGCTAGCCAGATCAGCTAAGGTGAAGAAAGAAAGAATGTTACTGGAATGGGAAATTATTTTAAAGTACATAATGATTTCATATATCAGTACACAGGATAAAATGTCCCTTTGCCAAAGATAAATATAAGTAGACCTTATTTAAAGCTGCCATTTAATCTCTGTTATTCTACTTCTTAGTTCTGTGTAGACAAAGGTAATATCTTGTTAAATGAATTAGAGCTTTTGAAAATTAGTTTTATCTTATTGGTGTCTAAAAATGCTATTATTACACTATTATTATCCCTGATAAAGTAAGCTCAGATCCCAGTCCTATATAATACAGAGAAATGTAGGAAGATAGTTCAAATTCCCAAAAGCTTATGCTCTAAGGAAAGTATGAACTGTAATATGCATGCAGGTGTTACTGTGCAACTGCCAGGGTGAATACTGTATTTTTAAACTCAGATGGAAAGAAGGAAAAAACTGTGATTTAGCTGTAAAAACAGACAAAACAAAGAAAGAAAAAGAGGTGATACAGGAGAAAAGAATATGAAGAGATTAATGGAGAAAATGTGTTAGGGTTGACATGAGAAAACAGAAGGAATAGCTGGAGGTAGCAGCTAAGCAGAAAGACAAACAGCATTCAGAGTAAATACTATAGAAAACAGCTTTGTCTCCTTATCAGTGTTGAAGGTCAAGGTCTAAAATGTTTCTTCAGCTGTTCTTGCCAATATAAGCCTCTGGCTGCTTCTATTCAAAATAAATCCCAGATGCTATTTAAGTGATGGCTGGCATATACATTTCAGAATTCAGGGAATGCTAAGCTTTCTTCAGACATCATCTTCCAAAGTAATTTACCATGCAACTGAGGTTTCAGTGACTCACCTGGTGGGATTATAGTCTTATTCCTCAGTAGTAAATATGGCAGAATGATTGAAAAACAACTAGATTAAAGTAGTGCTTATGTTTCCTTATTACATTTCCTACATATATTTAAATTTATTATTCTTATTTTGTTGTTGTGCTTTCCAAGAAGATAAAATGCTTATAAAAATTCCAAAGGCTTATTTTTGGAAGGCAGTGGGCAGTAAAATGTCTGTGTCCAATGAGCCTTCAGCTGGGGGTCTGACAGACATATGGCAGCAAATTGTGTCTGTTAAAGTAAATCTAATCTAAATGCCTCCACTGCAGGCACTTCTCCTCTGCTAGCAGTGTCAGCATTAGATTGTTTAAAGCAAAATCATATATGCATAAATTAGTTGCCATCTCTGCAATGCCTTTAGGACAGGCAGTCACCACAGACTGAGTGAAGCCAGATGGTTGGAGGATCCCTCATCTGACAGGCAGGAAGAAGAACAGATCATGGCTTGGCATTCAGACAGTGTGGCTTGGCCAGCTTTCGTGGGCTGCAGCAACTCAGGGTTGAGCCGTGCAATGGGGTCCCTGCACAGAACCACTGGTTTGTCCTGACATGTGGTCCTGTGCCTCATAATGTTCTTCAAGACCTTTCTTTCCTCTGCCCTGCCTACAGAAAACTCAGAAAGAAAGAATCTAATCTGCTTTGCATTTTGTTTCCTCCTACTGTGGAAATCAGGGATGTCTCTTTTGTTCCTGTGACTCCATGGAAAAGCTCCATGCAGGTACCTGTGTGTTCAGCCCTTTCCCCACAGGCCACAATATCACCCATCTAGCACTTTCAGGGTCTCCCTCAGATGTCATGAGCAAACCTCAGCTGCGAGCCAGACTGCCTGAAGGCAGCAGGCAAGCCCTGCAGGGACACGAGGGTTGACAAAACTGCAGCAGCAATCCCCATGATTTAGAGATGAGAGCTGAGAGGAAACCTCCAGGTGTATGTACTGCACACAGCTGGGAGCATCTCTGGAGTCTCCTGAATGCAGGCAGAGAATCTCTCTCATGCACAGACTGCTTCAACAAAGCCATTTTTACCATGTTGTCATATTTGCTGTCTCACTGGGATTATAATATTGTTGCAGTACCAGAAAACTGGGAGCCCTAGAGACAACTATTCTATGCTGACTAATATATAAGAAAACTTCTTTATTCTCCTTTAGTCTGTTCTCTCTTCTTTCCAAGCAATTGTGAAAGCTTTGCAGCTTCCAAAATTTCAGAGGGATTTTCTTCTGTAAGTAAAAAGGAAAAAAAAAAAAGAAAATAAAAATTCTTCCTAACAATTACAGAGCTTTTCTAACAGTTTCAGTCCCACAAGCCTGTAAGATGGCAAGGCCATTTTCTCACCTTGACATAGGAGATGAATACTGCTCACTTTAAAACAGGAGAAAAGCAACCAGCCACTCTGATAAATTCCTAAAAAGAAATAAACAGCCTCAGAAATTTAATTTCAAAAAGTCCAACTCTTATATCTTCATCCTCCTTTAGTTTTGCTCCATTGCTAACACTTACAGAGCAAAGAAAACAATTTGACTCCACTGACCATAGCTCACTGGCTTCAGGCAAGGTCTAGTATGGCTGTGATTTATGTTCTGGACCTACAGGTCATAGCACTTTGTGTTCATGCTCCTATGGATTTGTTCTTGCCTGCTGAGGTCATGGCCTAACAGCTCCTGCTTTAGAGGTATGTTCTCAGCTATCTGTTGTTGGTTGGCCTCTTTCCTTTGCAATTGATGTGTAGCTTCACCTGGTCTAAAGAAGAAAAAATTCAGCTTATCACCTCCAATGCCATATGTTCTTTCTTCACATATAAGAATAAGTAAAAAGTGGCTGCCCTAATAGAAGAGTGACCTAGAATATCTTAATTACAGTGAGAATTGGTAGAAAATGCAGAAAGCCTTTCCATTTTTTCTGTTTGCTGCTTGATTGAGAACTTACAAATCCATTCTGTTCCAGCAAGGTGAGAAACACTTTTTTCCCCTTTTTTTTTTTCCATTTTCATAATTGATTGAGTGATAGATAGAATATTCTATGTCTTTTCCTTTCATGCACAAACCATCTGCTTTGGTTGTGACTTTCCCTCAAATGCAGGATTTAGGGAATTCCAGAGATCTCTGCAACCGCTTAAAGAGGCACTGAGTATCTCCAGCCACAAAGACAAGTCTTTTGCTCAATTGGTCTTTGCTCCTACAAAGAAGCACGTGTGCTCCTACACAGTTTGCCAGTCACTCTGATATCATAATGGATATCACATATGCTAGCTATCAAAACATCAGAATTTACTATGAAGTATAAATTCAAATCAGGCACATAAATTTTAACCTGTGAATTGTGCCTCTGACATGTCATTTAAGAAAATAAGAGAAAATTAGGTTCTTAAAAGCATTTTAAAAGGACCCTAGAAAACCTGAGGCTCACCTTAGAAGCCTGGTCTAGAAAATGAGCTATCAATCTGCTTGCAGGTGGTCCTGACAGCAGATCTGACAGTATGTTTGTTTGGCTGCTGTGATATATGTTAAGCTTCAGTGCATCTCCCTAAAGGTTTAGAACATGAATGATTTCTAAATAAGGGAGGCACATTACACTTTGAATAATTACCCCTGCAGCGTGTGGCCTGCATAGGCAAAAATGCAAAAGAAAAGCAGATTTTGAGAAGGAAAATTCTGGTGAAAAGAGCAACTTTAATCTGGAGTGGCTCTTATGCAGCTGTGGCTTCATAGTCACTAACTATGGCACATTTCCTTGCACATAATTAGGTTACTGTAATTTAAAAAATAACACTTTTTTTTTTTTTAAATTTAAAAGCACATCTAAAAATATACATCAAATACCCTTAAATATGGCTTAAACACATACTGTGCATTTTTATGGTATTTGTTTCAAAGATTTGTAGGAATATTTTTCCAGCTCTTTTTCTTGGGGATCTTGAGGTTCAGTCAGATTATTTTCTCCACCTGTATTGAGGAAAGTAAAACATTTTTCCTCTCACTGTATTTCAGGAATCTTGCTACCCTTGCTGCCTATTTCTAGCATTAACCAGCACTTACATAATGCTCAAAATAAGCAGAAGGAAAGAAATAAGCTTGCCAAAACTACTGAGCAAGACTAGGAGGAGAATTAAGATTTTCTGAAATTTTCATACAGTTTGCACTAAATCCCACTGCTTCTGGATAGCCTGTCACCTTAACATTCATTGTACAAAGTTGAGAGCTGATAAAATAACTAACTCATATTACATTTAGAGAAAACTCATAAAGCTTTCATCTACTTTTTTTTTTTTTTTTTGAGACAGTCTTGAAAAGAAGCACAGACATTAATCCAACTAACCCAGATCTGATTATGCCCAAGGAAGGAATTTTTTTTATCCACCTTTTTTTGCAATGCACCTTAATTCAGCTCTAAACCTCTCAACATAACTGTGTAGTCTCCTCCCTCAGCTACCTTGTAGGTTTCAGCAGTTTGTAAAACATTCCAAAGTTGCTTTCAAATTCTTGGAACTCTGAGATATGACACAGGCTTCAGGTTTTGCAATTTGTTTTCTGTACAATAACAAGTGAAACAGTATTTGCTATTTCTGCAATTTATGTCACTTCGTTATGATTTTAATACTCGGGATAAATTTTTTTCTTTTACAAAACAAACAAGTCTCCTAAAAGTATAGTGGGCAGCTGGCCAGAAATTGCCATAAATGCTTTCTCAGCAGTGTGAAGCTTCTGAAATGAAAGACAGAGGTGGTACAGTGCTGAGAAAGGAAGGGAGAGTTGACATGATGGCTCCTGCAGAAATACAGAAGATGGATGTAAATCAGTGGAGGAATGCAACGTGCAGCTGGCCGGGGTTCACTGGGAGGCACGCAGAGAGACGGAGACAGCAACGTGCGGCTATAAATTTACAGGAAGGCAGACTAAGCCACAGAGATACAGGGCCAGCTGAGAAACTTCCATTCTGGATGCCAGAGGCTGAGGTGGACACACCTAAGTTGGACACACCTAAGATCGAAAGGGCTAGGAAGTAAAACCTGTATTTATGCTGTAAAAGTATTTGTGGTGTTCTACACACAGACCTGGAAAAGGGTGTGAATGAAACAAAACATAGATGGAGAGTAGAAGCTAACAAAAAAACCCAAGAGATTGCGTTCATGTGACCAAGATTTACAGAATACAATAATTGAAGATGTCTTTTAAAGTCTCACTGCTGCATCAGTGGTTTCAATGGGATGGCAAAACTTTTATTTGCTAAAGACTGAAAAATTTTCAACCCTTGCTTTTGATTAATAGCACAGTCATCAACTAAGCAGGGGTGTCATGCTAGATTACAGCCTGTATAAATTATTTGTGAACAGAAGCAAGTAATATATTCTTACACCTGAGCTAGTCACTATTAGGATTTGTGAAATTTAGTTCCCCAGTTTATATCATCTCACCAAGTCACACACAAAGTGAAATTAGAAACAGAAAGTCAGGCTATCATCATCCAGGCATTTGTCTTTTGAAAACATACACAATAATGCTTGTAATGGGGTTTGCAGTACTTTAACATTTAAAAGACTCACATACAGACTGGAAATGTTCTGTAAATAAAAGGAACGTGCAGAAAAATCTAATTTACTGCCTCAGGACATCTTTATTTTTCTCCTACTTTTATGGTACCCATTGGCTTGTGTGGAAAAGGTTTTTGGTTCACTGTTGCATTGAAAAGTTTCTGTGGCCAATTTTGTCATTCTCATTTAAACTTGCAATATGGGAACAATAGCAAAATTCATATTATTCTTAAAAACACATTCCCCCCTTTCTTTTGGAAATAAAACACTTCATTGAATGTAGATTTTCTGGTCTGGATAATCTATGCTTTCCCATCTCAGTAGTTCAGTTTTTCAATGGAAAGGAATAACAGTTAATTTTTTGATGTTAACTCTATATAATGAACATGAAATGAGTCAAAGAATGAGTGGGAACTAATCAGGCTTATACCTCAGAATAATCCTGGTTGAAAAAAGGCTTCTACATTAATTATACCTGGCCTTGCTACCATGAAGTTTTAATGAAAAGAAAAAGGTGACTAAAACTATGAAGGGTTTTGATTAATTCTCAGTCTGTTATTTTCATCTGATCTATGCTTCTGGCCTTAATAGGGACACCACTGATGATCTGAAAGCACACATAAGGCTGTGCCTACATTAGCAACTGGGTAGCTCAGCAGGAGCATAGCACTAGATCAAAGCAGTTGCTGCAGGAGCCCCAACATTAAATGCAATTTGCACCTTTTACTTTAGGTTACATTCAGCCTGGCCTGCAGAACTGCGTGCCCCAACCATGTGGTTTGGAAATATCCTGAGCCCACATCACTGGTTAAGGCCCATTAGGATTTGTAGTGCATTAAACCTGCACATGAATCAGGGTTTCCTGCCCAGTTTCATCTGAAAGAAATCGAGTTCTCTTGTGCCTGAATTGCTCTGCAAAATGGTCCAAAATGCTAATGCAGACAGAGCCTGTGCCAGCCAACAATATGTGTACTTTTTCCCCCTATCTTTCCGCAAATATCATGTTGACTGGAGAACTTCACAAGTTTCTAATTTGAATTTACAAAACCAAAGATATTTCAAATTTTGTTATTTTCTGAATACAACTTGAGCTAGCACAATTATGCATAGATATTCTATGCATAAATTGCAGACCAATATCATATTGCCTCCATATCATAACTTAAAGGGTGGATTCATTTAGTACAAAACACATAGTCAAGGGGTTGGTGTTAACAATCAGTGCAATAGAGCTCCAAAAATTCACTTTAAATGCACATAGAGAAAGCTATTTATGGAGTGGCTGAGAGAATTTTGAATGCAGTGCAAGATTGTATATTGTCACTTTCATGGAAGTTATTTGCTTCTTGATATTATAGCAACCTGAATATTTTTCTTACTGTGTTTACATTTATTTTTATTCAAATAATGGATATTGTCTTGCATCTCTATAAAGATTTTAAGTGATGACCACTTTTATTTGTATGCCTAGATCTACCAATATATTCCTAAATTCTCCAACTCTTGAATCATCCATATCAAACTTTCAATTTTGTGTACGTTGGTGCTTTTTAAAGTGTCTTTCTTCATTGAAGTGCAAGATATCTAATTTTACAAAAACAGTGCAGTTATTCGATATGTAACAAAAGAGCCCTTTTTTAAAATGTGATAAAGACTTAATACACTGCAAGGAGCCACATAAGTTGTCATTTAAATAAACAGGGGTCGCAAGTAGTTGGCACTTCACAGAATCGAGGCAATTCTATTGGAGAGTGCTTCCTTTAGTAGTTTGTAGCATTCCTAGTTTCACACCATGGAGTCTACTTTCTGGGCATATTTAAACAAAACACATGTAAGAATCTGCAGGTGTCCCTAATTTCTTAGTTAATCTCTTTCTTTACACTCTGTCATATTACCATTGCATTAATGTGTTTATTAAAAAAAAATATAATCTAATGGCCAGATAAATTACCTCTGAGATAAAAACTGTTTACCAGACAATAGTGTAGTTCACTTAGTTCACTTCTGTTAAGAAGTGCAATACATTCAAAACAATTAAGAAACACCATCTCAGTTTAGGGTATAGAAAACATCCACATTACCTGTAAAATGGAGCTGTTGAACTGGGACAAAAAAATGCATGTGCCCAGCAAGGACTGTTTCTAATAGAGAAAACTCGTCCTTTCAAATCAACAGACACTTCTACAGGCTTTCATTCTAGACTATAGCTTTTCCCATATGCTCTCAACTGTAACCAATAAATCTAAACACATATTTACTCTGCATGCTCCACCACGCTGATTTTAGGAGAATACAGGAGTTCTAACAAGTGTATGAATAGGCAATAAACCAGGACCCTTTTGAAAACAAATCACTCTTCCTTTTCTTAAAAATTACTACATGCTGTCAAGATAGATGAAGAAATAGGGGATCAATATAAGGTATTAATCTCTTCAGAGTTACAATTATACATAGTCCTTTAAGCACATGCCTAGAGCTAGTGAATTATTGCATTTGAAGTCAAACTGCAGATTAAACTTGGAGCATGCAGAGGGAGGCAGACAAAGAGAGGGAGAGAGATGAATCTATATAAGGGGGAGGGGAGGAACATTTTGATTTGACACATTAGAATCTTTATGTTACTGTTCTGCCAGTAAAGAGCCTCTCTGGAGGTGTATGAAAGATTTTGCACTTAAAACTAAACTGGAAAAATAATCTTCTTTGCTGTGTAGATTAATGTTAGGAAATTTTCCTTTGCTTGTCTCGGGCAGTTCTGATTCTCTCTGCATACATTTAAAACTTCTTTTGATTTTTCCTATCTCCCCCAGGTTTGTGTCCCTGAAATGTACTAGTCACTCTGTGAGGGAGGAAAACAGGCACAGGTTTGTAGCTCATTTGGGGTTTTTTTGTTTTATTTTTTTCTCTAATTGAAGCACCTTCCACACTTGTCACAACCATAGATAGAAGGAACAGTGATGAAAAGGAGACTTTGTGTGTCAAGCAGGCACATGAAAATGAAATAAATTAAGGTTCCAAAGAAAACACATCTGAGAACAAACTATTTTAGACTTGTTTTCTCATGGCTGTATTTCTATCCATCCCCAGACTCACCTTCTTCTCCCAAACTATATAACTACTTATCATTATCTTGGGGACATTTTAATTATACATCATGCCAAGTCTTGTATCCTTTCCTGTCATAATTTGCACTTTCATAGTCCCATGTTTAAACATCCCTGCTTTCACTGGGACTGGTTCCTGCCTTAAAATATTTTTTGATTATCCTTTGGTAATATTTCTATTGCTTTAGCAATCAAATTTAAAATTAATCTTCCTTCCACTCCCCACTTGTTTCCCAGTTGTGGTTGCATTGGTGATGGCAAGTGCTGAATGTGTTTCAGTTAGACAGTGAAAAAAGCAAAAAAGATTAACCACTCTCTTAACTCTCTGAACTGTTTTGACTTTGCCCCTCGCTGTTCTACAATTTGAACATATGAATCTGAGGAACCAGGAGCTGAAAAAAATGTAGATGGCAGAAAGTATTTTTAGATCAAGAAACAACAGTCTGTTTGCAGAACTAGTAGCCACATTTAAGAATGTAAAACCCAGGCACTGGCAGATTTACTAGTTTAAGGACAAGTGCAAGCCAACACAATGTGAAATCCCTTTCATCCCTTTGCTTCCCTTTTCCTAGAA
This sequence comes from Onychostruthus taczanowskii, assembly GCF_017590055.1. Lineage (NCBI taxonomy): Eukaryota > Metazoa > Chordata > Aves > Passeriformes > Passeridae > Onychostruthus > Onychostruthus taczanowskii. The sequence goes on along the minus strand of NW_024498906.1, from coordinate 7,122,843 downwards.
TTAGTCATTATATTTCTGTATGAGCATTAGTTTCTTGTTTTCGTAAAATGCAAGTCAGAGTATCTTTAAATTCTCAGCCTTGATGACTTGCAGCAGCAATGAGTTCCACAGTCTACTGAAAATGCTCTGAACAGATATTTCCACTTGTCCATTTCTAATACACCATCTCTCATTTTCCTTGCATTTGCATTCTTCCTCCCTGAAGCAGTAGGAAAATTATTTAACACTGTTTGGACTATGGAAGAATCTAAATTTTTTCCCAGGTGAATACTTTCTGTGCTTCAAATGTATTGTACCTAATGACAGCTGCTGTGAGCTCATTGTCTGGTCTCCCTGAAGTTCCTTGCAGTCCACTCTGCACTTCCATAACCTAAATAATTTCTTCAGCCTGCTTACTTTGCCATTCAAAAGCAGAAAACCTTGGTCTCAGGTGTGATTTTGAGGCACTCTGTGTTTTCCCCCAGCAAAAACTGACAGTTTAATTCTAGTCTTTCTTTTCTCTTAGAGAGTTTTCATCCACAGTAATACTTTTGTTCACAAATGCTTGTTTTCCTTACTAGTTTCCTGTGCAGGACCTTGCCAGAGGACTGAATAAACTGCCTGCTGTCTATTGCTTTGGAGACACTCACTGAATTTCAGCATATCAGTGAGGCTCTTCAGAAAACTCAGCAGGTTAGGCTTTATCACATCCTGGTTCTTTCAGGTGTTTACTGTTTTACTTTCCTGATATCAATGTAATGTTTATTCATCTGTAACTTTTTGGATCACTTATGTAGCCTTTTTAATTAGAGATATAAAATTTGCCACCCTCTAAGTTACTGACATACTAGGCATTTTTAATTAAAGCCTGTGCAGTTTGTTAGCTGCTCTGCCCTGTCACGATTTAGAATTCTGTGATGTCTATCCTTTGGGCCTGTTGACTTGAAGCTTTTGGATTATCAGTTTCTTTCAGCATCTTTCCTTATGGTAGCTCAATCATCACAGCTCATCATCCCCACTGACAGGCAAAGCAAGCTGTGAGATCCACTCACTCTCTGCAGCAGGGACTGGTGCAAAGAAACACCTCTTGGTGGTATCTGCATCCTCTTTATTTACTCTTTCTGTCAGAAGGACCCATGTTCAATACAATCAGCTGCTGTGAATTTGAAGTTTCACACATGTCCATGCACTGAAATCAGACCTAGAATGTCCATTCACCTCATGCCTTTTTTCTAGTGCTGCCCACACAAGGTGTAGGTTGGTGAGAACATTCCCCTCTTAACCTCTTGGGTCTGAAAGTTTGTAACCTCAAAGGGCTTCTCCCATGGTTTTTCCTTGCTCCTCCCAGATGAAATAAAAAATTAACCATGCTGCATGAATTTCCACAATCTCTGATGCATTCTTTGAGGAAAACAATACATATTTAGCCATATTCTGATTGCACTCATATGTTCTATTATAGACATAATAGAAAAATGCTGCATAAATATAAAGTTTGTTTTAAATATATATCAGAGAAAGAGAAAGAAGATTGATAATTCTATGCATGACCAAAATGTTTCTCTTTGTTGAATTAAAATTCTGCCACCCATAAAATAATCATTCTTTTTTCATGGGAGAAAGACAGAATTTTCTAGTTACATTAATGTTACTTAATAACTTTCCAAGGGGAACAGAGCTCTCAAAAGATTTAAAAAAAAATCTCACTCCAGAGTTATAACTTTCAGATCCCAAATACAGAATCTGATTGCTAATTTCATGACCAAGACTTCCTGTTAAACTTCTCCCAGAGTCACGAAGAATTGGTCTACTCTTAATATTTACAGCAAAGTAAAAGGCCTGTTAGTACATTGTCTAATAATGTGCAGCAGAAACTCTTGATGGAATGTCACCATCTGTGTCTGTGCCTAAAATGGAGCTTACTTTTGAAGATATGATTTAAATTATTCTTTACCAATTAAAGTACCAGAGTGCCAAAGTGATGACAAGATTTTTCCTGTCTACTTCTTAAAATTATGAGTCTTTTTTCATTCTTTTTCCCATCCTCTAGAAGTTCATGGGAAGTAAATTTTCAAAGTAGTGACATTAATGGGACTCATGCAGTTAAACCCCTATGCATCACTTGAAAATTTACTTGCTAGTGTACTAATAAAAATTTAGGTCCTTAAATATTTATGATCCTCTATGGGATATCATAAATGTAGCTCTTATTTAAATAAATAGGTGGAAAATCTGCCATGTGTGCATAGCTTACTGGCATTCACATAATTGCAATCAAACTGCATTGTCCAAGAGTGTCAGATTAATTTCCATTGTTCCATTTGCTGTTTGACCCTATCCCCCTCGATAATTGCAGATTTTCATCTGGATTCCATTTCCAGAGCTTAATCTCCCACTTAGAAGGACACTGAGATAAAGACCAAGAGCACAGGGAAGGAAAGCATTTTAATTGGAAAAGTGTAATTGAGGTGCTGGAAGTTGCTGGTTTCCTGGGAGCTGCACAGCTGATGTCTTCTTTGGGTGGCCTTGAAAATTTCCATCAGCTCCTGGCTGGCAGGGGACCTCCTGAATGGCTGCTGAAGGTGGAAAGGGAGGGACAGGGATGAGTGGTGTAAAATTGTAGTGGAAGATTGATTTAATCCTAAAATTTGGCACAGACAGCTACAAAGTTGTGATTACTTCTGGGCCTACTCAATGCCCATAGCTCTAGATGGGCCCTAATAAATATCCAGAAACAGCTTCTGCAGCAGGACTGCAGCAGGAAAGTGCCTTTCTGGTGCTGAGTATTAATCACACGTTATGAGAAGAAAAAAATCAGATTCACTCTGACACTACGGATCTACATGATTTAGCCCCTTATACACCCCACATCTTTGCAAGCCTGGATCTCTTGCCTTGAGGTACTGGTCTGGTGCGACAGGAGCCCTGCCCCATCATAGATGAGAGAGGATGGTGCCCAAGGGGCTGCATTTGGGGATAATATCCACTACCAAAGCACTCCTTCACAGGAAATTGTGACTCTGTGCCTCAGGTGCCTGCTATATCTTCTGTTCAATACTCCAAGCACAGTGAGAGGATTGTCTTTTTAGCTAAACCATCTCCTGCTGCCCTAGAAATCACAAGTCAGGGTATTTCTACATCCATGTCATCGTGTAGGCTCTTACAAGTTGCCATGTCTTCTTGTTGACCTAATTAGTTATTTATTGCTTTTGTGTCTGCAGCACTTCTAGAACAATATAGTCCTTGGAGAATAAAATGTTTTTATAAAATGTTACCAGCTGAATAGTGGCACCAAAATAGAGCAATGACAGAGCATTTGTTCATCTAAGGATTCAGCGGAGGAGGAACCACGAGCAGAGCAAGCTATGGCATCCTGACAGCTTGAATTGTCATACCAGCAGAGCTTAAGTCTTCATCATTTTTATCCTTTGAGAACATAATTGGATCTACCTATTAAAATGATATCTAACAAAATCAAACTTTTCATACTAATTATATAAAAGAATGAAGAAATAGCATATGACTAAGGAACATTGATTTCTCTCTTGTTACTCAATTACTTATCCACCCAGAAAACTGTCATTTTAACAATGCTTAAATGCATTTCTACTGATACAGAAAGGACCTCACAGGGACAGGAACAAGTTTAATAAAGGGGGGAAGACAAGAGTGAGAAAGAGAATCTGGGGAGCACAGCTGGAAAGTTCTCTCTTAAAATATTAAGCTAACAGCTACCTTTTTTCTTTTTTCTTCTTTCTTTTTTCTTTTTTCTTTTTTCTTTTTTCTTTTTTCTTTTTTCTTTTTTCTTTTTTCTTTTTTCTTTTCCAGTTACCAGAGTGTTGTCTCTTTTCTAAAAAGAGCCCCAAATTAAAACCACAACCCATGACCCATTCATTAGTGTTCATCCAATTTATACAACTCTATCACAGACTAGTTCTTGTTCTTTTAAAGACTAGATTTCTCTCTCAAGATATGCAGGTGTGTATGCATATTTGATTCTTCCAAATTTTGGGGTGTTTCTTTTGTAAAAACACATCATAGTTCAGATATCTTGTACTGCTTCAAGATTGTTGAGGTTTGTACTTTGAAAATATAATAGTTCTTGTAATATTTTCCTGTTATTCCTTTGGGGAGCTGAAAATCAATTAATCTGACTTCATGCTTATCTTTAAAGGTCCAACCTCTATCTCTTATGGGTTAGCTAAAATGGAGCAAGTGTTTTGTGTATGTGTGCATGTGAAGGGAAAAAAAATGGAAAGGAAAAACTATAAGATATGTCGTAGTTCCTCTTTTCTTATAATGAAGCAAAAATGGAAAAAATAGGAGCATTGTTGCTATGCATCTCATGGTCCTTGCTCATGTCCCCATGGTAACTAGCAGAAGTCATTTACATTCTGCAGAAGCATCAGGGAGGTGCATGTGTGTAGCAGTTCAGAGGGGGCATGGTCCAAAGGACATGGTAAATATGGCCAGCTTTGCAAAAACATTAAAAAGCCACCTGAAAGAAGTTAACAGAAGTCCTATTAATATGGAAAACTTGCCAAAACAAATTTTTATTTTAAGGATAGTTTGAACATTCAGTAAGGGGAAAAGCTGTGAATGTTTGTGGTGGTCTAACATGCAGTTCATGACGCAGGCCCTCAAATGTTATCAGGAAGTAAAACTCTTCTGAAAGTGGAGATGAAGATTTGTTTCAGCTTTATGTTTAGTCCTCATTTTACTGCATTAAAAAGTTTAATTTATGTTTTCTTTCACTATTGCATGCCTATTTTCCTCCTGCCAAAAATGTCCTTCCCTCTGTTATGGATTTTCAAGATTTATAAATATTTTTATCTATATGATGTATAATTATGTTTTATTCTAAATATGATATGTACTTGAAGTATATAAGAAATAATTATATCTTTATAGAAGTATAATTATATGTCTGTATATACTATAAATGTTATATACTTATGAATATATTTCTTTAGAAAATGTCTGTTTTCATAGGAAATGTCACTAATAACTTTTATCTATATGTTTGTTGGGTTTGCACTATAAAGTTTTCATAGCAGGAGTGCTACTAAAGTGGATTCTCTAAGAAGTTGTCAGAAGCTTCCCCTCTGTCCAACAAAGCCAGCCAGCTCCAATACAGAGCTGATACTGGCCGGGTCCAAGCCCATCAGTAATGGTGGGAGCAACTCTGGGGTAATGTATTAAAAAAGGGTGAAAAAAATCTGCTCAGCTGCAGCAGGATGTAGCTATGATATTTTATGAAAAATCCTTTCCTAGGATTTTCTCCTTCTGAGGAGCTGAGGGCCTCAGGAAATAATTGTAAACAATAACTGTCTGCTGCTGTGGAATGCAACAGGTGCATCTTCCATTGGTCCATATAGATTGTTTTCGATTGATGACCAATCACACCCATCTGTGCTGAGGCCGTGAGCGGTCACAGGATTTTGTTATTCTATTCTATTCTTGTTCTTTGTAGCCTTCTGATCAATCTTTTCTCTCTGTTCTTTTAGTATAGTTTTAATGTAGTATTTTAATATAATATATATCATAAGATAATAAATCAGCCTTCTGAAATGGAGTCAAACTTCATTTCTCCACACATGGGGTGTTCACCGCAACACAGGATAGAGGAGAATATGTGAGAGCAACAGCCCTGAGCCCACCAGGCCAGTGCAGATGAGGAGCAGGAGCTGCTCAGGCACCTGAGCTGAGATTCCCCTGCAGCCCCGGCGCAGACCATGGTGAGGCAGCTCTGCCCTGCTGCCCATGGGGGAGCAGAGATCCACCAGGAGCAGGTGGGAGCCTGAAGGATGCTGTGGCTCCACACTGCAGCAAGTTTTCTGGCAGGACTTGTGACCCTGCAGGGGACCCACTCTGGAGTGATTTATTCTTGAAGGACTGCACCCTATGGGAGGGACCCATGCTGGAACAGTTTATGAGGAACTGCAGCCCATGGGAAGGAATCATGTTGGAGAGGCTGGTGGAGGACTCTCTGCTGTGGGGGGAACCCCATGCTGGAACAGAGGAAGAGTTGAGGAGTCCTCCCTTTGAGGAGTAAGGAGCAGCAGAGAATGTCTGATGAACTGACCACAGCCCCCTTTTCCCTTTGCTTGCACGGCTGAGGGGGAAGAGCTGGAGAATTCAGGTGTGAAGCTGAGTCCAGGAAGAAGAGAATAGTGTGGAGTAGATGTTTTTAAGATTTTATTTTATTTTATTCTGACAAGCCTGCTCTGATTTGATTGGTAATAAATTGCATTGATTTCCAAGTCAAACCTGTTTTGCCTGTGATGGTAACTGGAGAGTGATCTCTCCTTGTCCTTGTCTCAAACCACAAGTCGTTCATATTTTCTCTCCTATGTCCAGCTGCAGAAAAGAGTGAGAGAGTAGTTTTGGTCAACCCACCACAATATGCAATGATATCTCCTAAGAGTCCTATTTGCAAAAAAAAAAAAAAAATCAGATGAAATGCAAGGGAAATAAAGTAACAAAAAAGTACTAAGAAGAAAATAGCAATTCTACATGTTGGGGAATTCTGACCTACATCCACGTGCTTTGTATGCAGAAGCTTAGATGAGTGCTGAGAAAAGGCTGAATGTTTTATATTTCTTCTATTTTTTTTTTTCAATCTACTTTCTTCTCTCTTGGCTCTTCTCAATGCTGAAATTCCAATTTCTTTTCTCTTTGAGGTCTTGAGGTCTAACTTCCTATTAGCCTTTAATGATGTTTCTCTCAGAAAATCCCACAAGACTCTCTCTCCTGATTTTTAAAAGCCAGATTTTTGAATCTAGCATGCTGCAGAGTACTTCACTCAATTGCAGACTATCTGTTAACATTGAATCATTGTTTTTAAGCGAGTGTGTATGTGCCTTACACACAGAGCTGGGATTTACTCTGTTTCTGCCCTGGAATGACTGCGAGGGTATAAGGCAGTGTGAGGTTTTCTCTAGAGTGAGGAAGTGGCCTTTTGCCTCCAGCAAATGGCCTCAAGAATGGTGACTACCTGGTGATTCACCACAGGCAATCAGGAGGATTATCATTGTAGAAAACCTTCTCCATGAAAGAAGCTCAGGTGAGATGGGACAAAGCTGATGCTGCAATGCTTTAGCACGAGGAACTAACCTACACTCTCACAGCCCACAAATACCTGTATATTTGCCTCATAAAGCTGGAGGTCACGTGCACCTAAGTCAAAAGATATCATTATATGACAAATACAGCAAACACAGCAGTTCTTTTTCAATACAGTAATATTTGAACATCAGAAATATTCATATAATAGGGATTAAGAAAGAGAGAAATAATTTTTGTAGTCTTTCTCAGGATTAGCAATGCACTAGCATGCTGAGCTACCTAAGTTTTGCAGAGCAAACTTATCATTCAGGCCCACTTCCCTGGCTTTAAGTTTGCTAGAAAAACCAAGTTCATTGAACTATACATAGGAACTTTGCAGAACGGGGCTGAATTCTGAGCTGCTTCCTTGCAGAGTTTGGAACTTTGATTTTCGCATTTGCCTATCCAGTTTCACACCTGAGTTCATACTCAGTGTGATCAAATCAACTTAGGCTGATATATTTAGGCTTTACCTCTGTGAAGTTTTCTCTGTGAACTAGAGTGAAGCACATTGCTCTGTAGAGTCATGCAGACTATTTGCATGTCAATAACGACAAAAACAATGTATCTGATTTATCACCTTGCATTTCTGACTTTGCATGTGTTGGTATGAAGAAAGAAAATAATGCTTTTTTTGATTGATCAAACCCTCCCTTATTACTGCAAAAAATAGTTTTAAATATTGTATAATACTTTCAATAAAAACATGTATTTCTGCCACCTGTGCTTTATTGACAGCTCAGGCATTCTTGATACTTACTTGAGGTAGGCTAAAAACCACTGTAAGGTGATAGAAATGGTCATGGGCTAGAAAATAAGGGTTCCAGTACCATATATGTCTCAGAGTGTGTCCTTGGACAAGAGAACATGCAGATAAGCCAGAGACACTGTGAGATTTCTTTACCTAATGTTTGCACTGCACTTTGAACTAACGAAGCATTACAGTGCAAAGCATTACTTTCAGCCACGGCACTTCAAGGATGCACAAAGGATCAAATATCCTTTTCACTTACACATTGAAGAGGACATCTGGTTTTGTTTTGAAGTTCTAACATCCTTCTGGCTTTTCATGTCACTTCAAGGTTGCTTCTTACCTCTTATTGACTACTTACTTCAAATTCCTTTTTCTGCGTCCTCACCTTTGTTATAAAAATTGATTCAAGGTTTGCACGCAGCTGCTTAACTGGATGCTTGGAGGAAGGAATAATTCATCCTTAAAGGGAATGTTCCTTATTTCAAGAATCTTTTACGCTGCAAGGATATCCTAATCCAGTGCTCAGTTTCTATTATTAGAGTGGCATAATCTTGGCTAGCATTATCTTGAGTTTACTATGTCATAGCACAGAAAAATTAAAAGGATTTGTATCTTAGGTAACTTACGGTGATATGTAGGCAGTTTTTCATGATTTACTGCTTGTAATGAGAAAATAAATATTTGCTTTAAAAAGGAACCTGCAAATGTGACTCATATTCCATTAGTTTTCAAAGTCTGTGTTTTAATAATTTGATTTTTTTTTCTTTTTGAAAGCAATTTGCGAAATTTATGAGTGGCAGAGAGTTTTTTATTTCCCAAATGATCCTCTGCTCTCATCAAAGAGTGTGTTCTAGCAACTAATTTCTACAAGATGAAAGGATAAAGTTTCACTATATTGTACAGAAGAAATGTAATGAAATTTACTTGCTGCAATAATGGGATTTGACTTTGTTGTTTTTATTTATTTCTATTTACTCAAGGTTTGCTATGGAGAGGCTAAAAACTTTAAACATTGTGGGACAGTTTTGTTTCCTGATAGTTCAGGGATGTTTGTAGGGTATTTTTAGGGATCTAAATCACGCTTAAAACAAATTTCACCAGTAGCATAAGGTCAGTGAGATCATAAGCTTTTTTTCAAATTGGTCATGAACAATTTGACACAGTTATGAACAGCTTAAGGAGATTTTCAAATATTCAACTTAATTTTCATTTCATCTCAGTTTCAAGCCTCAATTTTCAACAATCAGTTCTCCATTTTCTGTCTTTTTCACCCTCCTCTCTATTTCTGTGTATCTTTTAATGAGGAAAAAGTACTTGCTACTACTACTGTGCTATTGGTGTCCTGGCATTACTTCAAGAAATTATGAGGACAGGTGACACAACTCAGCACCAAAAGGAAGGAGGTACAGATTCCCGCAGCTGAAAAGGCTGAGGATTCAGTCCCAGAGTCTCTGGAAGCACAATGGTCTGGAACAGAATACAGAGACAGAAGATGCCAGGACAAATCTTCTGGATGTACAGGGGCTGAAGGGCTGAAATTAAACAGGCAATCAGATATCCAAGACAACAAAATCAGCAAAAGTATGAAAAAAAAAAGAAAGTTATTTTGTACCTTTTTAAGCAAGGAGTTGTGAGCATAAGGAACACCAGGAGACACACCACTGAACACAGCTTGGACAGATGAGAGGCAACTCAGCTGAAGTGTACTCCAGTGATTTGTCTTTCTCCTGGAGTGGTGGCAGCAGGCACATTTTAACCACACCAGGTTCAGTTATACAGAACTTCCTTTAGGGAAAATGTCTGCTGTAAGAAAACCAGCCTGGCATTAAAGAAGTTTCTTCTGTAAAAAAAAGAAAACCCACTTGTGGAAAGCAGATAAACTTTGGTCCACTGTGTAAAACCAACTAAAGTTGTATTTGTCCTGCTGCAATGATGCATTTGATAACAGCATTTAAGAATGAAATCTCTGCAATTTTTTGCAAAATGCATCCTTTTAGCTTCTAGGAAACATTTCTTACCTTTGCTGTGGCCCACTAATTATGTCAGTAGCAAGCATTGCCATGATTTTGGGAGCTACACAGCAGAACAGGTGTGCCTCCTGGAGAATTCTAAAGATGTATTTTAAGTTACTGATGAGACTGGAGTTGGACATTAACAAACAATTTTTGCCACTTTGCTGTTTTGATAATTCCTAAAACAACAGCTGGTTCTACATCCTTAAATGTTATTTTTATCTTGGTTTTTACTGCAGAACATGGAGCTCACACTTGTCCCTTATGCTGTGCTTGGCAGAACTGATTTGGCAGTGTAAAAACTACAGACCATACTTGTTGCCATTTCATAGGAGGTGTGACTATGACACTTCATACACTTAAATACTCACAATAACCTCATGGAAGGTTTGCTTTAGAGACACAAAAAGAAGCAGGAGGAAGAAAAAAGGAACTCTCCCATGTGTCTCACCAAGTATCTGTGTGGTATACTGGGAAAGGTCACTGGACTTTGCAACTGCTTCAAAAATATTACTGTGTTTAAGTGTCTAACACTCTTGAAAATCCATTTCAGAAAAAAAAAAAAGAAAAAAGAGAGACATGGCAGTACCAGATATTTTGAAAAGATGGTAAATATGAGCTTTGTAAATGTTTTTCCCTTTAATATTAGCCTTAGCTTGGCTGGATTAATTTCTGGGCAGAAATTAATCTTTTGTCTGCCCAAAGATATAGGTCTTCACAACCAGTATTTAAGTTTTATGAGTTAATATATATAAAGGTTGAAGAAAAAAAGATAAAATTTAAAAAAAGAAAAACAAACCTGTTTGTAACATCTAAAGTTTCATGACTTTTCAAGCTTTGTACAGCAGATTACACCATGTACAGGGACATGGGAGTTATGGGAGTTTTCCCTTGCATACTCAGAGGCTTCTGGTCTCAGCTTCTGAACAGCTTTATCAGCTCTGTTCAACACTTGATTTCCATATCCAAAATTTCAGTTGCAGGTATAGTCCCATACAGTTGGATTATCCAGACCAGTAAGACATTTCTTGAAGGCTCTGTTTAATTGAGTTCTGCCTGTAGAAGATGTGTTACAGAGCCAGGATGTATTCATACAACGCTTTTCACACCTTCTCTTCTATTCCTTCTGTCTTTTTCCTTTTCTCCTCAGTTAGGGTACAACTTTGTGGATTATATGACGGGAAAACATATTGAGCAGTGGTTTACATCTGTGGCACTGCATGTTTCCATTAGGTGTAAAAAGTTGTATTCTTAAAACTTGTGGATGTTTTCAAAAGAATGGTTTTTCTTCCACAGAAAAATGTTACCAAATTAACACTTTCTGAGCTAGCTTACAATGTTCCTACCAGGAAAAATGCCTAAGTGTAGAAATCCAGTGATTAGTGATTTGTAAAATTTCCATCCATTCCTAACAATGTTAATTTCTTTAGATATCTTTAATTTATTATTGTTGAAACCTTAGAAGAAAATGTGGGGCAAGAGTCAAGTCACCACTGCGAAACTCTCTCTTCCATATCATACTTTTCCATTGGTAACTTAACTATATTTATTGTTTAACTGATCCTTGCATGCTTTTCTTTTGTTCAAGCAATACAATAAACACATTTTTAATGAAAACCTTTTGGAATGTTTAATGACAATTACTTGCTACAGTACCTTTCATTGCCATTATCCACATGACTGACTGCTTTCGTAAAGGAACAAATAAAAGTTATCAACTTATGCTGGGAAATTATGGTAAGCATCAGGGTCAGACACAATGCAAAGGGAAAGGCCTTATAAAAGAAGCAATTTTAATCTGAAGAAATTAGAATATCTTGAAAATGTATTGTAAGCATAATAGACAGGAAATAAGTAATTTCTAATAAATGCTAAAATAAATTAAAATATGATGTAGCTATTAGTGAGGCAAAATCAAACTAGCAAAATAAATGAAATATATAACCATATTTTCAATATTTCTGTGAATTAAGTAATATATTACAATTTTCTTGATTGTATATTAGGTTTCAATATGTTTGACCATAGGTTTTCTTTCCTTAGAAAATAAACAAAATATTTGAATTCATAAGAAGTTTATAATGGCAAATTTAAAATTACAAAAAAAAAAAAAAAGATTTGTTTTTCTCCTTGGTTACCTTTCAAAATCCTTAAAATTATTCCACACATGCCCAAAGTTCTCTGTCAGCAGGCTAAAAACAAGACGTAATCTTTCTAAATTCAATTTTAGTCTGATGTTTAGCCACCAGAGGCTCTTACTAGGACTGCATGAGTTATCTCTTTGACAAATATGTCATCCACAAAAAAAAAAAAAAAAAAAAAAAAAAAAAAAAAGAAAAGAAAAAGAATGAAAAAGAAAGATAAAAACCTTTGGGCAGCCAAAAAAAATGCTAATAGCAAAGAATTAACACAATGAATTTAAGGAATTAATGAATTGTTTGGCCTATTCTCATGAATAACTAATATTGATTCATGGATAGTCTGCTACTCTGCTATCCAAAAACAAGGGGAGATCTATAATGTATATTTTTAATGAAAAGCTAAGTCACAGTGCTGCACAGCACTGTTCACTTTTGACAGCTCTCTTACAGCAAATTTAATTTTATCTGTTCTATCTCAGTATTCTTGCTGAGAATTCAGAATTCAGTGGGCTAATTCTGCCTGTTAAATTGTCAGTAGGCATGATTTTATCCAAAGTAAAAATTGATTTACATATTTCTTCTCTTTCAGGCAACAAATAAAGTTTTGTGAGTCTCTTGAAACAAATCCCAGGGGCATCTTACTTTTGGCTTCATATATATTAGATTAGAAAATAACACATGTACTGTTTATTTCTTTTAGAAAAGTAAATTAATTTAATTAAATATTTGCTTTTGACACAGAAGGTGTGGCTATAAGCCGTTCAAGTGATGTTCAACCCTATATTTTTTCTATGCAGCTGCTTGACTTCGATGAAGATGTAATACAGGGAAGAATTGAGCTTTTTTGTTGTTGTTGTTCTTTAAATTAGCATTTGCTTAATGTATGGCATTTTATTATGTGGAGAGTACATCGCACAAATTGACACAAGGAAGTTTTCTGAGTTGTGATGAAATGTGAAAAACTGTATGTTCTGTCTCCTGGGTTATTCTCCAAGCTGCTAACCAGAAACAGAACAGCAATGTACAGAAATAGCTATGTAGTACATAGCTACGCTCTGTTCCGGAGCGTAAAATGAAAATTAATTCTATGTTCCTGTGCACAACTGTTTCCTTATGATTATTAATGCAGCTCTATCACTTGTGGGAATTTCTCCAAAGTGTTCATCCTGTTAACAGTTCTTACCCATGTTAATCTGCAGATATCTACCAAACAGCAGTGAGCACCTGGGAACTCCTGGCTTTAAATCTTCTTTCTCTTTAATGTCTGCACTCTTTCAGAGACTCCTATAATGTGATGGAATTTTAGGTTGCTTCAGTCTGTCTTTTGCTCCAAGGAGATGGCAAACTCTGTTCTGCAGAACGTGGACAAGACCTGTCCTGTTGATGTTGTCAGTACACATCTGTTAATGTTCCAACAAGGACCTTCTTGTTCCTGGCCAGTGCAAGGAGCAGGATAAGGGAATGGGACACAGTTCCTCTTACCTGAAGCAAAGAGGAGGTTGCTCACATGGCAGTCCTGTGGGGCTTGTGAGCTGAACCCCTCTGGGATCATCTCTTCTCAGGACAGCCCCAGCTGAGCTCCCAAAACTGGAGATGGCTCTCACCTTCCAACAGCTGGTACTGGAAAACAGTGCCCATACACAAAAAATTAACATTATCCACAAGAGGGGTCACTTCTAGATACAATAATAACATTTTACCCTACACTTCCAATCCTGTTTTAAAGTTTTTTCCTCCATAATAAGCATATGGCATACCTTCCCCAGGAATCAGGTACAATCCATGAGTAAACAAGAGCTGTGAATGCTGGATGTTGCCAGACAATAAATTATACATTTGACATCACTGAAAGAAAGACACAGGGCAGCTAGACCTGAGGTAGCAAATCCCCACACAGGTTTAGCCACACTTTACAGCTGTAACTTTGTGTGTTGTCTGCAGAGGGACTGATCCAGCAGCTCTGCCAGACAGCACAAAATTAATCCAGACAGAGAAGATCTGCTAGGAAAGATGTCAAGTCTGGGAGAGAAGAAACCCTTCAGAAACGCTGGGAAGTAAGGCTACACACTAATATAGTACTACACAAATCATTGTAAAGCTGTGGAATCCCTCAAAACTGATTTGCAGACAGAGAGGAGTCTAGGAAGAAAAATGAAATTACATCGTTTATTAGTGCTATTTTAAAAGGAAAAGCTAGCTATGCCCTCAGTAGAGGGGAAGGCAACTATTTCTTTTTACACCTGGATTTCATATCAATTATACTTGACCTTAATAACGACATCATATTTATAGTAGTGTTGGTATGTACTCGTTTGGTGTCAAATATCTCCTACCAAACTGCCATGATATGTTAGTTGACCTTTGAGCTTCTAATTTTCATATTCGTGGGTATGTAACATATAATGAAAAACAAATATGACATTACAGGTTACTGGGAAAGATTTACAAAGGAATTTTTTAGCATAAATTCTACACATCTGATCAAAGCAGTTGACATTTAGGACTTTGTAATTGGCTTTCATGGCTTAATTTTTTTCTATCTGTTGGTTCTGATGTATGATTCTGATTCTTGACACTGATTCTAAAAGAACTGTGGCAACTTATTAAAATCTGAGGAAATTTTCCAGAGTGCAAATAACAATGTCTGCATTACAGTGGCCTTCTCTCCTTTCTAAGTGTGTATTTCTGTGTTGCTGCTAGGAACCACTATATTTTACTTGTAGAGTTGCTCCCCCAGGAGCACTTTTTTATCTGTCTGTTCTGTTCTGTTCATGGGCAAGAGAAAAAGCAGCAGACTTATAAAATGCACATGAAATCAGCAATGAAAGAAATGAACGACATAAAAAGAAGTCATCGAATTCTATTGTGTGGATTCCTTATTTCCCAATATGACAATTTTTTAGTAGTAGTAGGATTCACAATAGCTGCTTCCCAGTAACTTCTGTGGGAGTGCAAGTTTATCATGCTCTCATCTGCTATGTTTCTGGGATTTTTCCCTAAGAGTTAAGAATGGCATAGATTTTTTTATTAGATAAAAGTTTCTGCATAAATAAAAAGCTTGCATGGCTTGGTCTAAAATAACTGCTTTTATTTATACTGCATTTTATTCACAATTTGCTCCATCTACTCTGTCTTTCCAATGGAATAATTTCTTACTAAAAGGAGGGGGGAAAATAAATTGAATTTCATTATTGTACCAAAGAAGCATTTCATGAATATATTCAATCTGTGCTAATGGATTTTAACACATTTTTACTATCCTACAATGAGCTGCTCATAAAGTTTTTAATTACCAAAGCAGTATCCAAAAGTATACTGCAGAGAGGTGCAGTGTTGTAAAATAGATTATTCCTTTATATACTTAATCTTCACTCACTAATGCATCTACAGGTGTCTGTGTTTAAATAATATAATAGCTAATTCAGTAAATATATATAATTCAGCTAAATTGCAGTTCCCAAAACAAGTTAGTCTCATTATTCTTCAGTTAAAGAAATTAAAGGATAGCATGTAGCTCATTTATCCCTGATATTCATCACCCAGTGCTGTGGGGTACAAAGTACAGCCAGAGCTGTGCACAGTGTAACTGCTTAAAACAATAACATCCAGACAATAAAAGGACAAATTCCTTCCTCCTTCTCTTGGTTGTGCACTGTTCCATAGTGGGCTGGTATTGTACTGTGTGACACAGGACATTCACTGAGATTTAGAAGTCATGCTGCATTTTGCTGAAAAATATTTTTTGTTTATATCATTCAGGCTTTGAGCTGTGCTACTTCCAAGCTGATCAGTAACATTGCCCTCAGCTTTACGCTTAATACCCAAGTTAAAATAGTCACCAAATTATGAGAGGAACACAGGTCTTGTATCTCTGGGCTATCTAAATGATATTTAAATATTCTCTAATATCTAGGCTCTTTGACAGGTGTTGGTCATCTGCAGCTGAACATGAGCTGACAGGACCCAGGTGGCCAAGGCAGGAGGCATCCTGGCCTCAGTGTGGCCAGCAGGACCAGGGCAGTGATCATCACCCCACATCCTGTGAGGTGTGAGGCCACACCTTGAATCCTTTGTCCAGTTTTGGGCCTCTCACTACAAGAAAGGCATTGAGGGGCTGGAGTGAGTCCAGAGAAGGGCAGCAGAGCTGGGGAAGGTTCTGGAGCACAGGTCTGATGAGGAGCAGCTGAGGGAGCTGGGGGTGTTTGGCCTCCAGGGAAAAAGAGGCTCAGAGGGGCCCTTACTGCTCTCTACTGCTACTTGTAAAGAGGCTGTGGCAAGGTGGGGGTCAGTCCCTTCTCCCAGCTAACAAGTGATAAGAAAATATGGCATAGCTTCAAGTTGTGCCAGCGGAGGGTTAGATTGGATGATTGGAGACATTTCTTCACTGAAAGAGTTGTCAAAGCGTCTGCCCAGGGAAATGGTGGAATCACCATCCCTGAAGGTATTTAAGAGACCCACAGATGTGGCACACAGGGACATGCTTAATGCTTGAACTCGAGGATGTTTTCCAACCTGAAGGATTCTATTCTGTGAAGCTGGCTCTGCCCTGACCCAGGCAGCCCTCCCACATGTCCTGCTGGTACCTTAAAAGCATCGTTCAGGCTTAGGCTCTGATCAGACAGATAAGTTCTGTGTGCACCTTCTCCAGCTGTCATTCAGGGTGGCCACATGTTCCTATTGCTCCTTAAATAGGACCATATTTCTGTCACGAGATTACACTTGAATGGTTCCCTGCCTGTGGCCAGGTTGCTTGTAAATGTGAGGTCTCGTCAGAAGTGGAATTGTCCTTCCAGGTAAGCTGAACAGAGGGTGCTCACAGTTTGCCTGAAGCATAGGGTGCATGTGAGATATAAGGACTTTTCTCCTCTGTATTACAGACTATTACAGTTCATCCACTTTTTTCTCCATGAAACCTAATTACTCATGTTTGATAAAGCATTTCTTATAGAGAAAAAAAAAAAAAAAAAAAAAAAAAAAACCACAAAAAACCAAACCATATATTAGGACACCTAGAATTATTCCTTTCAGTAAAACCTACACAAGAGGGTAGAAGGATCATATTGAATGATGGTCTCAAAGGTAACCCATACAAAATCAAGCTACTGTTAGTTTAGCTCTTTAATTATCTTATGTGTCCTTCACACCTTTGATATTTTCTTGGTTGGTCTGGAATAATATTTAATAATCTGAGAATGAAAGCCAGAGATGCAGCTAGTGGGGAAATGTGGATAGAATATCATGTGTTTGGACTTAACAATACAGAGCTCCACTCTTCCATGTAAATCCCAGGAAATCTCTTCCACAGCCAGGAACAGAGCAGATGCTGAAGAATGAAGGAGGCTCCTTCAAAAAACAACAGTATCTTGAAAGAAAAGACAGATGAGCTTCTTGCTCCCTATGGGGGGAGAACAGAATTGTTTTCTCACTGTATAAGCCTCAATTTTTAACTGATTCTCTGAAGCAGCTGCCTCTCTGTGAAGAAACTGAGATACAGCACAAAAGTTTTTTTCCTCATTATCTGCAATGAGTCAGATGTACTTTGGCTCTCTCAGCTTGAAGTAGAGATGCAGCAACTTGAAGGCTCTCCCCTAGCAGTACACTCAATATTGCAGTTCTCTATATGAAGGAAACTGCCTTCAGGTTCTTCCATTTCAACAAAGTACAGAAACTCTTCTTGAGATGATGGCAAAAGTCTGCAATACCCAACATCTGAAAATGCAGCTAGGTGCATTTTTAATATTGAGAATGATGATATCTTAGAGACTGTGTCATATGGGATTTGTGTGTTTACATGTAAAACATCAGCAGTAAATTTTCACTGTGATCTGCCTCCTTTGAATTGCAATTGCTGCTCCCACCTTTAGCAGCTCATGGTTACTCGTACAAGTCAATACCAGGACCAGACTCCTCATCCTCTGACCAGAGGGTGACAGTCACTGCCAGCTGCGCTCAATGCCCAGCCAAGGGATGGGGTTTATCTTCAGTCAGCTGGTGAAGGGGTCTAATCTGCTGGGATGTCTGGGATGTTTTCTTTGTGCCTGTAAGACATAACTGATACTACAAAACACACCCGTGGTGGATTCAGTGCTGGGTCAGTGTCAGAGAGATGCCAGATAACTGATGGGAACAGCACATGGGTGCAGCTGGAGTCAGCTGCCGAGGATGTGTCTGAGATCAGATGGCAGCTCTGAGTCACGGTGCTGGGCACTGAGGAATGGCTGAGCACTGCCTGCCCCCTGTGCAGCTGCAAAGGGCCAGGGGGAGCTGCACTGCTGTGCTGCAGGGACAGGGAGCAGTGCTGCTGGGTTTAGGGACCAGCAGCCAGGTTCTCCATGTTAAACCAGTACCTTCTCACATTAGAATCCCAAAGCAAGCTGCCAAAAAGTGAAGACTGAAAATGCTGAGCCAACCTTCCCACTAAAAAATGCAGCATTTTTTGCATGTTTTTGCATGCAGCACCTGACCAGTGACAGGATGGCAGCAGTAATGTACCAGTCTTTAGGAGGTTAAATGGGAAACTTGACAGCCAGCTGAAACAGGAAAAGGTCATAACTGAGCTAACGATAATCACCAAAATGGGAATTTGAATAGAGTTTTGATGTTAATGTTCTTACACTTTTAATAAGTGTCATAAGATTTCTAATTACCACAGTGTCCAGGAACTCCACTTGTTCTTTTACAATGGTAATGACTACAGCAGAGTAGTCCCCACTAGCACTATGCCAAGGCAGATGCTCAGAAGTTAATCATTGGGGCAAAGTGCCTCCACTCCTAAGTTCTCTGTTTTGATCTACTCTTCAAATATGCCAAAGTTAAATTTTGTTAGTTTAGCACAGATTAGAAGGAAAAAAATCATCTAGTACATATTCATTTTACAAAAAATATACCAGACTTTTATTTATTTCAACATCTGTTCAATGACATTACATTAACAAACTACCTGATTTCCATTAATTTGATGTCATCTTGTATTACACTGAACCATGTGAGGATTTAATTTACTTTGACCTGAGCAAAAAAATAAAATATACTTTTGCTTGAGGCTTTGCAGTTGCTGTTGTTGCTTGGGTTCTTTTAAGCCTGTCATTGCTGAGGTGTGACTTAGCAAAGACTTGTGATGCTCTGGGTTTCCATGGGAGCTATGTTTTATTTTGGCACAATGAGCAGCACTAGTACAATGCAAGGAACAATAATGCATGGTTTTAAAGAAGATGGCTTATTCCTGAAAGGCTTGATTTGGGGAAAACATTGCCATGAAGAGAGGGATTGTTTCTCTTGTTAACTACAGAGTTGTGTGCATCAAAAGTTGTCTTGATGTAGTTTTTGTTTACCTTTACTGAATCTTTGTGGTGCTAGCTGTTCCCAATATTCTGCATTTTCATGCTGCTAATGTTTTTATGTAAGCTTTGCTATTTTGGGAGCATGAAAGCAGTGCAGTTCCAGCTCTGTAATTAAAGGGCTTCAGTGATCTCTTTTCTCTCAGCTGCTGCACATGAGACTGAGAAAGGAAGGACACAAGTCACAGACAATACAGAGCAAATCTTCAGTTTATCAAAACTACCAGTCTCCAGGGTTATTTGGGTCATAAAGCTGAAGTCTGCCTACAAAGCATGGTGATCTGAAGGTGAATCTGTGGAGTTTTCCATAAACTGTGGTAAGAGTTGCAAATATAATTTGGCAGCTCATCTTTCTTGCTTTTCCAAGTGAAGAGAGTGCCCATTACAGGAGGATGTGGGAAGCAATGAAAAATATAGTGCTGATACTGGTGACATAATGTGATGTGTAATGTCTGTGAGTCAGCACTTCTGCTGAAATTGATTGATTTGCATACATTTGCCAATACTGAGATAGTTTGCCATGTAGCCAGGT
Organism: Onychostruthus taczanowskii; assembly: GCF_017590055.1. Classification (NCBI taxonomy): domain Eukaryota; kingdom Metazoa; phylum Chordata; class Aves; order Passeriformes; family Passeridae; genus Onychostruthus; species Onychostruthus taczanowskii. Next base: position 7,102,981 of record NW_024498906.1, on the reverse strand, counting down.
GTATCAGAATTCACCTGGGCTATGTGGTAATTTGGAGAATCATTATTTTTAGGGGATATGAAGGAGACTCCTGACACTTGGCTGACTAGGAGAAAGGCAGCCATACCACTGCTGTGTATTGCAAACTGGTTTTATGCTGCTGAAACTGGAAAATCAAACAGAATTACATCGAAGGTCCACTAAGGACAAAAGAAGTTCCCAGACTATGCATACGTAAACTGTGGAACAACTTTTGCAGGATATTTTGCATGTCAGAAAGATTTGCATACTAAAGGGACCTTTGAAAAAATTCTCAGAAGTGAGGGGTTCATCAGCACAAAGAACCACAGCTGGCTTGTCTCTGAGCTGCAAGCTGGAAAAGTTCACTATTAAAGTGTGGCACAGGTTTACTCTGGTCTGTGGTCCCTGGACCAGCTGATCTTACCTCTGTTGGGGCACAGTAGTGCACTAGATGGACCAGCCATCCTTGTGTTTAGAGACTGCCTGCAGAAAGAATGGAATAGCTAAACCAATCCTCATTCAGACTGAGATGTGAAACAGTAGGTCTCTGCAACCCGTTAACTTTGTGCTTAGGTCTGCATTTCAGTGTTCTTACACGGATAGCAGGGGTTGAATGAGAAATCAGGCCCTATTACCTGTGTCTTTTGAACATTTATCATTTCAATCAACAAACCTCTACAAAGTATTCATAAATTATAAAACATTGCAAAAAATGAGATAGCCGATATGTAGATCAGACATTGCATGATAAGAGCAAATATAAAGAAGAGTAGGTGACTTCTGATAAAAAAGTTTCATCACCTTATTCCGTTTTAGGAGGACATATGGTGAAAATTCTGAAGGGGAAGGAAAAAGTTGAGTTGGTGCCAAACACCTGCCAGTATTTAGTGTAGAAATGAAAGACTATAATTGAAATAAAAATTAAGTTAATACTTTCCAATTAATAGCTTATCAGTTTACAGGAGATGAAATTGAGACATAGGTAGAAGAAAAAAGGGACTAGGACATATGAATGTGCATGCATGTGGAAAACCCCACAAACCAGGGAGGAAATGAGGCAAAAAGTTCAGCATACAGTAATGTGGGTTAAAAGTTTGTCTGCTACCCAGTAAAATACAGACTTAGCAAAAGATTATTATAATGAGGATTTCCAATTCACATGCCTTCAATTATTTTTTAGTTTATATCTAAATACAAATAATGCTTTCTGGTGATGATAAGCACATAAGAACATCTGTCCTTGGTATGCTAAGTGCAAACTGAAAACCCTGAGTTCGGCTCATCTGGTCATTGTTATTATGGGCTGTAATTTTACTTTGTGTGCAATTGCTTTTCTGGTTTCATGTATAAAAGTAAGATATAGTTGTGTTTTACTACTTCAGGTTGTCTTTTTAGGTCTATGGTTTAACAGTATCTGCAGTAATTATTAATACAGCATTTTTCATCTCCTAAATGATTACTAAAAAATATTGTACTTCTACTGTTAACTTGGACCACAAATATCTTGTAGCTTTTATAATCTGTGAAATCAGTGAGTGACCAAGCATTTTCAGTAAGCAAACCTTGTGATAGCAAATTTGACTTAGTGAAGAGTAATTTGAGATGATTGAGTAAAGATCACATCTCATAACTCCATAATAACATATTTACACAATTACTGTAACGACTCAAGAGAGGGCATTAAGAATCATTGAGGAAATTGCATGTGTTTTTAAAGTTTGTAATTTTAATTATCTTGTTCTGTAATGGACTGCAGCGTCTGCAAACCAGCCATCATGTACTTTCCATCACTAGAAAGCACACAGAACATTTTGGTAACTGCATATGCAGGTTTATTTATTTTAGTGTTGAAAAGTGAAAAAAAAAATAAAAGGAGCATAAATGGAGCTATAATGTTTAGAGTAACACTATTTTCTTAACTAACACCCTTGAGAATGAGCTTAGTAAATTTGAACAGTATGTGTTTTCACCATCTGTACTCCAATAATGAGAGCAGCCACCAAGGGAGAATAGGGTATTAAAGTATAGCAGGAAACATCACTCTGCTGATCTTAGTTTGAGCTGAATTTTCATCTTTTAGGTGCCTTGGTTTTAATTTATGCTCCATTCTTAATTAAATTGTCTTCCTGACGTGACTCAGAAACCTGGCTTCCTGTGCCTCAGCCTTTATTTCTTCACCCTTGATTGATAATGAATGTGCTTTGCCATCATATATTGTTAGGGTCTTGTGAAAGACAAACTGAGTTACTATGGACTGCTACAGTCTGATGGCACACACGAGCTGCATTGACTGTGAAGAGACTTTCAGTTAGTGTTATCAACTATTATGTCATGCTTGAGTTTTATTCTTAAAGAAATTTTTCATTAACTCCCCTTTTAACCAATCAACATCTATCTAAAATTAAAGGTAGCTGACTAGTGAAAAAAAATAATCTGTAGTTATTCATCAGTGGGGAAAAAAATGGCAAACAGCATGAAATTAAACTTCTGAAATTAAAAATAATATTTAATTTTGTACACAAGTAATTACTTTTCAGTTCTTGCCACTCTTGAAGTAGGTTTCATTTTTGTTACTGCTGATTTCAAAGAACAAGAAAATAGCAGGCTGCTGAGATGCCATTCCAGCATTTTGGAAAAGGTTAGGATGGATCAACAGAGATGTAGGAAGAGCTAAATGTTATCAGCAGGAGAAGAAATGGTGAATGAGGGAAAATTATGAAAAGGTAGATTTAATTTCAAGTGCAGCATGTAAGATGCAAGACAGGCTAGCTACTTTACCAAAAAATTATTGTTTCAGCACATGGCAGCTCAGGAATTACAGGGTTCAGAAATGTTTTAGGGCTTCTAATGCGTGGATGCAAGGCTCTGGACAATGGACATGCCTAGACATTAACTTTTATTGCACTTCCTTATTATTATCAGCAGAATGTGCTGACACTTTTGACATTGTCACGTCCAAAATATGCTGCAACATGAAAGTGCTTTGTAATTTTCTCTGGCTGGCATGACTCAATCCAAAAAGATATGCTGTTAGAACCCATCTTTAATATCTTGATGATTCCAAAATACAAAAAAACTCCAAAACAACCACTCAAACAAAAGAACATGCCAAACTAAATCACAACTAGCAAGAACTGGAAAATTGTGTTGTTGGAAAATAAGAAATTGAATTATTTTTTCAATATAAATAATCTTTTACAAACAGTTTTATCAAAACAACTTGATGCTGCAGTTGCTTTGCTCATATTTGCTATATCACCAAACAGATGATGACTGTAATGCCCATTTGTGTATGTTTGTTTTGAAGGACTCAATTGAATGAATGAGAGAAATTGTGTGTGTATGTCTGTGTATGTACATGAAGTATTTATTACATCTGGTGAAAAGGAACAAACCAAAACTCCATCGTGGCATTTTCATGTCATTCACATGGGTCATCTGTAAACATGAAGCCCATACCACCCAAGCTAATCAGAAAATGGCTTTCAGAACTTTTCATTCCCTGTGTGGAGCATAACTGGAGAAATGACAGTGCTTTTGCTTTTCTCACCTAAGTGCTACAGGAGAGGAGAGATTGCAGGCTTTGGGGGTTGGCTTTGGGCAAGGATGGATGCAGGTGCTAGTCACTGCTGGCTTCTGCCCTACATTTGCCTAGGTCAAACCTGTCATCTTTCAACATCCATGTCTAAACTCTTCTCCTCTGGGATCTCAGAAAATTATGTGGAAAACCTCTACCTCACTCACTAAAGGCTACTTTACAACTCCCCAGTATCAAGGTACTTAAGCCTTTAGCCAAGTTCCTGGATTCTCAGCTGGAAATGCAGGTCATGTGGCTGTAGCATTCATCTGCACAGGTTTCCTTCATACAGAATAAAAAGCAGGTGTTGCAGAAGGACAGTTAATCCCAAACACAGAGTTACTCCATGACATACATGCAAAAGGCAACGCATGGAAATCCCAGAGATGGGTGATGTTTGTACCAGTTCTACCAGGACTGCACTTGTGTTATCCTCACAGCTGCTATGAATGTTCAGAATACTGTGGTTGGGAAAGCTCTGTCTTAGATTAACTCTGTGGTTGAAGACAGATCTGCTTATGTTTGCTGGAGATGTGCTAGAACAGAAGTTCTTTTCTTTTTAATGGAAAACTGCCTAGGATATTTTGTGATGTTGTCCTGGGTTCTGATGTTTCTTCATTTAATCCATTTTATAACAAGGAAAAATAAAGTCAGTGGAGATGAGATTGCTTCTCACAGGCCAACTTTTACTGTGACTCAAAAGATCAGGAAACGACAATGCTTCTTCCAACAAAACTGCTGGTAATGACACAGGTGTACGAATGAGTAAGAAAGGGAAAAAAAGACAAAAATCCTGCCCCAACTCCAAAAAGATTGCTTAAAAAATGGTATGTTGTGCCTAGAGAGAATGACACAGCTGTAAAGCAAAGAGAGGATCTGCTCACTGCCCTAGCCTACTTTGTGAACTTGGCAAGATTATCATATTTGTTGCTTTTGCTATCTGTTTAAATGAGAAGCTATTTGAGCTGTTCTGTTTTGCTGTTTGCATAAAGCCTGCTGCAATACAAGAATGATCTTAGAAGTGGCCCTCTAGAAATAATGAGGTAGAATAATCATCAGCAGAGTCTAGTACATTCTGCTTTATAGCAACAAGCTTCTTCACAGCTTTCAGACATTGCTTCCTTTGCCCTTTGCAGTCATTAATAGTTTTTTATTTTGCAGCCTCCTAGATGCTCAGACAGTTTTTAGTGTCACAGACCACCACCTAAATGTTGGTGATGCACAGTAACCATGACTTTCTTTATAATTCTCATATTTCTTTGCCAAATATGTTACTGGAACTGCTCAGGCATGTCTTGATACTGTATTAAATTTGAAGAAACTTTTGTTTCAGGAGACACGTTTAAAACCAGGCAAAAGTACCACATGTTTTATTATAATTAAAATTTGCAGTCATGCAAGATTTGAAAATTGTATTTTTAAAAAAATACCTACATTTGGCTGCTGCTATCATCCTTTTTTATTATTATTTTAAAGAAAGATATTCAAATATTTCTCTCAGTTGCAACAGGACTATATCTTAAATTTGTAGACTATAATGTAATTTTATAGACTGTTAGACTCTTTTCCATTTTGGTTTTATTCTAAGTCTTGGGAAGATTAGTGAAGACCAGCCTTTTTTTTTTTTTTTTTTTTTTTTTTTTGCATAGGATGCTGAGCAAGACAAGATTAAACTGTTCAAAAGGAACAAGTATTTCAAACTGTATCAGAATAATGAAATTGAGATTGAGAAACAAATTTTTCCTGCTACTAAGTTAAGAAATAAAAATGGCTTCTACAGAGCTTCTATATGATCTTGTAGCTGCTGCTAATTTCCCTCTTAGCTGTAAAGTCCAACAGTGCCGAAGAAAGGAATAAAGCTGTTAAACTGTAACCGACAGTGTTTGGCCAGAGCAAATGAAAATACAAGTGGGATGGTAGTTTTGCTTGTATAATGAGTAGATAGGGAATTGTCAAAGTATGATGGCAGAAATTACTTCTCTGAATTTTCAGAACATGTAAGTTATATAAAATATGTGCCCTCTACATGGAGCATATTTTGAAGTAAGTCTGCCTTGTCTCTAAAATTTGAGATATTGTCTCTAATTCAATATGTTCTCCTTGACTACAGATTATGCCCCTGGTATCAATATGGGAAGAGCTCTCTTCTGTGCCTTAGGAATTCAGGGAATGAACAACACTAAGTGACAAATCTGCTGACATTGCAGCTCAAGACTCACTCAGAATCCAGTCAGCACCTTAAAACTACAGCAGCTGCTGCTCTGCTGCTCACAAGGATTCAGCATGATGCTTCTGTCGTGTTTCTGGGACTGGCCTTCTCCAGGTGAAACAGGAGTTCTAAATAGAGATCAGTTATTCTGAACTGAGGCTGCTAGCTCGAGAGAATGAGCACAATCCTGTTCAAAACACAAAGTTTTTCCAAATGTTGAGCTGGAAGCAGCCGTGGGCCTTTTGGACATGGCTGTGACATCGTTAATAAAATAAGGAAAGCAGAGCTACCTTTTTTCATAACAAGAGGTGACAAATCCTGTTTAAAGCCTTATCAGGGTAGGATGTTAGGCACAATTCCTTCTATTGTTGTTCAAGGGTAACTTTTTTAAAGGGTTTTAAGGCCTGCTTCTGTTTTTTTAATTACTTCTTTTACAAGTGCTATAAAGAATACAAACAATTTGGCAAGATCAAAGAATCCCAGATGTTGCTATTGTAAAATGCACAGCAACTGATCAAAGAGTACCCCAATGAATTCAGAGTGGAAGCAAAATAAGAATTAGAAAGAAACACTCTTATTTTATGTTAGCTTTTTGTGTATTTGAGAAATGGCAGAAAGTGATACAAGAACATAAGCAAAGCTGCTGCATTCTGTCCATAAAAACTCAAAACTCAGCAGAATTTTGTTGTTTGACCCCAACAGCAGAGGTGTGCCTTCTGTAATGAAGCAATTGCTAACATTTTCCATTTGACATAAAAATCTGTAATATAAGCTATGTCACCTAACATGAAGAGGTTTTAATTAGTGAACATGACTATTCCTGAACTTAATTATAATCTAAAAATATTATGTACACAGGAAAAAAATATATAGGGGTGTAAAGCTTAATTGAAAATCATAAAAATAGAACTTAATTTAAATTTTAAAGTAAGGCTGTTATTTTCTTATCTTAAAAATGAACATTTTAATTCCATCAAAAATTGAAGTTGGCTATGTCATCACAGTCAAGGATGTGAATAAAAGTTTGCTTAGAATTTTCCATTAGTAATATCTTCTCACAGAAAATCCCATGTCTTAAAATTAAATGTGTTGAGAAATACAGTCTTGCTGTTCAAAAAACATTTTTCTAAGACTTTGTATCTAATGAGTTTCAATAGAAGTCATTTGGATGGACATCTCTGTGGAAATATGTATCACATATGCTGAATATTGTAACACCCCACCAAACCTCCCGCAGATGAATGACCAAGTCTGTTTGCTTGGAAGTTTTTTTTTTTCAGGGAGTGTACCCACAAGAAAAGAGAAAATCCAGATTTATAAGGTCTACTAGGCAAGAGGAAGGCTGATTGGAGATATAGTAGAAAATGTGTTTTGAAATGCCTTCCAATATTCATTCCTAACCTAGATTTTTTTAACTCCTTAATATATTTTATAATGCTATCCTCTTAAGCAGTACAAATTTTTGAGTGGTTTTATTATTTTACACATGAAAAAAGAAACCCAAAAAGCAAAAATACCCAAACCAAGCCCACCAACTAAACAAACAACTAAACCCAAAACCCCAAGTGCTGCAAAGGCAATGGCTCACCATCTCCCACTCACAGACCAAAGCCAGTCTCCTGGGAAAACGGCACTTGGGAAAACTACACTTGGGAAAACTCCTCTTCCCTCCACCCAGCTCTGGCACGACACCCCATGGTCTGGGATGTCCCTTTGGTCAGCTGGGATCAGCTTTCCCAGCTGTGCCCCCTCCCAGCTTCTTGTGTGCCCCAAGTTTACTCTCATGTGGGGCAGTGTGAGAAAATAGAAAAGACCTTGGCACTACTCAAGGGTTGTTCACCATGAGCTAAAACAACCCTGTGTTAGCAGCACTGCTTTGGTTACAGATCTAAAATACAGCAACATGCAGGGTGCTATGAAGAAAATTAGCTCCATGCCAGCCAGACAAAATAATACTACTCAAGATTGTCTGTCTAAAGGTGGATCTTTTTTTCTTCAGAATTCAGAAGAATCTTTCTAAATATATGCCTTCAAAAGACTCAGTCTTTCAAGGAAAACAAAATAAAGTAGATGGACTTCCCCCCAAAATGATGCCTTGTACATAATTTTTTTTGCCTTGAAGACAAGAGATCAAATTTGGGTTACCATGGATAGCATCATGACATACCAGAGAGATGATAAATTCTGAGGAACTGCTAACAAATGATATCATTAAATTACAATTGCAGCTACCAAAGAACAGCAAATGAGTGTATGATCATATTTTCCATGTCAACAAACAATTTGACATGATTTGGACATGCCAAAATAATATTCAAGGACATCAAACACAGAAAAGATAATTAATGGCCATTATGAGAATAATGTTATTGGGAGCAGGAAGGCAAAGTTTGTGACAAGCAGACTTGCAAAGCATCCAGAACAGCAGGTTCAGAAAAGCAAACTGGCAAGGTGTTCAACACATTTAGTAATGGAAAAGGGGATGAAGAGCCAGAATAAGCAGTTAATTGCATAGTACATTAATTTTTTTAACAATAAAACAGTGTTATATTAAGAGGCAGAAGAACAGACTAATTATTAGGGAAAATTTCAAAGCAGAGTGAAAACAGGGTCATAGTTTGAACCAGAGAGGGAAAAGACAGAAGTAGGCAGGATCACAAGTCCAACTCAAGGTAAAAGGACTATTTCTTTGCAAATGCCTCAAAATAAATTTCATCTGAAAAGGGTGATAGAAAACCTGAAAAATTATGTTCCAGTTGTTAATCTGGATTTTCTTTTTATGTGTGGCTGTCCTAAGTTTTGTCAGAGATAGAGGCAAGCTCAGTGATGGATGACAATTGATGTTTCTCAGCATGGTTTTCACACTTTCTTTACTGTACTTGCAAGTGCAATACACAGTTTTCTTTATTTTTTTAAGCACACAGATAAGCATCATACAGTTTCAAGAGTAATAAACTGTCTCATTCGTCTGTGTATTTCAGTATTCTTTAAAGAATGATCAAAAGAAACTGAGATCACATCCTTCCACTTTTACTTTTATGAAAGATGTCTCATACACATCATTCCAGGAAGGAAAATGTACAAAAGTCCTTTGACGAAGCATAAATCCCTTCTGAAAACTTTTCATCCAGTCAGTAGTTTATCCTTATACTCTTCATTACAGCCCAGCATTTGACCCCCATTCCCCTATCTGAGTAACTACTTCCATAAGTAATTCCATTTTTTTTGGCTGGAATCCCATTTAACTCTGCTCCTGACTCACTTGTGAGCCTAACTGCTTATAGCTGATAGCAGAGGATTTAGCATTTCAGCTCATATGTCAAATAGAGTTTGACTGCTTAACTTTTTTCTTCTTACACACTGTGAAATAACTTCCAGAAGAAAAAGTTTCACATGAGAAAGACTTTGGACAGGAAAAGAAGTCAAGAACTCATGGTCAATTAAATAAATCATGTAGTTTCAAAAACAGTTTTTGTTTTAAAGATAAATTTGGCAACAATTAAATTGACCTTCAATAGTTCAGTAAAACCGTATTCAAGCAGCTTAACTAGAAAAATAGCAACAGACTGGCAAACTGATTCTAACCTGTAAGGAAAATTGGAGGAAAAGGAACTGTGAAAGTCCTGGGTGAAATGCTGTGGAAGACCAGCTCAGAAGGTACATCAGGGATCATCTGGTCCGACCTTTCCTGGCAAAAGCATTGTCTAGACAAGGTGATGCAGCAATTTGAACAGCTGAATCTTAAAACTGTTCAACATTGGGGAATCTGCCACTTCCCTAGGCAGACTATGCCAATGGCTGACTGTGCTCATTGTGAAAAACTGTTCTCTTGTGTCTAATCTGAATCTCCCCAGGATTAACTGGTACTCCTTGTCTTACCTGTGGGACTCCTTGTAAGAAGTCTATTTACTCATTCTAAAATGTCCATTTACTAATTTTTGATTAACTAAAGCTAGCAAAACAAATTGCTGTCTGAATGAAGTCTTGAGAAAAATTCTCTTTAAAGTAAAAACTCTGGAAAAGTAAATTAAAGAAAGAAAATTAGTTGAAAAAAAGAAAAAGGAAAAGTTAATGTTCTAATACTCATCTGGAAAAAAGTATGACAACCTAAACTGTAGTTTGAATACCTAAAAGTCCCAGTTTTCTTTACCAGAATGTTATCAGATGCACTATGGCCTTACATCTTCCCCGATAGCTCATGAGAGGATCTCCAGTTGTGATGCCAGCAATATATTTAGGATTCATACATCCCATTGATGCCCACTGATTAAATCACCCTTTATGCTGTTAACACCACTGAACCCGAGGACTACTTTTATCTGCCAAGAAAATCCCATACAAAAAAGTGAAAACCATTTCTTTAGCCTCATATGACTTCACAAGATGCTCTCGGGCAACATCTACAAATCCAGCCCTACGCTTCTGTTCCTAAGCTACTGGTGATGAAAGAAAGCTGATGGTGCTTGAGGCAGAGAAAAAGACTCTTCTTATCAGCAGTCACAGCTCTGACCCATGCAGCTGCCACTGCTGTCTAACACTTATTCTCCAGGGACAGTTGGGAAAAAAGCTGCGTTTCCCAGCTGCCTGTTCTCTTTTCCATAGAAGCTTCCTACCTCCTGAGCAGACTGGTAAGGGATGCTTATCATCTTATTTGCCCTGGTTCCTGGAAAAAAAAAAAAAAAACCCAATGCATGATAGTACCTGGGCCCCAAGCTGGACTGGAAAACTGTGACCATGGAGTAAATAAAACCTTTCTAGTTAAAACCAAATTGTCTGAGTTGTTGTATACGTTACAGCTCTTTCACGTCTCAGCCAGAGATCACTGACAAGAAAAATTTGAGCTAATTTTACCAGGTAAGCAGGGTAGAAAGGTGAAATGAAGACTCTACATAATTATGTCTTGGAAATTTTCCTTTCTTATTTTGCAGGTATATTGCTTATTTTTCAGTGATATGTACTCTTCATATCAGTTATCAGGTTGGTAATCCTCGTGACAGACTTCTCCAGAAATTCTAATGTTTTTTCCCATTCCGCCTAAAAAGTCTCCACAAACAATTTTGTTCAGCATCTCAAACTTGAACACATGTGTTCCTGAAGATGTTGATTAGAATATATTATGGCCATTAGCATTGAAGCTTCTTAATGTTCACTTTATTGTACTTACTTTTTGCTTTCTGAGGAAAAAAGAAGGAAGATTTAATGAGACTGAAGACAATATTAATAGAAATAATAAAAAGTAATCCTTTAGTATATTTTGTCTATTAATTCTCACAAAATATTATAGATTATATGTTTTTTTTCCATATGAAAAATATTTATTGGACATTTATTTTACAAGCACATAATCATTTTTAGTAGTTAACAATCTAACTTTTTAAAAAAGAAAAACCCAACCCAAAGCAAAATCAAACTGTATCATGTTTGTGGGCATGAACCAGGCTCACAGAAGGCAAAAGAACTACGAGTACATTAAAAATAGTTCCCTTTGGCACTCTTGGCATTTTGCATTATTCTGAAATATATATAGTGGCCTCTCTGAGAGCCAAATTTAAAGCTGATGAGCCACTGATGAGGTAACTGTTATGTCCCATCTCTGCTTCCCTTCAATGATGCTTCAAATGGGAACTGCATTTTGTGGATTTTTTTGCTCCAAATGAGATGTTGACTGTCCAGTGGGAAGATAAAGAATCTATTACATGTACTTTAAAAGCCATAAAAGATAACCTTAATTTCCTAGCTTACATTTATTTGCACTCACACAATGTCTCCCTTTTCCAAGGCTGAGTATGAGCAATTGCCAAGTCCATAATTGAAGGAGAGCAATGCAATGAATAAGTGTCAGGTCTAGAACTAGTGAATTCACAGAGAATGTCCTGTCCACAGGGAAAAAAAAAAAAAAAAAAAAGTTGAATCCTAAAGCATGGAGCTGTCAAATGAAGCCTAGGATTTAAAATTACCTGTAATTTTCTTACTGTCTTCAAAAGTTGCTATGAACTTTCAACAAGGTGGCAAAAAAATGCCGTATTTCAAGTGAAAGGTTGCAACTGTTAAGCTGAACTTTTTAAAGTGTTGCTATTTCATCAAGCATTGATTGACTGGAAACTGCAGCCTTCTCATTTTATTCATGTGTAAAAAACAGCACGGCAAAGAAACATAACCTTTAGCAAACCACCTTTAGTTTATATATCTGCAGTTCCTCTAACAGGGAAGTAAAAGACAGAAGGGATTTTTTTTCTTTAGGAAAAAACTGGTTAAGCTGAGATCTGCTTTAGATTCAGGTTTTAGATGCCACAAGCAGATATCCATCAGATCCATAAGGAGTTCTGGGCCTCTCAATTCAGACTACCAATCTGGAGACATGACTAGCTATACTATGCTTGGTCATCAATAAAATGCAAAGAATTGGGGAAAAAATTACTTGGCTTCAATTTTTTTTAGACTCAAAAATTGTCTTTGAGTTGTACACAATGGGCCATACTTTTTATGTTTAATTATGTAATAACAGCAGTAACAGTAAGCCTTCAGAATTGGCCTTTAGTTACTATTTGGATCATTTAATGAAGAGTCCTTAAATTCTCTGCAATAATGACTACTGGTAATTATAGTTAGCAGATTTTTCTGACTGTGTGGCTTGAAACTGGGAGTTTCTATATTCTGTTTCATTCCCTGAACTCTAATCTTTATCCTCTGAAGAAAACTTCTGAAAAGCAGAAGCTATTAAATATTGAATGTTACTAAACTATAATAGAGCACATCTCTGGATAGGTTCCTTGCATCCTTCAAAAACATTCTAACTCAATTAATTCAAAATGAAGACAAGTTCTGTGAAACCTGTATTACAATAAATTTGGGGAAGGTCATAACCACATCTTAATAACAAATTGAAAGAAAAAAAAAAGACAATACCTGTTCCCTTAATATTTTAACGGAAGGGTTATATCTACAGAATAAATGCATAGTTGGATCTCAGGCTCTGTTTTATACCTCCTCAAGCAATAAAAAGCTGAAAATAAAAATAGAAAAGTCTTGAATTAACATACTTAAAACAGTAGGATATTTTTTACCGTTTCTCTTACATCAGTTGCTGGGATTTTTTCCTCCTCTCTCTCCTTTTTTCACATTCATCAAGGTCATTGTGAGTTTTTTTTTCCCTTTGATTTTAATTTGATGTCAGTACATTCATTTTTATGTAAATTTCAAGAGAGGTGATTGTATCTTCATTTCTCCAACCATCTGGCACACTGGGAAATACAGCAGCATTCAACCCTAATGATATAAATAAGAAAAAATATAGGGAATTTCTGAAGAGACTTGAAAAACCCAAAAAACCAACCAACCACCAAAGAGATGTGATTATTAACAACAGAAGCTTATAAATATTTTTATGAGTATTTGGTATGAGTTCCTGTAATTAAAGATTTCTGAAACACTTCCTTATTCATTAAGCAATCCCTTTCATGCCACTAGTATGTTTTTCCTGTTGATAAATTAACAAGTAGAACTATGTGCTCCCTTTGATGAAGATAGATGCATCATTGTTCATGACTGAAAACCAAAACACAAAAGTAAAAAATGGTGAAAAGCCACAAAATTTTCCACAATCAAAAAAAAAAAACCCAAGTTTTATGTTATTTTACATATACTCTGTTTAAAATAAAGAATATTAGTAGCCTAGAAATTACATTAGTTTTCAGCAAACAAACTAAATGAGGCTAGAAAGGATTCACAATCAGGAATATATTTGTTTTTCAAGTTGATATATTATTTTGTTTTAAACAGTTATTTAATAACTTTCACATAAACTTTTCCAATAGTTGAATTCCATAACTACATCACCTTTTACATTCCTTGTTATTTGAAAATAATAATTCCATATTTATCACAATATTTAAATGAGTATACAAGATGTTTTGTTTTCCTAAGTGAGCCAATGTTAAATGATTTAGAACAGGAAGAACTGTGATACCACAGAGTCCCTTGCAAATCTCAACTGGCTTAAATTTCCACCTGAGTAGACCAGCATCATTTCCAGGCTCTGGTGTTATTATTTTGACCTCTTATAATAATGGCATGCCATCTAATGCTAATAAATGCAATGCTAATGCAATTTTTTGCAGGCTAGACTCACTGAAAATGCTTTTGGAAAAACAGTGCTGTACAGAATACAAACACACACACATATAAAGCTTGGAAATACCCTTTCTGAAGCCATTAGTGAAGCTATTGTTCTGTAATCAATTAGAGCTTCTCAATTGCTATGGAACTTTAAAGTGTCTAGTGAGAAAATTCATTTTTGTACCTGGAACTGACTCTGCTCCATTCAAAATCTAAAGATATTTGACTGTAGATTGAAAATCTGCTTTAACCCAAGAGTAAACTTCCTTCAACAACAGCATGTACAGGTTTTGGTTGGGAGAGAGTTAATTTTCTCCACAACAGCTTTTATGCGGCTGTGCTTTTGTTTTGGGCTGAGAATGATGTTGATAATAGGCGTTGATAAACAAAAATAATATTTTTTTAATTGCTGTTTTAGGTATTGACTTGCAGAGAGTCAAAGCCTTTATCTGCTTCACCCCCCACCCCAGCAGTGAGCAGGCTTGGGAAGCTGGGAGATTTCCAAGCTGGGAGAGCTGCTCCCAGCTGGCCACAGGGATATCCCAGAGCACATGGGACCATGACTAGCTTGTAGAGCTGGGGGGAGAAAAAGAAAGGAGGGAATATCCAGAGTTGTGGCATTTGTCTGCCCAAGTCACCAGTGTGCATAATGGAACCCTGTTGTCCTGGAGGTGGCTGAACACCTGGCTGCCCATGGGAAGTGGGGCTTGAATTCTTGGTTTTGTTTTGTTCTGTTGGCATGTATGGCTTGTTTGGGTTTTTTTGGTTTTGGGGTTTTTTTGGGTTTTTTTTTTTTTTTTTTTTGTTTTTTTTTTTGTTGTTTTTTTTTTTTTTCCTACTAACCTGTCTTTACTTCAACCCATGCATCTCCTTTTACTCTTTAAATTCTCCCTCCCATCCCATGGGGGAGGATGAGTGAGTGGCTACATGACTTAGTTGCCAGCTGAGGTTAAACCACAATACAGTAACATACTATGTTGTTACACAGCAGTATTTTCCATTTCTCTTTTGGGAAAATGGCTTTGTCTCATATTGGCTTTCTTCCTAGAAAAATAATTTAAATTCAGATGCACTATGCACTATTAAACCAAGGCTTTAAAAAAATCCTTAAAAATAAAATTTTAAATCTACCCAATTTTCTCATTAGAAATATATGAAAGGTCTAACAGGGTAAGTGGAAAATATAGGGCACAAGAAACAAGATATGGTAATTGAGACCATCTGTCCCACTAAATATAAAGCACATTTGCTTGTGGTTTACTGTCTCTCTGATCTTATTGCAGTTCCAGAATCTGACCATCCAAGTAGAGGGGAAAAAAAATCTGATGCATGACAGGAAAAATTTAGATGCACTCATTTCAAGAGGAGTAGAACATGTTCTTAAGTTCTTCCAAGCATGTGGAGAAGAAGAGCAGAGACAAGTGCAAGAATAGCTGATCCTTTTTGGCTGTCACTGATGTTTGACTATCCTGCCACCTTACAGAGCAGCAGCTGAACTGACAGTAATTTGGGTGACAAGCTAGCCTATGGACTAGAATTATTTTCTTGAAGCATTCATTACTGTTACTGTTGCTTTTATATCCATTAAGAGAACTGTAGTTCTTACACAGGCAATCACAGCTGACCATTCTGATACCACCGGAGTGCCAGAGGATTGATACAGTAAGAAACTAAATTCAAGAGGAATGTTGTGAATGTTTTCCCCTTCTCTGACATTTAATTTATTACAATTTTGGTGATATGGTCAATAACAGCTGTACACATCACAACACTCAAATACTGTGCACACATTATAACCTGTGTGTTTCACTAAAGACATGGTAACATTCACAGCGCCACCATTTAGAGCTGCTGCTTTGTAAGTCTGAATGTAATCACAAAAGTCCACACTGGAGTTACTTTATTGTTCCTGACAGTGGGTATGGGTTTAATGCTGGTGTGTTTGTTGTTGATTTGCTTTGATTTGGTTTGGTTATTTCCATTTGTTCCTACTTTCAGAAAAAGAAGGAAATAGAAAGGTTTATTTAAGTAGAATGTGTACAAATGCTTACATCACATGTATCGGGCACTACTAAATATCATGATTAGACATGAAAGCGTAGAATCATTCAAGTTTTAAAAGAACTCTAAGATCATCAAGTCTGACCATTAACCCAGCACCAACATGTTCACCACTAAACCGAATCCCCAAAGTCACATCCACATTTCCAGGGATGGGCGTTCCACCAGTCCTCTGGCCAGCTATTCCAATGCCTGAAATAGCTCACTAATGTATAGATACTACATATGCAATGGTTATTCACTCCATACACAGCATATTCTGTATGTATAGATACAGACTACATGGATATTGTATTACAGATGCATGCTGCACATGGCACAATATATGCAGCATGCACCTATACATACAATTGTTATAGACACATCTGCTGTGTCCCATCCCTGTAGTACTAACCTTGACTACATGATAGTACACTATATTCTTAATTGTTTTTCTGTGAGACACCATGATTTACATGCAATATATACAAAATATCTACCTGACTATATTATCAAGGATAATTTTTTTTTCAAAAACTTAATAGAAATGTTCTGCAGCCTTGAATTGCCAACGAGTATGTTACAGTTTAAAAAAATAATTTTTTTCTGAAAATCATCATGAGTTCTCAGCAGATCTATGAAAGGTTGCTGTGGTAAGTTTTAAGGTTGCTGTGGTAAGAGGGTACACTTTTATCCAGAAACATTTTGTGGTATGACAGTTCAGTGAACAGCTTAGTGTTTTGCCAGCCATTTGGGAAGTTTCTTTTGCAGTGGAATACAGAAGGTCTTGAAAAGCAAAAGAAATATTAACTCAGTGGAAGCTAGCAAATATGCATCTGTAATGCTTGCTTGAACTATTTACTTGCACTGGGTTAATGAAGTCAAGCACTAAAAGTTTTCTTGTGCTGTATGGAAATCAAAGAATGCTGATGGGAAAAAACAAAAAAAGAACAAAACAAAACAAAAACCAGGAACCAAAAGCTAGATCTGTCTTCAGACTGAAAGCGTTCTGTGCTCTAAACTCAGAAAAAGTTATTTGTGATACCAATACTGATCCCAAACTGCTGCTAAGGAATCAGGGCCTACTGGCCTGGATACAAAGAGAATAAACCAAAAGCAATGTTTTTAGACTAAGTCTTCAAACCTTGAACAGATTTTCTCAGAAAGAAACAATTATGTCTCTCATTTCAGATTTCTAATGAAAATGAAAAGAATGCATAATAATTAGGGTTGCTCTAATGAATCTCTGCAAGGAATTCAACATAAAAATATGTGATTGTTACCACATTAAAATTTATAATTAAAATTTTATAATAAAATTAGCTTCATAATTATACTAAGATATTCCTTTGCTCTGAACACATTAAAATATGCAACAGCATGGTAAAGAAGCAGCAGAAAAAAATTCTGTGATATTACAAAAGTAGGTTATTTGATTGACAGAGCACTTTAACATAATTTTATGTGATATGCTTTCTATGACAAGAACGAATATTGGTTACAAACCTAATTCTGGCATACACAATTTTGCAGGTTTTGCCAAAAATTATGTCAGAAGTTACATTTATTCAAGCAGGACCTGCATACTGTATGTGATTAATGTTCCTATCTTGGCAGGAGAGCCCAAAATTTATGATTTATTCTCTCTGCCACAGGTTAGGGAGACAGGAGGCTGATATACTAGATACGGCTGCTATTGTAAATTTATTTGGCATTTCATTTTTCAGTCACACTGGTGGTTATTTTCATACATCTTCAATCCATCATTTCCTGCTAAATCCAATTAG
The DNA here is from genome assembly GCF_017590055.1 of Onychostruthus taczanowskii. NCBI lineage: Eukaryota > Metazoa > Chordata > Aves > Passeriformes > Passeridae > Onychostruthus > Onychostruthus taczanowskii. The sequence continues at coordinate 7,085,253 of NW_024498906.1, read as the reverse complement.
TTTGATTGGCAGATTTAGCTTCCCAGCGGGTCTTTGTCAATATTGTGTAGCAGTAAATACCTTGAGACACTTTTTCAAAACTTTCCTCGGTTATTTGTTTTTCCTCACCCAGATAACTATTGATTAGCTGGGTTTGTGCAGCTCCCACCCATCCACAGAGGCTAAAGAACATGGTGATCAAAACCAAGCATGTACTAACAAAACCTGCACTCTGTTTTGAAGAGGCAGGAGGAAATCCTGCCAGGGCTGGGATGTCCTGGGGCTCAGCAGCCCCTGTTTGGGACCAGCTTTGGCATAGGGGTCCATGGGCAGGGCCTTGGTGCTGAGGAAAGCTGTGGGGCAGGGAGGTACAGCAGGTGTTAAATTTCTTAAAGGTACTATTTTTAATTATTTGTCCTCATAAACTAATTAAGGGATTTACATACAAATGATCGGAAAATTTATTCTGCGCTCAGCAACACACATGCTGTCTTTTCATACATAACAAGGAAGCTAAATCCTTGATTCAGTCTTAATTAGAAAGCTATAGTGAGTTCTTCTACAGTGTTTTTTTTTCTGGATATACAGTGGGAAGAAAGAGGTATAATAATGAATGCTGAAGTACTGTGAAAGATGACCAACTTATAGAAAAGGTAAATTAAGTGAGTTGAAGAAAAGATTAAATAGGAAGAGAAAGGAGCTTACATTTATTGAAAAAAGGAAAGCCAGGAGCTGGTCTAAGATGGATTTCACCAGAACAAAATATTTGTATTTACATGCTGCATAGTTCAATGGCCAGGGGGAATCAGTCAATATTTTTCTCTCCTGAACTGGTAAAATATTGTGTTCATAGATCAACTATTCAACAGAGACACATATTTATATTTTAGAAAGGCTAGCTAGCAGAATAGATTAATAAATTACTGTTTCCTTAAAGACTGAACTCCAGATTTTCATTAAAGCACAAGAAAAAACTGTTGGAGACCCTCAACTAGATAGGCAAAGTACAATAGCACATCTACAAGGTGAAATTTTATTAGCCCTTTCTCCTGCTATAACTCAGCCGCTCATTTTTTCAGTGACAGTATTGTATATATTATAAGAACAATAATAACAATTTGTTAATTTTTGCAAGGAGTCAGGCTATGCTATGTTCTATCTGGATAAAGTATATAGAAAAATACTGATTTATTAATTTATTTCAAAAACGTTTTCTTCATCTTGTCTAATTAGTGACTGTACAGGTAAAAAATATATGAGATATTGTAAAAAATTTAATTGGAATAGTGTCATTTTTAGAGTGCTCTTTGATATGAGTTCTACTCCGTACACTCTCAGATGGAGTGGATTTTGAATTTTCCCTGGTGTTGTTTATGTTTAATCTAAACACTAACACCAACATCACCACCCTCTCCTATTACTGGGCACATAAATAAATTTTCTAAACTTGGGACAGTTTTATACAGACACAGCAACATCTATAATGGAGAAATATCCATAGGGAAATATCCAAATAATGGAGAAAACGCTTCTTAGTTACAAGGGAAAGTTATCAATAATTTGTGCAGATAAATGTATTTGATACAAAGTCAATGACACCTACAGTGCACTGAAGGTTGTACTAAAAAGAAATATTTCATTTGGAACCTGATCACTAATGAAATTCTTTAAGCAGCAGCTATTGGTGTGATCATAGTTGATCTTTTGATTGATAAAGGCAAAAAATTACTGCTTATGAAAAAAGCATTCTAGTGATGCAAAATAAGAAAGCAATGTCAGTGTAGAGGAGGGCTAGAAAATTAAATGAAATTATCTGGAATGTCTGGCACACTAGAATAATAGTGTAAAATAAAGGTTGGGCACTGGATTATTAATGACCAGATATTCTTTTTTAGTTTGGTAATTGGTTATGACTTAACTTGAGGATACAATTGATTTTTTAGCCCAGCATGCCCATTGAGAGCTGTCATGCTGCCATTTAGAAGAAAAAACATAATCTAAGTACTTATCAAAGACATATGGCAAAGCCGATGCTATCATTTAATGTACTTTCTTTGGCAAAGTAAACTCAAAAAAGGTCTCCTGTGTCAAATCAGATTCAGGGAGACAGATCCAAAGAGGATGTGTTGGCATCATGTCTAGACTGGGAAACCTGACAGCACTTTCTAAGCCTCTTTCTTGAGGACAGGAGGTCACCTTGCATATCCTTCAAACCAGCCTGGAGCCAAGGTTAACTTTTGTAGCTTGTGAAATTTGAGAAGCAGAACATCTTGCTTCAAAGCTGGGGCTGCAGGAAAGTGGCTCACCCATTTTCTGCTTGGCTTGGAACTCAGGCAGAAAAGGTTCATGTCTGAATCTGAGCTGAGCCTGCTCATGTACTATTAGTCCCCAAACTTACAAGATAAGCTTCACTCCTCACGATAGGAGTGTACAAGATTTTGGGATGGACAAGTGACAAGTACTCTTATTAGCAGATGACTGTTCTTTTGTGCATGTAAATATGGATATTCACACTGAGAGCAGACATATGTATAATTTATTTCTGTGCTTCTGTGATGGATCACATTTCAATCTCTGGTGTCTCTTTAGAGCAGGAGTGAATGTGATTTCCAGGCTTATACAGACAGAATTATTTTTGTGTGCCCCTTTTAATTCATACCCTCCCCTACCCCAAATCTTACCTATCCTTCTTCCTATATTTAAAGGCACAAGGCTGTACAGATGAAAAATATAATTTTTAAAACTCGACATAAGGATAAAGTCTTTTTGTCAATAATGCTAATTTAAATTAGTTTTGTGAACATATGTATTTGGGTATTTGCTTACATGGCCTGTACCTCATTAAGAATAGTTGTATGTATGGGCACGTCTTCATAGTGTAAATTTTAGGTACAAAGAACAATAAATGATTCGGCTACTCTGTCTCCCCAATATTTTCCTAATTGTGGTATTTTTTTTTCTGTAATATTTACTGCTCTCAGCTGTTCTAACTTATTCTGGAAAATGTAAAAAAAAATATTTCTGAAGAGACTAAAGAAAGAAAAACACATTCTGAATTGAGTGGACAGGTTTTGGTTTGTTTTTTTTTTTTTTCTCTTATGGTTGCTTAGATGCTTAAATCAAAAATTCTGTCTGGTATACAGCCTGAAAATTGCAATAAAGCCTGGATGACTTATTGGAGTGGGTCCAGGGGGGGAGTGCAAAAATTATCATAGGGCCGGAATATCTCTCCTGTGGAGACAGCCTAGAGGGCTGGGGTTGTTCAGCCTGTAGAAGAGAAGGGTCTGGGTGGAGTTTAGAGTCCATTCCAGCATCCAAAGAGGGCTAAAAGACAGAAAGAGGGACATTTTACAAGGGAAGGTGGCGATAGGACAAGAGGGAATAACTTAAAACCAGAATAGAATAGTTTTAATTGAATTTTAGGAAGAAATTCTTGACTGTGAGGGTGGTGAAACACTGGAACCCACCAGAGAAGTGGTGGGTGCCCCATCTCTGGGTTTCAGGATGGGGTTTTGAGCTTGGCCAAGGTTTTGAGCAACCTGATCTAGTGAAAGTTGTCCCTGACCACGGCAGAAGGGTTGGAACTAGAGGGTCTTTCAAGCTCCTGCCAACCCAAACCATTTTTGATTTGTGATTCTATGGTATTCCAGGGATGAATCAGACCTTTCCAAGTAGTTCTGTATCTATAAGACAATAAAGAGAAAATATTATCTTTTACTCCACTGACACCATTCCTGGCTCCTTGAGAAAAAGGTTTGTGTTCCCAGTGAACTTCCTGAAGAAAAGAAAGCCTCACAGGACTTGTGGAGTATTCCAGACAGTGCTCCACCCACGGTTTTGAAACAAAGACCCAATGGATGGAAGTTGAAGTTCCCAGCAGTTGGAACAGGAGAGCAGCAGACTGCACAGCACGCAGGTAAAACCAGTCTACATTTAAAAGTCTTTGCTATGACATCTGCTGATGCTCTTGGCAGCCAAGGAAAATGGTGAAAAGAGGCAACTATTTTCAAATGGAATTTTCAAAGGCATCTTTTGCAATTCCTGAAGTCTAATTTTAGTTTGGGGGTTGGTGTTCATTTTCCTTTTAGTAAGGAGAATAAGAAATAAGTGTTTGTTTTGGAAAAAGTAAGTTCCTTTAGGTGGAGTGATGATTTGATAATGCAAAAAAGATAATAGTTAATATATATTAAAAATGTTATAGGAAATCTCATAGTAGCCCCATCACAGTTAAAGATTAAGAACTCACTCAGACTTCTGTGAGCTTAAACCTCATTTATGACTGGCAGACATTATTATTACTGCTTTTCTTGAAAGAGTAATTTCCACTTCAATTCTTTGTTGCTAGATGTGTGGTTAGAGAGAAATCATTATTATTATTATTATTATTATTTCTTAAAATTGAGACAATTCAGACAGTGCTGTTGATCTCCAGAACTTTAATCTAAGTGTTAATTTACTTTTTGATCTTTCTCATCTCCCAGTCATTTAATGATGCATCTCTCCTAGAAAGAATAAGTACCTAAAAACATCAAATGTGAATTTTATGAAAGATCAATGAGATGTATTGCAAAGGAGCAATTTGAAAGAGAAAATGGAAGGTATCCTTTGAAAAATTAGAAATTTTACAAGAATTTATTTGGGTCCATCACATTTACAGGCTTATCAAAGAAGAAGTGGACTCCAAGTCTGTCTTTTAGACATTTTTGAGGCACTATCCTTCTTAATATCTTTACTAGTTGTGATGTTGTTCAGTGTGGCCGCAACATCAGACTACCACATTCAGATTACTTATTCTCACAACCACAAACTAAATCCAGTATTCTTTGTCTTCCAGCAGAAAAAGAAACTTTTACTTCATCTGGTGGGCCAAAACAGCCAGCAGAAGAAACTGTTTTGGGTTTTCTTCCGAAGTTTACGATCTGCCTGATTTAGTTTCTATAATATAAAAAAGGAGTGTAACTTTGAATGTAAACCCAAGAAACAGAAAATTTTGCGAATACTAGAAAAATAACACTCAGACAAAAAGATTTTCCAAGTAAACAGTAAAGCCGTGATTTATATCTGCACACAGAAACTGCCCTAAACAATTACATAAGAAAGAAGGAAAAAAAAAAAAAGAACCTTACAAAATCCTTATTTTGAGACTGAAACCTAAATTGCACAACAACTGTAAGAGAAGTGCTTTCCAAATAGATGGCAATGTACAAATTTAATATTCCCTGTGGCCCAAAAAACTATTCACAAGAAACAGAGATCTTTTCAATAATCAAAGAACATCTACAAAACATCAAGAGGACTGGGGTTTTTCAAAGAGAAGTAAATGTAAAAGAGTCTTGAGAAGGAGATGAGTTCTAAGGAAAAGCAGGCCCACATTGTGTAGAAGTCAAAGTATTTAGTAAAGTTTGCTAGAAAAAAAATGGATTTATTATCTCTGAAGAAACAGATTTAGGGGTAAAGAACATTTTCTCAGCCTCCAATTGTTAACATAGACAACTCTACATTTATGTACATAGCTCTACATGGAATTCACTGCAAATTACCTGAATATTTTTTAAATGTTTTGAGATTGTGGGTAATCCTTTCAAAAGAAACTCCTAGTAACTGACTGTGAGACACAATTGTGCTATTTACTTATATAACCTGAATGCTGTAAAATGTTGCATTTTTGGATTTTTGGTGGGAAGAGCATAAATGAAGAAGAGATGTGCATTAGCAGTGGGGATTTTTGCATTTAAAGTAGGTGAAGAGCCCAGAAATATCCAGAGGAAAAAGAGGTTGTCATTGGGAAAATTCCAGAAGCGAACTGAAAGAGAATTCCCTTTGTGAGTGAGCCATCTGGCAGGTCGTGCTGAGTTATGCCAAAAAGCTGAAGCAATCAGAGCACAGCGGGGGGGAAACCTTATAAGCATGGGAGTGAAATGCAGCTTTATGTTCATAGCAGTTGACTAACACAATCCACTGAGGGAGCTGGATTCCTACACCACTGCTCTGGAGATGGACTTTGCAGGCCACTGCCAGGGAATGGAAAGGCATCTGTGGTCTCTGTTTCTTTTAGGAAACGACTCTAAGAGTAACATAATGGCTCAAATCTAAGATTATCCACTGTCTTTCCAAAGAGCAATCAATTTCTCAGCAACCAGGCTGGCTGGCTGGCTGTTAGCACGAGATGGGCACAGTATCTGAGCTGTAAATCCCTGCTGCTTCTTCATGGAGGTCCTTTGACTGGTGGTAAGGTCTGGAGGATCCATGTGATGGGGTAAAAAATGAAACAGGATTGGTCTGCACAAGTAAGGCAAGGCAATATGCATATTTTTTTCTGTGTATGTGTACATTCTGGCTATTTTTACCTTTGGTACATGAAAAATGAGAACAATCTAGACCTGAGGACAACGTACATTCGTATTTTCTAATGTATTTTCCAAGGAAAGATACTGAAACTATCTCCCTGTTAGCTTTGGAGCTGGATGCATCAGCCACTTCCTACCAGGTGTAAGTCTCTGTTATTTAAGATTTAGAAGCTTTGTGAGAATATGTGCCCAGGTAGAGGAGAGAGCACATTTAGTGTCAATAGTGACAAATTAAAAAAAACAACAGTATGGGCTACTAAGCAGGTTTTAAACACAGAATCCTTGGGAAATCAGTCACACAAAAATGTGATGCTCACAGAACTCTTTTCACTGAAGGAAATGCTCAAAAGAAAGACACAAAAAGGAGATTGGAAATAGGACAAATCAGAAGAAATTCTGCATTCAAAAATAAGAGGAGAGTAGAAATAGTTAATATTTTGATAGTCTGCCCCTGCTCAAGCCTGCATGATTACAACAAAGACTGGAGAGTAAGTGAAATGTGTAGCTCATGGCTCCATCTAATACAGAGTTATGCTAGATTACAGCATGAAATAAAAGTATTCATGCCCTAATGATGACGTTAGAAGATGCCAGGAATATCTGCAGTAATTAAAACCCTGAAATTTATTTGAAAATCAAACATGAGTCTTTTGAAATTACATGATTGGGAAGGGCAGTTCCACTGCAGTGACCATATCAGCAGAGATGCTGGAACTTACTGCCTTCTGCTCTGCTTGGAACTATATTTAATCTTGAGTGTGCTAGTCTTTGATCTGGAATTTCTTATTTTCCTGCCAATTTTCATAACATGTTTTGAAGTCTGACTAGTTTTCTGGTCCTCAGAAAAAAGTAAAGAAATAACAGGAAAACAGACAACAATCTCACCAAGGGGGGGGAAAAAAGGGAAACTGTATGATCATTTTTCAAACTTAAGAGCAATTAAGATATTCATGCATTATGGTGAATAAAATGAAAGTTCCAGTAACAAAAATTAGTTAAAAAGCAAGAAAAGTGAGTCTTTATAAAAAGATTTCACTGGATCATTTGCATACTGTAAATACACAGTGCATATGAATCTGATGAGACAGTTAAATGGATGTAAAAATGCTCTAGGACTTCAGTAAATGAAATATAATTTTAAAATCCATTTTAACTGATTTTAGACATATAAGTGAGCTTTTATGTCAGTAAAGTTAAGATACCATCATTCATACAATTTCTGAATTATGGTTTTATTTGGTCTAGAGATAGAAACTTTAAAAGAGAGATCACAGGTCAAGTAGAAAAATTAAATAGGAGCTATAAACATTAGTCATAACTAGGATGAGCCATCCCTCTTTCTTTAACTTTTTGTCTGTCTTTATGTACTACACATCTCAGTCTTCCCTGCTGCTCAGATTGAAGAGCTGGAAGGTCCTATTTACTGTTAATGTGTTCCTGTGATGCACAGGCCAGTGCTGCTGACCAAAGGATTTATCTACTAACAGAGATCAGAAACCTGACACACAGAAAATAAACAATAGCTTTTACTTGAAAAATTGATTTTTTTTCTTAGTCCCTGAAACAATCTAGGGCCCATTCTGTCTGTATTTACTCTATAAAGATCTGGAGACCCTAATTCCTTAGATAGTGTCACCTGATTATAGCTTCATTGTTGCTCAGTAGATAACATTTTAACAGGCTCAGATATTGGATTTCACAGGGCTTTTTACTTATAAAATTACCTGTTCTGCAGTTACTGGATTGTAATCTTTCCACACAGTTTAGAAGTGAGGACTTTGGCATCACATTGCACTGTTTAAATAAGTTTAGCTGTTCCAGGTTTTGCTCATTAAGGGACCCCTGTCCACATGTTCATTAGTTTCTGTTTAGTAAATCACCCTCGGGACATCATGAAAGCTGGTCACAAGACTGATTGCATAAAATGGTATAGACAGCTGTAGAAATAATTTGTATATGTTTATATGTACCATGCTTATGTGAGGGATGTTTCAATGTGTTGTTAAGCTCTGTTTTGGTTGGTGGATTTTTTTTTTTTTTCACTTGGAAGTTTCTAGGATGACAAATGGGGAGAGTTGCTCATATAATATAGACTAATCTGATCTTCTCTACTGTTCTTTAGGGATGATGGTGTTATGGAAACTCATGTATAAAGGAAACGAGTCTGCTGTACTGTTTAAATGCAACCAGGTTATTTCACTAAGTGTTCTAATGTTTAAACTTATTATTATTATTCATTATTTATTATTCATTATTATCACCAATAATTTTCATTCCGTTTTGCACTATCCTCTAGGAGACCCCACTCAGAATTTCTCCAGTTTGTGAGCTCTGTACAAACACAAAATGTGAACACAGAACAAGTCCCAGAGAGTTCACAGCTAGAGTCAGAAATGAGGTAAAGCAGGAGGATGTATAAGCAGGTTCCATTAGAGGGATTTCATGTGATAGTAACTTTAACACAACTAATTGAGGACTGCAAGAAAATGCATATGCCTTCTTTCTCTCTCTCCTGTTATTTGCTTGGCTTTCGATGGCAATCTTTTTTTAATTTTTTCTAGTTTTTAATCCATTGTCCCTTGCTACATACCCTCAGCAGTTTTTGTTTTAAAAAAATCCCAATATGCAGAATGTTTCTGCATAAATCTTTCATGTCCTCTGCACAACTGCTTGATTTTGCTAAGGCAGAGCTTATGTAAATCATACATATAGAAGAGGGGATATATTCAGTGAGTTTTGTGATCAAGTCTCTCCAGTTTGAATTGTAGTCCAATTAGTATGAGCACAAGAAAACCTGTGACATCTAGAATAGGTTCTCTTTCCTAGTGTAACTTACAAAAAAAACCAGTCAAAATGGCGCTAACATGTGAACAGCACTCTAAGTGACAACCCTTGATCCCTATTCTTTATTATTTGATTTAGATGTTTGCTGATTTCTGTAGAATTAATGGGAAAGGAATATGGTTTATTCACAATGTCTTGGTCATTGCAATTCAACTCAGTATTTAAAAAAAAAGCCAACTCATCCATTTCATTAGTAATACTCACCCATGCCCAGTAGATAATTAATTTACTAACCAATAAAACTCTTTTTGTAAATGCTCTTTCACCCTGTCTCCCTTCTTAGCTCTTTCTTGCATTTGCTCATTTTCCTTGCTTTCATTTTCTGCTCTTACTTTCACTGCCATTGACAGCATTGAAAATGTGCTACTTGAGGGTCCTACTATTCAGGCTCATTTCCACAATCATTATCAACCAAATGTCTTTCTCCCTCTCCCTTTTTTTTTTTTTTTTTTTTTTTTTCCCTTCCCTAAACTGCTCCTTCTGATCGGTTCCTGGTCTCCATTCAGTAGCCTGGGTTGAAAAAGAGCCCAGCTAATGTTGTTGTAAATTGGAATTTAACCCACTGAAGTGTGTATACACTACCACTGCATCCATAATACCCTCCCCATGATGGCTCAAGGACCACCATGTCCCCTCACTGTGGTTCAGTTCCAAGCAGACACATCCCTGTGTTGAAAGTCAGCAAAAACCTCTCAGAAAACAATGAAGATTGCATTGAGATAATATTGCCTTTGATACTTACCTGTCCACCAAACCTCAAGTCACACAGCTGCTCATTGGGATGCACATACAGATCCAGGGGTTCCCTTCCCTCAGCTCACATCTTCCTGCAGCACTGCCTTGTGTCAGCCCTTCCTGGCATTGGCAACAAGTTTCACCCAGCATAGAGCTGGGATTTCAGTTCTTCCCTGCTCTACAGTAGCCAGTTGTGCCATTAGATCATTAGATCCCATATGATCTCAGCTTTCCAGTATATAGAATTTCTGGAAACAGCATAATGTTACGTGAGTGGGAAATTCACTGCTTTTGATCCTTGCTGGGTTACTGTTGGTGGTTTAGAGGACTCTCTGTGTGTTATTAAGAAGCAGCACTGCAGCTGGTCTCGACACCCAGAAGAAGAAAAACATATTTTATCCCTTCCACACATTCACCTTCAGTTCACAGAACTGAAAATAGAATGGACTAATCAGCAATGAAGAGTTTGCTAAGAGAAGCAGTTACCCAGAAAAGTATGTCTATGTATGCACTATCTTCCATGCAGTAAAAACAGAAATTATAAAAATAAGCAAAATAATATTCATAATTGTTATTTTTTTAAAAAAATATTCCTTGATTGCCAGTTTCTTAGTTTCTTCTTTACAAACAAGAGGGAAGGAAGGAAGGGAGGAAGGAAGGAAGGAAGGAAGGAAGGAAGGAAGGAAGGAAGGAAGGAGACAGTAAAAAGAATCAAGATTGCAATATATTTGGTCAGTCAGCCAACCAACCAATGTAATATATTTTGGCAGAAAACAAAAGTTTCTTTTAAGAAATTTTAGCAATATTAAGAGAGAAATTTAAGACACTTCCAGAGCCTCCAGTCATCCAAAGTACACAAGCTAGTTTATCTGTAGTCACTGTTGTCTAATTTCTTTCAGTTCATTGATGTAAACATGAATAACAACAGTGGCATTCATAAAAGCTATTATTAAAATTAGTTTTATTGAGTGTGCTTAAGTGAAATAATGTATATGCTAGGCATCATACTGTCAGGAAACATGGGGTATAATCCAATCTTTCTAAAGACTGTCAGTAGAGCCAAATTCTCTGAGTAGCTCAAAGAGATTCAGTACACTTAAGTTAGAAATCCTTTTCTTGCCCCTGAACCGGGTTGAACTTGGTTTGGATGCTTTTTCACCCTTTTCTATTCAATAATTTGCTTCCTTCATCCTTCCACAATATTACCCCATTCCTGTGAAAAAGTGTAGGGCAAACAACTAAAGGCACCTTCCAAATCTTGCAGGAGCCAAAGCTGAGTCATTTGCAAATTTTGCTCTGAGCCTCAGGGACAGAGCTGGTGATTGCCAAAGGCTCTCATAAAATCCAAAATCTACTTTGAGAGCAAGTGAGTGGTTCTGCCATGCCAAAAGACAAGACATAAGTAATTGCGTGGTCCAGCTGTTTTCTCCTTTCATCCTTCCTGTGGGGACAGAGGGAGAAAAAGTGAGAATGAATAAATAAAAAAAAAAAAAAAACATAGCACAGAGGAATCAGCTTCCTTTTTTTTTTGGTTGTTTTTATTCCCCTCCAAAGATGGTATTTTACCACACCTCCTCTGAACAGGAGACATGTAGAAAGATGAATCCAAACTACTGTGTCCCTTTCTCTCCTGTTCCCATTCCTCCTGTAGTCTTCCTTCCCCAACTCCAGCCTTGTAAGTGCTGTATTTGGCATCAGAAACAGAATAAGTTTAATTCCCTGAGGCAAGAGGAAAGGCTCAGCAGTACATGCTAACCTTGCCAGCCTGTGTGCTAACACTAGGAAACACAAGCTCACTTATCTCTCTTCCAAGGAAAAGCAACCAAAGGATATGGGGCAGTCCTTTTTGAGGGTTTGCAAGAGCAGTTTCCTCTTCTAGAAGTACCTTCTGCCCTACACTGCATTTGGTCTACAAACACCCACATGAATTGGCTGAAGGTCACTGAAGGAAAAGACAGGGGGACACATTTCCATGGGAATATTCAGGCTGTGTCTTTGAGGTGGTTTTGGTAGTGAGAGACTTAATTTGCTTCACAGAAGCTTCTATGGGGTTGCTTTGGATTGTGCTGAAAACAGTGTTGACATCACAGGGGTGTTTTAGTTACTATTGAGCAGTCCTAGCACAGAGAGCAGGCCTTTATTGAGCTGGAGGAAGAAGGAGAAGGGGGGAAGTACTTGGAGTGATAGATTTTGTATTCCCAAGTCAACACCATATCTAATGGAGCCAAGCAATCCTGGGGATGGCTGAGCCCTGCTTGTCCATGGGAAGTGGAAATGAATTTCCTGCTTTTCTTTGCTTGCATATGTGGCTTTTGCCTGCGAGTCTCCCATGAGCTTCCTCACTTTTACACTTCTTATTCTCTCCCCCTTCCAGCCAGAGGAGAGTGAGCAAGTGGCTGAATGAGGCTTAGTTATGAGCTGGTTTAAACCTTTCTGGTGCCCAACATGAGGCCTGAGGGTTTGAGATAACAGCAGATTTGATTTGAATGCATTAGGTCAAATTTATAACTGTTCTTGCTGTTTAGCAATTAATTGTGACAGCCTGATCCAAAGCTACCAGGGGTGAAGGAAATGGAAATACCTTTAAACTGTTGTATGTAAATTTGAGTTCAATGTTTTAGGAAGTCTATAGCAAAAACCCCTTGTTGCTAGCCAGGCTCTCAGCAAGAGAAGTTCATTGTGATGTTAAACCATGACACACTTTTATGACAGGTTTAATGGGACACAAGGCAAAGAAATAAGACCCAAAATGTGAAAGCTTCTGTCTCTGGATATAGAATGCAGTCTATCCTGCACAGAGAAACTCACTGGCTGAGAATGTCTAGACAAGCTATGTAATGGATTTCCCACCCTTCAGCATCAAATACCCTGCTCTGTGTTAAAGAATTCAGATTTCTTCTTCCTTTATTTCTTATATTAATGTTTACTACTTATTTGAGAATGAAATGCTGTAAATCCCTCTCATCCCTAGTTCCTCTGCTTGCAGTTTATACTGGCAGTTTCAATTTTCTGCCAGAGAGCTGGCTCTAAATAGAACATGACAAGGAAAGGTTGGAAATGAGAGTGGGAATTAAAGGCATAGAATTGCCAAAATGTCTACTAAAACATTTACTTTAGTGGCAGCAGCATTCAAAAAACTCTGAAAGGTGGCATACAGCATCACTGAATATATATTTTAAAATATTAAAATCTTACAGCAGTTCCAGCCACATACTCTATATACTTATTGCATACTCCATGTTTCATCTCAGGACTCATTACTGGACTCTGCAGACCGTGGGGTTTGAAGAACGTTGTCAGGTAGTTCTTCTTAAGAGGTGATGTTTGGTACCTCTTCATGAGCCTCGGGAACATTTGCTGAAAAACAGCTTGGTTTGAAAAGGGGGGATAAAACAACTCTTTCAATTAGTTGCTCGCTAATTTCACTACAGCATTACGCACACATACACACACTCCCAACATAAGCAGTGCCATCCCCATCATGACTAACTCTTCAAGCACCTGTGTGTAGAAATATTTTATCTATGTCTGGTTTATAGTGCATTTCTAGCCTGGAATAATTTCCTGTATCGAAACACGTGATACTTGATAAGGATTGCTATCCAAAGTGCATTCAGACGTACTGTATTTTGGCATTTAGCCTTCCAGGCAATGACAAAAAGCAGGTGGATTGGACTATTAGCCAGGGCCCAAATTCATTATCTGTCAGGTCTTAGGAGGATTGCATGTTGTGTACCAAATATTGCTTAAGATTCAAGACATTTGAGATTTTTCCTTGTCTATGAACCATAGAGTAATATTTCCTCCTGATTAAGGTTTTCATCTCCAGTACTAAACTAAAATTTTCATGAGAGTTTCCATAAAACTTTGTTCATTTTTATGTAATACACTTAGAAGTGAATTAGTTCTTGTCCAAGCTATGTCACAGTAGAGATTATTGAAAAAATGAGAAGCAACACAAATAGCCTAAGTACTCACATCTCTACTGCATTTTGCTGGAATACATATATGGAGGCAATCTGAGATACTTTATTAATAAATGGAAGCATACACTACAGAAAGGAAATGACAGTACTGTTGCAGTCATGCTTGGCTTTTGATATGACAGGTTTTAGTAACACTAGTTTAAGTAGAATAGTAACATTAAATCATCATAAACAGTACTTATTACTATTTTTTCATCTTCCTTAATAATTTAGAAGATAAAGAAAAAAATATTCTTTTTTTTTTTTCTAAAGATTGGAAACCGTTTAAATGCATATTGGGATATATCAGATTATAAACTTCTGAGTTAACATGATATATCCCCCTTGGCACCATTGCTGGTCTCTGATGGCGGTGATTGAAAGCATAAAAGAGGTGTGTGAGATGCTGTGTGATGAGGAAATTGTACTTATAAAGGTGATGCCTGGAGCAAAACATTCAAAGCCCCAGTCTCAGATACCATCTTCTACAGGACAGAACACCTCTAACACTACCTGACGTCTAAAGCGTCACTCACATTAATTATGGTGTTTGCAACATGATATATCAATTTGTGTTACCACCCATCTCTCAGCACGACTTACTGAACAAGACTTTTCTGGTGAAGAAAGGTCATTGTTTTTCTTCATTTCAGGGTTTGTAATCTCCTGCATTTTATAATGCCAAAATAATTGCTCCCACTAGGATATTGCCCAGCTGTGCTCAATTTATAATTTGCAATATTTTCCTTTCTGTAAGTCAACTAGTGGTACATTTTTATGGCATTCTCCCAAGTGGATAATGATCCAAAGCAATGTATTTATTTAGAGGATTGGATAAACTGGATCAAAATTTAACTGCAAAATGTACAGAAAATTCATTCTGTTTTCCTAGCGTTTTTAAAAATATATTTCTCTTATTTCTGTTAGTCATAATGCTTATAGTCTCTCTGATTTTCTGTCCCATTGTTCATTAACCAGAGAGGAAAAATGTTTCTTTCTAGCATGTGCTAAGAATTTTAAATATAGAAATGTCAAGATGCTGACTCCCATTGTCTCTAGGTCATGGAGACAGAAAGGTGAAGCTGAAGCAGTTTTTCAGTTTAACAAAACATGACTATGGTACACATCGTGAGAAGGGTACAGGAAAGACTGAGGATTTTTCTGGTCTCAGCTTTTAACTATTTGCATTTTCTATTTTAATTTACTCAGTCCCAGTTTTGACAAATGAATGTGGCTTCACTTGAAGGAGCTTGAGAACCATAGCACAGCTGTTAAATAACAAAGAATTAATAAATTTGACTCCATTCACATTATGGATTGAGGCTAGAGACATCAGTACAAAAAAGCTTCATATAAGGCATAACTGCTGTCACTAAAAATGCAAGTCTTAATCTTAAAAATTACTAATTGGGAGAGATAAGTGAGTAAGTGCCTGAATTCTGTGATGGGGTTGGCTTAGGAGGAGACTGTCCTGTGGAGGGGTTTTATTTGCCAAGGTGGCACTCCATAGCAAACAGACTGTAATGTCATTTCTCTGCCAATGGGCTTTCATTTACTACAAATGAGTTCACTCTCTGCAGGATAAGATACATACATTTAAATCTTAGAAAGCTTTCTACTCATGCCATGTCTCTGAATTTTCCATCAGATCTCAAAGCCAGGAAACAGCATAATGTTTGTAGAGTTCCAGGCTGTCTTGGCTCTCCAGCTCATATTTACCAGTAATGCAGTCTTTTAGCTTGACTTGGATCCTTCTCCTGCTCTAGCATGTTAAGTCAAACAGATATAAAATTATAAGCCATAGTCTCACAGGTGGTATTAGCCGGCATTATGCTTCCTGCCAGATCAATACCTCAGGGATGAGGGGTTCTCCAGCTCTAGTAGTACTAAAAAGCCCTTTTAAGAGAGCACATCAAAAGGAACACTATTTTAAAACTAGACCAGGCTGCACTGGAAAAAACCCACAACTTTATATTTGAAGTAGACAAATAATGTCATCATCAATAACCAGATTCTCTCATGAGATGAAAGATGCAGTTTCACTTTCTTTTTGAAAATCACATGAAAGTTAAAATACTACTGCCTCATAAGTGTCAGAAAGTGTTAGGAAAGGCGATAATTGTTTCAGGTTTTTTTTAAAATAAAAGCTAGGATTCTTCCAATATATAGATAATTTAAAGAAAAAAACAGATTTCAAAAGTCTAGAAATATTGTGCAGACCTATCCAATGAATATTCAATGAGTACAGTCCTAATTGGCATAAAGCAACTAACACAGCCTTGCCACATCTCTACAAATTCCCTATTCTATGTAGTTAACCCCAGCTGGTATTTGATAGTATTTGGTTAAGCCCACTCAGTGGTTGGTAGCAGTAGATATGGGAGTGACAGCAATAAAAATCCACTTGTGGTCTTCTAGGGAAAATATTTCTTTGATACTTCCACTGAAAGATTATTAAGGTACCTAAACAATACCCTATATGTACAGAAAATCTGAGGTTTAGACTGATAAAGGAAAGTTGTGTCTAAATGAAACAGTCATGGTAGAGTTTAAGTTCCTTTTCTATGAAAGCAGTGAGTTCATTGTCA
This sequence comes from Onychostruthus taczanowskii, assembly GCF_017590055.1. Classification (NCBI taxonomy): domain Eukaryota; kingdom Metazoa; phylum Chordata; class Aves; order Passeriformes; family Passeridae; genus Onychostruthus; species Onychostruthus taczanowskii. Next base: position 7,068,795 of record NW_024498906.1, on the reverse strand, counting down.
CAGATGACAAGTAAGAATAGCTTTTACTCAAAGACTTTTGTGTGGGTTTACTCTCTCCCTTCTCATGTATATATATTATTTAATAAGAAATTGAGATAGATTTAAAATTGTCAAACCCATACAAGGATTCTAGGGATACTCATAACCTAACAATTATTTTGTAGCTGGGTCTCATTTATCACTTTTAGTTGTGCAAGCCTGAGCCCTAACCACCCATGGTAGATAATGCTTCCATGCAGCAAAATTCATTAACATTTCTATCTTTGATACATAAATATACCACTTTTTCCTTCTGAAAAACTTTTTTAGGTTTTATTTATCATACATCATCTGCATTTACTGAATTTTGACAGATCACAAAAAATCCCCGGGAGGGATTCAATCCATTTTATTAGCTTTGCATTCTGTGAAGTTTGCTGTCTAGCAGACCTCAGAGGACTGCCTAAGAAATAAAGTAGTTAGGACTGCTTACAGTTTGATAGCAGTAATGTAAAGATGGTGAGAGATTAATCTATCTTAATAACTCCCTGGTTATGATACACTTCTGGGAACAGACAGACCTGCTAAGAGAAGCTGGCAGTGATGGAAAGACCCCACCCTGTTAGTCTGGATGATGAGGTTATTCAGCATGACGTCCATAGGAGGGAGAGCAGGCACTTCCCCTCATTGTCAGAGCAGCTGCTGTGACTTGTGGCTTTATTTGCAGCATTCAGGACACTGTGATTGACTAAAGGCACAATATGGAGTGGCAGAATACCAGCACCAATTACCTCTGTCAGCTAAACTCTCTGACTGTAAGTGGCTCCACAAAGTTCAGTGAGGGAGGGTGTGCAGTTAATACCCACTCACAGCTGTAGCAAGGAATTTAGTTAACGTATTCTCAAAGGCACAATGGAAGCTTCAAAGTTTTTTAGGAAGTCCTCCCACTGTGTTATGAAGGGCAGAAAAGATGTCCTTGCTTTCTAAACTCCTCAGAGGAGAGTCTAGGTGAAGTTGGATCCAGTCTCAGCTCCAGACTTTGTCAACTGCTAGTGTCCAAAGGATTAAAAATTTGTAATTGAGCTTCTATACAACTCTGTTCCTCCATTATGAATGAAAAACTAACTATATTTATACAAATATAAATTATTTATTATTATAATAATTAGACTAACAGACCTTAATCAGATCACTTTACTACACAGTATATAAGGTATAGCTACTGGCAGTGCATTATGAGCCAATATTGAAGCAATTATATTAAGACAATTATATCAAAGCTAGGAAAAAAAAAAAAAAAAGTAGAGATTGATGTTACTTACAGATACCAATGACACTGGGCAAGTATCTTTCACTCAGTCTTGAGGAGTAACCTCGAGGGGCATCCTCACTCAAAGCAGGAATTTCCACATCACTCCACAAAATAGTATGTTAGAAGACCCTGCCATTAAAAAGTATGGCTGAGCTTTCCTAATATGAAGTGTTTGACTCTCAGATGTCTCCAGACCAGCTGTGTCAGCTCAGCAGCTTTAAATAAATTATTGGTAGTGTCACTTGTTTGCTCCTTTGTTGGATACATTACCAAGTCAATTCCATCTCCACCTCACTATAAGGATGTTTAATTTTGGGATGGTTGAGTCAGGCTGGTTTCAGCATTATTCAACACCAAAAGCAGCATGATGCCCCCTTCTCCACCCACCACTGGTAGCTTTGCAATTCAGCTTTGTTTGAGTTATTTTACCCCATTCCAGGCAGACCATCCTGCTATACATATTTTATTAAAATTCATTTATTGATGCCAGTCTAAGACCTGTCTAAAATACGGCAGGTATAGAAATGGTTTTTACTGATCTTAGCAGAATATCAAAATACTGACATAAATAAAGGATATTTTCACCCTGTAAACAAAATCACCCATTAAAAATAAACATTCCTTTTTTCTTGTTCTAACTTTTTAAGTCCTAAGAAACATTCATTTTTAGTGGAGCACTCCAGATGCTCTGCTGCCTTGCACTTGCTGGGACCATTTGTATCTCTATGATACAGGTGCTATGTTTGTGTAGAGCAGGTACATTTTACCCTTGTCATCTGAAAGTACATTAGTCTCTCTTGGCACAGACACTTTACTGGATAAAATGGTATTCTTATGGCCAAAGGTATGGAAATGAGACTCTAAAGCAGGTTCCACATAGTTCAGGCAATTTCCTTATACACGAATGAAACCAGGGGCCTGACTAGCATTTGACCACATAAAATAAATTTCCTTTTTGTGATGTGACTTTTGAAACAAGATGTACATATTGAGTCAGCCCTATTTTTGAAATGAATGCTTGCTGACTGGCTAGGAAATGCATTTGTGCAAGTTTATCTTTTGTTATGGAAACAGAGGTACTGTCTGTGATCCCTTTTGTCTGGAAGGCATAAAGACATTTGGATCCAGTTAAAGAATATTCACTGCTCTAATGATGTAATGGCCCACTTTCACGTAGATTCAAAAAGGAATTAGAAACAGTTGACAGGTATGAATATGCCAACCTAAATAATTTTTGCCAGCAGCCATATGCATGCCTCCAATGCTAAAATATCAGGATTATAAACAAAAACTGTTGATACAAACAAGTATTTGTACTTTGTACAATTAACAACTTTTATTTTTATTTTTCGGTGGAGTTTTTTGGTTGGTTGGTTGGTTGGTTTTGAAGTTTTATTAGTGCAGCAATGGGAGGCTTATGGTAGGAGCTATCATGCAGATATAGGAGTGTGCTTCAGCTGATATCTCCAAAGCACCAAGCTTTCTAATATTATTCATAGTATCATGATAATATTGTTAACAGTTAATTACTACTGTTACTTACCTAATTGAATATACATGTATTTATATATTTATATAGTTGGGAAGGTTAATCATGAATGAGTGACTTTGATTTTGGCTTTTCATGCAGCTTCCCACTTCTAAGAATGAATTTTTCTAAGATAACTTGTTCTGAAAAGTTAGGCCAGCTTAGTTCCTATTTTTTTTGCACCAGCCACAATGCCTTCCTGGAGCAGGCTTTCCCATAAGTTGGATCAAACTAAAACTTACGAGTCTGATGCTCAGACCCAGCCAAAACCCCATAAAGTCAATATCACTCATAAACCTTTATGGAATGGCTCTGTTAACTTAGGCAACTCATCTTCACCACAGCAGTCATAATAAAGCACTCTTTCTGAGCCTCTGCTCTGATTAAATCACATTTTAACAAATATTAAACTGGAATGAGCTCTTATTATGAAATCACTAAAGGTCACTTATATTTTTCTCTGCACTGGTAATGTGCATATATACTTACACTCTCAGCTGTTATTCCTGACAATGACACCAGATGAATAAAGAATAGACATTTGCAAAATATGGCAAAACTACAGCATACTATAAATGTTAATAGCTTTATTCATTTCAGATCTGGAATGTGACAAAATGACTCATGCTGGAGAACAGACTTCCTGGATCACAATGCGAGGTAGGAAATGAAATTAGAGATGGTTAACAGAAAGCATTCCAGCTCAGCATCCCACACCCACTCTTGAAACATTTGTCCAAAATGTGTCCCTCTCCCAAGGTTTGGAAGAGCATCTATAATATTTTCATATTGTCTTTCCTTCTCTCAACTCCTCATTTTTACCTGGTGATGGAGGTCTGAATTACCCCTTCTGTTTCTCATGATAGTGAGTGAAAACAAGAGCAACAGAATTCCATCCTAAATGTTGCTCTTGTGGAATTTCCTTGCACATTGTGATCCAATAAGATAATCGTTTGGGAAATGCTGTTCTGAACAGAAGCAGAATGAATGTTAAACAGACACAAAGTAAATGTGTTTTGGCATGGAAATTGATCTCTCTCTGAATCTGCTAGTGTCATCATCTAATGGAATAAATTGGACCCTTTATTTGTTATATGCCGTCATATACTTCTATTCATACTAATAATATGGAATAAAACAGGAATATATAATTAAATAAGTGTATGAGTTAAATTAATTTTTTAATGTAATAAACATATTTATTTACAGTTTTTACCATGGGAATCTTCTAACACTGTCTGTTTTTTTGTTGGGTTTGTTTTTTTTTTTTTTCATTACCCTTGAGCATTTAGGGACTTTCTGAAGGATAAAACTCCCTCATGGAATGAAAAATGTGCATTTTCCTCTTCCTTACTGGTAACTCAAATTGTTTTTTGAATGTAAAGGATATTTCACTGAAGTCTCTTTACATGAAAAAGTTTAGTTTCCATGTTCCTTTTCTGCTCATCACTGTCATTATTTAAGTATCTTATAATATATTAGTATTCAAAAACAGATGACATAAACTTGGTTAAACTTTTCCCTCCCGAAGGGTTAGTCACTCATCACACATAAAGCATGGAAAATTCCTTTGAAATATTTTTAGGGGGAGGTTTAGCCACATACTTAATTATAGGAAGATGTGTTGTTATAGGAGGGATTTACAACTAATCTTGAAAGACTGAATCATTACTTTATTCATAGAGAATGTTTTTCAGTAGAAGAATGGGGGAAAAAAAAAGTCAAAGGCAAGCAACTGTGTCTTTCTCCAAAGACAGAGAGAGCTATAAAGTGTATAAATGATGTGAGTTAGTACCATACCAGACAGACAGGAAAATAAACACAATATATAGGTCAGTTTGGCACTATAAACCATTAGAGGAAAGTTTCCTGAACAAGTACACCAAACCATCAAAGTGAGGTCTCTCCAGGGTGTCAAAAAGCAGAATTCAATGAATCAGACTTACTAACTATTACAAAGCAGAAACAATGTCCATAATCTTAGCCCATAAAGTACAAGGCACAGATGGGTTGATTTACAGAAGTCTTATTGCTTACCCCAGTGCTTTGTAAGAAAAAAAACAACTGTAATACAAGGTGTCATAATAAAAAAAATGTTTTTTTTTCTTTCATAAGATAAATGTATTTAAATATCTTGTGCCCTTAAAAACTTTATGGAGATAAAAAATATCTAAAGACAAGATATCCAAGTATCCTGGGATACTGGAATTCCCACAAAATGGCTACTACTGTCTCTTGCCTCAGGCCAGGACAGCCATCTCATAATCAGCTGAGATGGCACACTGGTGATTTTAGAGAGCAGAACTTCCACTACCTCATGCTTGATCCCGGCTATGTTGAGTCAGAGCAGCCCACTACATCAGCACAATGCAGAAGTTATATGTACTGCAGCAGTTTGCCTTGCCCTACTAGAAAGCAGTGAAGTTGAAGATTTTCAAGACCTGATATAAGCAATGTGTCATACAGGAATGTACATGCTCCAGCAAAAGGCAGTGGGAAGCATTTTAACTTGCATGAATAAGTAGTAATTTCTACCTGTTCAAAGAAGAGAATGCACTCTTTAACAACTAATCTCTGATTTATTTGAATAGTATTCTTTAGAAGGATGTCAGTTTAATTACTTAGGCAAAAGAAAGACACTTCAGATTTATCAATATGAAGGTCCTTTAATATTAAAATTTGCCAACACAAGGTGCTGAAGGAAGTGATTTGAGCATACAGACATACACAGTCATATATATATATACATAAAGAGAATAGCACTGCAGGCTGTAGCAATTTTTCTGCTAAATAAAACTTTTTTAACTTGGGTTAGAATATGAGTCATGCAGTGTCAAGAACAGATAAGAAAGTAGAGCCTGTAAAAATAAAGGTAAAGCAAAGGAATATATAAATATTAACAGTTCATCATATTTAGATGTGGTTTGAATATTATTATTGATTAAGACATTATTGGTTTGGGGCTTTTAGTCAAATTTTGGATTAGCTCAGTGATATTTAGACTTACTACAGTGGTATGCTATATAACAGTATGTCCATTAACAGCTCTACCATAACAGTTGTATATCACTGTCTGTCAAAAGTATATGTGTCTATATTAAGAGTGGAAACCACCTTACTTTAGTTTGAAATTTAAGTGCCTAGATTAGTCAATCATTCAGGCTCCTTCTGTAGTCAATAGGCACAGGGTGACTCATACCACACTAATACAGGGTTGGTTGAACCATCCCCCAAAGACGCCTCTCCCTCCAAGAGCTGTACTTTTTCTAGCAAAAAAACAAAAAATGACCACATGGCCTCTGTTTTTAATTCTAACCAATCAATGTAGCTGAAGTTTCAAACATGGGTTGCTGGAAGAAATTTCTGCACAGAGCCTACAGACTGAAGAGTTTTCATGTGAACTGCCTGGCGAGTAATATCAAATGGCAAAAGCACTGGGGCGGCTCGTTGGCAGATCATTAACCAGTTGCAAACAGAAGGGTGTTTGTTGAGCCATATGCAAAACTAGAGTGCTATATCATTTTAAAAAAAGACTGCCATTGATTGTTGCATAAAATAAAACTGCAGCTTGTGCTTTCTTAGCTCTGCGACAGCGGCTTTAATTGGGGTTTGGAGGGGAAAGTGGCTGCCTGCCAGTGCTATATGCAATCATCCAGCTGTTCAGACAGTTAAAGACCTTAAGATGTTATAGCAAGGAGCTGGCAGACACTCAGTCTGCCTTCTAGAGACCAGGGAGCATCCTAGCAAGCTATTTAAGACTTTATTTAATATGGCAGTCATTAACAGTCAGAGATAAAAGGCAAAAGCACCATGTAATTGATTAAGTAGAAATGCACAAGTTTATATGTATTACGGTGCTTCACTATGCATGCCATTGCCTTCATTTAACAGCACCTTTTACTTTTTAATTTGATTAAACTACTAAAAAGCCCTGAATCCATTAAATATCTATTTGATATCGACAGCACAGTATGCTGAGAGATGAATTTTATATTGAGGCAATTATTGCATAAACAAGCAATGGATTCTTGAGCTTCCAGAGTGAAAGTCTTGGCCCTTCATCCGTAGAACTTGCTGCTCTGGTTCCTGATGAACTGTTCTTTCATCAAAATGATAATCTGAAGGATCAGTTTCTTGGAGAAAGAAACAGTTAAGGAATGTGTTATGAAGACTATATATACAGTTATATCAAGACTAGGAAAAAAATCTCAAATATATACCAAATCAAAACTGGTTTTGTTTCCATTCCTGCAGCTCATACACAATGTAAGAAAACATGGTCAACTTTAAAAAGAAAAAAAAAAAAAACTTGCTTCAGAAATATGCTTATAGTGCAACAAGGTGGGGAGTTCTGTTATCTATTGATCACATTTTGACTTCAGTTGCTCACTGGCACTATCATTAATTCCTGTGGGCTATGTTACTGCAAATAAAGGTTGAACTGTACCTTGCATTGCTCTGTGAGTAATGGCAGGTAACTATTGCTGTAGAAAGATCTGAATTTACCTATTTTTTTTTAACATACTGAAAGAGAAGTAACGGGTTTGAAACAGAGTGACTGTGGTTTCAATAGCTAATTGCACTTTAAAGAGTTATTTTTAAACTGTTAAATATTCTTTTTATATAAGTTAGATTTGCTGGGTAGCTCCTTGATATTTTGCATTAAGCTCATACCTGAGACCTTACAAACAGTCATGAGACTACTGTAATATAAGATGTGGATCAATCAATAACAAAGCATATAAAAAAAATTCATCTTTATCTTGTCCTATCATCCAGCACAACTAGAACTTCTTTCATACCCTACTAATTTCAAATCTGCTTTACTCAAGCATTACTGATCTGTTCAGGAGAAGTGCTTACTTTCTTTCTAGCAGCAAGCATGCTGAGCTATGTTCTGATGAGCTGTATTTGCAACCTACAGAGAAAGTAAGTCCACTAAATCGAAGACAAAGATAAAAATGAAGATAGGTTAAAATACACTATAATTGTGTTAACATGTCACTTAGCTTAGCAGTTGTTCCTTGACTTCCTGCTAGAAAAGCATTGAAAAATCTAATTTCTTCTCAGGTGGAAGCTTGCCCCAGGAAGTAATTTTGAGAGAAATTCTGACAATTTTACAGCACCACCTCCACTTCAGCTGAGTTACTAATTGGTACTAATTGGATAATTAACACCTATGCCTCTTCAAGCAATAATACAAATAACTCAGTAGTAGCCCAAGTCTGCAAGCACATCATTATTCTGGGGTCCCTGCTTGCCTGCGTTACCTCATTAGTAAGTAGGCTGCAAGGTCACACAATGGTAACATCATCCATCTTGTTTGCAAATACTCAAACATCTGCCAGTGCACAACAAATAGCAAATAAATCATAATAACAGCCCATATCAGCCCCAAGAGGTGTATATATAAGGAAATTTCTGAGAGTTTTCTTTTACACATCTGGTACTGCATAAAAAGGGAGATTTGTGTGAAAGCAAGAGTGTGTGATTTGATGAGGATTTCAGAGTACCAAATTTCTTTTTTCTCCACTGTAAATTATTGCAATATTTTCTGGAAAAAAAGTCATGTGGTTAAGGAAGGCCTGGATTATGTTTTTAATAGGCCCCACAATATAAATAACTAGAGGTTTAAATGGCATTAAAAATACAGCTCCAGAATAGAACTGATTAGGGAATGAATGTTAGGCCTGTGATGCCCAGGGGGCTTTCTGGGGGAGGTCCCTGTCCCACTGCCAAGATTCATTTAAGAGTGCCTTAAGCCTCACATAGACCTGAGGTCATGTATGAATGCTGATCCTGGAGTCCAGGATGGGAAACACTACTTTAATGGGGGGGGAACCCTCCAAATCCTCTACTTTCAAAAAATCACAGAATTTGTCTTTTGTTTTTATACATTTTTGATCACATTTTACACAGTGGAATGATCTAAACCAGTACTATTTAACAGAAACCTTAAGATAAAGGCTTAAATTCTGGTCCCCTTTTAATCAAGACAGCAAAAGAAAGATGTGGATTTGTTGTATCAACATATCAGTGGATTCTTTCCTTCCCTTTGGTAAACATGATTCAGCTTTTGATGTGCAGCTGCTGACTCGATATAGATGGAAAAAAAATTATGGATTCATGAATATGGAATTCCGGTTTCTTTAGGTTCCTTAATCAAATAAGGAACCTTCACTCCAGCACTCAGCTCGTTTATTACCTAACTCAACTTATGCTAAGTGGCATTGTTTGTTTCTATTTTAAAGCAACTAAACAGGATGATCTGAGGAAGAATTTACTGGTGTATAAAAACAGAGCAATGCACAGCAGTGCTACTCCTCCTCAGATTTCTGCAGTGCAGGGCAAAGTATAAACTGTCTTGAAATCAGTATTGAATTAGTATAATAAAATTTCAGAATTATATGTGTGAAAGTCACATTGTGCTTTCTTAGGGTGAAACATGGAAAAGACATGGGTAAACTCCTTGGAGTAGATGACAGCGACCCTAGAAGGTGTTACTTGTAATTTGGTAGCAAGGTTGATGACAAATTATAGAATCATAGTATCATTACCAAAACTTTTTTTTTCTTTTTTTTTTTTTTTTTTTTTTTGTAAGATTATTGTCTTAATTCATAAAGGAAGGACAGAATTCTGTCTGTGTTTTGGAGGAAGATTGAACAAATTCCATTGAAGAAAGTGCAGCAAAATTAATTCTGGACTGAGAAGCAGGAATTTGATTACAAGTGGTGCCTCCTCTAGAGCAGGAGCTTGTCACCAAACCATGTAGGAGCCTTTTCCTTTCTGCTTGGTGTCAGCTGGGAACCTCTTTCCCCCTCTGAGGAAACAACAGGGAGTGGAATTTAGTTTGTGGATCTCTCTCTGCTCTGATGAGCCCTAAGCACAGGCTGACTCTCTCTGGCTGGTTCACCTGGACTCGGTCTCTGCAGAACTTGGTAACCGGTCCCTCCAAAGTTACCAATCTGACACCAGAGCCCAGCAGTAGCAGGGAGGAATCAAGAAAGTCTTGCACAAGAACTCATATGTAAACTCGTATGTGTAAGTCTAGAAATTCCAAGGGTATTAGTTTTCTTTATTTTCTGCAACAAATTTCGTTACTGTATTCTTTTGCTCTTGAAGACAAAGAGAGTATTTTGTCCAGATGCCGGTTTTACTGCAAAACCATTATATTATTTCTTTTTCAATATTTATTCTCTAGTACTGAGTCAGTTACACAGTATATCCTACAGCATCACTGTAGAGAGCTTTTTTGTTTTGTGTGAGTAGAGAAAAAATTACCATATACCAAAATGCAGACTAAGTTTTTCAAATAAAGCAATTCTGAGATTGGCCCTCATGTTTTTATCTGCAGCAATCTTGCTCCTTCAAATCAAACTTTTTTTTTTTTTTTGAGCAGAAACTACCAATCAGGACCAATTGTCTTTAATTTTACAGCAGTGACAAATGATTTTGTGAAGCTATGACTCATTTTACCCTAACCCAGACAAGATTATTCCAATCTGTGTAACTGGTAGGATAAACCCAGCTGTGGCAAATCATACCCATCTGTTTGAAAATGTAGGACAAAAAGTACTCTGGACACAACATACCAGAACCATGAAACCAAATAACAAGTAAATAAATGAATAAACCTGAGCTGCCTTGGAGAAAAGTTTTCTCACACTGATAGAAAAAAATATTGGGGACCACACCCATAACTGATATCACTTCTATGAAACAGCACAGAAGAACATTGGTATATGTTTACTTTCTCTCATTATATTTTGGATACAACTGGCTTGTTTAACATTTTTACCATGCTATTAAAACATAAACTATAGTAGAGAATCACCTATGACTTCAGAGAAAAAATCTTACAGATCCATTCTTGAACTGCAACACAGGAAGAATTTATACACCAAGGTCCAGACAGCAATCTGCAAGAAATGCTTGGGTAGCAGAGGGTCAAGAGCTCTTCAATTTTCAGGTGTAAAATTTATTAAGCACCTGAAGTTCTGCTCTGAGCACTTCTAGAGAGGTTAGTTGTGCAAAATGTCCTAGAAACTCTCCCTTGCCTAAGCCTGTAGGGGCTAATAATTTAGCATCCCTGAAAATGGCTTGTATCCTGCTGTCCATACTACAGTCTAAGCAGGATGTTCACAATGACCCAGACACTATTCAGAAAAGCACTATGCAACTGTGGTGATTTAACAACACTCACAGGGACTCCTTTGCAGGTGACAATCACAATTAACATTGCTACTTCTCTACTTTTGAAGAAAATATTAATCCTAAATTATCATCTTGCATTCATGTAACTTCTTCAGGTACCCCTATGCAGCCTTAGTTAAATGATAGTGGAATGAAAATGCTTATTTCTTTCCTGTAAACACTTAATAATAAATATCTCTTTCCAATTTACATCCTTCCATTTAATTTTGTTATTAATACTATGCACTTGTTATACTTCCAAATGAATGAGGACTTGATATAATGAGAATGGTATGAAGACGATCCAATGCTGCAAGCTGTTAATATTCAATTCCAAATTAATAGGACTGTTATCAATTAGATTAGCTGGCCTGCTGGTGTGAGTGGCACTTGCCTAGGTGCTCCCCTTGAGCATTAGTTTTCTGAGTGGTGGTGGACAACCTCACACCTTTCCTCTTAAAAAATCTGATTAATAAGAGCACCCACTATAACAACCTTTAAGATAATGAATAGACTCTCCTAGCTCCCAGCCCTGCTCTTATGTGATCAATCAGGTATGAATGGCAAAAAAAGTTACTTGGAGATGAAAATAAATGAACATATTGTAGCAGGTAATTAAAGAGGATGCTTTGATATTCTGCTAACCCTGTTTAGCCTCTCCTCTCTTCCTAGCTTGCCAGCTACAGAATTGCTGCAGCCTGTTTATACCAGACAAGGGAGCATTAATTTAAATGAGGGGTGTGTTCATTAGTTAGTATGCAAACATGAACAGTGCTGAGGCACAAGGCATAGACACCAGGAATTTATAACAAAAGATTGTCTGGAACTGCCCTTATCTCTGTGTTCATTTACAGTTTGAAGTGTGGAGGCTTACCTTCAGTGCTGTGTGCTATGCAGGGTGCCACAATATGAGAAAGATATTTGTCTCCTAGAAAGTGTCCAAAGGAGGGAAGCAAGGATGGAGAAGGATCTGGAGGGGAAGGCGTGTGAGGAGAGGCTGAGGTCCCTTGGTCTGTTCAGCCTGGAGCCCGTTCAGCCCCTCAGGGGACTGAGGGGAGACCTCACTGCAGTTACAGCTTCCTCATGAGAGGAAGACAAGGGAGAGGCACTGATCTCTGCTCTGTGGGGACAGTGACAGGACCCGAGGGAATTGCCTGAAGTTGTGTCAGGGGAGGTTTAGGTTGGGTATCAGGAAAAGGTTCTTCACCCAGAGGGTGGCTGTGCATGGAACAGGCTCCTCAGGGCAGTGGGCACAGCTCCAGCCTGACAGAGCTCAAGGAGCATTTGGACAATGCTTTGTGGCAGATTATGTGATTCTTGGGCTTCCCTGTGCAGGGTCAGGAGCTGGACTTGGGTGATCCTTGTGGGTCCCTTCCAACTGAGGATATTCTATGAATCTGTGATTTAAATCTCATTTATACATAGACTGATTTTGGATTGTAACTATTTCTGAAACAATAAGATTACTCCTGTCTTGCACTTTTGAATGTATGTTCTTTTTAATCTGGGGCAACCCCAAGTAAATCCTAATTATTTTTTTTTTTTTAATACAAAATAGAATCAGGAAACAGTTTCCATCTCCATTGAGGGTGTGTGTATCAATCCAAGCTCAAGACATGCTCAACTGTTATGGGACATTCAAATCAAATTTCCTAGTGCTAAATCACTGAAGGGGTGACAAGATATTTATGCACATGGTTCTGATGTCAGTCCTTTATTAAAGTAGCCCTTCACATCTCAGTTTGCTTTCCCTTGCTATAACAGGGATTGTACTCATTTCTTGAGCAGAATCTTGAATGTTCCTGATGACAGAAGCTGGGTGAAGTAAGATCAGTTCTTTACACATTTGATACCTGAAGAGAACATGATAGAATCTTTATGGGAAACCATTTGGAGGATCCATCTCATAGGATAAAAGCAGGAAAAGCTAACATCATAGTACTGAGTTGTCAGAGTTCTAAAGGGTCTTGAACATTTCAAAAATAGCATTCAACTAAAAGTGGTTTCTCACCTTCCTCTTTAAATGGCCTGAGTAGCAAAGAAAAATCAAAACTCCACTACATTAAAATTTGGAAAAGGTTCCCATGGAGATTTGGGCACTAGTGATCAGACAAAGGAGTAGAGTATATATGTAGAAGACAGTCTGAAAGTACACAGATAAATGTGGTAGCCCTGAGAAAAATCAATGCAAATTTTATAGAAAGAAATTTGGTCTTGCTCATCCTTTAAAGAATCAATAATCATTTGTTATTGTACACTTGTGCTTCAAAAACCTTTCAACACCCCACCAAAGATATCAAATTATTGTTTCTTTCCAAGATTCTCTCATGAGCAAATAAATACTCAAAAATTGGAAAGAAAGGGTGGGAATAAATAGTCAGTTTTGTCAATACAGGAAAACCACTCTATGAGTCTCATAGTTTCACACTGGGCCCAGTGTTGCTACATGTATACAAAAATTATCTGGAGAAAGATTGAAAAGTGAAACAGCAAAGTTTGTTGATGGTGCCGAAGGCTTTCAGAGCTGAAAAACTTGTTAATACAACTGCCAATAAACTCTCAATATTGAGCTACCAGGTGTTTTAAAAAATAGTAGGATAAATAACTAAATGTGGAAAAAGTAAAAAAGGATGATAGCCATGTAAAACATAATTTTACCTTTGGATTGAGATGGTCTAAATTATTGATTATATCTGAGGAAAAGAGATTTCAGAGGTCTAGTAACAGGACTTGTGAAAATGTTAGTTCAGGAGTCAACAACAGTCAACAGGAAAAAAAAAATGGGATGTTTATGAGTTATTGTAAAGAAATAAGGAACAAAACTGAAAAAATGCAATGGCACTTCATGCTCATGAATCCTGGGTATTGCTGGGAAATCTGTCTCACTGCCACTGCAAGGACATAACAGAAGTACAGAGAACAGCAATAATGATGAAAAAATTTACAGAGCAACCCCCAGAGGAAGGATTAGACAGACAAGAACTCCTCAGCTCAGAGAAGAGACACGGTAGGGAACTTTTGACAGAACTATAAAATCATGAGTGAAACTGAGAAGGTAGAGAGGGCACTGATGATTGTTCCTCATAATTCAAGAACTATGGGAACTCTGACGTGAAGTTGCAGACCAAACAAACTAATGAGGATATACAGAGAAGTTCATTTTCACAGCAAGCTGTGAAGACCCCCACTGACATCTTCAAAGTGAGACTAGGCTGCTGGAAGATAAAGACCTTAAAATATTAAAACCAGTATCTAAACTCTAGCTTTGTATGTTCACAAGGCAGGCAGGGATTGTTAGACTGGTGTAAGGAGTAAGATTGCTGTGTTTGCTCTCTTCTAGAATCCCATCTAGAAATTGATTATTGGTGATTGCTGGAGACATGCTGCTGGAGGATTCTGCAAAGCCAGATAGAGCTCTGAGCTACGAAGAGCATCCCTACATTCTTAGCATCACTATTAATTTTTCACCTGTGAGAAGCTGAAATCAAGCTCTCTGCCTTTTTCTTTTTTCCAGGGTAGCAATACCACACTGTAGCTGTCTGAAGTGGGTGAGTTCTGAGCCATAAAGGAAGTGCAAAAAATTTTCCTGTTTGTCCCCAGTAATTATGCTCTTCATTACTTCTAAGGACTAAATATCACCAGAAAAGACCTTAATTGCTTCTTATAAGTTTGTTTCTAAAACCCACTGCAGTACTAAACATGTCATAGTTTATTCCAGTGCAAATGCTATTCTTCTAAACTGGAAATTAAGTCCTTCAAGTTGTATTTGAACCAACTCAGTACAAAAAATGTATACTCCTCCTTCTCTTTCCTCCTTTCTGTTTCTAATGGATAATTCTAAATCAGCTACACTTTAAATTCCTTATATGAATAGGCACAATGGATAAAGAATTACATGAATTTAAAGTAAGCGATGTAAAATGAAATTTTATTCATTAGTAATGAGCTTTATGCATCTGTAATAAGCATTACCCTCAAATTTCAAGGTGTGTTGACTAGATGACTAAGAACTCCAAGTTATTTAGCATACTAGATAAGATTAAGTTTATTGTCTGAGTTGTGCAAAATAATGGGATATTACATAACTGCATTTTTCCTCTGTGACATTTTTTCTTTTAATTATAAAGTGCTAAAGCACCCATTCAGGAAAACAGTAAGGCATGTATTTAACTATAATATAATTTATTCATTCAGATGAGTGTTTGTTGTAACTATAGCCTTACATGCTTTGCCGAAGCATAGCCTTAATGAATAAGGCAGAAATTCTAATGAGGTCAACCAAAAATAGCAAAGGACCCAAAAAGCTGCATTTTTGTACAACTCTGTCTTCCTTTCCATACCTATTGATTACACCTGGCCAGCTGCCTCCACCTGCTCAACATTCACCACAGGACCGAAGCAAAAATCAGGCTGTATGAATTAAGAGTTGTATCATAAAAATGATGTGCCTGCATTTTATACACGTACTCTGATACCCCTGCTAGAGCTGAAAATGTTACATGGCTGTGACAGACACAAAGTAAGTCAGAGAAGAACCTGAACATTTCTGCCTGGTGAGCTCCCCAGTCAATTCACTGTCAGAGTTGGGAAGGGGCAATGTGCTATGGGACTGCACCAGCTCTAAAGGATCTGGTTACAAAATGCAGGCACTGTTCCAGACCCGTGAAAAGTATGGATAATTTTAAGGCAGATCTACATATGGAGAAATATTGACTTTCTTCTTATAGAATATCTGCCTTCTGGATGAATTTATGTTTAAATTGGCAAACTTATTATTGAAGTACTGTCATTTTATACAAATGTTGTTTGCATTGCTCTTATTTTGATAATGAAAAAAGATACCTTGCAGCAACAATTCCCATTCTTCCATGGAGGACAGGAAACAATAAGTCTTTTCTTAATTATTTCACTATTGAGCAAAATGCTTTAGAATCAAGAAAAATGTGAGTTGATAAGTTAAAAACATTGCCAATGCACTTAATTTCTCAAAAATTAATATTGTTGTCTTTTTGCTCTTCCATCATAATTCAATTAAAATTATTTTGTGTTACAAAGCTGAAATAAAACATTAAAGCATATTAGGACAATTTTCCTAGGCTTCAGTGGCAAAGCAGGGACATCAGTCAGACACAGACTCAGTGCAAAGCACTTCTCCCCAGATCAGCCCCTCCCCCGTACCCAGGCCAAGGTGGGCACTGAGAGATGACTCAAGAGCTGATGGTTGCATCCTGCTCCAGCTTTGCATCACAGCCACTGCAAAGCCATCAACACCACTCAGCCCCATGCTTGCAGGAGCTGCATCCAACCCAGTGCTGCAAATTGTATGAGTAAAGACAGTCCAGAGGAACAGCAGTGTGCAGCACAGTTCTGATTAAAATAACACATTAGTTATGGCAGTTTTTGTTTCCAGTATGAAGATGGCTTTCCTCCTCCCTTTCATAGGGGAAAAGGGAAGGGCATATTAACAGCAGAAAGATTTTAGAACCTGTTTAGTTTTCTTCTGTTTGAGATCCCTTATTGCTGCAACTTTGCACAACTACACTGAACTAATTTGATGTTGCTATTTTATTGTTAAAAGTACTATATTTTTTTGGTGATTTTTTTATGGGTAGCTCTTCATAGTACTGATTCATTCTTCTTCACAGTACAGCTAACAAACTCTAGTTGTCTCTTTGACTAGTTAACTTACTCTTTTATAACAGTCATCTTTATTGGCAATAGCTGTGGTTTATTAAGGGTAGGTTTGTTCTTAATCTCTGGTAATTAGTACAGCTGCAACTCCTCAGGGGTGAGATTGCTTTCTGCACTATCTCTATTCTCTTACATTCTATCCCCCTACAATTTGACCTATGAAATATCTGCTTTTCATTATAATTCTTTTCATTTCATGGACCTGGACACACGTTTAACAATTTGAGAGACCCACAGAGGGGAAGGTGCCTGGTGCCCACCCTGACCTAGCAAATCAAATGGTCTGTGGGATGACATCTGTCACTGCCATTTGTTTGGTTATGAATAAACTTGGGGTAGAGAGAATAGGGGTCAGAAATTGAGCAAAGGGTGAACCTGTGAAAGCACGGAGCACAAAGACACAGAGAGGGATTTGTATGCTTTTATTGATATTCCTTGGAAAGAGGCATTAACTACAAAGCTGTATTACTTTTGCACCCACATGTAAGATTTTCTTTGCATTTTTTTTTTAAAGTGAGTAATCCCTAAGACTTGTTGAAAAAAGATATAAAAAAGCAAGGCAAAGAAGCAAGAGAACAATTTTATGACAAAAATCACTGGGTTTTGTGAATGAAAATGCTTTGTCAGAGGAGATTTTAGTGTCTTATGGGTTTCAGAACAATTTAGTTTTACTTTTGCATTTGAAAGTTTCTCTTTTTATCCCAATAATGTCAAAATATTTCATTATGATACTGCCAAAGAGTTCATTTTGGTATACTTTGTTGCAATGTTTTGTCCCTATGAAATATATCTGAATGGTACCTAAGAAAAGCACCGTGGTAATGCCACTACAGTGCTTTCATGCCAACACATCTTCAATCTTCCATTCCATGAAATAAGAGAATTGCACTTTTCAGCAGAGTTCAGGGTAAAATTTTAGAATCAAATGAAATCTAATAAGTATTTTAAAATGGAATGTCAATAAAACAATAAAGTAATATATGAGCAGATTCATGGTAGGAATTTTTTTGTTTCTATGTTTCTTTGTCTCTCTTTCATTTTGTCATTGCACTGGGATGTATCCCACAAAGATTTGGGTTTTTTCATATACTTGTTTTAGGAACTTCCATTAATTTAAAGCAACTAATAAACACAGATTAAGTGCATGTGTAGGATGAGTATTGGTAATAAGTATGAACTGTGGGGTTTTCAGCATGGAGCCATTTGAGAAAACTGTTCTCAAAAAGCTAAAGCAAATCCAATTACACAATTATCTGATATCAGTGCTGATTTCAGGGCCAATCAGAGCCTGGGTGGCAGAGAGCAGAGATGTAGTAGGGAGATAGTCACCTCATAAATATGGAGTTACTGTGAGCCCTGCCCAGTGTGGCTTACATTCTTTTTCAGCCACTCTTCTCATTAGCACTCTACTCTTTTAATTAGTCCCAGAAATACAGTCGGATTCTGTGTTTGCTAATGCCAACACCATCCATAAAAACATTTGTAGAGCGAGAACCTAGCTGCTGTTTTCCTCACCAGAAATGCATAAAACTCTTGTAATATAAAGGTGAAAGCAAAAGGGGTATCAGATGAGAACAAAACACTGCAGAACTGAATGAATAGTACCTTAAAGAGGAGATGACAACTCTTGCAGTTGTTCTAAAAGTTGCATAGACTGCTGGATTTTTGTTCTCCTTGGCCCAGCTTTACTTAAATGGTGTAAATTAACACTGGAAGAGTGACGTCTTTGTATTAAAAACTTTATTTTCATCAACCATTCCTATGGTGAGTATTGTTTTTAGAGCCATAATGATGAAAAACATGAGTTGTAGCTGACAGGCTGAACTAAAGAACACATCAAAGATAAATATGTCCAACTTACCCACATTACCCTCCTGGGAGGGAAGTAAAACTGCTGGATGCTGCCCAAGTGATGTTTGCCTGCCACCTCTTAGTTATACATGCAGCATCCATGCCTCTGTTTTTACTCATTTTATTAATGAGTAAACAGAAAAACATCTGTATATTAAGGAACAATTCTGCATTACAAAATACTTGCCCAGGACTGTTTTTTGTACTGTTGATTACTAGCTCTTCACAAACCCTGCAAGGATCTAACTTGGCACAGTGGTGGTTTAGTATCAGTCTTTTCTGTATAAAACAGCAAGGCATTCAGAGTCATTTTAATTTCCAGCTCCATGAGCACTTTCAGATTTCTAACAAAACTTAATAGCAAGAATGAAGAATATGTGGATATATATTGTGAGGTCATCTTACTCCTCCAGAACACACACATGTTCTGTGTTTATCTCATTGCAGTGGGACAACTAATAGATGGAAATAAGCTATTTCATTTTACTTTCTGTTTGAAAAGGAAACTAATGTATGTTTGAGGGAAGATTGGTTATACATTCCCCAAGTTGCTCATTGCTCTTTGTTTGAATATCTGCTTGCACTTGTGTGTGCATTATGCATCTGGCAGCAACTCAGCCTTATGAGGCTTTAGCTTGAAGCCTTCTGGTGAACAGGGATCCTTGTTTGTGGTGCCAGCTCCAAGATAGTGTTGGACAAGCTGCTCCCTGGACAAGCCACAGCCACTCTGCAACTGCAGCAGTTTGGAGAGAGTAGGGAAACGCTGGGTACAGGCCAGTCCTGGATGTGTGCTGCTGATTCCTGTCCTTTGGTCTCTCCTGGGAGGTGACCACTGCAGATTTTCTCTACAGCTTTGTCTGCAACTGTACAATACCAAGTATGTCATCTTAATACAAAACCCCTTTAACACGGTCTGCCACTCAGGTGCTGTCACCCAGCCCCGCTGTGTGACACCCCCAGCCCTGTCTGCCCCTGCCCAGCTCCCCCCTGGGGCCCCTCCACCTGCTGACAACTGGGGACCCCTGTCACCCCCCAGGGCCACCAGGCTGTGGTTGTGTTTGAGGGTCCCAGGACGAGGGAAGAGATGAGAATCTTGACTCCATGTTTCAGAAGGTGGATTTATTATATTATGATATTATATTATATTAAAATGCTATACTAAAACTATACTAAAAGGAATAGAGAGAAAGGATCCTTCCAGAGGTTGGAAAAGAAAGGAATGGAATGATAACAAAAGCTCATGACTCTCAGAGAGTCTGACACAGCTGGATCTTTGATTGGTTATTAAGCAGAAACAATCCACATGGACCAATCAGAGATGCACCTGTTGGTAAACAACGTCCAGACCACATTCTACAGCCATCAGATAGTTATTGTTTACATTTCTTTTCTGAGGCTTCTCAACTAGAATAGGAGAAAAATCCTAGCAAAGGATTTTCATAAATATCATGGTGTCACAATTATCATAGTGACACCAGCCCCTGATCCATCACCCCAGCAGAAGGATCAGCCGCCAACTCCGCACAGCCCTGCCCCTCCCAGCCAGAGGTGCCACATAGCTGGGCACACCGGGGGCTCACAGCCCATTCCCTGACACCCATCAAGCCAGGCAGGTGCCCAGTGCCCAGGACTGGCCTCCCTGGTGCCCTCAGCACTCGGGGCTGGGACAGTGGGTAGGTCCTGGGGTGCCCAGCCCTGCCCTGCTGATACAGACATCACGAGGCATCACTGCCACTCCCACAGGGAGTCCCCAGGTTCCTGGCCCTAGGGGAGCTGTCCTGCACCCTGAGACTTGTAAGAATAGTCAACCAGAGGTATGAAATTAGTGCTGAAGTGTTAAAGGGCCATGGCCATGCTGGGTAATTCTTACATAGAGTAATTTCTGATTCTACACATTAGGTTTGCTGGCCGGTGCCTCAGTGCTCTGCAGAGATACATCTCTAAGTGGGTTTCCTTCAATGTTTCAACTAAAAGAATGTGGATTCCATGTGCTGGGCACATGTCTTGTTTACAAATATTTGAAAAATGCCATTCAGAGCTGAAAAAAAAACATTGTTTAATTAATACATAAGTTATTCAGACTTGCTAATACATTTTAATCACAAACAGATCTGACTAAAAGCTTCCTTTTAACTCTGCAGGTAACTGAAGAATTTCACAAAAGAGGAATGACCTCTTACTGTGTTTTTTCTTTGTTTCTGTTGAGAGGAAAGATTTAAATACTTCTTTCTAACTTCTCCAATCGTTTTCAGTCATTAACCCTTCAATCTAACTGCAATTATTTAAAACATTTTGGTGGAAATTCCTCTACAATCACAACAATTTATCAGAGCAGTTGCCTCACAGCTGACAGGTCAATCTGTAGATACACTTGAAGATGACAATAATTAAAAAGCCCTAGACAAAATGTCATTCAAAAATATGAGTTTGTTGCAAATATTTTGAATGCGAATTTAGCACTTGCTGACAATCCCTGACAGCCAGTCCAGGAATATGAAATCTGACTTTCTCCACAGAAAGGAACCTGATGGCAAAAAAAACCCAGGGCAGCCTTGCTCCAAGACTAGACTTAAAAGAGGCAGGTATTTAGCCTCCAGAGGTGCCTGGTGGTGCTTGGATTTATTGGAAGAGGCAATGTGAGAGTCCACAGATCCAATTACAGCACAGCTTGGTAAGGGCAAGCATGAGTGGCTGGAACTGAATAGTGACTGCACTGATGTCACACAGACGGGTGAACAACAATGTATCAGCTGCTCCTGAGCTGTGCTAGACTTGTACAGGTATGTGAAAATACTTCAAAAAGCCTTGCTAAATGTTAAAAAGGCCTCTGTAAATTCATGCAAACCTGAGCTGGCAATTACAGTTTTAACAATCAGAATAGTACAGCTTCTCTACTCTTTCTGCTTTTAAGGGGTTTAACCATTTCAGAAAATACCATACTTATGTTTTGCCCCATTATCAAGCTGCAGCACATCCAAATTACCCAAAATCTTTACACCATTCCAAGCTTTTTGCTTTTTTAACAACAGTTTCCTAAGTCCCAAAGGCTCAAGTTCCTTAACATTTGCTCTTTAGAATGACATTTTCTTTCCTAGACAGTAATGCTTATAAAAGTAAACTAATTGCTATTTTACCAGCAAGGTGAAGCAGAAGCACATGATCACTGGCTTGCTTTTTTGCACCCTTTTACCCATTTGTTTAGTCACTGGTTCTCTACTTAATGCAATGCTGGATCATTTTGATGAATGCCTTTGAATTTTCTGCTTCAGGTGTATGATATTCAGAGCAAGACTTTGCAATTTTATTTGTGTTCAAGTATTTGTTGTCTAACTTTATTATTAGGTCAGTTACAGGACTATTATCTGCATAGTTTTTCTACCTCTACTCACTTTCCTAAAATTAAACAAGTGAATTTACCCCTATACAAGACTAGGAAAACGGAGAGTGAAACTGCTCTTGGGGGTTTTTTTTTGACTGAAGAAAAAGCATTCTTCTAGGCATAAAACCTATGCATATAATCATGCATATGCCACACACATGGTGATCTATTCTTTAACTCTTCCTCTGTGAATGGTAGACCCAGCAGAGGTGCCCAAACAATCATGAAGGAGATGTTTAAAGTTAGATCAAATAAAGCTCACACTAACATATAAGACTTTCTCCAGAAACTTTTAGGGGAATCAGGAATATTTATCACAGGAAGTGCAAACCTTCTATACAACACACACACACAAAAGGAGAAAATAAAATAAAAAAAAAAAAAAGGGCAGTTTCACAGTTTGCTCTTTTAAATAACTGCTACAGTGATGTTGAGAAGAAGTGAATATGGGAGAAGAAAACTTTCCTTGAATTTGGAGACATTTTATTTTGGGTAATGATGAGGAGTCTCAGGAACTAAACCACTCCATTCATGGACTGAATGTTCCTTGGAGGTGATGGGTAGTTTTGTCCAAGTATAGATATATTTATACTAGATTATTTTTAATGGACTATGATACTAATAGAAATAGCATTTGGTGAAGAACATTTAAAAAAATTAAATAGACTTTTTTATTGCAGTTGTAGGCACAGCAGTGTTGGATCCAGATTATAGTGACAATCTAGTTTTGTTCACAAGTTTCCAACACAGACAAAATTTCAAATACTCTTCCAAGAGACAAAATTTCGAATACTTTGGCTTTGGGAAAAGGTCCCTAATGGTCCCTAATTTTTATAAATTAGAAATGAGAACTAGATGTCGAAATATCTTTGAGGATAGGGACCAAAACATTTAAGCATTTAGTGCACATGACAGTATAAGCCAAAAGATGCCTAATGATAGCTATGAAAATGTAATTAGGCATTACTTCACAGAGTGCTTAAGTCTATGCATGAGGCACTGCTGATTGCCTTTGCAAATATGGTTATGAGTGCTGCAACTGAGAGGTTATTTTGTAACTTTTTAATAGAAGGGCTTTAATACAGGATACATCATCATGCAATAAATAATTCCTTTTGGCATTTATTTTTATTTAGTTTCAGTTACTTAAAGGCCTTTTTATTAAAGATTCAACATAAATTTTTCTCCAGAATTAAGTACACCAAAAATCAAATCTCAAGTAAACATTTCACAGCACTGGTTTATATGTAAATCTTTCTAATAAATCTTCAATTTTACAAGCATCATAGCAGCAAATAAACGGCAGAAAAAAGGCATAACATGATCCATCACAAACACATGAGGAAGCCCATGACAAGATTTTGTGCCTTTCACCAGTATTTGTGTTCCCAGGAGGTAAGCAGGTCACCAATTTAGTAAGCACTTATCAGCAAATAAGCTTTCAGGTTTTTCAGTGTATTTAGAGTGCTGACTTTCAGTTTTGCTTGAACAGATTATAAAACTAATTCTAAGATGAAACCCAAGCTTTTTAATCAGCTGTGACAAAAGCCTATATGCAGTTTTGAATAGCGCTTCTGAAAGATGGAAATAAATTACTTCTTTATTTTCAATACCAGTAGAGGCTCATTTTCCATTTACACCATGTGATTCTTGTTAGCTGAGGGAGTTGCCATAAATTAGTTAGGGCAGATGAAGTCTGTAGCACAGCCATACTTCCTTTTTACTTCAAAGCCATCATTTTAAAGCATAAATTATCACAAGGAAAGCTTTTATGTACTTTTCTGACTGTTTATTCATTTTTGATTTATAGAATAATTAAAAGATAATATGAGAATCAAAATCCTACATAGCCAAGAAAACTGATTTTAATATAGGATAGGTTATTCACTGTGGCTAAGATAAATAACTCCTTTTTTCAGGGAAGATGGTGTTCTGGTAGACTTTTACAAACAGCTCCCCTACCTAGATTAAACAAGCTGTAGAAATATTTCTGATGCATCACAAATGGCCTGGCGGAGCCAGAATGTAACATGACCTCCTGGAAAAGGCAAGCATGGTTTTGTATGATTTAAAAAAGATTTTAATCCAGAATGTTAAATTTTCCCCTAAAGTTTTAGACCTTTCTTGCCAAGGAATATAATTACTGACCTGAAAGTTGTGACACCTTTCTGTATAATCTTTTTGGTCTATTTTAATATTTATTAGATTGTTTATATTAATGAATATTTTGGATAAAATCTAATTTGGAACAAGCAAATGCTTGTTTCAGCTTGTAGCTGACAATAAGCAGCTGCCTCAACATAAGTAGCAACAAGTCTGCCTGTAAACATGCATCTAAAAAAAGATCAATATATTTAAGTATATATATATATACTTATATATATACATATACAGATGCCTTTAAGGATAGATAATCTATCACTCAGAACATCTAACCTCAGACTCTGATCATGTTTGAGAGTCTATTATTAAGCCAATAATTTGCTGAAATGGTCTTTTAATAACTGCCACTTACCCCTTAAAATATATTGTTCATCCTAAAATGTAATTTCTAATTGAAGGCCTCCCTAGTATTTTAATTAACCAGCCTTGACTTTCAATAAAAATCTAACCAAATAATTCCAATAGCATAAATTAAAAACACAGTGCAAGATTTTCCATGGTGACTACAAACTGAGTGAAACTTGTCTTCTGGGACAAAATCTGACTAGCAAGAGTTGTCAATTCTTGTTTAGCATCCTTGATCCTGACCATACTCTCTTGATCCTTAAGCAGCAAACAATGTCCATTCTACATAAACACACACATATGTGCACACACACGTATGCATCCCAGAGAATGACTTTAAAAGTTACATGTCAAATATTCAAAACCAGCCAATTACTCTTGTTGCTTGTTCTGTGATTTTTTTTTTCCTCTCTTTTAAGCATACAGTATGTTACTAAATTTTGGGAATGGTAGTTTCCACTGAGGTTTAAAGAAGTGATATATTTCAAAATTTGCAGAGTATGTTGAATGCAGGTTTTGCAGTGCTACAGGCACCAGTGTGAACTAAGAGTTCTCCTCTGCATCTGAGCTTAAAAGACACATGTACTGTTGCTGAAATCAGGGAGAATTTTAGATGCAGGGATTCTACATGATTAGACAGTGTCACAAACCAATCTCATCACTGTTTGGTTGTTGCGTGATGAAGACATTTACTGTGATTTTTAGGGGCCTTGATAGAAAACCCTTTTCATGAAGAGAATATTTGTTCTGGGAAAGAGGTATAAAGAACCTTTTCTTCCCCTGATTAATACGATGGAATAACTTTTATTGAAAGAATGTAATATATGTTGCTCTAGCATCTTACCTTGATTTGGACTTCAGGAGTTTAAATACTTCAGAAAGTTTTGTGATTAGATTAGCTTCCTGGAGACCAGATCTGTCTCAAACAAGATTCCTGTTGGTGGGAAGCAAGACCCTTAGGAGAATGATAATAATTGTAATGCAGGAAAAGCAGGGAATTCTTGCTGGAGACTCTCTGAACTAAACCAACAGTGATGCTACAAACATACATACGTGTGTGTGTCAATATATATGTAGGTAGTGTTTGCAGATCTGGGATGCAGAAGCTTTGCTTTTTAACTTTTACTTTTTACCAAAACCTGAGGTACTGAACACTAAGGGACTATGTCTGCTCAAAAAGTCAATCAAATCTGTTAAGACTTCTAGCATTGAAGTTCTGCATGCAGTGTTGCTGAGTCTCTAAAACAAAGTAGAACAGATTTCAGCGTTTAAGAATGTGTTCTTAAGTGCTGAATATAAGCATATATGCATACAAGATAGTGTTCTTCCTGTTGTCAAATCACACTAATGGGATTTTGGCTACTGACACAGGCAGTCTGGAGACTGACACTGAAAAGTGTCAGTCACGAAATTTTTGTCTCTATCTTGATTGCCTTCCTTCTACATTGATGTTATGGAAGAACAGCAATCACAACTTGGCCAAAATGAGGTTAAAGTATCTTCCCTTCATTTTGGCCTCAGGAACACACAGAAGATGAGCTGCAATAAGAAGAAGGAAGCAGCTATACCATCTCCCCACATGGGTTTTAAAGACAGAACAGAAGGTATGGGAGGCTCTGGATCAGCTGTTGAGAAATCATCAATCCCAGTTCAAATTTTGTAATGCTGTGCATATTATGGGGGAGGGGAAGGCACGCCAGAACTGCCACCCAAAGTACCAGAATGCAAAAAACAAATCAGCTTAAAAAGGAGAGGCAGAGGCCGGGAAACCAAGACATGGAGAGACAGACAGGAATTACTGAGTGTCTGGATTGCTGTGGGACTGGGAGAATCCAGCTGATAGCTTGGGAAAAACTTGGCAGTGGGTGATAACAGGGTACTAAAGGGAATGGTAATATTGGAGGAGAAACTACAGGCTCTCCTCACTGCCTGGTGTAACCCAGCCTGCAATAAGATCTCAGACAGGTTTTCTAGCAAGAACCCCTGTGGTGGGAGCCAAAATTGCATCACTGGAAGTTTGTGAGAGTTGGCACACACCAGGGGCAAGCAGAGGGAACTGAAAATGGGAATACAGACAAAGAAATATGATATCTCTCCCCTGAATAATCCAAGGACAATTTCATGCATTTTCTGAGTAATGTTTTTTGCTATTTAGGGCTGGCAATACTTCATTCTTTTCCTACTCACTTTGTTCAAGTAATAAACACTGATCATCACAAACAAACCTTAAAAATACTTTTGGAATTATCAGATTATGAAAAAAACTCCTCATCTATTTAATCTCTTAAAACTATGAACAACAGGAGGGCAGAACTCAGCCACGAGACACCCCCTGTATGAAGGGTGTGTCTTGCTGCTCCACATGGGACAAGTCCCTTTCCACAGAATCTACCACCACATGCCTTGCTGCCTGTAAATAGTTTTCCTCTAACTGTTCATTGTCTCTGACCTGGTTTTCCTACCTAGTTCTATTCTGTTTAACTCTGTTATCTTCAAAAGAGTACATTTCTTCTGATATAGTCTGGAATACATGAAGAGATGAAAGTCCTTTATCTACACAAATACAAGTGAAGGCATACATCCTTTCTACAGCTTATCCTTAATTTCCTGTCCCTCTATATATGTTTATTAATAATTTCCCTCTATATATGTTTATGAATTATCTATGAATTCGTATTAAAACTGAGAAGCAGCTAGGCTACACTTGTATTAAACACACTACCTTGTTGTCCTATAAACTAGCAAGACCAGGCGATCCTCTGCTTGTCTGTATTTTAAGGTGAAATTTTTAAGAGCTTGGATTTCTCTTGCGAGGAGAGCGGGTGTTTTGTTTACATACAAGAACCTTTCCTGTGCCTGGTTACTTTCCCCATGAGGTGATGCAATCTCCTTGGGGGCCTGGAGAGATGAGGGAAACAGCATAAAAGGCAAGTCTTGAGACTTGGTGTGGAGAGAAAATTGAGGGGAAAGAAATACTGGCGGGCTGGAGGCAGCCATCCAAATAGACACTTAATGGAAGGTTGCAAGGAAGCAATGCCAGCGGGAAGCGTTTTGTTCCTTGACTGCAGTGAGAGGGTACAAAGATTCGCCTTTCTTGTATTAAACATATGTTTTCCTGTTTCCCGCTTTCCTGAAAACGGATAAGGGATTTGACCAGCACGTGCCAATAGCCTGCCAGTCGGGTGGCTTTGGAGCAGTGCCACTGCATTCAGGACCTTCGCCCCTCTGAGGATGAACTACAAAGGAGGGGGCAGAAGACAAACTCCTGCGCGTTTGTCGTCTGATCGCAGGGCAGGGCTCCCACCCCGCGGGGCAGGCACGGGCACTGCCGGGCTCTGCAGGGCTGCGGGGCACGGGCAGCTCCGGCGGCACAGCCGGGGCATCCCCGGCTGCCCTGACCCCGCAGCGACGTGCGGCCGGGCGGATACTCGCCCAGAAAAGTTGGAACCCCGCCGCTGCCAGGGACAGGGTGGCTCGGCGCCGTCCGCCCCTCGCTGCCGCGGGCGGTGCTCTGGGGCCGCTCCGTGCCCCGGGAGGGCACTGCTCTCGCTAATTGCTCCTCTCCATCGACCGCGGGGGCGGGGGGCCGGAGCCGCCGCCCCGGCGCTATTTCAGGGCGGGCGGCGCCGCTCCACACCTGGCCCGGCCCGGCCCCTCCAGCCTCGCTCCCCCGCCTCCCTCGGCAGCTCCTCGGGCATGGCCGAGCCGGGACGCCACGGCCCCGCTGCCGGCGGCGAAGGGTCCGCCGATGAGTTCCGCGATGTCATCCGCAGCCGCTCGGGTAGGCACCGCGCCGCGCTCCCTGCGCCCGGGCGGGTCGGCGTCCCTGCGCAGCCCCGGCGCGGGGAGCGCGCTCCAGCGCTCGGGAGTTCTGTCTATCGGTGCTTTGCGAAATTACTTTTTGTATTGGCTGAACTTTTCCTTTCGCTGTACGGCGCAGAAGGGGTTCCCCCGCCGGCTCGCTGGGAGAATCGCGCATCCCGGCGTGACGGGCGCGGCGCTCGTGTCCGTGTCCCAACAAATGAGTGTCGCCGTGCGGGTCCCCCCCGGTGTCCTCTACCTTGGGCTGAGCTTGTCCCGCTTGTGTTGGCGGGCAGGTTGTTAAAGCTGTAAATGGGAACAGCTGTAGCGCTCCCCCAGAGGATAAAGTTTCATGTGCCTGGGTCTTTTTTTTTTTGGGTCCTGGAAAGAAACCAAATCCGTGGTAGTAAAGGTATTTATAGACCATTCAGAGTTTACTCATTTGCCGTGCAAGTGCATGTGGAGCTGCAAGTTAAATTAACTCTTCTCGAGGCTATGTGTGCTTGCCCAGTGAACAAGCCTTAATATAGTGATGTCCTTAGACAGTTAAATCAGTTAAATGACTTTTTAAAAAGGATTGTTCTTGTACCTGTAAAAAACAGCAACGAAATATTTGTCATGCATTACAGAATAATTAGGGCTGCTATGAAAATTTCAATCTTGAATCCTTTGGGTGGTAGTAAGTAGAACTTAAAATCTCTGTGATAAGTTGTGTGGATGTTGCTTTTACTCTGATAGTGTAAGCACACTCTTGCAGCAGAATTTGGTGCTTTCTTACGGAAGTCTTTCTGATGCCGTTCATGAAGATCACCTGTTTTTTTTTAATAATGCTATTTCCCTACTCTTTCTTCTCCTTATAATTACTTCTCCTTCAATTTGGCGTTTAAAAGGATGGGTGTTGCCCATGGGGTTTGGGAAGTGGTGAAGAATTTAGTGGCTGTTTAATTCCCCCCCTCCAAAGAGCTTCTTCTGGCTTCTGTGTCATCTCTTTTGACTGGGTTTCTGCATTATGAGAATGTGAAATGGGTGATCTGTCTCCGTAGTAATTCCTGGTTAGGCTGGTTGTGTTACCTCTTATAGCAGCACATGTTCCCTGTTCCATACTTAGCTCACTTACCGTTTAGGGGCTATGAATTGCAGACTGAGTGCAGCACAGAGAAAAGCCCCCTTCATTTAAAGGCTTGTCCCGTTAGTATATAATGAAGTATTTGGGCAGTTGGAGGTGAAAGAACTTGAAGAATAAAAAAAAAAAAAACCAAACACTTCAGGTCCATGTAACTTCCAGAAAGTGAAGCTGAAGGCAGTAACTTCACTGCTAGATGCTTACAAATCTGAACTGTTTTCTTCCTACATTTTTTCCTATAGCTAGTAATTACTTTTAATGTTCAGTTTGATTTCTCACTTTAAAAATCATAATTAAGAACAGATGCTCTCTGAAAAGCTAGACAGGAAATGTTACCTATGCATTTCCTAATTATCTCTTATACTTTGTTTCACTTGGAAAGTCTGTTTCCAGATCAACTTCAATGGCAATATGTTAGTTGCATCATAATACGCGTAAGATCTCCATGGCTCTAAAATGGTTTTTCAAGTTTCCTGCTATAAAGCAGCATTAGGATTTAGATACTAACAGTAGGTATGGAACAAACATTTGTGCTTCTTAATTGGGCACAATTCCCTAGTGTATTATCTATGATGAATAAGAAACAGAATCAGTTTAAGAATCATAGAATTGCCCCAGATGTTTATAAGCCTGGAGAGATAAGGAAATTCAATTTCCATGGTAATATTCATCACAGGTATGCTTTTTGTTTTGTAGTATACCTCACAGTGATCTCTTACTCTGCTTATCTTCTGTTGTTATTATTGAACTTGGAAATGCATTGCTTAAAATCTGACTATGGATTTGGGAAGCAGTAATGAACAACAAATTAATACAGCTGTTTGCACAAGCAAACTTGAGGAGAACTTGGTGGGATCTTGTTTACAAGCCTCATGATGGGTTCATTTTGGGTTGGGTTTTTCTGTAGCTTATGACCTAGGTAAGGCATTTCTGGATTTGGGATTCTGTATTTGTTTGGACATACATTCTTGAACAAATTTGGGTTGGATGACTTAGGAGGGGTTCTCAAGCATACTCATTAACACACCTTAAGTCTGTAGAATTGTTCTCAGATGGCACCTTTTAGGCCTGCAGAAAAGATTTTGCGACCCACTATGGGTCTTGGTGACTGACCATGGAGCTATTATAGCAATCTCATGGAGATTTAGGGCACCAGGTACTGGATGGGCTTTAAAAGAGATTGTAACCCACTTGTTTTTCGCTGTGTTTATATTAATTTCATGCTTCAGGGGTATGCTGCTTTCTGACAGCACCTGGATAGAAAGTTTGACCTTTGTCAGGTCCAGGTCATGTCTTCCTGTAAAACCAGAGAAAAGACATATGTTGCTGTATTTGCCATGTCAGAATATTCTATACTGCAGATTCAAAGTCGTATTCAAAAGCTCATAGGTCCAATATTTGGTTAAGATGAAAGGCTGATGCAGGTAGTATTAATTTGGGCATCCTGCTCTCAGTTCTAAGTTAAATGATTGAAAAAAGTAATGAGGATTCACTTTATGTATGGACAAAATTTTAAAGTTTGTTAGCACAATTTACAGGAAAGCAGGCTCTGACAAATATTCTTTATGTATAGATTTTACTGATCAAGTGATTTCTTGCAGTGTGTTATGACACACAGACAAAAATAGCAGTAGCAGTAAAACACCTACTTAATTGTTTAAAACACACAAAACAGTTGTACTGCAGAGGCAATTGTAACAAAATTGGGTTTTCCTTGTTTTGTGTCCGTGGGGATAATTTCAAGCACTGATGCTAATTCATCATTTCTTACTGATACAGAATGGCTTGAGTTGCCTGAGCTTTGAAGATGATTCACACATATGCAGAGCTTTGGAGAGGGGAATGTAAGCTGTGCTGCCAGAGGGAGGGAAGAATTTAGTGGCCACTGCAGGGGCTCTGTTCAGCATGTTCTTGTCATGCGATGACATGGGAAAATGGGTGTAGGAAAGTTTATTTTTGACTCTTGTATATGGCATGGCTGATTCTACTATGAGAAATGTGTTGGAAAATAACCACAAAACCTGAAATCTGAGGTGAATGTCTGTGGAGCTTAGCCAATAATTTGTTTTAAGCCTTTTATGAGATGTTGCAGAAGTAACTTTATTACTATGAGTATATGCATGGCCAGAAAATCCTGGGTGCTGAATGCTTACTAGGGGAATGAGCATAAGGAAGAAGTCAAAGCTGGTAAATTGATTTAAAACATGTGATATCTTGCACAGAGAAGATGGTTAACCTTTGGGGATAGATACGCCATATCTAGAGGTATTTGGTCCAGCATCTAGTACTTTTTTGTGAGGTAAGCTTTATTTAAATGCAGGTTACTGGATTCGGCATGTAAATGTTGTAAAATGTCAGTCCAGTCATTTATCTT
Organism: Onychostruthus taczanowskii; assembly: GCF_017590055.1. NCBI lineage: Eukaryota > Metazoa > Chordata > Aves > Passeriformes > Passeridae > Onychostruthus > Onychostruthus taczanowskii. The sequence goes on along the minus strand of NW_024498906.1, from coordinate 7,037,056 downwards.
ACGGTCTCTTCTGCTCACAGTGTTATTCATTTGAGTCTGTCTGGGTCTTCAGTTTAATGCTTGACATCCAAACTGGGCTTTCCCCAGACCTAATGGACTATCCTGTTTCTTTCTGGTGCAAGACTGAGGCTGAGCATACTCCTTTTGCCCTGTGCAGGGCCACTGGCAATTCTTAAAATTCTGGTTTTAAACCAGAATCCATGCAGGTCTTGATCTAAGATTGCTCCAGAGAGCTGTTGAGCTAGTATTAGCAAAGAGGCAGTGTAAAACAGCTGCAGGTGTGGATGTTACAAGCTGCTGTCACTTTCCAAACCACTAATAAGCATGCCAGTCTGGTAAGTGTGGATCTCTAATGTATTGTAAGTGATGTCATGTTTGTTGAATGCATGGAGACCATGCCTTGGGAAGTGGATGTTGCAGAGCTTAATAAAACTTATCTTTGTGATTTAATTTCTCTGAAAAACATGTGGTTTCCATTTCTCAGAATGTCTTTCCTGGTTGTACAGTTAAATAGCACCATTCAGTCTCAAATGCATTTGCATGCTTGCTATGCTGAAAGAACACTTGAAAAAAAAAAAAAATGCAACCCAAAGCTGAGTGTGAGTGGTTTTATGCAGTAAGAGGAAATCTGCATGCCATAAATACTCTTTCATAAATTTAATGAAGATTTAGATTTTATTACTGTTTCAGAACTTAGTAACTGTAGTCATGATTAGCAACACAAAGCCCTCTAATTACTTCAGTTCATATGCAGCCTTCAGAAAAGTGCTTAAGACCTCATTTGTTCCTAACTTACAGTATAAAATTATGCAGATCTGGTGTAAGCTGCTGTTTTAACTTGATGACTGCTTAGAAAAATGATTTGGTGTGGCTTGGGGTTTGAGTGAGGACTTTATCTCACCCACATTACCTTCTGTTAAGTTGCATGACTTGAAGTTCTGCCTAGAAGACAACTATTTTGTTCTTTATATGCAGCATAACAAAGCAATTGTTAGGAATTGGCACTAAGCAGCGTTAACCAAGTTTCCAGGATATATGCTTGCTTTTCTTTTTGTACTTAATTGCCATTAAAAGGTAAAGCTACAACGTGTAGTGGTGATAAAAGCAGTTAAATAGACTTATAATGGTAGTTCTCCTTTTTTTTCTATGCTTTGCTACCTCTGCCCTCCCTGAGCTTCATTGATGTGTAAACTGTAGGTGACCAGAACTAGAATTAGTGCGTATCCCAACCTGGATAATTTGAGTGGGTGATTCTCAAGCATCCAGAGACCTGAGAGAGCTTCCTTGGCTGCTCAGCGCACAGGGATGTGCTGTGCCCGTGTGGCAGAGGCTGCCCTCCACGCAGCGATGGCAGGGCGATGTTCGCACCGTGTCTGAGGAAACGAATTGACAGCTGGGTCTGCGTAACAAAGTCAGTGCCGTGAATCCGCGGGCATCGCCGAGGAGAGGAACGCTCTGCCGGGCACTGCAGTGCTCGCATGCCGGGGGATGCTCGCATGCCCGGGGCTGGCACGGAGCGTTCCCTGTGCCCGGGGACACCTGCTGCTGCCCGGGGTGACGCGGCATTCCCGGAGCGCTGCTGGGCGAGCAGGTGAGGATGGCTCTGTGAGCGCATCCAGCCCTGGCGGCGTGCTGGTGTGGCGCTGCTGCCCCAGCTGCCAAGCCTTGGGTGCCCTTCAGAAGTGAAAGGAATGTCCTCAGGGCTGCTGGAGAGGCGACTCGGCTCTGATGAATCACAACTGGAGCTTGCAGTGAAGGGAGGCTCGTACGTGGTGTCTCTATTCCTGAAGTGCAGCACATGGGAGCAATTGTGGCTCTGGTCCAAAAAGGCTTTAGGGGCTGAGTGAAGCTACTGCTTAAGGGGGAAGGGTCACGGTCATAAGGCTAATGCATGTGTCAAAATAAATATCTTATTCACAGATAAATATTTTACATACAAAATTCGGGTTTCGATGGATGTACTTTCATATTGCTTAAAGGGGAAAAAAAAAAAACAAAACAAAAAACTCTGCTGATGAAACAAAATGAAAATGTTGATATAAACTGCTCAAACTAATTCATGGCCTTGCTAATTCATCCATAGTTTTGTGGGACACTTGTATCTTGCAAAGCAATTGTAGGACAAAAGCTGCTAGTAATGTGGTAGTATTATCCTCCTGTACCTCACCCCACTTCAGGACATAGATATAATAAGCAGAACAAACTAGAAATGTTTTGTAATGTTTACAATCATGGCATGCAAAGGCGTCCATGTAGAAGCTGATTTTTAAATGTGTGGTTTAGAGGAGTAAAATAATTCAATTACTGAAATAAAATTTGTCTTGCATTCAGGGCTTCATTATGTGCTTTAAACTATTGTACTCAAATCAATCTTTTGGGTTTTCTCCAGATAAAATTACATTATGTATATTTCTCTTGCTGAAATTAAGTTTTAATCTTGTTTTTGTTTTCTTTTACTTTGAGGTATTTCCATTATGTCTATTATACTTGACAGGACAGGCTGCATTTCTTTTTGTCAGAATGAGGACCTAACTATCCACTGTATCATCTGCTCATTGTGGTGTAGCAGATGCCTAACTGTAGGACAAAAAAATTAACTTTTGAGTAGATAGGTGGATTTTTTCCCCACATCTATTTTAGAATTTCAAAAGCATGGGATCTGGTATGTTCAGAAGTGCTGATGACTTGCAGCTTTTGTTACTTAGTCATTTCAGTCTGAACTGAACTGGAGGGGATGAAAATTACTATGAAGGATGTAACCAAAATGTGTCAAAACTTAAATCCTGTTAAGTAGTAATGTCTGTTCAAAAGTAAGTATTTATTTTTAATTTCCATGGCAAAAGGTCATCCAACCAGCAATTTATTTAAGATACTAAATTTAATAGGTTGCTCTGTAAGTATCTGTTTTTAATTGCCTGCCTTCTGTATACTGTTGCCTTGACAACAGTATTTTGGTATGCTGAGGAGTTCTGATACTTTAAATGTAGATCTAAAGAAATATTATATATGTCTTTAAACTAGCCTTAGACCTGCAGCATCTGTAAATAATTACTGTTTTAGCTGGTTGAGTGCACGTGTGCTAGTTGTGTACCATAGCTGGTTCTGTCATGTGGATAAGTGTTCACATCTTGTCATTAACTATATACCCATTAGACATTAAAGGTAATGGATTTATTTTTATTAAAGTGATCTCCTGCAATATGAATCTTCAATTGGCAGAATTTAATTCCACACTTTCTCTTTAAGTTAAGAATAATTCACTGACTTGAATGGTGACTTGTTTGTGGTTATCAGCAGTGTGGGGGGAAAAACCCCTACCCCAGGCATTAGATAATTTTGAAATACAAGTGTCTTCCTTGAAAAAGCTAAAATATCTCCTACCATGGTACCAGTGTCTCTCTGTGGTGCCCCATCCATTGTTGAATTTCTGCAATTACTTTGAATAAATTCCCACCTCTTATATCTGCAACTCTATGAGCAATGTATGTGCTGCTTTGTGTTACCTGGCAAATACTATACTGAATTTCAAGGTTAGTTTTTTGCTGTCCTTATACTGTGTGAATGGTATCAAGAACACAATGTGATTGAATTATGCTGCAGGATGCAATCGGATACCATAAATACTATTATCTACAGAGAGTCTTATAAGTGGTTGCTGGACTGCTTTTAAAGAGCACTTTGTCTTGGCTATTGAAGCCATAGATTGGATCCTAATTTTGAAATATCAACTTGTTTATTAGTGAGATAATACACTGTATAACTAATTTATTGTTTAGAAGAATGGTTGGATTTTAAAAAAATGAACTATAGCAAGTTTGTCATTTGCAGCTTTCAAAGGCTGCTTTTACCTTTTGTTCAGCCAGTGTATGAAGTCCTTGTCGAAGAGGAAGTGCACTAATCAAATTATTTAGGATGTTTGCCCTGCTTAGCAGTTTTCATTTCCACTTTGTTGTACCAGGAGAAAAATTTCTAAAAGTGCAATATATATCAGCTTCTGCCCGAACACTGTGTCCTACCTAAGTCTGAGAAAATCATATAGGGGAGGAGGACCTGTAAAGAAAGTTCATCTGGAAGTTTTCATTAAGTCACAACGATCCTAAAAAAGCTTTCTGTAAAGATTGTCTAGTAATGTGTTAACAAGCAATTATTGAAGCAAAAGCAATCATTGAAGCAAAAGTATTATTTAACTATGATTTCATGACTTTATCATGTTAGCTTTTGCTTGATGATGGAGTCTGCAGTTCTCATTTTCTCTAATGTCAAGGGAAACTTGCTGTTTTGGTGTTTGGAATTTATCAGACTGTTTACAAATAGATTTATATGACATTTCCACTTTGTCAGTGGAAGTTGACTAGCATAATAAAGGTTGTGTAATAAATTTATATGCAATAGTATTTCTGTTCTTGGTGGCCCACATCTGCCATGAGCCATCTTCAGGAACTGGCTTCAGCCTTGCAAATGGCCTTTAAAGTGTGAAGTATAGTCTTCTACACCTATGACCTTAAACCCATTTCTTTAGTCCCAAGTGTGCCATTGGACTGTAGGGGCATCCTATCTTTAGGTTTTCTACCACCACAATAATCACATAAATTCTTGAAAAAAAACTAGCAGACGGGAAAGAAAAAATCTTCTCTGCAGCACTTTTGTTGCTGTGTTGGTTTTTTTCCCCCACGCACAATAATTAAGCTAATTCAATTAGGCTTTGTGTGATCTTTCCCCTTTTATCTCAAGTGTAATGTTTTGCTGAACACTAGAGGGAAATAACTAAGGATTGGCAATGTGCACTTGCAAAATATTCTTCAGCTGAATGCTGGCTGCCTTCTCAGAAGGATTTCTGGTTGTTGTGGATTTAAACAATTATAATTTCATTATCTGGAGACTCTGCAGAAGTGTCACAGGTCCCTAATTTGCTGGAAATGTCACTGTGCTGTTGGTGTGGTGTGAAACTGCAGAGTACTTGCTGCTTGTTTGGGATTCTTACCCTGTGGGCTCCTGCACCCAACAGATGGGTGAAGGAAACTTCTACTGTGTGAAGAAACTTTCTAGTCTGCTTTCCAATCCATATTGTACTTGCTAAATTTGTTAATACTTTTTCCTTCCTCTTTGTGATGCTGCTGTGATGCTGGCGACAGCAATAATGACAGTAGTGCTGGGAGATTCCCTCTCCGCTGGGATGATGGCTGTTTTATGGGCTGTTTTTTCATGGCAATGAAATCATCAGTAGTGCAGGAAAGAGCTACAGATTGAGGCCTGGTGACACTGCCCCAAAATTTGCTATATTTTCAGCATCTGCATGCTGGCTTGATCAGAGCTGTGCAGGCTGGATGTAACCTGAGCTGCTTTTGTTGAGGTAAATTCCTGCAGGTCCGGATTCTGAAAGCAGTCAAGGGAGAATTTGGTTCATTAGAGATAAATAAAAGAAACACTGAGTACTAATTAGATATAATGGCCCACAGTAAAAATTGCTAGTTTTGCCCTGCCCCTCTGGGGAAAAAAATCCCAACAAAATATTTGTCTGAATGTAACCAGAATGGTAAAAGTGGTGGTCCTTAGGCAGTCTTCTCCCTTTCTGCTGAATTATTCCAATGACCTTGTCTAGAAGTGTGGGTCTATGAATTTCAACCAGGTGTCCTGCTAAACAGAGAAGTGAGTCCACGAATGGAGTGATTTGCATGGCAGAGTAGAAAATTAATTCATCATGATGATTGCCATTTGGCTGATAGTTAAACAGAGGCATAGATAATACTAATGCATTCTTCCTGCAAGACTAAGTCAATTAAACCCCATGCAGCTGAGACAGATCTCTTTTCATCAAGATTTCTTTCAAGGCTCATGTGACTTCCTCCACATAATAAATTAGCAACTGGGAATGGAACACCAAAGTCCGTTTCATTCTTTAAACTCTTAATATAAACTCCCTCAGGATACTTTGAGGAAAAAAATCAGCTACAGTAGATTTTTTTTCTCCTCCTTAGGAATTGTCTTTTAAAAAAAAAGTCCCCCAAATGACTCATTTAGACTTATGCAAAATATTCTGCTACAAAGTTTTTAGTGATGTGATATGTCAGGATTTCAATCTTCTGTTGTAGGAAAGAAGAGAAGCTGTGGTGCACAGACACACGACTACTGCAGTCAAACAACTAATTCGTATTCGAAACATAAGCACTCACCAGGAGGAGTTTAAATCTTCTGCAAATCTAGAGTAGGTTGAAAAGATCCAGAGCTTATGTTTAAGTGTACTGCATTTTTGTGGCTAGGCTCTTTAAACAATTATTTCTGCTTAATTAATATTAACAGTACCTTTCATCTATTGTAGCTGCTGCAGTTTGAATTATTATTCCAAGTTTTAAGCTATTAATTTCCTGGAATTATTTTGAAAATTATTCATTGCGTAGGTTATAATAAAAGGGGATGTTTTAAGTATCAATCTGAATAAACACTGTAAAATCCTAACTTTGTTATGAAAGATGACTTTAACATTTTGGAACAAAAAGAATTATACAATCTAGTATCCTAAACAGTTACAGCAATATCAATCAAACTGCAGAGGTACAATATTTAAAACTTGTGCTTTGTCTGTCATGAGTACTTTTTTACAGATAGCAGAAAGAAGGATTCTTCATTCCATCTGAAACTGAAATAACTCTTTTCTGTAAGAGCACATGTTCTTTAAGAAAAGTAAAGCTCACCAAGAATTGCAGTCCTGGCACAAGAAGCCCACATTTAGCTAAGCTTGGGATCCCTTGCCAGTGCATGCCATGATACAGACTTACAGGGAACCTTCTACTCAATAGAGGTCTGCAGAGAATCTGTTATTCTAAGTGTTAAAAAGACCCCAAACACCAAACCAACCAAACACAAAATCAACAAATACCAAACTGAAAACAACATCAAAGAACCCACCCACACAAACCAAAAGTAACAAACAAAAAAACCCCTAACCACGAGAATAGGAAAAAAAAATAAAAACACTTCCACACAGCCTCTCTGCTTCCCAGACTGTGAGAGAAAAGATAAATTAGTTTCCTGGCTGTAGTAGTGTGATATGTTGCAGGTCTGACTTTGCAGTGTTGATTAACTACTTAATCTCCTTGTAAAGGAGGAGGATGAATCTGCTTTTTATTTCAAAGTGGATGGTCATTCTCTGATCCAATCCAAGTTCACCTCCCAGTCGCACCCTGACTGAGCCTCATCTCCTGGACAGGCTTTCACCTGACTTCAGAGGGTGCTTCAGCACATGTACCTGCCCCAGGGTGAAGGTACCACTGCTGGCTACCCAAGAGCTTGGCTTTACAGCTCCATCACATGGAGTGGAGGGTCCTGGTAAAACTTTTTTTACATCTTGCTGAAGTTGCTAATGCCTGTAAGAGAAGTTACAGCCTAAGCACAAACACAGACTGTCTCTTTATCAGAGACTGAGACAGGTGCAGCTCTCAGCAGCCTGAACTGTAGGCTGGGCTAACCTGACATGTTAGTCCTAATTGCTAGACAGTGATCCCAAAATAATCTGGTGATAGCTGTTGGCACTCCAGGAAGTGGAGTACTATGTGAACAATCCTGTATCATAAAAGAGAGTATGGGATGTGGTGTTCCTCAAGTGACTGAGGGTAGTGGGTGGTGGGGTTTTCTAGTAAGTGGGATCCTTGTAGAAAAGGGAGAGGCTGCCTTGCTTGTTACAAATGTTCTGGCTGTGGTTCCGTGCCAGAGCAGTGTTAACAAAGGAGAGATGAAGGCTCAAAATAGACAAATATATTCCCTGTAAATAACACCATGAATGTGTGATAGATAGTGCTACTGTTGGAGTGCTGAGTTAGTGTAAAAAAAGTTCTGAAGACATAACTGTAACATTACTAGAATGGGTATATTCTATGTACTCCTACCTAGACAGGTAGAAAACTCGTAATAAAAAAAGATATAGTGTCTTAAAATGTAAATTAATTGACAGTGACTGTATGGGGGGAAGAGTTAGTTCTCTTCTGTCTCTCATTTGTCTGATATATATGTATTCTAATTGGGAAAGAAATGAAAAGTTTAATTTCATGTCAGATTCCTTATTAAGTATTTTCTTATAGTTAAATTAGAATGCTACTTGCAGCAGTTTACATAGTGCATGTCAAAAGCAAAGAGCAACTGGCATATTTCTTGTTTTCAGAGCTTAAAGAGCTAAAGAAACCCTGGCACTGGAATTAAACCTGCTTGCTTTTTTTTTTTTTTTTTTTTTTTTTTTTTTTTTTTTTTTTTTTTTTTTTTTTTTTTTTTTTCCCTCCTAAATAAGAGTTTACCTGTGTAGAAACTGATTTTGTAGGCTTTTTGTACAGCCATGAGTGTGACTGGAATGAAGACATCCCTTTGGAGGGTTATTGTGAACCAGAAATTGCACTGGCTTACCTTCAGTGCATATGCAGCTTATTTAATGAAGTGATGAGCAAAGCACATAAGCCTGAATACACTCAAAGGGAATGGAAGCTGAGTCTTCTTGATATAATTATGCCTGGGAATTGATCTGTTTCTTTCCCTGTCCTGGTGGGAAGTTCATCCACTTACTACTGTTCATAAGACCTTAAGAATGCTAAATTCAAGTGTTTCTTCAATGCATATATTTGTTCAAATATATTCTATTCAAGAACAAACCAAGAGACTTCTGGGTCAATTACCAAAATCAGTAGAAAATGCAGGTGTGTGAAATGTATCCTTTTACATCCAGCACATGTCTGGAGTTTTATAATGAACCAGCTGAGGTTCATATAGTCAGGAGTTTTGCATTTGATATCTGCATTTGCCTTACTTGAATGCTGATTTTCTGTCTCAGTTCTGCAAAGTTTTCTGGCAATGCCATAGGATCACTTACTTCTAAGATACAGCACCACTACTTAAATAATGCTTGAGTTAACTTTGAGTGGTTTCATAGCACATAGTAGATCCTACACATGGTGTTGCCTGGGATGCTTGGAATTGGGTTCCAAACTTCAGTTTTCTGTGAAGTGAATATATTTTTACTGACTTGACTGATCAGCATATCTGAGACTTTTTTTCCCTGAAAGAATGCAGTTTAGTGATTTGGGTTTAGTGCAATCCTGATATATTCAGGTATGTGTTTCAAAGCAGTAATTGAAGTAGGGTCTTAAAAGAGCTTAAATTTCTTTTAGGATAAAATTATTGTCTTGCAATATTTAATATCCATTCATAAGAATGTATCTTAAATATTACTGTATGAGCTCTTTACTCTTCAAAATGCAAAAATGCCAATTCTAAGTAATTGACCAGTTAAATAATTAAAAAATCCTCCCAGACCACAACAACATAAACCAGTACAGAATAGACTTTTCTGTTAGTCAGGCTTCCCTGTCTTCCAAGGTATATTAAGACACCTTGATTTATAGAGCATCAATTCCCTGATAGAACAACTGGACCATGCTTCTTTGCTTAACAGGTAATTCTGAGATATAGCTTTATAATGTTATTATCTTGATAAATGCTTTTGTCAGAAATATGATAAAGCTATAATGAAATTGTGGTTCAAAACAAAATTTGCAATCACGACAGAGATGTCAAAAGTACCGGTTTAGCTTGACTTTTTTTTCCTTTGTCCAAGCTTAACCAACCAAATAACAGTGGAGGGGAAGGAAGAAGTGCTTAAACAAGATGCAAATTGCCCCATGTCAACACCATGTTTGTTGATCAGAATGTGAGAAATGTATATTTCTGTTCAGGAGGAACTATGTTCCAATTTTGCCATAAAATCATAACCACTTTGTTAACCATGAAAAAAATGATTTATGTTTAAAGTTGTATATCCACTTGGAGTGGGAGAACTGCATTAAAATGGTTTCCTGAGTTTGATCATATTTTATTTTAAAAAAACCACTTATGTATGTGTGTATAAAAAGATGCAGGGTTGAAGGCTATAGCCTAGGAGTATACCTTGGAGGTGTGCATGCTTAAACATTCATCCCAGCCTCTGGATTCTGTATTCCAGTTGGTACAACAATCAAGACAAGGAACAATCTTACTTACAGCCTGATTTGCACTGTACTGCAATGGAGACCAAAGCATAGCGTAAAAGATCCAAAGATTTTTTTTGCAGAATTTTGTTTCTGGATGCTGCCATTTTTTCTCAGCATTTTCCTGTTTCTGTGAGTTTCTGTACTGAAAGTGTTACAGACAAACTGTGATGGGTGCCACTCTCTCTCTATGACACAGAAAATACAGCACTTGGGATAGTGTTTTGGGAATGTGTGTGTGTGTTTTGGTGGCTCTTTTCTCCACCAGTACCTGTCATTAGGTATGCATTAACAGTTCTGAAGCCCTGCCAATTAAAATTTGACTGTACTGAATCCCTGGGGTTTTTTTTGAATCTCAAAGAATCTCACATTCATGATACACTAAGAGCTGAAAAATAAAGGTCAACCAGTGTTTGTTTCTTTGAATTCTGTCCATGAAGTTCTCCACTCAGGGACTTGTCTTCAGTGATTAGGACTGGGAGCAGAGGTACCAATTTTTAAGTCCTTGTACAATTTTTATGGTTTGCAGAGACAAAGGGGCATGTTGGCTTCTGAATGTGACATATTTTTAATACTCTAGGAAGTGTTAGTAGTGGCAACCCCTTTTGGGGCAAGGGGAATTGGGCTGAAAGGAGAGATCTTGGTTGAAGAATACTAGGAATGGTTCTGGAGAAGCTGGTGTCCTGTCCAGTGCTACACAGAAGTGTCCTGGACTTCCTCTTCATCAGACAACATATTAATCATTTTAACAAAGCTGTATGAAAAATTAGAGTAAGGGTTGTGGAATCTGTAGTTCACAGGAGCGAAAAGAGTGAATGCTTTCCAAGAATGGGAGTGGCTTTTATTCAAGTGACCAAAAAAAGCTAGAAAAACATGGTGAAAAATTCTGAAGTACATTTGCAAGATAGCGCATTGCAGCGTCATGGATTTCTCTGGAACATACACACCATCTTCTAGGATCCTCAATGTGACCTTTCAGAAAAATAAGGGGGAAATGTGCAGATGGTACTGCAGCAGTGGATGTCAGCTAAACTGGCTCAATATTCAAAAGAGGAGTATGGAGCTGTAATTTAATTGTTCAAAAACTTGAAGAAAAGTTTAAAGAAGTCTTTGTAAATGAGTATTTTATTTGCAGAACCACAACTCCAGCTGTCAGGTTTGACAGCAGATTATGATACTAATCCTACTTAAATGGTTATATAACCAATTAGTGGTAGGTGTGATGAACTCAGTGTAGCCATGGAAGAGTTTAGCATTTAAGTAATGCATTGTTTGTGGAGAAGATTGCATGGTAAATGCTCTGGATTAGAATTCTGGTCATTTTCCTGTGTTTGTGCCTGTAATTCTGAAGTATGGTGTTGCTAAATGCATTGTCTGTTTTCTAAATATAGCTATGCATGATGCAGGAATCTTAAATAAAAACAATTCTTAGTCCTATAATTCCTGTTCCAGAATGAGGCCAGCTACTTGACAAGACACGGTGATTAATTGCTACAGCTAGTTTGAGGTTAATAAACTTCTGTCTAGTAGTGAAAGAAGTTTAATATAGGTGAAAATCATGTAAATAATTGCATAGCATCAAAAATAGGATCTCCCTTGCTTCCTAGGATCAGTCTTACCAGAAGGGACTAACACACCTCTGTTAACAATTTTCTAGGGATATAAAAAATGGAAATGTAAGTTTTGCAGAGTGAAAATAGTGAACTGAGCTGCTTCAGTTTAGAGATAAACAATGTAGGTCACTTGTGGCTGGCCTCCTGAGGAGTACCTGGCCTTTCTGAGATCATAAATGGCTGATACTTCATGAATGCTGCTTTGATAACATTGTATTTATCTTAATTGAATCTTGGAAATAATATGGTTAGAAGATAAAGCTTTTTTAAATCTCATGTTTGCTGTTATATTCAAGGTCTGTGGGGTAAATGTTAAAATACGAGCACTCTTTGAGTGAAGGTTTTGGAGACCATTCCTTTAAAGCACAACATCTCAGACATGTGGACTGTCAGAGGGCTTATATGTTTAAAGCTTTAGTGTATGTCTTGGGGAACATACTGGAGCTTGTGAATATAGTCAAATTTACCATCGTTTTGAACAATTACTAGTTAGTTTTAATGTTCAGTGCTACAGTGAGGTAGTTAATCTGATCAAACTGCCTTTTTAAACCCAGCAAAAAGCCCTCTTTAATTCAGCAATATCTGAAGTGATGATGTCAAGATTGCTGTGTGCTTCTCTGATGGAAGCTATTAAAGGCAGATCCAAATAATTCAGGTGAAATTCTGCTTCTGAATCTATAAGGACTGACTGGAAATGCAGTGTGGCTCCACGTTGATAAGGATCCCAGGATTCCTCTTTCATATAGTAGGTCAAATTTTTGTTGTCTGTTTTATTTGCAACTTGAGATCAATGTCATGTTGTAGTTTAATTTAAACCCCAGTTAGTTGCACACTAATCCCAGGTAGCCTGACTTCAAGCAGTGATGAAATGGAACTCTTTCCTCCCTACAAGCCTGTTAGTGCAGTTCAGGTTTTGATTGAAGGCCAGCTGTAGCCTGTTTTCTGGAGGTGTTTTAGGCATAAAGATTATTGGTACAGGGAAGGGAGAATTTCCCAGTCTTTGGTCTGCTTTACAGTTTTGTGGTTTTCAGCTACATTATCGACCTATCTGCATTCCCTTACAAGATCTGTACTTCAGCACAGCAGTGCAAGCAGTTCAAGTTTAATAGCTCTTGCTGGAGGAGGTTAAGAAGAAAAGATATGGAAAAATCTATTCATCTTTAGAAAGATTTTTTTAAGTGCTTTTCCATAACAAGCTGTTTAATTATTTAATGCAGTGTAAACATAAACAGATACTCCTTACAAGGAATAACTTCATTAAATATCTATTCAAAGTAGATGCATATATTTTCTAACATGACAGGAGGACTGAAAGGTACTTATATAAGGAAGAGAAAATTTAGTCTATAAAATGATTGAATAATAGATATGTAATTTTCTAGCTTGCATGCTCTTTCTGAGCACTAATGGCATTGCAGACCTCATAAGCTTTGCAGAAGAGTATTTTAAATCTTGAAACTCAATGGGGCACATATAAGTTAGTGTACATACACAGGAATATATTTGCATTGTGACTCTCAATCTTGCATACATATGTGCACAATTGAGTCTCTCATGAGGAATGTAATTTACAAGTTAGTGAAATTCTCTAGGCTATAAATTTCAGTAAGCAGCTGCTTTTTCAAGGTTCATGTCCTCTGTGCCTTTGTGTAAACCTGCTTTCTCAAATTCTCCTCTCCCTGAACCTCTCTGACTTACAGGAGACTAATGGGGGCATTCCTTTTGATTTATAATCTGTGCTGTAAATTCTCCTTGCAAAACCCTGCTTGCTCCCCCTCTTTTTGTGACACTTCCTATAGTGCACTTTGATGTGTGTAGCTTGTTGCCACGCTGCCGCTTGCCCTGAGTGACAGCCCTTGCTCTCACTATGGCTGCCCATGGCTGCTTCTCACTTGAATTTCATTGCTAGGTGATGTATTTCTGGTTTGAAGCATGTGGTCTCAGACATCCATGAGACTCCTACCCACAGTTACAGGGTTCTGCCTCTCTGCTCCTGGTTTTCACATGGGCAGTGCTGGGTGGCAAGAGGAGAGTTTAAAATATTCTTAGAGGGAATTGGTAAACTGTGAAAGCTCCAAAGACTGCTTTTGTCCTAAGCCTCTTTACAACTTCTCTTTGAAAGAGTTTGCAAAAGCTCTTTCTGGTCTATGAAGTCTGTGAAATTGTGTTTTCCCTCTAGAGTGTGATCCCAGCTGGATCTGTCCCTTTAAAAGCTCGTGTTCTGTTCCAAATTCCATAAGGTGTGTTGCAGTTGACTTTTCTTTCACAAAGGGCTTTATATCACTCTAGCCTGTACTCCCTTTGAGTCAGTTATAATCAGGAGCAGAATTTATGTGGAGCAGTAAATTGTGATACTGTGTACAACCAGCTGAAATTTGCAATGGCTTATCCATGGAATTCTTCCTGTGAAAGCTGTTTTGTACTCCCTCCCTCCCTATTGCTCATTACTGCTCCTCTGGAGTCTAATTTCAGCCACGGAGAAAATGACTGAAAGAAGGGTGAAATAAAGTTCTCTACTGGAGTTAATGCTTTATATCCACTAACTGTATAGCTGGCCTACTTGTTGACATAAAGGAAAATGTCAGGAGGAAACAAATAGCAAGCCCTGGTGGTTTTGCAGCACACCAGCCCTGTGACAGAGGAGACTGCAGTGGGTGTTGTAAGGTCCTTGCTTGCCCTCCTCCCAACCATGCCCCTTGCCCAAATTACAATGCCTCTGATAAAACATTACCTTTCTTAGTCTTGTGATTTGTTTTTTTTATCTTTCCTTAATTGTGATTTCACACCTATTTATGATCCTTTTCCCTGCTGCCTTCTCTGCTCTGGAATGACTGTGTTGCCTTCTGCAAAATACAAATGGAATTAATGTCAAAATTGGGATAACATAAAAGAGTGTTTTAAAATAGATTTTTTCCTAACTTCTGTGCTTCAAGTATTTGTTTTACTACTGGAAACAACTCAGTGTTTTTCTGCTTTTTAATCCAGAAGAGCTGTAAGCTTAATTTTGAATATATTCATAATACTTTTGAATGTTTGGATTTATTGGAGCAATTAATATATAATAATACCTGATGTATGATTCATTTTAATGAATTTAAGCTGATTATTTGCAGTATAGTGAATATTGTAATTGGATGTTGTTAATTAAGCATTCAGTTTTAACTGATTCAGCAGCACTGGTAGAACTGCAGGTATGGTCAGCCTTGTTTTGCTGTATTTGTTCTTCAGCTTTACATTTCATTGTCTTATAGAAGTTATCTAATTGCAGTACAATTGCGAACAAATCCAGGCATTTAAGAGCTTGAAAATGATCTACTGGATCAAAGCACAGTAACTGTTTTGTGCATGTGTATCATTGCATTGTTGCTCCTATTGAGATAATCTTGCATAATTTGATTTTGTGGGAAATGTTTTGCTGTTCACAACTAGATGTTATCAATTTGAGCTGTGTGAAATAAAGACTGTGCCCTCAAGTCTATGGCACTGACCATGAGAATCATTATCAAGATGGCATATGATGATGTTAGTGAGTATGCACTGTCCTTACAGAATGAGAGAAAATTGAGTTTATTTTGTATGCTTTGCATGAGGACAGAGGTACCCATGCTTATTTTTAAAACCTTGAATGTTTTTCCTCTTGTAAAATAATCACTTTGATTGTTTTGGACTGTGTTGAATATACGCTTGTTAGCACAGAACACAATTACTAGACTGTAGTAGTCAGAAAAAAAAAGTCAAAAAGAAAAATCAGAAGAGATTATAAATTCTGAATATTTATAAATATTTAAATAATTAAATATATATTGTTGGCAAAATATTTGAATGCAATGTGGAAACCTAGGGCACTGGGAATATTTCTCTGTCTACTCTGGGGTGCCCTAACCCCCAGGGGAGCACTGACTTTGACCCTCATTCATGGAGAAAGTTTCCTAGACTTCAAGACAGACTGGAATCCACAAAAGTGTGAAATGGATTATAGAGAGTAGTGTGGGTGTATCACTTGGTGAGAAATTTAGGTTTGGGGTTTTTTAGTATGTTGTGGATGGAAGCAAGATGGAGGGCACAGGGTGTTGTCCTGGGTTTCTTCTTCATGCTTCTTCTTCCTTCTTCTGCATGGGTTTGGGTGGCATTTTGTAATTGGGCAGAAAAGTCCACATTGCAGGCTTTTGGGGATCAGTTATTGGGTTAAAAGTGAAAATAATCTAGGTGTCACTTCTTAATTGGATAGTTTAGTCTTAAAACACCTTGTAACATGAGATTGTTTGTGCCTTCTAATGAAAAGCTGCTGAACTCACAGTAGTGAGACTGTTTTACTGATAAGAAATAATACAACCCCTGAGTCCGAACATGAACTACCGTCCCAAGTGCCTTCAATCCAGACCCAGAGAAACCGACAACTGGTACCCCCACAGTCTAATATACAGCACATATCTATGATGGTTTTAGCTAGATTTAGAGATGGAATATAATTCTGTTTGCCATATGTGATTAGTACTGAGAAGGAGACAGTGAGCCTTTGCTTCAAGCTGTCAGACTCAAGGAAAGTGTGAAAAGTGCTACTCAATTATCCATCATTAGCCACCACATCTCCAGTGGGAGTTTAATATCCCAGCACTCTATCTCTGTTGAAACACTAGTAATTCCTCAGTTTTGTTTATTCATGTTATCCTGCTGAGGCTGGGGGGTCAAATTTTGCATTTTACTCCGTGGTCGGTTAATGAAATCCATCTGAGAACAGCCAGGCAGGACTGCAAATTCCCCCAGCCTTGTGTTAATCTCATTAATGCTTCAGTTCTTCAGTCCAGCATTGCAAGAGAATACCTTGGCCAGTTAACTACAGAACACCAGCTCTGCTGTCTCTCCTAGAAGTTGGTCATGCCCTCCTTGCACTCTCAAGAACTCACATTCATCCTGGATATTGTCTACTCACCTTCTTAGTGCCTGTGCCTCAGGGGCAGGAGAGGCATTGCACCCACTCTTTGGGGCTCAGAAGCCTGTGCAGATCCACTGGCTGGGAGGTGGACTGCCTGGCTTCTCCCTGGTCACTCTGCTTGGCTTTCTGCAGGAGTCCAAGCTAGCTCATCTCTAGGCCCTCAATAAGATGCACTTGCATCATTAAATTCCAATATTTTATGCATTTTCATTGGCTGATGTTAGTATTTATGAAGCACTTTCTATTCAGAAGTTCGGGCAACATGGAACACCTTTGGGAGCTACTGTGCTATTACTACCTTGCCTTATAGATGAGAAGGTAAATTGACTTGCCAAAGGCCATGCAAAGTCTCTAAGGGAAGCAGAAATATAGCACAGATCCATCAGTGGGTCCTTTTCCCTATGCAGTAATACCTTTGCTTTAGATAAAATAAAAAAAAATACTGGAAATGTAAGAACAGGAACCATTAAAAAGTAATGCAAATGCAACCCATTTTTCTGGTGCAGTTATCACAGAAGCAACCTCAAGAAAGCACTGTGCAGTGAGTTCCTTTCTATTAGTAAATTAATGCCTCAAGTGTGCCATTTGACTGCCTGCCAACTGAGTTTTGCTTGATGTTGAATGAGCCAGAGGCAGAAATAGTAAGTCCTGTGCCACTCGTGAAGCCAGCTTGGTTCTGTAACTATATGTTTTTCATTTTGTTTCAGTGGTTTGGTCCAAAACAGTCTCCCTGTGGCACCTAGAAATTAGATGTTTGTGAGTATGATCCCACCTACACAGAGTGGGAACTGATTTGCAGTATCTGTGTTGCTAGGTTTTGGCAGGTTCATGTAGAAGAAAACAGCTTTGATCAGCAGAGAGAGAGAGAAAGCATCCCTTGTATGTATTTCTCAGTCAGGGAAGAGTACCCAAACCACAGCAAAGAAATGAAAGGATAATTGGTTTGAAAGTGGAAGTTTTCATCCTTAAAACTAAGTTTGCCCTATTGGGTCAGTGCTTGGTCATTTACAGCTCTGAGATATTATAAAGCAGGAACATATTTTACAGGGAACAGCACCTGAAACATAACTCCTTTTAAAGCACCAAAGATCTCACCCTCTGCTACTTTCAAAGCTCCCCTCTCATATAAACCCTTGCAGCAGACATGAGACATCAGCAGTCTGAAAAGGAGCCACGCTAAGAAACACCAGATCTATAATGTTATATTATTGATGTGCCTTCCCATTAAGTACTCTCTAATCCCATTATGTTAGGATTGTACAGCTTGAGTGCAGTATTTTACAGTACTTAATGTGCATCACATAGTTGCATTACCCAGTGTGAAATTAGATAGGTGTGTAGTGCTTGCCTTGCTTTTGTTATTAGAACAGGATCTACACCTTGTTTGAAATTTTAGGAAGTGCTGTAGATCAAGAATCACTTGTTAGCGATGTTGCTTTTTAGCTTTCCTACTGTCCTTCCAGTTGTTGTTCATGGCTTTTATAAAAGCTACAGCTGAAATGCTCAACAAGAATTTTAGGAGACCCCCAAACCCATCATGCTACTTCTCCAAACCCTACTTGTACCTGTTCCATCTGAGTGAGAGCTGAACTGGAGGTCACTGATGGCTGAAGCATGTGTTCCTGATCTTATCCAGCTTCTTTCTCCAAGCTTTGTGCTCTTACAGAGCTGAACCATCATTAGATGGGGAATCAGTACAGCAGGAACATAACGATAACAGGAACTTTCATGGCTTCTGATTCTGTGATCCCTGTGTAGGGACTCCTGCTTACTGCTTTGAGATGCCTCAAAACTTCAGAGATGTTGAGGCAAAAGTGTCTGTTCCTGCTGGGATGAGAAGTGACGAAGAAAGGGAGGTGGATGGAGCTGGGAGAAGAGTTGGCGTTGCATCTGTTGTTACCAGGGAAGGGAGAGGTGCTTCTCTCTCTGCTGCTATTTCACAGTTCCCAGTTTCTCAGCAATAATAGCCAGGAGCAAGCCTGATTTTCTGTATTCCATGTGCTGGGAAGCACAATAGAGCTAAGGGTGTTTTTGCTGGTGGGGCAGACATTTAGTTGCTAATGGTTGTAGCTTGCCATGCCTGGCAGTGTGCTTTTTTTCCTAGCTTAGTTTTAGGCTTCTCCCAATTAAAGAAATGAGAAAGAAGGAGTTTTCTGTGTGTGTGGGAACTTGGGTCATCCATAGGGATAAAGAATTAACTCGTATGGTTTAGTCAATAATTTCTGTTTTCTCTGGGATGATCCTGGGGAAAATAAGAATGTGTTTCTCATTTCCCACTGCCTTTGAAAACATTCTCCCTAGCCCATGTGTTTAACCTGCATTGACTGAATGTTAATCAGGGTTTATTCCCAGGTAAGTGTTAAGAATTTATGTCTGTATTTTGGATTTTGCATGGTGTGGTTTCTTTTTATTTTTACAGCTAGTAATTCTCTGAACTTGAGTATTAAAAATAAAAACCTTTAAAATTCTATGTGTCTCAGGTTGTCCTTGCCTCTATTTCTGCCCTAGTGCTGCTCTTACTTTTTTATTCCCATCAGAACTCATTGAAGTCTGCTTCCAATTTGTGCTCTTTCAGAGAATGGACCTATTCTTTCTGGCAACTTTAAGTAACTCTGATTGTTCAGTCTTTGTATTGGCTTGATTGTGTTCTATAGGAGTGTCATGGTTTCTGTAATATTCTTTTTTTTAATCATTGGATGAGCAGAACAGTAAAAGCAACTGTTCAGAAGACTAGAATGAGTCTGTAAGGTGTGTGAATTGAAATACCAGAGGACCTGATATTATTTTTTTTAAATTATTTATCTAAGTACTGTGTCAAGAGATGATGAGTACCTGGATCTGGAGAGATTCTAAACCAAGAAATCTGCTTAGAGGATGTGGAATATGGGAAAAAGATGAGTCGGTTAAAAAAAAAAAAATCACTTGATCCTGGCTGGTTTTATTTTTTTGTCAACAGCTGCTTAAAAATCTGTTTAATTTAAATCTGTTTAATTTGAAAATTATGTTTCCCATCTAAGTTGAAAACATATCTTTATTTTAAAATAAAGTCAGATTCAAGGTGTTAAACTGTGTTTTAAGCTGGAGCAGGTGGAATTTGAAAGAAACAATTTTCCAGTTAGACAGTTGAGTCTGCAAATATCTGTGCAAGTACCTGCCTGTGAACATAAGGTTGTCTGTAGACAGATTGGTCTGCTTATTTCACTGTGTTTCTGCCTTCTTTCTGAGCTGCCACTTGAAATAACTGCTCTCCTTTTAAAATTGGAACAAAATCTAGCTTTCTAGCTTGTTTTATCAGCTTCTCATAGGCAGGTAACTGAGTGAGCTCAAGAGAGGATCATATTGGTAACTAATACAGTTTGGTTTATAGTCTGAGCTGCTTAGGCAGTGTGACAACAAAGTTAAAAACATTAAAACATCTTAGAAATAAAACACTGAAGATAAAAGCTGCTGAGATACCCATTATTTAATGCTGTTTGTGTGCTTATTTTTTTCAAATAAAAATGTGCTTAATTCTTTTGAAAGACACAAAGGCTTAAGCAAGTCTCTGATTCCTCAAGTGGGGAATTGTAATTAAAAAGACTAAGTGTCTGGCCTTCAGTTGATTCAACAATAGAAGTAAAGAAATTTGCTGGAAAGACAAAAAAAAATAGACATATAAGTGACTGACATTTGACAAAAAAAATTTTTTTTGAAGTTAAAGTAACATGTTTCCTTCAGAAATCTGGCTGTTAGGCTATCATCATTTTGTACTTGATTTGGGAAGTCCACTCTTGATGCAGAATGAAATGAAACCTCTTCAGCAGCTACATTGTCTGTTTCTGTCTGAGTTTAGCCCCAGCTGGCAACCAAGTACCAGCCCCCACAATGGTGGGGTGGAGAGAACAGTCAGGAAAATGACATGTGGGTGGAGATAGTATAGTTACCATTTGAAATAATGTAAAATATAATAACAGGGAAAAGAGAGGAGTAAAACTCTTGAGAGGGTAAGGACTGCTTAGCAACAGCCAAAACATCAGTTGGTTATCCAGCAGAATTCTTATCCCAAAGCCCCAAAACACGGCACTGTACCAGCTACTAGGAAGAAAATTAACTGTATCCCAGACAGAACTGGTTTTGGTCACCACAATATAAGAAAGATATTAAAATATTGGAAAATGTCCAAAGGCAGCCAAGATGGAGAAGGGCCTTGAGGGGAAGTCGTGTGAGGAGGGGCTGAGGGCACTTGGTCTGTTCAGCCTGGAAGAGACTGAGGGGAGACCTCACTGCAGTTACAGCTTCCTTGTGAGGGGAACAGGAGGGGCAGGCACTGATCTCTGCTCTGTGGTGACTCGAGGGAATGGCCTGGAGCTGTGTCAGGGAGGTTTAGGTTGGGTATCTGGAAAAGGTTCTTCCCTCAGAGGACGGTTGGGCACTGGAACAGGCTCTGGACAGTGGTCACAGCACCAGCCTGGCAGAGCTCAAGAAGTGTTCAGACAGCACTTTCAGACACATGGGGTGACTTGGGAATGGTTCTTTGTAGAGCTGGGATGGGACTCCATGATCCTTGTGCGTCCCTTCCAACCCATCTTATTCTGTGATTCAGTTTTTTTATGCCAGACTAGAAAAGAAAAGTAAACCCAGAATGTTTATTATCTATAGACAGCTGTCCAAAAATACTTGCGCCTTGCATCTTCCATCTGGCATAGAGGCATACAGCAGTAAACTTTTAAAGAAGTGCTCGTTTGGTATCAGCTTAAAGGAAATGTGTCAACTGCTTGGGACAGGGTTGGATGTGCACTTGTCTAATTATCTTGGACAGCAGTGAAAGCCATGCATTTGATCCTGCCTATTAACAGACAGCAGGGTAGAGTTAGGCAGGTAGGCAGAGCATCTAGACAGGTCTTACAGAGAAGGGAAATCTTACAAATGTTAAATTCAAATGTCTGTTGCTTGTGTCTGCAGCCCACCTTCAGTGGATGCTTTGACAAATAGGCTTCAAAGCTGTCTGAGGACAAAAAAAGTGAATGTTTCAGAAGTACTTGACATCTCATTTAAAATATTCACAAATACAAATTTGTGTTCTTTTAAACTAAAGAAATTCTGTTAATGGAACACTTAAGACTGTAAATCCTTCAAGGATGTTGTTATAAGCAAATTTTAACATGGAGAGAAATAAACTCCAGGTTCTCAGGTAGCTGAAACAGAAAGTCTGCAAAGATGGACAAGAATCAGAGATATTTAAATGACTATTTTATATTGGCAGGAAATCAGAATTTACCCAGTTTGTTCTCAGAAATGAATCTGAAACATTTCATTTTCACAAGTCTTTTGCCACCAGACAAGTGTTTTTCCTTAATGCTGAGAGTATGCCATGTATGAATCTTCCAAATGTGCTGCTAATGTTCTGATGCCTTTGAGAATTGCCCTGCTGAGCATCAACTTGCTCTGAAGAAAATAGTGTTTATTTCATGAGGGATGTGTAGGGCCAAACCTACAACCTATTAGAGGAGAAACCAAACCAAACAACAACCTATTAGAGGAGAATCAGTACATTCCTTGCTTTTGTAGTCTGGAGATTTATAAAAAATAGTCATAAACTGCATTTAAGGACTTGATGTAATTTGCCTTGGCTTTATTGATGCTATCTGAGGGACTGCTTGTTTAGAAAGTTAGAAAGATTTCGTCCCAAGTAAGGAAAGAATTAATACAATAAAAAGAAAATCCCATAACTCTGTGCTCTGTTGCTCCAGGGCAATATATCACATCAGAAAAGCTTCTTTCACCCAAAGTGAAAGTGGGGGAAGGTAAGTCGATGACAAATAACAAAATACTGATATCGCTGGAAAGCTGACAGCTATGACTGAAGGTCATTACCATGACATTATCATTATCTGGGCAGGATTAAATTAAGTCCAGAACTAATTATATTGTCCTTTCCAGAAATAGTCCAGAAATACTTCTGGTAAATGTCAAAAATACAGTTCAATATTTTGATGTTTGGAACTTGACACTCAATAAGGGGTGCGTGTGTTTGTGCAATCACAATATAATAAGTGGAAAGAAAGCCAGTAAAAATGAGCAGTATTGGAATATTTCATAGCACTCAATCAACACATGCCAATAAAATTTGACTGGATAGATACAGGTAGACACTGTAGTCCCACACCTTGTATCTTCATCCTTTTGAGAGGGGAAATAGCTGTTTTTACTTCTTCTGCCAAAGCTTAATTTTTCCAACCTTCAAGCCTTACTTTCATATATCCTTTCTTTCCAACTTGCTGTAGTTAAAGTACTTTGAAAAATATTTATCTTTAAAACATGTCAGGCAAGTGTACTTTTGTGATCTATCCTTTCAACTGTCATTTTTCAATCTCTTTTATATGTGTATTTCTCCTCTTTTTGTGTGTATATTTGTGTGTTTTTTCTTGTATATTCAGTATTTTTATGCTATGCCTATGCCCATCTTGTTTATTTGCTATACTTTCCTGTTTACCTACAGTGGTCTTTTCTCAGTGTTACTGCCTTTATTGCTACTTGCCAGAAGCATAGCTGAATTTATCTTTGAACAATTTCAATTTCTTTTCTGATGCTCTTCCTGCCTTGCTTTGTACCTTCATGTTTCTTTTGGCTTTACTCTCTGCCCACAGTGTGTTGTGCTGAAATACATCTTTCTTTACCTCTAGTTTAGTTTGTTTATTTATGGATACAAACACAAGTGTATTACAGGTGTTGCTTAAAAGTTACTTCTTCTGTTCATCTTAGCAATGGGATTTCTGGGATTTAAGGCCAATTTACTTTCTAAGGAAGTGCCTTGCAGAGATGCCTCAGCTGTTCCTGTAGTCATCAAGCCGGGGGGAGGTCAAGGCAGGTTTGTTCTTTCCTCTATTTCTAGTCAAGTTTATGCCTCTCTTCTCTCACTTTGTGCTCTTGTATGAAATCCTTCCTATCATTTCAGTTCTCTCTCTCTCTCTTTTTTTTTTTTCCCTTCAGTCTCTAGCTGAGACTTGCATTTGTATTTTTATGTTTGGACACCTCTTTATTTTTTACTGCAGCAGTTCTTGCACATAGTGTGAATAAGAAGCATTTGTGGACAGCACTGTACACAGAAAAGAGGAAGAAATGGCTCTACTGCTTTTGGTCCTGGGCTTAGAGACCAATGAAGTTGTGCTGGGGAATAACTAAGGAAGTGTGAAGTACAGTGGGAATGGGAAGTAGTTAGTGACTGGCTTTGTGTTTTGTGTCCTCAGAAGAGTGCTCCCTGCTATCACTGTGGGCCACGAGGTACCCAGCCGTCCTCTGAGGGAAGAGCTTTTTCCTGATATCCAGCCTAAACCTGCCATGACACAGCTCCAGGCTGTCCCTCAGATTCTGTGACTTTGTCCCCACAGAGCAGAGATCAGTGCCTGCCCCTCCTGTTCCCCTCACAAGGAAGCTGTAACTGCAGTGAGGTCTCCCCTCAGTCTCCTCCAGGCTGAACAGACCAAGTGCCCTCAGCCCCACCTCACACGGCTTCCCCTCAAGGCCCTTCTCCATCTTGGCTGCCCTCCTTTGGATGTTCTTTAACAGCTTAATGTCTTTTCTGTCTTGTGGCACCCAAAGCTGCCCCCAGCACTCGAGGTGAGGCTGCCCCAGAGCAAAGTGGGACAATCCCCTCCTTGCCTGGCTGGCAGTGCTGTCCCTGATGCCCCCAGGACAGGGATGTCCCTCCTGGCTGTCCTGGCACTGCTGGCTCACATCCAAATTGCCCTTGATCAGGATCCTCAAGTCCCTTTCCATGGCACTGCATTCCAGTATCTCCTTCCACAGTCTGTCTGTATATCCCGGTTTGCCCTGTCCCAGTTGTAGAATCCAGCACTTCCCCTTGTTCAGCTTCATATGGTTGGTTTAAAAGACTTTGTTTAAACTTGTAATTCCCTTATAAACATGAAGGATGAGGAAGAGAAGAGAAAAAGCAAATACTCTTTACTTTAAAATTATAATATCGACAAACTCCTAGTATTCTTCATCTCTGGAATTCCGTGCTTTGATTAATGTCTCTGTGAAAACAACCTGTGTGCTGAGCTGACTATTTTTATTAGCAGTCTTATGGTTCTGATGCCCACTGTGCAGATCTTACGTAGTTCTTTAATAGATTTCTTCAGATGAAAATATAGTTCATCACCCAATACTGTGAAATCAAAAGCTTCCTATAATTTCATGGCCTTAATCAAACAGGCATTTTTTCTCTGACCTTGAGAGATACAGAGATGGGGAGAAAGAAAGCAAAATGCAAACCCACTGTCGCTGTGTACTTTGTGCCTCCTTCCTGTCAGAAAAGCCATCAGCAGCTGCTGTTCAGTGGCTGACAAAGGAGAAGCCAAAGCCTGCATCCCCTGTAGCTTCTCTGGAAATGTATATGGGCTGTGGGGATTCTTTGCATCTCCTCTGGACCTCAGTGGTGTATTGGAGGCTGTCTCTTTCTGGGCTGTAGGGCCTTTGTAGGGTTTAAATGCTTAGATCCACCTGAAGCTGTAAGACAGAATTGCACCCCTACAAAGTACTGCTCAGAGTAAGAGGAGATACAATATTATCCGTGGTCTTCCCGTGCTTGTTGTTTTGCTTTGCGCTCAAGCATGTTCATTTTTTACTGCAGTGTTGTCTTTACCCTTTGGATAGGTTGCTGGCTTGCTGTGCTACTTGCATATTTACTTTTTTCTTGTTGCTTGCTTCTGTTCTTCTCTGTCATGTTAATATCTGTCATAATTTTACTCCAAATGTATCTCTTGAGTTATATGTCTGTGTATGCATGCATTTGTCAGTCTACAAAGAATCACTCAAAAAGTCAAAGGAAACCCTGCTGATTGTTGAACATATTAGACTTCTTTTGTCTTTCAGTTTGCCCCATTCAGCTGCAACAATGCTCCTTACTAAGTGTTTGTGGAGTTCTTAGCACAGAGGGATTGGAGACCTTAATTGTGTGATGTTCTTGTCCAACAAAGAACAATTTAGCTAAGCAAGTATTTTTTTTAATCACTGCTAACACTAGGAGTATGCTATATGAAGCTCCTTAAAGTTGTTTTTCTTTATTGTATATAAAAAACTCCCCCACCTATTTTGTAGTCAAATTATGTGTTTGTTCTAGAACAGCAAGACATATTTTTTGCTTGATTGTTTGCATACCCTTCAAATAATATTGTTTGTATGCCTAATGCAAGTCTTCTTTGTGCTTGTGCACAGTTAACTTATGTTTCATTTATAGTCTTGATCAATTTGAAAACAGACAAAAAAATAAACAGCCGAAAACAACCCTCGACAGTCTCATTAAGCTGGTGAAAGATGAGATGAAAATTTTAATCAGTGATCCTTTGCCAGAAAATCTTGAACATTCAAGCCCAGTCCCAGCAGAGTCTGGTTTCTTTTGGCTTTACCAGTCTCAGTCACTGTCTCTTCCAGCAGAAATGTGTTTTCTTCAGCTCCAGCACTGCCCTAAGACCTCAGGAATAATAATACCAGAGTTGTATAAAATGTGGGAGGCTAGAAGGAACCAGTTAGATAAATAAGTGTGTTTTCAGTGGGTTGTAACTATTTAACAAGTTATTTTCATAATAATAATAAAAAAATTCTGTCCTTCCAAATTTTGTAATGGAACTTAATGTTTTTTCGTTGTAAAGGATATTGTAGAAAAAAAATTGCAGTGACACTACTAAGGACAGTGTGTTATTTTTTTCCATTATTATGTGAATTTGAGTCCATTTACTTTCCTAATTGTATTTTGCAGTCTTCATTGATCTCCCACAGTAATAAACCAAGCCCTAGTTAAATGACGTGGGTGAAAAACTTTTAATTACCTCTTTTCAGAATAATTTCTAAACTGTAATTTTATGGGGTTTTTTCCAATCTTCATCTTCTTTTGAAGTCTGTTCTACAGCATCTCTGAATCTGAACTTTAGGACAAAATATATGAACACTAAAAATTTGGTTTAAGTTATGATTTGTTTGAAAGCACTCAGCAATTGTGATTTCTCTGCTTCTAGAATTTAATTGAGGTCAAATGTGTTTCCTTCAGTATTAAATATTGAAACATATATGCCATCCATGTGGTCTTTGGGTCTTGGTAAGTCTTAATATTTGTAAATCTGGGGTTATTAAATACCCATAATAATTTTTTTTGAGTTGAGAAAAGTATATGAGACTTATTTCTTTAAATCATGTTGGATTTCAATGAAAAAAAAAAAAAGAACCAAAAATCTCCAGAATTGGAAATGAAGTATTTCCAATAAACATTAAGGAAAATTGAGTTGTTGATCATCTTTTTTATGATCTGCTGGGAGAGGAATTCTCCTTCCTTCCTGACCTAGCATGATGTCATTGTCCTTGTTTTCAACTTGTTAAGGAAGTTTAAGTTGTCTGGTACCTTCAAGGAGTGCTCAACACTCACAGAAGGACACCATGTAAAAACAAGTGCTACCTGGTTTCATGACTTCTTATAAGCTTTTTTATTTTTCTTCCTATTTGAGCATGTTTATTTTGCAATTTGTCATTAGTGACAAATACCTGTATATTCCCTCTCCTGAGCTCAGTCTGCCTGTTTTGGGAATTTAAACTGTGTTCTGCACATCACTGTTCATTATTATGTACATGTGCAATAACTGTGGTAAAATGATGACGTTCAGTGCAACAAAGTTTTAGTTTAGGGCTGAATTCTCAGCTGCATTGTATTTAAAATGCTATTTTGAAGATTATCTGACTTTGAGATAACAAAATATTTTTAAGTCTCTGCTCGAGAAAGCATGTAAATACTACCTGAAATTTCAAATTAATTTAATTCTTCAACTATTAGAGAATTTTCTTTAGCTGCAATCCAAAGGGAGGATAATAAGTAGCAATGGAAATAATAATGTGTGAATCAGTTAGCATGCACTTTTCATCTCCAGGAGGAGATGCACCTGTTGCCGGATATTCATGGGATCTCTCATTATGAGCAGAGATTTGTTACAGTGTGCAGTCCTCAAATCCCATAACTTCTGGATAAGTTTGTTCTATGTAATGTGGATTTTATTTTTCATTTTTTTTTAGACAAAATGAAAGCAAAAAACTGTTGAGAGGTGGGAATTGCCCTGTTTTCTCTCAGAGGAGAGAATACACTGAGCATGATGGCTTTTTACCTGGTAAGGCTTTGACCTTTCTTATGATGTGAATTTTTACAAGGGTGATGATGGTGATGCTAGTGGAAACCCGAGTTGGATTTCAAGGTATCAATTAAAATATCAGAATTCCCCAATAATTGTTTCTCCTGTGTGTGTGTGTGTGTGTGTGTGTGTGTGTCAAGTACAGAAAGAAACTTTGACTGGGACAAGCTAAAGAGTTGTGTATTAGATACATTCAGGTTTCTGTGATGGAAGTGCTAAAAGATTGCCATGATGAGAAGTGGATGCATCAGAGTATCCAAGGTTTAAACTGGTAGTGTGGTTGTTGAATGGGCTGAAGAGTTTCTGTCACAGGAGAGCAGAGAGAAGGGTACCCCTGGATGGTGAATACAGCTCATCCACAGAAGTGTTTCTTATCTTTAAACCAGTCTGTGCTCGGGTATGGAGTTATAATACTGCTCTACAGACTTCTGTAGAAAATTAAGTCTCCAATATATTTACAAGCTGGCCCTGTTGCTTTCAACATAGTAACTCTGAGAGAACGTCTTTGAGTAGAATCACAGAGGTTGGCAAAAATAGAACTGCACAATTTGTCATTCAAGGGTTAGAAAAAATTCCTGTTGGATTTTGTGGCAGAAAAAATAATGCTGAATCCAACCTGGATTTGTGATCTCGTGCAGTTAACCACCAGATACTTTACTTTTGGCATTTATGTTTTGAATCTTTTAAATTGAATTCACTTCAATAGTTCTCTCCAGGGCATTCCCTTGTATGTGTCAGGACTTAATTCTTTAAAAAAATATTAACAGCCCCTCCCAGAGGGGGTTCTTTAAAGTGTCAGATGCCTCTTTCTTAATATGCAAAGTTATTTTTAAATTGACAGTATGTTCCTGCCTGTTTCTTCTTAAGTTTAATGCAGCTGTTACCATGCTGGAGCCACTGCTAATCTCTGCATCGCCATTGCTTTTTTTGTGTTTCTCTTCCATTACAACAGTTCTCTTCATTAATTCTGATTATATTTTATATTTGTAAAAGATATATTTGTAAACCACCTTATTGATCTGCCTGCAAAATTAGTTTGTTCTGCACTTCAGAAATTAATGGTGGCTACAAGTAACAAATGCTGCCTTGCAGTTCAGTGTGCCTCTAACTCAGCTTTCAACTCCAAGTTGCCACTTTTCCTCTTCCATGCTAAGATGGCTTTTTATGAGGCTCTGTACTAATTAAGCAAGTGAGATGTAACTTTTAAGAGTTTACTTAGGTAGGGAGGGAGATGGTGGACCTTTGTATCCATGGTTACTCCCTTGTCCAGGGACTCTGCTCAAGATAACATCAGAATTGAAAGTCAACACAGCTCATCTGCACTATCATTACTGAAGTGTTTGCGAAGACATGATCACTGTTAATTTAGAAGATTTAATTTAAAATGGAGGAATTAAGGTTCAAAAGCCATATTTAGTGAATAAATTGCTTTAGAGGAGGTGAGGGCTCTCAGTCTTGACGAGGCAATTTCATTACAATTTAAAAAGAGGCCAGCTAAATTTCCATGTACATTACAGGGTATGGACATTAGAGTATTTGAAAAAGATAAGTAAGTGCTAGAAATCTATTGGGAAGAGGACCATAAAGCTGTCTGTAATTTGAGACCCTAAATTTAGGGCACTCTAATTAAAGCTGACTTTGTATCCAAAAATAGAAATCGTATTACAAATCTGTTTCATTATATACTACAAGTATGCCACTTCATTTCTGGTAGACCAGATTTTTTAAAACAAAATTAGCTAGTTTTGTTTGGCTGTTGGGAAGTGAGGACAGAAAGCCTAATGCCTTTCAAGCCTTCTCTTTGTGTGTAAAATCCCCTTTTTTGACAAAACATTGCATTTCTTCTTATAAAATTCTGGAGAATGAAATAAGACTTATTGTATCAACTTAAAATTTCAGACCAGCTCCGACTGGAAGAATATATGAATGGAAGAAAATAGAAAGTAAGAGATTTTGTCTGTAATATAGTGTATATAGAGTTGAAAATGAGACGTAGCTTCTGAAAGGATTTGAAAACTATCACTGGGTTCTTCAAGCATAAACCTCCAATGCCACTATGTATGCTGTTTAATATCAGGGCAAATTGATTTTTCCATAAAGTAGCTTGTTTTATTTGTCTGGAGACCAGTTTTGACTTCTATAGTCTAACCTAGAAAAAAAGAATCTGTACCAGTAATAAAAGGCACAAGAAATGTAACTGGTTTGATAAAGCAACATGCAGTGAAATCTGTTTGTATCTAGTCTGTCTCTGGCACTTGTAAAAGGGTGGGAGTTACAGGATTAATGTTAATGAGACCTGTGGTTTTTATAGCACTGACTTAATGAGCTGAGAGTTTTTCTGCTCTGAGTTTGTTCCTCACCAGCAACTTTGCATGTCAGGGCATAGGGTTGTTCTGCTGATATGCTTTTCTGTCTTCATTAATTTAGATTATTTTATTACTTCTATTTTTCATATTTCTTCCTGTAGTTCCTTACCTTTTCTGGAAAAAAAAAAAGAGCTTTTTTATTGTTTGATTTGTGAGGTTAATTTTACTTTTTAAATAGATAACTTGAATTTTAATAAAGTGAAACTAGAAGCATGAGATGAAACTGAGTAGCAAAAACCATTGTTTTAGAAACCAAGCAAACTCTACAGCTAACTTACTACAGCCTTTTAATGTGAATAGTGAAACACCATCACTTGAGTAATGTTAAGATCCTGAAAAAGGACTGGGGAGTGCTCTTTTGATTAGTTTCCTTGACTGTGTCTAGTGGCATTGCCTGCTTTCTTAATCCATAATTGTCTTTTGAAATCTTCACTCTTGAATTACTCCATTCTAAAAAATAGCCATATACGTGAAAACTTTGCAAAAGTCTGAGGGAAGGTGGAACCAAAGAGAGGGAGATGGCTACACCTTGTGCAGCAAAAGTGGCCTGTGCTTGTGTGATGCCATATTTTGTTACCTAGAGTGCATAGGGATTGCTTCTGGGATAGATGACCAATGAAGGGAATTAAATCCCATGACCCATGAACTCAAAATGTACACAGTCCTAGGGAGCAGGTCCTTACTCAGAGCAGCTGTGGTATTTTTATTAACCATCCTGTCTTTGCTGTTGATTTGTACTTTTATTTTATTTATCTTGCCTCCAACTCCAGATGAAACTTATTTCTCTTCTTTGAGGGTGTGATGGCTGCCACAGAGGAGGGGGTGAGTGCCCACAATGACCTGAGTGGAGGGAGACACAGGCTGGAGTCCCTGTGGGAACTGGGGAGCTGAGGTTCCCTAATGAAGGTGTTCTAACAGTATGAAGCAGCCTTCTAAAAAGAAGGGAACTGCAAGGCTTCTTTTGTGTGTGGATCCTAGTTTTCTCAGTATGTTAGGCGTGCTCAGAGTCAATTAGTAGGCTGAGCCTGGAGAGCACCAGTGTGATGGAAAGAAGCACTTGCCTGGCCTCTTCATCTTGAGTGAATGCAGTCTTGATTTCTTCTGTGATACTCTCGGACCATGTTCTTTTTCTGAAGGCATCTAATGTATAGTGAATTTTACAGAAAATGTTTTAATGCACTTGAGTTCGTGGTAATGGACCTTACCCAGTGGTTTTCAAATGTGATGTGTAAAACTTGGAAACATTATATAACTTATACACTGCAGTACCTTATCCTCTTTTTTGTTACTTAAATACAGTTACTGTTACACTAATGCAAGAATATAAAAGTATGATGTAATTTCTGCAGAGGCATAAATTGACTCCTGATTCTTTTTCCTCAATCTGTTAGGCCTTTAGTTTCCCTCTGATAGCCGGGGGGGCTTTCTTAGTTGTTTGTGGTTTTGTTTTGTTTTTTATTTTTTTTTGGTTGGTTTTTTTTTTTTTTTTTTTTTGTTTTTTTTTTTGTGTTTTTTTTTTTTTTTTTTTTTTTTTTTGTTTTTTTTTTTTTTTTTTTTTTTTTTGGTTTTTTTTTTTGTTGTTGTTTTTTGGGTTTTTTTTGTTTTGTTTTGTTTTTTTTTGTTTTGTTTTGTTTTTGTTTTGTTTTTGTTTGGTTTTTTTTTTGTTTATTTGTTTGTTTTGTTTTTGGGCTTTTTTGGTTTTTTTGGGGTTTTTTTTGTTTGTTTTTTTTTTTTAATTAAGGACACTACTTCCAATGTAATTGTCAGACACAGATTGCAAAATATTACTTAAATAATTCTATTTATTGCAAGCAATTCCATAGAGATAAAGGCAATGTTTAAATGAGTCAATAACTTTGGTGGTAGTTCACATACAAAAGTTTCACATTTTTCTGTAAAACAAATCCATAGTGTTGTACATGTAACATTTTGATTGCATGTGATAGACCTATAAAACCTGTACCTCTGAAAGGATCTGTTCAGTTTATCCTTATGCTAAATATTATGATAATTAAAAATAAAAAGAAAATTGCTTCTCTGGGCATAAAGATAAAAAAAAGAGTAGCAAACCTGGTTACTGTTACTTTTTAATTTGAAAGTGGAATAATGTTGTTTTAGTTTCCTTTTAAGCATATGTTAACACAGTTGTTTGTACCAGTATGTTTTGAGCTGTATATTTTGAAAACATCCAGATAAAGTTCTGTAGGGACCGTGTGCTTTTCTTACTCACCAATTACTCTAGCAGAGCCATTTTTTATGTATTTGTGAAAATAAAATGGAATCTCCAGTACAAAAACCCTTCATTGATATATTTAGTACAAGGAACTAGAAAATGCTGTTCCAAAATGGGATAAACCCATAGGAAATGTCTTGAAGATAACTGATGGGATTTTTCTGGTGAGTAAATATATTCTGCACATAAAGGACAATGGAGACCATAATCCACTTTGGCTGGTTTTATCCAATTTGAGGCAGTTCTTTAAGCAAAAGCATCTAAATGCTGTTTCATTGGAAGCAAATGAAAGCTTAAAGTAACTGTAGATTCCTTTGCCCAAATTCCTCTGTAAGATGAGACAATAATTTACTAAAGGATGGCGCCAAGTCTTTTTCTTCCTGTGGCATGTTTAGGGCTTAAGTTGCACCTCTGAGAGCCATTTTAAATATATTGTTAGAACAAGGCACTCTGCCTGAGTAAAAGTGAAGGACAAACTTAAATTTTGACTGTTTTGGAACTTTATGGCAAAATTAGTAGTCAAACAAGAAAAAAATCCCCAAAATTAACTCTTTGGATTTCCCATAAACCAACATTTGTTTCTTTCTATTGAGCATGACATGGCAAATAGAGCAGCAGCTTTCAGAGCATTGCTTTTATGAAGATCTAATGGCCTAATGAATAAGTAATATGCCATCTTGTAAAGCTACTGCCTGTTCATAATGCATCCATATTATGGTAACAGATTGTAAATGAAGAAATATGTTGTTTCTTTATCTGTTCTGTTTGTGGTTGTCCCATAAGGATAACTGATGGTTCTTCCTATCAGGCTTTAGTCATTTGATGAAAGCGGCTGTTTAGCAGGAGCATGTGTCCTTAGGACACCTTGAGCCTACAGAGTGATATGAGAGGAGGATTTCTCTGTATTAACACCAAGTTTACCTAGGAAAAAAAAATCATGGGCATTTAATTTGAGTAATGTTCTGAAGAAAAAATTAACTGGTTAATTAATACTGTTCTGATGTCTATAGTCAGATTATTTGTTTTAGAGTTTGAATTGCTGTTTTTTTCTTGAAAGTAAATTGGGGATCAACGAAAATGGCTAAATAGCTGAAAATAATAAATTTTATTCATAGACAGTAGAAAGTGTTTGTCATTTGCCCTGTCAAATTCTACCATTCCTGAAAAAGTCATCCTCTGCATCTGCTTGAAAATACAATGATCAAATACATTAATAAGGTGCAAATTAAGCTTGTTAGCATCATTCCTTGAAACAGAGCTCAGATTTGAGGGTGGGACACAATGCTTATTTTGTATTTAAAAAAGGGGCAACAGAAATGTTATTGTTTTACCTCATACACTTACTTGTGATGTCTTTTAAATAATACTTGTGTTTACTGTATTGTCCAAATGAATGTTTCTCTCAAGAAATTTTTGCTGCTTCTGTATCTTAGATCTTTATCCTGTAAGCATGAAAGTTTTTTATAATATTTCAAGTCTACTCCTTTCAGTATTCTCACTCTGAACAGTTTATCTTGGGGAGATGGGGTAGCAGCAATCCTTAAAAACTATTGCTCAAACCCATACCTGTATCTTCTTAATTTAAGCAGCTCTGTCTGTTTTCCAAAGCCAGACTAAAATATAGCTATACCCCCCTGAATATGCTTTTGAAAATATTAAAGTTTTATCTCATTCAAGAATTTACATGATAATTTTCATTCTTTTAATCACACTCACTTTCTGAAAGCAATTGATAATAATTACATTATCCAAGGATGTTAACACACTATATCTCATCTAGGTGGAAGAGATGGAAAAAAGAAAAAAATACCAAACAGAAGGGTTCTCAGTTACTTCAGAGAATAAAAGTCTATAAGCTGACTTCACTGATGTTGAAGGACAAACTCACTTTAATTTTAGTTGCCTAATATAGTAACATATCATTTGTCTGACAGTCTTACAGCTGCTGTTGTGTGTAGCCATTGCCTGTAAAATGAAGGAATTTCATCCTGCTTTTGTAACAGTGAGACACGCACAGCTTGACATCATCTTCATAATCATGACCCTTTTTTGTCCAGGAAAGGAGAGGTGCATTAGAGAATGGTGACATCCTGTTTTTTCTTGTCTTGTCAGTCAATAATTTTTGAGTTGTTTTCCTTCCATGCCTAGGAGCAAAGAAAAGCATAATACATGGAAAAATCAAATGGTTCTTCTACTTCAGGCTAGAAGTAATTGATACATGTTAATTTTGGGTGAAGTTGTAGCTGTTCGGTAGTATTACCAGCAATGAAGGTTTTTATCTTCATTCAGCATGGTCTTATTCCTATTTGAACTGTGCAGTTTCAGCAGAGGTGGATAGAGGTTATGTTGCTGTCTGTGATGAAATTAGCTGTTTCTGGGGGTTGCAGAAATAGTTAATGAAATGCTTCCAGGTACATTTTGTTTGTTTTTTCTTCATTTTATTTAGGGTTTTTTAGACATTTAATTTTGCATCAATAGCTCTATAGAGAGAAGAAATACAAAACATGAAAAGACTTTTCCAGTCTGCATTCTACTTTCTGTTCTATAATGCATTACCTGTTGGGATTCTCTTGTTTGGCTAAAATCAAATACCAACCCAGCACTCACTCCTTTAGTTCTTCCAGGTTCCCCATGTACTTGAATATGTAGGCATCACTTCCACATGAGAACTTGGAAAAGTGCTTGCTAATTCACTTATACCAAGCCTCTCCTATTTTACACAAGAGGTGGGAAACTGAATGCCAGAATAGTTGGTGGGGAATTGGGAAATCCTTTTTCTGTTGCCCAGCTCTCTATGCCTACAATACTGCCTGGATGGCAGGTAAGGGAACAGCTGAAGGACCAGTTTAAATGCAAAGGTCTCAAGAATAGTTGTCAGAAACAGAAAACTGGGATTTTATTGGTGGATTAGCCTGCCTGGGGGAAAGGGGACATCTGAAATTTTTGTAGCTCTGAGTTAAGCAATTTCTTGCTCTCTCAGGGGAGGTGTTCCTGTTGGTAAGGAAAATTGTATATAATGGATTTGTTGTGTTTATGAGTCATATATCAGTCATACTCTCACCTCTACACACTAGAGATGCATTAATGTTCAGCCTGTTAAAGTAATAAAAATTCGGCTGGATGTTTAAATTGATCCAATTGTCTGCTTTTATTCACCTGTGTACCCTCATCAATTAAACATTGTTTTAAGACATCTGTTGTCATGCTGGCCTTAAGCCAAAACAGTATTAAACCTTTCAAAGGCTGAAGGTGCTGAAAAAGCTTTTTACACATATTTCTTCTCCTATATCTAACAGGGATAATTTTGGAAACATGTTTTTCCTTTGTTTAATAAGACAAGTACCTCCCTTGGGAGATACCTAGCATATCCTTGAAAAGGCAGATAAATTATAGATTCAAAGCCCTGGGAATTCCCCAAATCACATGCTTACCCCAAAATTTATGCAAATAATGAAGTGTGTGTACATAGGTATTTTGATTAGTGGTGACATGAAGAGAGAGGAAGTAGTCTTACTGTGTTTTCTTTATTCCTTAATTATAGAGCTGTGATAAAATATACTAAGGTAAAGAAATGTATTAGAGTAAGCTGTCAAAACAAAGTAAAAAGAATAAAACCTACTTGCTTCATAATCTCTAATGAAATGGAAATTGCTTTCAAAAATACTTAATTAGACCATGGCCCAAAAGGTAGCTATTGTAGCTTGTGGAGTAAAAAAAATTCAGTACATACTTTTTAATCCTCCCAGAGCTTAATTGCTAGTAGGACTGTGTTTTGTTAATATTTCTATCACTCCTGAAAAGACTTGAAGAAGACCTGTATTTTAAGCAAAAGTATTTAGTCATTTGAGGGGAATTACTTTCAGTGCCTAAAGCTAAGGCCATTTTTTATGAGATCAGCAGAACAGGGTTTATTTAGCTTGTAGGCACTCTGACCTGGTTTTTAGAGGACATGTGAAATTAGCAGGTTTCTTCTGCTGTATTGTCTCTGTGGTCTGCTGTGTGTGGTTATCACAGGCGTATCCAAGAGCAGGAGAGAGCCATGCTCAGTCTGCGGGGAGAGAGTGCCCCTTTGGTGTGTGCTCCCTGGTACATGGGAGAAGTGTTTCCTCTGCTTCCATCCTAGGCTGAGGTAGCTGAAAATACAGGCGAGTAAGAGGTTTTTGCTGTGAAGCAGTTAGTCTTTGGCAGAGCTCAAGAGATGAAAATATCTTTCCTCTTGCCCTTGAGAGGTTTGGTTGATGTATCCTGACCTGAAATGAAAGCTCAGTGCAGTTGGTCTGTGGTAGCTTGGTAATTGGTATCTGTGCATCTCAGAGTAGATTAAAAAAGGCCAACTCTTCTGAATTATTTAATTTTTATTTGATTGCCATTATCTGTTATTTAGAGTTTCAGTAAAGTCACATAAGCTTGTACGTGGTGTAATCATAGGGGGTTCCTGGGCCTTCAAGGGTGTCTCCCCTTCCTTGAGGGAAACACCTATACTCATGTCTGATTTGGGGCTTCACCAGCAATCTTTGCTGTCACTTTTTTCCATATTTTCAGCATACTGTGACTTCCAATATTGTGAGTAGTCCTGGGTGCTCTGTTACAATTAATTTGAAAGCACAGTCTTGCAGAAACAGGAGAGCATCTCTGCAGATCTTGAGGTCCGGCTCCTTGCAAAGAGCAGAGTCAGCCAAGGGCAGAGCAGTCAGGCCCATGTCCACTTGTGTTTTGAATGTCTTAAATCTCATGGTAGACTGTCTTCACTGTATTAAAAAAAAAAAAAAAACCAAAAAAAAAAAAACAAAAACAAGTGGAACACCTTGTGTTTCTGTTTGTATCTGTTGCCACTGTTCCTGCTTCTGGGCACCACTGGGAAGTCTGTCTCCGTCACCTTTACTCCCTCTGTCAGGTATTTACATGCCTCCTATCTTCACTCTATTTATGTCACCTACAGACTTGATGTGGGAGCTCTCCACCCCTCATCCAGGTCACTAACAAAAGTGTTAAATAATATTGACCCCGGTATCAACCCCGGGATACACCACTGATGGTGGGCTGCAGCTGAACATTGTGCTGCTGGCCACAGTCCTTCGACCTGGCATTTAACTCAGTTTTCAGTCAACCTCATTTCATTTATATGGTCTGTACCTCAGTAGGTCGTCTCTAAGTGTGTTAGCAGTGTTGAAAGCTGTGCCAAAATGAAGATAAACATCTGCTGTTCCTTCTCATCCAGTTAACCAGTCATTTCACCACAGAAGGCTGTTAGGTTCCTAAAGCATTATGTTCTCTTCATGGATATTTGCTGCCTGCATCCAATGGCCTTCTTGTCCCTGTCTTTAAAATGGATTTGGTGATGGATTCCAGGATTGTCACTCCATGTTTGTCCCAGGGATCAAGGTGAAACGGAGTAGCTCATAGCTATCATCTTCCCTGCCACTGTGGAATTTAGGAGCAGTATATGATTTCTTTCTTAGAAACCTCTTCTGGCCAGCAAGGCCTGTCAAAGACTATGCAGAATGGCCTTACAATGACATTGGCCTGTGTCACTCATGAGTGACACTCATCAAGTCCTATAAACTTGTATTCTCCATCTGGTTTAAATGGTTTTCTAACTCGATTCTTTTCCATCAAGAGTAAGTCTTCCTTATTCTGGACTTCCCAGCTTATCTCAGAGACCTGTGATTACTGCATGCCACAGCTACCAGTAAAGACAGAAGTGAGAAAGATCTTGAGCAGTGTCCTGTCTGTGTCCTTTGCCACCGGGTCACCTGTCCCATTCAGCAGCAGACCTACATTTTCCCAAGTCTTCCATTTGGTGTTTGCTGTACCAAACAAGAGCCTTTCTT
This sequence comes from Onychostruthus taczanowskii, assembly GCF_017590055.1. Taxonomy (NCBI): domain Eukaryota; kingdom Metazoa; phylum Chordata; class Aves; order Passeriformes; family Passeridae; genus Onychostruthus; species Onychostruthus taczanowskii. The sequence continues at coordinate 6,998,932 of NW_024498906.1, read as the reverse complement.
GTTGCCCTTTGTTTCTTACTGGATTCAGCTCTGGGCTGGTTTCCCTAACCAGCATATTCAGGCAGCATCTGCATTTTCCTGGTTCATCTGCCCCTGCTTCTACTTCTCTACACTTCTCTTTTATGCCTGGCTCTTGTCAGGGGGTCCTTTTTAATCTTTACATTACTGTTGCTGCCTTTCGTTGGTATTCCTGTTTGTTGGGATGGATGGCTCTTGAGTTTAGAAAAGGTAATCCTTGAAAATCAACTGGCTTTCCTGAAGTTCTATTCTTTTTAGGCATGTGGGATTCTTCCAGGCAGGTTCCTGGACAAGCCAAGGTCTGCTTTACTCAAGTCCACGGTTGTAGTCTGATTATTTGCCTTCTGCATTTCTCACAGGCACCTCACCATGTCACGGGTGCTGCCTCAGCTTTCACATTCTTGACATATTCTTCCATGCTTTTAATTATCATGTCCAGCAGAGTGTCTCTTCTTGTTGGATTCATTCTCAGCATGTCAGGAAATTATCATCAATATACTTCAGAAACTCTAGAATCTGAAAGATAAAATATAAAAAGGAAAACAGGTCCTCATTTATTTCTGGAGTTCACAGTTCTCTCTAAAAGGACAGTAGCTGTCATTGCCATTACAGATCTTGCAGCAAATTTCCTAGAATTATCTAGTGAGATCTAGGGAGAGTCAATCGAGATTAATGACATCATAGATGCTTTCTGGAAGACTATGAACTCCAAAGGGTTGTATCAACTTATTACCTATATACTCTAGTAGCTGTCAATAGAAAGCTCTAAGAGAGCTCCAAGAAGAACATAACAATTCTTTTATTTGATTATGACAGAATAAGTTGTTCTTCTTAAAAAGTGGTTTCCTTTAGGCCCCGTTATAACTCCAAACAATCAATGATCAATTTATTATATTTATTGTCCTATTAAATACAAATATATGTTCTCATTATCTGTTTTTTTTTTTTTCAATAAGCTGTGAGGTTTTCTACTTTGAGGAAGTGATTTTCAAAGATTAATTATAGCTTGTGTAAAAAGATTTCCTTCATTAATTTAAAATGTCTGCTTTTCAGATTCATTGATTGGCCTTTGCTCTTGCATTAGGAGGCAGAGCAATTAGAAGTGCCTAATTTGCGTTTTCTCTTCCATATGTTATTTTGTGCACCTTTATTTTGTCTCCTATTAATCATCTCTGCTGTAAGCTGAACTTTCGCCATCTTTTCAGTCTTGCATTGTTGTCAAATGCAGTAAAATCAATGCAAGCTGAGTGGTTTCAGATGGTTACATTTTAAGTTCATTTCATAAGAGTTTACCTTGTATCAAGAATAACAATTTGTGAAGCATTTAGTTGAGTGTTTATTTCAGAATGACTGGAGAGGTACTTTACATGAGTAGTTCCTGCGATTATTATTGTAAAGAGAACAATGATGCTTCCAATGTACCTGCAATGACCAAATCTTAAAATGTCTACTAGTGTTCATTTAATTATTTGGCATCTCATATTGTCCGGTAAATTTCAAATGTCTCTTTTCTAGCTAATCTAAAAATTACTTCAGTTTACTGTTTCAATAATAGGATGCAATCATGTATGTTATTGATAATTTGATTTATTCACTTACCCCGATTACTCTGTATCTAAGCAACTGAGCCTGCAACAAGGTATCTGATTTGCAGAGGAGTGATCAGTGGCTTATTATGTGTTCAGTTTATTAAAACACAAACTTTCCTAGGAAAAGCACAGATGTATGTATAGATTTCTTAGAATCTTCTGGATAACCATGTCCGAGTGGTTCTTTACATGTGATTCTGCCACTGAAACACTGGTAGCAGCGTTTAAATGATAAAATTACATCTTTACATGAGCATCTCAAAGTGGTGAGAATCAGCAAAGGGGAGAACAGCTAAGTTCTTTCAGCCTCTCTCTAAGCTTACCAAGGTCTACTTCTAAAAAACAGGCTAAAATGTGGACACTTTTCCCTACAGAAAAAAAAAAAAACAAAATCCAAACAAATATGATAGGAGCAATTTCTTTTTACAATGTATGCCTGAATGGTACTGTTTTCCTCTCCCAAAGTGTCTTGCATATTTTAAACCTGACATTATCAATGGAAAATATAATAATTGTCTGAATAAGTTCATTGTGTGAGAGAAAAGAAGAAGAAATGAGAAATTACTTTGCTAAACTACTGAGAAGATAAGTTCAAACAATTGTCCACATTTGAGATTAACACTATGTTTTCCTATTTCCAATGAAAAGCAACCCAGAAATGCCAGAAATGCTGGAGTCTTTAGGCTGTGGCCTTATGCATATTCACAATGTACACAATTTATACATTTATGTTGCAAAGGAGAATATTCAGTTATTACTTCAGACATTTTCTGGATGCTTTGGGCCGTCACTACCAGGGAAGTGAAGACAGACCACATCACTAGAAAGATTGTGTAGTGGGGCTGTTCATTACTTTAAACAGTTTTATTATTTGTTGCCGCTTCTCTTTCCCCGGCTAGCTGATGTTGAGAGTGGGGGGCGGCAGTTTTTCCCCCTGGAGCTCCGTTAAATCCCAGTTGTCAGTTGTTTCGGCGCAGTATAAAACACAGGCAGCGCACAGGGATCCCAGGGAAACTTTATTTGATGGCAAACTTCCACTTTTCCTCTCCTGGGACCCCCATCAAGGGGCAAACAAAAACTTATATCTGAGGGAAGGTCAGGGGAAGGCACAACTTTCAACAAATCAGGAGAGTTGGGAGTAAAAAACCTAGGCGGGAATAACAGTAGTGAACCAATAAACTTCCAAGGGAGGAAAAACAGTTTCAATAAATGGGTAAAGTTTGGAGAAATAGAAACTAGAAACTAGCTGACGAAATAACTGGGAAAAGGTGGAGACAAAAGGAAGACCGCACCAAAGCAAACCCCCAAATCACAAATGAAACCACAACCCTACTAATAAAACAAAAAGCACGATACAACAATTTGTTATCATTTTTTTTTTATTCTCCTCACAATTTCCAACTAGAAGGAAAAATATTTGTGTGAGTGGATGTTGCTCCTGCTTTAGCCAGTTTCAATTACGTATGAAAGATTTCATCATGTCATTTTCAAAAAGTTTGATTTTTAGTGTCGTTTATTTGATCATATTATTAGAAATTTTAGTACCATAGGAAGTGGTACTGTAGAAAGCATATTTTGAGCAGTATAGCAGTATACAGTAGTGGAGACCTTGCTTTTCCCAAAAGCCATTTTCAGAAGTGGTTTCGCTGAGAATGCAGCCATGAAGATGTTTCTCATTATCCCCTTTACCTTCCTTCAGGTAAAGCTTTAGGCTGCAATAAAATGTCAGCTTTTTCCTTTTTCTTTTTTTTCTTTTCTTTTTTTTTTTTTTTTTTTTTTTTTTCATGTTCAGTTGTCTTATAAAATTTCAGGAGAAAACTGAGCTTAAAAAAACTACCTCTCTTAGTAGACTGGTCTGAGACAGCGAGTTTTGGTGTTTCTTTGTGTGTATTGTGGGGAGTTTTTTCCTTTTTAATTTTATTTCGACTGTGTGTTTGGGTTTCTTGGGGTTTTTTTTGCTGGATTTATGGTAATTCTTTTTCCCCTTGCCCTCCCCTCTGCATACCTCCCCCGTCCCTTTTGAAGAAGTGGAGGTGCGTGCTCTGGAAATGGTCTGGTAAATCAGGAATTTTGTGTTTCATTGAGGTCTTTTGTACCTGTAAGTCCTAATTTATACCCAAATTGCATTGCCTTGTATGTGTAGTTCCTCTGTAAAGCTTTTCTATAAATTTTAGGGGTTTGGTTGCCCAGAGATACAGAGAAATTGGTAAAAGGTATTGCTGAAAGAGAAGAAAAGCAAGAAAGTGAACTAAATATTCAGTGTGTGTCATAACAAAACCATAGATTATGTAGTGCCTCTGTTCTCTTGGAGAAGTGTTTGAGTAATAAATATGCCTATGAAATTTAATTACCTTGAAAAATGAGGAAGGAACTGGTGTGTCAATGGGGGAGATATTTACTTCCTGCCAGAATTTGCTCATTTTCAAGAGGGAGCTGACCAGTGCTATTTTATGCATATCCACAGACCCACTTTTTTTTTTTTAATCTTGGAACAGTAACTGCTCTGGTACAGTACCAACCATTCAGACTGATCATCCAGATGTTAATTTAAAATCGTTGAAAGAAGAAAAGACCTGAATAGTACTAAAAGGAAACTGTAGCTAATACTGATTTCATAGCTTAATTAAATAGTAAGTGGATAACCTATTGCAGAGGCTTTCATCTGAAATAAAAGGAGGAAAAGAAAAGGGTTACAATCATGAGTCTCTATTGTTCTGTCTCTGTCCTCTGTGACTACCACTGGAGGCTTAATATATAATTTCAATAACATGATTACCACCCTTAGATTTATCATAATTTTGTCTAACACTACAGAAAGGCATGAGGGCATGGAAAAGAAATCCACTTCATAATAATCAAATATTTTTTATTGGATCCAGATAGAAATTATAGAAAGCAATGACATAGATTAGCAGTATTGGTTTCTGTCTATACAACTAACAGGAACTACAAAGAGCAAACAAAAGGAAAAACACAACTAAGGCATCCATCCAGGAATAATTTCATATAGAATGATCTGTTGGGAGGTTTTAATTGAAGGGTTCAGGAAGAAAAAACCCACCCAGCATTTCTAGGTAATTTGTCATGTAAGTAGTGTAAGTCACTTATCACTTACACTTCCTTTTGTCTATCATCAATTCGAATCTAAATGAGCTGAGAAGTGACTGCCATAATTTCATTCAGAAGGCTAATTAGCAGCTTAAACTACTGATTTTGGGGAGTTTTGTTGAGATGGGTGTATCCCAGGTGCAGTTTTAAGGAACGTGTTTTCCATATGAAAAACCTGGCACTCAACAAGGTTCTCACTTAAAAATTAGGTGAAATGAGCATAGGGACTGGTTTAACCTCTTTAGCAATCACTGCACTGAGACAGTTTCTGGCACTCTGAGCAGTCATGTTCCTCAGTATAGACTTCTTTGTATTCATCTTTCATCTGTCTTGTAGACTGTAAATTCTGCCATCCAGAACCATCTTTCATCAGTGTTTTGTAGAAGACTAGCACAGTGAGTTTTGAGCCAGGGCTTCAATATGAATAATAAATGCAGTTCTGATAAAGTATGCTTCTGTAAATAGGGGAAAAAAAAAAGATTCAATGCAACAAAATATCAATGACTTTTATGATGTTATATAGGCAAGTTGAAACTTTTGGATTTGTTCTGCATCAGCCCTGCTGAGAAACACAAGCAAACACTAATTGTTTACTGTCTTTCCCATGCTGGTGAGTTGATGTCCATGGGACCATTTGAAAAATGAAGTCAGTGCTATCCTTGTATCTTGCAGCTTGCTGATCACAGGTCGCCCATTGGAAGACAAATAGAATTATTAAATACTGGCAACTAGTTCTGTAATAAAATCGTGTTTCTGACCTTGTAAAAGAGATGCAGTCAGTGATGCCAGTAACAGATGTGTATGGTGAAATAATGTCACCCATTGGGTCCATAATTTCAGTAAGATCAATTATTCAGTAACAATAGACTTCAAAGTAATTTTCTGAATTGTGGGGGGCGGGGACAGGAATTATGGAAACATGAGCAAAACAAAGGCTTTCAAATTGCCTCTGTCAGTCCTTGTTCAGTTTTTGGGTTTTTAAAAAGAGTGTTCTTACCTGCAGCCAGGTTATAGAATTCAAACAGTCCTGAGCTTTGTGTTCAGTTTCCTAGGCCTTTTGAAGTTATCTCCAGTAAGGACATCCCACATGTGCACTGACAGCTCCGCTTCCCTTTTCTGCACTGAAAGGTAACACTCCTTTCAAGTGGATGTTCCTGTAAGAAGGAAGATGGAAGTTTTCAGGAGGAGAAAAGGTGGTAATGTCTATTTTAAATGAGAATCAGTGGCACATTGTCAGTTTGCTTGTTAAAACCAACAAAACAAGGGAAGAAATAATTCAGTTGTAAAGCAAGAAATTAATACGGAACTTGGTTTGGGTTTCCTGGAAGCCACATGGTTCCCCTAAGAAGCAAAGAGGGGGAACCCCACCCTTGTAATGACTAATGAAATTAATCTCTGTAATTCCAAGGAGCTCAAATGTCAGCCTGTCAGAGCAAAATCTTGTATCCTCATAACAACAACAACAATCTTGGTTCAGTTTTGAGAAATAAGGGGAAAAGTGAGCTGTTGTGCGAAATGTTTATTTTAAGTCCTTAATCTGGTAGATGAAGGAGGCGAGCAGGATAACATGTAGTAGAAAAGCACATATAGTTTCCAGTTCTTTAGGGACAGAGTTGCCTGGAGGTGGTTTCTTTTATATGGATGAGCAGCACAGTAGGAAAATATACTGAGAATATCCTGTGTCTCTTTGGAGTTTTGGGTTTTTTTAAGTTAGGCAGTATTATGAAATCCTCGAACAGGCTTTTAACTTTTTATTCTGCTCTGTAAGGTTAGCACCTCTCTTCATCACGCACTGCTGTAACTTGCTTAGTGCATAAATTTCTCTTCAATCTTTCAAGTACCTTCTTCATTGCTGACCTGCCATCTGTAATATGACCAGAACAGGTGTGTAATACTGTAGATTTTCTGTCTGCATTACTGATGAAAATATTCCAGGGTATTTTGTTTGGTTAGTTGCCATATTTGAAAAAAAAAAAAGTATATTTTTTCTATATTTTTGCCTGTATTAAATTATTACATGTTGAAATGTTATATGCTAGTGACATAAACATCCCAATGTCTTTAACAACTTAGATCTAAACTGTTGCTCTTTGTCCAAGCACTAAACAAATTTGGTGTTGGTATATTGCGAAACAAGATTTTGTGAACCTTCAACAGCTTGAAGTCACTGTTCTGATTTGTTAATTTCTTGTGTTAGATAATTGGGATAGTGTTTGAGAAGACTGTTGGGCTACAGTATGAAATAGATTTTATCATAAGAAGATTTCCATTTTATTTAACTGGATTTGGAAAATATATGACTCCAAATACTAATTTATGCCCACTGGCTCAGGTAAATTGGACAGGTTGCCAAAGGTGAAACACAGAAACACTATCACAAATAACTGGAACCAAGCTCAAAAAACAGTTTCAAGGTGGTGACAAGTTGCATCCCCAGGCAAGCTCTGTTACTGTGAAGGCTGTTTTAATCAGAGCTACTTTCTTAACTGTCCTCCTGAGTATGATGGCTGCCTGTGCCACGAAAGGTGTTTAGGTTGTGCACATGCATTGTGTTTATGCAGCAGAAAGTGGAATTTAGCAAAGGTTAGGTAGGATTAAGCAGTTAAATAGTGAATAAAGAATAAACAGTGAATGGGGATGTGTGGGGGTGTGCCGCTGGGGTGACAACAGGGAGCATGCAGGAGTGCAAGATGGGGGAAAAAGGAGCGAGGAGGAAGGGCTGGCACAGTGGGGAGTGAAGAACTGAGGGTGGGAGTGGGGCACGGGTGTTATTGGGAGGTGCTGGGGAGAGGGATGGAGATGTGCACACAGGCTGCTGGCTAGCAGCTCCTGGCACCTGGAGGAGGAGGCTCTAAGGATGAGTTTGGTGCCAGCTGGCTGTGGGGGCTGTTCTGAGAGAAGAATGTGAGAGGAAGTGGGTTTTTGGGGCAAGATGCTCACAGGGTAATTTCTTGGGGCTTACCATGGTTTGGGTGAGCACCTAAATACAGGAGCCCACTCATCATGACCACAACATTCAGAGCAGACTTGCTTCTGCATATTTCACTTTGTGAGCAAAGGTGATTGGATTAGCAAAAAATAATTTTCAGTATGTTCTCAAATGTAACTGATTCATCTTGAAGAGAAAGGGGTGAGGTGATTGAAGAATCAGTGCCACCTCCTGCTCTCTTTTTTTGAAGGTTATGTGTGTTTGCCAAGATGTAGGGTAATGTTGAAAAGAATAATGAATTAAACAAGCAAGATCCTTAATTGCAGGGGCCCTGTATACTTCTGTCTGCATGTTATTAAAAATTATTTGTGCCATCACACTTCTGTGGCTAGGGAAAATGCTGTATCCTGCTTTTTCAGGCAAAATAGAGTCAGATAGTTCAGTATAATGTGATAGGGTGTTGATGCCCCTATGACACCAGTGCTGACTATCACTGGTACCAGTGAAGGGGTCCTGATGGCAGTCACACTGCTCTGCTGCAGCCTCTGTCCCTGTGCACAAAGGTCACAAAGATTTTTGCTTGGCTCTCTCTTGCAGTGAAATATCCATTAGTTATAAACTTACTGGCAGCCCAAAAGCCAAAAGAGGCCTGAGCCTGTGTACTTTAGTGCTCTTTCTCTGCTCAGCTGTGGAGGTGAACACCAAATGCTGTCAGACACTGCTGGTGGCACTGCTGACTTGGGGGATGTATGCCTGCGCTCCGGGGTGCTTACGTGTTCAGAAACCGTTGTTCAGAAATTCCTCCAGCAACTCCTTTACAAGCTTCATCTCTTAGAAAAGTAATCCCTTGTTGTAATGCACATAACAATAACAAGATATGGATCAGTGACAGATGGATACTTTCATAGTTGGCATATGGTGTGTTATGAGCCTGCTCCCATGGTATTGAAGCTGATCAGTCTTTCCGTTGAATTCACTGAGCTTTGGATCAGGCCCTGGGAAAAAATGAGTGTAATTCTAAAGACAGCTTGAAACTGAAAGGGGGAAAAAACATAAAATCACTTTAAACCTTTTTTTTTTTTCCCCCCTCTGTAGAAGTCTGTGGTTTTTGGTTGAGTTGGAAAGACATGCACGTGGGATCATGCCAATTAAGAGGACTCCACAATGGGAAAAAACTTCTTCACAGTGTACAGATCTTTAGCTTTAATAAGTGATGTTTGAGGGTTAGAAGCTGACTGACTTTGCAGGCAGTGAGGTATAACAAAGCTGGAAATGTTGAAGTGACTGGAAAATATATTCATTATGGCAAACACCTTGCCTCTAAATACTTAAAATTCCCACCTGGCTCCATTTGAAATGTCCTCAGAGAATACAACTTAGCAAAATTGTCTTTGAGGAATTTAGAAATATTTTAGTCAATTAATGCCTTATCTTAACATTCTATTAAGAAGTATTTTAATGATGAACAGCACATAGTTAATTTGCATAAATAAATGTGTTTAAAATTTTGACTGTGTCATAGGACTGTCAAAAAAAATTAGAGTTTGAGGGATTTCTTATAAAAAACTTGATGTGAATTTGTTTGATTCTCACTGCCTGTGTCAAATACATAAGATCCAACATAAGCAGCTAACAACAAAAATTTCATATTGATGAAGACAACTGTGTGGTATTTAATGGATCATATAATTAATAATTTATAATAAATGGAAGATATTCCCTAATAAGAATACAAAAAAAAAATTTGTAGGGGATGTAATTATGTAATTTTGATGTTGAGTAACCCACAGCCTTTTTTCATTATATTGCTGTTGAGAGATGATGCCAAGCCTAATGAATAATTTCTTTATTGTTACCCTCTGTCAGGCACCTGCTCAGAACCTGGGGTCATCTACAGAGGTGGTTTTGTTTATAGAATATCAGGTTGGAAGGGACCTTAAGGATGATCTGGTCCAAATTTTCTTGGTAAAGTACAGTTTAGGCAAGAGGCGTCAACATCCAGATGTGACAGGTTGCCAGTTGGAAAAGGAGCTGTTTGTCACCACCCTCTGGGTGTAACCAGTGAGCCAGTTTCCCACCCACCATGTGGGAAACTTGTCCAAGCCATAACATATCAGTTTTTTTAGGAAGGGACTGTGGGAAACAGCATCAAAAACTTTGGAGAAGTCCAGGTAACAATGTCCATGTCTCACCCTACATCCATTGAGCAGGTTGCTTTGTTACATGAGGTGATCAGGTTTGTCAAACACAGTTTCCCCTTGGTGAATCTGTGTTGTCTTTTTCAATCATGTGCTTCATCTGACTGGTGATAGCCCCCAAGAGGGATTTGTTCCATAATTTTCCTCAGGACTGAAAGAAGACTGATGGGCTTTTCCTCTAATTGCCTAGATCCTCTCATCTCTGCATGCACTGGTGGATGCCCTTGTATTTCCCAGTGGATATTCGTCTGCTTTTCCATGCCTGGAACAATTCTTCTTTGGTTTTGAGCAGACTGAAGCTCGCACTGAAGCCAAGGGGGTGCTCCACTTACTTCTCGTACATTTAAAGGGGATGAGCTGTTTTTATGCTTCCACAGGAGAATTCCTGAAAAATTCCCAGCACTCACCAGCTCCTTTAGCCTTCATGAAAGATCCCATGGAGCCCCTCCCAATGGAGTTCTGAGCAATCTCAGTATTAAGTTTTTTCCTTGGAGATGACCCCTCTGGTCTTGACCTAGAGGTGTTTGGTAAGGCTCCCACAGTTGCCATAGTTGAGTTCTATACACTGAAGGTTCTCCTGAGCACAGAATATGACAACTCCTCTTCTTCCTTGCCTTTCTTTATGAAACAGCCTAGAACCAGCCATCCTGGTCTTCAATGTAAGTGACACATGGGCCCCTCTCCCAGAATCCGGCTGCTCCTGAGGCTTTGGTGCTGCTTTTCCTTGAAGCCACATGATGAAATGTTTTGCACCCCGGCTTATGCCCCCAAATGTGTGACCATTTTATGATGAGATTATATTTACTGTTCAGTGCTGCTCTGTTTTTTATTTACATATGATAATGTTAGAATTGTAGCTCAATGAATGAATGGAAGGTCTTTAGAAATAAAAATAGCTCCAAGATTTTCATCAGTGGTTACTGATGAAAAAAATAAAGAATTTTGCTTATATACAGAGAGTTTTAATTTTTCTTTCCTCCTGGGTTGTATTACTTGAGTTCTGGCTGTAATATTTGGGGAAGTACCAGGGGTTTTTTCCTGGTTTGCACTCATTTCTATTTAATGGGTTATTTTATTCTATATTGCTTTTTTGATATAAGCAAAAGAACTTAGCTTGTCACTAGCTTAAGTCCATGCTAGGAAAATGTGTTGTGCTCCTCATAATGTCCTGTTTCGAATGAGAATTACATATATTTTATCAAAACATGCAGAGATTACTTGATTTAAATGCTGATTGAGAAATTTCATGTCTCTCCTGAATGGGCACAGCAAGATGCTGGAAGAGCAGTGCATTCCAAATAGCTTGACTGTGGTTTCTTCCTCTTCACAGTTGTTGTTCAAAACATATAAAGAGTTTGGAAGCACTGTAGTGAGAGATTTCATGTTGCTGGTTCCAGAAATTCCTCCGGAAGGAATTGATAATAGGCTTCTCTGGGATGGTCATGAACTGTAAGATGTGATCAACCCTGGCTGGCTGTCCCCTAGGCTGGCTCCTTCTTCTGTTTTGCCTTACCATTCCCACAGTAAGTTTTGTGGTACCAATTCCAAAATAATCTAGGAATCAAAGTTAGTTGAATACAAACAGTGGCAGACTAGAAATGCATGATCTCTGCATGCTTCTGATACCTGCTGGCCTGAGGAATCATTCCTCTGCTGTTCATCACCTCTCCCAGCAAAGTAAAGAGCATAACATTTGTATTGCTCTCACTGGATCTGGAATTAAATTGTTCCTTTGATGATCTTGCTCTACTAAATGGTTGTAACCAGTTTTGTTTTTCCTACTCCTTTAAAACTAGATGTAGATGAACAAACTTGAAACTTTCAAACACCTACAGCTACTGAAATCCATGAGGTTCTGTAATTCTGAAAGGTAATAAGTGAATTCAGTCTTCATAGTATAGTTTTCAAAAATTATATTCAGAGTAAGAAAAATTGCATACAGAATTTCTAACAGGTTTTAGGGGAAAATGCTGAGAAGAGGAGCTGTAATCTCCAGGCTTGCGTATAACGCTGGGAAGTTGAATACAGTGGTTTCTAGTTTGGTCGTTCCCTGCTTTGTTGTGTGCCTTTGGGGGAGCTGCTGGACATGTGTGCTTGCTTTCTGTGCTGCAGAGATAGCACTGAGTTACCTCTCCCTGGAGAGTGCTGGTGTAACAGGTAGCATGTCCACAGGAATCTGCATACATCAAGTCCTGGAACTGTTTTCTTCTTTCTTTTTTTTTTTTTTTTTTCCTTTTCATTCATTCACAGCAGGTCGTGCTTGCAGAATTGTGTAATAAACAGAACCACAATAAAAATTTAATGTGAAATGAAATTAGGCTTATAGATATTGTTACCTTTGTTTACTATACACCAATGGCACAGGCTCAAAAAAAAAAAGTGTATTACTTTACCAGAGGAAAAACAAAAGGTGGAAGTGTTTTAAAAAGCTGTTGATTTTTTTGGTGTTTCTTTCCTTTTTTTTTTTAAATTAATTTTTTAAAAAGTTATGTATTTGAATTTAGTACAGGAATAAAAAAGAGTGTCTGAAATTGCAAAGTAAAATTATTTAATCAGATTTTGGCTACTTATTGCTTGCCTGGTAGTTCTATTACCCTTTTTAAATCTGTAATTATTCTGTGTGTTTGTTTTTCTATAATGCATTCATGCACTTGCATGTCTTTGAGGCTCTCTAAATGTAAATTCCTGCTCTGTGTCCATTTATTTAATCTGCTCTGTGTGGTTGGACGGTTTGGCCAGGGCAGTTTCAGCACGCAAGCAGTAAAAATAATTAAAATTAATTTCCTTGCTTAAGAAGCTTTTGATTACTCCCAAGTTTTCGACGGAATTGTGCCGTGGGATTCCAGACGCCACCTGTCGGGGATGCTGAAGACTGCGAGCAGCTCCTGCCGTGGGGAGTGCAGGTGTTACTAATAATAATGCAAGAAATTTTAATACCACGGAGAGTATAATAGAGCTTAAATAATCGGTTTTCTCCAGGTCAGTGGTTTATGCCGAATAACTTGATTTGTTTCAGTCTTTTGACTTAAAGCTATGTTCTGGTCTTCTCCAAAGACGCGGAATTGTTTGAAAAGTAATTGATTTAGTGCTGTAATTTTTACTTAGGCTCGATTTCCCATGGCTTTCGGAAATCTGATTGCGAGGTCTGTTCTCAGGGGTGCTGGGCAGTGTCTGTCTCACGGAACCAGGCTCCAGGAGGGGCTGTGTGCCTGGCGAGGAGCTGAGATCAGGCTCCTGAGCGAGCCCAGGCACTTTCGGAGTGGCTCCTTATGCTTCTGCTCTTTCACCCAAGCAATGCCTTCCAGAGCTCCAGCATTTCCTCTGTTTTGGTTATCATAATACCTTCATTGTGCCGTTTGTATTTTCCTTTCATATTAACAGATAGGTAAAAATATGTTGGGGGGTTGGAGTTTTGGTTGGTTGGTTTTGTTTTGGTGATTTTTGGTTTGTTTCTTGGGGAGAGAAAATGTTCATTAGTTTGTTCAAGCTTGAGAAGTGGTGTCCTTCTGAGCTAAATCACCATGTAACTGTTTGACTTATTTTTCCTGATAGCAAGGATGAGTGATAAGCTTATAAACTCAATTATGATGCCTTGAATTTTTAATTTATATTGTTGTTTTACATTATCTTTAGGCTCATCTCATAACTCCTTTATAAACAGCTGAAGATAATAACTTTCCTAAGGGGGGAAAAAAAACCCTAAGGTACAAGAACTTTTAATTATTTTTATTTTATTATGTAAGAAGAAAAAAATTTACTATTAAATAACATTATTTTGTTTTTTCCTGGTGTCATATGAGCCCCTTCAGGCACAATAATCATGTGCCCTTCAAGCACATTGAATATCATGTTGGTTTAAATATCATTAGTTGTATTATGGCTAAAGGAAAAGAAAAGCTACATATTATTCTGACTTTTTTTCTGGAGCAAGTAATCTGAATATGTGGACATGTGGACCTTTTACTTATTCTGTTGTGGATAAGAATGTATTTTAATTTTTATTAGAAAGTAGCACTGGAAATGCTACTGAGATGAAATATCAAAAACTTTTGTTAAAATATTTTAAAACATTAAGCTCTGGGAAGACTTGCTGCTAATTTTAGTAGTCCAAACTTATTTTCTACATGACTGAATCCAGAGATTAAGTTTCAGTCAATTACTTTAAAATAAGATTGGGTCTGAAGAACATGCAGAGTTTTAGAGACAAGATTTCACCTTTATCAAGCTAAGCACCTCAGTAGTACACATTGTGACTTGAAGTAGAATAATTTTGAATGTGCAGAGTTTCCCAATGGGTTTTTTGTACTTGACTCTTTTATTATATCCTCAAAGAGAGAGGAAAGAGAAGAACACATCCTCTCTTTGATCCATTCTGGTTCTGTGGTAAAAGGCATTTTTTAAACTGCAGGACATATTTGTCCTTTCTGCAGTTTTCTTTGTAGTTTTGATTGTACTTTGAGTTATTTTACTCCTGATACAAACAATGCCTGTTTGACCCAAGAGATCTTCTAGACTGCCGTGATTTCTGCAGGCTTTTTCCTGCAGAAAGCTAAGCAGACCAACTTGTGTTGGGAACAAAAGAATAAATTCCCACCTGCCATTGTTAGGCATCCATGTGCTTTGCCCCTTGCTCAGCCTGTGTGGAGACCTTAGTTTGCACAGAAACAAAATCACTTTTTTTCTTGTTTAGTTTTGGGTTTGGTTTTTTTTTTTTTTGTTTTGTTATGTTTGTGGTTGATTGTTCATTAGTTTGTTTTGTTTTGTTTTTAATCCACATCCTGTTGATTACATGCCAGGTCAGAAATACTGTGATTATGTCAATTGACTTACTGAGAAAAGGAAAAAAAAAAGTTTTATCTGTGTTGTGGGCAATTTTTCCTGTGCCCATACAGATATTCCTAAACTAGCACCATGGGAATTTCTTGATTTCTACTTTATTAAGATTTCTCCTGTGGTGATAGATATTCTAATCCTTGTTTTCTGAATGGAGCTACTGAGCTACCGTTAGTCCTGGGCTGACCTGGCAGATTTAATATCCGGCCTTTGCCCAGTTTCAGACTGCTATGTTCAGACTGCAAAATTTAATTTTAGAAACTGTGATGAAAAGTAAAATAGGTAGACAGTCTGCTTTTTTGAAAGCCTTGGTGTTTTCTGTTGTAAATCCAAGAAAAGTAACTTCTGTGTTTGATGGTTTATTTTGCAAGGCAGGAGTTTAAATTCCCCTTGGCACTCATGGTCAATGTGAGGCAAATCAGTTTTAATAATGAAACATATCTCACTGTCTCCATAACTCCAAGATATTTCAAAAAATTAGAAGGCTATATTTATAAGAATAAGGAGGAATGAATCCTCTACCCTCTCCTCTCAATCCACAAGTGATTGTCATAGAAAAGGCTTAAGGTGAGCCAGAAAATTTAGAAATATTTTTCTAAAAAGAAATCTTCATTTTGTGATTTATGGTTGTGTCCTTAAACTAAAGGTTATCCTGTTCCATGGCAAGTTCTCATTTTATTTGGTTTGAGTGAGTAATGTGAGCCAGTACTTGCTTCTGAATACTTCTGTCTGATTTATCACAGGTGGCACAGATGTCTGTGTCAGCCTTGCTTTCTCAAAGCCTGCCCAATTTTCTTTGCTGGTCTTAGGTGTTTATTATCGTCGAGCCTTTGCAAGTCAAGAAAGGCAGGTGATGTTTTTGGGGTGGTTTCTGCAGGAGTTAAAGCCCAGAGGACGGAGCAGCTTCCCTCTGCAGGCTGTGGCAGGATGGGCAGGGGAAGTGGTGCCTGCCAGCTCTGCAGCAGTGCCAGGGGACCCTTCCCAAGGTCCAGTGCCCTCAGTGAGCTGAGCAATGGCAGCTATTCCACATGGCACAACCAGAGTTAGTGTGGAAACACCACCCAGAACTAGCAGATGTGGTTTCTCTTCTCAAAGGAGGGATGGAAAACTGGAAAGTGATACGACCTTTGACCCTTTGCTATTGTCTCAACAGCATTATGAAACAAACACTGATGGAAAGAGAAAATAAAGATAAGCAGATAAACAGAGAATGAATTAATGGGTTAAAAAAGTTTTCCAACGGCAGTTCATATCAAAACTAGCATGGTGTCTTGAGCTGAGGATTTCCAACAGATTGTGGTGGGAACCTGAGATGAGAGGCAGGCTGTTTGGGAGGACTAGCTGAGGGACAGATCTTGGGTTTTATTTGTTTGCTTGTTTTGGTCTAGAAACTTTTCTTAGTAGGTAAATTCTGCCTTCATAGTTTGCTGGTGTGTAAAGCTAGGCAGGTACTATTGGTGGGGGAGGAATTAATTAAGTAATTATTTTTAAGGACTTGGTTTCCAGGGGAACCTGGGGAGCAGAACCAGGACATTGACACTGGAGTAGCACATGTAAGATGGTGTAGTTTGAAAAATGACAAATAAGATGCAAAGATATTAAATATTGCCATTTCAGTCATTGTCCAAATGTATCTGTGTGTCTGATGTACTTACAGAAGAGCTTCTGTGTGGGACTTGATGAATGTGTTTTTGGACGACAAGGACTTTTGCGAACTTCCCTGGTCTGTCTCAGAAAGTGGAAGGAGCATGTGCTTTGGGACAAACATTCCCTGCAGCTGGAATTGCTGGCTTCCCTCATGCCCTCACCCCCGCAAAGTCTGCTACAGATTATTTTGAAAAGGTTGCCATTTTTCTTAGCCCCTCAGGGCACAAGCCCTTCCACAGGAGTTTATGTACATGCAGAAGAAAAAATGAAAACCCAAAGTGTGAAGAGTGAACACCTGCAGGGCATGGCTGTAGTCTGTGTAAACAAGCAGGAAAGAAATGTCCTGGCTTCTTATTTGGCATCTTCTTGTGGAATAGGTCAGTTTAGCAGTATGGCAATTCAAACTGAGCATAGCCAACAGTCATTTTTTGAACAAAAGGATTTTCCTTTTGCTTCAAATTCAGCATTGTGCGAGAGTATTTGGATGCAACAGTGATAAAAAAAAATTACCATGTAAATGGAAAATTAAAATAAGAATTAGCTACACCTATATTTTAATACCTGTTACTTCAAATAGCAACTTTCAGCTTCCGTGAGTTATATAAACATTAACTTGTATTCATTGTGCCCCAGAGAGATAAGTGTTATTAGCTTGATAAACAATAATATTAAGTAAATTATTTCTTATTTTCTCTGCTTGCGGTTTTCATTATTATTTTGCATGTTTGAAAATTATTTCCGTTATGCAGCTTTGATTTTCACATTAAAAAATTATAAAACCCTGAAACAAATTTATTATTAATTAGGCATGCTTTATTTTATTTAATCCTCTTTCTGTTTGAATGGAATGTTTTCATTCTTTCTGATACATTAGGTAAAGTGTATTGATTTCTGAAGTTCTCAATCTAATGGCCAATAACAACTGAAAGGTAATAAATTGTAGTTTGAAAAGAAAAAACCCAATCCATTCCATGTTTTGAGAGCTGTCTATGAAATACAGAAAATAAAAGGGTTGTATTTATATATATATTATTAAAGATGTATGTATATGTATATAATAAATACTCTTTTATGAAGCTTCAACCCCTGTTAAATTACAGGAAAAAAAAAGGGTTTTTCTTCTGGTTTTGAGTTTAGATTTTCCTGTTGTCTTGGTGAGTCTCACATTTATCTCCTTCCCTTTTGTTCACCCTGGAGTTTATTTTGCCAGCCTTAGTTCTGGGTTACAGTGGAGAAGGGTAGCCTCTAGGAAATACCAGTTTGTACTTCACCATCAGTGAGGCTTCTTCTTTAATTAACATTGTGGACCTCCTAACGAACAAGTTCTGGCAGAAAAAAGCTTATCCTCCCATCTTTCTGCTGTTTCTAAGTGGAAGGTATGTCTGATATTTACCTAGCAGAGAGTTGGGTAGCGGGTGCCTGGTTGTACAGCACCAGGCAGGATTTATGGCAGTGCTCCTCTTTGCAATGTATTATTTACAGTTGTCTCTCAAAATAACTGACTGAGTAGACAGTTCCATAGACATGGTTAACAGAAATCATCTTAGTCCAGGAGTCTGCTGTAAATTTACTGTAAGTTTATAGGCTTCCTTGGTTTCAGATGGCTGTTTCTGAAATACCTGGCTGCTATTACAATTGCCTGAGCGTCTCAAGGGAGCTGAATATAAACATCACCCACCCAACAACTTCCTGGACCTTTGCTTTTCTGCCCTTCACTCCTTCTCATAAGTGATTTTATGGGTTGTATAACTAAGTAGATTTTTTTCTTCCATGCCTATATTGAAGCCTCCATTCCAAGCTATGTCATCTTGTCACTATGGTTAAAGTACTAATCCTCTTTGTGACTTCCCTGATCACATTTGCCTGTAATCTGGATGGCTATGGCCGTAATCTGTTGGGCAGATTGCAAGAAGTCCTTATGCTCAAGGTTTTCCACATTGACTGCAGACTTCCTAGCAGTCACTGCCTCCTGATAACGTGTGGTTTTCCAGCTGTGCCTTTGCTAACAGTGACAGCTCCTGGGTGTGCGACCCTGGGCAGTAACTTCTCAGAGTTTGTGAAAGGCATGAAATACAAATTTCTTCTGCAGCATTCTGGCCTGAGTGATACTGTGTGTTTTATCTTTATTGTATTGAGAGATTGCTGGGTTTTATCTTCTCAGTATGAGCCCAAAAAACAATATTCTCCCATTTATTGATGTGCTGCTGCTACTATGAAAAGTAGTTAAATTGGTTAAACAGTTTTAATCACCAGATAAGAAAATCCTGGACCTTGAGGAAAAAATGTGTAGCAGAGAAAATGTGAGCTGCTATTAGGATATGGAGAGATAGAACAATTCCTCATTAGAGAGATAATGTTTACGATGAAAAATAATAGAATTAGGAGTAAGCATAAAGCTTTTTAATTTTAGCAGGAAAGGCACCTGCAGTCACTTCTGTTAATGGACTGCTGAAGCCAACATTTTCTTTGGGGAGGTATGGAGAAAACAATTATTTTTCTTTCTAAAAGCTTCTTACAGATTGCTTATAAGGCTTAAGGGATTTTAACAATAGATTTCCCATTAAAATGTGCAGACTATCTTCTTCCCTTGCCATAACAGGGGATGTTAGGCAGTGCCTACCTGAGCACAAAGGGCAGCCCAGCAGGAGCAGATCTGTGGGTCGAGACCTTGGGTGCTGAGATCCCTTCTGTCTGTGCCATGGGACGCCATGCCAAGAGCTCTAGGCTGCACTGCACACACCTAATTAGAATAGGGAGCATTTGAAGATGCCCTATCCAATTTTGTCCAGTTGAGTCAAGTTCACTTTGTCTGAGTGTTCTGTGCTTTGTGAACCAAACCATGGGAAGGTCAGACACGGGAGCAACTTGCTCCCATTGTGTGCTGTTGAGAGGGGTATTGACAAATGCTCTCATTCTTGTCTCTTCTCCCCAAAAGTCATACAAGCGTTTATTGTTATATTTTTGCTCCCCTACAATGTTACGTCTGAGTGCAACTTTGTATTTTAATGTCATCACTGTGAGATTGGCTCACGCTGAAAATTTTGTGTGTTGTTTTCTATGCAGAATTCATGCTTGTAAGCTCCTCAGCAGAGGGTTATTTCTGCTGTTGTTTTATTAATGTAACTTGTGTATTTCTTGAATAACTAGTGCTAAATATGAAAAGAAGCATAATGGTATATCTATGTATGTTCAACCTATTTTGATACATATAATTTATAAAATATAAAATATAATTTAAAATATAAATATAAAATATAATATAAAATATAATTTATAAAATTAAAAAAATTGTTACTTTGGTCCAGATGGATGATCTTTAAAGATCCTGATTTTACATCCATGGGCATCAAAAGGAAAACAATACCACAGAGACTTTAAAGCTGTGCAGAGGCAGTTAAATAAATCAATGAGCAGTAGAGTCTAGATGCTGCTGTAGATTCCACTCAGCAGTGAAGTGCCTCTTTAAGGTGCCAGAAATATATTGCTCAGTCAAAAGTTCCTGATCCATAAGCACACTTGGCCAATATTTTCCAAGGAACTTGGGAAGGTACCCAGTGGGATTTACAAATGCGTATTAAGTGATTACTCTCAAAGCATTCACTTTGAAATGGAAGCTAATGGTCAGACCTCTGAAGTATTAAGTATCCTTGAATGTCTCTGGTATTTTATACAGCATCAGTTTTCTTGGCTTTTTTTGAAAAAGCACTTCTACACCTTTCACCTTATGTGTTTATGGAACTCTTAAAATCAGAATTATCATCATACCCTTGATCTTGCTGTTGTACTTTCTAATTGACTATTGAATGCAACCCTATGCACTAACAGATGTGCATATATGAATATTCCTATCTGAAAACCTGGACATGTGTCTGGTCTTCTGCTCAAACAGAATGGTGTCATGTTTCACTGCCTTTACTGAAACTAGCAGGTACTGTAATCCATTGCTGGGGAAAGGGTGCTCGTGTAGGCACAGAAAGGATTGGCTAAAATAGCCTGTACTGTGGTCAGGTTATTTTTTTAGCCATATTTTCTGTGTACTGTCTCATTTTCCTCACCTACTTCTTTCTGGATCCTGTGGGAATGAAGGATCAGAGTACCATGGTTTCTCATTCTAGCTATGGTGTCCTGGACAGCAGAGAGGAGGGGGAGCATCTGGGTGCCAGGGGCCACTCTTGGTCCTGATGACCCTCAAGGTTCTTCAAACACCATGGTTTCCTTTAGGGGGGGGGGGGAGCATCTGGGTGCCAGGGGCCACTCTTGGTCCTGATGACACTCAAGGTTCTTCACCATGGTTTCCTTTAGGGGGGCCAAGGCTATGACAGACAGGAGCTGGGAGGTGCTTGAGATGTGTTTTTCCTCCTCCCAATTCACAGACGGGCCATGGTGAAGGTGAAACATGCTCAGTTTAGCCCCTTCCAAGCTGAGATGCAGCTTTAGTGTCCTTATGGGTAATCACGAAGAAATAGATTTATAAAGCATCCAGTTTTGATGGAGATGGTTTGGAGAGTACTAAATGCTGTTTCAAAGCAGGAATGAACTTTTGCACCTTTTGCTAATTGTCTTAAGTTATGTATTTTTCTTGGTACTTATCTGCCAGATAATCTACAGGGACTGACTTTTTTAAAAAAAGTCAATTAATTAGTCTATTATTTATAATGGTTAATTTTCTTTGTTTTCTTTGTGTTTGGAGGAAAAATACCAGACTAAGTGGAGAATTGATTTAAAGACTTAAGCTACCAAGAATAATAGAAAATCTATTGCTGCTTTCTTTATGTTGGTTTCTTGATACATTCTAGAAAGGTCATTGACTTTAGCTGTAAATTTTTGTTCTCCAGAATTGTGTTTCTGCAGATACAGTTTCTCTGGGCTGAATTTTAGTTTTCAGCTAGGTTTTCCTTTTAATAGTAGCACATATATAAGGTTAGGTGGAGGTGATTAGATCAAAAATTTGCATTTAAAATGGTGCATTTTATTTCATTCACCAGAGGACTTTTATGTAGCCTTATTTTCTGAGAAGATAACTTTAATCTGTATATGTTTCTAAAATTAGACTAAAAGGTCCCCAGTTAAAGACAACCCTGTGTTACCTATTTTATAGAAAAATATGGATTTTGTTATGTGTAACACAAATAAAATATTGAAAATAACTATGTCAGTGTTCCCACAACATAGCCACTTTGTCTGTTGGTGCCATAAAACATATGTAATATCTTCTGAATCATCTTGCTTCACACTCATTAACAGCCTAAATTACTGAAAGGGAGCAGGGCCTTTTTAAATGATGAGAAAGTTTTAGAGAGTGTGCCCTAAATTACTAAAGGGTCAAAATTAAAAGCACCAAGTGTTTCTGCTGCATCCTCTAGCAACCTAACTCCATGTCTCCAGCTTTCTGTGTCCTCACCTGTCATCCCTCAGTACCAAGCCATGGCCTTCAGCTTTCTCCATCCATCTCCCTGGCTCTTGGCCGGCTCTCCCTTCTCTGTGCCCTCCCCAGTGAGGTGCAGAGATGCCACCCTAGGGCAGCAAGTGCCCCTGAACCCAGAGATTCACAGGAGCTGCCCTCTGCAGCCTTCTATAGGAAAGGAAACCTCCTTAGGACCAAGCATGTGTCTAGCAGGCACTGTGTGCTTCTCTGGTGGTTCTTACCACACACTCTGCAATACCTGATGTGCAGGAGCATGCAGGAGGGGCTTGAATTGGTTCCACCCCAAAAATACTTTAAAATGTGAAGAATTTAAGCAGTCTTTTGGTTATGGTAGTGAATAAGGCTATTTGGGTATAGAAATGTTATGAAAATATAAATTTTGTTTATTTAATGATAAGAACAGGAGATAAATTTTCTCAATGTAGTATTTCTTGAAGTTTAAAGAAAACTTTCCCCCCGAGAAATGAGGGTGATTAATGTTTTTCAGAAAGAAAAAGGGAACTCTGGATCATTCATAGTCATAGGTATCAGGGTTATCTAAGAATGTATTCTCTCAGCTGGTGGAGGAGTTGAAGTGATCATGTGGGTTTAAATAAATCCACTTGGGGAGGGAAAGGTGCATTGGGTATTAAGATATAATAATTGAATATATTGCAGGAAAAAAAAACCCCACAACACTGGTACTACTAATATCTGATGTACATTAAGTGAATCTTGACTTTTTTTAATGAAAAAGAGTGTTCATGTTTTAAGAGAAAAAATGTTGTTTGAGGCTCCTCTGGTCATAATTCAGTAAAAAAAAAAATCAGAAAAAGAGTTGAGATCATCACATCCAACTGTAAACACAACACTGCAAGTCTTTGAAAAAATGAGCATTTTGCATATTAGTAAAAAGCAGTAGCATTTCTTTTTTCCAGTACGGTTATGGAAAGAGAAGAATTTTCAAAGAAGAAGAAGAAACAAGCAAAAAATTCCAAATCACATCCCACATCCCCCCAAATGTTAATAATAAAAATATTAAGATGCTGGGCATAATAGAAACTAATGTAATTCAACTTGTAATAATTACGTTTTTTCTCTGTGTGTACTTTTCTAGCTGTTTTCCTTTAAAGTATGAGGCACAAATTATATTGTACTGTACTTTTTTCAGCCTCTGAGCTGCTGCTTCTAAAACAATCCAGGTGGGTGGTAGCCTGAAATAACTGCATTCTCATATCTACTCACATCCCTGCCTTATGCAGCAGCACGTGATGTGTTTTGTGTACCTGGTGTAAGTGACTCATTGCTTTTGCAGCTCCTGCCCTCATCCCTGATGGCAGAAGCAGTGGAGTAGGGCTTGGGGAAAGTGTCCCTTGCTGTTGTACACTTCTCTCGTGGCTAAAGGCTGTGCTGAAGTGACCCCAGTGCAGCCACCAGTGCCAGCCCAAGGAGTCCCCAGACTGGACCCCTGCCCACACAGGTTCCCATTAGCGGAGCAAAGTTTCCCAGGTCTTCCTTCTGCTTATTTCTGGGTTGTTTGTAATTTATTCAGTTTATCTTTGCTAAATTTCAAGTTTATCTGTACAAGTAATCTGTTGCGACTGCCCTGTCAGTTGCCTTCCTTCAGTCATGTGAATAATAATAATAATAATAATAATGCAAAAGAACTTTATTAAACACTTGCAGAGTACTGAACAGATTATATTTAACTAAAGAGGTAGTAAGAGAAGTGGATGAATTACTGAAAGTAAAAAAATGTAAAGCTAACCTTTAGGTCATCTATTTCTTTCCCCTTGTTATTATCTACGACTTATTTTGTAAATAAGTGTGAAACCTTGTGAGTAGCCATGCTTCCAACTCTACCATGTTCAAGAGAGATTTATTTTCCTGTCATCAAAATGTCCTAATATTTATTTAGAATATGTTGTAGGCTGTGCAGCAACGCTTAAACCTGATGGAAACCTGCAAGGCAAGGAGAGGATGTTTGAGTGGGTGGTGCTGCAGGTCACTTTGATTTCCAGCTGCTTCACATAATTCAGGGAACACCATAAACTTGAGTTTAATCCATGCAGCATGGCTGTGCTGTTCTCCCTGTAAACTGCCCCCTTCTTTCTGCTCTCTCCCCTCCTTATGATTTGAGATTGGCTGTTTCTAGAGAGATTTTGAGAAATACATATTTCAGTGCAGATCAGTTGTGCAAGTTGGGTATAAACTGAAGATGTGTGGGTTTGATCTGCCATAAAATCTCCTCAAGCTTGTGGTGTCATTTGGACAGGTGAGGCAGGGGGGTTGTTTCTAATCTTTTCCATCTTAGTATTGGAGGCTTAAGCTGCAGCTGCAGACTAAGTCTAGATTTGGTCCTTTTTGAAAATTTGTGGAAGTCAATAGAAATGAAATGTGGCAGAAGTTGTTCCTGGGGTAGCCCATTAAACCCAGGTGGGACCCCCATGACATTGGCCTAAGGACCTGCTGCTCTGTGCCACCCCTTCATCAGCCCTGGGGCTTCCTGCCAGGAGCAGGCTGCAGCGGGGCAGCTCTGCTTCTGCAGGGGACTCGTAAGCAAAATAAAAATGTTCCCAGCCAGCGTTCTAGGACCTGTTTTATGATCTTGTTAATGTAAGGATGGGCAGAACAAAGGGATAGCCGTGATAAATACCCAAGTTATTAATCATGGAACAGAGGGACTGCTGACTGGAGATGCAGTAAGTGCTCCTGTCACTTAGCTTATTATCCCTCTCTGGTGGGTAATAACTGGGTGTAATATATGGATGCAGTTGAGTACCTGTGCCACTGTGTTTTTTAGTTTTATTTCTGGGGTTTTTTTATGAGAATTCCCTTGCCATCTGTGTGGGACATCACCACTTTGCCAGTTTGTCAAGAACCAATTATTCCCACAGAATCACAGAAGAGTCTGAGTTGGACGGAACCCAGAAGGATCATCAAGCCCAGCTCTTCAGCAGATGGCCCATACAGGGATTGAACCCACAACCTTGGCAATATTAGCACCACACTCTGACCAGCTGAGCTAATCCCAGGATCTTTTCATTGTGGTTGCAGCATTTGAGGAGTAACCACCTGCCTACAGAGTATGAGTAGTGATCTAATGAATGATGATAGCAAAATTCTGGAGGTTTTGAGTTCTTTTTTTTTTTTTTCGTTTATTTTGAATATTGACTCTACTACTGGCTGTGACATAAATGGAAGCTACAGTCTGATTCTTTGCTTACATTAATGTGGGTGAGTGATCGCCATATAACAGAATATGTTTTTGAGGAGTTTCAGTTCATGCTTGCAGAAATTTTTTTTCTAGGGGAGTTTTTGACTAAAATATAAAAACCATGAAACACTGACTTCTGTGTTAAAACAATATACAGGTAGTGCTATGCATTCCTAACAGTTAAACCCTCTAGCTGCCTCCTCAACATTAATTCATCCGAGTTTTCCAGACTGACTTTTTAAATGAAGGATGTATTGTGATTGCATTAAGCTTTCCAGACTTAATGTTACTCTGCAGTTGCACATAGTGTTGACAGATCCTGGTCCCTGAAGATTCTGCTTTAAAAAGAAATAAATAATTTAATCTCTATGAAAATGTCTTCAGGTGAAATCTGGCAAATAATGTGGATGGGGGTCTTGGACAGAAACCACTGCTGACAGGAAAGCATTATTCTGTCACCCAGTGAGATGGGAGGAGTATGAGATTTGCTTGCAAGGTAATTATTGTTCATTATCATGTTGAACTACCAAAGTGTCAGATGTATTAGAAAGGCTCTTTCTAATATATCTCTCTCAGATGTATTAGAAATACCTGTGATGCTGCTTTGGGCATTTCTCCTTAGCAGTTCTTCAGAACAGTGAAGGGAATAGCCATTTGGATAATATTGGGATGGACACAATTTTTACAGGTTTCATATTTGTAATAAAAAGTGTAGTGCAAATCAGCAGATAGGCAGAATGGGACCATGTTGAGAATGCATTAAATCACCATGAATTTTATGAAACAAGATGATGAAGTATATTAGAATAAGGTGTACAGCAGCTACATCTTAGGCCTAAAAAGGTGTTTTCCTTCCTCTTGTTTGTCACATCTCTGCTACTTTTTCTTACTTGTTGGTCTCCAGGTCTCATGCAGTATTTGTAACCTTGATCAGATTTGTCTTGAGTGAGTTTGTGCTTTTAATTTAGTCCTCTGCACCTTTTGCATGCTGCACCGTCTTTATTGCTCTCCCTCTGTGATTCTAACAGAACATATTAACATTGATTGAAGTCTCCAGCAGCTTGTTCTATGTGCTTCACAGGCATTTAGTCCTGTACTCACTTTCAATGTGACAATTAAAATCACTTTAGTTCATGTCACTGGAATTAATTGCTGGCATTGCAGGTGACTGGGAATTCAGCTGGCTCAGGACAGCAGTGCTTGGTAGATTTCATGTCATCATACTTGTGATGGCCTAAAAAGTGAGTAAAAGGAGAGTGAAAAATCTCCATGAAGCGATTTGAAGGTTTCTGACTCTAAAAAACTGTAAGCAGATTATGTATTCCTTATAATGTGAAATGCACTTTGAAGTATAAACCGTCCAGGGGAATATTTAGCAGAAACACGTTTTTGCCTCACCTCTTAAATATCTACGGAAAGTACACATGTAGAGTAATAGGGGCTTAATAGTTGATTGATAAATTGATTTTCCAGCTGCTGACTTCATAAGGAAGAATGTTGACTTTGATATTATGGTATATAACTCAGGATCCACAGGAGCACAGATTTAACTTAGCAGCAGCTGTCAGAGAGGGAAGGGGAATTTCTTTTGATGCCATAGGGATGTTGTAGTCTTCAGCACAGACTGCATTTTATAGCAGTACTTTTTTGTTTAGTAATTGGATGTGGCAGAAGAACAGAGAAATCTGTTAACTGTAATATTTTGAATACTGATGATGATTTAATACAACACATAAAATTGAAAGAGATATATGAAATGGGGATGATACTTTTTACTCCTTTAAATTTCATGTCTCTCCTAAAATCTTAGGGATTTTTTTTTTTCTCCATTCTTTCAGTTAGGTTTTAGGGTCTGACTTTGCTGTTGTTCTCAACATTGGACACATGTTAGGAAATGTTTCAGGTTGCTGTTCTCACCTGTCAGTAGGAATAAGATGACATACAGAAAGATTAGCATTGCTTTTAAAGCTCATTGGTTACAGTTCGGGGAAAAACATGTACCAAGTAGAAAGCTCTGAATATTTGCAAGCACATACTCCTGAGAAGACATTTTTAGGATCAGGACTTTTGCAAAGATGAAACCTATTGTTCTTTTATAAAATCTGCTTTTCACTTACCTATATTTTACATTGTTTTTTAAATTTTCCTGTACTGCTATTTACTAATTATCCATCTTCTTGTGATTGTGTTCTCACATTCTCATGTATATTGATCTTTACATCAAAGGGCATCTCAAAGTAAATATTTAGCAACGTGTTAATGAAAAAAAAATGCACACCCAAAAAAATCATAAAAGCAAACAAGCAAAACTAAAGAAAAAACCCACAAGCAAACAAAACCAAAATAACCACCATCACCACCCTCCCCAGACAATGTCAAACAAATCCAAGTTTTACAATTTCTCATGTATCATTGGGTATCTTTCCATCTTGTCACTGAGTGCATCTGTGTTTCTGATAACTGAATTACTTCCCTTCTTTACCTAAATTGGACAATGTATTTTCTGGGACGTCTCTTTAGATCTACCTTGAACCTTATGTCACCCCATTTGCATCTGTCAGCATCTTCCTGGGCACAGCCAAATGCCAGAAGCCTGTATTTATCCCTCTCCTGTAGGGGAACACCCTTAAAACATTACCATAACTGACCACTCCATCATTCTCTTTAGCTCCCCCAATATCATGATTCTTACAGAAAATATTTTGGAGGTGGGTTTAGGTGGGTCATCACTAGTAACAATGATTTGTATGTGTCCACCTTGCTCTGATTTTGATTTGCATCCTAAATCCTCTACAGGGAGTCATAAACATTATTTAACATGGGCAGCATCTTTTTGCTGGAACTCATGGACAGCACTGGGGGTTTGTTCCTCACATCTTGGTGCTGAGCCTTCCACCTGCACCTTGATATGATTTACTGATCAAAATTGGAGAACCCCAGCCCTCCTATCCAAGCATGAGGAATACAGTTGTGTATGAGGAATGCGAGTCCCACATTTCCCTTGTCCAGCCTCTGTCTATGCTTGTCCCAAGGTAGTCTGAGTCCAGGCTTACGTGGTCCCCAGTTGGTCCTGGGGCAACCAATGCCCTTTGGAAATCCAGCCTTGAAGCTGGGAAGTGTCACCACACTTGGGCAGAGGCTGGTTTCTGAAACAGTCTGTTACCAAAAAAAAAAAAAAAAAAGGTTGGTTTTTTTTTGGGTTTTTTTTTTTTTTTTGGTGGCACCTGTTGCTATATCAATCTTCATGTCTAATTTCTGTTCATTAACTGCTATTTCTGACTTAGCTCATTTTGAGAAAACTGAAGAAGTAATATTTCATATACCACAGTGGAGTTATCACATTCCACTGGAGGTTTATTTTTGAAATGCCAGACTGTAACTGTTGCCAATTTTTATTTTTTGTTTAGTTTGTCTCTTGAATTTAGCATTCATTGATGAAAAATATGGATACTCCAATGCCTGTGTTTATACTTACATTGATTACCATTTTTCTTTTTTGATGTATTACATAATCAATTTCCTAGCTCATGATGCTGAAATGCTGAACAAAGGATTTCAGTGACAGTGTTGGAATTTGAGATGGTAAAACATTTTGGCATAAAATTCAGGAGTAAATCTGACAAAGGATTAGAAAAATCTGAATGATGACCAGGGATTAATTTATTATTTTTTTTTTTTTTAGAGAGTATTAGAGTTCTAGAATATTTTACCTTTGCTACTTGCTAGATTCAGATATTTCATTCAATATTATTACTCAGTAAAGTAATAAAAGAATCTTCCAATAAACTTAAAATAAGAGAATTGTTACGAAGTCCCAATATTCAAGAGATCTATGTCTAAAGATTTATAGATATGGAATTAGAGCTGTCAAGATGGGGTGGGAAGAGAAAAAATGTAATTCTGTTTCAAATTGTAGCCTTTTTTTTGATATTCAAAATTTCATTGTCCATAAAAAATATGCTTAGAGAAATTTAATATGTGCTGACTTTTTGATTTAGGGTTGTAATTTATAGCCAGTTTTGGCTGAAAGGTTCTACAAAATTGTTAGGGAAAAATAATTTTTTAGATTTTTTTTTCTCCTAACCAGATTTGAAGATAGTGGTTTCTGTTCATGTAAATAACAGAAATTTCTGTTGCAGCAAAAAGAGTGCTGGTTATGTGATGTTACATACTTTTCTCTTTTTTCTAATTTTCCTCCCAGTTTTTAGCAGGATACAAAAATAAGTTTCCATCAATGCTTTTCCAGAATCAGAGGCTTTAGGTGGGTTTTCTTGGTTTTTTTTTGGTTTTGTCTTTTTCTTTGCAGAGTGACATAATTCTTCCTCATACAGAAAAGTGAGAAAAGAGTCTTAAATTGTTTTGACAAACACGTTGAATATATTACCTTTTTAAATTCAAGGTAGGAAAAATTTCATTTATTGTGGGCTTTTTATTTATCTTTAATTACTCTAGCGAGCTAAAATTACAGTGCTGGAGATGTTTCAAAAATATATTCTGAGGATATTGCACTTACAGTGTTTGAGTAGAGTTTATTATTTCTTCCTAAGAAAATCTTAATTTTCTCTA
This sequence comes from Onychostruthus taczanowskii, assembly GCF_017590055.1. NCBI lineage: Eukaryota > Metazoa > Chordata > Aves > Passeriformes > Passeridae > Onychostruthus > Onychostruthus taczanowskii. The sequence continues at coordinate 6,969,423 of NW_024498906.1, read as the reverse complement.
ACTAATATTTTCAGCTCGAAGACTAGAGCCTCTCTTCTACCTTTTGCAAAGTCAGTCGCAAGAAATATTTGGTTTCGTAGAACTCTTCCAAAATGCTTAGGAAATAATGTTTTAGCAGGTTCCCTACTCTGTGAGCTGGTGTACTTGCAATAGTTAATTTTATACTATTTGACAAATTGATGTCAAATTTTGTGGCTCCAGGGACAAAAATGTCTACTGTGTGAAGGGCATGTTTTCAAAGTGCTCTGTCTAAAAAAAATTAAAAAATAAAAAACCCAAAACCAAAACAAACACAGCTTCCCATGTAGAAAGTCTTTATCAGAATGCCTTTTTTTTTTTTCCATAGCTATTGGGACAAAATTATATACACTTTTAGAAATAGCAAGAGATTGGTGGGATGAGAACACCAAACACCACAGAAGGACACAAATCTGTGATTTTTTAAGAAAAATTTGTAGCAGAGAAAAGTCAGCAATACCCCACTATTGTTCCTTTTTTTTTTTTTTTTTTTTTTTTTTTTTTTTTTTTTTTTTTTTTTTTTTTTTGTTGCATGTGTGTGTTAGGTGACCTTAATGGCCGAGTACATATTAAGATTCTCCTGCTGCTTGTCCATGCTGTGTGACAAAAACACTCCCAGAAAAACATGCTGAAGTGCTCTTGAGAGTGGGCAGTGAGGCTCTTAGAAGGTGTGAAGCATGAGGAGATGGGGGAGTTGATGCAGCTGCTTGGCACTGCTGTGCAACTAGGTGGAGCTGTGCAGGCAAGAATGTGTTTGGCACTTCCTCTGTGATGGACACTTCATCTTTAAAATTGTGTGGAACCCTTAACTCGTGATGAAGTCCATTAAAATAAAGGATGTATTCTGCTATGTAAAATAAAGGCCTGTAGCTTAAAAAACACTCTATGAGAATAGGAAGTGGTTTGACTAAAAGTACACATTTTTAGCACCTATCTGAGCTGGAAACTTAATGGTGGTTTACAATGCCTGTCTTAGCTTTAGAAGGTTGTTATGATAAATGCCCACAGGACTTACACTTAGAAGCATCTCTCTCTTACCAAAATCAGGTTGTTTACTACAAAGTAGGAAACAAACTTCATGAACATCAGAAGGCGCACAGAGGAAATCTTTCATGGCTATCATTAGTCATACTTAGTTTTCAATATTATGAAAGCTGGTTTATGTTTTATATAGGCCTCCTGCTGAAAATGTCTTTATTTCATCAGCCACTTTCTGCTTTTTTGCTCTTCCCTAGAGGTCTTGCACCAAAGGAAATCTGTTGATCATCACCGGATTATATTCATATGCTTTCCATCTTCAGAATAGCTCCTCTGTTCTTCTGTGTGTTGATTCATAATAACTATTCCCCTCTTTTTTTATTATTTTTTCCTTTTTTTAATTTTATTTTTGTGATGGTTTTCTTTTCCTCAGAGTCTAATTTTTTCTTATTGCAGCAGCTCTGTGTTCTGGAGAATATTCTATTCCTGGTGTTTTACTGTGTGTTTGACGAAAAGATAATTCCTTTACCTCTTCCAGTAAATACAAACGTGGTTTTCTGTTGTCAGAGAAAAAAATGTTTTTCTATGGTCAGAAATAAGCTGTTGAACTCTGACCAAAAATTTCTTAATAATCCTTATCCACTGACCAACTCCATATTTCATTCTCTCTTGTGGATAAGTATTTGGTTGAAGTTACTTCATAACATTATTTGAACTTTTTGGAGGTTTTTGAGAACAATTTCAATTTTGTTGGTTGGTTGGTTGGTTTTTTAGTTTGGATTTTTTTGGTTTTTTGGTGTTTGTTTTTAGTTATTTTGGTTTATCTCATATAGTGAAACACATATATTGGTGAGGCAAAATATATAGCATGTTTGAGAGTCAAAATAATAGACAACAACACTTGCATTGTTTGATGCTTCCTGAGAAAGTAGGTGTACTGTTCCATTATTGTTTCGTTGTAGGAGTAATTTGCTTTATTGCTCTTGCCTTCTTTCCTGTTTCTCAAAGGGTTCCATATGGCAGCACGACAATGGCCGTACATGAGCATGTGCTTAACTGAACTTAATTCTGGCTTGATGTTGATATTCAAATAAATCAATAATCTTAGTGTTTTTTTGCAATCTATCAATAACAGTCTGTGTGTGTCAATAAATCAGTCTATGAAAGCTGCTAAGGAAGCACTGGTTTACCTGTTATGTAAGAAGAAAGCTTTGCATTTTTTAAGCAATTTTCATCTGCTGTTACGGATGGGTAACAGATGCATTATGCATGATGCTCCCTCTCACTGCAGCACAGATTTCTTTCTGACTGTCTTGCATTCACACATTGATCTCCCAAGCACCAAACCTCTCAGGCCTCATTTTCATTGTGCTTAACACAGCTTTATTTGGCATCACAGCTCCAGTTAATAGAAGTGACAAGGTAGATTTTTTGATGTGACCGTTCCCATTTTGAGTGCCTGAACAGATTGAGTGTGGCAGGGGAGGACTGGGGAGGTGATTTGGGTTTGTTTTATTCAAAAGATATGGTGAAATTTTACCTGCTTCTTCCCGCTGTAGTAACTCTCTCTACAGCTGTCTCACTGCTCCAGACAGTTACAGACAGTAATAAACTCCAGCCTTATTAATTAGACTGTGGAGGAGATAAAAGTTAAAGGCAGAGGGAATGCTTTCAGTGACAAGCTGCAGTATTGATGAATACTGAGGGGTGGAACAGGCTCTTCTAACATCAAAAAGCATTGGGCAGACTTCTACTGATGTTTCCCACCTCTCTAAATTTCCTTTCAGCAAAATCTGGGCAAGTGAAACAACAGGAGGAGGGAATGGCTCCAGCTGAACAACTGATATGCCTCCCTATATTTGCTCCTTTGTTCATGGCAAGTGTGGGGGTGTGGAATCCCAAAAGATTAATGTATATGTCTCAAACACTGATAGCTGGATGGCCGTGGAGTCAACCAAGGACTGTTGATAGCAACAGACAAGAATTGTTGGTAATAATATGCCCCATGCATGGGGAAGAGCCTGGAGAAGGGGGTCATGTGGAGGTAGGGTAGCACTTTTCTGTGACAAACATCCTTGTTCTAGTTCCTGGAGATGAGCACAATCCAATACAGCACAAGAGAAGGAATGAGGCTGAGAAGTGTGCAGGGACTGTAAGCTGATCAGGACCACCCAAGACACCCAAAGCCCCTGACCCACTTCCAGAAAAGTCTGGAAGAATGGGCATGACAACTGATTTGGATAGAAAGCAAGAAACTTATCATCAGGGCAGGGAAAGCCTATATATAAGAGCCCCACCAAGCCTGGTGGTGAATCCCAGGACCCTGGGCATTGGCTGTACCAGCATCAGAACCAGGACTGGTGATGTTGTTTTCTCTCTTCTTCCTTTCATCTTTTTCTTTACTTTCCTTCTCTCTTGATCTTACCCCTTTATCCAAAACCACCTGCTGTTCTGTTATATAGCAGGTCAGGGACTAATATACCAATTTCCATGCCAAGTGTGTAATTTACTACTAAAACTTCATGAGTTTTTGTGGATCCTCTGACTTTTGTTATACTTTTAACCACCAGCTTTTATGAATCTTTGGTGCTCCCTTCCCCTTAAGGGTGGAATATCTAACAGGAGGTTAGTTTTGCTTCGTCTTAGGACTGTGTCTTTACTGACAATGTGGAATTATAAAATCAAAATTGAGTCCAACCATTAACCCAGCCACCACCAAGTGTGCCAGTAAACCATAAACCCAAGAGCCACATTTGAACACTGATTCCAGCACTTTCCTGGGCACCTGTTCCAATGCCTCTGAGTACCCATTCCATGTAGAAAATTTTCCTGATATGTTGTGGTAGGGACTATAAGGGCATGTGTGCATTAGTTGTGTCTAGGACAGTGGAGTCCCAGCCTGACAGCTGTTATTAAATCCTGATATTAGGTACTTGAATTATTATTCTGTTGAATTCTGTGTGTTTTACATAAATTATAAAAAGAGGTAGCACCCCTCTTTTTTTATTAGTTTTTGTGGGTTTTTTTGTTTTTTTTTTGTTTTTTTTTTTTTTTTTTTTTTTTTTTGTTTTTTTTTTTTTTTGTTTTGTTTTGTTTTTTTTTTTTTTTCCTATTTCATGGGGTTTATTAACCAAATGCCATGTTTTTGTGTAAAAAAATTCCTTTAATTTGTACTTTCTCCACTTGTACTTAAAAATGAGAAATTGCAATGAGGCACAACAGGATCTGACTAAGGGTGTAATAATTTACACGTATGTTAAGCATAGTCATTAGTATAGTGCCTAGCAACACAACAGGCATGACTTATTACACAATATAGTGTTTGCTTATTGCCTAAGTGGAAGGCAAAGCAGTTCTAACTGATTACATGCTACAGAGCTTGGTTGCAATAGTCAATTTCCCCAGTGTTTCTTGAACATTTTGCAGGAAAACACTGTGATAGTGTTATGAATCAATTACAAAGCACTCATTAGGAGGAAATGCATATTGAATATATTAATCACTTCCATAATAAATTACATAAAAGCACTCATATTCTATTGGTAAATAGCTTCTCATAGTCTAAGATTCTTTTTGCCTTTATTACTTAATTAAACCCATAAATAGGAGTGCAAGGTGTTGAGGAAAGGCCTTACAGGAACTCAAGCATGACAAAAGAACACAAAGCTGGGAGGATACACATCTGGCTGATACACCAGAGCTATGCAGCTCTTCATAAGGACCTTGGTGGGTTGGAAACACAGGCAGAGAGCTGGCTGAAACTCATTGAAGGCAAATGCTGCGGGGTTCTGCAGCTGGGGAAGAGCAGTGAGCCAGAATAGGCTGCTGGAAAGTAGCTCTGGGGAGAAGGACCTGCTGGTCTGGGGGGTAACAAGCTGCCCAGCAGTGCTATTTGTGGCCAAGAGGGCCACTGGGGTCCTGCGGTGCATTAGGAAGTGCACTGCCAGAGGCAGAGGGAGGTGATCCTGTGCCTCCACTAAGACATGGTAAGGCCAAATCTGGAGTGCTGTGTCCAGTGCAGGGCTCCTCAGGACAGGACAGACATGGAGCTGGAGTGGGTCCAGTGGAGGGTGACAAAGATGATGGAGGGACTGGAGCATCTCACTGAGGACAGGCTGAGGGAGCTGGGCCTGTCCAGCCTCAAGAAGAGAGGGCAGAGAGGGGCCCCCATCCCTGTGTGTCAGTGTCTGCAGGGAGGGGTAGGGGATGGACCAAGCTCTGCTCCGTGGTGCCCAGAAATGGGACAGGAGGAATGGCCAGGAACTGATGGCCAGGAAGTCCCACCTGAACATGAGGAAGAAATTCTTCACTGTGCAGTGACCGAGCACTGGGACAGACACCCAGAGAGGGTGTGGAACCTCCCCCACTAGAGATGTTCCAGAATGATATGGACACGATCCTGTGCCATGTGCTCTGGGATGACTTTGCTTGAGCAGGGAGGTTGAAGCAAATGACCCATCATGATCCCATCTAACCTGACCCATTCTGTGAAAATCATGGGACTGAAAAATCACATCAGCCTGGGAGCCAGAAGCTGCAGATTAAAAAACAGAGACGTAACAGGGACCAAGGAGCTCAAATCTATTCATGGTCCCCTCTTAATGTCACCTAAGGGGACAGTGGGCTGTGTGGGCTAGACCCTGAGTGGGGGATGTCAGTGGCAGTGCAGGGCTGGGTCCATGGTGGGTGTTGCCCTTGGAGCCCCACAGCGTCCCAGGACCCCCTCTGGGCCAAGGGGTGCTTTACTGAGGGGATGGACATTAAGTGATCTTCACCGGGGTGTGGAGATGTAGCACTGTAAGTATTTCTCCTGTGCCATGTCGATTTAGAGGATGGTTCATTCAGAGTCTGCCTGTGCCACTCCTCCACCTTACACTACAAGTGAAATCAGAACATTCTGTTCTTTATTTTTTTTTACTAGTTCTTTCTTTTTTACATATTCTGAAACACAATCACTGTAATGAGTGGAAGTATTTTTCAGTATTGTCTAGTATGTGTTCAAAAATTACCTTTTACTTGTATTTTCTTCTTTATATTAGTGACTGAAAACTTTTAGACGCAATTTAGAAAACACATAAAAAGCTATTCTCTAATAATGCTTTAAATTTAAGAAAGCATGTATTTAATCAGAATGTTTAGTATGTTTGAGCATTATGGACTTGGAGAAATAGAGCTAATAGCTTTCTCATTTAAAAATACACAAAAGAAACAAAATCTGTAAATGATATTTAACAAAAAGTTACCCAATTGACATAGAAAATGGGGAAGCAATTGCTTGGGAAATGTCATATGGCACAGCACTAATGCACATTTATATTTTACTGTATATAGTATCAAAATAATAATTTCACAGCCTGATGTCCATGACATTTCAAAGTCCTTGAATAAATTTCTTGAATATTTAAAATCAGTAACACATGCTTATCACCTTTTTCATACTCTTCTTGGTATTCCTCCCTCTCAGAATCAAGGGAAAATGAATTATTTTCTCAGTTGAACAGTTTTTGTGTTGTCTCTGACAGTAAGGCTGATAATAAGTTGTACAAATTACATGGAAGTATAAAATATGTCTTGCAAAGGGCATGATTTAATGCACATCTCATTTTGGGATTGGTAGGCATGTATCAGGCTGTGGATAACTCACTGAATCCAGTAAGATAACTTGAATCTGCAATTCTGTAATGTAATCTGTAATGTAAATGAAGCTTTGAAGAACTTGATTATCTTCAGAATGAAACAAAAAGAAGGAGCAGTCTGGAACATGTAACATTTGCTGTGTACCTGTTAACATCTCCTCAGGAAATAGAGACTGTTGTCCCCTAATATTTCTTGACTGTGCTGGGTTCTGTGGCGTTGTCCTGGAGCAGGGACAACCATTCAATCCCAGTTTGGCCAGAGAGTGCTCGTGCCAGGAAGTGGCTGTGGTGATGTGCTGCTGCTGTGACTCACTTTGATGACTCGCTGTCATCAAAGTCCAGGCTGCCCCTGGTGGTGTGCTCTGTGAGTCTTTGGTGCCACCCTGCAGGTGGAGGTGGCTGCATGGTCCTTTGTCCCTCCCGGAAAACACAGGTGCCGTAGAGCAGAGTGGGGTGGGATTTGTCTGGCTCCTTCCAGATCTACAGAAATAAATAAATACCCAATAAAAGGCCAGAATGCTTCAGTGGCCCTTCAGGAGCTTTTCTAGCGGCAGCAGCTTTGGCCACCTTTTTGTCTCACAGCAGGAAGAGCAAGTAGTGAACGCTGCTGTGGGGGTACTCAAGGCCTGTGGTCCTTCAAAGGGCTTGGCTTGATTTAGTGGAAGCTGGATGGACCAAAGCTCTTGAGCACAACTAAAACATTTATTGCCTGTCATGTAGTCATTTCTGTATATGTAAGTGGGTTTCAGAGTTGTAGCAGGTATGCCAGAGGCTGCTGAAATCTGTGGTACAAAGGATTCAAGCCATGCTTAATTTGGATTTTAATAAAAAGGCTTATACTTAATACTTACATTCCTAAACAGTATAGTTTGTCGTTGTTGGGACCTTTTTTGAATGTGCACTTTACTTGAAGTGTATTTTTAAAATAAAAATTTTACCATAGGGTGGTGGATGGTTGATGGCATCCTTTCTCACAGCATTTCTTAAGGTAGAGAGGCAAACTTTTAAGTGCCTATGGACATGTGAAAAATATTATTTCACTCATTTATAAGGAGTGACATGACATTTCATTAAAATTGCTGCATATAAGAATCCCTGTTGAAATTCAGTGGCTTATCTAGGGTGTCATAAACATGAAACTGCTATACATGACACTTGCAAGCTTTCAGCAATAAACTATGAAGAATTCTGAGAACAGAGGAACAGAGGCTGCCTAGAGCCTCTTTATGTGCAGAACATTTCATTTAAGAGGTTGTTACAATTATCCACCGTTGTACCATTTGCAGTATTTACTCATGTGCATCATTTCTATGTGCTTTTTCATGTCAATTAATGGTTTTCCAAGAGACCTGTACTTGAAAATACAGATGGCTTAGGAATCCTTCTGGGTCTTATAGGAACCTTCTTCTCCTGGGTCTTATAGTTTTGTCTGTCCCATGAACGACAGCTGGATGCAATCATGCTGAAAATATTTAATGTGTGATGATTTACAAAACCTTTTTTCAACTCTTCATTTTCCCAATATGCACATATACATCAGAGCCACAGATCATGTGTGAATGCCCAAAACACACTTCTGTATCAGAAAATGATAATTTCCACTACTTCAGGAGGAATACAAAATTCTTCTGAAAGCCAAACTGTATATGAAGCAGGGAGGAGATAAAGTGTCAATATTCAGAGATTAAGTTCTTAGAAAAGCATTTCTTAATAAGTAAAATATGGTACAAGTCCTGTAGTTAACTGTACAGATCCATGATATTGTCTTCTTTAAAGCTGCATAAATGCAGCAGCATTTTAGATATATGTGGCATATATGTGATATAATTTCAGCCTTTGATGGGTGAGGTGCAATGGGATTTCCTTACAAAACACCAAATGGGTAATAGAACACAAAAAAAGCATGTCTGCACTTTCCTTTGTTTTAATCCAAGGAGTCATTCATTATTCAGGGTGAAATCCTACTGTTTTCATCTAGAAAACAAAAAGCAGAGCTAATATTTAATAATTTTCTCTTGCAAATGAGAATATAATTTTAACATGTTTAACTGATGCTACTTTATAAACCACATGACCTATATATGCCAGTAATTTGATTTTGTTATTTAAAAATCTTGCTCATGAACCACTGTGAATAAACAAGGGAGAACAAACAATATTTTTAGGCCTGCCTACAAAAAACCAAAACCAAACCCCATATCCAGCAAAGGCACTACACGATTCTTGCTGGAATTGTTCACCTGGATTTCCAGGAAAGGGAATCCCTTTTGTAAGCGTGGTTGTGGGAAAAGGTGGTCTCTTCTTCTGTGATGATCTCAGCAGACAATATAAGTACTGAAATCCCAGGTTCTAGAAATTCAGATTGTATTATTTTCAAGCATAATTGTATATTGCTTTAGGTATTTTTCTATATCAGCAAAAAAATTTGTCAAGAAATAGCCAAATATACTGTTGGTGATTTTTTAAATATTTTACTTTGCTTGCTGATGAGACTTTTCAAATTATTCTTTATATTATTTAAGTGGCATTTATTTGCATATTTGAGATGATGCTTTATGATGTTAGAGATTATTTTTGAGAAAGGAATGGAAGTGTTGCATTCAGAGATGCTGCTGCTGAAACAAGCTGGTGTGAATTTGAATCCTGTCCCCAAACTATATCTAAGCAGAGTCAAGAAAGGTTGATTTAGCATGTCCGTGAAAATGCTAAGTAATGCAAGTGTGCAGGAATCACTGCTTGAAACACAAACAAATGCCTGGTGTAAAATTGACTGCACAGGAGTGAGTCATTAACCTTGAGAGTAAAACTTGTAAACTTGGATGGAAGTAAGAAGGGCTAAGAAGTATCATAGGGTGAGGAGGATGAGTGCTGCAAGGGTATCCTGCTGCCAAAGGTATATGGCAGACAAATATACTGACATCAGCTATATATCCTGCATAAATTGCTAATAAGTGCAAAAACTACTTTTGGGCAGCCACTAAAGAGACATTTGAAATGGGTATGGCACAAGCCAAGATGTAGAATATTCAAAGTGGCAATTATTAAGCGTGAATTATGGAGGTAGGTGAGTGCCCTAATTAACAAGAGTTGCATACACATAAGATACTCTTTTATGCACACTAGGAAATGAACCATGTATGTTATTATCTAATAATGTCCCATTTTTTATTGAATGCTAAATGTATTATGATAACTGGAGCAAGTTGTTGAATAGATAACATTTCCTGAAAAAGTGTAATGGTATTAGTAGGGTGGAGATCGAGATTGAGCTGACATAATAATTCCACTCAGGGCTGTGTGGGATACAGTCACACCTAAGCTAATAGCTATTCCTTTTCAGAAAAAAAAAAAAAAAAAAAAAAACCAAAAAAAAAACCCAAAAAAAACCCCCTAAACTAAACAGACAAACAAACAAAAAACCACACAACAAAACTCCCCCAAACCACGTATACATTACAGAATAATGTGGAAATACTCCAATGCATTTATTAGAATTTTGGTGCATAAAATTAGAGATTCCTTCTGCTGTAAAATTGGACTCTGCAGGGTATTCTGTCATTTTTTTATTTTGTTACTTATTTTTTTCTGCCTGGTACTTGTGGGTGGCAGAAGGTTTGTGAGCCCTGTGGTGCTCCTTGGTACATGCCATGTACACATGGTGGGAACAGCACCTCTGCTCCAAGTCCTGGGAATAAGTTATTCCTCTACCTTTGGATGAGGTTGGGGTCCACATCATCCATAAATGAAGTTTGCTTCAGAAGAAGGCTGTGTGCTTTCTGGGTTGAAGAGAGAAGAGATGGAAAGGATATAGTTGTTGAGGTTTTTTTTTTTTCTGAAGTAACAGCATGATCAAAATTCTTGTGTAAATGGCATCTTGATGGATTTAAAAAATAAAAAAGACTATTTCTTAGTAGCAAAATAATATAAATGGATCTACAAATAAGCGCTTATTTATTTCAGAGCTGTATCCTCTCACTAAATATCAGGACAGCTCTTAGCTCTGGGAACTTGAGTGAAAAATAAAACCATTGACAAAAGCCCTTGAGCTCAATTATCTTACAGGATAAAAAATCTTGAGTTGATTCTTTTTATAAGCTAAAAGAATAGAACAACACAGTGGTTTGCAGCTGAAATAACTTCAATTATTTTTTTTCTTTTCTTTATTCAGACTGCCAGGTTAGTATTCACCTCCCCAAGAAACAAAGTGAAGGGTCTCTCAGTTGTCTGAATTTGCTTAGGGAAATTATGGCAATTAGGAAGCCACATCGAGATGGGAAAGGTGGTACCTTGACTATGTTGGAGTTGGCAGGAAAAGTTTGAACACATGGGATTCAACCTAAAGGTTCACTATGGATTCCTATATAATACCTTCTCAAACTGAATTAAGCAGAAACCAGAAGAGAACAGGAAAAATGTTAAAAAAAATAAAAATAAGGTAGCTAGGCAGTAACAGGAAATTTGTAAGGAACAATTAAGGACATTTATGAGAACAAATGTCTTAACCTAATTGTCAGGATTTGCTTCATTTTATTGCACTGAAAAGTGGTGGTGAATATCTGTCTAGATCAAGGATATTATACATAATTATTTCATGTTAATTCTGCAAACAAAATGTAACATCTCATTAATTCTTATGTGCCTGATGGTCTGAATTATGTCTGGTTTAGATACAGATCAAATAGTTTCTTTGGTAGTATCTGTTCTGTTTTTTTTCCTGCAAATGCATGCTAAAAAAAGATTAATTAACAAAATCAACAGGAGGGCAAGGGAAACACCAGAGCATGGACTTTTGATGGGTATTTCTGTAATTTCTCAAGAATAGTTTTTGACTGCAACAGTGTTTGTGCAGCAAGTAATTACTGAGTGAAGCGTTATATTTGTCATAGTTATTATTATGCAAGAGCAGCTATAAAAATATTATCTGCTGAACCATCTCTTCTGGAAGTACAGTATAGAAAGCCTGTGATTTATCTGCAAGTGCATTATATGTGTTTAAAATTTGTATGCATATGTGTATATATTAACTTAAAAGTACTACAGAGGCCAATTATTTCTAATATCTTTATTTCATGGTCACTATAATTTGTTATATGTTGGAATAATAGAGGAAAAGAAAGATGAAAAAGAGAACTAAAGATTGCATAGGCTTTTATCTTAGCTGCAATTTCATGAAAACCTTATGCAGTGTGTAAACAAAAAAATAAAAGCAAAAAAGCAGAATACATTCCAAGAAGAAGTTGTGTCATGAGTGGTAAGTGGAATCAAAGCATATAGTGAGAAGAAAAAAAAAATGTTCTTATATGTCTTGGTTCATATTAATAATTGATGAAGACAGCATAAATTGATTTTATTACCTCTTTTTACTTTGATGTGTAATTCATGATTTAAAAAATACAAAATGTCCAAGAAAGCATCTTTGTAGGATATTGAAATACTTTTTGAGTGCTTTATGTTTGGAGATTAGGTTTATTGTTATGCTTAGAGATCTGAACAGCTGCCTAATTTAGAACTCAAGTACAAAGAAAATGAATGGGATAATCAGGAAAATCTGAAGTATCCTCTTCCCTTTTTACATTCCTCATTTAAAACCAAAATACACATTACAGAAAACATCTATGCTGTAAACTGACCTATAACTGCTTTATCATGTGTAATTACTTGATTTGTTTCCATTTAAGAGTAAAAAATGTGGGAATCTGCTGTGGATCAGAACAACTTGACAGAACCTGACATGAGACCATTGTGATTTTGAGAGGTGGATATAACTACTTATGTGCAGCCATTTTTTGTTTTATTCTGCTGTAGGTATTAGATTTTATTTTATTTTTTTTTAATGACGTACTTGACTTACTGAAAATTAAGTTTTAACTTCTTCAATGAACCTGTTTTTTTCTTTTGCACAAAAAGATGTACAAAGTATGAAATCAGACACAGTCTCAAAACAGTTGTTATAACATTCTGGCTGTCGACCAACAGACAAAAAGTGATCAGGTCACTTTCATGGACTAAAAAAAAAAGAGACAAATGAGTGGCTCTGAAGAAAATAACCTATGAGGGAGGAGAAATAGTAGGCAGCAAATGTCTGTGCTGCCTTGCTTCAAATGCTTAGTTGGTGTTGTCATGCACTCAGCAGCTCTCTGAGGTGCATTGCTGAGGTGTTATCTCCACTTACAGGATCCCTCATTTGACCATCAGCACTGCCTGTTCTGGGATCTCAGGGGAGGAATAAGGAAAAATCTTTGAAGATACAATATGCTGCATTTGAGGTCTGATAGTAAAACTCATCTCCAACAAGATTTTGGTGAGATTTCACTCATAGAGCCTGACATTAGGGTTTTGGGGTTTTTTTTAATCAGAGAGGACATAACCCATGTAGCAGTATTGTCATGACTTTTTGAAGAGTTATGCAGCAAATTGCTTGGCACATGTGGAAATACTGATTTACTTCCCCCCCCCCCCCCAATTTTGGCTTTTTTTTTCTCAATTCAATAATCAGATAAATACACTGTTAGTTACCAGTGGAACTACCTAAGGTTCATTTTTGTTTCGTACTGTCAGTAATAAAGTCAGAAATCAGAAGGTAGTACCATGCAATAGGAAAATTGTAAGCAAACCTTTATGGTGAGGATGCACATTATTTAGACTAGGAAGTAAATCTGAGATAAACAAAACCACTTCTCCTAACTTGGCATTTACTTGCAGTCCTCTCAGCCTGTGGTCCCAGCCCTGGAAGGGCTCCCTCTTGGCAGTGCTCCAGAGACATCTGTGATTTGGGGAGGAGCAAAAGCTGGAGTGCACAGATGGCACAGGTAGAAAATGACAGGAACAGAGTTTTGGGGCCAAGAATTTAGACCTTGTCGTTTACTTTCACCAGTGCAAGAGCACACAAGTAGCTGCTTTTGCCTCTTTTTTCATTTCCATGTTTCATAGCAACTCATGGAGAATGGAAGTATGACCTCTATTTGAATGTTTCTTTTTATTGCACAGGAATTACGCTGCCATTAGGGATAGAAGTGCCCTCTCCTATCCTTATGGACTTCAGCAATCACTCTGTGCCCTATTTAAGAAGGTTTTTCTAATGCCTTAAGTGGTCACATAGAGCAGACAGAAGGGATGGGTGGCCCCAAACTTGCTTGTTATGCTCTAGAAATATTATCTCCATATTGAACCAGAAAGAGAGAAATTCAAACTGCTTTTAATAGCTTTTCTGCAATTAGATATTGATAGCCATAGCTGAGAAAGTGCTGAATGTTTTCTGTGCATATGGTTGCAGGAAACCACTGCTGGTCTGTAGGGGAAGCATATGTTACAGCCTGAACAGTATAGCAGAGACCTTGGAAGCACAGAAAGAGAAACAACAGTTACACCAGAGGACCATGTATTGATCAGGATGAATGCAACCCTGAGAGACACAGGGCTAAGAGAATTACAAAACCAATATACAGGGTTTAATTCTGCTGATGAAACCGTTAGTGTGCTGTCTTGGAGGTGTATATCTTGAAAAGTGTGAGAACAGCAGGAATCCCTTATTGGAGGGGATTCTATATCTTTATTGATGATAAAGAGAGAATGGACCCTTCCTTTTAGTTATTTGCCAATGACTGCTTGGAGCCACGAGTTACATGTGGATGGCCATTTGTATCAACTGCTTAAAACTGTTCCTAATAACAGAGATGAAATTGTATTTAGATTGTATTTGTGAGCCCATAAGAAAAAAAAGTTACTGCTGCTGCTGTGTTGGAATAGTGTATCCTGTATCCTGTTCAGTAAAGGTACATGCATAGGTATTGTCTACTCTCACTTAAAGCAACAATAATTTAGTGTCTAGTCTCGGGTTTTGCTGATAATGTTAAATTGGCCTGGTATCCCACTGCTATATCTGGAAGCAACATCTCATCGAAGTAAAGTCTATTTATGTATCATCAAAAAGGTAGTTTGTGTATTAATTATTTCACAGTTTCTTTTGTGAACGTCTTCTCTCTGAACAACCTGCCAGGAGTATACTTGTGATAAATATCCATTTTCTGTGACTGAGACTACTGGCAAAAATACCAAGGTTTTACTGTAATTAGTTCTCTTTCAGATCTGTGTATAACCTTTTGATTATAGTTCTTATTTCATTTTGGTACAGATAATTAATACCATATCCTGTAACATGATTTCCTATAAAAACAGACTGTATGTGTTCTTTTTATTTAAGAGTACAGCCTACCACAATAATTTAATTTAATAGACTGGAGGATTAAAAGGGGTGCTGTGTCTTGATTACAATGGAGTGTTGCTTTCAGAGTTTCAAGGTATGAGTTGCTTGCCAGGAGTGTGCTTTTGTTCAGCCTGTAAGCCTGGATGGACCCTGGGGAATCTCAGCTTAAGTGTCTGTGGTGGTTGGCTGGATCTGGACTTGGCATCCTTCTCCCCCTTTCCTCCTCATGCAATACTGGAAATCAGCTCCTGGCAAGGGTGGGACTCCCAGGCCCTCATGGAAAGTATCTCCTTCTCTCCCAAGATGTTTTCCCAGCAGCCAGAGTTTTGTTGTGTTTTCCCTTTAAATCCAAACAACTCCTTGGTCTTTCTGTTGTTCATGCTTGGCCCATGAGCTCTTCAGTTGTTGAATTTCTCCAGGTACTTTGCCTCTAATTCCTTCCTCTTTAGGAATGACATTTGGTGGAATCTCATCCATGGAGTAGTTATCTTCATGAGTGGAGTATTTCAAATGGAAGATGATATGCAGACTGTCTTAAGCATTAGAATTAAGGATAGCATAATTATTTGTCTGACAAAACCAACTTCTATATAAATCTTGTAACTCTACTTGGTTTTTTGGATAAGTTCAGTTCAGCTTTTGACTTGACTTCCTTTGATTTCCCTTGATCTTTCCCATACTTTTTAGCAATTTAAACAACAACAACAAAAAATAATCCATTTCCTTTTACTTTGTCTACTTGCTTTTTTCCATTTCTGTTACTAGAAGGAATCCCAGTTCTGGTGTAATATCTGAAATTCAGACTGATTCTCAACCTGCCATCCACTGGTAAATTATTACATATGGTCTGTATTCTCTCAACTTGTATCTGATTTCATTAATTACCTATCTTTAATGGATTGATAATAATGAAAAATAACTGTTTTGATATCTAGATGGTGATTATTTCTGCTGTATCAGGCACAATACTGACAAAAACTCAGCCTTCAGGAAACTATTAAAACTGAATTTGAGATTTGATTTGTCATACCATTGATTCAGACATGAAACAAAAGAGAGTTAAAGGCACTGCAGAGTTGTGTCAGTGGCGAACAAAATTCACAGTATATTGAAATATTACAAAGCTTTTTGGTTCACAAAGTGCTCATGGTTATCTGCTATATTACATAACTTTAATCTGAGCTGCTTTAGAAAGGAAAAAGGCTCCTTTTTATGGCATTAAGCTGTCTGAGTACAGAGGCTGACATTTTGAAAGTAAATGGCAAGTTTGAGTGTCTCAGAAGTCAGTTTAAGATGGCTTAAAGACTTTAAGAAGTTAAGCGCCTGCCATGTGAAAAGTAGTCCTTTCTGAGGCCACTAAACTTGGACATCCAAAATCATTATCCATTTCTGAAAATTGTGTTCACACAATACCCACATGGCTTATTTGCAAGGTGTTCCCTGTTTTAAGCTATTTATAGTCCAAGGAGGACAAGTAGTCTTCATGGAACAAACAAATGCTGGAAGGCAGCATGGCACACTACGGGGTTTGAATGAGTTGCCTGATCATCCCAAAATTGCTACAAGCAAACAAAGAGTTTGCCTCACTTCTAGTTCAGTGTTTTCCTACAATAGGTGACAACACAGCTCACAAAGATTTGTTCATGGCCAATCCTTTTTCAGGGATTTTATTTCTGGATGTGATGGTTTTCATAAGGTTTTGGGTTGATGTATAAGTGTCTTACTTATCAGGAAGAATTAGAAACTTGCTGGACTAGGAATTGGGTTGTACTCAAATAAATACTGGCCTTGGAGCAGGGGGATAGGAAATCTCAAGTACTTCTGTTTTGATCTTTGCAGAAATGCCAAATGTGGAGAAACCACAGCAAACAGTGAATAGGGGAACACAGAAGCTAAGGACAGTATTGCAGGGAGGAGTCTTTGTACAGGGAATTCATGCTTAGATCAAATTGGGTTTGCCATTTGATACAGCTTGTTGGGATTTCCACAAGTAATTAGGTAGCTCCCCTTAATCAAAGGCTGTTATGGAAATGAAGTTGTGATGGGAAGGAGGGAAGATCCTTGCAGGTGTTGATAGTTGCTTGAAGAAGAACATGTGTTGGCCCTTTTTTTGCTGAAGTATTAACTGTAATTAGGGTAAAATAATATGTAAAATAGATACATACATAAAGGATATTGGTACAGTGATGGTAGATAACAGTAAGGGATGTTGTTTGCTGCTTTTTGCAGAAGTAAACTTGCAATTTTCTGAAATTATTTCATTGACTGGACAGAGATGAACCTTACAAAGCTAACAGATATTGAGCTCTGTCAGTCTAATCTACCACTAACCTGACAGTCAGTAGATTTAAATCTCTCACACATCTCTGAGCCATTTATTCCCTGCTCACTTAGAGAAATCAGGGAACCTGCCTGAATCAATCCCCCTGACCTGTTAGTGAGACGGCCAGCACAAAAACCGTACAGAAACCTGAGACCAGCTATCCTAATGCCCTGAAAATGTGAATTCTTTGAGAATAAACTCTGCTGGCTTCAAGGAATTTTGTCTCAGTCTGGCTTTGCTGCTTTGCTGCTGTGGGAACTATGCCAAGTGACCAGAAAAATTGGCTCCATCATTTTGTAGCTATAAATTCCTTAAGACTCAGTCAAGTAACTGTGTGGTTTTGAACACCTTAAGCAAAACCAAACAGAGGGGAAAACTTTCAGACATATAATGTATGTTCAAGGGATTATCTGAAAGAGAGATTAAAAAGGAATGTGAATTAAACATTCATATCAGAGCAAGATAGAAGAAAAGCTGCTTCAGATCAGCCTGGTTGGAAGAAGAAAATAAACCTGAAATTTTGCAAACTTGATTTTTTTGAATTGGATATTAGAGTCATACTTCACAATACCCAGGGTGTTCTGAAGTGTTTTCAATTTGCTTATTTTGAAAATTATTCTGAATATACCTTTCTCTCTTAATTTGTAAGATTGTTCTTGTTCAGTTTTGATATTTTTCTGATAGATGAAACGTATAAGCTTTTTAAAATCAAAAGTCAACTTGAGACTTGTTTTTCTGTATCCTTGAAAAACTTTTATGAAAAATACATTAAATTTACTTACAGTTCCTGTAAGTTCTGCTAGGTATTTCAATTATGCTCTAGGCATTTTCTGTCTTAGTGTATTTACTTTAGAAGTTCGAGTATCAAAAGTCATGTACATATCTGGGCTTCTGACTTTGTGATAATATACTTAGAAATAGGGCTATTTTTTAAATTGTCTCCTTACTAACAGGTTTTGGTTTTGTTTGCTTTGTTTTCTGGGGTTTTTTTTTTGTTTGTTTGTTTGTTTTTTTGATGTTGTTTTTTTTGTTTTGTTTTGTTTTTTAGGAGAGTATCACTCTCAGTAAAAAAAAAATGGAGCTGTGCAGTGCTAGCCATGGGGAAAAACAAAATAACAGATTTCAGAATATTTTTTTGCTAATGGAACCAGCCTCAGTTTTAACCAATATTCCTTTTTCATATTTAACTGCTGCATCCAAAATTAATACAATCAATTTTCTCATTGTGTATTTCCAATCATCCATCCATTCAGTTCACAGACAATGCAGCACAAGTACCCTGTTTTGGTTGACACTGGTTTAGTCTGGTTTTTTGTTCTCATGTTGGCTTTTGCTTTTGCTTTTTTTATTTTTTGTTTTTCTAAGTCACAGATTCTCCCTAATTCTGTCACTTCTAAGTCACTTGTAAATGATTTGACTAACAGAATAAACCATGTGTATGTTTAATTCTCATTGTGTTTAGCAGTGGTCTTGCTGATGGCTACATCTTTCTTAGCAAATCTGTACAAAGGTATATAGGTGAAGAGTAACATATTTTAAATGAATTTCAATAACAAGTTAGGCTTTTTCATTATTTCTTTTGTAACTTGTTTCTTGGTGGCAAAGACTATTTTAAATACAGTTAAATCTGTGCAGTAAAGCTTTAGAATTACATTATATTAAATAATGTTTTAACTAGTTAAAAACCAAAACATAAAAAATGTTTACATTTATTTGTACAAAGAAAAGCAAAATACAGAAAAAATATTATGTGAATTTATATTAATATTTTGTCCCTAGATAGAATTTTGTTCCTAGACAGGACTTGTTCTTTAACATTGTTATTTCTTTGTCTTGTGAAATTGAAGTTTCAAAAATTCCAAATATAGCACTAATTATGTGAGATGGAAAGATAGATGCTTTTGAATGTTAATGATATCATGCCATTAAGATTTCCTAGATTTCCCAGTACTGAGAACTTGAGATATTAGTACTGAGAATTTGTTCACTAAACATTTATTTTATACTTTGTAGAACTTGGATAAATAGGACCTGTATAAGGCCCCTCAAATCTTGTTCATGTTCAAAACCACTCTGTGATCAGGAGTCTAGCTTCAGTTACAAATAGTTGTACAAACTCCAAAATAACCTCAGTGAAATTATTTTGGTAGTACTCATATGTAGCTTCCTGTACCCTGGGAAGAAAAAAGATTTGTATTCTCCAAGAGTTTTCTCAACTTGTTAAATGCCTGTTTAAATACAGTCAATGAGATGGAAAATCAAGTCTAATGTTGGAGACTTCCTGCCATGATAGAACAAATTTTCCCAGCAATTTGATCAAAAGATTGTTCTGAGTTTATATGGGGGCATCTAAAGGGGAAAAAAACTATGACATTTCTAATATATACTTTTGAATAATTCAAGAAAGGTGAATCTCACACTGCAAACTGAATTCTAACTCCATGATGCCTGATTTTTCTGAAAATCTGAAATTCTCAGTATTGTGCCATTATAGGGGTCAAATGCCATCACTTAATTTTCTGAGGGTACTTATACTTCCAGATCAGAGGAGTCTCTACAGTCTGTATGTCAGTCCCAGGGATGCCAGGCTGGGGAGCTCAGTGCAAGCCTTGGGGCAGCCTGCGGAGACCCTCTTCTGGCAGAGCAGGTTCCTTCCCCCAGCATGGTGGAGAAGGAGGGTCTGTGCTTTTACCATGCACGTGACCCATGAGGTTGTTCATTTTAGTGTTATTGTGCCAATCAAAAGGAGGAAAATGTGACATAAACAGGGAACAGGAGCTGTACTTTCCCTTAGTGTTGAAGAAGGGCATCACCACTTCAGTGCTGCTGATCTTCAAGGGCTAATTCAACCTCAGCAATTCCTGCAGTGGAAAGTGTGGGAGAGAAATAAACTCCTGGTTTGAAGGTTGAGTTGAAAGGATGCAATCACCCTTTGAATCAGTGGGAACTATAAGGACCCAGTCAGATTGGGATGAGGCAGAGAATGACTTCTCAGATTTAGAGGAATTTGTTGATGGAACGGTGCACGGTATTATAGAGTTCCTGTGTGCAGACTCTGTGTGCCATCCACTATTTAGGATTTCTTCTTGGGGATGAGGAGAGCTTTTAAAATTCTTTTTGGCATGGAAAATAACTGCAGAATTTGTCATGAAAGGATGGTAGTAAAAGAAAGATGCATGAAAAAACCCCAAAGGGGTAAGGGTTGCTGAAACTGGGGAGCTCTTCTAGCTTTTTGTTTGTTTGAAAAATGCAACAACCTAACATGTGAAAAACCTAGGCAGGCGTAGATCCCCACAGAGGCGCAGGACATACTTCAGTCCTTTGGAATTGCCTCTCTGAGAAATGTGTTAATTTATTTTATTTTGTCCAGAGGCAAAGAAAGGTAATGCCTGTAGCAGGTAATCCTGTAGAAATATGATCATCAAAGCATTGCTTATGCTGATTCCTGCTGAGAAATTACAGGGGAAATAGGCTCAGCACTTGCCTAAGTGAGTTTTGCTACTGAAACACATTTAGATGGAAGTGTGGGTCTCCTAAGATGCAATCAGTTTGCCTTCTGGTGTCATGGTTATGTTTGCAGCAGGTTTATAGCTTTGCAATTGCTATATCTGTTAGGGAACAGATATAAAAGGCATTTCACTGTAATTTGAAGGAACACTTAAGACTCCTGGGATAAAATCTGGTTTTGGTTGCTAAGTCAAATTTTTAGTAGTACTGTTGAGTAAATTTTATATTTAAATTCTGATTTCTTATTTTAAAAAAATTAAAATAATAAATATTCTCTGCAAATAGAGTGTGACTACTGGGATATGATTCTAAAAGTAACAAAGCATTGTATCTTTCCTAGTTTACATTTTGTTTGTTAAATTTTTAAATTGGTTCAAGTTTGGGCTTTCTCCAGCAGGATGAGAAGGAGACTACATAATTTTCATCTTAGCATAAGACTAATGTTGCAAAGAAGACACTGATTCATGTTCTAGATAGTTCTCCTAGGAAGATTTTTCTTCTGTAAGCTGTAATCACAGAATTTCAAAATATATACAGGAGTAATGAGAAAAAAAACATAAGCAAAACATTTAATAAATTTTAAAGACAGAGTAATTATATCATGTAAAGAAAACAATTGCCGTTGTAGAGGAAAATAATTCCATTTAAAATGTAGCAATGTAGCAAAAATGTTAAAATGTAGCAAAATGTTAAAAGGTAGGAACTGCTGTTGTAGAGGAAAATATTTCCAGAGGAAAAATAAAAAAAAAAAAACTTGCTCCACTTTTAAGAGTCCATATTTTATTTTACACACTCAATTTTACAAAGTTTTATTATTTATTTAAACATCTGCATGAAACTATCTTTTTTTCCCCCCCAGTTTTCACTAGATCCATTGCCTTTGTTGAACAGTAAAAAAAAAGATAAGTATTTCAGTATGTTGTATTTTAACTTAATTATTCAGGCTTATGTTACAAGGAGGCTGCCATTTTATAGACAGCATGAATCTTGTCAGTATGCTGTTGTAATAACTGTCATCTGACTAAAATCATATATCGTGCCATTGGTTTTGAGATGGATTTATGAATGCCAGATTCAGGATTTTTCAGCTGTAAACACCTTGGGAGAAATGGGGTTGTCTTTGCTTTTCTGACTCAGACAACATCAGGAGCTCCTATTCCACAGAAGTGACTGGACCAAAACTAGACCCAGAGTTGTGTCAGAACTTTATTTCCTCTACTTTTTTGAGGTTTAGGGTTTTCTTGGTTCTGGGCTTTTTTGGTGTTGAATTTTTTTTTTTCCCTGTATATATGTTGTTTAAAAAAAAAAGTCATAGACTGATAATTTTAAACCTTCTACTTACTCTTTCTTTCAACACCCAGCACCCTTCTCTCATTTTGAAGATTTATAAATTCCCATTGAAACATGAAAAATTACCATGTTAAACCATGAAGAAATGCTCCAGACATGGTTTTAGCTATCAAGATAAATCAGTTAGGTCAATGTTTATTTGTTTTTGTATTTTTTTGAAAATACGTTGGTACTTTTAAGTGTATTACTTTTTGCAGGAAATATATATTTTAAAAAAGCATAAAAGGTTATGGTTAGTTCTGGTAAAAATGGAATTGTTATTCTTTAAAGGTCTGACCACCAGAACACTCAGCAACATAAAAATTGAGATAGTATAAATTCTAAGACTACCTTTCCTTAATCAATCTTGATTTGTCTTCTGGTTTTTGGGTTTTTTTTTTTTAGGAATGCAATACTTCTTACTAAGCTCTTCTATTCCCTAATCTCAATTAGATTTTTCCCATGGCAGATGAGTTATTTCATGTTTCAATGAATCTTCACTCTAGTTTCAAAGCCCATCATTTTTGGTGCATTTATTATGCAGTTTGTAGGAGTGTATTTTGTTATAAATGGGAATAAACTTTAGGCTCTGGAATTGCAGGCTAATAAGCATTCATTATTATGTGATTAATGCTTCAGTGAAACAAAGATGTCTTTGATGCTTTCTTTTAGAAGTGCATGGTCATTCCTTTTTGTCATCCCAATGCCACAACTGTGAAGTAGAAATTGATCCTGAGGTATTTTTCTGGGAAAAAGAAACATTACTGAATAAGGGAAATCATCATTCCTTCAGAATGTTTTCTAAAAAACTTAGCTTCTAGCTCATTTCAGAAAACTGGCACTGATTTCTTCTGTTATCTTCTAAAAAAAAAGTACCTGATTTTCTTTTCAGATATGAGTTTTTAAGTCTTTGACTTTTTTTGTTTGTTTTGTTTATTTGTTTAGTTTGTTTTGGTTTGGGTTTTTTTCTGTAGTAAATTTTCAGTGCTTAAATGAAATGCATATGAAATGCACCAATGAGAAGGTGCATTTCATATGTTGGCTATTCCAGGTTATGGAAAAGAAAGTGTGTTACTTGTTCTCTTATTGTGTTATGAATATCAAAATATGATTTTTAAAAAATTGTTCATATTTCACATTCTTTCCCTGCAGGGTTAAACAGAACCATGTTGTATTCCTGCCCTTAATACAGGAGTAAAAGTAGTGTAACTCTTCACTTCAGAGTGTTTTTCTTTTTTCAGATTGCAATTTCAAACCCAAACTCTTACTAATATGTGAAGGTATTGTTCAGAAAACCTCTGAAGGAAAATCCATACTTCATTTAAGCCTCCCTTTCTTCTGGACTAGTCAGAGCACTGAGAGCATGAAGGTGTCACTGGGAAAAAGACAGGTAGCCTTGAGCTGGGTGGCAAGTGATTCGTTAGCATTGCTAAGGAGGCAGCTCTGTGTAGGGTGCAGTGTTCTCATGGAAAATGTGCTCCTCTGGCATGAGAGGAAGAAAGATGCAGGTTAAGGCTGGAACGAATTTTCAGTTGTGGTTTCTGAAGAAAGGCAAAGCACAGGACTGCTGTGCTCATGGTGTGCAGCACAACAGCCAGAGGCCGGCTGTTCTCAAGGCATGAACAGCAGCAGTACTAATAACTCACAGGTATTTTCAGATCAGAATTATGGAGACAGTCATCTCATTAGAAATCAAGGAAATAATCTCCTAAACACCCATTTCAGAGGACAGTTATTGACATAGTACCACTCCATATGAAAAAAAAAACCAACAAAAACCTTTAATATCATCTTGCAGAGATGTTGTGTCAGAATTTGTAGATGTTGCTTTGATTTATTTTGTCAGGGAAGGCAGTAAGTTATTAGGAAGAATGAAGGATTAAACATAATAATCATAAATTGCTTCCTCCTATTGTGTATTTTCTGGTAGTCAACTTTTTATTTGAGATATACTGGGAGATTTTTTAAAAATAAAATTTTAATTGCTGTCATTCAGATGTGACAAATAGAGGAAGAAACCTATAAATGTCATTGGTTCTGCCTGGCCAGTCAGCAGCCCATGTTCTCTCCAGGTGAATGGGACTAAATGCAGGGAAGAGGGTTAAATGCCTTGGGTTTTGATCAACAGAAAATATCAGAAATAGTTGGATGCTATCTGGTACCTGTGGGGAAGCTTGGAACAGTGTTTGAAGGAAGAGGCACATTTTAATAAACCTGTTAGGTAAAACTTTAATGGAAATTCACTTTCTCTTCTATTTTCAAGAAATTCTCCAGTCCTCTTTCAGGCAATTTATTGAACACATCCAATAGCTTAGGCATTGGCTGACAACCTGATGTAGCGCTTAGCTCTTTGTACTCTAATATTTGAATTTCATTAGTCAGAGTGTCAGGAGGCTGCTGCCAGAGCTTTTGATGAAGACATCTGGATTTATGCTTTTTTTTTTTTTTTTTTGTTTTTTTTTTTTTTTTTTTTGTTTTTTTTATTATTACTGTCAGCTAAGAACAGAAATGTGAGACTCCGTGTCCTGGGTTGCCAGGGGGTGCAGCCAGTCAGAATTTTGCAGCATTTCTTGTGAACCATGTTCTAGTCAGTAGTGAAGCCAAAGGCTCTGAAGGATAAGGGAGAAATGTGTCCATCTTAGAAATGTTGACATTTTAAATTTGTATGTATGTGTATGAAATTATTTAATATTATAATTGCATATTATTAACAATTGACATTATAATTATAGAAACATAGAATTGGTTTGGAAGGGACCCTTAATGGTCATCTAGTCCAGCCCCCTTGCAATGAGCAGTGACTTCTTCCACCAGATCATGTTTCTCAGAGCCCATCCAACCTGACTTTGAATGTTTCCAGTAATGAGGCACCCACCACACCTTTGTGCAAGCTGTTCCAGTGTCTCACTGCCCTTGTCCTTTATCTAGTCTGAATTTACTTTCTCTTAGTTTAAAACCACTACTCCTTGTCCTATGGCTGCAGGCTTTATCCAGCTACAGTTTAATAAACTGCCATTCCTCAGTGTGTTGAAGGACATAATTGATACTATTTACTAAGTTTAGTCATTTAGAATTTGGGTATTTTTACCCATGTTAGAAGTTTTTCTAATTCTTAGACGTGTTTCCTTGATTTTAAACCCAGTTGCTCTAGGCACTGTGTAACTTCTGTGTTTTGCCTTCTGAAAACATTCAAGCAATCAAATTTTGCTCACATCAGTGCTCCTTGTAAACAAATTTGAAGTTTCCACCCTTCAGTATGCACACTGGGAGTGGAACTGTACACAGTGCAGTGGTATTACTTGACACAGAGATAGAAGTGAGTTCCCAAAACCCCCAACCAGAACCTGTCACAGAAGCAATTAAATATGCCATTCTTAGCTAGGAAGGTAAGGAAGATGCAATATCTTTGTGTGAATGTGATGAGAGAAAATTGCATTTAAGCTCTGGTCCCAGCCAATAAATCTTACAGCTGCCTAACTTTTCTTGGAATGATGCCGCAGGCAAAGCATACAAGTATCCCAGAAAAAAAAAAGTCCCTTAATGTTTTCAAGATTCTCTTTATCTATTGCTTCACCATAAATTCCAAGTCCTTTCACACAGAGACTCAGAGCCTTAGGGCTTTTTGTAAAGTTCTAGTGACTGTGTTACACTTATCCCGTAGAGCAAAAAGAAACTATATCTTGTCATATCTTCCCATTCACATCACACCTTTTAAATATCAAGTATTCCAATACTCACAGCAAATGAGTCACTCTCAATCCACAGTGTGCTTAAAATTTAAGAGAACTTTTGATGTACTCACATAATACATTCAGTTAAGCAGTACTTTCCATGAAGTGATAAACTGTGACAAAACTAAGCTACTTCATTAAAGACTTATATTTTCACAACTGTTTTTCTGCCTTTGGCTTAACTCAGGTTGTGCCTTAGCCATCACTAATGAAGTGATTTTTTTTTTTCATTCTGGTTTAGTAGGCACATGTAGACCTGTGAGCAACCATCTTTGGAAAGGATAATACAAGAAATATGTGCAGGTGTAGAGAGAACCTGCAGCTTTGGTATTATTCAATACTGCTGAAGGGTCTAGCTGTAAAACTACACACATGATTTAGGCCTCAGTGCATTTCTTAGTTCCTTTTTCTACTTGTGATGGGGGAAGGGAGTTGCTTTATGGCATTCCTTCCCTTTCCCCTCTCCCCAGTTTTCTGCCTGGAGTTAATGCCAGTTTAGGCTTGTGGCCAAAATTGTTCCTGGAAGTCAAGAGCTGACTTCTGTTCCTGTCAGAAGTTCTCATATGACAGTTTCTTGGTGGTTCCATCAAAAGGATGGTTTTTTTCACTGATGATGTAGCCCCATTTTGCCAGCCAGAGAAGAAGAAGAAGAAGAATGGTGCTTTTACTCAAGTGTGTTGAATTGGGAAGTGTTGACAGACATGGAGACAGTTTCAGGAATATATTGATGGCAACAACTATTGTTACTCCAACTGTGCATATATTAAAGTCAGACAGGGATAAGCCTGAAATGGTTTTGAAGAAGCTTTGTGCCTGCATCAAGGAAGCATCTTTCCTGAGTTTTTGTTCCTGTTGAGAGAGGATGTGAGTGGGACATTATGGGAAAGGGCAGTTAATATTCCTTGACAGGAAACCTGTGTGCACCATGGTATTGAAACATCTTTCTCTTCCAGTTTTTCCCAATTAAACCTAAAGTGTCTTTGGGTAACGACACAAAGAAAAAAAAATGGCATGGAGTTTTAAGCTAAAATTATGAAATCAGACAAAAGAATAAGAAGAGAAGTTTAACAGTGAGTCCTCTGTCTCACTCCAAGCCGACAAGCGCAGTGACAGTGATGGCCTTGGCATTCTGGCCAGATTTGATTTCACTGCAAATCTGAGTACTTGCTGTTTTCTAAAGGACAGATATCAGGAATTGCTGAGTATCTGGATGAGAGGAAGGCACTAAAATTTCTCAGGTGCCACTGCTGTTGCTAACATTTTTGGACTGCATGCTGGAGCTAGCGTACCATGGGTGTGGTGAACCTTTCTTTATGCATTCCCTGTGTTTGCTGGCTGGGATACTGTTTTTCTTGTCTTTTTGTACAATTTTCTGTCCTTTGGACCGGATCTAGTAACTCAGAAGCTTCCACATGTTGCACATCACCCCATTGAAGTGGGAGTTGATCAGATGTCTGTCACTTTTAATGGAACTGGTCTTCTGTTTGTATCAACTGAACTCATATTTTTCTGGGAAATTTGCAAGATAAATACTTTCTGGTGATAATGAGGTTGTTAAATTCTGAATTTTTTGCATAAAAAGGATCAGAAATGTAAAATATTTTGAACCAAGTAGTGTAATAGCATGTTTTGTAATCTTAGTAAATATGCCCTCAATTATTAGTTTAAAAAAACAAACTAACTGCTCAGGGAACATGTATTCACACAACACCTTGATTCCATATGCAATACCTGGTTTAAGAATTCACCTTTGGTAATTGTTTTAACTAAAATTTGAGCTATTTTATATACTTTGTTGATATAATCAAAATCTCAGCTATTGTACTGATACAATACAAAATTGATTGCACTCTGATATTATGCAAAACAGTGTTAAAAATGAAGCCTGGCAGGCAAAGTGATCCTTGGCAGCTGCCACCCTGCTCTCTGGTGCCATTGAGTGTCCCAGATACGCTGGAAGTCTGACAAGATGTGGGAGAGAGGGTTTAATTAGGCCACAGTTTTACTAATTCAACTAATCTGTGAGTTATGCATCAATCACCCCATCACAATGCAGAGAGTCACTTCTTCCTCTGTCACTCCTGTCTCTTTGGAAGGTGCTCATGGTCTCATGTGGCTCCAGGCCACCACAGGTGTGGGGTTGGGAGGGCTGAGGCCATGGGGCTCTCCAGTTCCTGTCTGCCTGAGAACTGACTCTTTAAGGGTCTCACCTTCTCATAAATCTGCTTTCAGCTCTGGCTGAGGGAGAAAAGGTTCTTGCTGAAGTGGCTGCTCAGTTACTGTTGTGTGCTCTTTTAACCAGGGCCTATAGGGCAACCCAAATAATTCACTGTTCTGTGACTCTTCTGGGGATTAAAAAAACAAAATATGCACAGTGTCTCCTTCAAACTTTTAACAGAAAAGGACATTCATTGAAAAATGGACTTTCAAGGTCTCTGTGCTGAAGTTGAGAAGGTTATTGAGCACTAACAGCTGTGAATTGTGAATTCAAGTTCTGTTTCACGTTTAGATTTTTATTTCAAATCCCATATGAAAACAAACACACACAAAAATCCCCTGAACCTATGACTACAAGTGCTTTTTTATGTGTACATTAATTTCCAGAGAAACCAAGATGGCTTAGTCCAGTTTTACATTTTATGCATTATATAACAAAAGAGTAGACATCCAGTCTTAAACATCCAAAGCTAAAACAAATTATTCAATGACAGGGGTAGAAACTATGGAGTGTGTTATTTCTGCTGACAAGGGAGGGTAGGAAAGGTATAAGCTGTTTTCCTTTGTGGCCCCCACTGTTAACTTGCATTGTGGCAAGAGCCCTGGGCACCTCAGGGAGAACTCTCCTTTCTAAGGCAGTAAGTCTGCTGTGAAGTGGAAGGCAACCACCATGGATTTTATTTTGTTTTAATTTAGAATCTATATGGAAACATCTTCTAATGTTGCTGTGTAGCTTCATTTCCTATTATGGGAAGAAGAAAATGTGAAGATTTTAATATTCTGAGCTCTCATTATGGTATTTATTCCAGGAAGGGGAGAAAGTGTTCCAAAGTCAACTGCTGACATGCACAGAAATCCAGGCAACAGCAACCCAAGACTCTTTAGCCGGGCTTGTTCACTGAGTATTAAGGAATTTGCTTTCTGCATCCTATATTTTTGAGGGTTTTGGGAACATTTAACTGATTGAAAGGTTTGGATAAGTTTTCTCTGTTTGAGGTGTTTGCTTTGTTATTTGAGGGAATGACTTGGGTTTTTCTGAAACAGTTACTCGTGTTTAATGCGCATGTGTCACAGAGTTGCCTGGGATTTTAATTTAAAGCCTCAACTGAAAAGCAAAACCCTGAAAGTGTTGCCTGTTAAGAACTCTAGGTTGCCATCTTTGGAGATTTTGGATTTGTGTTAGCAGTTGCAGTCTCATCAGCAATATTAATCTGGTTTTAATATTAATGCAGCCCAGACAATATAAGTAATTAATTCAGGAAAAAAATATCAAAGAAAAAATAAGTTTGAGCTATTACAGGAATTGGGAATATGGCAGAATTTGCTTTAATTAATTTTGTTATATACAACTGTCATATGCATGTTGCCAGTTGGTTAATGATCCATCAGAAAACCAATACAGTGAATTGGAAATACCACTAAAGCAGAATATATCTGCACTAGCAGTAGAAGTAGCTAATAGAACACATTTCAAAGCATGTGATCTCCAAAACATTTATTGACCAACTGCTATTGAACTAGTTCCCTAATTTATCTTGTGTGACAATCATCTGCATTTGTTGCAAATTGAGAGAAACATGGAATACTTTGCTGGAAAGCTATACCAGATGAGAGTGCTGATGAAGTCAAAACCACAGCGAGCTGAGTACTACTAGCCCGTGGGCTGCACAGAAGGGCAGGCTGTAAGGTGTGTGCTAGATCTGGGTGGCTTGGTTTTGTTTTGAATTTAATTAATGTTGACATATTTTTAAATTACTGGTACATCTGTTATACATCATTTTATACACAGACTACAACTGTAGAAAGAATGAACAAATTGAGGTGCTTAAGTCAGTAATTATTTCAAGCACAGTACTGCTGAACTATGTATTTTTCTGAAGAAGTCAAAGTGTAAATGGAAGAAGGTTGAAACTGTATCTCACATCAGTCTGATTTAAAATGAGCTGTAAGAGAACAAAATACATGCTTTATGTAATTAGCATGAACTTCATGTCATGTCATTCACTGTTCAGTTTTGTGCTAACAGAACATACAAGCCTTGCTTAAAGAGGAAGATTAGCAGCATTTGCTGAAGAGTTCAAAGTCACTAATTCTCTGAGTGTTAAATAGGGAAACTGTATGTTTCTGCTTCCTGATGTGTGTTAAATATTTGGAGAATGAGTTAACCAGATTTATTTTTTCTTGCTAGAACCTACTGTTTTAAATTCAGTGTCACTGAAATACATATGCTACGTGAGAACCAAATGTAGACTGTGTGTTGGCTTATCTGTCGACTTAAGCAGAGGTTGACATTAAAAATCCTCAATAGTTACTGCATGTGAGAGATTATATTATCCACATTTGCACCAGTGTTCAGATGACTATATCACACAGCAATATTCAGAATTAATGTAGAGTATCCACTTTTTAGTGTGCCGTGCTCTGCATCTCAGAGAACTGTTTCTGTAGCATTTTTTGTGAATATCTTTTTAATGTCCTGTAATATGAAATCCTGTTCTTGCTAAGGAAATCACTGCTTATTATTGTTGTAAGTACATCTGTAATAAAATTTTGAAAAAAAAATAGTATAAACATGATCAATCTTGTTTCAAAATGTTGATCATGAGTCCTCCTAACACATTTTGAGATCAGTGTGTTTTGAGCTTTCATGTTATGACAAATGCCTGAACCTAGCTGAATTTCATATACCTGAGATTCAGTTGAAAAAACAAAGGTGAATTCTGCAC
This sequence comes from Onychostruthus taczanowskii, assembly GCF_017590055.1. Taxonomy (NCBI): domain Eukaryota; kingdom Metazoa; phylum Chordata; class Aves; order Passeriformes; family Passeridae; genus Onychostruthus; species Onychostruthus taczanowskii. Next base: position 6,938,755 of record NW_024498906.1, on the reverse strand, counting down.
AAAAATAAAGGGATAAACTATAGTGCAGGGGAGTAAAAATTTTTAAACCCCTGAAAGTTTCAGCTCCTGGGACGGACAGAGCATACCATTTACATAAAATGGAATACAACAGGACGTCTGTCAGTTTCCTGGCTGGATGACTTAAGACATACACATGTCAAACATTTCTCTGGCCAACACCGTGGTCCTGTCTGCATGATGAGGACTCTGAACCTCTCCATTGGAAAGGGCTTGTAAGCATCCATATGGAGAGGCTGGTGGTACTGGCCTTTTGGTTTATAGAGACACGACTTTTATGCATTTTTAATTTTCAGTTTTTCATATACTTGTCTGTAGTAATTTTTTTAAATCTTGAGCAGTCGAAGCTACATTTGCTGAAATTGTCAGAAGTTATCATCTCCAAATGATTGAAATATTGCCATAAAAATAAAAGTACTGATGTGTCTAACTATATTGGAAAGTGGCTGTTTATGTGCAGATTACTCTTATACATCAGAAATCCTATAATTGAAAGGTGGTTAATATAGAATGATTAACAGTAAGAAATAATAATTCCTGTCTGTGTTATCCAAACAAACTTCCCAGTGCTTTTATTGGAGGCATTTATTAATCTAAACATGCACAGTATATCATTAACGTATTTTCTTGCATGATTGATCGATTGAATTAGTTGTTCACTGGGAGAGGCATGAAGTACCCAAGTATAATGGGAGGCAGGGAAAAAGGGAAGGGAAATTGACTTTCTTCAGGAGATATATTAGCAAAACAAATGAACAATATTTGCTAAGCAAAATCAGCATTCATTTCTGCATATTGGAGAGAGTGCATTATGTAGAGCATCATGTAGAGCTGAAGGTCAAGGCCAATCTGCTTGCTTCCTATTTTTCAGTGGTCCATTATTTACTCTTGCTTTGTCACAGTCATTGGTGCTCCCAAAGAGGAAAACAAAACAAAAGCAAAAACAAAGCAAAACAAACAAAACAAACAGCAACAAAAAAAAAAAAAAAAAAAAAAAAAAAAAAAAAAAAAAAAAAAAAAAGAAATTGCATCAAGAATGCAGCAATCAGTCCCTCAGTAGCAATGAAACAATTAAAACAAATAAATATGTCATTGCCATAAGCTGTAGAGGAATAGGAAGAGAGTTGTCACCCAAATAAGCTGGAGTTTCTTTGCCTACTGAGTTTTCAGTACTGTAAAAAGCAGAATACCACTTGATGAGTGTTTTTCCACTTGTCGTTTATTTCTGCATTTTACAAACTGAGGACCGTTCTGTATAAGACAAAAAATTATGTATTTGTGTTATTGTAGATTCTGGTAGTGCAACCCATGGAGCTTTCTCTCTAAAGCAATTCATTCCATATGGGTGGGTTGCTATAATTATATCGATGCAGATGCTGAATCCACTTACAATATGCAGAAACCACGGCTGTTGTTTTTGCAGAAAAATGCAGAAAAAGCTAGAGACAAAAGCCAGCTATTAATCTGGCCTATTAGTATGTGGACAGAATGACTGATACTGGTTTCTCCTCCCAGATTCTCCATTTGTCTCTGGGCTGTTTTTCTATACAGCTAGTGCACACAAAAGATACAAACACTGGTGTATTGCAGTTTTCTTCTTCTCCAAAAAAGATACTTTAAAACATTTTGGGGTGTTTTTTGTGTTTTATTTTTTGTTTGTGTAGTTGCTTTTTTTGTTTTGGTTTGGTTGGTTGGTTGGTTGGTTTTTTGGGGGTTTTTTTTGGGGTTTTTTTTCACCAGAACAAAAATGGCTACTCCCTATAGACCTGATGTGTCTAGGAATGTCTGTGTGGATGAACTGTATCTCATCCACTGTGTGCTGTGTTGCAGGGCAGTAATACTGAATGGTAAACTACAGGGGGTCCTTCCTGTAATGCCAGGCTTATTTATCTGGAAATACTTTTCATCATTCCCTCATGTCCCCCTCTTCCTTTTTGCAATTCTAGGTATCTGGGTGGGATAGGATTCTGGTAAAATATATTTTGCCACACCAGATGTTCCCATTCTCTTTTCATTATTGTATGTCTTAAAATCATATTAAATGTTTTTCTGGATATTTTAATCTATAATCTTGCACATTTTAAAATCCATTGAATTAGAGATTAAACCTGTGTTGAGTTTCGGGTACTTCAGATCTTCCCTGCAAATACAAGCTACAAGATCTATGTGCTCAAACTCATCTGTCGTGAAATACCATGTAAATTCCTTCTTGCTGTGTCTATGATTTAGAAATCGTAATGCAGCTAGAAGTGTGAAATATTAAGCATATCCTTTTATGTACTTGGAATTGATGGCGACTTCAAAGTCAGTCCTCATTCATTGCCTGGTTTGTTTCACTTCAATAGTGACTTGAACTGTGAACAAGAAGGAGCCAACAGTATTTTCAGATAGGCACTTTATAGTTGTGCACTTTTCAACTATATGATAGGACTATCTCTGTTGCCTTGAATGCAAAATTAGCTTGTTGATACGTGCTGCTACAGACAGAGGAACAGATGTAGTAATTCTACTTTATTTACATGAAATCTCTAAAAAGGCATTTTCTGGCAGCATGCTAGGAATAAATACAGTATCACATATAGAAACGGCGCCATGCTATGTTAGCTCCTTCAGGTGTCAGCTGTGCCATTTGGATGTGGGCGAGAGCAGGGAGTCAGATCCCTCCCAGAAGGGCTGGGAGCTCTCTCACATTCAGCAACCCAGCAGCAACCTGCACCTCTGCCCAGAGTCTCTGCTGAGTGCTGTGCAGGAGGCACCCACCGGTAACACCCCTGTGGGAGTCCTAGAGGAAGATATCAGATGTTCTGATTTTTTATTTCTGCTTGTTTTTCAAAATAGGAAACCCTCTTACCTTGTTTCCTGGTTTGTTTTTAAGGGTTTAGGTTTTTTGGTTTGGACTTTGTTTGTTTTGGGGTTTTTTTTTTTTGTTTGTTTGGGTTTTATTTTTTGCTTTGGTTTGGTTTTTGTTTATTTGGTTTCCCCATCCACCTGCCCCCCTCACCATTTACTTTCTGTGACTGATCTCCCCTGAGCTCATGTTTTCAGGCTTGTTTTTTTCACAGCCAAGACCCTGAGGAACTTTACTGAGATTCGAAACTTGTGGAGGAGGAAGGGGCTATCAGGGTGGGGAGGGATTGCAAATCACAAAAAAGTTCAACACATATAAGCTGAATAAAGAAATGAGGCTTAAGTAAAACCCTATGAGTCTTTTGAGCTGGGAGTATGAGAACTGGTGAGTGATAATGAGCTGGCAGCTGTCGCAAGGGAAAGCTTTCCTGGGGGATTGGCTTTTTTCCCCTTCCTTTCTCCTCCTTTGCCATTGTGCAAAGGCTGAGGAAGGAGGTATTACTCCAGTGATAGTCCTTGCTCTCCCCTCACTACTTCACTTAACTGTCAGGTTTAAGCCAGGCTGTTGACTCTATTGAATTGTCCCTTTTTTCTCTCACAGGTATTCAAACTTTCCACCATGGGGCTGGGGTTGTTTATTCAGCTTATGAGCAACCAGACGCATTAAAGATGAAATGCCTTGACTCTGAACTGCAGGCAGAAGTGATGGGAGGAGACCCAGCTAATTTGACTTGGAGGATGATTGATGTGTAGATGTCAATTTCTATTAATATTCTTTTGAAATCACTGACGCAAGCGTGTTTTTCCCCCACTCAACAGAAAATATAAATAGAAAGACAACAAAACAACCCTGTCCCTTTAATTCACGATACTCAGAAGCAGTTAAGCAAACTCTGTCATTTGAAAGTGTCCTCCACGGACTGGCAAAATCAGCTTATGGTGGTGTTCTTACCACTTTAAGAATATCAAGATGCTGTGACAGAGCTATCCACTTACTGTTAAAATGTATAAAGAACAAAAAGCAAGTGTCACCTACAGATAGGCTTAGATAAATTGCTTAAAAATGTACAGCTCCCTCATTAAACAGCCATTCATTGCATGAAAAGAGCTAAATGCATTTGTCGAGGTGTAGCTATAAAAGCCATGTTCAAAATGAAACAGAGTTGAGAGCCTGAACACACAGCACTGTTATTCAGAAGTAGCTTTCGAGCAGAGAGTTTCAACGGGAAGGTGCTGTTTGGTTGGACACAAATCAGCAAACGTTTAGCTGAAGCTGAATAATTCAAGCGTGCACGAAGAGCTTTCTGAAGAGAAAAAAACGCAAGAACAAAAAAAGAGAAAATCTTCAAACATTTGCATCAGCCTTAGAGGACAATACGAGCAGCAGGATTTGAAACAGATTTACAGATGCACTCTCTTTAGGCAGGGAGAGTGCTCATTAAATGCAAGATGCTTCTGTGGCTCGTGGGCTTGCACGGAGGTAGAGGTTTGCAAGACTGACGTATCAGATAAAGTCAGAGTGGTTACCACACCGACGGTGTAGCAGCTGCATAATAAATGATGGAGAGAATCATGTTAGGCATGCCCACCTAAGCTAACTTGAATCATGCGAGAGGGGAGCTGCTGGAATTCAAATAGACTTTCTGGTTCCCAGCAGTCGGCAGTAATAGAATGCTTTCAGGAAGATGACAGATGCAGGGGAAAGATGCTGTTTTGCACTATCTTGATTTGTTACGGCAGCCAACTTATTGGCATGATGGAGTGACAAGAAAAGCAGCTGGCATGGAAGGTAGGATTATCAAAGCTATTGCATCATTATGAATGTAATTAGAAACTGACCATGACAAAGCATATGCTAGAATGAGCTGTCACTGATGACAGAGGATTTGTTGCTGAGGTCTTGAAACTCTGAAAACAAAATTCCTCGTGCAAAATGGATTTTGCAGTTTCATTTATGCTCGTGTTACTCTTTCTTTCCTGCTTGCCTGCAAGCTCGGGGAATTGCTTGCTTGAAAGAGAGTGTTCTGTTAGGATGAGACTAAAGAATAAAGTATTTTCTAAGTCTCTGAAGCCTCAGGTAGATAGAAACAAACAAATGTTAAACAAGACTGGGAAAAGCTCCCTCTGATTCACTAGCAAGCTCTGATTGATATATTGGCATATTGTGGAATTCCAAGGAAATGAAGATGCATGTACTGAATGCTCTGGTATAATGAAAGGATATTATTGCATGTCTCTGCTTTACAGTTAGTTTTTACCACAGGTTTTATTCCCCATCAGTTTTTAGCTCTTGACATTTATCCGGTTGTTCAGAATTATATAAAGAAAATACATCAATATCTCCTTCAGGGTTTCTCAACAACTCCAGCATCTGTTTCAGCTACTGAACTGTATTCACGTTTTGCCAACTTGATGCCTACCCAGCTGGTCTGTTATTTCTTGCTTGATTACTGTTCTTAATTTCTCTGTATCAACTTGTTTCAGACAGGATTCTGAAAGCTGTTAATGAGAAATGACAGTAACTGCTTAACTGTTGAGAACTTGAGTATTCTCTTATTTTTGAAACATTAGAGAGCATTTCTGTGTGCATTTTATTAAATTCATGTTCTGTGTTGTACTGTGAGGTTTTCATATAATAATTGAATTTAGCTGTGAATACTTTAGATGGGTCACAAACATAACTTTTAAGTGAATATTTTGAGAGAGTTTGAGAAAATTTACAGGTGTTTTCTTTGGTGTAGGTATTGTCTTATTACATGATCCTTCCTCCTGTCTACCTCCCCCCCACAACATATATATTCTCCCTCTCTGTCACAGTGAGCAGTCATTAAGTATATATTGTACATATTGAAATATATTTTATCACCACTAGGGTGAAATGCCTAAGCAGCTCCAAACAGGTGATAGGAACAGGTTTAAAACAGACGTCAGCTCTATCAGAGTGGATTGCCCTCGATCACAGAAGTGAAAGTAGTGCCTTGTAAATGTAAGGCATTCTTTCTTCCTATTTGAAGGTTCAACAACCACTCAAACACTGCTTGATAGCTCACAGGCTATGATTCTATAAAATTACTTGCATTATTTTGCTTTACAAAATGCTTTCTTCTATGTAAACTCCATTCTTTATTAGATTTATAGGTTTTTTTCACAGGTGATAATCAAGAAATCTCTTGTCAAACTGGATATTCACTTTTCTGACTTTATTTTAAATTACTTTGCTGGCTGTACTCTGTGTTGTCTTGTCAAGAGGATTCAGGCTATTAAACACTAAATGTTGCTGAGTAAAACTAACAGTTTTAGAAAAATAGATGTTTCTAGATACACAGCAGTGAACCAGCCTTTGGAAAGTTTGAATGTAAGGATCAGTAAAACTAATAGCTAATGTTATTTAGCTTGAGCATTTCTCTGTTTTGATCATCTATAAGAGACATTTTAAATGATTTTGTAACTGCCAGGAGGGGAGATGTACTCATTAACAGAGAGGATCACCGTGGGGTATGAATAGCCAGAAATAGTTCTGTAGTTTTGATGACAATAAAATGTTATTCTATTTTATAGAAGTTCAATTGAATTTAACAATACTTTCTCATTGTTGATCACGGTGAAACCATAGAGAGAGTAAGCCCTATAAACCCCCATTCTCCTTTTCAGGGTATTAGTAAAACTGTTTATATTGCATATATTGTATTTATACTCCTGAAGCTGCTTAGTCTCTTCACGTCTCCAGAGTGCTGGCTGGCAATCATCATGCAGTAGTTACTTAAAATGGTCTTTTCCCTCTAACGCCAGTAATTGTAACTTCATACTGTCTGTGACCATCACCCAGCTGATAAGTGATTTTATAGTTTGTTTCTGTTTTCTCTCTGGTATTTGGTTTTAGCTTTCTCTTCACTGATGAATTAATAGGACACTAGGTGGAGCCAGCTGTTGATTATAAATAGATCTACAGTAATACAGGCCTGTCTAATGAGCAAGCTCCGATATATAATGCTTATTATCAAAAAATAACAATTTAAAATGTTAGTAATTGAGTTGAAACTTAGTCACGAAAGTGTAGATCTGGTGAAATTAGAGGAAACCATATATTCATTTTCCTTTCCTTTTATTATCTTAGAAGCTTGTAATCAAATATGAAAAATAATAATAAGGAAAGAGCATCTACATTCAATAAAGACGGCTAGGAAGCAAATGAACGGAAATAGAGAAAGAGAGAAGCAGCAATAAGAACCAGCAGATGTTTCTACTATAGATACATGCAGATATCCAGTTGTGTGTCTGTACATCCTTTGCCTGATGCACACAGATTTTCTCTCATCCTTACATTTAAATCTTCCTTCCGTTCTGTCTTCCTGAAGTAATTTACAGAGCTGACATCTTTCACTTTATAATTAGATATGGGATGCATGTTTTCAAATCTCTTCTTGGGAGGGCATCCTAGAAGGTGTGCAAGGGCACAGAGAGTTGTCACTTATATGTTGGCCAGACATAAGAAAACTCTGGAAGGTTATTTTCTGACTGAGGTGGAATCTGGTTGCATGTGCTCCTTCACATAATTCTGGTTATTAATCCTAGTCAAGGATAAGGAGTCTGTAGTCCTTGGCAGTGTGACAACACAAGAAAAATACACTCACTTCCACACATACACAGATATGTACCTCAGGTGAGGTACATATATTAATTCAGCAAAAAAGAGATAAAAAATCAGGGTGTTGATACTTGGTTACATGAACTGAAGAGGAAAAAACAGGAAATAAGAAGTGTGAGATGACAGGCAAAAACAGAGATTAAGGATGTGGGCTGGAGCAGTCTGGCAGAACAATGACAATTCCCATCAGCCTCTTTTAAGTGAAGCTCTTGCAAGTTCAGTCAATGCCTTTTTCTTACAGTATTAAAAGGGAATTAGGGTAGGGAGAGACTCAAATTAGTGAGGAAAACTTGTGGAGGAGGGAAATGACAGCCGCCTAACACTCCAGGAGTAACAAAATTTAGAAGACTGGAGATTGACCTTTTCGGATGTTATTCATAGAAACATATAATTTTAGTAGTGACATGAGGGTTAGAATGGACCTGTTAATAGAAAATCAAATTGTGCATGGACCTAGTGCTTTTTGGAGGAGCCTTGCAAGAAGAAATGCTGCCCTGTCAACCCTAAGAGATCTTTTTTGTTATGAGCTGTGCAGTTTGTGCTCAACAGCAGAAGCATGGGAAGAGATCAGTTATGGTGGAGACAAAGATTATTATTTTCTAAATCATTGAATATTTTTTTGAGGCTAGACCATGATTTTTTTTTTTTTTAGATTTATTTTAATGGATAGTCTTAGCCAGAAACACCTTTGAAATGTGTCATCGTGTCAGTACGTCCATATCTGCTTCTGTACATTTTCTGTCCACCAGCACCCCAGGACTAGCTTTGAATGAACTCATCCTGATGTGTCCTGAATTTTCTTTCTGACAAAAGGAAGTATAGTGTGGCAACTCTTAGCTTTCTGCTGCTGGTCACCTGCTGCTTCAGTCAGTTTGCAGTTCCTCCAGAAGAAAGTTGAAATTTTAGTTGAGAAACACCTACAGTTTGGGGAAGTGTCTGACCATCTTGGGCAAGGGTTATGAGAAGCTGAGCCAGAGGAAAAAAGATATGTTTCTTCTCTCTGTCAGTCAAAGCTGTCCCTTTAGAAATCCACTGGAATTAGGAGAAGGGCAGGAGGAGGGGAAATAGCACATAAGATGAGGAATGAAAGGGCTTTGGGATTTCCATGAGACAGTCATTTGATGAATGAATGGTAATTGCCTTGGAAGAAAACCATAAGGAAAGGCATATATGGAAGTAAAATTGTCCAAGGGATGTTAGTGAGCAGCTGGTTATGTACTGCCAGAAAACATTACACAAAAACATATTATATCTAAGCAAAATGTATTAATAAATTAAGGCTATTAGCAAAAGGGGAAATATTTTTGTCCTTCAAAACCAGAGTTCACATTTTGTAGGTTTTTAATTTAGTTATTCATACTGTGTAACAGAATTAAGATTACTAACAATTTGGAGAGGGACATATTTGATAATAAATGCTAAGGGGTGTCCTTTCTCTGTACCCCTTACAGAGGTTGGGAGGTTTTGAGGTTGGTTTGTTATTTTGTTTTGTTTTGGTTTTTTTTTACAGAATATTAAACCACATACCCCTGAAATAATATATTTTATCCTCTTCCTCTACTCTGCCCTTCTGAGATCCCACCTGGGGTACTGGGTCCATGTGTGGGTCTCCTAAAACAAAAACACACGAACCTGCTGGGTTGGGTCCAGAGGAGGGCCATGAAGATGGTCAGAGGGTTGGAGCACCTTTCCTACAAGGACAGGCTGAGAGGGTTGTTCAGCCTGGAGAAGAGAAAGCTCAGGGGAGGCCACAGAGAAGCCTTCCAGTACCTAAAGGGCATTTATAAGAACGCTGAGGAGGGACATTTTACAAGGCTATGTAGGTGATAGGAAAAGGGGGGCTGGTTTTAAGCTGAAGGAGGAAAAGTTTTGATTAAAAAGCAAGTGAGAGGGGTAAAACACAGGAACAAATTTCCAGAAAGGTGATGCTTGCCCCATCCCTGGAAACATTCAAGTTGGATGGGGCTCTGAGCAACTGGATCTAGTTGAGGTTGGAATAGATGACCTTTAAAAGGTCCCTAATAATTCAAACTCTTCTATGATTTCTTAAACTACAAGGTACCGGTGGTGTTGGATCTTTCCTGCTCTATGCCACTAGCTCCAAAATGTCCATGAGACTCACTGCAGAACTGAGGATATGAACACAGGAGCTGTTCCTTACAGAAATGTCCTGGACATGATAGATCCAGTGATGCAGTCATGAAATAGGCAGAGCTGAAATGGAGATGTGAAAGAAGAGAAATCAGGGCTTTACCAGAAATGGAAAAGGGAAGTAATAATAGTTTTGCTTGCATCTTTTTCAATTTTTCTTTATGGTCTGAGCATCTGTGCATCAGAATCAGGATGCAAGATGCACCTGTTTATAAAAATTAGGAACTTCTGGATGCACTGCAGTTTATTTGGCTTTTGTTATCTTTAGAATAGATCTTAGTCTTAAAAAAAGAAAATCTGAAAAGTAAATCAAGATTAGTCAAACAGGTTTTTTTGTTAGTATCCTCAAGTTACCCAGCATAGTGTTTTACATTATGAGGCTGTTCTTTGCAGGGTCTTTCCTTCATTTATGTTTCCCTGAAGATCCTGCACGTAGCACAACCAGTTCTCTGACTTGCTTGATGATACAGAGCCTCAAGATACTGAAATGGTCAAGGACATACAGTTAGTTTTGACCAATGCTGACAAGACTCTTCTTTTTTTCTTTCTTTTTTTTCCTTTTTTTTTTTTCCTTTCTCTCCATTCCCTCCTACCCAAAATTTGCCACAACTGGGGAAAGCCAAAGATCAGAAGAAGTGTACACAAAATTTCAAAAAAAATTGAGATGCTTGAAACTTCTGTTTTCCTATCTAGTCTCACCTTCACCTGTTTTTGTGTCATTCTGGTAATTAGAAATAAAGAGTATGAGGAATTTCTTCATGGCATCAAATTTTTTTAGCATTCACTTTTGATCACTTATATTGATCTGTTTCTCTGAAATTTGAAAGCCACACTAAATAAAACCACCACATGCTGCTTTCTGTAGACTTTCTTTTTATGACTAGCTTGTTATTTTTTTACAGCCATTATGCAGATCATGCTTGCTTTTGCAAAAAATAAAGCACAGATATTGGGAAGAAGTTCATTTTATCTTTTTTTTTTTTTTGCAACAATATTCCCACACTATGCTCATATTTAACACATCTTATTATTACAAAGTATCATTTATAATGGGAATTCCTCTGTAATTTTATAGCAATGGCCCCAAATGGTAGTTAACAACTATCCCTTGGTGCAAAGACCACTTTTTCAAAGAGCAAGCTGAAATTTCATCAATTTTTTAAATTAAGGGTTTTGACCAAAAAAAAAAAAAAAAAAACCAAACCAAAACAAAACAAAATCCCCACAAAAAAAAACCAAAAAACCCAAAAAAAAACCAACAACAACAAAAAAAAACCCAAACAAACAACCAAAAAGACCACAAAAAAACACCCCAAAACTTTTCACTTTCCAGTCCCAGGCTGGTTTGCATTCACTGTTGGTAAGGACTGCAAACAGTGAAATACTTAACCAGTTGTCTTCAGTAATGATTGCAGGCCCTGAATTGTGACAGAGTCAGGTTTGATAACAAGGCAGAAAAGCAAAGATATTAAACAACTTCATGTACATGGAAAATGTTATAATTATAGTCTTCTGAGTCCCAATGGAAAGAATTTTTGAAACAGGGTGCTTTAGTGAAGTAGTTTTGGTGCCATTGAAATCTTCAGTGACTGAAGATTGAAGTTAAGTGTATTAAGAACTTTAAGATGCTTATTGTTCAGTGTCTGTGATAACTCTCAAGCTAATAGTAAAATTACTGGATTCTCATTTCTTAGTGGCCTTGTTTTCAACTACTAAAAGGCACAGGGGATTTTTATCTCATGAATGAGTTTGGTACTTAGCAAAACATTTCAAAAACAGTGAAATAAATTGTCAGCCCAGTGTGATTAAATCTGAGTCTCTTCAGATATTTCTGCAGAAGCCAAGAACAAAAAGCATCTCACAGATGTTGATAAATCCCTAATTATATTTATTCCCAGGCTGTGTTATTTTTCAAAACTTCAGAAATAATGAGGATTAGGTAAGTGATCAGTTATGATACCTGAACCAAGAGAAAACAAATCCTAAGGCAGTGAGAGTTATGAGGAGACTCTCAGGCTACTAATTTAAGGATGTAATGAAGAAGCAAAAATTGAAAATTCTTGACATACTCTGGGCCCGTATGTGAAACATCAAATATACTTTGCTTCCTTCAGAGAATCTATTCTTAATTTCCTGTTGAGTTTCTTTAGCAAGGTAAAAATGCTTGAAGTAATAATACCTGATTGTCTGTCAAAATACTTAATCCAACACTTTTCTCACAGGCACTGTTTGTTGAACTGTGTAGGCCTAAATGTGACTTTGAATCATCAGCCCTAGACAAATGTTAGTGCAGATGATAAGGGCCCCATAACAGTAGGGAAGTTGTGTACTGCTGAAGAGAACCAATTAGGGTTATTCCTCCGGCAACAAGCAAATGAATTTTTCCTTAATGAGTCCTTAGTGAAAATGGTTTTTACTGTGATATTCTGTGTGACCTGACTGACCCATCAAGTAAGAGGTAGCCCAAGCAGCTCTGTTGTAGCACACAGTTTTGTATATCTGTCTAAGCCTAGAGAGCAGAACATGTATTAATTTATTATTATCTAATGGGGATGCTTTATTATCTGTTTTGTGACATCAGTGTATGTGGCATGTGAGAAATCATAGAGAAAAGTGACTTTGCTCTAGGGAACAATATGTAATTAATGTGAAGGGTCTGCATTGTATCCTGAAAACCAGGCACAGAATGATGACTGCAAACCTTGACCAGCTGTGAAGCTGTAAATACCCTAAGCAGAAAAGGGATTGCATTTTATGGCATTCTTGATACTCACAGTTTGAGGATTTTACACTGAATGAAAACTGTGTTGTGCAGAGACGAGCCACCCATTGATGATTCTGAGATGCCATGGAAACAGAGGTACTCTTATTAGGCATTGCAGTTTGTGTGTGATCCAGAGATAGGTATGTCATTGGGAATCCTCCACAGCCTGTGCTTCAGTAGAAACACCAAAACTGTGAGAGAGGGAAATGAAACATCTGCATTGAAAGAGAGAAAAAACAAGCCAGGTCAGTTAGATGAGGGAAATGCAGCGGTGTCAATTCAGAGGACTAACTTACTCTGCTGTTGTTTCGTGCAACTTGTTGGTGTCTGCCAGGCCAGGAGATAAGTTTTTACCTGAGTGAACAACCATCTCAGAACAGCATTATTATAATTCAGAAGAGAAAACACAAGGTATTTGGTTTGTGTTGCAGCACAGTTGTCTGGTTTAACACCTTACCCCAGAAGGTGTAGAAATACAAGAAAGCACAAAGAAACTATGGAGAGGTGTGTCAGTGCTGAAGTAATCAGTTTTATTTTGTTCTCTGGGATTTTATTAAGTCCCATCTCTCTCCAGTTAGTTTAAAGGGAAAATAAACTCATATTGATAGTTGCAGCTGGATAGAGCTGCATTGACAAGACTGGAAAAATAATTTTTTGTGCCCCCAGTGTAGGTATAGAATGGGAGGCATTGGCCTCACCCACATCAGCACTCCCCTGGATGGAGGTGTGGAGGGAGAACAGTGCACAGAGGTTTTGGCAGTGGTGATCCCTCTTTCCTAGGGGAATGTATTTGGCAAGGTTGATGGCCATGGGGAAGGGGCTGCAGGCGTTGCCTCTAGGAGAAAAGGCCAGGGGCTGTCCTCTGCCTGACACAGCTGCATCCAGCCAGCTCCAGCCCACAGCCAAGCTTGTGGTGCCTCAGGAAAAGCCTGTTTGAGAAAGGGGAAAGCTCTGCCCTGCACAAATTGAGGGGAAAACTGTGTGGAACAGCAGGGGGAAGACCAGGGTCAGAGGAGGATAGGAGGAAATGCTCCTGGTGTTGGAAGAGAGATTCCCCAGAGCTCTTGGAGAGGACTGTGCTGGAGCAAATACCCACAAGGCAGTCCCTGGAGGACACCACCTCAGAGCAGGCGGGCTGCCCTAAAGGAAGCTGCAGCCTGTGAAGAGCCCACAGAGGAGTGGGTAGTTCCTGAAGGGCTGCAGCCTGTGCGAGGATCCAGGCTGGCTCAGGGGAAAAGCGTGAAGAGGATGGAGCAGAAGAGAGGAGCTGTTAGAGACTGAGCAGAGGCCCCACTGCCATCATCCTGTGTGCTGCAGAGTCAGAGTGGTGGGGAAGGAGTTGGGAAGTAAGAGCCTGGGAAAAGGAGGGACATGGGGGGCAGGTATCATTTCAATTATTTTGTCTTTGCTTTTTGCTATCCCATTTTAAATTAATTGGCAATAATTTACATTATTTTCCCCCAAGATGAGTCTGTTTTACCCATGACAAAGCTGGTAAGTTCTATCCGTGTCCTGTTGAGCCTGGGTGGGTGTGTGGCTGCTGGCTGAGGTCAATCCACCGCAGTTAGGTTAAACAGAATTATTCCACCAGAGCTTTCCAAATTGACAGCACATAATGACTCAAGGTTGGTCATTTTTTGGGATAACTGGTATTAGAATGTGTGGGTGTGGACCACAGCTGATACTTTGTAAAACAAGAAAGTTTGTAAAATTAAACCACTCTCCATTTGAAGCAGAGTCACTCCAGAGGTATTTATCCAGAACTTGCCCTGAAAAGGTGATGAAAATACATCATGCAGAGGGCATTATTACTATTTTACAGGTGCTGTAGGTTGTGTACACCTGAACTAAGGTTAGGGGCATGAGGACTTTATTTGAGCAACTCAATTTATTTGAGCCTTGCATTACTAATGTTTTTGTCTGCTAGAGAGGGATTTAATGTATCAAAAATTTTCCTTGGCTGTACTAATAACATATAATCAAATCTTGAATTTAACCAATTCTAAGGATGTTTCATCACTTTTAAGTACTTAAAACTGAAAGAGATATGGTGCTGTGTCTGTGACAGGGTATTAATTCAAAAGGGTAAAAAAAGGAGGAAAAAAGCTTTATTAGAAAAAGATATGCCATAAAAATAATCACAGAAGTGTTTTTGTTCTTAAGAAAAGTGCTACTCAAATGGGTTTCTGTGGCATTTTAAAACACACTGGTTGTACAGATAATATCTGTTTTTCCTAACAGTGTTTGGGGGGAAAAATGCTTTTACAGTATTTGAATTGTTTCATCATTCTGAGATAATCAGCGAAGGAAAAACACATTGTGTCTTCAAGCTGAGAAGGTGTCAAGAAATGTCTTATGGGGCTGCTGTCAGATAAGGGAAGAGCAGGATGTCCTTTACAAGGTGTTGGAAGCTGTCTGCTGTAACAGGTTGTATTCTGGAGATAGATTGATTGCTCCTTTTCTACCATTGCTAACATGATCTAGGTTTGAACTAATGCAGCTGTTCAGTGGAAGTGCTGCCTGTAAAAGGAAGGTTGTACCCTTGCAGAGTGAATGGAGGTGGGATGGAGTTTGTCCAGACGTGTTCAGGGGCCACTTTGGAGCACCCAGCAGAAACCTTGTGTTGATGATATCGCAAAACAAATTTTTTAAACTTTAAACCAAAAAAAACCAAAAACAAATCACACACACATACACACACACACACACACACATATATATATATATATATATATATATATATATATATATATATATATATATATATATATATATATATATATATATATATATATATATATATATATATATATATATATATATATATATATATACACAACAGGCATTGCCTTGGGACCATCTTATTTTATTCATTAATAATTTCAGTTCTGTGACTTAGAATTAAAGAGCTTTGTTTGTTGACCCTCTGAGCTTCAGACATTGACAGTCTGATAGCACCAAACTTGTTTCTGCATGGAAAACTGCAGTGATTCCTCTTTGAAGATTTTACTAAAAATGGGAAAAGCCTTATTTTAACTGTTGAGGTTGTAGGCCTCTGAAGGCCTAACTCCACACAAGGAAAATGTAAATGATTTGCAAAATGTAAGGAGCCACAATTCTTTTGTTTGGGCCAAGACAGTTTTTGTTATTTAGTTTTATTTATCTGTTGGATTTTGGATTGTACAACAGCTCAGTAGTTATTTTGGCTCACTTGTCAAAATTTGTGAAGTGGATGTTATTTCTGGCTTCTTTATGGAAGTTAGAGAACAGTCTTAAACACCAAGGTGAACATTAGGATTCAGTGGAGACACACATGGAAATCTGGCTTTTCTTGGATATCTCTCCTACCTTCAGTGAAGTGGACTTGAGGAGGAGGTAGCAAACTGATTAGAAAGGGTCAGGTTCACATCTTCATCTGTTCCTTGTGGAGGTCACTCAAAGTGCGTTTCTGGAAGCCTGGCCATACTTCCTCTCCTTGTAACCGAAGAAATGAAATTACCCCAACCCATAACTAGAATTCAGTGTTAATCTTTATTGCAGATGTATTTTTAGATCAGATCTGTGATGTTTCAACATGCCATGTTTCTGGCACGTTGCTTTGCACCTGGAGGTAGTTTGTCTTGGTGGTAGTGCTTGCAAGTAGTTTGGAATAGTCCAATTCCTTGTAGTAAGTAATGAGCTCCATTGCTCAAGAACAATGTAAGAGATATGTGCTGAGTTACTACAAAAGCTGAAATTGAGCAAGAGAAAATTCATCTATACATGAAGCAGGATTAATTTCTTTAATTACATTATTACAGTTTCCTAAATTTTGGCTTGTTCCTTCAAGTTTTTTGATACTGTATTCCTACCAGGTTGCAATATTGAACATTTTGATTGCTAATATTAATACTAATACTATTTCAGGAATAGAGTAGGGATTTAAGGACCATCTTGATTAAGCCACAATAGATATGAAGCAGTGAGATTTTTTTTTCTTCCTGGCAGGAGAAATAAGGGTGTGGTAGACACACCTAAAATGAAACAGCTTCTATTTCCTTCTGTAACCATTGGTTGAGTCCCTTAAGAGTACAGAAGGAGAGAAAAGTTGCTTGGGTCTAGAGGACACACCAAAGAGCACATTTTTGTGTATATTTAGAAAATTTTTGTTTTTCTCCATGCATTTCAAGTGACTTGCAGAATGGTTCTCTCATGGTTCATGAATTCAGCTCAGAGGAAAAAAAATTACGATTTGAGCCCTCAAATATTTGCTCCTTTGTAACCTATCTGCAGTCATTTAAGATCAAGCCTGAAGTTTAATATTAAAGTAAATGTTGTTAACCCTGGAAAGTAAACAGCATGAGAGTGATTGAGCTTTTCCCCCTCAGGAGAGTGGATAGGCAGAGAGCAAAAAACTTTGAATAAATAATTAAGAGAATTAATTTTTTCCCTTTTTACCTAGTCAAGTATTTTATTCTGTGTTTCTGAACACTGAACATTACATGTCCTCCAGGGGAAGAGTCCTTGTAATTCAGACTTTAGTGTGTTGAGTAAAGCAGCATGATTTTATGTGGGGAGCTAGACTGAGAAAGAACATTGACAGAATGCTGTTCCCGGGCAGAGAGACGCTGTACCACACTGCAACACGTGCCTGTGATTGCTGACAGTGTCACAGCATTGTATGAAGCAGCCTTGCATCTTGTTCTTAGTGTCTGAGGGTCACCACGTTCATCTGGGAATCTGTGCTCTCTGGTTGGAAACTCAGGAAGGATTGGGGTTTACAGGGGAAGAGCCCCCCTCCCAAATTTAGCTATAACCTAACTTAGTGTTAGAACTACTAAGTACACTTCCTATATCTTCTGTCTCAAAGATTTTTAGGCATTAGTAGTGGAATACCAAGACTCTTCTCTGTGAACTAATTTTATATTGATTTTTACAGGGCAAGTAGGTTTCTCCCTGTATCAGTTCTCCATTCAGGGAACCTGAAAAGCAATTCCTACAGAAAGGAAAACCATTCTTAACCTTATGAATGTTCTCTTTCTAGAGCTTGTTGAACATACTAATTTAATGGTCTCAGGTTCTTTATAAAATGTATAAATTAAATAAATTTTATTTATTTTGTATAGCTATCTTATGTTTTCATTTTGTTGATCAATACTTAACATTTTTTTAGTGATATGTTCATGTCTTTCCTGTTATTTTCACCTCCTTTTTTTACTTTTTAATATTTGCTACATCTTCCATGTGCTTTAACTCTTCTTTTTATTTGTTTTTTATGTTGTATTTTATGAGGGCTGTAGGTGATATTGAAGATTGAAGGTGCCAGTAGTTAATACTCATGTTAAATTTAATGTGTATCGTTCTCTAGAGATGTAAAAGAAATTGTTTGGCTGTTGAAGCTCTCAGATAAAAGCTAAAGTGACATACCTATTTCATGCATCACATCAACTTATTTTGCATGCTACTGTCATCCTACCTGAAGCTGTGCAAGATTAAATTCAAACCATGCAAAGCAAACAGGACAGGTATGTTGCTGTCACTTTGAACTGTGTGTACCACATTGACTCTTCTGTCAGATATGTTTAAACTGAAAAAATAAGCAGTGGATGTGGTCTTGGTCACCTCCCAGCCACACTCAATAGCTGTGGTAGCATTTACTGCTCTGTAAAATTGACCAGTCTCCACAGCCTAGCCAATTTGTTATTAATATAATTGTGGAAATTAGTCATTCCTTAGCTCTTGGATTGAGTTCAAATTTGTGTAATTTCTATTACATACTGAACCACCTTCTCCTCCTCATCAGCCCTCATTACAGCTGCTGACATCCTGGCTGGAATTATCCCTCTCAGAGAACTCTCTCCAGCAAAGACAGCTCTAACTGAACAGGTTCTTTGGCCCTTCACTAACATTTGGCTTTTTTTTTGAGCTGTCCTGCCTATTGTCACACATAGAGTTACTTGATTCTGAATTGTCAAGTTACTAAGAGCAATTTTTAAAAGGAGAAAGAAGTTTTCTTTTGGTTTAGATTCCCTAACACCTTCTTTTTTGGAGGGATTTTTCCACATTTGGAGGATATCTTGTCTGCTTCTGTGTAGC
Organism: Onychostruthus taczanowskii; assembly: GCF_017590055.1. Lineage (NCBI taxonomy): Eukaryota > Metazoa > Chordata > Aves > Passeriformes > Passeridae > Onychostruthus > Onychostruthus taczanowskii. The sequence goes on along the minus strand of NW_024498906.1, from coordinate 6,920,255 downwards.
TATTTTTAGTACAGCTGGGGAATATGTGGGTCATTGTGTCACATTCTCTCAGCTTAATCTGCTGTTAGTTATGCTAATGAGGCTTGTGGCACTGGGCTTTTTCTTCACTTTGCCATATTGTCACTTCTGCAGCAGAAGCCAAAGGTGACTTTATCCACTTCAACTGTGATGCTTTTTAAACACATTTTGCTTTTCCTGTGATGCAGCCCCAGAACTCTTCAAGTCAGACTGTCTCAATCTCCTCGTAAGAGCATGGATTTACAGCCTCCAATTTATTCTCCCTACTCTCTGGTGAAGTCCTCTGAAGCTTGCTAGAATAGTAGAATTATTTTTTTTTTTTTGAATCATATAATGCTTTGGATTGGAATGGACCTTCAAGATCATCTAGTTCCAACTGCTCTACCATGGAAAGAGGTGTCTTCCACTAGATCAGGTTGCTTAAAGCCCAGTACAACCTGGCCTTGAACACTTCCAGCGATGTTAAGACTTACATGGAGATTTTGGAAGTCTAGAGAAAACAAAATAAGAGAGCACTGATATGTAAATACTTCTCTATATACACATGTATTCCCTCTTCTGATGAGATAATTGTATTTCATATTATGTTAGAATCTTATCTCTGGAAGTCTCTGGTGATCTGTAATCATGGGTGTATTCTGTCTGTTTCTGTATCTTCTTGTTTCCCTGTAGAATATTGAGCTAAAGAGGGAGAGGAGCAAGATTTGGAAACCCTGCTTCTTGTGCTTACTCCATATGTCTTTGCTGACCCTGTGAATAAAAACTAGCCAGAGCCTTACTACTTTGTTCAGCTTTTGCTTGGGTTGCACTTACACCACAAAATATAGCTCACCTCTCCTAAGTTTAGGCAAAATCTATTGTCTTCACCTTCATTTTTCTGAAGTGATGCAGTGAGAGATGCCAACTTCCTATAAGCTAAATGCAATCAAAACCTAGGGGGTTTGCGGTCTGGCTTTTGCTCCAACTTTGCATCCTCTGAACTAAAGGATATGCTCAACCCTCTACACCACACATTTCAATCTTTTGCTGGAGCTCCATACATCATACTGTGGCTTTTGATAAGGAACTGTTCAAGGTAGTAATCTTGATTGGCCTTTTGACTAGTACACAGAAGCCTTCAGTGTCCCCAGGCAGGGTCATGTTCTTTGTTTGTTTTCTCTCTGTGTCTCTCCAGTTTTTCTGAGCCTTGCATTTTGCGTGGTTGTTGCTATTGAAAGCAGGGACAAAGGTGCTATTTGTCTTCTCCTACTCGAAGCAGGAGGAGAGCAGATGCTCGTAGGAATGGTGCTAATAATCTGCCACAGGAATGGCAGTCTAGTAGGAAAGATCCCTGGCTGACCATGGTTTCCACTGCTTTAGGGCACAACTACAGTGTGCAGTGAAGGGAGCCATGCCAACTCCAAATGAGCCAAATCTGGAGCTGCAAACTGTTTAGCTGTGTTGCACAGGAGGATGGTGAAGTTGCCAGGCCTGCAGGCTCACAAAACATGCTGCATCCTAAGGATTTGTCATATAATCAAAGGAAATGGGGTGTGTGGGGGGAATCCCAAGGAGGTTCTCTGGAAAATTCATCACAATTTATGTGTGTGTGCACAGCACAGGTTCACAAACAGAGAGACAGATACTGCCATCCAACTATGCTCATAGTACTCTTGAGCCATTTCCTGCCTGGAACACTGTAAATGTGGTAGCCTTGCAATTAGATTGCAATTTAGTTTGAGGCTAAAAAAAAATAACTGGAAAGCTATCATACATGTCTAGTAATAAATCTCCAATGCAGTATACTTCTTAGTTTCTGCTGTTGCCTTAAAGTTAAAAGTAAATAAAAGCAACTCAATCTTTAAGCTCAGCTTCCCCTCAAATTGGCACCACTTGCAAGTGTAGAAACAGAACTGAATGTGTTTACAACAGTCATGATAATTATGAAACACAAGATTAACCTGGCCAGGAAAGATAAATATCTTGGTATTCACTGCAGTGATAAAATGATTTTGGAATGCAGCCTGACAGAGTGGCAGATGAAATTTGATTTTTCCAGCTATACATAGCTCACAACAGGCCTCTATAATATTTGTTGAGTCTAAATGTCCTGAGAACCTGATGGTGTCTTTGTAGCATGGGTAGTTATTCTTTTGCAATATTTTAGGGGAAAAGCCAATACTTTTAGTGCCAAAAATAGGTAAAAATCTTTGAAAGATGGCAGAAAAGAAAAAATACTGGATTGAACTGTTAAACATGTTTTTTTGTCTTAATTGTGAGTTAGTGCTTTCATAGAGACCATGTATTCCAAATCTGCCTTTCTAAATAATTGAGTTGTATTGGTATTGTATGACGTTCTTGGTCTTAGAAAAAAAAGTATAATCCTTCCAGGAGGGAAGATCGGATTTGTCTGAGCTGTGGTTGACTGCCAAAAAAATAGGATAAATATGTGTAATTTGTGAAGAAAAATACTGTTATCTTCTCGCTGTATTGTGGGTGTAAGTAAGATGATACGATGGTGGAGAAGTCAGAACAGTTACTAAATATTTTCTGGTCTGGGTTTTCTGTGTCACCAAAGTACTATTGAAAAATATCTGCTCTCTGTTGGTTCCCAGTGGTGTTCTCTGTATATGGAGAGAAGTTTCATAGTTACATTTTTTTCACTTTCTTGAGCAAATAAAAACCCTTCAACAGGCTCCTCTTGAAGGGAAATCATCAGTAATTTCAATAAGTTCTATAATCTTTGCTTCAGTGTCCCGCCACCAGCATTTGCAGTGGGTTCCTGGTGCTGAATGTGTGTTCTGTAACACTCTCCTTTCTCCTTCTGAATTGAAGCACACTGATCTGAACTGCACGTGCAAGGTGGGGGCTCACGCAGTGCTGTGTCCTTTTCCTGTGCTCTGTCAGCCTCTTTCTGTGTGAATCAGAGAATTTAAGACCAGGGAAGTGTGGTATCACATGCTCTCTGAACAGAGAGAAGCAATAAAAAGAATGATCAAAACAGTTCTTATCTCATTTGCTGCTCCTGTGTTTTTGAACATGTGGAATGCGTTGGAAGATGATTTACTTGAAGGAATTTGCTTGATTAGATTCTGGTGGAATTGTTTGTGTTAATTAGCCTATCAGGTCCAAGCTGTGTCCTGACTGTCGGCTGACAGTCACGGGTTTTTCAGTAGTTAGAGAAGTTAGAAGTTAGTTAGAAGTAAGTATGACATAGTATAGTATCTCTCTTTAATACAGTATAATGTAATGTAATATAGTTTTAATAAAGTGAGTGTTCAGCATTCCAAAGCCATGGAATCAGATGCCAATCATTCCCATTGTTGGGGTTGTGCTGATTTTACAATAGGGAAGACCATTAGATCATTCCATCTGACCTTCTGTGAAACCCAGATTCTTGGGTTTCACAGAAGGTCATATGCATGCAATATGCATATTTTGCACAGGTACCCTTTGATGATCCTGGTTTGGATCCTGGTTTGGCTGAAGCATAGCTCTCAGAAAGACACCCAGGAAGGCAGCAACAGCTGCTGTGTGTGTTACTGCTCTTGGTAGTGGGGTTGTACTGGTTAATCACCCTTTCTAAACAAATATGCCTTCCCTAGCTGAAAACATGCCTCAGCCCTTCAGCTACTCAGCTGGCACGCTCTGCTACCTGTCACTACAAAACTTCTCATTCTTAATTTTTAGCTTGACTTTGCTTGGCTTCATCCATTCGTTGACTTTGTCAATTGATGTGTTATTTGATGACTGTGATTTCTGCATGTTCTTGGCCAACATTTTTCTGTGATCTCTCGATGAGTGCGTTTCTCAAATGTCTTCACTTTTTAAATGTGTATTTCCCTGGTTCCCATCCCTTTGCAGTGTATTGCTTCTCCTCCTCTGGTGTTCCCTTTGTGTTAGCTACACAGTGAGCAGTGCCTTGCACCTCCTCTTCAGCTGTGCATACAAACACTTCTAATAATAATAAAATTATGGACCTTATATTTGCTTTTGACATGCTTTTGAAACTGGTACTTGAAAACAATTTTTCATCAGGAAACTGTGACCTGTAACTAACTGATTGAAGTGGTTAGAAGCAACTCCATTTCATGGTTGTTTTTACTTTCGAGGAGAGAATGGAAGGGTTTATGATGAGAAAAAATCTGAATTATCATATTTCTTAATAAATGTTACAATTCCTAAAAGGACAAACAGATGTTGTTTTCAGAAAGTTACACTCGAGGTATGGGTCTTGGATTAATAGCTCAATAGTTTTCCTGGTCTCTTCCAGTGTCTATCTGCACATTAGCCCACGGCTCCCTCCACCTTTTGAGGTGTATCTAAGTCATTATTGGATCTCCATCATTTGAACTACATTCATGCACACACAGACAAATCTGAGAAGTCTCTTATATTGGTATTTTTCATAATTCCATGTACTACACAATGCTTTTATATTTCTTGCTGCTACAACTCATTGTAGAAGTGTGGCTTTTCAAAATAGTTTCCTTTAGCTTCAGAAGATAATCTGAAAATCTGTGTGTACTCACTACTGTTGCCCACTGCATCCTGTTCATCTTTCTTTAAATTGATTGTTTCTCCCACATCCCAATGGTAAGTGAAACATGAGAGGGGTGTGGGTGGTCTGTCTTGGAGACAGACTTAGTTCATGAATCTTTAAGCTTATTTTAGCATCTCAATATCCATGTTTCAAGTGTTAATGGAGTTTTATTAGTAATTAAAATATTTTATTATCAGTTAAAATCCCCTCTTCATGTTACTATAATAAACAGCTTTATTTGCTAGGACTTATTCTAAAGACTGGGCACTTAATTTCAAAAAAGACTGGCAAAGAATTTCACTGATATCTGAGAGCTTAAGGACCAATAGAGTTAACAGCACCATGGTTTGCTTTCCTTCTGGAATTTGTATTTTGATGCTGGATGCTGCTTTAACCAGACTTTGGAGACCAAAGTTTGCTTGCTGCTGCTCCTCAGAGCTCATGTTGATACTTGAATCAGCAAAACCAAAACCCTAAGTATATAAAAGCTCAGTGTGTGCTCTGAGCTTTGAGTAGAGTTCATACCTTTTTTTTTTTTTTTAGAAGAAATCCTTATGCTGAGGCAGTTAGGATCACAGAGTTTGTAAAACCTACACAACAAAGGTGTTATTCTTATGTATAAGCTGTACAGCCTCTAATTCAGCAATAATTTTTTTATTCCTGTGCTCAATTATCCAAATAATTTTCATGCCTTTCACTCTAAATATTTCAAGTGACATAATTCAGTATGATTTTTTGACACAATGGTCAAAATGGGCTCAAAAATTATTTAAGCATTCAAGATGCTTGAAAGTGTTAACAGAGCCCTTTGTGCATTTTTTACAATATGTATGTTGAACTCCTTCTGTTTTAAAATATTTTTCCAAGTTATGTTCTTGGTAATGAGGGTGTCACCTCAGCAAGTTTTCAGCTGTGAAACCCTGTGCAGAGGTGGGCCACATTAACAAAGAAAGAGCTGACCAAGTTCCTAGAAGTGATTTAAATTTTAGTGCAGGTATTGTGTGATATTAAAGATGACAGGTTATTCTCTTTTAGCAAGTGTAATCACATGGAGGTTTTTCAAATTATTTTATTTTTGGAGAAAAGATAGGAATGTTGTTGTGAAGCAGGCTTTGTTAAAAGATCAGAAATTTCTCTGGACATAAAACTCTGCTGCTGAAGAAACTTCTGAAGACAAATACTTTGGAGAAAGTTAGAATAAAACTATTAGTATGCCATCAAGCCTTGGACTTCCCCATGGGCCCCTCTTGAGCTTCAGCATGGTTATTGCCAATAACCTCAGCCTCTTCCTCCATTGTCTTTTGCAGGCAGATATAAGCTCCCTTTGTCAGTACTCTGAGTGCAGATTTGTTTACTCTGGCCAAGCTGCAGATGCACTAAAACCTGGGCATGCTAACACAATGATAAATAGATTTTACTAGACTTAGTACCATGGCTTTAACACTTCTTTCTTTTAACTGGCTTTGCACTTTAGTGGCTCAGCTACTCACCAGGGTCATACAAATTGCATTTGGCTGAAGGCTTTGGCAGAACAAGTTTGTGTGTGTCTGGAGAGCAGGCAGCAGGGGGTTGTGTTTGCCTTGGAAGACTTTGCTGGTATACCTCAAGAAAGTGAATTTCTTGAGCTCTGCCTGTCAGCACTAAGAAAAAAGTAATTTAAAAACTGGTCCACTGACCACAAAGGCCAGTGGAGTTCATTCCTGAAAAACAGTTCTTGTTAGAGAATAGAATTGGAAATTTCTCCTAATGATAAGTGAGTTAAAAAGGGAAAATGGGACAAAGAAGTCAGAAGATGGAGAGGTACGGGCAAGTGGAGAAAAGCTAGAAGTGCAGCAAAGAAAAAGGTGAGAGTAATAGAGTGAAGGACAAGGGTTATTTTTTGAGTCATAGGCAGAACATGCTTCTGAAAAATCTACATCTGGGAATATTGAGATCCATGCAGAAACCTACACCTTGGTAAAGTCTGTGAATTTCACCTTGAAAGGCAGAGCGAAAAGTGTCATATTTCAGATTACCTCAAAATCCCAGACAAGTAAAACTATTTAGTGACTATTTCAGGTAATAGGAGTGTCTCAAAAGACTTCCACCTACAAAATGCCACCAAATGGAGAGTTTCTCTTTAATAACTCATCTTCCTTTAACTGCAGCTGCTCCAGGGGCCAGATATAGAATGACTACATTATAAATATCAGGTTTCCAGGCTAGACCAACAGTAAGCTAAAATGTCAGTTTGCCTAATGCAAATACTTGACATATGTTGGGCAGAACAGGGAGTAATGAGGTTGGAGACTGTCTCTTTGCTCCTGGTCATCTCTCTTTAGAATATTTTTCTGGGTATGTACTTGACAGGGACTGGATGGTTGGTACCATTTCATCTCCTCTGTTCAGAAAACATTCACCAGCTTAATGTGCAGGGAGCTGAGCTGCTCATGCTCTCTATGAACTTGCTCGTGGCTGGACTGTCAGAATGATTCTGCTGTGGCTTTAATGAACTAGCTGTGAGACCAATTATACCCTGTAAAAGATGTAATGGTTAATTAAACTACTGCAGTTGGTCAAACCTGAAGGCTACTGAAATACTAGGTGTGTATCTGGAAGTTAAGTGAAGCTGAAACACACGAGTTCTTTCTCTTCCTGGATACTTCGCTTTAATGTCTCCAGATGAGATGAGAAATGAACAAATTCAAGAACATTTCATTTTTAAGAGAGGGGGAGTTTACTTAATGATTCCAAACCTGCCCCTTTCATTCCTGTTTCTAATGTGCTATCACTTTTCCCCTTTCTCACATCAAAGAAGAGATGAAAATGGCTCCCCACAGAGATCATGAACATTCTTCTAATGGTGCTAGCAGTGAGAGGTTGATTTTTGGTTTAATACTCAGCCTGTAAGCAGCAACTGGCTGATTTCTGCCCTTTCCCACCATCTTCTCTCTCTGGGGTGCAGGTGTCTGTGGCTGTGCTGCAGCCCCACGTTTGCCTGGCGTGCTTGGCTACTGCACCCGCTGCGGTGGCTGGATGCCGAGGGGACGGAGTGCGGGGCTGCACTGCCTCTTTTCAGCTGGTTGGTGTTTTGGTGTCTGAGCTGTGCTGTGCCTGTGAGGGAGGACTTGTGCTAACATCTTGTCTCACGGGAATATTGAGGTTCTCTCTGGTCATGAGTTCCTGTCAGCCTGGTGGCCTGGTGTCACAGGAGCTCATCCCATCTATAAAAAAGGAGCTGGGCTCCAGAGGCAATCGTTCTCAAGTGGAGCTCAGAGCACCCCTGCCCAGCTGGAAGGAGGGGGAGCACTGCCACAGCAGCACAGAAAAGGCAGAGGTGTGCTGACAGCAGAGGGAGAGACAGATCCCACCTGGCTCCAGGTGCTTCCATCGGGACAGTGCTTGGGAGCAAGAGGTGCCACGGGAGCACCTATTGGAGCTTGCTGCCTCTCCCCTGGAGCAGCAGCAGGAGCATGGCCACTGCCTGGGACTGGATGGCTGTGCCGGAGAAGGTTCTGCTTAGCTTCTAAATTCTGATTAAACCATCCACTGTGTTATTTTGTGTCTCAAAACATCAGGACTGATTAAAAGAGCAAAAAACGAGAGACAAGAGAGGGAGAGACAGAGATGTGACTGTGGGAATGGCAGCCAGGGAAAAAAAACGCCAGGGTCTGTGCGTTCACATGTGCTGTGCTTGTGTGAGGAAAACAAAATGTCTGTAGTTACAGAAGAAGCACTTAAAGGGCATACACTTTAATGCCTCTGTTTTCAAAGAACCACTTTGAAGCTTATGAGCAGTGAGGTAAGTATTTAACTGCAGGTTGAAAGTTATTCTAGGCATGATGAGTACCCCTAAAAACAATCAAACAAAAGCCCCACCACAGAACAAAACCAAACACTAAATCTAGTAACAGCTGGTTGTTTTCCAAGCATAATCTTTCAATAGCTGCTTGAGACAATAAGGAAAAAATCCAGCCTCAAAACAACCACTTACAACTATTGCATGTAACATCTATGCTCTACCAGCTAGGGCTGGTAGTTCTCACTTTTCATTAGTATAAATGGCCCTCCCCTGAAACAGAGAATGAGTAGTGATGATTTTGATACAAACTAGCATTAGATTTCTTTAGCATGTCAATGAATGCTTTCAAAAAAAAAAAAAAAAAAGGCAAAAAAAAAAACCACCATAGAAACAGGGTTTGGTTTTGTTTTTTTCCAAATAAGAAACTATTTCATTTTCTTTTTGCATATTGTATATTTGAGGAAACTGAAATATTCAGTCAAAAGTTAATAAATTAATAAAATCTGATAAGAATTGTTGTTTAATAGGCTATTGTGTGTCTTCATAGCATTATCATTTAATTTCTTGGCTTTATTTGTATTTTTTCTCTTCAGCAGTAGCACTAATTTTCAATCCCTTCTGCTCTGGGTGGGCTGTTGTCCAGTGACCTAAAAAGTGACATGTGTTACAGATTGTGAACAATTACTGTTTATGCTTGGGGGGGTACACAGGGTTATTATTTGAGGAGTTGACATAATGCCATGCTCTCCTTTTATATTTCTCTGTGTGTATATATAAGACACACACACATATACTCTGCATATATGTGTGTGTACAGCTTGTGTTCTGTAAATAGCTGGACATGAAGTTTGTATTCAGGAAAACTGTAGTGTGGTGAGTGAGAGCAGGAACTAAAGGGAACCAGAATTGTGTAAACTTGATTTTCTCTTTATCTGTCCTGCTTTTGTGAGATGAAGTTGTCCTGTGCTGGCAGTGAGGTTGGGGTATCCATTTCCCCTGAATGTTTGTAGTTGCTTGCATAGAATAGAAGTTGTGCCTTGTGAAGGATTTTGCTTGGCTGATGCAGTGTCCTGCGACAAAGTCAGTATTTTAAGATACCTGTGATGCTAAGAAACTTTAGCAGTTTTGGCACCAACAGAGAGCTTGTGGCTGAAGAATATAAGCTCACTGGGAGCAGTTAGGGACATGGCCTCTAATATATGAAGCTACTTAGTCCTGTTTATTATGTAAAAACACCTCCCACACAACCTAACCCCCCAAATCTATCAGTCAGTCAGTCAGTGATCATGTGGTTGAGGACCCTGCCTCTGAGGCCTTGCACTGCTGCTCCTTGGGGGTTTGCCTTTGGAGGACCTGCAGAGCACAGAGCCTGCCCAGAAGGACTTTTTTAAACTTACAGTTATGACAGGTCAAACATGCATAGCAAATGAAGCTGTACAGCTTCAATTTATTTGTGTAAGAACTGTTAATATAAGCAGAAAAAAGTAAAATATTTATCAAATCATGAATTATGTAGATTCTGCAGATATTACTAATTTACAGGCAGCAGAATAATTTTTATAAAAGAATGAATAAATATTAAAAAGTCTCATTTTGCTTTTATATGACACAGAAGGCCTCATGTGATGAACTTCTGTTGTTTACTTGTGTTTCAATGGTATTGTCCCTCCTTTAGCCTAAATTTTCCAAATATAGGTATTCTACATACCTAATACACACATTCTTTAATTTGTGATGATCTGATTATTCATATTTTTTTGCTTTTTTCAAGCTGTTTCTGGATGCTTAAATATTAACCAAGAGGTTTTTTCCCAATTTTTATTTTGTTGCCACTTGAGTATCATTATAAATAATACATTTTTGTTTACATATGCCAAAGATGCTTAAAAATAAACCTCTTTTTTGCATTAGTAGCTAGGAACACAAACATGAGCCGCCACTCTGTTGGATGTTCTTTTATCAGAAACCCAACTGTTTGATTAGTTCTATTTAGAAGATGCTGGAGGCTCTGATGCTATGTGAACACCTCTCTGCTCCTTAATGAACGCTTCTGAATCCTCCAGCAATACAGAATCAAAGTCTTATTGTCTAAGCTGGGTAGCTTTGTCAAAGGGGCATTCATTTGCTGTGCTCAAGTTGACTTTAATTTGTTGGGTGACACAGGTCCCCCTCTTCACAAGTCTCCATCTTTATAGCATAAGCTCATTGCTCTCATCTGAATTTCCTTTCTGGAGCTGTTCACTTGAATCACAGGCAGGATGGACCTGAGGATATTTAAGAGATCATTTGTCACGTAAGTTGTATCAGCATGTGAATCCTGTAGCAGCAGTAGCACGTCTGCTGTCACACTGATAAGAGCAAAGGCAGGTATGCTCTGTGATAAGGGACTGTGACCATACAGCAGGAGCACCCACGTTACACATGGGGTTTCAGTTTCATCTTGGTGTAGACTTTGCTTCTAGGTAAATAAACCCAGACCTTATCTCCAGTAGCCCACCTGCAGACAGAAGGCAAAGCCTTGCATTGGTGCACCCGACTCAGTGCAGGATAGTTAATGAATTTTCCTACATAAAGGCAAGGCATGGATGGGCAATTAGGTGTGATGATTAAGTAATTCTGTAACCTTGCTTACCCTTTTAAACAGCGTGGAGAAAAAAGGTTGCATTAGAAAGCAGAATAAAATTTGGTCTGGTGCACACAAAAGCTAATTTGTAAGGAGAGGGAAGAAAAAAACTGTGCCACTCAAACACTCTGCCTGTATTGAGAAAATGAGATCAACAGAGGATTCAGATAGAGTGACTTAAAGAGGCAACAACATTTAAAACAATTAATTTCACAAGTTCTCAGTTGAACATATACAACTAACACACAGCTAATTCAAACTTACAGAAGTTAGTCACAAAAACTGCTCTTTTTTCTCTGCCTCTATCCAAAATACCTTATAATGCTAGCATCAGACAGGTCTGTGCTTTGAGTTTTGCATTAGAGAAAGAATTGAAGTAGTTAACAAATCGGCTGATATTGTTTAGTTCTGTAGTGGATAAATCATGACAGCAAAGGAGTACATGTGAGTTAATGAATGCAGTATTTATATCAGCCCTGCAGGGCAAAATGAAGAAAGCATGCACATTAACAAACAGTTTAATACCCAGGAAATGCAAAATAAACTGACTCCATAGAAACCCTAGGATGAGTAGGCATAAATATAATTTTAATTCCTTATTTGGCTAATTCTACAATGCTTTATGAGATTAACCTGTTACTGTGTGTTTGGGTGATTAACCTGCTATACATAGTAATTAGCCTTTTAGTTATCGTGTCTGTAAATCATTTTTCACTACATGCTTGCTTCTAGGCATGTGGACAGAAAAGCAAACTGATCCTTCATGCATATCCCCAGGCTTGGCTCTCCTTGCAATTCTTTCTCTGTCCTCTGATTCTGAAGCTGCTCTCAGTTTTGGCTCACTTTCCATCCCAATCTTTTGTGCTTTTGTCATTCTCTCCTATGACTCATGCAGCTCTTTGCTCACATGTGCAGATTATCTGAGATATTTTCTTTTGCTTCAGCTTAATTATTTTTAATAGTGCTTTCAGGTTACATTGAGTGAAATTAGATATTAAGTTTCAATATACTATTAAACAATTTTTAATAATATTCTGGGTATTAAAGACATTAATTTGAAAATTAGCTAGAGGTAGACTTTTTCAATGAGACTTGACTTTTTATTGAAAAAGCAAGTGTTTCATGTTCATTATGTTTCCTTTCCTCTAGATATTTCTTTAGAGAGAGAGAGAGAGAGACAGTGTTGTATGGTTTCTCTTTTCATGTAACTGCTGTGTCCAGGATACTTAGCAAGATATTATGTATCATCCACAGCATTTTGTTATGGGCTGAAGTTCTGTTGTAAAGCTGGCACATCCATTAGAGTAGATCAGCGTGTTTTAGTCATCAGATGCCTATTACAATTATTTTATCACTTTTTTTTTTCCCCAGCAGAGTAATCACTTTCTCATTGATCTGGACATACAGCTGATAGATGGATATAGGGATGGGCTGCAAGCAGCGGGCTCCAGCTGCATTAGACTGATGTTTCAGGCAGCTTCCAGCTGGGTGTGATAGGAAGATTACAGGGCTCCAACTGTATCTCTGTACAACTCAAAGAAAACCATGTAAAATCTATCTGAAAGATTCAGATTCAATGCTGAAAGATTCAGCATTGAATCCTTGTTACAGTGGACCCAGGAAGTACTGAAAGGGACCCTTAATTTTCAAAGACACCCAGGTTCAGCACATCATCAGCTTTCGTACTGTGATTCTATCTGTAGGTACAAATCCTTGAGACAAAAATAATTAATTAAATTACCCAGAAAAACTTTCCCACTTTGTTTCCAGATGCACAAGTTATTTTCCTTAACAATAGTGACAGCAGGTGGTATTGATAACAACAAAGCTGCCCAAAGAGGCATGAAGTACCACAGTGCTCCCATCTTACTTTTGACTCTCCTTTGTTTGCCACCTGCAGCCTCTGTCCAGAAGCAATCCCAAACACAGGTTTATCTTTCAAAAAGTGAGATGGTTACAAGAAAGTGGTAACAAGTCTTCTGGCCTCTTTTATATCCTTTATAAAGTGCTATTTTCATTGACTATACTTAGTATAAACTCTACCTGCTTGTGTGACACATGTAAAAATTACACTGTTAAGAGACACTACCAGTATACCAATTGACTTGTTTTCTTCCTGTACTTCCAGTCAAGTTTAAGGAAATATTTATGCAGCATAATTGAATGTTTTTAAGGACAAAAATTTGTAATTGGGTACCAGTCACTGAAGATTGTTCAAAGAAAAACCCATACAAATATTGACTAGATTTAATTGTTAGAATGACTTAAAGATTTCACTTTTTTCCCCAGACAAACTTGTATTTTATCTTTACTTTAGGACCTAGCTTCACTACTTACTTTGACAGTCTCATATAAATAATTTTATTTGAAATCAAGTGGTCAAAGGTTCAGAATGAACCCACATGTCCACAGAGTAAGGCTGCAAAAATAGCAGCCTTAGCATAATATTGTTTTTTCTCATTTTTTTCTTTTTCACAGGTCTGTACTTTTGCAGTCTTTGCTTGAGACTGTACTGTTTACTGAGTCACTAACAAATACAGATTCCTGGTTTATTTGAGTCTCTGAGAAAGTCAAGGCAATTTAATACATGCAATGGAAAAACTTGTGTAGTTAATCTATTTGAAAAGGTTTGAGGTTTTTATGATATTCAACATTTTTGTTAATAAAGTACTGCAGTACTTTAATATAAAGAATTCTGTGAAATCTAGTAACTAGTTAGAAGAACTAGAAACAGATCTGAGCTTGGCAGGATCCCATAGGAAGCTGGCCTGGAGGACAGAGGGGATCAGAGCACAAGGACAGCCCTTCCCAACCTGCAGGAAATCAAGCAGCTGTGGCAGGAGCAGGCAGAGCTCACATATCAAAAACAAGTGTACCACAGGGTAGAAGCTGTGGGCTACCCTGGAGGAACCCAGACCGATTGTCCAAGATTGTAGGGATGGAGAAGGGGTATAGGAAAGCCACAACTTAGCTGAAGCTGAAACTGGGGAGGATATGAGGACCAAAGAACAAGTTTCTGTACACAGCCTTCTGCAAAAGGAAGGCTAAGGGAAATGTGAGCCCACTCTGCAAAGGAGCAGGGGATGTACTGACAGATTGGTTATCTCAGTTTTTTCTGTCCTACTGTTTTTGCTGTTACATTCTGTCCTTAGCTCAGCCTCTGAGCCAAGTGGCAGAGCTTGGGGGAGTGAAGAGTTACCTACAGTGGGGAAAGATCAAGCTCTCAGGCCAAGTGGACATCCCCATTGGGCGTGCCCCAGGCAGGCTGCAGCAGAGAGGCTGGCAGGGGTCACTGTGAGGCTACTCACTGTCACCATCAAGGAGGCTCACAGTGACAGGAAAGAGACAAACATTGGTCCCAGCCTCAGGAAGGACAAGGAAGAGGATCTAGGGAAAGTTATGCAGCAGATCCTGCTGGAAACCATTTCCAAACACAAAGATCAAGTAAGTGATTTGTAACAGCCAGCATGGAGTTACCATGGGCAAGATGAGCCTGACCTTCTGGGTTGCCTTCTCTCATGGGTCGGCTGGCTGTGTGTGAAAGGGGAGAGCAGGTGATGTTGCCTACCTCTGGCTTTAGCAAGGCCTCTGACCTTGTCTTCCATAGTTTCCATCCAGAGATGGGGAAACTGAGCTGGATTAAAATATGGGGGGGGAGAAATTGCTGACAAGGGTCAGGGCATTTGTTGCTGTGCCTGATGGGGAGATGTAGAACAGGCTGAGCCAAGCTTGTCTCAAGAATGCGTGGTGAAAGGAAAAGAGACACCAGACATGAGCTACAATGCAGGAGATCCAGACCAGGGGTAAGGAAAATGCCTTTCACTATGAAGGTACCCAAAAAGAGGGGCAGAGGCCCAGAGAGGCTGTGGGATCCCATCCCTTGGCCCTGTGTAACTTCCTGTAGCTGATGCTGCTTTAAAGAGGTCCCTTCCCACCTGAGTCACTGTCCTTCTCATCCATTCCAAGGAGTACAGAGCCTTTACTTCCCTGCATTTTCAGTGGTGTAAAGGAGCACAAAAGAGTGTAATATAATTTTAAGAATTATTTTTAAAGAATGGGTGAAGATGCTGTCTGTGCTGTGAGGCAGCAGACCAGCCTCAAGTCCTAGAAGGAGCCATGTGAGTAGTTATTACTTGACCTGCATATAAATCTGCCTGAGACAACAGCATCGTTCACCCTGTGTAAACACATGCAGTTTCTAGGTAATTAGGGCTGGGTTTGTTAAGGTGAAGGAAAAACTGAGAAGGGGAGGATGAAAACTGAGGGCTGCAGCAATGATGTCACCACCTTTCCTCCCAGTGGCATTCACAGCAGAGGTACTGAAATTCAGAGCAAAGGCAGTTCACTGAATCTTCTTCTATACGTTTTTAGTGAGATTGAAACCTTAGACTTCTGTGAAAACAGATCTAATTTAGTGTGCTTTGAATAAATATCTGATGAGACTGTTGTGCCAGATTATCGTAATTGCAAAGAAAGAGGAAAAGTCTTGTAAATGCAGTAAAAATGAACAAGCTTCCAATATGTGCACCTAATTTTCTTATTCCTGGAATGCTCACTTGAGCCTTCCCAGAATAAAACAACCATTATTTCTGAAATTGTAGCTAAATTGAAAGACTTTTTTGCCAAAGAACTATATTGAGAATTCAGTTAATTTAAATGAAAAAAACCCAAACAACCCAAAACCTAATAACTTAACAGCAGGTTTTATGAAGCATCTAAAATTGATTTTGAGACGTGTCTAGGGCATAACAAGAAATTGGTATGTCTGAAACAATTAATGTATCTCAAAAAGTCAGTGGAGGGGTATTTTCTTTTGCATAAATGGGAAATAATAATTCAGTGATAAAGGGCTTGCAACCCAGTTTTGCTGCCTTCTGTGAGTAAACATTTCCAAAGCTTCACAGTCTTTATAAGTTAACCCAAAAAAGTAAAAACTTTTGACTCTTTTGCTCTGTTAGTTTTTCTCCCAGCCTTCAGTCAAGTACTTTATAAATTATTTGAGGAAGATGTTATACTGTGTGGGGAGCAAGCAATAAAAAGGCTAACTTAAAACAAACAAAAAAAAATTAATTTTAATTTAAAATAAATGTCAGTTTAGGGCAGATGCTTTAAATGTGATATTAAAATGAATGGGCTAACAATAAACATTTGAAAAATAACATTTGCAACAAAATACAACAGTATCCACATTGAGCTCTCTAAGAGGAAATTGAATTTATATTTGTTTCACTGTAATTTCTGGCTAATTCCTAAGCACAAGAGAATTAGTTGCAGTGGAACAGTAGGAATGAAGTATTAAAACTTCAGTGAGTTATCATGGGTGACTTAAGTTGGCCCATGTTCCTGTCTGAGGTGCTGCTCCTGCCTTTATTTATCCTTTTAGTTAGTTCCAGTAGGGCTGATTAGTACATTGCCTTTTCCTATTCGTAATTACTGCAGTGCTAGTGTCCCACATCCTGAGAACAGATCTCAGAAATACCCCTTCAAGGTTGAGGGGAATTTTTTACATACATAGCTGTTTATCTGGAGAAGTGCTCAAACTTGAAGCCCAAGTATTTTCCAGGGAAATAATTCTCTGCCATAGTTTTAACTATTTAAGGTTTTTAATCATGCTGAGATAAATTGAGTGAAAGAAAATAATTTGCTTTCAATCATAAAATCTGACTACTCTAGTAAGGACTAAGTTAATGAGTTCATTAGGTTGAAGACGTAGGTATCTATTTGTATTTATGCTCCAAAAAAGTTTTTATTATGAAGAAACGCCTTCTGTCATTCAGAATTTCTGTACCATCTCTGGTAGAATTCCAGGCAAACTTATAGAGTGTTTTTCAGACAAATGTGATAGTAAACTAAAGCTGTCATAATAATTCATTTTGGTGCTGAGCAAACTAGTCCAGGCTTGATCAGGGTCTATATTACATCTATTCTGGAACTAGGCCAATTCCTTAGTTTTAGAACTGAAACCAAGTTCAAATCTTGAGGTCTTGAAATATTTTTCTCTTCTGGCGGACCTGAAATTCCAAGTGGCCAAGTACCACATAAGACTAAGCTTGTAGTATTTTTACCCTTGAAAGTAGTAAGGATTTGTAAAGGAAAGGTTTTCGTGGTGTGGGCTTTTCTGTTTGTTCTTGAGGGGTAGGGCTGTTGTGTGTTGAGGTTTTTCTTGTTTGGTTGGTTTATTTAAGGTTTTTTAATTGTGGGGGGTTGTGTTCTTTTGATTTGCTTTGGGGTTTTGTTTGGGTTTTTTAATACTGTTGGGTTTTGATTTTCTTTGGGTTTGTTTGTTTGTTTTTGTTTTGTTGGGTTTTTGTTTTTCTTTGTTATGTTTTTTAGGTTTGGTTTGGTTGTGTTTTCTTTGGGTTTTTTTCTGCTTTTTTTTTATCTTGGCAGTAAAGCTAAAATTTCAGGTAGAACTCAGCCAGCATTCTGGATAACTGCAAGCATATGGCACTGCTCCTGCGGTTTATCTGAGATCAGATTGTTTTGTACCTGAAAGATTATCTTGTATAGATGGAAGAAGTGTTTATCTTTTCTATTTGTAGTACACAAATGAGTTGTTTAAAAGTACTTCTGTGCGGAACAGATTCTACAAATCAGTTATAAATCATCCAGAGAAACAGTTGTAGCATATGTTTTCCTCTACATGTTGTACCTGAGAAGCCCTCATAAACTCCAAAAACATTGGCCTTGAGAGGGTGTTACAATTGCCTATGACAAGCATGCTTAAAATAGCAGATAATTTCCATACATTTCAAGCTGAAATAGGATTTGAGAGCTTAGTATTTGTGAGTGATTAAGTGGTAGTTATGCATAGTGTGCCTGCCATATGCGTTTGAGCATAGCAGTGTGAATTCGGTTCAGTCTTCGCATGATGGACGGTTCTGTTTATTTTGTCATTTTCAGTGAGTCTCTTGCTGGTTTCGGTGTCTTCCCTGTGCTAAGCAAGGCTGGCTCCCCCAGCTGTTCCTCACAGAGATTCTGCTCCTGCCCTGACCATTCTGGAGCTCCCCTGGTATCACTCCAGTTTGTCCTTATCTCTTGTTTGTGTGGCAAAGCTTTGGTAGCAGGGCAGCCACAGGGCTGGCTTCTGTGAGAAGCTGCCAGAAGCCTCCATGGTGTCTGACAGAGCCAATGCCAGCTGGCTCCAGGATGGACCTGCCCTGATCAAGGCTGAGCTCATCAGGCACAGCGGTAGTGCCTTGGGGATATTGTAGTTAAAAGGGAAAGAAAAGTTACTGCGCTGAAGCAGTTGCAACCAGAGGAGAGAGGAGTGAGAATATGTGAGAACACAGCCTGCAGACACCAAGGTCAGTGCAGAAGGAGAGGGAGAAGGTGCCAGCGCTGTCTGTGTTGAAGACCATGGTGAGGCAGGTGTGGAGGTCCATGGTGGAGCAGATATGTACCTGTGGACTGTGGAATACTGCACACCAGAGCAGATGGATGCCCGAAGGAGGCTGTGACCCCTTGGGAATCCTGTGCTGGAGCAGGGCCTGTGGCCCCATGGAGAAAGAAGCCCTTTCTGGAGCAGGTTGGCTGGCAGCACTTGTGACCTCTCAGGGGACCTGTCCTGGAGCAGTCTGTTCCTGGTGAAGAGGCTCCTGGGGAGCAGCTTGTGAAGAACTGCAGGCTGTGGGAAGGACTCACATGGGAGAAACATGGGAGAATGCTGCGAGGAAAGACTGAAAACTACTCTATGCAGAACATGGTACAGGGCTGAATGAAGGCTTATATTCACTAATGTCCCCTAGTGATACAGCGTGTGCCTTAACAGAGCCACTGCTGTCTGGTTCTGCAGTTACAGTGGCCCTGTCTGTTCTGATATTCTGGCAGGGGAAGCAGATTGATTCATCAGTAGTTGATTTCTGAGCCTGTAAATCTAAGTCTGTGGAAATCACTTTATTAAAAAATAGTGGCACAGCATTCCTATCCTCTAGAGCACAGAGTTATTTTATGTTCAATCTTCTCAAGAGTTAAAGGACTTAGGTTGCTCTCTGTTTTTATAGATAATGACTATGAGACTCACTTTTGTCAGACTGAAATAATAACTTCATTTACCATTTGCTATTCAGTAATAAATTGATTTGGGGAGGAGTGACTAAAACATGCAGATTATTTCAATGCAAGGTATATGGATTTGTATAAGTCCAATACTTCGTGATCAGATGATGAAGGAAAAAGCACTCTGGCAACTCTTGATTTTTAAAGTTCTCTTTCTATTTATAAATTCTGTTAGGAAGGCACAGCCTAAGCAGAAAGACAAATTCAAATCACACTTTTTATGTAATAGTGCTCATTTCTCTAAGGATCTGAAATGTCCCATTCATCAGTTCTGTTATCTCTTGGCTTGATGAGCACTTAAAGCTGAAACATGTAGCTATCTTAATCTACTTTGAGATACAGCACTTTTCGATACGTAAATTAGAACCTGCATTACGGCAACCACATAATTTCTTACACTGGCACAAAGCAGCCCTGATGAAGTTAGACATTTTTCTACCTCTTGTTAAAGTAATTAATTTTTGAAACACCATTTGGTGGGATTTTCTTGATGTATTTTTCTCCTTCCCATCTGAAGATAGGGAGTCTGAAAGAAAAATAGCCCACAAAAATATCCCAGAAGATTTTACCTGATGAATTGGATATTATAATCAATTTTGTGTGCTTATTGGGTGTTGCAAGTGAATGAGGGAGGGATATTAATGGTAAGATGGTTGTGGAAATGAACAAGTCACAAGTGCAATCCATCTCACTTGTGTCTTCAGGGAGGAGCCTACCGCAGGGCTTAGCATGAGCATGACAGCCTGGCAACTCAAGCTTGTTTCACTTTGAGAGGTGAAGTCATGTGGTGGCAAGATCGTAGCCCAGAAGGGTAACTGGAGTAGTGTGTGCCTCACAGAGGAGGGGTCAGTGGCTGCACAGGGCTGGGTGCTCTGGGAACCAGAGGAACCTTCAGCCTTGTGTTGCAGCCCACAGGGATGCTCCTTCTGAGATCCAGCCTGAGCCTCCTGTGTGTCTCTTTATGCCCCTTGTTCTTCACTCTCCCACCTTGCACCACTGGTTCAACATTCTTGACTTTGATCTTAAGGACAGACAGAGTATCAAGTAGGAAGTTAAGAGGAAACATGCTTTTTGATAACGAGAGGTAAAAAAAACCTCATAACTTTTATCAAAGTATTTAAAATTTGCACTGCTGCAGTAATTTTATTCTGTGTGGTTTTATTCTTTATGACTGTGTTAAGATGTATTTGTTTTCATCAAAGATGGTGAGACCAAACAGATGTAGGAGGAAGATTAAATAGAGACAAAAAGCAAGCAAACAAAAGCCTTGTCTTAAAGTACATTGTCACACATGAAGCAACAATTTTGTTGGGAGGAAAAACAAAGCCTCCAGTTCTGTACTGCTACTTGAAAATGTTCATCAGTGGTTTTTGTTTATAAGTATCATGGAGTTTAAGCACCTATTAAGACTGATGTAAGTAAGATTTTCTGATAAAGAAGGCCAGGGGAAAACTGACATCTCTTCCAAGGTCCCCAAGAAATGTGACTTAGGGTTAAGAGGGTCAGTCCTCTCCCCTCGAGGTCCTGCTGTCCATCCCACCTAGAAAGACCCAGCTAACCCATGGCTCTCCCTGGCGCTGGTTGGTGTCAGTCAGGAGTGAAGGCAGTGTGGTCCCTAGCACAGTGATTTTTGAGGTTTGAGGTGTTGCAATAGAACGCTGCATTGTGCTGATGTACAGAACAAGCAGCTTGTAGTGAAGCAGCTTTGGACAGCCAAGGAAATCACTGCTGAAAGGGTTTCATCTCTGACTGGTCTGACTAGAATTGTTTGGGTCCTGGTCTTGTTTGTGTTTCTTGACTCAATTCACAGAATCACACAGAATACTTGGATTTGGAAGGGGTCCCACAGGGATCATCAAGTCTAACTCTGAAGTGAATGGCCCATATGGGAACCAAACCCATAACCCTGGAGTTATTAGCACCGCACTATAACCAAAATAATTGTAAATTTCCTCGAGTTCAGGCTCCTTGTTGGTCAGGCAGAGAGAGCAGCCTGCTACTTCTTATTACAGTTTATGGATGGCACGTGGTAGGTGTAGGCATGACACTGACTTTTCATGACTACATGCTTGGGTTTTATAAAAATCATTTTTATGATTATCATCTCTATGATCTCTGTTTCAAGAAACAATAGCAACTTCCACTTGCATTTTATAGAAAAATGAGATGAAACCTGGTTTCCTGTCTTGAAATTAAGAAAGATTTAAGTCATACACAGTAGTAACATGAGCATAACTTTGACTCTAAAATTTTAAGAGCACAAAGACAACAGTTTGCAAAGCATTAGCTGTATCTGAAAGCAGTTAATTAAATTAAATGGAACAATGAACCACTTTTGTAGCTGTACTCCCTGGTTTGTGACAAATTGGTCAAGTCAGTTCTATTAATGAGGTCATCCTATTCTGAGATAGTCTATTCTAGAATAGTGGGGTCCAAAGTTCTTGAATTAGGAGTTGCCATCTTCTTCTCAGAGGCTGTAAAAGCCCCATTGAGGCATCTTTAATATGAAGGGCTGTAAGATTTTTAGTACAATACTTCAGCTTTTGACATCATGCCATAATTGGTACCCATGAAGTGAGCAAAATGCAGCATTAATAAAAACCTGGGTTTCTGGTAAGAGTCAGAGGATTGAACTGGTTGCTCTTATAGGAGAAGGTTGATGTATTTTGAGACAATTGTGATTTTATGAACCTGTTCTTATCTGAAGCTCATGGTACTGAAAATATATGATCAGTTGTGGTACTGAAAATATATGATCAGTTTGTGTGCAAGAGGAAAGGGATGAAGAAAGTTCTCTGTCGATAAGAAGATGTAAAATAGTGTAAACTAATATTACTTTGTTTAATGTATTATTTAATATAGTGCTTAAATGTTTACCTTAACATTTAAAGTTGGGGTTTTTTAAGATGAACTCAGAATCTAAAGGAACTTGGTCAGGTTATGGAAGTATTACTTCTGTCTCCTCCAGAGAGGAAACAAAGCCAGAAAACATATTTGACACTAATTTGCTGGTGGCTAAGCAGGAAGGGCTCTGACTCTGAATAATCTTCTGTATTTCCTTTTGCTCCTTTCACATAACCCAAATGAAATTTGAAGGTTGCACGTCCCTGAGCTTTAGGAAAAGGAACTACTAATTTTAGTAGTAGCAAACCTTTTTGAGAAGTACATTTTATACTGTCTGAAAAGGCAAACTGCATGAATATATCTTCTATGCCTATTGGCCTATTCTAATAAATAAACTACTGCTCTACCTGCAGCTTCTTCCTAAAAGTTAATCCTTGAAAAATTAAATCAGTGCATTCCAAATCTCTGGTAGAAGGCTCTTTATTTGCATTTTATGGCCAATAGCACCCAATAAAACCACACCAAACCCACGGTTTGGTTCATGGTTTTACACACAAGTGATGTTGAGATACAAATCTATTATTCTGTGATGGAAGGGATGTGTACATTCTTGTAATTATGATAGCCTGGAGCTTTGCAGTCTTTGCATTTGCATACAGGAATTTTGGTGGGGGGGAGTGGAAGACAGGGTAGTTGAGCAAAGATATGCAACTCTATTCTGTGTACATGTATGTGATCTGTACACATCTAAACATAGGGACATTTAATTTAATTTAACTTAACTTACATTAAAAAATATGTTCTAAATAAGTTCATGTAAATAAATGTGTCTTTACTGTCCATGCCAGTAATTCTTTGACCTGAATCAGTTGACTAACACAGCATCAAGTCTCAGTTTACTGCTCTTCAGTTTTCGTTTTCTTTTTTAAAAATTGACATCATAATCCTTGGCTTTCATCTTTTATATGTTATGAATAAAAAGTGGGAAATAATATGAACACTGCTTTCACATCCATAGGCTCTGCTTTAGAAGCTAAACTGGACTATTTTGCTTTAAAACACTGAGTCTGAAGCTGCTATACCAGGGGAAGCTTGGCAAAGCAGGGACGATGGAGCTGACATTTGAAGAACTGGGTCGTTGTGTCACAAGTTAAGCCAATAGATGTCAATCTAAATCCTTTAGAGAAAAGCAAACTAATGAGTCAGAAACGTACTGGTGCTGTGTGTTTGCCCTCCAGACCTGAAACATTTGTTGGTCTCAGGGAAAGAATAACTTCAGGAAGCTCGACTTGGAATTTAATTTAAACTATTTTCAAAGGTTGTGATGTTTTAAGAGAAGATATTGTTTATCAGTCATAAAAAAAGAATGTGTTGCAAGTATTGTTGTGCCTTAAGCAGTTCACTTCCCTCCTCTCAGCCCTCCAGAATGCCCAAAGAGTGCATGAAAAGACCAAAATTACAGGGAACCGCTTTGTACAGTCTGACCCAATAAATTACTCCTGTCTCATTAGCTGGAGATAACTTTTGAGAAGGCACATTTGTGCAGTTTCTTTAATGATGATTTCTGTGTCTTATATAAAAAAGTACTTTTGAGCTGCCTGCCTCTGGGGCAGGGAGCTAGCAGTGGGGACAATGAGTAAAAGGGCCAGGACTTTCAGCCTGGAAGCCCAAATGTGCAGAATGGTTCCTTTCCCTGGCCACTATTGGCTTCTGTGTCCTCCTTCAGGTTGTCCACTGGAAGCCACGACCATGCCTCCTCAACAAATGTGCATGGTTTACCTGAAAACCGCCTACCCTCCACAGACAAGTTTAACATATGGAAAAAAATAGTGCAAAAACAAAATAAGCACAGCGCAGATGTTAATTGTTGTATCCACTGTAGGAGCTAGAAAAATGGCTGGATACAAAGGTTGCTATTTTAGGAGAAGGGTGGTTTTGTGGTGTGGGTTGTTTTTTTTTTTTTTTGTTTTTTTTTTTTGGGTTTTGTTTGTTTGTGTGTATGTTTGGGGTTTGTGGTTGTTGTTGGTTTGTTTTTAGTAGAAAGGCTTGGGTCAGAAGGGACTTTAAAGTCTGTGTAGCTCCAACCCCAACACCCTTGCCCTTGGTAGGGATGTCATTCTCTGGATCGAGTTGCTCAGAGCTCCATCCAACCTGACCTTGGACACTTCCAGGGATGGGGTATCCACAATTTCTCTGGACAACCTCCACTGTCTCTCCACCCTCTGAGTAAAGAATTTATTTCTAAAGTCAAATCTAAACCTCTTTCACTTTAAAACCGTTGCCCCATATCCTCTCTCTCTCTGCCCATATATAATGCCCCTCTCCCTCCTTTTCATAAGCCCCCAGTGTGGTCTTCCTGGAGCCTTCTCTTCAGCCCTGGCCCTTTCCTTATGGGATGAAATATATGTATTATGGTTCTGAGGGAGTGTTTTCTGTTTTGTTTTTATAGGGAAAACACTAACTGTGGGTAGTTTTCCTGACCTGACATCCTGCTGCTTTGCTCAGTCTGAGGGTTCCGTAAAGCAGGGAGGATGTACTTGAGGATTACCACTGTTACATAATTCTAAGGCAGCCCCCTCTGAGATATCCAGAGAGGGGGAGGATATGCAAAGATGTATGGTTCACTCTTGCTTTGTCAGCAAAATATTCTAGGCTGGTTTCAGTGATCAGCTTTTATTATTATTATATATTGGACTGTAGAAGGTGACAGCCTTCAGGCAGTTCCATTAGGGATCTAAGTTAATTTTACTTCTGTAAAACAAAACTGTGATGCAAAATAAATGGCAGCAAAAGTGCAGATACCAAAATGTCAGGTTGTTTTTGAAAGTCATCATGGCAAAACTGGGAATTTTTATTACAGTATTTTAATATAATGGGAAGGTCTCTCTCAACATCAGCATATCTAAAATACATGGCATTTTACTGCTTTTGTAGAAGTGGTCAGAGGCAATAAATGGTTTTTAAATCAGAAAATTTTTATTAAATAGGAGATTTAAATTTATATGATTTACAGAGGCATTGAGAGCCCATGGCATTTCCAGGTATTTTTGCATGTACTTTGAATTCTTGTGCTTTTCTGACAGATTATGCTGGATCATTTTAATACCTAACAGGTGTTTTCAATGAACATTTTTAAGTAAAAGCTGTATCTGTGGTAAACCTCCAGCAATATGTGAACTTTTCTTAATCAAATGGTAGGCAAAGTTAGCAGCAGGGAAAAAACCCTGAAAGAGAAGTTCTCATGTGCTCTGATGAGGTTCTTAGTAGAGTTTTGATGATATCTATGTTTTCAAAGCTCTGTTAGAAATGCTAGTGTCCAGAACTGTCTGGAGTCAAAACCTCCACATTTTTTTAAAAGATTATGTGAATATATAAGTATTTTGAATAAATGTTCAAGATAAACTGCTGTTATTGGAAATAAAAATCCCACTTTGTATGTAAGGCTTTGGGTTGGTTGTTTTCGATTTTTCGCTTGGGTTTTTTTTGTTTTTTTTGATTCTGCAGCTCTAGAGTTAAGTGTTCTTCTCAGGTGACCACTAGCAAACACTTATGATCCACTTCAGAATTTGAAGACTTTATCTTCCTTTATCTGTGAAATAAATGACATCATGTACAACATGATCACAGATCTTACAGAAGTAGATGACAAGATGACAGTACGTTTCTCACAGTTCAGATGGCTGCAACAGAGAATGTAATGAGCCATAATGGTATAATTTTTCATGTTAGAATTTTAATATTGTGTTTTCTACAGCTCTTAATATATCATGCATTAAACATGTTTCAGAAACCACAGTGAGTTATGTATTCATAGTGTCAATAAAGGAAAATAGTCTGACAACCACATGGAGTGATGAAAATCTGTCCTAAGGCCCCTCTCTATTCTTTTTCATTGAAGTTGTTGAAAGGAAAGATAACAACCTGGAAGGACTTCACATTTAAGAGGTGTTATGGTCATAAGTCAGGGGTAATAGCTTGGTGTCTTGTGCTGCTGGCTTGGTTACAGACAGCCCAGAGTGTCTGGATTTCATACAAGAGGAGAGGTCACTGTACTCAACCACTGCCCCTGCCTGAGGGGGAAATGATAGCAGGGAGATGTTCTTTTTGAATGTGGCTTTGAATGCTTTGTCAGAGCCCAAGCAGAAAAGGGCAATTATATTTGCCTTCTGGAGGAAGATTAAAAATAGGATTTTGGAATCCTGGAACCAATTTTTCTGAGGGTAAAGTATTTTTGAGCCAGTAATGCTCTTGACTGCATATCTTTATCAAATATACCTCAAAGCTGTCATTCCAGAGAGTACAGTGAAAATGATGTCAACAAAAAAATAAAATGAGAAATTACTCTTCCATCAACCCATTGCCTGAAGTCATAGATGGTGTTGATTGTGTCTTCTCTTAGCAGCATATACAAA
Organism: Onychostruthus taczanowskii; assembly: GCF_017590055.1. Lineage (NCBI taxonomy): Eukaryota > Metazoa > Chordata > Aves > Passeriformes > Passeridae > Onychostruthus > Onychostruthus taczanowskii. The sequence goes on along the minus strand of NW_024498906.1, from coordinate 6,893,997 downwards.
GGAGGTAAATTGCAGTAACAATAGGAGACAGCATATCTGATTCGACTGAAAAACACACTTACTAAAACTACCATATCACATTTATTTGGATTACATTTTTGAAAACTGTCAGCAACAAGGTGACCTTTTAGTTGATTAATCCCAAACTGGAGATTATTTTTTGTGAAAGAAAAGTAGCTGACTCAGAAAAATGACAGAAATTGCCAGTCACTCAGAAGGCAGTGGTGTTTCCTAGGAACTGGTCTTACTGGCATGGGAAGGAGAAATAAAGATATTGTTGAGAGACCCCATTTTTTACTGCTTTTTGCACAACCAGCTGCAGCCCTGATGGCAAGAGAAGATGGGTGGGCTGCATGGTGGGTCCTCACCCACTCTGGTACTCAGAGTTTTTACCCACTCTGGTAGAGCAAGGGAAAAACTCCTGCTTCCCAGTTGCTGCACCTTGGCACAGCTTCTCCTCCTCCTTTTTGTTCTTGTGAGACCCCACCTGAAGTACTGTTTCCAGTTCTGGGGGCCCCAACATAAGAAGGATGGGGACCTGTTGGAGTGGGTCCAGAGGAAGATTGTGAAGATGTTCAGAAGGCTGGAGCACCTCAGCTGTAAGAGGGTTGGGGTTGTTCAGCTGGAGAAGAAAAGGCTCTGAGGAGGCTCAGAGCACCTTCAGGTGCCTAAAGGGATCTACAAGAGAGCTGGAGAGGGACTATTTACAGCAGTATGTAGTGACAGGAACAAGAGGGACTGGCTTTAAATTGAAAGAAGGTAGATTTACATTAGATATTAAGCAGAAATCCTTTACTAACTGTGGTGAGACACTGAGCAGGTTGCCCAGAGGAGCTGTGGATGACCCATCCCTGGAAGTGTTCAGTGCCAGGCTGCATGGGTCCCTGAGCACCTCATCTAGTGCAAAGCATTCCTGCCCATGGCAGAGGGGTTGGAAGTAGATGATCTTTTAGGTCCCTTACAGTGCAACCCATTCTGTGATTTGTGATCCCCCTTGGGGTCCCTCCTCCAGCACTGAGGCTGGAGCTGGGGCAATGCCAGCCCTAAGAGAGAATGGGAAGCCAGGTCCCAGGGGGGGCAAACTTGTCACCCTGCAACAGCTTGACAGGGCTGCACCTGATTATTAATGCGAGTCACAGAGGAACAGTTTGTTCCCTGTGTCTCTTAAGAGGATTTTCCTGTGTTACAGTGTCAAAATCCTGCATAATTTCTGCCTGATTTTCATGGAGGCATAATCAGGCCTTTTACTCAGTTCCATCCCTGAAGACAGTTCTTTGCTGCTGTTCTCTTAAAATAAACCAGTTCTTTAATGAAATCTCCTGTAATGAACTGCACTGTCACTGTAATTTTGTTTATGAAAAAATATGAAAGACATCAAGGGAACTACAGTATACATATAATGTTATTATAAGAGTGCCTCCTGCCAATACTGGAAACCACAGTTCAGCTCTTTGAGAAGATGGAATATGTTCGTGTGCAATGGAATTACAGTTCAGTTTATGTTTCTTAGAAACTTAGTACTTACTTTCATTTTATGATGTCTCAGATCTCCTCAAATGCTAATTGAAATAGATCTGCAAGGCTGAGATATTGGAAGATGCTTTCTCCAGAACATGTTATTGAATTGGGTTTCTTTATTGTCTTTTGACTATTAGAATTGTATTAACCATTAGTACTGGTATTATTTTACAGACTGAGCATTAAGCTGGTTCTAAATAAGAAAAATATTTAGATTAGCAGAATTGTATTGTGATCTTACAGATTCATAAGAACATTCTGGTGTATATCAATCATAATAAAGCTTACACTGAGCAACTGTGGAACTAAGAATAAGGCAAAATGAAAACAAGGGATAAAAATTAAGAGTGGCTTGACTGTGGAAAAGGCATATATAATTCATAGCCTCATTCTTCTGCCTTCTCTGGGGTAAAACTTGCATTTGATTTGACTTCTTCCTGAGTAATGATTAAGGGATTCGGTTCCCATTTTAGTGGTTTCTCAAAAGTTTTGATGTCATAGGTGAAAAAAATGTCTTTCCAGTATTTTAACCAAATTACTGGGATGATATCTATGTAAATAATTTACTCAAAATTATATGCTGACTGCATCATGCAATAAAGAAGAAACGTGAAAAAAGGTAATTTTTTCTCTTCCTGCAAAAATCAAGAATTGGCATCCTTTGAAAAGCTCCTTATGGAAAAGCTTTCCAGTGATATAATTCATTTAGCTTTGAAGTGTCATGTGGAAATTAAACATGAAGATGCTTTATTTAGGAAACATCAAAACAATCTCTTTCAGGGAAGAAAAAAAGTCCTGTGTTTGGAGGCATGAATCACAAAATTCAATGAGGTCCATGCATATTGACAAACTAGATTAGTAAGTGAGCCTTTTTTCTTTGTTTTCTGTTATGTCTTTGAAGTTGCCAGTGTGTCCTGGGGTCCCTGGGACTGAAAAATTCGATCCAGCTGACATCAACCCTACCTGAGCGGGAAGGAGGCTGCACTTCTGCCTGCCTATCTTTTTTCTCCAGGATGATGTGCTGGAGACAGCTCATGCTCAGTTCTCTGCTGAGAACTCTGATCTGAGTCTGTTAAAATCACTGAAAGATTTTACGTCGATTTCAGTGGGTTTTAGTCAGCACTTTAAAGAAGGATTAGCAGCGCTGCCTCTGTTCCTTCTCTCTTAGCCTTTGAGAATGGGGAGAAAAAGGCTTTGAGGAAGGGTGTGTCAAGAAGCACTCTGTGTTTTTCTCAGTGATTGGGAGGTTGTAGGAATCAGGCAGAAAGAAAAAAATCAGTGAATTCTGCCATTTTCTTCCATTGTTTCAGTGCTGTACACACGAGGGAATGTCCCTGGAGCCAGATGATAACCTTAACTCTCCCTGCCACTACCATGCAGGTGTGTAACCTGCCCCTAACCCAGAGCAGGCTGCTCTTCCCAGCATCAGGGTGCACCAGCCCTGAGAGCAAGGCAATAAAACGGCAAGACAAAGGTCAAAAGGATGTACACAGAGTTGTCAGAGCTTCTTGCTAGAAGCAGCACAGCCCATGAGCAGCTGAAAGGAGGTTAGACAACAGAGCAGAGTTCCTCCAGAAATGTCTGGAGAGAGGACAGCTGGGGCTGCTCTTGGGAAATGCTGTAGAGGGGTCAAGACCCTAATTTTACACATGGTCAGAGATGGTGTAACTTCAATATAAAACTTGTGCTGGACCCTATAAGTCTTGGCAGTCACCCCAGTCAGAAGGACAAAACCTTTCTCCCTTGCGTCTGTGTACAAGCAGTGGCTGAGGAGTCAGTGAAACACTCACTGGAGTACTGATTACCCACATGAATAGAAGGTTACTGATTCAAGGCCATAATTGTCATGCAAATGGTTTACAATATGGACAATGTTTTCCTCCTGGTTTTGGACACAGAATTTTGTGTAGTTTTTGGCAGATGCTTCAATTTGGGAGCCAACAGTGGAGCTCTCTGAAGAGTAGGATAAGCATTGCCTGTTTATATTTGGAGGCACCTCTGCTCATTTCCTCCACATGAAATAATGCTTTGTGGTTTCCATATTCATCTAGTATTTGCATCAGTGGGTTTCTTTGCCAATTATGAACAGTTTTTGTGGAGGAAAACAAAGAGAATTTTTTAAAGACCCATTAAAGGTGCCAAGTAGAGAAGGGAGCAGAAGATTGTATGTGATGCTTTGTTCTGGCTGATTAGTATTTAACAAGAAATGAATTTGTACTGTTAAATGAGATTCAGATAATTTTTTATTGTGCACATAATCTTATGTCAGAGGAAATTTGTTAAATTTTCCACTGTTAAAGCCCTTAAAGTATATGGAACTGCTAATGTTTTAGCATAGAGAGTCATAGAGGAGGACAATTGAAGTGGTATTTTGAAATGTAACATCAGAAACATATTTCTGTATGTGTGCTTACCTGGTATGAGGCTAAAATAAACAATTCAAAATTAGAGCTACTGATATTAAGGCTGAAAATCATTAAATATGTCTTTTCAGTAATGAAAACTCCAAGAAGAAAATTAAAATTAAAAGCAAGCACAATAAACTGGCACATTGTAGTGTTTATTAATTTTGATCTCTGTAGCATATGGTAGTTTCATTCAGCTAGGGGCTATGGCCACCTGTTAATACTCCAGGGTACCAAAGAAGAAAGATTTGCTTGTTCAGTGATGAAAAACACAATGACTTCCATATTCTGATTAAAGGTGGAGGTTGTTGGTTTTTTAGGGTTTTGGTTTGGTTTGGATTGTTTTAATAGCTAGTGTGTATTTTCTTCTGTATAAGTAACTTTCTAAAATGAAAACAATGAGTCAGATTTCATGGATGCTTATTTAGACAAAATACAAGATGTTTTTCCTAAAAGCCCAATCTAGGCTTTAGAGAATTTACATTGAAAAACTAGCTGGCAGCACCACTTCCCTACTGGAAGAATCGGTACCTTGCTGCATTTTAAAAAGCAGTAATTTAATACAAAAGTATTGTTTGCAGTAGATCCATTATAAAATACCCCAGCAGTGACACGTGTAACTGTGCTGTTACTTTATGAGGAATGTTTGGGAGGTTCCAGGAGCAGGGCTGGTGCCTGTCCAGGGAGGGGTCTGAGCCATCTCTCCCAGCTGGCCCGTGGGAGGCTGGCGCGGGGGCAGCGCCTGGCCTGCAGCAGCCGGGGCCCTGCCAGTGGCACGGGCTGCTGGCACTGCTCTCTCTGGCACTGAGGGGCTCTGCTGCTGTCACTGGGACCAAAGTGCCTCCTTGCAGCAGCAGCTGCACTCCCCCATGCACCCCCCTAGGCTCCCCAGAAGAGACAAAGCCAGTTTTACATCAGGTTGAGTACATAAGGTGTGATGGATAGTAAAGGCGTGGCTGTCCCATATCTTCACGCAGCAGGAAGGAATTTTCTGCTTGCTGAGTTTTCTCTCTCATTGCATCTTGGTGAAAATTTGAAAGACATATGGACCCACTGGAACCATTTGGTGCTTAGCTGCTGGTCTGTCTCCACTTGGAAAAGAAGCATTTGCTGGAAGATCAGTTCATTTGGAACCAGTTGTAGTCTCAGATGGTGTGTTGTTGAAACTTCAGACACAGAAAGTCAAGGAGTCTAGAAGGTTGCTTTTTAGACTGGTATCCCAAACTCAGGTGCAGAAGAAGGCTTGGCAGGACTCTATGATGAGGTTTAGGGAGGGTGTGTGAGGACAGGGTTGTTCTCACTGCAGCCAGAGAAGTAACTGCAGGGGCATCTTTGCATTTTTGGGCATCTCACTTGGTGGATGGAGGTATCCCAAGGGTGCAGAGCCTTGGCAGACTGGTCAGCACCACTGGGCTTTACTGGTAACGGGTGGCACTTTAAAACTTTGCTGTTTCTAGTCAATTAATACTTCACAGCTGGAGCTCTTTCAGCCCAGAGCTTTGAGATCTTCTTTTGTGGAGACCACAGGGTTGGCACTCAAACTAGACCTGAGCGTGAATCAGAAGTGTTCCCTTGTAATCATTATAATTTGAAAACAGACTAGATAGCTTTATCTTTTATGGTGGCAGATGTGAAACACATTTTAATTTTGTGTGCTGAATTATTCAGTTCACCATGGACATGTCTGTGTATTATTCACCTATCGTTGACACCCTCCTTTCTCTTTCCCTTTTTGTTTTTTTTTTTCTTTTTTTAAAGCAGAGTTTCTCATGTATTAATTCCTGAACCATAGAAGTGTAGGGCAGATTACTTTTCATTGCTTTTCAGCTTCCACCAATAAAAAAAACCCAAAAAAAACAAAACAATGTGAATTCCTTACAGTACTTTCTATTGTCCACTGTAAATTTAATCACAACCATCAGCTCATTATGCACAGGCAACTGAACAATATTTTATTAGCAGAAACAGCATTTGCATGATACATTTGGCCATAAATAGTTATATATTGCTCAATGTGTCAGGTGGTTGATTGGAAAAGAGTTTGACTGGAGCATACAGAAATCTGATCTTTGACAAGTCCTAAATGTGCTAACTGAAGTTTTACTCAAATTATGGGGAATTTTCCTAGGGTACTGGTGTAAAGAAAACTTCAGCTAGATGTGGAATTTTGGGGTGCACTAATCATAATGGATAAGGTCATGGTAGCATATTGGTGTCAAGAGTTGTTGCAATGGTTTTAGAAGCAGACACCTTCAGGACCACAGTATCAGAGTAGGCATGGGCTGTGTGCCTGGAATAAGTCCATCTTAACAGAAGCACCTTTTCTTTCCTCTGACCTGTTTTTGTATTTGCAGGGGGGCAGAGGGATGGCAGGGGAAGGTATGGTTTGCAGTGATAAAGAAGGCATTTATGAATCTCACTCCTCATTATGTAATCTCGTGTGCTCTGCCTACAGTCTGGATTTTTAAGACAGAATGTGCTCAAGTGTGTTCATGCTTTTGTAAAAAATGTTTCAGTTTCAAACTAGGAGAAATCTCTTTTAAGATATCTTATAGGACTTCCATTAGTTATTTCCAAGCTAGAAAACTACTGCAAAATTGTATCTCGAACAGATACATATATAGTGTAAAAGTTGTTAAGAATTACCAAAGACTATGGACACTGCTTACTGAGTCAGACCAGAAGATTTTTGTCATACCTTGCTTCTGTTTGACAATTATCTGTGGAAAATCTTTCATTTGAAAGCAATCTCAGTGGGCAGAGACATCATGACATGAGAAGATCCTGGAGTGGGCTGGGCTGGCAGCTGCTCTTGGGCTGGGCTGGAACATTCTCCGGTCTCCTGGTTATTATCAAGGACTAACACAGATGTACTCTTTTGTGCCTTAAAGGACACCTCTTCTTTGCTTTCTCAGGTAAAAAGATCACAAAGAAAACAAATCCCAAATTCCTCTTGTTATAGATCTGCTGGTCAATACTTCCCCATTTCCACTGCTTCAGCTGATAAACCTTGTTCACTATTCTGTGTTCTTCATTGATTTCTATCAACATCTGTGGCTGAGCTTGAAGTACTCTTGCTGTGTAGTGGGTATTTGCCAGGTGCCAAGTGCAGGCTGCATGTGGAGGTTTTTCTGAGTATGACTGATACAGAAGAGTGGCCACTGGATTCCCCAGGGGCTTGGGGGCCAGGGCTTAGGTGTGGTGGACAGGACATGTCTCCATTCTATCTGACACAAGAGTCCTGCTTACCTGCTAGCAAAAAGTTTTTTTCTTTTTCCCATCAGCATAAAGACTCCCAATCTATTTTTTTTCCTTTACTGTGCAAATTGTTTCATACCTCTACTCATCCTTCCCTTTCATCTGTGCAGATTTTTTCACAGACTCACAGAATGGTTTGGGTTGGAAAGGGCCTTTAAAAATCATCTGGTCCGTGGGCAGGGACATCTTTTACTAGATAAAATCTCCATCCAACCTGGCCTTGAACACTTCCACGGATGGAGCATTCACAACTTCACTGCTCCAGTGTATCACCATTCTCATTGTGAAAATTTTTTTCCTCTTGCCCAATCTAAACCTACCTACCCTCTTTACATTTAAATGCATTGTCCCTTGTCACTACCGACTGAAGTAAAAAGTCTATCTCTCTTTGAAGGAAGGATTTATTCCATAATCCAAAATGTCCTTAGCACTCAGATTTCTACCCTCACCTGCTGCAGCAGGCACAGGGGGAAGACCACAACTGCATTTGATCTTCTGAAATAAATCCTTCAGAGAAAAGACGAAAAAAATTAAGACCAGAGATCTTGGAAGGAGTTCAGGGCAGCACAAGAAGCAGACAGCAAACTCTTGTTTTAGGTACTTTAGGTACTATGAATTTACCTGTCCTGGAGTTGCACTGGGTGAGCTGGGTTATTAAATGCTGACAGATTTATCAGCATTCTTACAAGTACAGTTTTGAGTAAAGCATCCTCTCTTGAGTTCTCTTCCTATTGATGGGAATGTTATTAACTGGGAGCTTGCTAACAGCTTCAGTCTATGAGCTGTGGTGTTTGAACTTGTGAAAAACCCTACTCAAGTGTTTTCCATGTGTAACTTTTACCCTGGATCTCCCTTCCCCTTACAAACATTCACATGCATTACTTTTGCCTCAGTTATGATCCTCTTCCAAAAGTGCTTAGCAAATAAGTGGACCAATGGCAATTTATCCAACATTTATTCAGTGATCTGAGTATAAAGCAGGGAAGCGAATGTAAACTCGGTGCTGTAGGTAATTGCCCGGATACTCTGACTCAGCTTTACACCTTGAACATGTGATCTACTCAGATATTCAGAATTAATAAACTCACTTATAACATTCATGCTCCTGGTGAATGAGCTGTAGACTAAATATTATTTTAATAATATGGTGAATTAAATTTGAATAATTATAAGAATAATATGTGCTAATCATAGAATGTTCATGAATAGAAAGAAGCAAAGTTGACAATTTATTCACTGCAAGTTAGTTGCCTCGCTCTACTGCTAATTAAGTTCAAGGCTTTGAATAAGTAGTTCTAAGTTGCTTCATTACATGGCAAAGTGCAGCTCTGATCTGACAGGGATGCCTGGGCCACAGCACGTGACAGAGGTTCATCATCTGACAGTGCAAGCTCCAGTGTGCTTCCTCCTCTCTGAGTAAACCTTTGCCTGAGTACTGTAAGGCACAGCAGGTATTTTATAAAAAATGCAAATAACCTTCCAATTATGTGGAAGAAGAGGGAGGAGATTTATAATGCATGGCTCTTGGTGGTTTGGGGAAAAAAAATCTTACTTTTATTTCCCCGTTTGCATTTGGTTAGATAATGGAAATTAGTCTTGTCTTCTTTTTTTGCATGAGTAAGAGGAATCAGGGGAACATTTCTTTTTCTGAGAGTCATGTTTCTTCTACTGTTGCTTTGGTTTACTTTTCTTTAAGGATGATCTTGCATCATATAGACCAGCATTTACTCTTTTAGGTTTTGGGGTGTCTCTGAGAGGCCTCTTCACTGGCAGGGAGGTCAGTACTTATTAATGCCATGTCATCTTTCCCTCCAGTTAAATCTCTATTCCTGCAGCTTGCCCTTATAGTCTTCTAGAGGTGACTTATTTTACCCATCTAGCATTTTTTCAGAATAACAGAAAAATCACAAGGGCTTTTCGAGATACATTTTCTGTGGCTCTGATCCTATCAACATTCTTGCTGATAATGTAGATTTCTTTGCACAATGTCATAAGTGTGCTTAGACACACAAAAAAATTCAAGTTCCCATTTATACAAGGAGCCAATTCAATCTTTGTAACAATATACTGCCTCAAATCAGGCTGACTTTTGAGCCCAGATTTTTTTTCTTTTTATGATGCATTATTCTTAAATGATCCTGTTTCTAGTTTACCTGTACAACTTCTGACTATTTTGATCTGTCAGAAGTCCATTACAGCTTTGTTCCACCCAAGCTGCAGTTTGGATCCTCACCATTCTGATACACTCAAAGTGTTTCTGTGGGTGGAAGGAGCAGAGCTGCTGGCCAAACCTGCCAGCAGATTTTCTTAATCTAATTAAACTTTTGTCAGTCTAATAAAAGAATCCCAGGAACGGGCTGTGGATACTTTAAGGTCATATATGCAGTTGTTAAGTACACTCCCACTTCCTGATAGACAGCCTTTTCTCTGATAGAAAAGTTCACTTCTCTGTTACCCCTCTGCATTTCAAGGGGGAAGGTTTCAGCCTGGAGAGGGTGAATTCAGGGCATCATTGCACCCTCCCCTCTCCCTGCCCAAATCATTTGCTGCAAGGGGAGTGATATTGATGTTAATGGTTTCTTCCTTCTTGATCCAGGATGGAGCCCACGGGGTCACTTTGGCCAGTGTGCTGGCACATTCTCCACCTTCTTCTCTAATCCTGTGTCACACAGGAATTTGCTATAAGTGGTGTGGATTTATAAATATGCTGGCTGGTGGCTCATTATTACCCTTCAAACTGCTTTTGCCCAAGATGCACAAGTCTGATGAGAGGAGGGCTACTGTTCCTGAGGGATTTATAGCCCAGGGACTATGGGGATCACCCTGCACCCAGGCTCTTGTGCCAGAAATGGTTCATTTTACACACAGTAACACCTCGGTTTTACAGGAGTGGATAGAAGAGGCTTGGGCCCCAGAGGAATGTTCCTCCCAAGATTCAGCCCCCAACACTCACCATGCAGCATTTATTCCCCATTCTGACTTAACAAAGCCTCTGAAGGTCTTCCAGGAGTCAATTACAAAGGGACCAGTGGCAGGAGGGTGAGCCATGGTGTGGAATGAGGCTGGTGGGCAGCTGGGCATGCACACCTCTGCTGCGGGCAGTCCCTGTGTCATTAAACCACCCCGTCCCAGGAGAGCGTTTCCGACAGCATAACTGAGTGTGGAATCTCTTATCATGGCTCTCTCGAGCCCTGGGCATGGTTTTTAATATTTGTGGTTTTCTCTATCGTCTTTTTACATGCTTTCTAAAGTTCCATTAATGTTGACTCTCCAGGGTGTCTCTGTATATTTTAAAACTGGTATTCCAGTGTGTGTGTCTGTGTACAGGCATGCATGTATGCAGGGGGATGGGGAGGCAAGCAGAGGAGTCTCCCTTTTTTCAGTACGTCCATGTGGGAACTCATCACATCACTCTGAATGTCCAGAGTCACCGAGAGAACCCTTGGGGGGGCTCAGAGACCTTGGAATGTTGCCAAAAGTGTCTGGTGGCTTGACTTTGATCCATATAGAGATGAAACATCTGTGTATGAGGAAATGAGAAGTTCTAGGGTGTGAATAGTGTATTTACAGGATGAAGTATAGATTTTAGAAATGATGTACAGGGGGGTCATGAAGACAAGATGGAGGATTCAGGGCATGGTCCTGGGTTCTCCTTTCTTCTTCATATCTTCCATTTTATGTGATGATGTTGGCACATTTGGATTGGTTCATGGTGAAGGTACACTTGTCTATAAGGGTGAAAAGTATTGGGAATTAAAGGTAAATATGAGAGACGTAATTTTCACTATAAAAGACACAACCGTCCCGTGGGCGGGGGAGAGTGCACTTGACTGTCCTGCTGAACAGACCTCGGCTGGGCAGAGAGAAAATATTGTAGGTAAGAATTAATAAACAGGATTGAAGACCGAAAAACCTGAGAGCCCAGACTTGTCCTTCGAAATCGCGGCCACCCAGAACCACTTTTCCCGTATCGGGGCAGAGACAAATAACAGCGAACCCTGATACCTCCACATCTTACCAAAGAGATATATGTAATTTAAAAAAAACTTTTTTGTTTCTTTGGAGTTTTTGTTGTTTGTTTGTTTAGGTTTTTTTCTCTCTGGAGCCTGGAAGAATTTTAAAACTGTCAGTTAATAAAAGAAAACCTGGTCAAACGGAGGCAGCTTTGTTAAAAATTATTCCAAAAATAAGGGGTTTTTTTCAGTTCTGGAATCTCATGTACTGTTTGTCTCAAGAATGCATCTCTTTCATGGGAGTTCATAAGCTGCATTTGAATGAACTGACTACTATTTGTACATAAGAGGATGTATGTTTGGCAATGCTTTACTTTTGGAGGGAAATATTTTTAATAGATGCTTTTAAGACACGGAAGGCCTACAGCTGTTTTCTAAGAATTTTGCTATGAAAATAAATTGTTAGGACAGACTTTTTGCAGAATGGATCAGGCAAGCAAAACCAAGCTTCATGCATCAAAACCTCTGCCCCTCTTGAACTTGAAACAGGATATTTTTGATGGAGTCAATAAATCTTTACCTTATTTTGTTTTTAAATAGTGGAGGTGAGGCTGAAGAAAAACACAGTTTAAGCGTATAGAAAGATTATCTATAAGGGGAGAGAAGCACACAAAAAACATCAATGTGATTTCTACTGTGAGAAAATAGCTTAACCCTCATCTGACATTTTTATTTGAGCCTCAAAAGCAGCCCTGTGCAACACCATTTTCTGACTTAAGGCAGAAGAGCTTCCTCACAGGAGGTGGTGCGCATGAGCCGTTGTCTGCAGTAATTGCTGAGCAGTAAATTCAAATGCAGCCTTACCTTGTACAAATTCCCCCATGTAGGCAACCCCCCAGACAACTGGAAGGGACCATGGGATTCACTTGAAAGCTGAGCACACCACTGTTGATACAGACTGCCATGAGAATATTCTGATGATATCTGTGTGTATGAAAACAGCATTGAAGGGATTTAATTTTCAGAATGCTGCCGGCAAGAATTTTGCAGAAGAGCATACATTGCAATTAGTATCTTTCAAGCAACTGTGTATGTTTATAACATATCCTGTCATCAGATCATGGGAGTAATCTGGTAATAATGCCCCAGAGGAGACCATCAGGGAAATTTCAGAACTATATTGAGCTCTGAATAAGTCTAGAAATGTTATAGGGGACAGGTGAAGTACTCTCAGAGTAATGCCATCACGCCTTCTCAATGCTTTCTTCTGAAGCAAGAGATTAGTTACTGTGCAATAACTGATAAAGTTGATTATGTCAAGGCATATTTCCTGAATAAGGATTAGACACAGACAATTCAAAGTCTGATCAATGTGGAATTTCCCTTGAAATGAAACGAAGAACTGTCACCACAAGGAGCTCATAATGGTGGCTCATGATTCACATTACCCGTCACCAAGTTGTGTCTGGGCTGATGGCTGTGCTTTAGGAAGCTCTGCACTGGTTTGTGCAGTCTGTCAACCAAGAAGGAGATGTGCTCCCTTAGTGGAATAAGCCCAGGACTACTCTTGTGTATTGTGGCTCTATGGAAGACTTCAGTGGTGCTAAGCTTTCCCTTATTTCTAGAAAAAAAATGAGCTGCTGCCTAGAAGCCCATTCTAGAACTAGGTATAGCAATTATCCTATTTCTGTCAAACTCCCTGTTGCAATTGAACTCCCTGTTCATTTGCAACAGTGGAAGTGGAAAGGGTAAGTGGAAAGGGTAAGTGGAAACTTACCATTTCCTTCCACTCTCCATGTCCATATATCTCCTCTAAAATAATACTAAAGCAATGCAGTTTGCTTATATGTATATTTGTCTTTGTTTATATGTATGTAGATACCCAAATGTAGTTATCTTTTTTTTTTTTTTTTTCTGTTCAGTGTGAATTTTTTTAATCTGTAGGGATGGTTATTTCCAATGTGTGGTAATTTCCTTCTGCTTTCTCACATTCTAATGAAGCTCTGGAGAGGAAGGAATGGCACACAACCTTAAGTAAAGTAGAATATTTTACTATTTCACTACCTCTGGTGATGGATATTGGAAATGAATTAACCTCTTATTCACCCATGCCAGGAATTGAATTCTACAGAGATGTATATGTGTGTGATGCATGTTTGGGACTGCAGACAACTCCAGTTCTCTGTATATCTGCAGATGGGAAGAAAAGCAAAGAAATTAAAATGTTATGTTAATAAACAAGATGTTTTGATATAATGAATGCATAATTAGTAAATATTTCTGAAGTCATATCAGTGAAAACAACCAACAAAACTTGAGAATTGGAAAGGCTGTTATCCTCTTTTGAACCATGAATTCTCTAAAGTAAAGTACAGATTTTTGATTCCTTTCAAGATTTTGGAAATTATAAATTAAGAATTCCTCTGTCTTACACATGTCCCTACTGTTAGTATCTGTCTTTTCTCCTGAATGTAAAAGTATGAATTCAGTGTTTAAAACCTTTTACAGTTTTGTCAGCACTGCATGGGAGTGATGACTATGTAGTTATGCTTTACAGAACTGGATCTTTGTGTTTCATGTAAAGCTGTGGAAAATGTACACTGATTTTGTACCAACTTTTTTTTAAAGACAGTTATCTTTTCTTGTTCATGCTGTGATCAATGATTGCCACTTATTAATACATCCAGTTGCTTAACTTGAAACAAGAAGATGTCTTAGAACAGGAAAAAAAATCCAGAAAGTAAAAACCCCACAGAAGCCTTCTATTGATAGTTATAAAAATGACATACTGTTTTCCCTCTCACAAGTGAAATGAAAAGCTGCCTCCACACTGAGACTTTGAATGCTGATCTTCAGCTGTGAGCATTTTCTCAGATAAATTATAAGCCCTTGAAAGCAGGATATATGTTAAAAAGGTGGAAAGCTCTTTAGTATTTTGTCATGCAAACACTGCTGTACTAAAACATGCAGCACTGTTAAATTCAGAGGTGGTTGTAATGACAAAAGATAAGAATAATACCAGTGATTTAACCTGTGTTGCACTGTTCCCATCAAAGCTTGCCAGCAGCATTTTGCCTGAGAGGCTCTGGGGCAGAGGAAATAAAGAAATTACTGCATTGTGGGTGTGAAAAGAGCTGCTGTAATGCTGTCTGCAGAGTGTTGCTTGGTGCTTGAAGTAGGGCACAGGTAGGAGATGTGTCCAGTTCCTTTTTGCGTTGAGAAATGACTGTGTGCCTGAGGGGACTTTTTTAAGGACACCTGACATCCACACCATTTCTGCTGCTGCCGGGGAGTCATTTCTGCTGGTACCTGGCTCCCAGGGTAGCCAAGTGACATGAACCCTCGGCATCCACATCATGCAGCAGCATCCTGTCCCTTGGCAACTCACAGTGTGAAGAGGTATTTCTTGTTGCTTGTTTTGCACCAGTCACTTGCTGATTTTCTTTCTTGTTTTTTCTCTCTTGTATCCAGCCCTTGTGCTAAAAGAGACAGTGAAAAATTGTTCTCTGTTCATCTTCTCTGAAGACCCATCAGCTTAGTACACCTCAGCTATGTTCAGCTGTAGTCTACTTTTCCCTGTATCTTAAGTTCATACAAAATGTCCTGCTGGGTCAGAACAATAGTGCATCATGCTAAGGATTATTTCTCCTGAAAATGGCAACAGGGGATGATAGGGAAAGCACATGAGCCTGGACACTTTGATATCCATTTTACCACAGCATCTGCAAACACTGTATTAAAAATGCTAAAGGTTACATTCTGGCCACATTCCTTTTTATCATCTGTTTACAGACTTGTTTTCCATCAATTTGTGTAACACTGGTTTAAACCAGATGATAAACATCTGCCTCCATAAACTCCTTGTGCAGCAAAATCCAAAAGTGGGTAGCCCATTAGCTGAAGAAATACTTTCTTTTTGTCTTTTAAACCAGTTGTGCATCATATACCAAGTTGTTGTATTACAAGATTTGGTAAATAATTTCCTTATGCAGCTTGTTCACTCCTTCAGGCTTTTCAAGACTCAGTCCTATCTTCCTTGAGCCTTATCCTCTACAAAGTGAAGCATCCCTGCTCTCTGAGTGTGCTCCAGCCCCTTGATTGTTTCCACTTGCTCTTCTGTAACTCCACAGCATCCTCCTGGAGGCCTGCACTGCACAGCCTTGTGGCATGAGCCCCTCTCAGGCTCCTGTAGCAGCACAGCCAACCCCTCTGATTTGCTCCCAGCACACATGGGGGAAGAGCAGTATTGGGTCAGCTCTTTTTGTCCACTGTTCATTGAGAGGATGATTTTGGAAAACTGTCAGGGATGGTGCCAGGAGTTGTACCTGCCTCAGCCCCTCTCTAGCACGGATTAATGATTAGTCCCTCAGTCTGTAATGCTCCTTTGGTTGGTGTGCATCCCCTGGGCAATCTCTTCCTCCTTCTCAGGTTCAGAGGACTTGGGTGCTCATTCACCCTCCCCTCACCTTACCTTGAAGAATCTTCTGTAGTCATTCTTTACATGGCAGCCATTTCTCCTTAGCTTTCAATAATTTCTGTTGTCCTTACTATTCCTGCTATATCTTTTTAGTGATAGGGGAAGCAAAACAACCCACAGTATTGAAAGTGTGAACACCTGAAGACTTTAAATAATACCATAACGATATTTTGTATGTTGCTCTCTATTTTTGTCATAGTAATGGCCAGCATTTGATTTGCTTTTTGACAGCTTCTAAGATGGAGTTGGTATTTTCATAGACCTTTTATAACTCCAGGATCTTTTTCCTGAGTGGTAATAACTAGGTTGGAGCTCATGCTGAGTACGTAAATTTGAGATTTCTTTTCTTCCCCATATTCTCAATATTGAATTTCATCTGTCTTTTTTATTGCCCAGTTGACACTCTGAGGCTCTTCTGCATCTTTCTGCAGCCAACTTTCTTTTTTATTTCGCTGAATACCTTAGCACTATTAGGAAACTTGAGAGTTCCCTTCTTTTTCTAGATCCATGTAATGATAATGACTGTACCTTATATGTTGACCAGTCCTGGTTCTGATCTGTGATAAGCCTGGTGACATACACATTTGAGAAAGATGAATGCTTTTGGCACTTCTGTGTTTCAATGATTTGTTTGTTTTTGAAAGTGGATCTCTCATCCTTTGACATCTTTGTTTCTCTAAGTTCTTTAATGAGGCAGTACTGAAAATTCTTTAAATTGCATAAACCTGGATTCCCTGTACTGTGTGTGTACTGACTCATTCAAAGAACCCTACCAGACTGATGATGTGTGATTGCCCCTGTAAAGCACATGTCTCTACTAATTCATATCTGTGTCTGGTGATTATATTCTTGTGCAATTTCTGAAAATTAGACTGGTACCATGATTAGACATACTGGGTTTTAGTTCACTAACAGATTTTTAAAGAATGGGCATTGTATTTGGTAGTTTTTACCCAGCTGATGTTAGAGCAGCTTTACATAGTAGCTGAAGTACTTATTGAATTTTCTGATTAATTTTATACTTGAAACATGCATCACCACCATTAAATCATTTTAAGTCTATTTGTACATTTTGGCTTAAAAATATTTATTTTAGTTGTAGTTGCAGGCATTGATGCATCTGCATTCTGGTCAAGCATATCCTTTTGAGAAGTTTTATATGGATATATTTATCAAGCAAGGAAAATAAGTAATTGGAGTGATTAAAGAGTGACAGAATAATTTAGCCTGAAATATTTTTTCTGTTTTTAAACAGGAAAGAAGAAGTCATACTTGTGCTGCATTAAAAGGGAATAAATCAGGTGTTTATGCACAGGCCATTTAAAATATTTCACAGTGGCTGGAACTTCTGGCTGGGGCTGATGGTTTTAACCCAAGATTAATAGAAGACCTGCACCTTTAAAAAGGAGTGAGTATAGGCCAGGCAAATTACCACTAAGAACCTAAAATAATATTGAATAAATTTAGTCATCTGCAGCTGTCATAAAACCTGCAGAGGCTGTGACCAATACTTCATTCTCTGAATCCTTCTGCTGCTGTTGTCCTCCATATGTTGCTCTATCTTCCATGGACTGATAAATTTTAGAGAATTTTAAATTTAGCCCACTTTCTCCAATGTTAATATGTCATTTAGTTGTGCTTATGTAACAAGCATAAGCCAGGACTTATTGCATACAAATAATCTGAGGTGCATTTTACTCTTGTGAAAGTAAATACTTGGGCTGTGTATGTTAGTGGGTCTGCAACAGAAAAGGCTGCAAAATTTTCTGGTTTTCATATTAGTAACCAAGCTGCTCCAGTTCTGATCTAAATTATATTTTTAAACTTATATGAAGTGTTTTTAAGGAAGCAGTTGTTTACCCACAACACACAATCCCTTTGGACTTTTGTCAACACACAGGTCTAATGTGATCAGCATTTGTAACATGCTGCATAAGCAGCACACAGGCTAAAAAAGCCTCTAAACAACCAACCTGTAACTGGTGCATTGAGGAAACTAAATATTTTTTAAGCATTAAGATTTGACATAATTTTTTAGAGAATAGAGTTTTTAGGTTTCAAACTCCTTAGTTGGATCTTCTTTATGTCTTCATAATAAAGTGACTTTGATTGCTGTTGCTTATTTTTAATGGTTCAAAAAAAATTAGTAATTTTCGCCATCATCTGCTCTTTTCCTGTGTTATAAAACATCACTGAATTCAGTAAATTTTACAGATCTTATTGGCATAAGAGTGTATGTCTTCACTGGAATGAGTGTATTCAGTAAGATTAAAATCAGCAGGGAGTGAGGGAGCACCATGTGGTTCAACTTGTATTACTTCAGTCTGTGATTTCTTTCCAGTGCTCAGCTCAGATTCACAGGTAACTTCAGTTGGCAGAGGTTCCATGCCAACAGACAGATTAGTGAGGAGCTGGATGTAGTGATTTCTCAGTCTTCAAAAAAGTCCATGCCTTCAGGTGGCATGTATGTGTGTCTTCAGAAAAGCTATGTGAATTTTAATGTAATGTATGCAGTAGTAATGGCTCTTAAGCATTCCAGTCTGTAATCAGAGTGACTTGGAGCCCTGAACCATCATTTTGATCTCCTTTTCTGTACTACAAGTACTACTTTATTAGCTATGGAACTATTTAGACAAATCTGAAAAAAAAGCACAAGTCACTCTGTACTTACCTCTGAAATAAATTACCTTATTAAGATCTATTTATTTTTAGTGAGATTTTGCCATTTTAATGTTTTGCTGAAGAGTATGTGTAATTTGCCTGGTAAAAACTTATACATTTTCAAGAGTAGGGAATTTTTCATTTTCTTCTCTACTAGATAGGTTAAAATTATGCCTGCTTTCTACCTAAAGGTCAGGCACTACCTAAACTACTTGACAAAGCCTGTTATTTAAACAAAGCACTTCACCAGTGTAATTCATCAGGAAATGAGTATCACATATTTTGTGTGATAATAAGATGGGAAACATTACAGATAGAGAGCCAGGCAATAGATAGATACACCTGTCTTTTGAAAAGACAGAGTACCTGCTGTTGCCAAAATAGAAATGAAGTGTACCTCTTGTATTTACCACTAGATAAAAATATTATAGCAAGAAGCAAAGACTTCAAATGCAGAAAGAAAAGAATTTTTTCAGGTTTTGAATTATTTTTTTCCTTGTATGTCAGAACTAATAATCAAACATTGCTCTAAGGAAATATACTAGCAGATCTTTGGTGTTACTTATCTAATCACATTAAAATATTATGAGCACTGCGCATGTTGAATATCTAATCTCCTTAATCTTATACTGCTGTGGATCTTATGTATTTGATTTTACCTGAGATCCAACAAGTTTCTTTTGGGCCTAATGATTAATCTGGTTCTAGAGATGTACTAGTAGCCCTGCCAGAAAACAAGAAAGAAAAACATGAATGTGATTACATTTAAAAAGGAATTTCCCAATAAAACCAGATTCTTTCATAGGACAATAATCTTGAGCACTTTTTCAAAAATTATGTATGTTTGTACAAAGTCAATTAACTCTTTTTAGTGGAAAAAAAAGTATCCTAGTGATACCATTACTCAGAATTTATTGGCAGTTACATCTAAGGCAGTCTCATCCTGGCTTTGTGCCCTTTTAATCAATGTTGCCCAGTTTGGCAGGGAATTGGTCTGCAGCACTAATTGTATCCAGTATGCCTTTTGCTTTAAGTAAAATGTCATTGGTTTTATTTTCTGTAGGTTTATTTTTACATTCCCTTAGCACATTTTTGTGTTTAGATACCTATTTTTTAATCACAGTTCACTTGCAGCAGCATCATTTTGCAATCATCTTGCCATTTGTAATGTCATCTCTGCAGGCTTGCATTAACTTCAGTTTGCCATCATCTTGATGTACTAACCTGCACATAGACCCGCACAGAAATAATTTAACATTCATCCTAGTGTGTACAGTGATGTTTCATTAAACTTGAGCTAACAGAATTTTGTCATCATAATTTTGCTGTCATAATAGCCCAGTCTTCACAGATTTAATGTGACAGTCTTTTGCCACTGTAACTAAGGCTTTGAGCAGTTGTCATCCAGGGACACTTAGGATGAAATCAGTGTAATTAAAACACAGATCCTTAATAGTCCTGTACTTTAAACAGTTTTTCACCTCTCAAACAATAATTAAGCAGGCTAACAGCACTTGTTTAGCTTGTAAGTGTTGTTTTCTATGTGGGAAAGGGAAACAAAGAGGGGAAATAGGACAATGAGTGATTGGCAGAACGGTTAATAGAATTTAGGTTTCCAGATTGTCACTGTGTATTCCTGTATCCATTGGACTGCTCTCCTTTCAAGCACAATTATTTTGTATGAGATGCATGCAAACTTGAACTCCATATGACTGGTCTTATTATCTAGTCTGTAAATCTTATGTGAGAGAGTTACAGAAATACAGAGATGAAAGGCATTTAGATTTCTTCTGCTGCAAGGGTTGAGATAGATCAAACACACTTTGTTATCCTTGAAAAATTTGTTAAAGTTTTCCTTCCAAGCTTCAGCTTGAAAGGCTTTGATGGTCTCCGTGTGTATATGTTTTCATATGTGTAAATAACTTTCTACTCCCACAATATTCTCCTTATATCAAATCTAAGTTGATTTCACCCTAATTATGTCCATTTCCTTGGCACACATGAAAAAAACTGGGGTGTTGTGATGTCTAGATGCTGAAAGGCAGCAGCTATGTACTTCTTCACCTTTTCCTTCCAGACTAAATATGTAATATTCCCTCAGTCTTTCTCTGCAAAGAAAACTGCCTGTTTGGATATTGTGATTCTAAGTGCTCTCCAATTTATCTGCGGCTTTCATAAAGTGTTGTGTCAAAACTGGACAGAGCTGAGACATTGGCTGGAGCAGAATAAAGCCAGGGGAGGACGTGATGTGGTGTCTGGGATAGTGTAGGCGGCTGGCACTCAAGTTGTGTTTCCCTAAAGAAAACTGTGTTTATGTGAGCAGCCAGCACATTTGCTCTGCAAAGTGACCTTGAGTTGTCTTTGGCAGAGCTGATGCAGCTTCCCTGCAGACCTAGGTGAATTCCCTGTCTCGTACGTATGGATTGTTGACTCTGATTCATAATTACCTCCTATTGATATTCTTTGCAATCAGCTTGACATTTTTTCCTCTGCTCCTTACATATTGTGTTTGCTTTTGTTTTTTAAATACCTGCTTCCCTTCTAGACTAAATTTGTTTTTGTTTGCAGTTGTTTGTTTTCAACCAGAGAAACTTTTCTTAGTAATGACATGTAGGCCTAAACAGTGTTTTCAAACATCCTCCAATTATCGTTCACATTTCTCTGTTTAACTTCTTTCTTCTCACTGATGAGGTTTTATAGTTGTCTTCAACTTTGTGAAATTGGGCCCTCTTAAAAGAAGTATTAAACATGCACACGCATACATTACTATTGCCACTACTTGTCTGTGAGGGCACTTGCTCTCTCTGTGACATACATGTATGTAAACGTGTGTGTGTATAAAAATTGGTCAATATTTCACCATTTGAATGTGATGTAAATAATCAAGTTTTTATCAGCTGCATTTAAGCATTGTAGAATCTGGGATGACTTCCTTGGTGACTTGGAATGCAAGCTTCCCTTGGGTGAGTTGCAATGGCAATAAGAATTGGGTGAATTTCATGTGTTTTGGACCCACCCTGAGAAAATAACTGCACCAAGGAGTTTTCTGCCCAGCTAGGGGATCTCCTCTGCTGCATCTCACTACTGATCTGTGGGCTAAGATTTTCTTCTTGTGGACACTGAGAAGACAGGGACAAGAGGGACAATCTGACATTGGTCTATTGTGGTCCAGACACACAACCAAGGGTGAACCAACAAAACAAAGCCAGAGAAGACACCCCCCCTGCCCAACCAAGGGCAGTTTGCGGCAGGAGTCTCTTTTAGATACTAAGACACTTCCCAGATCACTTTCAGAATCCTTTCTGTAGGTTACATGGGATGCTTGTGGTGATTGGAGTGACTTACATGCCTAAATCTAGAGAAAGAAATACTAGTTAATAAGATGTTCTCTCTTCTGGTCATATCAGCCTCTCTGGAGTGATTAAGACCAACATTTTGTAGACATAAATGAGTAATTCTAATTCCTCTTTATTACTTTGATTCCTGCTTTATATATATCAGTAATTAAAATCTTCTTTCTTTTCTCTTCTTTGTACTCTTAATATTAGTTTTTACATAATTGCTATTCTTTTTTGCACTTTCCTTAGGATGGCTCAGTATATCTTCTGAGTAGTCTGGTCCAGCTGACTCCAGTAAAGACTGATTTAATTTCTGGTGGGGTGAAAATTTCTGAAAGTTGGAGAATTGACAGGGTTTGAGAATAAAGATATACAAAGCACGGACATGCTTTCCTCCTAAATCTGCTTGGGACCTCACACCAAAGACAGATCCACTAGGTGAAAAGGATTGGTTGTTCTTTAGCTGAAGCTTTCCAGAATGGATAGTGATTGTTTTCTGAGAGTTACTTTTTATGGTGAACTAGCAAGAAGAAAGCCCACCCTTCTTTTTGCTAGATGCTCTGAAAAAAAGATTAACCCCTATTCCACAGTAGCCATGACATGAAGGAGAGAGCTTTCCTCAGGAGAACACAAACAGCAGTGAACCAAAATGTTGGTTTGTATGCTAGAGCACGTCTTCAAGCAGAAGGGTTTCATGACATAGAAACAATTTTTTTTTTAATGCACTTTGCAGATGAGAGGGCTTTGTCTTTATCATTGTATTGGCTACTTATTTTCCGACTATAAACTTCTATTAATATATTTTACTTTCAAAGCCAAAAGCTACTATGTCCTTCAGAGATAAGAGCAAGTTTTTTGTCTTGAAGATGTTTTGTCTTTTATTTTCTGCAGATCAAATAAACAAGAAAAAGATCCCCTTTGCAACCTGTACTAAAATCCTCTATGATATATTCCTTTTTGAAGTAAAAATAGGCTAAGAAACAAAAGAGAGAAGTTCTTCAATGGCTGACATTGGAAAGATTTTTTTCTTTTTTTTTCCTTGTCGATTTCACAAGGAAATCAGAAGCTGCCTGTTTACTTCTGTTGTGATAAAGCTGTCGAAGATGATTGTTTTTCCCTCTGATGCTGACATGCAAGGGGTTTGTGTTTGTTTTGTTTTTTTCCATGACAGGAAGTGAATAATAAAAAGAATCAGAGCCAATATACCACCAGGGCAAAAACCCACGCTGCACATTAGTGCTTGAAAGAATCCCATCCCAGTTCTCCCTGTACATCAGTCCCATAGTCCCTGGAGCTCAGCACTTCTTCCCACACAGACAGATGTGATAGATTTGCAAATACTGGCAAGAGCACAGAGACATCTTGTTATGAGCTTAATGGCTGAATCGAGCAACAGGCTTGAACTGCCTCTATTTTTGCTTTACTTTTTTTTTTTTAGGTCAGCGTTGGCAGTGATTTAAAAACAGGGTGGAATAAAGGTTGGAGTGCTTTCTGAAATTATAATCAAAATATCATCTGTCTGTTAGGTTTCTGCTGTAAGCAGTCTCTCTGCCTGATGTTGAGTTGTATTGGCAAACAACATGTGCCACTGGGATGTTTAAAAAGTCATAAGAGGTTTGTAAATCAGTTCTGTGCAGCATGCTACCGATTTGTTATTTTCTTGTTTTATCTGTTAACAGGAAAGGAGATAGATGATACAAATGGCAATATGGCGTGCTTTGCTTTGTTGGGGGTTTGTTAGGTGCTTGTGTCCTAGTAAATTACCGTGAGGTGGTAGATTTGTTACTCTGCGGAGGTTGTTAACCTGAAGTCATTTGATTTATTTATGTTGAATTGGGGACCTCTCCTCCCATATCAATTATGTCAAAAACATAATTTTGCAGTCGTGTTCTCTTTTCTTCCCTGACAGAAAAGTCCTGAATTTTAATGTAGCCCTTTATTATGGTACAGAAGAGTTAGAGAATTGAGAACTTAGTTCCCATGCCCAGTCCATGGGTTGACCATTATCTTCAAGTCCTAACATTCCTTTGGTTTAGCTTACTGAGACAATAAACGTGGCTGCCAAGTTTGGATGTTGAAATCCATTTCTTTTCAATAGTCACTCTGACACACGCTGAACCCAATCCCCTAAATGGTTTCTGAACAGGCAGTTTATTGTTGTCCTCGTCTCCAGATTGCTGCTGGCCTCCTTGGTATTTGCTCCAGCTCTGCATTACTGTCACGCTCATGCCGTTGGAAAGGAGATATTTTCAAGTTTATCAATACTTGGGCTTTGAAAGGACTTCTCAAGCAGGGAAATAAACAGCCTCTGTGTAAAACCTTTGTTAATGGGTGGCTGAAAGTCACCCAAACCATTTCTGTGACGATTTTCTTTCATTTAAGCCATTACTGGTTGTGGAAGAGTAAGGCAACATTAAACTAAAGCTGACAGCAATCACTGAAAAAAATACCCATTTTTATCATTCCAGATTTTCTACATGTTCCAAATTCTCTGTGACTTTGAAGCTTGTTCTTTTCCTTTGCAGCACAGGCTCTGTAGTCTCCGAGCATTGAGGTCAGAGCCTGCAGCATATAGAAGGGAGAATGGGGCAGGTGGTCTCTGACCACCAGCAATTATTGAGTGTACAGTGATTATCTGACATAAAGCTACAGAGAAGCTTTGCCTTGTTCTCTGTTGTTGAAGACAGAGCAAAAAGACCTTACAAAAAAACAAAACCTAGTGTGTCAAAATGCTCCAGGTTATCCATGCAATCTAAGTGCTGGCTAATAGCCACAAAGAGATACATTTTAAACACCTTCAGTAGCCTGGATATTTCTCACTGTTAGGCAGTCACAGCATTCATAGCTGCTGAAAATAGTATTAAGTTTTTAAGAGCCTCTCAATTTCTTTTCAGTCCCCCAAAACTACAATCACCACCACCAAACTGAGAAATCCAAACCCAACCAAAATACCCAGCATATTTGAACACTCACTTTTGTTTTTTACTCTTTTCCAATTGACTGGAGGAACATCAATAGGGAAGAGAAACTGTTTGTGGGCTGAAGGTTTCTGCCTTTCTATGAATGAAGCAGATGTTCACCTAAGGCCACCAGAGTTTTGAACTCTCCCAGTGTAAAGAGAGGAGGCAAATATGGATTTCCTGCATGTGGAGGATTGTTAAATATGTAAGTTATTGCAAATATTGTCACTAGACACTTCTTTGGACTATTTTTTTAGTAGAAAATGCTGAGTAGCGCTGCATTTCTTGCAAAACTTGATCCAAATATGCTCTGCTGGCCTCAAAGCCATTGCCAGAGAGTCTAAATAATCCACATGAATTTTTGTGGATTGCAACTAAAGCTGGTAAAACAGACCACAGGTCTCTGTCGAGATTGGCCTTGCGATCAAATTCAGAAACAGGCATTTATGCTCCTGAAATTCTTAGAGTAAAGGTTTGTCACCTTGAAATGAAGATAAGCCAGGAGGATCACAGTTCTACTATCATATTCCTTCAAGGTAACTTTCACTTATAGTCCTTAAATATGCTACTAGGCCACAGTTACTGACAGCATATGCTATTAAGGGTGACTTTCAGTATTTTAAAACAAAGAAATTGCACAATAAGCATTTCCTTTCCTGGGTTTTCTCAGTCTCCTTCTCCCTCAAATAATCAAAATGCTGCTGCTGTTACAGCGTGCTCTGTTCTGCTTCAGATTATTTTCTACATCAGTTCATGACTTGCAGTTCCTGTGAGCTGCAAATTAATCCTTAGCAGTCTCTTGGAGTGTACTGTACATCCAGGTTCTTCAGTGTATTAATTTGACTATCAGTGTAGAAAATGCCAGTGGCTGTAAGGTTATACTACACACTTCATTTTTGTGTTTATTTTTCTGTATAATGCAGGAAATTACTTATAAATTTATAATCAGCATGACTAGACACATTAAGCTTTAAAACTGAAAAATACCACTTTTCAGGTTTTTAAGGATAGATTTTAAAAAATGGACAGAATAAGAGTGTTTCTTCAAATTACTTTTCAAATTAGACCATTTACATGATTTAATGTGGCCTATCTCTAGAGGCCGTACATACTGTACAAAGTACATATTGTAAAAAGCAGCCTTATAAAAATGTGAGTTTGGGTGAAGGATGCTGCAGTCCTTTTCCCAAGTATTGTGTGGATGTCTGTTTTTCCTTCCCGTGTAAACTAAAGAGGCCTGGCACTGAGTGCAAGGGGAGAGTTTCAGCCCAGGTCCCACCTGTTTGGGATTTGGGAGTGAAGGGATGTTCCCACTGTTAGGAAGAGAAATAGGCAGGCAGCTTGTGTGCACTCCTTCCTCTGCTTCCTCTGCAGCTCCTGGGCTGTGTACAGTGTTAGTACTGCGTGGTTTTGGTGGGAGTGGAAAAGGTCAGTTGTAAGTCAATAGTCCTGGATTTTTTTTCTCCCCTGTTTAAGCAGCTACTGGCTTACTACAACTTGTGTTAACATTTGCACATTTAGTTTGGTGACAACACTGTTTTAGAGTTTGTTTATTTTTCCCCTGCTTGGGAGGGAGGTTGAAATCCCAAAAGTCAGGGAAGTTTGCTGCTTCTCTCCCAAAAAAGGAGGAACCTGGGGATGAGCTGGGGGTCATTTGCTGGGAACGAATCAAATTTGTTTCACAGGGCTCCCTGGGGAACTGTGCAAAGGGAGCATAAATATCTTCACCCCGCTTTGTAGCCCGAATGTTCCTTGGGAAGCTGCAACCCATAATTTAAATCCATTGCACATGCCACCCTGGAAGCAGAGCCTTATACGTCGAGTGCATGGGCTGTCCTATTATGGGAAATCAACTTTGTTTTGAAGGGGAAGCACAGAGAGCATTGCTTCTGCGCAGGTCCTGGAATTTGAAACATTTCGGGGCCTCCAAAGAGCCCTGGCATTAGTTCCCATGCCGGCTGGGTGAAGTGAGGATCCCTGCCTCTCCCTGCCCGAGACTCCCGCGCGGACCCCGCGGGCAGCGGGCGCTGCCGGCATCCCACCCCGGGCACGGCTGCCCGCTCCTCTGTGCGGGGACACAGCTGGCCTTGAGCAGGGACAAGCCCAATCCAGCAAAAGCTACCGGAGCAGAAAAGTTGGGGATATACTTTGCCAAGAAACATTTTGGTGTTGTTTTCTTTTTCCTCTGTTTTGTGGAGAGATTTCATGTCTGCTCACATGCTTTGGTATGAGGAAGTGGAAGATGATTGTAAGTATGAACAGACTGTCATAATTTATCACAATATTCACTTTGACAGAGCAGTGTCGTGCTGCACAGCCCACTAACAGCATGCATTTTTAAATGTTTGTTTTCCAAGTCTAAAGGAGGAGAGCACCTGAGGGGGAAAATAAAGTGATGGTTTTTTTTTTTTTTTTGTCTCTAATAGGGGGCTAATATCCTTTACATTATATATAAAAGAAGTCATCCTGAAACAGTACCCAGCTCTCCTTTGAAGAAAAATAACACATTTCTTTCTGAAGTTCAACAGTTATTAAAGCATGGGGTTAAAAAAGAGAGAATTGAGAGACACACCAATACACTTGAAAAAAAATAGTGTCATTATTCTAATAATTTGGCAACACATCAAAGGAGTAATCAGTTTCTTTGAACTTTAATGGCATATGCAGTTTCATTGCCTAATATTAACTTACAGAGTAAGAGATCTCTTCTCTGGTTGCTGAACTGTCTGGTATCAGCTGAATGAGGGGGTGTCAGTTTAGTTCGGAGTGAGCAGCAGCTGAGCTCTCCCATGCGCTTACCAGAAAAAAAAAAAAAAATCCAGAAAAACCCAGGCATCTTTTCCAGACTTGCACTTGTTTGTTGGTATAAAGCGAACCTCTATGTGCAATATGAAGAAAAACAGAGGATGCCAAGAGCAGGAGACTGAAGAGAGCCAAGAATGAAAGAATGACAGAGAGTTTTAAAATCCATCTACCATGCTCCCAGATGATCTTTCTTCTTCCTCCCCCACCCAGGCTCTCAGAACAGACTGTGCCAGTAAAAAAAGAAGTGTCAGTTTTCTGGACATAATCTGTGGTCTCTGCCCCCTGTTTTGTAATGTATTTTGGCTCTTCTACTTTCAGCTTAGTCCTGTATCTTTATAATAATAGAATTTCTGTTTTTATCTATTTTCTGATCATAAAAGGCAGGGAAATACAGACATGTTGTCATTTATCCCCTTAGCATATAATGGACTGCATGGCCCATGTGATGAAGACAGTCTTAAAATAAGATTAAGTTTTTTTATGTTTGACAGGAAGGAAGCTTAAAACAGAAAATTTCAAGGTGCGGATGTGGTCTTATGCCATATATTCTTTCCTTTTTTGCAAGATGAAGTCAAGCATTATTTTTTTGTGCAATAAATAAAACTTGAATTAGCTATAATTTTCTAGACAGTTTTGTGCTGCTTAGAGAGCTCCTTCAGCGATAACATCTTTTACTTATTGGACACAGTCTAGAAGTTCAAGTGAGGTAGAAGAAAGAGAGCATCATTATCACAAACTGAATAATTATGAGAAAGTTTTCTTAACTTCTGAAAATATTTGAGATGCAGCTGGGAAGAAGAAATGTCTTGGATTTCTCCTAAGAGGCTTTAGTCCTGGCTAGCAAGACGATTCTTTGGAGAGGAATAAGGATAATTTGTTTTCTTCACTTTTCTATATACTCCCTTTCCAAGGGAAATCACAATATCAGCCCAGATTTCTTTCAGCCTTGGGGAAGGGATGGTGCTGCAAGGAAAGTTGGGCAGGTGCTTGCTATGTAAGGGGGAAAGATATTTACTGCTTAGTTCAAAAGTTGTAATTTCACTCTGGGCACGTAGAAGATTAGTAGATGAAAGAAAGAAAAAAAAAGTTGTGATAGAGGTTTTGTAAAATATGAATAGAAACCAGAGTTGCATCTAGCAGATGAATAGCATTCATGACAAGAGCCATTAAATCACTTGCTAAATTATGTTATGTAACTGTGTCCATATCTAAAATGAAGGGGTGATGTCCTAGCACTTCTTGGGAGTTGTTTAGCTGAATGGATTTCCTCAGCTGTATCCTCACTCTTTTAAAGAACATGACGTTTTTCTGTATATAATTTTCTATAATATTTTCAAGGGGGTTTTTATAGCTTTATTTCAATAAAAATGGAAAAACCTATATCTGAACTTTGTGAAAAAGTGTGCCCAAAATAATGTTCCCAAATTTGCCCAATGCCATCATTCAGGACACGTCACATCTACTTGTCTGTGCTTCTTTTGCTTTTCTTTCCATAGAGGATGAAAACTTTTTGCTTTTAAAGGTGGCAGTGGTCACTTACATCTCTGTATTGTTTTTAAATCCATCCTTTTTATTTTCTTGATGGCCCCTCTTCAGCCCTTCATCCACTCTGCACTCACCTCTTCCCTTTGGTGTTCCATTCTCCCCTGTACCACAGCAGTAAAGATGGGTTCTTCATTCCCTGATTCATCTCACTTTAGCTGAGAATGACCTTTGTGAAAATACAAAGGTATTTATTCATTGCCAAGGGCTTTGCTTTCTTTCCTGAGCTGTTCAGCGTTTACTTCTTCCTGAGTCAGACTGGAAACTCCTTGGGGCAGCTGCTGTCTCTTCCTCGATTTCTGCAGAGCCTTTGACAATGACACCTAAGTAATAAAGTGGCGAGGAAATGAGATATCATAAATTTCATTTAGTTTTAATTAAGATGAGATTACTGGGAACTTCATTTCAGAAGCCAGTCTCCCTAGGGGATTCAGTATCATATGCTGTATTTTTTTCCTTCTAGCAGATATAATCCTCTTTCTGTGTCCTTATTTTGACATGGAACCAGATTCTGCATGGAGTCACACACAGGCATCCTCTTTCTCTGCTTGGATTTGCACAAAGTAGTGACTAAAAATAGAATTAATCATCCAGCATGGAAAAGAAATTAATCCTTCCTGAAAGTTGGTGGCCACAAGGGGTCTCTTAGAGGATGCCATGGATGTTTCTCAGCAGGGGTCCATCCAGGTTCACACATCAGCTCAGATCAGAAATTTCTGAAGTGAAGTCCCAGATGTCAGATTGCCTGCTGTGCACCAGTGCCCAACTGAGGCATGTGCCCTGCATCCCTTTTGGAGGAGGCTGACTCAAAGCCACACTCTGGGTCTGGCTGATGGGCACAGACTCACAGTGGCTGTGTGGGGCACTGGGGTCACACTGAAGCTCCTCAGAATGAGCCCTGTGACACACACACGCCTTGCAGGGGAATGCTGGCTTGGCAGGCTGCTCCTGATGGGCCACATGATCTGCTGTGGCCCAAGACAACCCAGGGAGATAGGAGGAGCATGGCAGCAAACTTCTTTGGATCTTGGTTCTAAGGAGAGAACTTGGAAAGTCACACCCTAGCTAGTGCAGGAGGGTGCTTCGTTCTGTCTGCTCCCTCATCCCTGGTCCTCTGGCCGCCCATGGGCATCTCAGCTGCCCACAGATCCCTCCAACACAGTTATTGATCAGGGCAATTCAAAGAATTGAAAGAATGAGAGTCTAAGAGCATGCTACATTCTGTGAAAATATAAACTTTTTTTAAAAGGAAACAAGTCAATTATGTTACTAATTGAATGAGTTGCTGATAAGATCACATTATTTATTACTGAAAAGATACAATATTTATAGAAAAAGGTTAAACATTTGACTACTAATGTGAAATTATTCAAGCTGAATTGTCCAAGGGGTTAAGTGTTTTTAAATGATCTCCAGAGGAAACAGGATTAGACTCATATATTTTTTTTCATGGATTACTGTGAGACAAAATCACATTGAATGGTATTTTGAACCAAGCAGCCTCAATTTGAAAGAGCTGACTTGTTGATTTTCACAGTACATTTTCAATTAAATGTTACCCCAAAGCTTAATTATCATTTAGGAGGATAACCATTGTACTGTGTTATAGCTAACTGCTGGATAATGACTTCTCAATAACTTTAGTGGAACTTTGTAACATCACATTGCTGTCGCAGGAGATGCACTTGTGGTAATACTGTATCACTGCCAGGGGAAGCACAACAGCATTGGGAATTTTAAATAATTGTGCCTTATCAAAGACTGAGCTTTGTGGAAAGCAGGAATAATGGTTAGTGAAGTGTGGCTTTCCAGAACATCTTGCCAACTGTGCTGCACAGAGGAACAAGATCCTTCATCCTCCCAGAAAAACACTTGGAGCAAAGGAGTTGTTTGGGCTCAGAGTACTCGCTTTAGAGACCACAGAGACTTCCCTTCTAGGTTACTTACCACATGTGCAACAGGTCAGAACATTTTTAATTATGTGTTTTGAAGGACAGATAAGCTCCATTTTAAGAAAGCCATAAACTTTCTTGGTTCTTCTTGCGAGTCGTATTATGGGATATTATTTAGAGCATGAGGCTGATACTATTTGAGAGATTTTTCTGGTCCTTTCTCTAATTCTGTATTTTTAAAATATCCATATCTATCTGTTGGCCTTTTTTTCAGCTGTATGAAGTCTTTTATTCTGAGGAGCAAATATAGTTTTTAAATATTATGGGACTGTGTAGAAGAAATAGTGTTATGTGAGCAGAAACATATGTTCTTGTAATTTTGGATATGTTCATACAAGATAACAGTTAGCATGCCAGATTTATACTTAATTTCTTTCTTGAAGATTTTTATGGGATTATCATCTTCAGCAGAGAAAAAGTAGCATAGTTTCAGTGATAATGAAATAAGAAGATACAGTTATAAAAGTTTCCTCAAAGAAACCATTATAGAAGTATGTTAGTCCTAAGGGTGTGGTTTTTTTCCTCTAGAGTAGTTTTCTATGAAGTAATATAATAGTTTGAGGGTACCTTAAAAAAGAAAAAAAAAACTTAAAAAACTTCAGTGTGTAGAAATGACCTAAATGTGGATCCAGAAAATCACATTTTGCTTAGCTTGCCTTTGCTAAAATCTTTGGCAAGAACTCTGGGGACCTAAAGGTATTGCAAGCACCCCAGAATGAGAGAGAGAAAAAATTAGTGTTAGTCAGGTTAATCAGACTTTTTGTGCCTGTTCCTTTAAACCAGTTCATTCCTCTGGATGCCAATAAAGTCTGAGACAACTCTGGGTCTGTTGGCCTTCAGAAGTATCCCAGTAAAAACAGTAATGCCAGCACCTGATATTTTTAATATAAACTTGGAAAGAAGAAGGGCAGATAATTCACACTGGATGAGGTATACAGCGTTGTTCAGCTGGACACACAATAACCTGTATTTTTTGTGAAGTGTGAAAGTTGTTATCCCATGTGAGAAATCAGCTACACTGGCTGCAGGAGCGTGGTCATGAGCATGGGATGCCTGCAGGGGAGCCTCCCTGTCCCACCACCCCAGGGCTGGCCATGTTCTAAAATTGGTGCCTGCCTACGTGGCAGAGCATCTGCATGCCTGCACGCTGGTTTGTACAGGAAATTATCCCCAGGTAAGCCTTTTAATTCTCTGTAGCACAGGGAATTGAGGGAATTTAAAGGGTGATTGGAATTTGACATTTCTGCCTTTTTATTCTGAAAGATACTTTGATTAAAGTGTTGAAAAGCCCAGCTAATGGAGGTGTTGCTGCTATTTCAGATATACAGAGTATGAAATTTGAAGGCAAGCCAAATCACAATGAAACAGAATAATGATGTCCTTGGTTTATTTTTCACTTGGTACATTCAGGTTTTGATTGGATTGTGAGTGAGGCAACAGTTTTCTCTCGCAGAAATCACTGCTAGTCCTTGGAGGTTTGCAGCCTGTTGTCAAAGCAGAAGCATTTCCCTGTGAAGGTCATGGACTGCAGTGGCTGGAGGAAACCGAGAGGTGGGAGGGGAAGAAAGGAAAAAAAGAAAGAAAGGATTTCTTTATTGGTCCTAACCAGGTACAGGCTTCTCATAAGAACCATTTCTGCAGTGAAATCTATTACTGCTTTGACACAGCTTGAACTCTACTGATGGTGTGTGTATCAAAGAAGTTGTTTAGAAATCTGAGGTCTCTGTTCATCTGTCCTCCTCTCTCCTAAGCCTCTCTGTGCTCATCACACACAAATGCTTCAATACCCTTCAGCTTGTTTTCTCAGTGTTGGTCCCCCTCCTGACCACCCCCCCACCCCAGTACTTTAAACTTTTTATTTGGAAAAGATTGTTCATGAAGTGTTTCACTCTGAACAGACCTCAAAGCTATGTAGCTGTTGCTGAGCTTGGGGAAAAATTAATGCAAGCGCTGTATTTTCTAAAACATTGATAACATTAAATAGTTAGCATTGCTGGAGGTGTTAAAGAGCATCTTGTGAAGTTACTGGGTGGTGGATTTTCTCTGACATGTTCTGATGTAAATGTCTGATGCTGTTGATAGCAATAACTCGGAGTGTTTGTGCCCATTTCTTTGACACAGGGAAAAATGCTGTTAGACATAAATCTATCCTGTCACATTCCTGGGCTTAGAAAGTAGGAGTCCCCAGCCATCCCTGGCTGTCTGACTTATTCCAAAGCTGATCAACTAATAAGAAAGGAAAACATAAGCAAGTCTGTTTGGGCTGGGAGGACCAAGATGGACAGAAGCTCTCCTTGCCCCAGAGATTCAGGTGGGACTAGCCAGAGACAATCCTGCCCAGTTAATGAGGGCACCTGCTCATTGACATGAAGGGGAAGAGGAAACTGAGAAGTTACAAACCTGTGGTGGATTTGTGGGCATGATGTGTACAGGCTTACTAACTCAAAAACAACTCAGTTTCATTTTTTTATTTTTTTTTGGTGCTGCTTTTAATGAAGATTTTAAGAAACCCCAAATTACTTTGCACTGGATTTCAGGAATACAACAGTATTTCTTTTATTCATTTGACTTTATTTACTGTTGACCTTTTCTTATCATGTGATTTAATACATATTTTATTTCCTGCCCCACCCTTCCAAGCCCTGCCACCCATGCTGGAAATAGAGATCAGTATATTTTTACACTGAATTCTAAGATCACATTTATAAATGCTTGGTTGGTTGATGGTTACTCACGCTCTAAAAATGCAGAAGATCCAGATTAAAGTGTTTGCTCTGCTTATACTCTGTTTACAGAGGAGAAAGTTTTGGTAGCATTGGATGTTGAATGGAAACCAAAGGTGAAGCCAAGTAACTTTTCACAAAAACGAATTCTTGTTTTCTCGCCAAAACATGAGAACAGTTCCTTTTATAGTAGTCTGTAAAGGACAAGCATGTTGTAGGCTTCATTCTGACCTTTCTGTTCTTCCTAATAATTAAATAAATCTGTTTTAAAAGCTATAGCAAGAATCATGGAGGGAAATTAAAACTGTGAAATAAAGGGTGGATTCTAGAAGCAGATATCTAACAGTAGAATATGTAACACTTAATGTAAACAAGACACTTACTATAAACAAATTTATATTTATAAATAAAATAAATAATCCTAAATCTGATTTTTTTTCTTTCTGTTACTGTTTAAAGTTCCATGATACCTGTATCCTTACCTACAGGTTGGCTCAATTATACTAGCATAAATTTGAAAGAGGTTGCTTGCATCAGGATGCTTTCTAGAGGGCATATAAGTAGAATTTGTATTTAGTTATATCAAATTCCTCTATTAGGAGTTAAAGCTATCCTCAGTGAAGTGGTGTTTCTGTCCTGATTACCTGATT
The DNA here is from genome assembly GCF_017590055.1 of Onychostruthus taczanowskii. Taxonomy (NCBI): domain Eukaryota; kingdom Metazoa; phylum Chordata; class Aves; order Passeriformes; family Passeridae; genus Onychostruthus; species Onychostruthus taczanowskii. The sequence goes on along the minus strand of NW_024498906.1, from coordinate 6,859,755 downwards.
CATATAAAGCTTTAGAGAATATAAGTTGGGGCACATTTTTGCCTTGGGAAAGGAAATCTATTGGATTATGTTGTCCATCTCTATTTCCTGTTCAAAACAAGGCATGTCTTTACAGAATCAATTCAGAATTACTGCTGGGTTTAGCACAGTCGCTAACTTAATAATGTTTTTCAACTGTTACAGCTAAAAACCATAATTGGAAACATTTTATGTTTCTTTTGAAAGAAACTGAATGACAGTGAACATTCACCCTTTCATCTTATAAGGACAAACCTATTTTTCTTGGGGAATAGTAGCTGAATTGTGGAGCCCAAACTCTTTCTACGAATACTGTTGTCAGGTCTCTTTTTTCTCTTTAGTCCTTTTGCTGTTTTTCCATTTCTCTGAGTCATCCACATCCATTGCTGCACTGCTCTAGCTACTTTAAATAAGCCCTTTCCTCCCCCAAGAAAGCTTGCTAATTATTGCATGTTATCTTAAGCTGATTTAACAGTCATTTTGCCAACTCTTCGCAGCTGCTGCTACTGCTGAATTGATTCATTTTGCACTTGACATGTCACAGGCAAATGTGAAGCAAAGTTTACTTGACCAGTAATCCTCCCCCTAACTGAAGGAAGGATGTGATTTGAACAAGGACTTGTTCAAAATGTGGACAGAGTTTTTGTGGGTTTTTTTTTCCCCCTAAATCTGCCTACTGTAGGCACCAAGGTTATTTGCTTCTTATCTGTTAAATTCTTATCTAGAAAGTGAAAAATGTCTTAGCCCTAAATAGTAACCAAGGAATTCACTTTTTTCCTTGTGCAATAAGTCAATCTTTTTTGATGGATTATGAGTTCCTAAGAGGTGTTGTGTCTGTCTTGGAGTGCTTCCAGAAACTGTTGCTCAGCCTATAAAATGATGATATTTCACAGACTCGCAGAGCAGCCGAGGCTGGAAGATGCCTCTGGAGATCATCTACTCTAATTACCTGCTCAGAGCAGGGTCAGTGAGAGCAGGTTGCTCAGGGTAATGTCAACTCGGGTTTTAAATATCTCCAAGGATGGAGACTCCACAGCCTGTCCCAGCAACTGACTATTCTCACAAAAATCTGTTTTTCTTCTTAAGGGTCTATGGAATTTCCTCTAAATTTCAATTTATGCCTATTGTCCCATTCTGCCAGTGGGATCTGAAAAGTCTGACTGTCTGCTCTGCTCCCTCCCATCAAACATTTAGTTACTGATAAAATCCCCCTGACCCTTCACAGCTCCCAGCTGAGCAGTGCCAGTTTGCTCAGCCTTTGCTCATCTGCAAGGTGGTCCAATCATTTGACATTTCTTTGTGGCCTTTTGATGGACTCACTCCAGTGCATCCATACTGGGGCACCCAGCACTGGACTCAGGGCTCCAGTTTTGTCTGACCAAGCTTCAGCAGAGAGGAAGGATCATCTCCCTTATCCTGCTGGAAACAGTCTGCCTGATGCAGCCCAGGATAACATTTGCCTTCCCCGCTGCAAGGGCACATTCCTGGCTCATGCCCAGCTTCGTGTCCTCCAGAACCATTTTTGGAAAGCTGTTTTCCAGCTGTTTGGTCCCCAGCTTTTACGGGTTCCTCCCTCTGTGCAGAACTTTTACTTCCCCTTCCTGAGCTTCATAAGGCTCCTGTCAGATTCCTGGACAGACTTTTTACAACCAGCTTCAAACTTGAGCCAGCAGTTCAGCTAGTTTTCTATACACCTCACTGGCCACTTAGTCCATTACTAAAGCCCCAAACTAGGGTTTTTAAATGGAAATGTTATAGGAGACAGTGTTAAAAGTCTTGCTGAAGTCAGGATAAACAGTATCAACTGCTGTCCCCTGTCACTGAGCCATTCACCTCTTTATAAAATGCTGTCAGGTTGGTCAGGCACCACTTTCCTTTGTAAAACCATGCTGCCTACACTCCCAGTCAGCTTCTTTTCTTTTCTTTCATATGCTAGGAAATGATTTCAAGGATGATTTGCAGGTTTTTCAGAGGATTTGCTTCTTTGCTTTCCCAGGTTACCCAAATATTCTTTGCTTTATTTGGAAATGAATGCCATTTACTTTCTTCCCCTTGCTCCAGAGCCTCCCACAATCATAAAGGCCTCTCTCAAATAATCAATAGTCACCTTGCAGTGACTCTGACCAGCTCTTCCAGTGCTTTTGTCTGCCCACAGCCTGTCTGACTAGTGTGGAAGGTGGCTTTAAAGAGATTTGGGATCTCTCATGTTCTGTTGATGCCAGATTGTTCCAGGGTGCACACAACCATCGAAATTGTCCATATTTGCCTGTGTGCCCATATCATAAACTAGCTGCAGATCAATTTAGAGGCAGTCTTTCAGGATGTGTTCATCCAAATTCTAGCTTATCAGAACATGCCTTTGCTGGAAGCCCATCTAGTTAAATTTATATGTACTATAGGATGCCCATTATTTTTTAAAGTTATTCAAGTTAAAAACTCCTTAAATATATGCAGCAAGCACCTGCAGTAGTATCAGCATATTTTTGGAAATAATTTACAAATTAGAAGTTTGCAAAATGTCTAAGGTGGTACTTTAATTTGATTCGGCTTCTGTAAAATATGGTTATTATTTTGAAAACTTATTGCAAATTTATTCTGAGTACAAAAATTTTTTAACAAGCCTGAGAGACCTTTGGTTTATGTAGATTTAAGCATGTTGAGATTATATTTTTGATGTCTTTAATTCAAAATTAAAGGAATAAAAGTAAGCCCTTTAAAATATTTGTTGCCTTCCAAATGAATGCTGTTATTGAGTATACTGTCAGTGTGTCTTTCATAAAAGTACTGTGGTTAACTTTGCCACTTTAATCCTTAAGATGAATATAAATTCTGTTTGTTCCATCTTTTTCTGTATCTGTCTTATGTTTGGGTAATTTTTGTTATAATCTTTTGTTATTATAGCAACTTCAGTATGCTTCCAAATTATTTTCTAGTAACAAGAAACCATCAGTGTTTTTAATAACTAATAAGAGATGTTAATTATTTTTTGGCCATATTTGCTTATGTTAAAGTTATAAGTCCTTTTGCTTAAAGTTATAAGTCCTTTTTTTAACGTTATTTTCATTTGTTAAAGTGCAGCGAAGAAAGAATTATCTGCTTTTTTGAACTGTTAAGTAGCATATCCTGTGATTATGAATGTGTAGCTCAGTTAAATGCTAAAATGTAGACTAAGATATTTGAAGTGAGGTATTGGAAATATTTACTTATAATCAGAAGTCATTCAGTTCCATTCTAATGGGGAAGGCTTCCAGCAAGGAACCTATTAGAAACCTGAGGACTTTTTTTGGAAACTTGTAAGATGTACTTTTATATAACAGCTTTATATTAAGACAGAATATTTTTGAGCCAGAGAGAAAATGTATTGTGCATGTCACATTTTCTAGGATTCTCTATGTCAATACCACTTATTTGAAAGTTATATTCTGTTTCAGTTTTACATCATAGGAATTTGCATCCTCTCTATTTTGTTTTATTGTAATGCTTTGTATTGTAACTTTCATCCACTGAAGCCTGTTTTTTGGTCTACAGCTAAACCTACAGCTGTGACCAGCCATGGGAAGTTACTTTTAGAAATCCACTATTTCTTTCTCACACAGAAGCAGCACACCTCTCTGCAATTGCCTGAGTTCTTTTCCAAAGAAATACCAGGCATTATATTTTATCTATGATGATTTAATTTTGTGTTTTCTACACAGTAAAAAATCCCTGGATTTTTTTTTCTTTTTTACCCAAGGATTTTTTTTTTGTTTAGTTTTGTTTTATTGTTGTGGGGTTGGTTTTTTGGGTTTTATGGTGTTTTTTTGTTGTTTGTCTGGTTGTTTTAGTGAGAATATGTTCCTGGGGAGTTGTTGTACCTGAGTCTGGAATACTCTAAGAATTTTTAATGTACTCCCTGTACCATATAGCCTGCAGTGTGCTGTGAAATATAAATGGATGTGTCAGCAGTCTGCTTTGTAGATATGTAATACAATCAGTGGGTCTACAAGCATTAATTGGCTATTAATTGCCAATGTGCTGTGCAAAATTCTGAGGCCCAGATGGGATTATGCATTTGTATCACTGTAAACAAAAACCTGGTTAGTTTTTAGTCAATGAATTTGAATACTGAAATTGGGTTGGCAAAAGAGAGCAAGAATGTATTTTCTGTATGAAAACAAAAGTTTGTCATGGTGTCACCAGGGCTGCAATCGTAGCTGAAAATGATCAAAGGTGTTGCCAGAAAGAATCCTAGAGGTGAGTTTAAGAAGCTTCAAGCACCGCATATGATGGTAGTGACAGTTTTTAGCTATTACAGCTGTTGTTGAAAGATCTAGTTATTCTGAAGCATATCACACATGATCTGAGTGGAATGAATGTATAAATCGTTCTAATTATTATTGATATGGTATAACAGCTGAAAGTAGTATTTGTGGGAAATGGTATGCACACTTCAATTAAGCTATAATATAAATGCAATTTAAAATGTAACTGCAGATTAAGTGTAACACTCAAGCCTGACTTCACACAGAGAAACCTACTTATGGGGCCCTGACTGTTAACAATATCATCATTTTTAAAAGAGAAAAATGTCAGTGCTGCAACCCAGTCAGAATTGCACCAGAAAATCAGTGAATCCTTTGTTTCTGTGACAAATGCAGTCACTACCCCAGGTTTCCTTATGCACAGAGCCTTCCTGCCTTAAGATTTCTTTATGGGGGCCAGGAGGACAGAGCTGGCCTTCAAAGCCATTCAAACACTAGCAGGGCAACTTGCACCTCCAGTTTGTGTGGTTATTTATTCATGCATTCATGTCTTCTCATATTTCCAACAAAAGAAGTGCATTTATGTATTTACAAAAGTTTTACAAGGTTTTGTTTTGATGATACAAATATCATGGTAAGTGTAGCGTGCCTGAGGAGTAGGGCATGCTGGGGACGGTAGGAACTGATGAAAAAGCAGAATCAGGAAGGCAGTTTGAAGCTGCACTAGGATGTGGGGCAAAGGGGGAGAGAGAAGTCATGCAGAGCACAGCCAGAGAAGTCTGGAGAAAGGACCTGAGAGCCACAGAGCTCTGCCATGATAACGCATGTGAAGAGTTTGCATGAGAATGTAAGGTGAAAACACTAAAGAAAGACAAGGAGGAGTAGCAGATCTGGGAGTTCATTTTAACTCTCTTTACTTCTTGTTTGCATGCTTGTGTCGCCATGTCTTCTCAGGCTGGTTGGCAGGTAGATTTGCAAGACCATGCTGCTGCAGTTACACCTTTCACGAAAGGGAGTATGGTAACAAGAATGAGAAAGCACAGGGCTCTCACTCAGAGCCCTTTCTAGTTCTCCTCCCTTTCCCTCCCTGACAGGTCTGCTGTATGTTGCTTCACCCTGTCCCTTATCATCTAAATCCTCTTGTTCTGTGTGTACAATAAACCACATGCTTGCTTGATGCAGCATGGTATAAATTACAGACTATGTATAAATTGTGATGGGTTCAATTAATCACAGAGTAGGTTAATTTAGACCTTTCACTGGAATATCTGTATTACACAGACTTGAGCCTCATTTGTGGACATGAAGAGGACTTGTTATGGTCTCGTTTGTTCTCACTGAAGCTCAGTCTCCAGCACTGGTGCTCTTCCAGGTGCTGCCTTTGGGTCTGTGTGGGGTTGGGCATGTCCACCTCGAGCACCAAAGACTGAAAACCACAGAGGAAAAGCTGCTGCTCTTATTGGGGCTGAGGTTAAAGCCTGACAGGCCCCCACACTTCTGAAACAGAGATCTATTCACTAGGGGCTTGAGGGAGGGAGAAGGAATGTCTCAGCTGAGTGGGGCCAGGGCTGCTGGAGGTGCTTCAGGACTGTTCCCATTATCCATTGTTTGACTAGTATTGCCCATAAACTGCATTGCCAACTGCAGGGCACTGGACCTCTTTTGCCAATTGTTTTGTCATGATTGTCCTTTTGCCCTCCTCCTCCCACTTCCCTATAAAAAATTATATTCAGTTTTTACATATTTTGAATTAAAATGTTATTGGACCTGTCATGGCTTGGCACAAAAAATGGGCAAATTGGACTGGGCTTGGTTTCCTTTACCCACAGGTAATGGGACTGCTGGTAAATGTCCCGCTAAGTCTTTCTTCTCTCTCTTTCTTTATTTTCAGGAACTGGAGCTTTGGAAGTATCAACATGGTTTACTGTGACTACTAATATTGAATGCCTCTGTTCCTTTTTCAGACAGCCTCCTCATTACTGCTAAGAAATGTCCAGTTACAATGCCAGTTTTGATCCCAAATCACCATCATGATACGCTAATCCCTTCACCCTGTCTGAAAGGATCTTATTCCCTTTCTGCTTTAAAAAAAACCCCAAAACAATACCACAAGAGAACAAAACAGAAAAAGATCCTCTCTGATGGAGTCTTAGTCATCAGGCAACGAACAGGAGTTACTGTTGATTTTATTTCCATGGTATTGATAATATTGCCTCTTGATCTGCTAAAATGACTCTTGTCACCTGTATTACTTTACCATTTATCTCATAAGAACATAAATCTCATGGCATGGCTCATTCTTTGAGCCAAGAAAAATAAGCAAAGTGTTTCTCGTAATGGGGTGGGAGAGTCTGATGGCTGCTCTGTATTGGCTTTGCAGACCTTCCAGTGTCTTCAGCTGTGAGCCAATTTTGTTTTACAGTAAATCTCTTCTCCCAGAATAATTCTTTAACTGACCATATAGATTTAATCCCCTTTTGATCCTTGACAAAAACTTCTGTCTCTTTTCCTTGGGGATCTTCAATTTCTTTTACTGTGTTTTCAGAGCTCCTTTTTGCTATTTACTTGGATACTGAAGAAATAGGTGATAGAGAAAAATCCTGTGTACCTAATGCACATTCTCAAGTGCAAGAAGGTATTAGGGGAAAAGTGCTTGGATTTTCCAGTGTTTTGAAAACATTATATGGTCTATTTTCCTAGAGAAAGTGGGAAATTCAGTATGGCTTTCATATTTAATGTATACTACCTTGAGTGTTAAAATTCTATGAAATATTTATAAACTTACAAGCCTTTTCACTTGGCCATTTACTGTTAAACTTCATTGAGTGCAGCTTCTCTGGTTTATTCATATGCCTAAGCTGAGTACAACAATCCTGTGTTCAAAGACTTTTGATAGCAACTTTGACTTAAATCATACCATGGAGAGTGTCTGTGATGATCCTCTCTCCTTGTCTTCAAGCTTGTGAAGGAAGTGATCTCACTGCCTGTTCAAAATTTCTATTTTGCCTCCCATTAGGTCCTTAAAACTGCACTGTAGTTCCTTTATACTCTTGAGAGCTCACAAGTCTTCTGGGAGCAAGATGTTGTGGGAATCTGGAAATTTACCCTTGGCTGATAATATTTAATTTCAATATCACTGCTAGAGCATGAGGCTTACTGACCTTTCCAGCCCACTTCAGGGTTTGCTATGCCTTGAAGAACTACTCACACTCAGGTCTTTAGAGATGACTTCGGGAGGCATCTCACCCAACAAAGAAATTCTTTTTTTGCTTTCTCCTTGTTCTGTGCAATTTGACTGCAATATCCATGGTATATAATTTCTTTTGCCTTTTTTCCTCTCACTGATCCATTTTCTATTATGCACTTTAATAGTATAGAGCATTCTGGATCTAAGATAAAAGCCCTTTTCCCTTCTTTCTAGCTGCCCTACAAATGACTCAAAAGGTATTTGCACGTTTAACAATCTTCCTGATTTACAGCATCGACCTTGCAGAAGATTTGTATTGAGGTTGTGTGTAGCTCAATCAGGAACTGATTCAAATATGCATTTGATAATCATGGATTCACCCTCTTCCTGTTAGCACAGACATGATTCATTCAAAATTTGAGGAGTGGTTTCAAGAACTGTGTCACAAATGTATTATTCTCAATATTGTATAAGCATGATACTTGACTCAGTTTTCGTATAAGCATTCTAAACTCAGCTTAACTTTGCCTGTCATGGTTTCCCTGACCAATATTTGAGTCTATTTCAGGCATCTTTAGAGAACTTAGGTAATTTCACACAGGTTTAAGAATTTAATATACTGTGGACATGTATATATTTTGTGTAAGAGAGAAATTGTTTGTATCCTTTTACTAAATACTAGTCCATAGTAAATTAAAAATTGAGAAAAGCCTAAAATCTCATCATTAGAAAAATGTAGGGAACTGTACTGAGTGCAAAACTGTATTCTGCGTCGTGATGAAAGTTAAAACTACTGTACTAAATAGCCATGAAAAGGGTATGAAGGGATCCAATTCCTGTCTAATAGATAGTTATGAAGAAAATTATGTCAGACTCTTCTCAGGAGTGCACAGAGAAAGGATGAAAGAGGGTTTTGAAATTGAAATGCTGACAAGATACTAAGAATATTGATTTTTACTATGGGTGTCATCAGTGAAGCAGAGGGGTTGTAGAATCTCATTCCTTGGCAGGGTTCCAAACTCAGTTGGACACAGCCCTGAGCTTCTTGATCTAGCTCTAGAGGAGGCCCTGCTTTGAGAACAGTGTTGGACTAGATGGCCTTCCTTGCAGCCCATGTTATTCTGTCCTTATACATTTGCTTTACAAAGAATGTCCTAAGCATATTTAATTTAAAACAGAGTTAAAGAATGACACATTTTCTTAAAAAAAAATACTGAAAACTTTAATTTGGAAACATTTATTGTTTTATTTTATTGTTTTATTTTATTTTATTTTTTTATTCTATTATTTTGTTTCAGCAACCTGTGGGGTTTGCTCCTCAACATCTTCCTTGGGACTACTCTGTTAATTCAATTTTGTGTTTATTTTAGTGAGCCACCATTCTAGCTGGGTATTTCCTCAGTGTAAGTGTTCCAAATTGTCCCCTGTAATCATTAGAACTGCTTTTCAATGATACATAAAGATAATAATAATAATTTCTGAACACAACAATGTAATCAAGAATGAGCCTTGACAAATTCAGATCTATTATTTCATGGCACATAGGGGAGAAGGCTCTTCATTCTTCTTGTTGCACATAAATTGTGCTCAGAGCTCTGCATAGCTGTTTGTCTCAATCTATGGGCACTGCTCAGAACTTTTCAAAATAGTTTCCACTGCACATAAGTAATACAGTTTTGACCTGGATTAGCTGGAGCATAGAATCCTAATGAGCCAGATGGATCAACATTCCTGTTCGGCAGAAATGATAGTTACAATGTTTTTCACAATAACCCAGCAGTTGCCTTGGTTTTCTCCTTAATAAAAGAAACAATGTTAATCATGGTCCATAATGGTTAAGGAGTGACTGCTGCGAGGCATTTCCTTTCTAAAAACCTTATCTTACATCCTTACGAATTTCCCAGGGAGGATCCAAAACTGGAATGCTGAATGAGGTTTCTCCCCTGACTGGGGACAATATCTGCCAGCTAGCTCTAAACTGGATAAAGCATCTAAGGAAGAGCACTGCCACATAACCCTTTGATGTAGGAGATGTAGAAGGTCTTATTTTGTTCACATCCCTTGAGCAGAAAGCAGGCAAAGGTCAGAGAAACTGCTCTTGGGAGTGCATCAGGCGATAAGTTGTAGAGTTCAACACTGAAGATCCCAACAGTCCAGTGTCCAAGTGTAGGGAAACTGTGGACATAGGTGATCTGCAGGCTCCTCTGGCTCAGCAGAAGGGAAGCGCAGCACTCCCTGCCCAGCAGCACAGTGAAACAGTATCTCAGTGATGTGCCTCAGACAAAATGTCCAGGCTCTGAGTGCAGCCCAAATTGATGACATTCCCAACACAGCTCCTTTGTCACACCACCCCTCTCACCATCTCATTCAGCTTCAGAGCTTTCCCATGGATTGACAGCGCTTCACAAAATATGAAAGGATTGGGACGGCTACTACTCGCCAGCTGCCCTAACCCAGCTCTGCTGTGAGCCTGCACTTGTGCCAGGTCCTGCCTTGCAAAAGGAGCAGGGAAGTGCTTATGAAATAGGCTTGTGTTCACTTTGAATAGGTACAGAAATGTTAAAGAGCAAGGAAATATGCTGGAAAGATTGTGTGTGTTGGGAGGAAGAGTTATACACCAAAGGGATTGGGTTCTCCTACTTAAACACCCAAAGGGAACAAGGCCTATCTCTGTTCTCCTTCATAGAATTTCCTGTAAATTCACTGACAAACTCTGAACGATACATAAAGACCATGTAACTTAATAGCTGGTCTCCCATATTCTCTTTTGACCTTTCAGCTATAAAAGACAATTCCTTAGAGTTTCTAAAAGTACAGTTCATTGCTCTTTGGTTTAGTGTTACAGAGCAAGTATAGTAAGTAACAGACCTTATTACAGTGACTTTTTTTGTCTCTTTGCAAAACCATTATACATTTCTTTGACCTTTAAAAGAAAAAGTGCAAATATGGTTCAGCAAATGTTTCCAGCATTAATTTCTGTTTTTCAGAATTACAAATATGTGGGTCTTAATCCATATGGACTGTATAAAGCCTGTTCTATTCCTTTTTGCTTTACAATGTTTTGATAGTTTTTCTCAGTTCCCCTTCATCCAATATCCTCTTCTCTTAGTCCTTTTCTCCGTTTTTCCTCTATTTGTGACCAGAGAGCAGAAAGTACATTTTTTTGTTGTTTGTTGTTTGTTTTGGGGTTTTTGTTTTCTTTTTTTTTTTTTTTTTTTTTTTTTGAAACTGTAGAATGTGGGATTATTTGTCAAGAAAAACCAACGCTGTGAATCACAATAAGATAACCATGTAAAATTGATAAGATATTTTCAGTTTTCTACTGCCCTGGGCAACCTATTATCTTTTCCTTTTACTCACAAACTTAAAACCTGAAGCTTTTTTTGTTAAGCCTTTTTCCACTATTTGATACTGTTTGTTTAGAATGGAACTTATTACTATGCAGCATATGTATATGAAAACCAAAACATTGCCAAATTAATAATGGCAGCAGAAAGAATCATAGTTTCTTTTTCATTGTTAAGGAAATGAAATAATTTTCTCCTCAGGCTTGTGACCTTAGTAAACATCACTTAGCTATTTTCCTTTTTTTAGCTTTAAAAAAATCCAAACCAAACAGATATTTTTCAAGATACTCAAATATCTTGTCCCAAACACACAGAAATTGCTAACCACAAATATTACATATTACTGTACTCTCACACACAGGTTTTTTTGCTGCTTGTGAGTGAAGTTGCTTGTGGGGATACACAGATCAGTTTTAAAGGTGGGAGCAGGTTACACATTGCTCTCCTTGTCTATTAATTTTGAAGTATCATGTTTCTGAAGCCAAAAAGAGCATACATTTTATAAGCAAGTGAGATGACAGATAAAATCAACATCATGGGTCTTTTTTTAGTGTTTTGTTCAACTCAGTTCTTGAATATTTGGACAAGAACAGTTAGAATTACAGTCACACCACTGGTGGTTTGTCATTTAACTCTTGCTGTGGTACAAAGTCTTCTGCTCTCTGTAAAATATCCTCTGCTGGCATGGATGAATATAACTCATTTGACTTTAACTGAGGATCTGGCCCCCAGGCTTTGATCTCTATTTAGAACTTGTCCAACTTTTCCCTTTATGGCCAACAATGTAGTACCAGATTTCTGCTAGCTGAATACACGCACTATATATATATATAAAGTAACTAATGACCTTTAAATAGCTACCAGTGGACAATTTTTAACTTGTTATAATAGTTTGAAGCTATTTGGATGCCCTGTCCTCACTGCAGAATGCATCACGTTAACATTCCAGAGCCCACAAGGACATTTACTATGAATTGTGGCAGTGTTTTCCTCTATGTCAGCTTTCAAGCCTCTCACGTAGTAGCTGAATTCTGGTCTGAGGAACTCCAATGCACAGTGACAGTAAGGAGCACTGGCAAAGCATTTCTGTGGGCAATATACCACCAGAAATCATATTTCAGCCCCCCTCCACATTAAAAAAACCCAAAGCACCTTGACATCTATGGAGTTCCCATTGTCAGCTGGTGAAATACACTGTAAATGGCAACAGCTGCCTTAAATTTCACCACTTATAAATATGAAATAAAGTCTACAGATAAATACAAAATAAAGGTTACAGACTAACATTTGGGAGAATAGGAGGGGGGAGCACATTCCTGGCATTAGAGTGTTGAAACCAGCATCACACAGAACAGAAATTTTGTTCTACAAATACAAAGTTGTTAAACCATTGTGAGGAATGATAGGCTTTTTAAGTGGGAGTCAAAAAAAAAAAAAGCAGTGTATAAATTGAATATGATGGTGTATAGGTTTTGTGTGTACACATTTTGTAGAACCTGTGGAATGGCAGAGCAGTGAATATGTTGCTTCTTTCCAGTTTTAATTGTGTCTCTATTTTCTGCATACGTTAGAGCATAAATGGAGCTGTATTCTAGAATACAGCATAAAAGGAGGTACCTTGAATAAGGAATAAAGGAATAAATAGTTACTCCCCTCAAAATGACCAATATCTAACCTAAAATTTCCAGAAAGATAAAGATGTTTTAAAACTTGGTTGAATTTATTGAGGAAATATATCAATAGGAGGCCAAAATTCTAGAGTTTGATATTATTAAGAAAAAACAACAAAAAAACCAAGCTCCCTATGACCCCCTTCCTCCAAATCAACTAACTGCTAGTTAATTATTCTGTTAGTCTTTTAAGAAGATTCATTAAGGAAGAGAAGGGTTAATTTTGTGAAAGGGATTAATTTTGTTTCATTTGTTGAATTGTACCTTTTAGGCTTGGATTTCAAATACTCCTCAGCTCTGAAAAGCAGCATTGGCTTTCACCAGCCAAGTGACTGCATATTGGGGGATGATATAAAAAAATTTACTTGAAGTGATGGTGTAAGAATAACATCTGAACTTGAAATTGAAAAAGATAGTTCATATATCAGCTTCTTTAGCAGGATGAAGTGTTAAGTTTTCAGGACTGATATTCCTGGTCGAACAAAAGCTGTGGATGCCTATGAGCCTGTATGACATGGCCTGGATTGATCAGGGAAATGACCTTTTCCATGTGAGCTTTTGCAAGTATCAGGGCTAAATTGCTCCTGATTCCTTCTGTCTAATATTTCTTTCTGTCTGGTTCTGGTACCTCAGAGATGCTTTTGACAGGCGCTGTGATGCTCAGTAAATGTGACAGAATTGAGAAGATTTCAATATGTCCCTTTAGACTCCAGGCCAGAAGACACTTGGTGATGACTGAAGACCATGAAATCTCCTGCCCCTTGTCAGGGGCAATCTGGGAGTGGGTGCTGGCTCTGTGACAAAGTGCCATCATGTACCATCCCTTCCTGTGATGTGCAGCACTGCAGCTACTGTATTTTTTTTTTTTTTTTGAAAGTTGGAATTGTTTGCAGGAAATGTGAAATGGCTGTAAACTATAGCAGGGCTTTTCAAAAATAATCTCTAAATCATGAAGTGGCTTGCTGTATTTTCTCCTGTGTGCTGACTGAGCAGTGTGCAGGTGCTTAGTGCTGCTTGGTTCATATGCCAGGCTCTTGTTCACAAGGAAAGGGAAACTTGTGTGAGCTCCTCTGCCAGGGATGGTTCATGTCACTCTTCTGGCCCTGGGAGACACAGATCAGCAGTAGCTGGAACTGCAGCAGAGAAACCTGCTCACAGACATTATCTGAACAAATGCGTGACTATTTGAGGGTTAGTTTGAGCTTTAACATGTGCTTAAAACAGTGCTTCTCTAGAGAATCCAAGCCGAAATTGAAACTGATGGCCAAGTCTGGTGAATTGTATTGTAGTGTTATTGCTGTTTTGCAATGTGTAAAAATAGACACAAGGATCAGAGAGCCTAGTTCCCTGTAGATGAAAGATTAGCCCACTGACAGAGTAATTTAGTTCATAGAATCGCAATATTCCATGTGGCCCCTTTGTGTTGCTTTCATATTAGAGTGATTTCTCTCTTAAAATCTTTCTGTGCAGCACTGAAAGAGAAAAAAGTTGAGTAATTGTTTTGTATCCCTTTCTTGTCAGAAAGGGTGACTGGGGAAGTGACCTTTTAACAGTGCAAAACAGAATAACTGTATTTTGTATGAATTTTTTTGTTGTTGCTAATAAAGCAGCCCTTTCCTGTAGGAGATATAAAAAAGCAAATGCTGTTGAGAACACTGCAGCACAGAAGGAAATTCCACCAAAATGTTTTTATATACACTCCTAGGAATACATTGAATTGAGGTTTTTCAAGTACTAAAGGTAGATTGTTCCTCTTCAGATTATTACTTAATAGGCATGCTATGATGAGCATGTGTATTTGACCTACTTGGGGGTTTATTAATGGAGTAGAGAGCCACAGGTTTGTGGAAATGTTTGTAATATATGTTTTGGTGGAAACTATGCAAAACTGCTTTCAGGGAAAGCTTGGCTGTTTCCCTTTAGATCAGGTGAGTTTTTTCACTTTTCACATAAGTACTCAAAGCCTACCTGGCTTGAAATCCAAATCTGATGCAAACTATTCATGGAGTTAGGGATGAACAGTGGACCAAGCTCAATTCATACAGTTCTCTCAAGCTTAATTTCCTAGTCTCTGAAAATTTAAGAAATCCCTCTTTTGAGGTGTTGTTTATTTGTTTTTTCATGGAATAAACCTTCAAACCTGAATGAAGCCTCTTTTATTGTTTACAGTAGAGCTCAAGCTGTAAATGTGATTATGGTTTGGTATTATCTGATATGCCTAGTTTAATATACACAAAAGTGATGAAAAATCCATAAGACCATGTAACAATTGTATAACATATAAAATTTTCTTGAGCCATGGCATTGCAACAGTGGCAACATGACATTGAAACCTAATAATTTGATCTATATTGCTATAACTTAACTTTAGTTTTTTTGGAGTTGAGATCAATATCTTAGTAGTTAATGCTTTTTTTAATAAAAAAAACCCTTAAAGTTTTTCACAAAGCAGTGCTTAGTTTGTTAGTAGTACTGTCATCTACATGTCAATATTCATCTATTAGCTGTTTTAAGTAGTATGTAAAAGCTAAGCCATGTTATTTCCTCTGAAAATTTATTATGAACCTAATATTTGAACTTTACTAAGAAAAAATAATTTTAAAAATCAAGCTGATCAGTGTGGTCTTGGAAATCTGAAATACAAAGACAACAACAGAACATAGTAAACTCTTGTTCTTCATTGCTTTCATCTTTTTTTTCATACCCGCAAAAATTAACTTTGACAAATTTGAATGTTTCTGTGCAGCGTTGCTGTATAGCCTGGAAACTGAAAGATGAATAAAAATGCCTAATGAAAAATTAGCTTCATAATAGTTTTTATTAGGATTTTTGTTGCTTTCTGTGTTGAAGTCAGTAAGGGTTTAAGCCATGGTAAAGCTTCAATTAAACAAAAAGAATACTTAGAATATTCTTTATCTTGGGTGGAAACTTAAATGAAATTGTAATCTTGAGTTATGTTTGATGGCAAACTAGAGTTAGAATCTCTGCAGCTTTCAGGATGACAGTAGCTGACTTTCCTTTGAATTAAGTCTGTTATGAAGGATTTCTGTTGACACCACTCTGAGGCTTTCTGGTATCTGACATGTACCTAATATATGATTTCTTTCTCTCCAAGAAACAATATGCGCCAAGGATAAAATCCTAAGTGAACAGAGCCCAAAAATGAATGGCTTAATGTTTTCCTGGTGTGAATTTTGTCCTATCTGTTCTTCACAACTGTCATGTACAGGTGTGTGAAACATTGAGGTACAAGCTTTCAGATGTGAGCAAAAAATTAAAGCACCATTAGCTTGACATTAAAAAAAATATAGAAAAGCATGAATAGAAAAGAACAGCAATGAGCTCTAGTTTGACAAGTGCAAAGGTGATGCATTTCAGAATACAAAGGTTGGACGTTCCAAGCCTTACAGGTGCTCAGTGGGGGGAGAAAATCTAACGCAACTGATAGATTTTTAAAACTCTAACCAAAGAAGTACATACAAATAAAACCTATGAATATATCATCAAAAGATATAGAGGGCTCTTTTCCCTCAAAATTAACACTCAGTAAAATTTCAATGTGTGTAAGGTGTGGTTCATGAGCAACCAGTTAAGTTTGATTATAAAAATATTAGACTTGGGTGAGCTAATAAGTATTTTTCACCTTTGTGGTTTGTCGTTCACTTTTAGCTGTTGCTGATAAGGAGAGCTTGGCTTAATCATGTTGCCTGTTAGACAAGTGTAAATCCACGATTTGAGGGTGAATGAGAACAGAACCTCTTCCCATCTCTTTCTTTCTGCCTCACACTTAGCTTCTCTGATTTGTTTTAATTTATTTATTTTTACCATTTTTTTTCTTTCTGGTCATTCAATTTTCCTTTCTTTTGCTTTGGTTTACAAGATAGTTTATGTAGATGATCTGCTTCGTTACCAGCTTCCACATTACACAGATCCGTATTGCTCTACTTCCTCCTGAAACCTGGAAGTTAAGCAGATACACAGGGAAGGCAGAATAATATCTTAATCTGTCAAGACCCACTCTGTCATCTTTTGAGATCACCTCTGTGTACATGTGCTTTTATTGTTCATAATAATTCTGGGCAGGTGCTTCTGACTCACAGTAACTGCAAGGAAGAGGTGCCAGGACGTTATCACGATAGTCATTTGGAGTGTGTCATGCTGTCTTGGAACTTTGACTAGTGGCAACTGAGAGGTGCTGGGAAACAAAGATTCATTTCCTTCCCTGGGCATCCTGTGCTGTTGGGTTTTTTAGCCCTTTATTTTTTTTAGCTTTTTTTTTTTTTTTTCATAACATTCCTCATTTGCTTTTTTTTCAGGTTTTCCTCTCTGTCCTTAAGGTACCTACTCTTCCATCTTTCCCTCTATGTGCACTGTTTTAGGAAGAAAATTCCTGTTCTCACCGATCTGGTTTGCACTTTCTTTTCTTGCACTTGGTTTTCCTTAGGCTATGGTTTTCTCTGCCTACACAGGCACATCAGAGAAAGGTGTTTTGGAAAGTCACATGCTGTCCCTTCATGACCCTTGTGCAGAGCAGCAATGGAAAGTTCTGCTTTGTCCTTCTTTCTTGAATCATCCCCAACATGCACATGGACAGGCTGCGGGGACCAGGACACGGGCTGGTGCTCCTGTCCAAGAGCCTGCCAGATCCTGCTGATCCCAGGTCAGTTCCCACAGTAGTCAAGCTCCAAGGGAAAGCTGGCACCTCTGCCCTTGGAGAGCTCAAGGTCCCAACTCTAGTGCTCTTTGAAGAGAATGAATAAATGTTTAGCTCTAACTCAGGAACTTCATTTAATGGTTTAACTATTCTTTTAGCTTTTTGTAAATAGGGTAAGGAATAAAGATAAGGCCTTGCACTAGTGAAATCTGCAAGGTGACAAGACATAGTACAGTAGTTCCTCAGTAGTTTGTAATATACCCAAAGGTTCTACCTAAGCAATAAATTAAATTTATCTGTTAAATCAAAGTCTTTTTAAAAAATTAAATGAAAAGGACATTTTTAGTAGCTGCTTTATTATCACAGAGATATTTTTATAGTGCTCTGTGAATGATTTTTTTTCTTTTTCATCAATGTCACTGAAACTTCGTTTGATTCAAACTAGATTTGGTAAAATTTAGTTCCTTTTCAGATGGACATACTGTACACTGAGACCTAGCTTTAAATTATTTAAAGCTAGATATTTTGTATGAGTACAGTAAGATCAATTTCCCCCAACCTTGTCTAGAAATAAAAAATAAATTAAAAAAATCTGCATTTCTGCTGTAGTCAGAGGAAAAAGAATGGCAAGTCTGAAGGGTGATCCTCATCAACCATATCTTAAACTCCAAGGAAGAGTTTTCTTTCCTTCTTGCCTGAATGTACAGGAGGACTAAACAACTATTTTAACATACAGTTATCATTTTGAGCTGGCTAATTTATCCCTAAGTGTCATGTCTGGCACATTCTGTAAGGTGTGAGGAGAAGGGCAAGGTCTGGTAGACAGGGGAGCAATGGAAAGATTCCCAAAGGACAGGGTCACACCAAAGCCAGGGTCAGACTCAGTAAACTCAGGTGTGCTGTCATTTCCTCATCTCTAAGACCATTCCTGTTGCACAATTTTAAGTGATTGTTAAGAACCATATGTTACAAGATGGTGAAAATCATGTGATTGATTTTTGTCATTTCTAAAGTTTTTTTCAATGCCTTTATCTTGTTTGGCTTCCATAATGTGTGGGGGGAAAAAATGCCAACTCATTTTTACTACTAATGCAGAGAGTGTAGGCAGAGTGTAGCTATATTTTTGTGAGAGGCAGTTAGTCTCCATTACGCATAATTGACCAATTACTGTGTCAACACACAAAGTAAAAACATGACCCACACTGATATTTCCTATTGCTATGAACACATTTATTACATGTGCTACATTAATTACTTATTTTCCATCAGGGCAGTAGACTAGAGAGGATGAAGGATTCTCTTTTATCTCAGAAAATCTTGTGTATCTGTATATTTACAAAGATGAAATACAGACACATGAGTATATTTGTCTTACCTATTTTTAACAAATTTGAAATTTTAATTTCTTAGGGATGGATTTCTTAACCTCAGGCAACTATGTTTTTACATTATCCAGGACCACAAGTAGGAGGAAGGTTAATGAAGCATTTGTTTTTTTCATATTCCATGAAAAATCTAAGAGAAATGTCATCTCAACACATTTTTGCAGGCTAACATTCCACCTTATCTGAGAACCCCATGTTTCAGATGATAATTTTATTTTAACGGACAGTTTTAAACAGACACCACTTTAGGGTATTGTTTCTCTGTAATGAAAACATTTTTTCATCTTTTATTTTAAAAAATCAGTAGGTGAACAGAAACATGAATTCAGACATAGGAATGGCTTTGATTTCGTGATTAAAATTGCAAATGTGAGTTCTGAGATAGTGCCTCAATAATTGCACTTGTATGAACATTTCTATTATTTTGGTTGGATTATTTTATTAGAATAAAACATAAACAAACAAATATAAATAAAACCTTGAGTTCATAAATTACAAGATGCCTTATTTAACAGACAGAATACAATGTGTAAAAAGAAAATTTAGTTACTTAGCATTGCAACAAATTGTAGATGATTTTCCTTTTATTTATATATGAGAATAAACTCTACACTTATCATCCAAGATCCATCCTTTTATATGACAATTCAAGTCCTGTTATTTGTTATTTTTCTATGGGTCCAAATATGTACATTCTGATTTTGCTCATGAGAATTACATATCTGGCCAACTGCAGTGACAAAGATCTTGTTTTGAGGTTGGGTAGACTTGTCCCTCTCTTGGGATCTTTGTTGGCTTCAGGCAACTCTGTTGCATACCAAGTTTTTTCTGAACCATGCATTGGATTGGAGTTGGTCTACAAAAAATATCAATAACGTTTCTAAAAATCCTCAATATTTGTGTAAAGAGAGTGTTTCAACTTTTTTTCTCCCTTAACTGCTGTTCATAAATGTTCTTATTTGAAGATAAACCTGTTCCTGTTCTCCTCTGTGAGGAACTAGTGACATTTTTTGGATATGGTAAAAGGGACAAAGAAGTGTGTTGACTACATTTGCTCATAAACTTTTTATTAAAAACAACAACATTTGTGATGTAAAATGTTGTAGAAATCTGTAGGACATACACATAACGGGACTCATTGTATCTAGTCTACAATTAGACACAAATGAGGAATTTGACTTTGTTTTCACCCTGTTAACTCTAAAAGCCAGAGTAGAAAAACAAGTCCTCAGAGTCCTGCCCTCAACTCTGGCATCTGAAAGCACAGCCAGCATCCATGGCTGCCTCAGTTTCCTTCTTCACACGGCAGTGTAGGTAGCAGCATTCAGACACATCCTCCAGGGACATCACCAGTACTCTGGGGGTTTTGGAAGAGATCCTCCCAGAAATGCTCTTTGTGCCATTATGGTGAGTGGACCATAAACAGCAGGTTTTGTGATGACCTGAAGCAATGAACCACCACACACTGCTTTCTACCTCCTATCCCAAGCCTCTCACCAACTTACCTGAAACACATCACCTAGGTTTAACAAGGGCTTGAAAACTTTCTGCAAGAGTTTGTTGTCTCTGTTCTTGTGTTAATGTCTTATTTTCTTACAAACATCTCAGATGCTGTCTGTGGTACTCAGGTGGCCTCCCCTAATAGGAGCATATGCATTTTTTCAGGTATTCCTCTTTCATTGAACTCCACACAATATACCTGGCACGGTATGAACTCATTATGCTTTTAATCTGAACTATTAATTTTCTTGAACTGAGGTTTATATCTAGTAAAAATTTCCATTTTTCCAGTTTGTGTAACTAGACCTCTGTTTCCTACTGGCATTATCCAGGGTGTTTTCTGACAGTGAAGGGTAGCATGAGGATGGAGCCAGAGTTTTCCTTGTCCTCACAAGTGCCATGCTGAACTAAGGCTTGACAGAAATTGGATACCAGTGTAGGGGACTCACATGGCCTCTGTATTTGGTTGCTGTCATCAGCCTGGTATTTCTTCTAAAGACAATTTTACCCAGACAAGACATTGGCTTCCTTTCAGATGATACTGCAAAATATTTAGTAACTATATTTGCATGAAGCTGATCTCGCACATGTCTTTTGAAATCTGGCTCAGGCTGCTTGTGACTACAGTTTGCTGGATCAGAGAAAGGATGGCAGCACTGAATCTGTGAAGTACCAACAAAAACTATCAAAAATAGCTCTCCTTGAAGTCAGTTTCAAATATCAGGAAGTTAGCAGTGAGGTAGTCACTACATTGCCAAGCTTGCATTATTTTTTAATTAAATAAAACAGCTGGACACGCTCTATTTTAAATTCAAATTTCTTATTTTATTATACTGATACCAATGTAATCTTTGAACCATTTATCAAAATTAATCATTTGCCTAACTCCAAATGGGAAAAGAGAGGAAATGCATGCACCAGAAGAATATTTTTTGCTGTATCCTATTTTTTTACTTACACCTATTACTTATAGTCACTTCTTGTAGTTTAGTTTCCATTTCCACATTAACAACTAAGGTGCCGGTGTAAAGAATTTCATTAGGAAAATGTTTTAGAAATACTTAGTAAGTAATATAAATATATTTTTTAAAACAATGTATAAATGCCATGCTAAACTCAAGCTTTATTGATATATTGGGAAGCTTCATTTTCCATTGCTAGACAATGTGAAATACTTAGGTGTTAGCAATTGAAACAGTGTGATATAATAAACTCCATGATAAGTATTTCTTTTAAGTTGTAGGTTCTTTGAGTAAGATATTGTTTTGATATTGCACCTCTCTTTGGATTGTTTTGAATTTTAATATGCAATTTAAGTAGCAGGAGGTCATAATAAGGACAAGGAAACCTTTAAGCGTTGTTTTCATCTGACCTAGCATTGCCTTCTGCTCCCTGCAGTAATAATGACAAACAGATATTCTTTTTATTCTAAATAAAGCAAACCACGTCACTTAATAAATTTTTCATGCACAGACATTTAGGTCAAATGGGAACTCCCTCTTGAGAGAGAATTAGAGGAGCAGAATTGAACTTTCTTGGAGTGTATTTTTTAATAAAGTGGGATGAAAATCACTTATTTTTTTATTACTTTTTGGATGATGATTAGGTAGTATTTTTCTTTTTGTTTTTGTACTTTCAGATCATTACCTTATTTGCCATAATTATTGTGTATAACATTACTTTCTGCACGCTTTGAGAACCAGAACACAAATTAACATAAATGGGAAGTGATTTTTTCCTAATTATCTCTTCTGCTGATGGCTTTTATATAATGGACCTGTATGTGATAAGTATCCTTGCTTGCTGCATAACATTTCTGTACACAAAAGCCTGTGCAGGATTCAGTGTGGCATCCCTAGGCTCTTGGTTATGATTCCGTACACGGGTGCTGCGGTGGATGAGGCTGAGGAACAATAACTGTTCCTCAGTGCAAGTGTTCTGGGAACTGCAGAATGCCTGCACAATTCACACTCTCCAGCTCTGTT
This sequence comes from Onychostruthus taczanowskii, assembly GCF_017590055.1. Classification (NCBI taxonomy): domain Eukaryota; kingdom Metazoa; phylum Chordata; class Aves; order Passeriformes; family Passeridae; genus Onychostruthus; species Onychostruthus taczanowskii. The sequence goes on along the minus strand of NW_024498906.1, from coordinate 6,837,768 downwards.
TGGAAACTTGACTCTGGAACTACAGCTAATGAGCAACAATGGGTGTATTTGTGGGAATGAATTAAGGGATCAGAGAGGAATTTACATCACACAGCTTCAAACATTATTTGAATGCCTCGACTGGGATACTGGGATACTGGGCTCCATGTGCAGTTAATGGAGGGACTTTTCATCCCAAGCTTGTATCTAAAAGTTGCAACAGGTTTGTGAGATGGGTGACAGAGTAGGAAATGATCTTTGGAGTCCCAGCTGTGCAGGCCAGGGATCCAGCTGCCTTGTGTGCATGATGGTCCCTACCAGGTCAGATATCTTGGCTCTTTCCTCCTGGAAGGTTGGAGGTGTTGCAGGGAAGAGAGAGGTAAAATGCTCTTGGTCTTACTCACAGATACAGTTGAGATCTACTGGAAACTCTCAAAAGGACTCCAGGCTTGGGAAATATTTCTTAATCCCTATGGCTGAGATATGGTTTCAATTATAGCCATTATACTCTATTTAGTATGAAGCCGAGTTCAGCTTCTAATCTATGTGTCCAGGCTGGACAACAGGATTATTCTCAGAAAAGTCATGTGTGGCAATCATAAACTGCTACTGAATAAAAATATGATATAGCATGGTATGATATATTCCTGAAAATTATTTTTGATACTTAGTTTTCTAAGGAGTGTGTATAAAAAAGGCTTGTCACTCAATTTTTGTGTATCTTCAGGGAAGGAGATCCTTGTACCAGTGTTTGACTACCTTCATACTGAAAAGATAAGCTGGAATCCTGTGGGTTCCAATGTGTGCCTACTGACTCTTAATTTCAGATATTTTTGAATGCAACTCTTTTCTCCTTTCTTCTTCTTTTGGCCAAATAAAACGTGTTCATCTATGTCATACAGAGTAATTTTCAAACAGAACAGTTGCTAGAACTGAAGGGGAAGTGGGCAGCCTGGAAAGTAAAATTTATATTTATATAAATGTAATTTTTATTACGTTCATAATTTTGATGCATTTTTCGCAACAGATCTTACAGCCCATAATATTCACACTGTTGTCTTTCAGGAAATTTTAACTGTAAATTTTGTATAGTGGCATTGTTTTAAATCACAGACACTCAAGTTTATCTTCCACAAGCCAAAGACATTGTGTCTGTAGGCTTATGGAGGAGCTAAGGCAACATGAGCCTGGTCATCCATCCCTGTTTTGCCATTGCTTCGGAAAAGGTTTGTCTGAGTGGGACAGAGCTCAGCCAGCTTGGGACCAGAGCTGGCTGAGGCCGTAGGGTTTCTGTTCAACAGAATTCCCCAGCTGAGACTAAATCATGTGGGCAACCACAGAGCAAAGTGGAAAAGTGGTTTGGGCACATGCAGCGATGCTGGTACAGTCTCTGCTTCATAGGGTGGTGATAACAAAGAAGGTGTGCCAGCCAGGTAGCCCTACCCAGGTAGGTAGTGAGCAGGGTCACTGGGCACACAGCAGAGACAAAAAGTCATGTATTTTAGTTGTCTTGTGGCTTGGTGCAAGAAATAGGACTTTGCTTGCAACACAGTGCTGTCTGATCAGACTTAATTGATAAATGGGGCAATGGAAATAGCTAATTTTTAACAAGTCTGAGCATTCATCACCAGTTATAAAGATGTCTTTAGCTGTAAATCTGAAAAGACTGGACTGGTTCAGAGCAGATTTTATAGACATCTGTTCTTTCAAGTTTAATTAGTTAAAAAGGGTCAAAAGGTCGGTTGACATAATAGTGTTAGTTAGATATTTCTAAAAATGAACTGAATAAAATAATAGCAAAGAGTTTGGGGATTTGTAGTTTATATATGTGTGTCTGTTTATTAGCTATGGATGTGTGTGTGTGTGTGTGCATAAAGAATGTATGTCTGTAATATATCTAATCACATGAACCATATAAATCTGTGAATGAACAATTTACCTGAATTAGTGCTTTTTTTTCCTGCTCTTTCTTATGTGCCTTTTTACAAAAGAGTTTGGTCTATTGTCTCTTCAAGTCTCCAGAAGTATCAAGTTTGAGTCTAAAGCATGTCCATTTGTTTCAACTGGTAAGGCTGTAAAATACCTCATGCAGTGCTTGAAATTATACAGAAAAGTTTTAGACAAGAAACAAGCATTTATGTGTAAAAAACAACCCCCCTCCCCTCCCCCAAAAAGTTGTATTGGAAATTCACAGTAATAATTATACATCCTCTCCTATCTTCAGACCTAATTTCAGACAGAATCTGCTTTCATACCAAAGTGTTAGTTTTGTTCATTTTAAGAGCTTGGTATATGCTGTACTAATACTAGAATATTTCCCAGCATGAAAATGTCTTCAAAGAGGTGAAAATGAGTCCTGCTACCTGTGAATTCCAGTGTCTTCTCTGGCTAATATGCTCAGGAGCTGGTAAAACCAGGAGTTTTAGAGAGGCAAGTGGGAGGGAAGGGGAAATCATTCTGGGTGGATGCCCTGAGAGAGGCTGAACACTGGGCAGGTTCAAGATTTCATGTTTAACTCTGTTGTGTGACTGTTATCTCAGGACTGCAGAGTTGGGGTACAACCTGCAAGGCACAGATCTATTTTAAGCTTTTCACCTGGCTGTCAGGTATATCACCTGAAACATATTATGGCATGTTAGTATTTTCTCATTAAAAGAGATCTTGTAATCTCTGTAAGCTTTGATTGCATTATTTTTCAACAGGAACCAAATTTATACTTAAACCCTGACGATGAGGAACAGAAACCAAGCAATGTAGTAAAGATTATTATTTTCCTGATAAAAGAGTTACTACCACACTTTTGAACAATATGTCACTGAAGGTACATAACGGGGAGGGAAAGGGGGAGCAAATGCAGTGAGATGCACAAAAATAAGCAAGGGTGGTTATGATTTAGGTTGTATTTTTATTTCTAACCAGGCAAACACTTTAAGGTCAATTCTAATATATGCTGGAGCATGGGAGCATTTTCTACTCTGTGAATGTTTAAGGCATTTTATTAGCTAGTCCCCTTCTCTGGGCTTTTCATCCTTTTGATATTAAAACAGGAACACATCTTTTGGAAGCCAGTTCACAGTATGTCTTGGTGGGATGGAGATGAGCCTATGCTTCTCTCCAGCAGATTTACACTGTGCTCATGTCACTGCACTTGACAGGAGCACACCTGGATACCTCGTTTTTCTGGGATCATCTGTCTCTTGTGTGCTTCAGAAGCCATGAATTATTCATGTACTCTTAGAATATTCCTCTGGATTTCCTGTGCTAGATGCTCAATATTGTGGCTTTTAAATTTGAAATGTAATTTTAGGGATTTTATCATGTCATGTCTACAGATATTTTTCTGTGGTATAGTTTAACCCTTTACATGCATGAACTGATTTTTTTTTTGTTTTCTGAGGAACCTCTTCTTGGTTACTATCATTTCCATTGAATTTATTTAAAGGATGTTGATTGATAACAGTGGGATCATTCAGAATTTAGTCTACAGAAAAACATCTGCTTATCATTTGTGCAACATCTGTGCTGTATGAGTGTGGTGGAGTTTTATGACGACTATTAAAGAATTCTTTCTTTCTATTTGTGTTTTGCTATTTTTCCACTACTCATATATTTTCCAGGGAGTCCATTTTTAGATTTTCTGTGTGATAAGATCTGTAATATTCCAAAATCTCTCTGAAAGATAGCCCTTAATCCTCATGTCCCTTTATTCCAAAGCTATATGTATTACTGTAACTCAGCAGTAAGTACAATTCAGCTGACCTAGTGTCCAGCTACTGCTCTCAGTCTCAAATCCCCCTGCCTCACATGACACTAAACTGTCATTTTAATCCCTGTTGTAATGAATCCCATGCATACAGGGTGAATTGCATGATACTGTAAAAGTGGTTTGAAACATTCCAGCAGAACAGTTGTTGCGACGAACTCTCTGTGTGTGGAGACACGAGGCTTGACTCCATTTCAGAAGGCTGATTTATTATGTTAAATATTGTATTAAAATACTACATTAAAACTATACTAAAAGAACAGAGAGATCAGAAGGCTACAACAAGAACAGAACAGAATAGAATAACAAAATCCTGTGACTGCTCACAGCCTTGGCACAGGTGGCTGTGATTGGTCATCAATGGAAAACAATCCACATGGACCAATCATGGATGCACCTGTTGCATTCCACAGCAGCAGATAGTAATTGTTTACATTTCTCTCCTGAGGCTCCTCAGCTTCTCAGGAGAGGAAAAATCCCAGCAAAGGATTTTCATAATATCATGGCTACAAACAGTTTTCTCCTGAAGATGGGTTGGGTTCCTTGGAAGTTTCACAAAAACTTTTCAGTCTTTAACGAAGGACTTGCTTGCAACAGTTTCTGTTATGAAGGAGTTTCTCTGGAGTGCTTTGCTGGATATTGTATTAGACTGGAGACCTTCTGTCTGTCCAAGCAGTGCAAAAAGGCTGAATTTCATCTGACCACACAAACTCAGGGGAAGTGGGGAAGCCAAAACTTCTGTATCCTGAGAAAAATTCCTGTGGAACAAGAATATAGTCACTGGCTGTCTGTGCTGAAGGAATGGATGTATCATACACACCATATTCTCACCCCCTTGACTGAGTTGTGAGGACATGACCAGAATGTTCATTTAATGGAGTGTGAGTAATGGAGGTAATTTTTATAATTTAGCAGAGGAAATTCTGTCTGGGTTAGGCTGTCTTTCATCCTATTTATTTCTGTCTTTCACTTTTCATCCAATTTTATATGCTTTCAGGTGCTGCTGCCTTCAGGACACGGTGACTCAATACTACAAATTAGGTGTTTAACAAGAGAACCTAATTTACGGTGTAGAGCAGCATTTAATGGAGAATTCCCAAATTAAATTTCATTATCATTCTGCACAGAGATCTGATGAAGTAGTCCTACCTCTGGGAATGGAAAGCAGCAGAGTGTGTGCACACAGAGAATGCTGGGAGAAAACTTTCCTGCCTTTAGAGCACAAGGATTTGTATAGTCTGCTTTTCCCATCGCACTGGAATGGCAAGACTCTTAAAAGCAATAATTGAGCAACAGGTTGAGAACAGTGAGAACTGAGTTTTTGCTTTTTCATCTCCCTGTCTCTTCCCCACATGACTATGGTGTGGTATTTATTGCTATGGAAGGCTTCAGAAGACAAATTATAGATGGTGTTAAAAAGTAACTGAGAGGAGTCACATAGACAACAAAAAGGTTATTAGTACACAGTGCCAAGGACACAGGGAGTCCTTCACTGCAGGCACTGGAAGCATTTGGATGGAAGGGGGAGGTTGTTTGAGCACACTCTGCTCCTAAATCCTTTTGATAATCTTTGCTGCTATCCAATAGATGAGGTGGAATGGACTTTGTCTAACTGTAGATGTCTGTAATACATATCCATATCTCCAAGGCAGATGCATCAGGCTGCCATTTATTGGAGAAAAATAAGCCTTTCAAAGACACTTCCAGGAAATTATTCATTTTATGTCTGGTCATTCACGTAAGAGATGGACTCAATGATCCCTGTGGGTCCTTTCCAACTCAGAATGTGCTGCAATCCTGTAATATTCTGTGATGCTAGGCTGAAATTATGGAGGCTTCTTTGTAAAGGCAACGCAGATGACCACGTCAAACACAGAGTTACAAAGTGTGATTAGTCCTGACCTAGATGGGCTGCATTTAGTCACATCACTTCCAGTGTTTCTGTGGCTCTGTATATGAAAGAGTTTGGATTGTGATTTATTTCCAACTAGACCTTGTTTCCCATTACTAAAAAAAAAAAAAAAAAAAGTCAAAAGTCTTTGATCAAAAGAGAGTGAAAAACAGGAAAAAGAACCTGCTTATCATTTGCTCTTGAGAATGAAAGATGACATTTGAAGTGTAAGAGGAAGGGAAATTAAGTATATTAATCCCAGTATCCAAAGTCTGCATCATGCAAATTCATTTCTTACAGGTGTGGTTACCTAAATTCCAAGTTTTTACTTGTGGAAGCCCAGGGCACCGGGAATATTTCTCTTTCTGCTCTGGGGTGCCCTAACCCCCAGAGGAGCACTGACTTTGGCCCTCATTCATGGAGAAAGTTTCCTAGACTTCAAGACAGACTGGAATCCACAAAAGTGTGAAATAGATTATAGAGAGCAGTGTGGGTGTATCACTTGATGAGAAATTTAGGTTTGGGCATCTTTAGTATGTTGTGGATGGAAGCAAGATGGAGGGCACAGGGTGTTGTCCTGGATTTCTTCTTCATGCTTCTTCTTCCTCCTTCTGCATGGGTTTGGGTGGCATTTTGTAATTGGGCAGAAAAGTCCGCATTGCAGACTTTGGGATCAGTTATTGTGTTAAAAGGGAAAATAATCTAGGTGTCAGTTCTTAATTGGATAGTTTAGTCTTAAAACACCTTATAACAAGAGATTGTTAGCCATTTTGTGCCTTCTAATGAAAAGCTGCCAAGCTCACAGTAGTGAGACTGTTTTACTGATAAGAAATGATAAAACCCCTGAGTCCGAACATGAACTACCGTCCCAAGTGCCTTCAGTCCAGACCCAGAGAAACCGACAACTGGGACCCTCCCACAGTTACTGGGGAAAGCAGATTATGAGGGACACCCTAGGTCAACAACAGATGAAGGTATTTATGGCTGTGTATGATTTTATGCTTATTTCAATTGTCAAAATTCATATGCAAAAAGAAAAGGCTCAAGGACGTACAAACTATGTGTAATATTCCTTGGAGGTTATTGTGTTCATAAAGCAGTAAATGGTTTGCATTCAGATTCACAAATGTATACAATCCAGGCTTTTTTGTCTTTTTCATATGATGTTACTAAGCATTGAAGGGAGGAGGCTACCGAATGTCAACAGTTCTTCCAGTAGAAACTGTTCCATACAGCACAATTCACTGCTTCCAAAATAGGTGGAGGATCTTTAAAACATTGTGAGGGAAAGGACTGCAGCAAATAGGGATGATTCAAAGCATTCAGTTCCAGCAACATTAGGAAGCCTAACATTCAACTTACAACAGCAGATTAATTAAGCAAGAAAGCAAGGATGGTAAAAGTAAACATTGTTAGCAGTTTATGTAGCAGTGAAGACAAACCTCATGAACTTCACTGTTAATGTCACCAGATTGCAGTAAGGTAGGGAAAAAAGTATTTAAGAACTTCATAAAATATGTTGACAAAATTTAAGCAATAAAGTAGTGATTCTGTCTTAGATTTAACATAGTAACACTTATCGGAAAGAGAGGGGAGAAAAAAATCAATGTATTTATAGAACCAAAGAGCATATATGAAAACACTACAAATATTCTCAATTTATACTTAAATTAAAAACAGCACAGAGAATGGCAAGTTAATGCACTCATTCCACAGAAATTGACGTAGATGGCAGAGCAACTTTAGAACTCACCCTAACCTTTATGCATAAGGTGTCTATCAACCTCAGGCAAGGAGATTCATTCTTTTATCAGGTGTCGTGTCAGTCCTCCCTAGTGTGATCTTAGACCAGCAAAAAATACTGTCCTAATCTCACAAAAACCTTAACTCCTAGTATTTCCAGCATATATTTTGACCAAGAATCAGCAATTTTAAGGCAGCACATCATTAATTTTTATTTTTCTTAAACCACATTGCAAAGTTAGCTGAAACTAGTAGTTAATGTTTATGTATTTGTGCTGAATGAAAAAAACAAAAACAAAACAAAAAACCCCCCAACAAAAACAAAAATACCAGCCCAGTGTATAATGGGAAAATAGACAGACATTTTATAGAAATCTAGCCATCTTCATAATACAATTAGTCTTGAAAGTAGTATATAATAAATCACAGGAGAAAGTCAATGCAAGAAAGACAAATGGGCAAAAGCATTGAAATAAATCCAATTTTATGATATTTGTTATCTGGGGAAATGCTGCATTCTGAGGTACCAAAAAATTAATTAGAATTAATCCTTCCAGTCATATGTAAACTACAACATGACCTTTAGCAATGGCTATAACTGATCCACACCTGAGTTTGTTTAAGCCAAAGAGTTTTGCTGACTTGGATCAGGTCTGGGCCAGGCTCAGCTGCTTCTGGTAGAGAGCAGCTCTGTGCCACAGGTGGAGGCAAACAGGGAAGGGTTAGCTTTTGATGGAACTTTCTGTGGTTGAAGCCCAGACTGAATCCCACATTAAACTTCATTTACAGATTTTATTTTCTGAACCTGAGCTCAAGCTGCATAAATCAGTTTTTCATTCTGCAAATAGGAAGCCTTGTTGCCAAAAATTAAATTGACTGCAGAGTATTAGGTTTTACAACTGGATTGGACAACTGACCAAGCACGGAACTGGAGGAACTTCATAATTTATTAATTATTTAGTTCTTTCCAATTCCAGCTTTCTACAAAATTGTATTCCTCCCAATTCAGAGCTCCAGGATGGCAGTGTAATCTGGGATTTCTTCATAGCTTATTTTTAAAACAAATATTTATTTTAAAAAGCAGATGCTGACTGTCCTGAGGAAGAATGACTTCAACAGTGTGGAGACTGCTTCACCACCTTTTGTCAATTTTTACTGAATTTCATTCTTGCTACCATATGCAATTCTTAACTAATGCTAGTTTTTGTTACTGTAACAAGAAAAAATAAGGGTTTTGCTTAAAGTGATAAATAAAAGGATACCAAAGGAAATGTAAGCCTTGTCATTTTAAATTATAACTTAAAATAATTTTATATTTTATTTATTTATTTTTCATAGTTGTAATAAATTGCTATATATATTTTTTAGCAGTAAGGACCAAATTAAAAGGAAATATTTATCTAGAATTTCACGGGTAAAAAAAGCCAAGAAAATTAAATGAAATTGAAATCAACTTTTTACCAAATTTTTGATCTTTAATAAAATCAGTTGCAGTAATTGTAGTAAGTAATAATGACACATTTAATTTGAAATATTTTTAGATTGCCCATAATTGATTTCAAGACATTGACTGATTGCTGTAAAAGCTTGGTTTTTAGAAGCTGACAAGCTGATGACAAGCATTAATGGATTTTGCAATAAAGAATTTGAATTGCAGAAGGAATTTTGTCAGAAGAAAATGTATGTTTCAGTTATAAAAATGCATGATAGCAAAGATGGATTCTACATCACTGAAAACACACTGAAAACTAAGTTTGAAACTTTTTGGTAGAAAGTATAAGGGCCTATAAATGCAACCATTTTTTATTGGCATATTTTTCTAGGGCTTGACTTCCATTAAACTTGCCTTTTTTGTAGCTACCTTCAGCTGGTGAATTCCAGTCAGATGGGGCTTAGGCACTTGAGGAACTGTCAAATGCTGACATTTAGAGAGACTAAATCCATTTCACTTCTTTGTCTAGAAGTTCGGTTATCCTCTCAGAGGAGGATATCAGGTTAATCTAGTGCAATCTTCTTTTCACAAACTCATGATTCGTTTTGTTCCATTTTCCATTTACCTCTATATTTGAAAGCCTCTGACTGAGGCTATATAACAAAACAAATTCCATGAGAAAAATGAAATGGAGAAATAACTTCAGGTAGTACTCTATCTGCAACTGATATTTTATGCAATCAGCTGTTGTAAATTCAGGCTTTTTTTTAGATGTATGTCACATGTGATACGCACGTTAATGTAATAGTTTAAGGTGTAATGTAAATCTCACATGTGCTACAATTGCTGTGATACACAGAACATATAGACAAGCCAAGTTCACAGAATCACAGAATTGTTAGAGTTGTAAGGGACCTCTGGAGAGCACCCAGTCCAACCCCCCTGGAAAGGCAGGGTGAACTAGGCAGCTCATGTTCAATTTGTCACCCACCAAGATTGCTGGTCCTTCTCTGCAGAGCTGCTCTCCAGCAGGTCAGCCCCCAACCTGTGCTGGTACTTGGGGCTGTTCCTCCCCAGCTGCAGGACCCTACACTTGTTGAACCTCATTAGTTTTCTCTCCACCCGTTTCTGTAACCTATGAAGATCCCACTGAATTGCAGCGCAGTTAATGCTCTTCTCTTTCTCCTCTCAGTAGGTAGGATGTGAGGGGTTTTAAAGATTTTGCCTTAGTTTCTGTCTCAAGCAGGTAAATCTGCTATGTAATGACTTGTCCATCTTTATTTTATTCACTCATGCAGTGCTGACAATAATTTTCTTATCAGTAAGTGTAGTCTTAGAATATTTGTCATACCACTGATCAGTAAGTCACTCCTAACTATCAAGTGGATATCAGGCAAATATAATTACATATGAAATATTAAGAATTTTTAGAAAGATACAAATTAAGCAATCAAAAAATGCTTCACAGATTTTTAACAGTTTTGCAAATCACAGAATCATTTAGGCTGGAAAACATCCTGTTCTGGCTTTGGCTGGAGTAAAGTCAATTTTCATCACAGTGGCTCGTATGGGGCTGTGTTTGGGATTTGTACTTAAAAGAGAGCTGATAATGCAAAGATGTTTTTATTATGAGCCTCTCACTTCAAGAAAGACATTGAGTTGCTGGATCATGTCCAGAGAATGGTAATGAAGCTCGTGAAAGGTCTAGACAGTAAGTCCCATAAAGACATAAGGAGCAGCTGAGGAAATTGGGAGTTTTCAGCTAGAGGAGACTTAAGGGAAACCACTGGTGTCTGTCCATGAACTCCAAGGTTACTCCATTCCTCAGTCCTTCCAGGACTGCCTCCCCCTTCAGGACTGCCTCCCAAGGCACTCTGTCAACCAGGCTCCTAGACAGCTGAAGTCCTCTCTCTCTAAGTTATCAGTTCTGCTAACTAAAATTTTCTCTTTGCTGTTTCTGAAACAACCACCACACCGTCCCTCTGTTCCCAAATAATATGTCCAGTGGAGCATCTTCCCTAGCTGACTCCCTCACTGGCTGGAAGTTCTCTTCCACGCATCCCAGATAAGCTCCTGGGCTGCTTCCTCTCTGCTGTATTTCTGTATTTTCATCAGATGGATAACATGAGAACAAAGGTTAGCGATTCTGAGATGTCTCTCAGCTGCTTATAGTATAGTTCATCTGCCTCTTCATCCCATGTGGGTGGTCTATAACAGACACACCAGGATATCTGCCTTGGTGGCCTTCTCCTGATTCTTACCCAGAAACACTCAACCCTGTGGTCACAATCCTCAAGCAATAGACAGTGACAATGCTGTCAGTTTTGTTTAAAAAATATTGATGCAGAGATTTGCTGATTTAGAAAAAAAGACACCATAGCAACATTAGCCCAAGGAAAGTGCTTTGTGGGGAAAAAAAGCAAACAAAACAAAAACAAAAAAACCAACACCAAAATTTGTTGAGGTGTAACTGTTTCAACAAGGTTTGAGAGATAGGACAGTTTCCAAGTTCCAAGGGGATCCCATCTTTACCTGCAAGGAGAAATCAAACTATGTTTGAACTAACCATACCTTTTCATTTTGGTATATCTACACATTGTTGTTTTGCAAAAATCAATTAGGAAGAGTATGGTTTAATTCCAAGGAAAATGTAGTTGCTACCCATCTGTTCCCTTCAGCACTAAGCAGTCAGGTTATACTGGGAGGAAGAGGAGGTTTTCCCCATCTTGTTTTTTAAGGCAAGTTACTGAAAGTCAGTTAATGCTCAGAGCCTGACAAAGGTACCTAAGAAACCTGAGTAATATATGCCTTAGCTATGATGAAGAAAGTGAGCTGTGAGTGCCTATTTTATTTTTTTTTTCTTCTCTTGTCATTTTCTTCCCTGGTCAATACTTGATAGCTCTTGGAAAAGAGAAGCTCTTAGATGCTAATATTCTTTAATGCCTGGTGTATTTATTTCTGTAAGAGCTGTCTTGAAATGGGTGGGATTTTTGACAACTACAGTACACTAAGCATTGATCTACTTAAAAGGGCATTATTTGGTATTCTCAGAGATGTTTGAGGAAGTTTGTTTCTAGTTAAAATTGCATTCTTCCTTCCATTTGCCCTTCGATATAAGTGTAGCACAAAGCGTTGTGTGCAGAGTACAAGTACATAGCTTTTGTTTCATGGAGAGTGATAACCTCTAGTTCATGTACAGGTTGGAAGGCAAGGGATATACTGAAATGGGTAAGAGGGACCAAAAAAATCCTGTTTCTTTAATGAGAGGAAGCTGTGCAATTATGAAATTGCCTGGGTGCTGATGCTGTTATAATTTAGGTAAGAAGACAAGTGTGTGAGAGTATGTGAGTGCAGTAATGATCAGAATTCCTGTCCCCATTGAATTGGAACATTTCTCCATTCCCCTTAAGTCACCAACATCTACACTGCCTGTGCCAGCAGAGCACAGGTATGAAATAGGGAAACATGGAATGGTTCACAGCTGGCAGGGTCAAGGAATCACCCCCTGCTCCCAGGTCACTCCCCCTCTCTGCAGCACCTGCCTGCTGAGTGGGCAGCCATGGGCAGCCAAATGCCATCTCTCCCAGCAAGGGAAAAAAGAGCTGCTCAAGAATGAAATGGAGAAGCAGAGAACAAAAGGAAGATAAGAGAAAGAGTTTTATTTTATTAATTCCCAGCACAGTTTTCAAGCAGCAAGTTCAACCCCAGGAGCTGGTTGGAGCAGTCTGTCAGCATTGCAGCAGTTGTGATTGGAAACTTTCTTCACACCTTTTGACCTACTTACTAGTGAAGATTTATGTGTCCATTCACAGCTACAATCTCATCTTGCTTTTAAAAAATAAAATGCAAGATTGCCCTCTTTACTTTTAGACATTCTTGTTATTGTCGATCAATGAAAAAGCTAAAAAAAAAAAGTTCTGAAATATTTGTGTATGATTAACAATTTATCAAGTTGTCGTATATCTACCTCTGTTTGTTTTCTGCTTGCTTAAGGGTTTGCAGAACTGCCTGTAGGGCTGGTGAGGGAAGTATTAACAGTTCTTACCTTCAAAAACACTCCACCAAAAAAACCCCCAGCTGTAGGCATGTCTTAAATCCCAAGAGTACAATTATGTGCACATATATTCTAGTTTAAGCTCAAAATGGCTATGAAACTGAAGCTCCTTCTGTTAGTTGTTTATTTTGCTGTATCTTAATTGTACTGTATGTGCAGAAGTTATCTCAGAAGTCACATTTGGTGAGACATTACCACATTTCATAGAGGATTAATAAAGATACTTCCAAGAGTAGATACATTTTACAATTACAGTATTGTCAGAAGAACTCCATAAAAAAAAAAGAATGTCTCATGACAAAGTTTTAGGCTTATGATGTTTGGCTGTCTGTTTTCAAACGTGCTTACTCCAGTAATTGAACTCCAAAATGCTACTTCCCAGTCTAGATCTGTGTCAAAAAAAGTGAGACTTAGTTAGAGTAAAATTCAACTTGAAGATTAGATGAACCTCTATCAATCTTAGGCTATTTATAAATTATCTAACAACTATTCTGTTAATTAATTGAATATGAAGAGGAGTAAAGACAAGAACCAAGGGCAAGTGAAAACTGCAATGGAGCTGATTCCTCAGGGTTCAAAGGGACCATTAAGATTAGGCTGACTTTTCTCTAACACTTCCTGTAGCTATGGTACTGTACACATAGTTTTGACTTACAATCTGTTGGATCATGACTTAAAGATCTGGAGAGAACACCACAAATAGAAATAGTTCTTTGAAATTATTCACATGTAAAAATGTATAGTTTTTACTCTGAACAAGTCCAGCTTCCTCTTGCTACCATTATGTACTTTCTTTTGCTGTATTGATGGCTGCTCATTATTACTCAGTTCTTTCAACATGGATCTTTTCAGACAATAATTTCCTGTTAGCTCTGTCTTAGCCTGGATAAAATAGCAAGCAATCAAAAATGGTCAAAAAAATACATGTTTCCAACTTTGTCTTTTGCTATTGAGGAGGTCCAGCTAAACCAGAGGAATCACAGCATAGGATCAAAGTCTCAATGATTGTGAAAATGATAGAATTCATTACTATATGTATAATTCCATAGATTTAATTTATTTTTAAAGATAACTCATATTCTACAAATTGGAAGCAATCATTCCTAGAATCATAGAATGGTTAAGGCTGGAAAAGATCTTCAAGATTACCAAGTCCAGTCCTCAAACTAGGACCACCACCACGTTTACCATTAAACCATGTCCGTAAGTGCCATATCCAGACGTTTTTTGATGGTTCCATGGATGGTGACTCTACCACTCCCCTGGGCAGTCAAATCCAATGCTTTACAAACTTTTCTGTGAATAAATTTTTTCTAACATCCAATCTAAATCCTCCCTGGCACAGGTTGAGGATGTTTCTTCTTGTCCTGTCACTTGTTGCCTGAGAGAAAAGACCACTCCCACCTCACTGCAACCCCCAGAGCCTCCTTTCCTCCAGACTAAACAACCTCAGTTGCTCCTCATCAGACATGTGCTTCAGACCCTTGCCCAGTTCCATTGCCATTCTCTGGAGAGGCTGCAGTGCCTCAATGACTTTCTTGTCAACAGAGGCCCAAAACTGAGCACAGTATTGAAGTTGTAGCTTCTGCAGTATAAAAATAACTGCTCCTATCCTTTGGACAGAAGAAGAAAAAAACAAAACAAAACAAAACAAAACAAAAAAAAAATCAAAACCACAAAGAAAAACAAAAGAAACAAAACAAAAAAAAACCTTCATAATGCAAATGACCTTCTGGTTGTGTTCTTTCATTGTGTTCTTTCATGAACTCTTCTGAGCATGGATTCAGGTCCAGTGTCTGCATTACTTTTTATGTAATTGCAGCTGAAGTGATGAAAGTTTCGTGTATTTTTCAGTCCATGCCTTAGATATTATGTCAGTTTGTGTTATCATTCTGAACATTTGCTACTTTCTTTCTGCATGCAGACTCAGGAATGTTTAATTAATTGGGATCAAAACAACAGATCTCTGACAAGCATTCTAGAGCAAATTATTGTGTAATTCCTGTGACATTTTGAAGGTTGGGAGTAAGGGAGGGGAGCAGTAAGTAGGGGCATTATTGAGCACCATAACTTATTCTGTTTGGAAACCCCATATTTATTGGTCTGTCAAGCAATTATCACGAAGTCCAAGAGAGCAATTCAATTTACACTGATCTTAATGGTCAGTTTAATTGAATTAGGCCTTATCAGTGAGATGTATGTTAAGAAGGTTTTGGTTTACTGCAGACGAGAACTATTGCTGCAAATGTGACCATATAAAGTTTCACAAGATGAGCAATCCTCATACCTGAGAGAGACAACACAGGAAAAAATAGTCAAGACATGCTGTGATTTAGTATCAAATGAGTGCTCCAGAATAGATCAGTGATGTGCTGCTGGAGACGTCCTACTCACTACTTTTTGTGTGCCTGTAATTTTGGTTTTGGGGATATTTTTTGTTTTACTTTGGTTTTGGTTTTTATGTTTTGGTTATGGTTTCATTTTTCTTTTTTACGCTCTTGGCACAGTTGTGAGACCAGTCATGGCACTAGTCAAAGAAAACAAGAATATATACTGAAGCAAACACACGTTTCCTGGATGCAAATGCTATTTTCTGTTACTGTAGTATCTTTTTTTCTTCTTTAATAAATAAGTTTGACCAAATAAGTCTTATTAAAAAGGGAATATAAATGTTAGCTCTAATTGTCTTGTAGAAATTATAATTTTTATTAAGGTAAAAGCACTGCATACAGTGAGAAAATAAAATAAACAGGATGTTTAGGCAAATGAATAGAGTCAGAAGACCAGGAGAAGTAAAAAAGACCAAAAATCAAAAAGGAAAATAAGGGCTCTGTATTTCCAAAGACATACAGGAAAAAACATGTTATATGCTAAATTTTAGGTGGAAAATAATGTGCTTTTCTTGATTCACCTGTACTGGATTTACAGCTTGCTTCTCTTTCCTGAGAGATCTGGGGAGTTCTGGAAAAGGAGGTCCAGCCATCAAAGCTTCCCAAGGATGTGTGCAGCACAGACCCATCTTTGTGAGGGGTCTGGCTTAACGCTTACCTTGCTAAAGCCATTCAGCTGAAATCAAACCCTGACGTAGTCTGAGAGCACTCAAAAAACCTGTTCCCGACGCTGCCACAGGGCACTGGACAGAGGAAAGCAGTGGAGGGGCAGTGTGTGAAGGAAGGAGCGGCGCAGATTCCTCAAGGCGCGCTGAGGCCGAGGTGTTGGCTTCACTTGGAAGCTGCCTCAGGTGCTGCCCTACAGTGCTGAAAGGGAAAAATAAATGTAACAGGATCCAAAGTTAAGGAAGAAAATGAGGTGCAGGAGAAGAGAGTGACAATAAGGACTGCCCTGCAGAAGTCTGGAGATCTCTGCCACACGTGGCAACAGAAAAACCTCACAAGAGAAAGTAGGGACTAGAATACTTTGTGTAATTCTTTCTGTATATTTTGCCTAATTATGACATTAGCCAAACTCCACAGAAACATTATTTTCCAGAAAATTGTGATTACAAATCTCAGTGAAACTGCAGTTTATAAAATTATCAGAAATCATTACATCCAGCAAACAGCACTTGGATCTCAAGATTTTCTGACAGTTTTCTGTAGATAAGGTTGACTTCTTTGGTAGTTCAGTACCCTGGGAAGTCTGATTGGTCTTCGAGAGAAGGTTTGCATGAAGATAAGGATTTAATAATGTTTCTTTTACTTTATCACAATGCTGGCTGAAAATTGGACAAGCTTCAGTACGTTATGCTATATCTGATAATATCTTCAGTGCCTATGTGTGCAGTTTAAATTCTGTATGTATAGTCTTCCAGGGCAGAAACTGCTTTTTATCTCCATTCAAGCAAGTAGCCATCATACTGCTACAGTAACAACAGTCCTGGAATAATTCTGAGAAACTGAGGCAGAATGCATATAATTATAATGGTGAAGTAATTTTGGAAGGAATTAGAATCTAACACGTCTTTATTGCTCCTTAAATTTTGGGTATATTACTCGGGGAAACATCCCTGATTCAGATTCATTTCTCATGTATCTATACATTACTTTTCAGACAGATTACAGTGGGCAGCACAGTAATGGCTCACTGACACATAGCACCTGTCATCATTCAACTTGAGATGGATAAAAACCTTTCCAACAGATAGGTTGTCTTTTTATGCTTTATTAAAACTGTGTGGCAAAACTTACACCTTTGATTTCCTTACCTAATGAGGCAGTCCTTTACTATCTCAAACAAGACATTAGACTGAATAGACACATTTGGGTTAGTCTTACATAGAATATCATCAGGTAGTCCAAGCTGTGAATGTATAAAGGAGTTGAAAATGGAAAAATTGCTGCCACTTGATGTAAGGAGATATATTTTTGCCTCATTTGAGATGTTTTCAGGCCTGCAAGCATTATACAGTTGTAATGATCTTTTTCTCCTCTCATACCTTCCTTTTGGAAAAAGTCAAAATATTATTATAACTATTAACTTTTAAGAAAACACTTTTAAAAGCTGTGTGATTGCTTGGTAGGCTGATATGACTTGATAGCACTGGCAAGAAAAAGGGTGAGACAGAAGTACAAAAATGGGGGAGCAGGTTGATGAAAAATTTGTGGGTCAAAAATATATACACACCCATTCCAAACCTTGAAATATAAGAATACATTAAAATTCTGTATACCCACACACACAATCTATATATATATTTAAAGTATACAAAACTGTGAGAAAATATAGGATCACACAGAATAGGTTTATGTGTCTACATTTATAGGAAAATAAAAGGACATGCTCTGAATGTTCAGTAAGGCCTCTTGAGCCAGCACACATGAATAGCTATGTCCCTCCATAACGTGACACTAAATAGAGCAGATGTTGGCTTTAGATCCTGAAGCAAAATCAATTTCTAGTGAAGTTTTGCCTTTGACCTCTGCAAAATTAGGGTTTTGTCTGTTGTTTTATGAAATCATTCTTTCTGAAAGCATTTTTGGTTTTGTTTGAGGGTTGTTTGTTTGTTTGGTTGGATTGTTATTTTTCCCTCTAGATATTCTTTTTCTAATCCCAGATTATCAAATATCATTCCAGTGAGGAAAACATGTATCTCTCTGCATAGAGCTCATTCAGTAGTAACAGCTCTCAGCTGCAGAAGAGCATAGCAGGTTTCCTCATAGAAGGCTCATTCTCAACAAGCAGTTTATAAGGACTACTTATACTCTGTGTATAAACTGGGGTTTTTTTTGGTCTTTCAAAAACATGAAAGTATCTTTCTTGTGTTCTAAATTATTTAGGCAGACAAAGATAAACAAGGTCTCTTCTCTGATACCAAACCACCCACATGGCATTTACTTTTCATTGGCTGAATTCCCAGCTTCTGGTTGCTCAGTGGATATACAGCACAGCTGCTCCATATAACACTCTCCTTCCCCATGTCAACCCCTTTTTGGTAGTGGTGGATATAGAAGCTTCAGCAATGTGGGAAGAAGGACGAGACCCTGGTGGGCAAGGTGAGAAGCTGGTGAAGGCATATGGGTAGGGTAGGAGGGATGGTCCTTGAGAGCTCTGGGCAGTTCTTCCAGCCCCTGAGGTGGAAGGATGTTGGAGAATGAGAGTTGGTGTCCCTAAGATATGACTATCCAGAGTGACCTGCCACTAGTGGGTTCTACAGGGGTCCATCCTCAGCCCTGTGCTCTTCAATAGCTTCATAAATGACCTGGTTGCAGGACTAGAAGGGATATTGAGCAAGTTTGCAAGTGATACAAAACTGGGAGGAGCGGCTGACCCCCTCAAAGGCAGGGAGGCCCTGCAGAGAGACCTCACCAAATAGAGGCCTGGGCAGTCACCAACCACATGAAATTCAACAAGGGAAATGCTGGATTCTGCACCGGGGATGGGGCAACCCTGGCTGTACAGACACTGGGGAATGAGAGGCTGGAAAGCAGTACCAGGAAAAGCAGCCTGGAGGTCCTGGTTGATGGGAAGTTGGATGTGAGCCAGCAGTGCCAGGGCAGCCAGGAGGGACATCCCTGTCCTGGGGGCATCAGGGACAGCACTGCCAGCCAGGCAAGGAGGGGATTGTCCTGCTCTGCACTGGGGGGGCCTCACCTCGAGTGCTGGGGGCAGTTTTGGGTGCCACAATACAGAAAAGACGTTAAGCTGTTAAAGAACATCCAAAGGAGGGCAATGAGGATGATAAAGGGCCTGGAGGAGAAGCTGTGTAAGGAGGGGCTGAGGTGCTTTGGTCTGTTCAGCCTGGAGGAGACTGAGGGGAGACCTCACTGCAGTTACAGCTTCCTCGTGAGGGGCAGAGGAGGGGCAGGCACTGATCTCTGCTCTGTGGTGACAGTGACAGGACCCGAGGGAATGGCCTGAAGTTGTGTCAGGGAAGGTTTAGGTTGGGTATCTGGAAAAGGTTCTTCACCCAGAGGGTGGCTGGTCACTGGAACAGGGTCTCCAGGGCAGTGGTCACAGCACCAAGCCCAGCGGAGCTCAAAGAGCATTCGAACAAAGCTCTTGGGCACGTGGCGTAATTCTTGGGGCTTGCCTGTGCTGGGCTGGATTTGGAATTAATGAATCTTGTGGGTCCCTTGCAACTCAAAACATTCTGTGATTCTAGGAGTCCCATATTGGGGAAGAGTCTGAAGCTAAGCTGTGAGGTATGATTTTAGACTTGTCTCACCAGATGAGGAACATTTCATGCATGACATGAGGGGTTGTGTTTAACAGAGTAGTTTCATACTCCTTTTGAATGTGATTAAAAAGAAAGTTGTGGACTTTCTTTCCATTAGTCCAGCTAGAGTTACAATCTATAAGCAGTCTTTAAAAATAAATTACCTCCTTTCACAGAAAGCACTTAAATTTTGAATAGCAATAATTTTGTGTAGATTTAAGGGTACCTAAGCAGTAATGCTTGGACATTTGGAGGTATTTTTGCTCATATCATCTAATAATATCCCTCCTGTGGAGTTTAGGAAAAAAAGAACAGAAATGATTTTGACAAATGCCAAACAAACATAAAAGATGAAAAATAACTGTTTCTATTGAATTAGTATTTTGGTAAGGTCTTTGCTCCATGAGGCCTGTCCTTATGTCCCTGGCTGAGGGACAGACATACAGAGGAGAGATGGAGGCAACTGCCCTCCACAGTGCATGCCTGCCCTCATGCAGAGGGATGGAATACAATTAGGAAATAAAGCAATGTTCTCTGGCTCATGCTGAAATCCTCTATGCTCTGTAACCATTATTTTATTGTTGCTTATTAATTTATGTAACTGAGTGTGTTTGCTGGTGTTTTATTGTCTTTTGTTGATTGCTTTTCATGTGTATGTCACATTTGTCGAAGTTTTTAAGGTCTTGGGAACGTACATTGTGGTCCTGTCTTTCTAGACTACCTGTTTCTCTAAGACATGGTTACAACAGAGGTTTTCCTTTTATCAGAGTTACAATGAGTAAATACGTGTATTGTGGAGATGTTTATAGCAGCCCTACTTCTAATTCCTTATTAACTTTACTGTGTTATGCTAGTGCTTGCTGTTATATACATTTCCAGTCATGCACAGTTTCTGCTGAATTTTGTTTGAATAACAGGAGAAAGAAAACACGTGACCTGTTTTGATCATAAATGAGGTTTGAAATAGCATTTCTGAGCCTTCAAGTGTGGCAACTCCGTATTCTGGTGTGAGGTGTGCTCAGCTCTGCTGTAGGCATCGAGGCATTCCCCATCCTATAAATGGCGAGAACACATCTAGATGCTCTCAATTGTGCATTCAATTAAAATGTTTTAGTTGTTGTCCTCCCATAACCGACTCACTAGTTCTAGAGGTTTAATCTAACAAGCTTAACTGAAAATTAATTTCAAGTAACTTTCTAGACTGTTGTTGTAGAAGATGGTAAGTCTTGATTCAGCATTCAACCCTGAATAGGACATGAAATGACCTTAGTTTCAGTTGAATGCATTGTTACAGTGAATGAAGAGATGTTTCTTTGGATGACAAATCTAAAGCTTTAGCTTTTGTTAGGAGACTGCTGTATAGTTTGTGATAATTTGTTTTAAATTGAGTCTGATGTCAAAGGAATACCAATTCATATAATTTTTTTTTAATACAAATTCCAAGGTGTGTCTATTTACACTGCCTACAAAAGACAATTTTGCTTAGCTATTAAATCACCAGACTTTAGAGATACTCAGAATGTTTAAATATGTGCCACACTGTCCTGGAATGGCATGGTCCTATGCATTTCCTATTTTCACATCTCCTGCCTCTTTGCTGTCACGTTTTTTTGTTGCTGTGTCTGACAGACCACAGTTTAACTGTGCTTTACAGCCTGCTTAAAATTCTGGTATAAATTGTGCCTTGATCCATGCTTTGCCCATTGCTTTTTCTCCACAAATGTTTTTAAGACTATCCTCTTAACTGCTATAGGAAGTTTTTAATTAATTCTGATATAGTCTCTAAACTGGGATTAGGAGAATAACAGTTAATAATGTAATAATAAGTTTAACTGGAATAATTAGGACAAAAAAAAAATTTTTTCCATCTTTTGTACCATCCTCCCTACTTATTAAAATAAGAAAAAAAATTAAAATCAACAGACAAAGCCCAAAGAACACTTTCAGATTTACAGCAAGCATGCTTGTTGAAAGACAGATTATGTTGAAGTTGGTTGTGGTAATATGGGCAATATCCTTCCTGTCTTTTAGTTTACCAAAGAAGAAACAGGAGGGGAAGGAATTGTACCTTTTCTACTTTATTTGCTGACTGGAGCTAGGGAAGAATATACAGCAGATGCATATATACTGTTACATTTGAAAGAGGTACAAGCTGGTTTTAGGGAAAGGAGTCACAAAAAAAAAAAAAAAAAAAAAGACTGCATTGAAAAGCAGTTCCTGCTTGATGAAGTAGGTAGCCTTTTTTTTTCTTAGGGACTTTAAGCTTATTTGAATAGGATTGTAAAAGCAGGAAGCATAATCTCTCTCTCAGACAGGCAAAGGCTGAACTCCAGTGTTCAAACAAAAAGCAGACAGAAGCACAAGTGCTTCCAAAATGTTGCTACCTTGCCCTGTGTCCCCGGAGTGCTGCTGCCCTGCTTCTGCAGCTCGCCCTCCAGAAATCCCGGGTGGACGAGGAGGGCCGCTACTGCCGGGGAAACTAAGATTACTGATTAGGAGAGAACATAATCAGGTAGATTGAGCCGGTGGAGGGAGAAACCATTTCAGCGAGGAGGGAGGGAGCGCAGCACAGGCGGCTGTGTACCTTGGGAGAGTACCTCGCTGCTGTTTGAGAAAACAAAATTGGCTGTGATTTTCCCGTCGGCTTCTGAGAAGGGGGTGCTCTTTTTGTGCCTGTGAAACTGGAGGGTGATTGCAGGCGTGCCTTACCTGCCCCTGGCAATGAGTCTCCCTCCAGGTTTCTCCTACTCTGGAGAATGTGTTAGAGAGAAGTACCCACGGGGAAATCCACTGACCGCTTCCCCACGAAGGTAGCAAGACACCGCAGTGCCGGCAATGCCTGGGGATGCCTCGGGTGAGTACCGGCTGTAAATGAATACAAGGAGTATTCAAAAGAGTGAAGAGCAGCAGGAACGCAACCCTAAGGACGGCATTTAGGTCAGTCGGCTGCCTCCCGGGATTCTGGGGCTGCTGGGCGCTGCCTGCTGCGCTGGGGGCTCGGCGAAGTTCCTCTGCCAGGGCTCCCAAGGGAAATGGGGCTCGTGGGAGGCGACTGACCCCGACCCCGTCGGAGCATCTGCTCCCTTCTGCCAGAGAGCCTTGCGTAATTTTTATTTTTAAATCTGGTCCAAACCTGGGTGGAGAGTATCAACAGGGTGTTAATAAAGGAAGGGGAACAAACAAACTTTTGTATGTAGTAAGTCTCTGATTAGGTTAAACAGATTTGTTTATTTTTTTCCCCCCATCGATGGGAGGGAAAAGTGCAATGTGTTCAGTGACAATACAAGAAGGTTGGCACAATTATGGGTAATAGATGTTAGCTGATCGAAGAGGATTTGTTTTGCTGAATGACCGTATCATTTTAAAGGCAGTAGAAAGATGCAAAGTTTATTGCAAACAAATTTGGACATGGTCAAATTAATTACTCAGCTGATGATATAGAAATAGCTTGGAAACTGGGCCATCGGGCGAAAACAACCTTGCATTCAGTCTAGGATAATTGCATGGACATGTCTACTGAGGATTGCTACTGGGAAGTAGCTAAAGTAACTTCATAACTTTCAAGACTTTTGGAAATAGATCTTGAGAGAATAATTGGCTGTATATATGTAATATAATGCTCCACTTGAGTGAAAAAAAATTCGTGTTTTCTGTAATAAATAGGTACCTTGATGCATTGTAACAAGTTTTATTCTATTCTTCCTCCTAAAAATGAAGGGGGAAATATGTATTTTCTCTGAAGCAAACAATATTCTATGTCTCATGCAGGAAAAAACAGATTTTTGCAATGGTTCAAAGTTGAGATATCTTCAGGGTATTTCAAAATTAGTTTTGTTTTCTATGTTTTGCATCCTTTCCTAACTTGAAGGCACAAAATAATGGTTGCTCCATTATAAGAAAGTGTAGCATTTACATATTGTCTGTTTTTATAAACCTGTCTTTATTGGGGTGATGAAAATACCATTTTCTGTTATTAAATAGCTTTAATTAATCTTGTCTCTTAAAGAAAAAAAAGTTTTGTTTTTATTTCTATTTCAACATTTGTGCTTTATTCATAACACTCATTTCTGTGGAAACTACCGAGGCCAGTTAATGGTTTATGAGTTCAAGCTGAGCTGAATATAGCTAAGCTCTGCCTTGCTTGACATTTCATCAAAAGCTTTGTTGATTTGCAATGTTTACAGACCTATTTATTGAACCTTCACAGCTTGAACTATGCCACCGAGCTTGTTGACATTGCTGAGTTTATCTCTTGGTACTTTCACAATCTCAGAAGAAAAGTTTAGAGCAAATGAGTTATAACAAACTTGTCACAGTTCATAAAATATGCAGTTAGGACAATTAAGTTGATCTTCTTGTTCATTGATCATGATACATTAGAGAAATCTGAGTAGGAAAACAATCTCATCTGGGTAGGTGAGTGTGTCCCCTTCTCCTTTATACTAACATTTGACTGTAACCTCTTAAGAGCTTTAAAAAATGGCTCATAAAGGAACAAATATTTTCTGTCCATGAGAGTACTTGTATTTCAAAACAAAATCTGGCTGTTTTGTAGCATGAAATAACATGTTTATTGTTCTTCCATATAGCTCTTACTTTGTGAGGAGTGATATATCAAATGAGCAAACAACAAATTGAATCAGGGGCTCATAAATACCATAACAATCATTCAGCTTTTAACAGTGAGAGCATCCCATGCTCTGTGCTATTCTTCAGAACATCCTGTCTGCACAACCTCTATTTTTAGCCAATAAGATATATCTTGCTATGTAATCTACAACTGTTCCTGGATCAACAGTGCACATTATCATTCTTTCAGACACTTTTTCTATGTAACTTGAACAGAAATAGATCAAAGGTAATGTGGCTGCCTGGCATCTCAGCAAAAGCAACAGAAAACTATGCACTATTTATTCAACAAGAGTGAAATTAATGGCTTCAGAAGTTATGGATTGGTTTTTACTTTTCTTTTTTGTCTGCATGGGAAATATTTTTCCCATGTGAATATTTCCGTAGCTGCTACTATCTGGGTTGACTTAGTTGTTCATTCTCCTTTTAGAACTCTGGGTATGCAACCAGTTATAAACATCCAAAAGGGAAGCTGGATATTAAAAAAGAATAAAATTTTTCCATGTAGTTGGATGGACTTTGATTGGGCTCTTGGTTCCTTTTTAACAATGAATGCATAAAGACTTTGTTTTTCAAATAAAAAGTAATTGCTTACTGATTTTTTGAATGCAAATTGTATTCTAAGGTTTCAATAAGTAAAAAAACAAAATATAGAAATTTGCTTGGGAGAATATTTGCTTTGCTTAACTACTGCTGTGCTATGTAACCTGCTGATATTACCTGGGTAGACTTACTAGGCTCAAATATCTAGGCAATAGAGGGCAATAAGCTCTTTCAGCCAGCAAACACGAACAAGAAATCAGCATTGATATCTTGTTTCCTGAACGGCAGGTGCATTAGCAGATTACCCTCCTAACTTGGATAATTAAATTGGGAAGGTGAGAAAGGCTCCCATATATTTATTAGAATATTTGTATGAATAAGTTCAAGGTGTTTCCATCTGATTGAAACACACTTGTGTAAGTAGTTCCAGAAAATACCAGTCAGCCTTTATAGTCACATACAACTCCTTAACTCTTTGGAAAATGAAATATATTTTGTAGACAGCATTTAAATTAATGAGAATTCATCATCAGAAATTCTAAAGTTGATTGTGTGCTGTGTGCCTGGAAGGGTCACTCGGGAGAATCTACAGAAACCCAGAACTGCATGAAATTTCTGAAAGTATTTGAATATATGTTGTAGGATTGTATCTTTTGTAATGGTATTCCTTATTTACTTTCTATTTATCAGGCTGCTCTATTCTT
This sequence comes from Onychostruthus taczanowskii, assembly GCF_017590055.1. Taxonomy (NCBI): domain Eukaryota; kingdom Metazoa; phylum Chordata; class Aves; order Passeriformes; family Passeridae; genus Onychostruthus; species Onychostruthus taczanowskii. The sequence continues at coordinate 6,812,375 of NW_024498906.1, read as the reverse complement.
ACACCATTTGCCAGCCTGACTTGTGGGTTTTGTTTTTTTTTTTAAGAATAGCAGCATCTTTTGGGCTATTTTCCTTTCCATATAAGAATTCACCAAGCAGAAAGTCAAGCACATGCTCTAAGTGTTGTCTGAGCTGACTCTTGTACAGTACATTGGCCACTGTTGTCTATGTAAAAAGTTCTTAGTTTAGGACCTGTTAGACTGTAGGATCAGTCTTTCCTACCTGAAGTTTTCTTGTGATCAGACTGGAAAATATTGGGATTAAGGGAAATATTAGATTCCCAATAAAATATGCAGCGCTCTTCTGTAAAAATATACTGTTAAGCACCTGCATATATCATATGTGGAACGTTGAACACAGTAAGTCTTAAATCTAGATAGCCTTGAGAGATAATTTGAAAGGAAAAAAAAAGGAAATTCTACATTACATTAGTTTTATTAAGCCAATCTTAAGCAATTAGTCTTTAAATTATCATAAATGTATAATTCTCAAATGCACTGTTCAGCTTTGCTCACAACTGAGCCCTGAATTTAAGGTACTTGATGTGTTCAACAACCACTTATTTTGTGGCAGATGGAGAGTATCCCTTTGAATACTCATCACAGGAATAACTGTTCCTACCAAATGAAAGGGAATTTGCTGTAAGCATTCCAAGATGTGTTTTACTCTGGTTTAATAGCTAAATATAGTGATGAGAGATGCAAGCAGAATTTCAGGAGAAAATACTGTGTGTTTTGAAGTCTAAACCTCATGTAGGGGGTAGTATGTCCATTCCAAGAAGAAAATTTTACAAGATTATATGGCATGTTAGAAAGCATCAGTTCAGATAATCATGTCATAAAGACAAGCCCAGTGAGTGCAGAGCTTGGGTGAAAGGCTATTGTATCACTGCTGAACTATCTTCAAGATTATGATGGAAAGGTCAAACTATCATTTTATAATTGAAAAGCAAGAGAAAGTCAAGGATATACTTCAGTACTTGTTTTCGTTTCTTCCTCTTGAAATTTTTATACGCACAGAAACATATTTAAGAAATTCACTTCCATTTAAAAAAAAAAAAAGTGTCCTCTCATGGACATATTTAGGGGAATATAGGGTGGTGCTGATAATGGATAATGACTTTAGTCTGAGTCAAGGGAAAAAAGGCCCTTTCTGCAACCTTCTATTTCTTGCAGATTAAACTTAACCAGCCTAACAGAATCAATGAAGTATTGTGTGCCTCTTTCAGAGGAAATTATGGGATAAGGGGGAATAAGCAAGATTCTTGAGGCAAATGTGCAATAGAATTATCCAAAAAAATAACTGGAGTTTGACTCTATTCAACTTTCTCCATGTTATGGAAAGCACAGAAAGGACAAGAAACCTCAAAACTAAATCAATAGTTTCTCTAACTTTTTTGACAGAGATAACTATATTCAGTCAATTTACCATCATGCCAGTTTTATGCCATTGTAGTGAATAAAGATACAAGTTCTGTTTTATGCAGTATTTAAAATATAAACACTTCAGGCAGAGGCTATTCTTTCTGCTTGTTTTGTGCTGTGTACATCCGGAGACATCAAGCTCCCTAAGTGCTAGTAGGGAGTGAAAACATTATGAATAATACAATATACAATTTGAAAAAGAATAGCGTCTTAAAATCCTGCTTCAGGTAAACTGATAAGGATAGAATGGACTGTGAAGGCTTGACTATAACAGGTAAAATGAGTATATCATTTGCTAGGGTAGTAACAAGACAACTTGGTTGTGAATTGGCTGCTGACTAGTCCAAGCATTTACTTGATATTAAGATTAATTTATTTGCATAACAAAATAATTTTTATTAAGCTTTTCTTTTCCAATTTGATCATTACCTTTTACTAACCTTTGTCATGTATGCCCTTAAGACTTTCTTCTGCTTTAAAGCATTCTGCTTGTAGACTTTATATAACTGTGCTATATTGAGATGTTTATTTTTTTTTCAGTGCTAAGAGCCATAGCTGATGGAAGATTTTATGTACTTCAAGCAGAGACCTTATTCCAAAATGCAGTCTAGAAGTATGCTATTAATTAAAAAAAAAAAGATTTTTTTTTTTTTAATTTTTGCCAGGTCTGGCAAAACCTGTTGATTTTCAGTACACAAACATAAAGCCTTTCTGTTCATTTAGGATTTTGTTCTGTGGTAGTACTAGGTCACAGGATACTATGTTCTATGTTCAGAGGCAGGTTTCAGGGTTAAGCTCTACATTTATTATATCAGTTAGATTTGTTTATGTTTTTTTATACATGCTTCTAGACTGAAACAAACTAACAGGAAAGGGTCTGTACATCAGTGAAGAAATAAAAGCCCATACCTGTTAGGATTTTATTTTTTTCCAATCTGGGGCGTCCAAAGCTATTCAGAAATGAATAGCATTTCAGAATGAAAATGCTCCTTGGTAGAATTAACTGTGTTCTGACTGAGACTGAAGGCAGTCACATATTTCAGGAAGAGGGTCTGTGTTTACGTGATGAAGTGTTTGATTGATGAAGCATTACCTGTAGAGAGGAGTGTCAGTAATTAGTAGAAGTAGAATAAAGCCCCTTGGCGCTGATCACTGATGACTTACCTTCATGGTTAGAATTCCTGTCTTTTTGAATTATTCAGATAATTCAGATACTTTGCTTTTCCAATTTGCCTGTTCACAACATACTGTGTATTCACTGGCTCTTCTGGATTCAAAGTTTTAAGCAAAAATATTAATCTGCTTAATTCCTAGTTAAAATAGTCTGTCTAGTGCCCCTAATCAGACTGTGATCTCCCATGACTTTTTCTTCAGCCCAGGACTGAGGCAGGCTCTGGCAGCTGCTCTGAACAGCTGTAAATTGGATCATCATGTCAGAGTCTAATCCAGCATTTTCCTCTCTTCCCTGTCATCCCCGTGTCCCTTTCCTCAGCAAGGGTCTGCACTGAGTGGGCAGTGATGTCTGAGGATGCTCCTCCATTGCTAGCCAGTTACAGCTGCCTGCATCCCTCCAGTCTGTGGTTTGGGACAGGGATTTGCTGCCTGGCACGATTGAGCTGGAGGGATGAGAGTGGCTGCGCCAGGCTAAGAACTTCTCAGAAGTTCCTTGGAGTCATTTGAGTATTCCCAACTTTTCCACTGCTGGCCACAAAGCTTGATGATCTTCTCATATTCTCCACGAACAAAATTAAATTTTGTATTAGTGTGGGGAGAAAATAATTTACTTTATCCTTCACCTTCTGAAAGGGGAAGCTAAATCTTGGTTGTAATTCTGAGAATCTTTTGAGTCAGCTTGCTCAGCTCTCAGGGCATTGAAGACTTTGAAGCCATATCTAGTTACTTTATTTCTTGTGGCTTTTCCTTTGCCTACAGGGTTGATTTTTCCGAGCAGTGAGTTCCCTAACTTAGTGGAGTCATATTTTATCATCTTGATGAAATTTCCACAATCTTAGAGAGCTTTGCTGCATAGTTAATTCAAACCTTGTTAGTGTGCTGCATTGCACTTAGATCTATGAGTGTCAGCAGAGGTCTGTGATGAAAGGAGATCCAAGGAACAGTGTTCTCAAAGATGCCATTGAGATTGCTGTGGGGTATGTTTGCAGTGGAGTGACAGTACAGTCCTTTTACATTTTAATTCTTAACTATTTATGAAGTCAGTTGGCAAATTTTGTAACATTTTGTACTGGAACAATGTAATTTGAAATATAATCCTGGGAAATTCTGAGCAAGCTCTTCAAGGTCAAACAACTGAAGTTGTGTAGATTTCCAGCTTGTTTTCTCTTTCAAATGGATTTATGCAATTTTTTTGCCTCATAGAAAAATTAAACAGAGAGATAAATGCCATTTGTGATAAACACCCTTTTGAGATAATTTGAATTATTAAAATACTTGTCAATACTAATCTTTCATAACTAGAAAGCTTCATCTCCCTTTAACAGCACAGTAGATATTCTGGTGATCTGAAGTGAGAGCTGTCAAGTCTTCAGATGTATTTTACAGAAGCAGTTAGGAGTACTTTAAAAATGGTTAAATATTTTTTGGACATAAGTGATATTTTTTCATCATTATTTGCAAATCTATAAAAATAATTTTTTGACAGATTTGAGAAAAAAAATGGATCAAATTTCATTTTAGTAGCATGGCAGAATTGTGTTATGAATGTAGGTACCCAGCACACCATCAGAAAGTGATGCCTTCTCTCACATCAGCTCTCCTGAGACCCTCCAGGGACGCAGAAGATCTTTGCTTTTGGGTTTCCACTTAGGCCCAGATGTACTGGAGTAAGTGCAGGGCAGGGCTCCCTGAGGCTTGGGTGCCTGAGGACATGGCATGGGGCAGCTGGTTTACTCACCCTTCAGAATAAGGATGGGAGGGATTGCCATCTACAACTATCTGGCCGGAGGTTTGTAGAGAAAAGAGAGGCTTCTCAGAGGTGCACAGCAATAGGACAGGAGGCAAAGGATGTGGGTTGGAAAGAGGGAAATTCAGGTCTGGTATAATGAAAACTTGTCCTCAGTTGTTAGACTCTGGAATGGATTGTACGGAGACACTGTGGGATCTCCATAGCTGGAGGTGGTCAAAACCCAACTGAACACAGCACTGAAAAATCTGCCCTTGCTGACCCTCCTGTGGTGATGGAACTTAGACTTTGGGAGGTCCCTGCTAGACTCAGCTGTTCTGCAGTTCTACCTACAGCGCTTATATTGAGACTTTAACATTGCACAGGAATCTTTAAATGACAATTGGTTTTAGTTTTACTTTTTTCTTTTATGAATACAGATTCTTAGAAAAAGAATTGTCTTTTAAGTAATCAGATCTATTCCTGGAGTGAATGAAGAAAATTATGTTGGAAAAATCACACAAAATGAAATTTGAATATTCTTGACTAAATCATATTATGATAGTGTAATGAATGGTTTGTTTGCTTGTTGATTTTTAAAGGAAGTCAGTGTTTATTGTTTATTTTAAAGAAGCCAATGACATTAATTTTGAAGCAAAGTTTTTAGATCTGTTGAAAAGTGGAGAAATAATTATGAATTATTTTTCAAATTCCATGGTTGCCTACTATAGCCACTTTGCACAGGTAGCAAATCTAAATTTCATCAGTTTATATAACAGAGGACTGAGCATGTGGAGGTGTGCAGTAAATCTTTATGTGCGGGGTCAGACATTGTTAATCTGTTTTATGTTGAACCTTGGGTGCTTAATCCAGATCAGTACCTGAGCAGAGCAAAATGCAAACATTTTTGTAAGAAACATGCTTTGAAAAAAATCTGTTACTAAAGTCGTCATCTTTTAGTTTCTTAGCAGCTGCTCCTTAGTCTATCTAATTGCAGTATAATGGCTTTATGCTGCACCAGATGCTAAAGGGATAACATTTTTCTTTCTTGGGTAGCAATGCAGTCTCTATGTTTGGGATTCGGTTTTGTGGTTCTGTTGGTTTCAGGCTGTGGCACAAGCAAGCCTGAGGTACTTGTTTCTGATTTTGCGTTAAATAAAACCAAATAAACTTCCTTGAGAAATAAAAAATAAAAGATGCCTGTAATTGACAGAATTTTGTAAGCCACTTAATTTACAAGTATTTTGGTCTTTGTTCTAAGAGCAGGAATAATGATTTATGTCCCATTCTTACCAGTTTTTGCTAAAATGCACGAGCTTGTTTCCTTTCCTATTTATTAGTCTTTATTACACTGTTCTTTCTATGTGGTTGGTTAGACCTGTGTAGTGGTGTAATTTGTTGTGTGGAACAAGGGCTTTATGAGAAGGAAGCAATTTTTCTTTATGCCTAATTGCAGGGGCAGTCATCACTTATGGAGGCTACAATCAAATTGTGAGTTTCTTCAGTAATTTCTGCCAGGATTGTATTTAAAAGAAAAAAGAAAAGTAGTTTAGAGAGCTGTTGCACTTTCAGGAAATGCAGATTTACTGTTGTTTAAGGTTTCTTCCTTTCATAAGTGATTGTTCTGAATGCCCTGTTTGGGAACAAAGTAACATCAAAGCAGCTCACTTGAAAAGATTGAAAGCAATCCTTACATTTGAAAATGAAAAACTAATTTTTACTGAATGGAATTCTTGAATTAATAACCACCTGCTATTAAAATAGTTTCAGTAGATAGCATCTCGGCCATCTAATTATTTTATAACTTATTACATTGATCATGCAAAGTGTAATTTATTATTAGTTGTATTGCTTTCTTTGGTGTATAAAGAGTGCATTAGAATAATTTGTAATTAGAATATGACTGTATTACAAGGAAAAAAGAACCACATTACTACTGAAGTATTTTTGCCTGTTCTCTGATAGGCTAATTTTGCACTATCAGCCTCAATATTACATAGAATTTTAACTCTTTCCTGTAATCCTAAAGTTTCGAAGGGCACCATGTATTTCTGTAAAATGTTGTGGGGTGGTTTTTATGTTTTCCTTTAAAATACTTGCTTACTAATGTGAATGTGAGTTTTTGGGAGGTGTTTTTGAGACTAGTGAGTCCTAAAGGCATACTGAATGTTTACAGAATGTACTTTCTGGCAGTGGAGAAGAGGAGGGTAGGAAAGGCAAGGAATGAACAAGTGAACAAGATAGTTAGATAGATCAATCTGGTAAAGTGATTTTTTTGAGGTAAAATATCTCCCTGGAAAGGTAGAAACTTTTCATAACATGTAAAACAAAAATTTCAATATACCCCATGTCTTACCTTTCTTGTGATCAGTAAAATGGTTTAATTATCATTTCTCCCCATGAAGTGACTAGCCTACAGTTAAATGCTATGCATAGTCCTCATCCTTCATGACTGAGAATTCCCACCTGCTATTAGTAACTGTCAGCACGCATGATTGTTTCTGCTCTGAAAGTCTTGGTAGAGTTCCTCATTAATTAGTTTGTGTACAAACATGACTACCTCCGCCAGTGGGAATAATGAGATGCCATTAAAGGTAAAGCCAGAGAAAAATCTGACTGAAGTAGATGAATCTTCATTACAGTCTCACCATATGACCTTTATCAACATCTCAAGCTTCATTACACACACAAGGTTATTGCGTCAGATTGGTGGTGATAGTTTCAAATGCTCATTTTGTAGTTATATGGATATGCAGATCACTTTGTTCCTCTTGGATTTTGCTTTTCTCCAGAATTTATTCTATGTGTTTTAAAAATTCTTTGCATAAACAAGGAGCAAGAAGTAATACTGACACATAGATGTAGGTCATAATATGCACATAATCTTTCTAAATTCAAAGTGGACAAACAATGTAATAACCAATGGATTTTTTTTTTTACAAATAATGTAATAACCAAAGGATTTTTTTTTAAATTTTAAACGTACCATGCCTTTTCATTATGTGGACTCTGAGAGACATTTTCCTTGGTGCAGTACAAAAGAGAAAGAAAACTATTTGCTTCAGGAAGTGTAAACAGTGTGACAGAGGCAAGTGTAATGTCATGGTTGTTATGTTGGTATTTCCTTCAAGTAATGGGTGTCCATCATTGCTATTTAAAAGGTTACCTTGATAACCCCAAGGAGAAGTTGTCTGGTAGGTTTTGGCTGACCTGTATTAAGCTGTAAGGGTCACCAAGAAATTGGATTCCGCTCAGTCCTGAGAGTGCCTGTTCCTATGTGATTTTTCCAAAAGTCATTTTCTACTCAGATTGCTAGACGGGTGACTTCTGTACCATGTCACTGAAAAGTCTTGGCTTCTGGATGTTTTAAGCTTAGCAGCGTAGCACATGTTGTTCCACTGATGATAGACCTCAAGTAATTATTTTAACTGATTTTTTTTCTGTATCTGAGGTAAAGACCTGAGCATCAGCTCATTTGGTCTTTGAACTGGACCCATGACTGGACTGAACTTTCTATGGTTCCTGGTCCTATGAGATCCACTGTTGTTGACCACAGAGCTACCTCCCACTTGTCTGTCCTTGTGTGGTAGTTGTTTGCAGCCTGATACCTGCAGCTTCCAGTGACCTGCCCACGCACATTCTGAGCTAATTCTTTTGTTTATCTCCATTGCAATAATACTTGTATTACTCTGGGGTTCACATAAGTGCTTGTCCTAATTAACTGCAGTGTTGGAATAAAGGAAGTAGCTCAGAATAAATCCCAGGCAGATTGAGGCAGAAGAACTATGTCTGGGAATTTCCAGGTGGGTTCAAAGTCAGGTGCCCTTAGATACTGCTCTGTTAGGGAGTAGGGGTGGCAATTCACAGCAAAGCAAAGGATCTGTTAAAAGAATGGATCATACTGGGGTGGGAATAAGGTTCTTGTTTTCTTTTGTGTGTGCAGAATTTTATTTTTTTTTTTTATGCGTGGAGGGTGTTTTGACTGGTGGGTTTCTTGTGTATGCAACTGGAAGGGAAAGAGGAATGCTGGAATATATCAGTTCTGTTGCGGGAGGATTCTGCTTCTTTCTTTTGTGGGAGGGTTGGCAGATTGCTGCTTCTGAGTGGCAATGAAATTCTGAGCATTGCTGAGCTGACCTCCCTGGTTCCTTGAGGCTGAGATTCAGACACCCCTGGACTGATTAACTTTTGAAAGAAGCAACCAAAATGTGTGGGTAAAGAGGCTCCTGATAGTTCTGGAGAAGTAACTGCAACACAGTGGTCACAGAATGGGTCATATTGTCGTGTTAGGATTGCAGCAGTGCTGTGCATGATGAGATCCAGCAGTGCAGTGACCCACAGTTGCAGAGATGCCACACTCCACTCTGCTCAGCTTGGCAGTGTGAGTGTCAGGGCATGCAAAGAAGATTAGAACCCCACAGGTTCTTGGCAGGATATTTGTGCTTGTGGTCAGGAAGAGCCCAGTGGTCTGGGATCACGAACACGGTTTTTCTTTCATTTTAGAGCAAGAGTATGTTATTGACTAATTGTTCCTAGAAAAAGCTAATGGACAATATTTAGTGGGAAACTCTTCTGTTAAACTGAATAGCTGTACATAGTTCCTTTCATTATTCCTTTCAAGGGTTTCTCTTCATTCCAATATTAGACAAGCTGGTATGGTTGGTCCTCAGTCAAATTTCCATGTAAGAATTGTGTTTTAGAATATGCAGACTTGTTCAAAAGTGCCATGAGAAGCTCAGTAAAAGCATTCTGCTCTTCACAGTGGAGTTATGCCATCATGCTCTCATCATGCTTTGAGCATCAGTTCCTTACTGGGAACAAGTAATTACGCATTAATTTGTCATTAGGCTCTTTTTTGTTGTTGTTGGTTTTTTTTTTTTTTTTGTTTGTTTTTTTTGGTTTTTTTTTTTTTGTTTTTTGTTTTTTTTGTTTTGCTTATGTTGACACAGTAAAGAAGATCTATGAAGGGCTGGTCTTTTACTGGACTGGTTATTTCTTTAACTGACGTCTTACAATGTTTAAAAATTTATAATTCCATTAATAACCAGCCATTTTTTTAACATCTCATATTATCATGGCTTATCTATTGAATTGGATCGATTCACATTCAAATGCATTTCCATTCTACAGCTGTATTCATCTGCATTATATTAGAAGCTTCATTCTGTCAAGGAACCCTTTTAGTGTTTGAAGAAATAACTATTAAAATGGGTAGCAACTTTTCAGTGACATTTTCAGTAAGTGTTAACTCATTGATTCTTTTTCTCAAATTGTTATTTCATTAGGAAAAACTGTTAAGGTCTCTTATTTTTGTTATTTTCAAAATAGCAATATTGTCTGGGATTTTGTCCCTTTGGATTTTGGAATCATCTTAGTAAATAGTGTCTTAAATTCACAAATTAAAAAAAAAAAATCAATTTAAAAAACAAAAAAAAAAAACTTGCACCCCACATTTTGCCCTAATTTGGGAAGAAAAAAGAGCACTTACAAATTCCATAATATGGGAAAATAGGTTTTCTTTCCTACCTAACTGATAGCAATTTATGTGTGTTCCTTTGTCTCACAAGTTTCCTTCATCTTACTTTTCTGTCAACAGTTACTCTTTTTGGGTTGGTTTTTTTTGGTGTCTTTTTTTTTCGTTTTTGTTTTTTTTGTTTGTTTGTTTGTTTTTTGTTGTTGTTGTTGTTTTTGGGGTTTTTTTTGTTTTGGTTTGGTTTTTTTGTCTTTTGGGGTTTTTTGTTTGTTTGTTTGTTTAGAAATGCCCCTACTCTAATAATTTGATTCCTCAAATATGTTGTGAAATAATATGCAAAGATATGATATGAAGGCCTCATAAGAAGCTGTAGTTAGTGTTTGTTGATGGGATTCCTCAAGCGGTATCTGGTTAATATGCAGAAGTTGATGCATGAGCAGTAGAGCTTCTGAGCTTGACCATAAGGAGTTTAGCATGTGAAGTACTTTTGTGCAGATTGCAAATTGGCTGTTGCTAATTCTCCTGTCTTCACCAGTTGATGTAGTATCAATTAGCAAATATAGGTTTTAATGCTGCCTTTAATATTCATGATTCTTAATTGTCTTTGTTAATTGAGAAGAAACACTCTGGTGCACAATGCTTGACAGGTAAGAATTATGATCTGCTGCTTGTGTTGGCAGTTGTCCAGAGAAAAGTAGGTTACTGATACACAGGTATGTGCAAGCATCTTACCCACAGATTTGTTCTTTTGACAGTGAATTTCCCTGCTTTTGATAGATCATCTGAATAAGGGAACAGCTAATGGTTACAGGTAGAACATGTGAATAATCTGTTTTGAGGAATCAGTTTGCAGGTTCTTTTACAAGAGAGAGAAGGCACAATAGAGAGATGGTTTTAGGAACTGTTATCTGAAAAAATAAGTGTTGTAGAAATCATTGAGACTGAAACATTGGAATTATATACACGGTGAAATTATCTGGTCTTTTTTTCATAAATATGTCCGTTTTGATTTGAATATGTTTGCCTTTATATGTAACATACTTTTTTATGATGTTATACAATTGGCTTTGTTTGGAATATTCTTCCAGCAAGTAAACTATATTAATTTATAAATTTCCAAAGACCATCTTTTTTACTTTCAAACAGTTAGAACTATTGCTTTAAATAAGTACCAGAGATGACTCTAAAGACTATGAAAGAGATAATCTAACATAAAAACACAATTGATAATAAAAAAGAAAAGGTAAAACTTGAGGTTCAGCTAAAAAAGTGACTTGGAGGTGCTCACTAAAACTAATTTGATTTAAGGTTGTGTTTGCTTTTGAAATAGACTTAAGAGATTGGTTTATTTAAGTGTTTTCCAAAATTTTGGTGCAGTTCAATAATAAAAATTCAAGGAAAAGAAATCATATAGCAGATCTGGTAAGGTATGATTGATGTTTTCTATAAGAAATGCTTCTAAATGAGGCTTTCAGTCATTTATATTCAAAGGATAGATTCTTAACTGGAAAAGGTGGTCATTCTCTGTTCCGTTAGGAACAGAAATGGCTTGATTTTTAAATGTTAATTAAAATTAAAACCTTAATTTTTCATGAGAGCTGTAAAATAAATTGAACTGGAAGCGGCTTACACAGAAAATGAGACTTATCAGTTAATTTTATTGTCTAAGATTTGGCATCTTGGCTGATGCCAAAAGTGAGTCTCACTTAAAATTTCACTTTTGCTTTTGTCAGGGTTAGCCTGTAGAAATTACAGCAGCATTGTGTGGCATGAGCTGCTCTCTACCAGATGGACTTCTGAAAGATAATGGAAGCAATATTGCTCCCAGCTTGGCAAGTGTTGCATGGACTAAGCTGCCCAGCTGTACACCATGGGCTTCTCTGGAGGATATTGAAGTAGGAATCTCATGCTTTGGAGGGTTCAGGGATTGCTATGAGAGAGGGGGTAAAAGCTTCCTTCTTCTCTCCTGCACCGCAACTTTTTGTAAGGTATGGATAACCACGTTGCTGGCTGGGGCCGCCTCTTTAGCTGATGTTTTGTTGTTACAGCACTTTAAACTTTTGTAGTTGAGCAACAATTCTATTGTATTGTCCAGTCAGAACCGTTAAAAGCATCCAGAATGAAGGATTGTTTGAAAAATAAACTTAGAATAAGAAATATTGGTCAATAAAGATGAATAGGAGCAGGAAGTAATGCTTCCCCACAGACTCTCCAAATGTAACTGTGCTCAGATTGCTGGTAGCAGTAGCCCAATTATTAAGGGGCTACCTGTCCACGAGTGCTGGAAGGACATTTGGAAAGGTTTGGGTTCATGGCTGCTCCTTCTGACATGTCTGTGACTGCATCTGCACAATAATGCAGCCAGTCTGGAGATTCTGTATGAGGAAAATGACAGGGGAGGGCAGTGGAGGGGGGAGGTTGGTTTAAGGCATGGCATTATGAATTTACTAGGGAAAAAATACAGGAAGGTTGGAGTTACAAGCCTGGAGCTATATTAAAGTGTTAGTTTGTTATGTTTAGAGTATTTTTATTTTTTGTTGCAGGACTGTGTGCATTTCTTTGTTGAAGCTCACCTATTGTGTTAGTGATCATGCCATGTGAAGTGATAGATCAGCCTAGGGAGATTATGGTTGTACTTCCAGTGGAAGATCACCCTGTGTATGTAGAAATATCAGACTGCCAGCTCTACAGCGTATGTATTCTCAGCTGGTTGCAGTGTTTTGGATCATCAGTAATTGAAAATATGTGACTGCTACAGAAATAGGATATCAAGGGCATCACAGTATCTGCCTTACCTGGAAACACTTCAACCTTTGAAAATAGTCTTGGTCTTCACCACCTTGAGAATTTCTGTGTATCCTGAGCTTTCCAAAATCAGTGCTGTTTTGTCCATTTCCAGTGCCAGAATATAGTGAATACATGTATAACAAAATAGCCCCAGCATCCCTCACGGAGTTGTCTGAAATCTGCTGAACTTTTCCTCCTTATTTAGGGAAGAGAGAAATTACTATTGGGTTAATGTACTGAGAATTCAGATGTTCTGGTTTGTAGATATAATCTGGAGGGATTTTTCTTCTTTTTTTTTTTTTTTTTTTTTTTTTTTTTTTTTTCATTTTTTTTTTGCGTTTTTTTTTTTTTGTTGTTTTTTTTTTTGTATTGGCAAAGTTTTTTATATTTATTTATTACAAAATTAGAGACCATTTCTTTCCATTGCATTGTTTATGAGCTGAAAACTCTTAAAACCAGCTGCACTTCAAAATTTCTATCAGTGAGTCGAATAGGCCATGATTGTTTCATCTAAACCTTTTCTTTAGGGTACAGGTTTTTAACAATACTTGGTGTTGGCTGTGCATTGATACAATGTGTAACAATGTGTGGTACATTTGCAAATAGTTTATTAGAGATACTTCTTCACTTTATATTAATTGTAATTGAAAGGCAGTGATTCCTGAAGGGCCATATTTTTCAGTATGGTAGTAAGCGTATAGTTAATTTTTGGGAGATAAGTTTTGCAATACCATTTGAAAATTGTCCTTAGTTTCTCAAGGATTCTTTGAATCCCCTTAATACCTTCAATATGTTGAAATTTGTATATTAATCATATGATTAGGTTGAAATTATTGTGGCTCTTTTAACACTTGCTGCTTCTGTGAGTTTTGAATTGATGTAAAAGAAATGTGAAGTCAGAAGTTACCTTAGCAGGTACCAAGAGGTTAAATTTCTCCTAAACTGTGAAAGTAAAGTCTTGTTAGTGATCTACTATCACTTTCATCATTGCAACTTCGTGTCTTGCTGAGATGTGATGACTCAGGGTTATTAGAGTTGTCAGTTCAGTACTAGAGCAGAACAGCTTCAAAAATGTCCTATTAACCTATCTCATAACCCAGTGCCAAAACACTTTCATCATCTAGTCTATTCCAACACGTTAATGCAGCTAAAGATTTATTGTTTCATTACTCAGTGCACAAAAGTCAAATGACTTCCTTGGTGTCAAAATAAATTTCCCAGAAATCATTACCCAAATCATCTCTTCCTGTTTCTGTGCCTCCTACTAACTAGAGTTTCTAACCAGTCTGATTTTGGAAGGGTCCTGTGCTTTTTATTGACATGTGTACAATTTCCAGTAGCCTTTCTCTGGTCAATAATAGGTTGTTTTTTTGTTTTTTTTTTTTATTCTAATGAAATATTAAAAGTTTAATGATTTCCCATGGGTCTCTTCTGGATAATTATTCTTACGTGTTTCTATTAGCTCTACTTCTTTTTAATATCATAGTATTATAATACTATTATATTAAAAAGAAGTAGAGCTAATCTTTCTTCTTTTCCTATAAGCAAATTAATATAAAAGTTAGAAAATTTAGTTTAATGTTCAATTTTCACCAAATAAATGAAAAAAGCCATGTGGTAAGGCATAAAGATATTTCTGTTTGTAACTCATGGTTGCTACTTCACTTGGAAGTAAAGACAGAGCAGCTTGTACTAGAGTTACTAATTTAAATACAGTCATGAATGTAGAACACAGATAAGTAATAAGATGTCACAGAAGGTGACCTTAGATTTAAAGGTGACCTTAAATGGTCAGGTAGAATAGGCAGATTGCTTTTTTTGGTACCAATTGCTTTTGTCTTCTCACTCTGCCTCCAAACACTGAGTGAATATGAGCATGCATATAGAAGAAATTTTAATAATGATTTAATAAATTAAGCATTACTCATACACTACTGTGCCTCTAGTTTAAGATGGAATTGCATTACTAAAATAATGTAGCATGAACTGGTACTACAACATCTGTTACTGCAGTTCACAACACGTTCAGAGTCAAAGTAGAATTACTCTGTTTTCTAAAAGCAGAAATAGTTAACTGTATAGTTTATAATGAATGATTCAGTGTCTTAAAAACATTCCATATGGAATGTAGGTATTTTTCTTATTTAAGCAGTAATGCTTCTGAATACATGTATTATTTTTAAGGCATTTGAATCACATTAGGATGCATCAATTAGAATGAATAGGAATTGTTTTCTTTATAGGAAAGACTATTGTATACATGTTTTATGAAATGGCATGAATTAAGAAATTCAGACTGGGGAAATCCCCTAAAAGAGAATGCACAAGAATTTGGATATAACAATGGTCATAATGAAATTCCTTTATCTCACAAAAAAGTTAAAATTTGTATTTTGTTCATTTCTCGTAAGGACAGAGCTAAGGATTTCTGGAACTTTATTTGATAACTGAGAGGGAGCTCTACATTCTGCAGACTTCGTGGTAGCTCCCCCAGCTTCACTTCCCAGCATTGCCTCATCTCAACCATGGTGTCATGCCTCAACCTTGTCTGGCCAATTGGGAGTGTTATCTCCTAGATTAAAAAAAAAAAAAAAAAAAAAAAAAAAAACAAACCAAATATTTTCTCAGTCAGAGTGAGAGACAGACAGGCTCTCTTGCCCAAAGCTGAAGAATCTCCTGAGAGACAGGACTGGCTGAGGTTCAGGCGCCTGCCCAGAAGAATTCAGAGGACAGTCTTGACGGCCCTGTCCTCAAGCACAGAATTACCTTCTTGTAAGCGAAATGCTGTCAAACCATCTAGCCCTAGAGCATTTCTGTAAGTGAGTAAATGGCTGTGTTCTGACATGCAAACATCAAAACTGTGGGCTTAGGTTTCTAATTGGCTCCAGACAGGGATCACAGTGAATCAGCAGTTAAACACAAGCTGTCTGTGCACTCCTGTAGGTTGAAAGAGTAATCCCCGTTTGTACAGACGGGGAAATTGCCAGAAGAGGCTGGGAGATGGCTGCTGCTGTGAGTAACAGGGATGAGGGAAATCAGCCATCATCTGCTCTGCCAGTACAGCTCGTCCTGGTCCTCGGTGAGGCTGGCACGGAGCACACGCAGCCTGTCAGGTTTCCAAAGGATGTTAGAGAAGGCAAGAGGCAAAATAACAAACTGAAGAAACTTCAGACGAGGTCCCTGGTTACTTTCATTTCAGTGTAGGAGAGGCTCTAGATTGTTCATACAACACAGAGAGAGTCTGAACAATAATTGGATTTTTTCCTTCAAAAAGTTAAGCTTAAAAGGAAGGACAGGAATTAATTTTAAACATTGGATATGTAAAATATTTTTATTTTATTATGCAACAAAAAAAATAATTAACCACTGGAAAAAAATGATGAAGAGTTGTTTTAAATTTTTTACCTTTTTAACTGTTAATTTATTAATAACTCTTTTCTGAATCTTATATTTTAGCCAAGCATGAATTATTTGGCTCATTTGGTGGATAAGTTGTTGAAACCTAATAACTTATGTGCGGATTGTATTAAATGACCAAATGGTCACATCTGGCTTATATCTCTCACTCCACAATGAGTGAATTACATTGTTATATCAACAGTTGAATGTTGGCTCTTTTGAGAAGAGCTGTTAATGTTTTGGATGGAAGGTGGCAACCCACCTTCTCATCTGTGTTTCACCCGTCTTTAACATGACTTTAATGTTGTACATTAACTTTAATACTGCTGCTTGTGCCCTTGGTTTGACAATATTACCACATTTGTCAGATTCTAATTCCTTTTCTTATATTGATAAGTACACTTTCACCTTGGTGATTGTATGGATTTCCAATTTCTATGTTGATGTTTGCGAAACAGTGCTAGTCAAGGCAATAGTTTCTAGACTGTTTTATTATTGACTATTTCAGGCTGATTAATTTTGCTTGCTTATTTTCAAGTGTCTAAAGTTCTGCATCTAAAACATCTGAGCCTTTTCACAGAATATTGTGATGAAGAAAGGTTTGTTTATATTTTTATGCCCTCCCTTTTCCTTGGTGACAAAAACTCTTCCCAGTCAAGTTCCAGCACTCCCTGAGAAAAAAGTAGCACTCTGGAGAATAGGTTTGGTGTTGAAAGTCTGCATCTGCTTAGTAAGGATTTGTTAGTATTCACCAGTGATTTGGGCTGTAGGAGTCAGGCTGTGCTTTCTTTGTCACTTTTTCATAGCAGCAGGCACTGCTGTGATGCTGTCTCTTCATAGAAAATGAGGGTTTCTCCCCCAAATCCCTCAGCTGCAGTCCGTGTGATGGGAGGAGTGACTGCTGTTTTGGTGAAAAAGACATGGGGTGGGTTGCAAGTGGGAGCTGGTGACTGCTGAGAAAGGAAAGGTTTATGGGCAAATAAAATCACCAAAGCACAGCCTTTCCTTTTCAGAATAGCAGGGTCCTGCGGTGAATATACAGACGTAGGAATCGCTGTTCACTTTTGACACAGCTTAGCTTTTTCATGTCTTAATACTAAATCCGGCTTCAATGTGACCTTTGTAACACATATCTATCAATGGTTTGAATTTCAATTAGCAGAAGAGAACTGCTGCTTTAAAACAGCAAATCAGAACAAGGCTGTGTTACAATAAATATCAGTCACTGTCTCCAGGGGTACCTGGAGAAGGTGCCTCTATTTTATTAACCATACAGGGAGGGGCTGAGGGCATCTGGTCTGTTCAGCCTGGAGGAGACTGAGGGGAGATCTCGCTGCAGTCACAACTTCCTCATGAAGGGCAGAGGAGGAGCGGGCACTGATCTCTGCTCTGTGGTGACAGTGACAGGACCAAAGGGAACGGCCTGAAGCTGGGTCAGGGGAGGTTTAGGTTGGATATTAGGAGAAAAGAGTCTTCATCTAAAGGGTGGCTGTGTACTGGAACAGGCGACCAGGACAGTGGTCACAGCAGCAGCCTGACAGAGTTCAAGAAGCATTTGGACACTGCTCTCAGGCACATGATGTGACTCTTCGGCTTGTGTTGTTCAGGGTCAGGAATTGAACTCCATGATCTCTGTGGTTGCTTCCGATGCAGAATATCCCATGATCCTCTCATTTCACTGTAATGTCTGTTCTGCATGTTCCGGTGGTGGCATGATTTGGTAGCGCCAGTGTGGGGAAGAGTGGTGGATTCTGTCAGTTCCTTAAAACAAAAAGGTGTTTGATACCTCTGACCCTGAGCTAGGAAATGGAGAGAAATGGTGTGGGACATGGGAAGACTTTATACTTGTTGAAGTGCAGGAAGCTGGACCTTTTTTCATAATATCTACTTTATTTCTTTATCAGGAAAGCTAATGGGCAGTCAGAGGGGTGAGGTGTGTGTATTGCCTGGCTGCATATTACCTCTGCTTGGGAAAATCACTTATGTGCTAGAAAATGAACTTTAAACATAGATAAATTAGCTGCGTTTATTGGCTCTTTCAGAAGAATGGTTGACATACAGCAGCATGTACTGAAAGAATAAGTTACTTTTGAATAAATGCTTCTTTTTATATTTGTTTAGGTCTTGTAATTAGCTGTAAACAGGCAGTGTGACCAGGCCTAAGTCTTTTATATTTCTTTAGTTTACACCTAGTGCTAGATTTGACAGCTTTTGCTTCCAAGATACACATTGTGAACTGTTTTGTGGGAAGAAAACTTATCTCCTAATTTTCCAGCACTGCACAGCCACTTCAGCTTTCCCAAGCTACCTTAAGTAATAGCTTTGATGCTCTTCAAAATATAATTTATGCGCTAGCTTTGTTTGTTTTTATGGCTCCTAAAATTCCATATGCATTATGATATTTGTGCCATTTATCATCAAGAATATTTTGTGCATGTGCCGGTTTTGCTGAGTTCAGATCAGTGGTTTGTTGTTGTGGGGTCTGTGTGTCAGTTTTAGGGGTTTTTTTGGTTTGATCAAATTTATGAAGATGCTGCTAAGTACATAGATTGGACTGATGCAGTTTCTGATCCCTTCACTATTGCCATATTTTTCTCTGAAAGTAAGAGTGTATGTAAAGTGGAATTTCTGCCTGACTTAGGAGTCTGAGGGTGAAAAATATGGAGGATCAATTAATAATGTGAGTATTCCAGGGTAGCATAGAAACATCATGCTTAAATCCACCTTAATTGTAAAAAGTATAAGGATGTGTGTTATATTTCAGTAGTCTCTTCCCCTTTCCATCCTGATTTTTTTTCTTAAATTATAAGGGGAAAATGGTGTGACACCACTTTCCTCAGTATTTTTTACCTACATTTCATATGAATTGAGGCAATTTGACTGTAAACATAATCCATCTACAAAGTTCCTCAGCTTTGTCTCTTTGTAGTGCTGAAAAAGCTGTAGTTGGGAATAAAAATAATTATTTTAGTGGCTTCTCAGTCATTTACATATGGCTTTGCAACCAAATGCTAGTATTTATATTATTAAAATTATCTGTGCTTTTTTATCCTTGATGACTCTGAACTGATTAAATGAACTTTAAGGATTTATCTTCGAAATGGAAGCAGACAAAGTCACTGAACGCACATGTACATACAAATATTAATAATCTATAAAGTCAGCAATTTATACTTGTAAATGTTAGATGCATTCTGAATATCCTATGTTAAATTTTATTACGTCATTTAGAATAAGAAATTGCTAGAATATAATATAACCAAGATTACTTCCTGCCTTCAAAAGTTCTGTGGCTTTTTGGCAGGAGTTAGGGGTATTAACCTCAATTGCCTGGCAAAAAAATCCTGCTGTGGTAACTGTACTGTCTGTTTAAATTTTCTCCATAGGATTGTACCTAAGTTTCTCAAATCTTAGCAGAATTATGACATTATTGGCCCAGCATAAAGTTCAGTCCCAATGGGGTCTACGTTGTAGTGGTGGGCGAGAGATTTCTTTATCAGATTACTTTGAAGAATTTGTGATTGAGAAGGCTGTATAAATATAAGCTGTTGGTGCCAAAAATAAATCAGTAATTAGAACTGACAGGAGTGAGGCAAAGCCATGTGAAATTCAAAATTTAATTTGATACATGAATATTTTAAGGCAAATTTGAACATGTGCTTACTTTGGATAGCATTAGCTCTGGGCAGCAATTTGTTGTTGTGGTGGAGGAAAAGAAGGATTTATAAGAAGCTGTCAAGACCATTTTTGCTTAAAATATCCCTGCACTTTCCACTGTACACCACTGAAGAGCATGATATAGGCTGCTTCATACAAAGCTATATATTGAAGTTGACCCATTAATTTTCTTGGAATGAGATTAAGGAGAGTTTTGTTTTGCTTTTGTTTAAAAAGTGTATAGCAACATAATAGGAAATTTCTGTCCTTTGTGCTGGATATTTCAAGCTGACAAGGATGCAGGGGAAGAACTGAGATAGCCCCACTGTAGCTCCAAAGGAGGCTTTGTGGGCTGCTGTTGGCGCAACAGCTTCCTAGTCCTTGCCCTAAATGCATCGACTTCTGTGCCAGCCACACAGAATGCTACTTATTCATCTGATTTACTGTGGTGTATTTTGCTTACATTATCTAAAAATGTATTTAGCATGTGCCAAAACTCCATCGATTGCATTACGCCATGTTTTGGGGTGGAGGAGTAATTTTAGTCACAAACTGAACATATTTTTCTTTTTGCTTTAAATGCCATTGTCTGTCCAAATTGGGTACTTTGTTTTTGTTTTTAGCAGGCAGTTGTGAATGGCAGCTGTTTACTGTGAGAACATCAGGGTATTTCAGGAAATCTTTAAAGAATAAAAATGAACTGTTTAATCATAGATCCTTTTGTTTGCCAATGGTAACTATTAGCTTGAGGCATAATTTTGTGTGGGGACAGGTAGGGAAGCTAAGTTGAGTAGTTTTGTTTGTTTTGTTTTTGTTTTTGTTATTTTTTTTTTGAATGAGTTTTTTTTCTGGAATGAGTATGTAGAAACATAAGTAGATGCATTTTGTATGTAACTGGCAAGCTGTTCAGCATGAGATTTTAAAATTATATGATTTCCATTATGCTTGATTTCATTATCGGCATCATTTTGAGTAGGCAAAACCATGCCTTTTTAAAATGGTTTTTTTATTTGTTTGTGGGTTACTTGATAAAAAACTAGTTTGTGGTGGGTGCCCCATCCGTAGAAGGACTCAGTGTCAGGTTGAATGGGGCTCTAAGCAACCTGATCTAGTTGGAGATGTCTTTATTCCCTAGGGATTGGATTAGATGACCTTTAAGGGTCCCTTCAACCTAAACTGTGTTGTGATTCCAGCAATGATTCCTAACCATGTGAGGAGCAACACTGAAGATCTCTGTTGCAGATTTGATAACCTGTATTCTGCTTCATGAGTTGCAATGCATTCATAGTTCTTACGGAGATCTGGATTTGGGATCAGATTGATGTTCAAGATGGAAATATTCCTTTCCTGTCTTTAATACAGGTGATGCTTCTGCCTTCAGGTGGGACAGTTGATGCTTTTATGTCTCCATTCTTTTAACCCAACATACATCTTTTCATTCTGCTTCTCATTTCTGCTTTACTACTAGAATTCAGGCTCAACACACAGAATATAAACTGTATCCATTCCTGTGTGTGCAACCTGCCAAGGTGTTAATTGTAGCTGATCATTTTGATGCACATCATATCTAGAGTTGAGGGTTGGGGACACATTACAGGTTGTGCTCAATACAGCACTTCTGTTAAAACATTCAGATCTAGAAATACGTTCTGTGAGGTGCAGGTAGGAAAACTCACTGAGAAGAGTGAGACTGCCATGCTTAGAATGAAAAGAACAAGGACAAGTAGATAGCTTTTGTTCATGTATTATTGAAGTTTTTTGTTATGTGGAGCTGTGGGCTGGATACAGACACACAACACAACACTGAGAGTCATCAGCAAACAGCTGTGAGTTTATTGTGGCTGCCCTTTTTATAGGGGCTTTGGATTTCCCAGGCTCAGATGGCTGATTGAAGGGGACGCCTCTGCCCAGCTCTCTGGCCAGTGGTGTAGCTGTATCGCAGTTAGAACAGGGTTGGCTGAGGTCTTTGCTTGGGTTTGAGTCCAACTATCCCTGCCTTATCCAGGGACTTACTTTCTTCTAGGTTGGTTGAGTTTAGGGGGCAGCTTCATATCAGCTGCAATGTGACAACTCACCCTTTTGGTTGTATTTAAAAATGCAAAGTCTTCTCTCTTATCCTACCTGCAAGGGCTCTTTGCAGACAGGGTGATAAAAGACAGCATGGTTCTAATTTGAATGAGATTTTCTACCTAATTTGACAAACACAGCTGCCCTCAGCTAGTAATGCATCTCATATACCACTGGAGTTGCAGCACTCGTTTCTAGGAGCTGTTAGGTGAGATTACAATCTTTTAGGCTACCATGCCACAGGTTAACTACTTATAGGTACAAGTTACAACTTAACTGTAAAAACAAGAAACCATTTAACCCTTAGAACTGTTAGAGAAAAACCCAACTACTAGAAAAACAATTTGTAAACAGTTATAAGTCACATCTTAACTCTAAACTGAAATTATGAAAAGAAGCAGTGGATTGTACCAATTCTGTCATCTGTAGGAATGGCTATACAAAGTACCGTGTAGAAGCTCCTAAAACTCTACTTTACATTCAGGAATTATGTACATTTATGTATTGCAGACATCTATAAAAAGGAATTATTTTGTATCAGAAAGAATTAGAAATCAAAATGTCCTGAAATCTAGAGGCACTAGCTAACAGTTGCTTCAGAGCTGAAGACTCTTGGCTTAGCCTTAACAGAGTTCTGTAGTGTCTGAAAAGCTGAAGTATTGTAGGGCTTGAAGAAATTTATCCAGAGAAGGCAAATGTGTTTAAAAAGCAAGTAAACACCTCTCTTTAGAATTTCAGGCAGGCAAAACTCCCATATTACCCAAGTCTTGAGAATTGCTTAGCTTCAGGTGAAAGCTTCAGCAGCGGGCCTTACTCATATTGTATCACTTACACAGGATTTTGTTTTGCATACCAGAGAGACATCCTTCCTCTGCATATCCTCCGTATGCCATGGAGGTACTGTAGAAGGCCACAGTACAAAAAGTTGACTACAAAGATTTGACAAGTAGTTCTTACTCTCAAGCTGATGCAAACCTGTTGCACTGTGATGTTGGGATGTCTCAAGGTCTGTGGGAGCAGCCACGGCAGAGTGATGTGGAGAGCAGGTCCCTGCCGTGTGCTGCCTAAAGGGAGTTGACACTTGTACCAGATTTGCTGGGAGACTGGCCTGACTTGTAGACCATGTAGTGAGGAAATCAAGATGTTGTAGGAATAATCCATCTTGGAAGAAGCTGTTGCTGTCTCCCATGAAATTGCTGTGTGTGCAGCTGCCCGTGATGTATTTCGCTGTGCAAGGGCTATCGGGGCCATCATTCACTATTGTGCTGACACATCTGTATTTGAAGTCTGCAATGTCTCAACTGACTTGGACTTAAAACATCATAGAATTGTCCAGCTTGAAATGATTTAGGGTTTTTTCACTTGCTTGTCTTTGCCCTTTCTCTTCCCTGTTTTTAGTGGAAATTCTTGTAAGGACAAGGATATTACACTTGAGCATAAGGGAAATGACCATTCTGAGCACTGGATTGGTGTTATGCCCTACTATTTTAATAAGCTTTTAATTGCAGACAAGGTAATGTAAAAAAATGTGCAGATGTGGTGCTTAGGTACATGGCTTAGTGGTTGACCTGTCAGTGTTAGGTTAGTGGTTGGGCTCAATGATCTTAAAGGTCTTTTCCAGCAGGAATAGCTTTGTGATTCTGTAATATTATTAAAATAGTTCTGTCACTTTATTTGAGAAGCATTCTGTGTTGGACCTCTGTCAAGTTAACCTTTGGGAAACAAAGCTACAGAGTAAGTTAAACCCAAAAGAATATAAACATGCAGACATATAATGGAAAAAATCCCAAATGTTTGAATCCAGCAAAAGAAATGGCAACATCCACAGTGACCTTTTCTTTTGAAAATAATCTGCCTGTTAGGAGGAGCAATTTGTAGTCTCCAAGATTGTAAAATCCAAATTCTAATTCCAAAGAAAGCAAGTGCAAGGATTCAGACACTGCTGCTTATGCTTGAAAATAGGCTTGACTTTATATAGCTGGCTTTAAGGAATCTCTCTCAGCAGGCACCCTACCACTGTGGCTTAAGAGCTAAGCAAATATGTCACCTTTGCTGCTGCAGTCTTTCATTTGTCACAGAAACCAACAGTTAGTGTAATGCAAGATAAGTAAATATTTCTGAAATCATTGACATGTCATATAAATGTTTATAAAACTTTTTTTTCTGAAGGGTAACTGTATCATAAAGTGTTGACACAATTGCCTTGGTCCCCTGATATGAGCAAGGAGGTGTTTTGACCTGTCTTTCCATGAGCAGATTATAAATGGCGCTTCGCTTCTGGTGGAAATCAGCATTTTTATTGCTGAAACCCTGATTGTGAAAAAAAAAGAATGTTCACTGTTTGTATTCATATTAAAAAAATGGGATGTGGAACAATTCTGGAAATAAGGCAAAACCATCTCCTGAAGCTGTCATAATTTCAGTTCTTTTTGCATGAGAAACAAAAGTAAAAGTATCTGTGAAGTACATGATCAATAATTCCTTTTTTTATTTTTCTGGTTACAAAATGAATTAAGCTGCTTTTCTGCAGTACTTCTTGTCAGTATCTTTGCAGTTTACAGTGCTAATTAGCATTAAATCCACCCCATGTCACTAAAATACAATTGGCATTCTTAAAGGTAAGCATTTTAAATCCAAATGATGTTGTTACATGCAGGAAGAAGTTTCACCTAGGGGGTATAATGGTTTGTATGAATCTCAGTTCAAGAAGAGAAGGCTACTACACAACAGAAGTGACTTCTCTTAGCAAAAATGCATTTACAAAGGGCAATTAAAAGCTTTGACTTTCCTGAATAACATAGTAGTAATTTACTCTCAAACAAATTTATTTGGAGGGAAAATGTGTGGAAAATCATGGCCAGTGATTTTTGTTTTTTAAATTAATAAAACCAGAATATCTACTAAAGAAGGGCTTCTAAATCTTTGTCCGTGTTCTTCCTTGAAATTCCTCAGATAAATCAACACTAAGTAAATTACACACCTTCAGGTAAGGCATCAAGACTTCTGCTTATAAATCAAATACTTTCTCTCCCAAAATTAATATGAATATTCAAAATCAAAGGAAATTATGTATCCAAGCTATAATGGATATTGTTGAAAAATCCAGATGGAGTTTTTAATATCATTATCTTATTTCCCACACATATTTGCAGCAGCATGAGTAAATTTTTGTGGAAGCATACTACTAGGAAGTCTAGTAGAGTGTCTTGGTCCATACATGACCCTGTGAAATAAATCTGAGTGTTTAAAAATGCTTACTCATCACGTAAAAGCTTTTAAAATTTGGCTTTTCCAACTAACAAGTCCATAATTCTATGGGACCTTCAATATGCCTAATTGCAAGACAGGTCACTATAGATACTATAGACAATCAATTATTTGGGACACCTTAGTACTGCTTATGCTTTTAATGAGTTTCCTCAGGTAGACTCCTGTAGCCTTAAATGACTGTATTGACTATAAGCAAGGTTTCTGCAATTTATTTTAAATATACCTTAACAGCAATACATTTTCTTGGGGTTTTGGATAAGATTTTAGCCGTTGTTCTTCCGCATCAGTTAAAAACAAATTAACCAAATTTTAAAAAATAAAAACTATTTATCTTTGAAGACACCCAGTTCAAAGTGAAAGCTGTAGTTACTTTGACGCTGTCCTTTCTCTTTCCAGCCTGCTGGTGGCTTTTCACATTTGAGTCTTTCAAAAGTGCATGATACTTGTTTAAATTGCATTGTTGGTTTTATAGATGATTTTCAAATTTTTAGAGGTGTTACTTGAAGTGATCAATAGAGTAATAAAAGTAGAAATTTATGCCACATATTACAGAATAAGGTCATAATTTTTGCTCACTTTTGAACTTTTTTGGTGTCTTATTACAGTGATAGTGAGAATAGACAAGGAAGCTGAGTTGATAAAATGGAGATGTTCAGATGGCAGTTGTTCACTGCTCAAATCTGCTGTTCCTGGCAGATCCTGGCAATGCTTATTCTGGTTTCCTTGCTGATAGCAGCTTATCCATCTCCTGTATGCCTTCATGTGTTCTCACTTTGCAAACTGTTGCTTACACATAAGGTTTGAAACTGTGATATATCTATTCTTTGGTGTGTTTGTTGTTTTTGTTGTTTTATTTGGTTTTTTGGGGTTTTTTTTGGTTGGTTTTTTTGTTGTTGTTGTTGTTTTTTTGTTAAATGTTTGCCAAGTGAAATTTTAAGCTGCTATATAAGATAGAGAGTATAAAGTCCCTTTTGAAGTATTTTCATATTCAACAATTTAAACTCATTTGGGGAAGAGACCAGGTACCAGGATTTATGTGGGACTGTCACAAGTGACAAGCCTTCCCCAATGAATTGCTAAAAAAGAAAAGTACCACCTGTCTGACATTATTCCAGACTTAATTACCCTGTATCACTTCTGACAACTGCAGAAAAAACAGACTGATGTTTCTGACCTCTAATTTGAAGAGATCTTTCCATCTTGATGTTGTTTTAATCAAATAGCACAAGGTCTCAGTATTGCCAAGCCACAGCTGCCAGTCAAGAGGATTGCATTCTGCATGACAGCTCCAGATTCTCTTCATCAGTATTTTGTTGCTTTCACTCCCCTAAAGTGTTACAATATTAGTCTCTACTTTTATATTATCTCTTAAAAAGAAATTAGTATAACCTTTCAATAAGCATTCATGTGAACCACCACAGGGTTTTGTTCCTTGTGGATATTCAAAGTAAATGACAAACAACTCCTTTTCTTCCAAAACCTTTTGCATCTGTGAGAGTGATAAGGAAAATAGGAAATTATCTGGAAAGGACTGCTTGATATTTTACCTAATTTTTGAACAGAATTATTTCTGTTCGTGATTTTACCTTTTTTTTTTTTTCCTCAGACCATTTACTACTATTTGAAGTTCTTTTTTAACAGACTTGAAAAATATGTCTCACCCTGGAATATTTAATATAAAGGTATAAATGTTCTGTGGTGAACTGAATAATTAATTGTGTAACTATATTTGAGATGATTGGAAAGGAGTGTATGCATCTCTATGGCAACTTTGTCTTCTGTAAAATCTCTCCTTAATGTGAAAATTCAAGAAAATCTGTACTCGAATAGTTGAGCTTAAATTAGGAAGATACTCCAAATGTAAAGTCTATTGTGAGACATCTGGTATTTCTTGTAAAAATGAGCATGAAATTATCTCGAACTTGTGATGTCAACAACTAGGAAATGCTACTTTTGATGATACTCATGCAACTGTTCATTTTTTCCGTTGCTATTGTGCCTTTCTATGTGGCTTTTAAGTGCACAGTGACATCCTGGTTCTCATTCCCATGTAATCTCAGAGTTTCACAAACGTAGGGCAGCATGTTTTTCATGCTGCCTACAGGATATTAACATCTCCATTTGACAAATAAGAAGCCGCAGCACAGAACTACCAAAGTTAGAATTGCATGTTAAATTTGGGATCCATCTGAAAGGCAGCTGTAATCATTTTTTCAGACCAATTACTGCTGTGACTTTGGATGTTTTTAGGGCATAATTTTGTGGTAGATGTGGCGTGGGTATGTGTCTTTGTGTGTTATCATTAGTGCATGTAATCTTTGCCAGTGGGTTAAATTCATAGAAATTTGGCATTCTCCCAATAGACTAATGGGCTCAAGATAGCCCTGAGAGTGATTTGTTTTTTTTTTTTGCAGACATTTGACAATGCAGGAACAGTGAAGTTTGGGGCATAAGGAGATCTGTGATCTATGCCTGACCTCACTTCTCTCTCTGATTTTGCTTTGCTTCCCCATTCCACCCTCAAGCCTCTCCTGGTGGTCTGCCTTCATGTCCAACAGCTCACCAGTCTGGGTTCTGTTCTTCAGGTTCTTGCTCTAGGACATCTAGTTTCTCCTCCATGGATTTTCATCAAATATAAAATGAAAACTTCTGTGGTTTTATGGGAAGGTGTGGGGTTGTTGTAGTTTTTTTGTTGTTGTTGTTTTGGTTGGTTTTTTTTGTTTTGTTTTGGTTTGGTTTTTTTGGTTTTATTTTTTTTTTTTGTTTTTTTTTTTTTTTGGGTTTTTTTTTTTTTTTTTGTTTTTTTTTTTGTTTTGTTTTGTTTTTGGGGTTTTTTTTGTTTGTTTGTTTGTTTTTGGTTTTTTTTTTTTCTTTTTTTTTGCAGGGGAGGGTGGCCTGGGCTCTGTCATGAACCATTTGTTCTTCAGTTCTTCACATGATTTTTTTTTTTTTTTTTTTTTTTAGCTCACCTTTCAGTACCATTCTTACTTCTTATTCCACACTTACTGAAGGAAGTGCTGGATGAGGGACGTAGCATAAGGACAGAGACTTCACTTTTTGTGCTCACTGCAACAGAAGTCAGTAAAAGTTAAGAAAAAGGAAAAAGTTCTTTTCTGACCTCTCCCTGGTGCTCTGCCACATACACAGTACTGAAATACAGTTGTCAGCGTCTTCTAATGACTGCAGCTTCTCCCATTACAGATATTTTCTTTCCCTCACTCCTCTCTCAGGGACTAGAATGAATATGTTCCAAACCAGGAATACTGAGTTTGCCTACAACTCCAAGGACACATTGTGATACCTCCCAAGAAAATAGCTAAATGATTAATATTTCTGATAGGAGAAACACTTTTCTCTAGCCTAACTCTCAAAGCTATTCTTGTCTATAATTTTTAATAGTAAGTGTAAAAACACAATTATAGAAATTTTAGCTTGACTGGACTGTGTTTGATAAAAGGGTAGAATGGAAACCTCATGACAGTGTCACTGACTCCTAAATAGGTCTTACATAATCAACCCTGTTCAAATCAGTCATAATTTGGACGCCTTTATGGCTTTACAAAGGAGAATCTTAATCTCCTTCATAATGACTGATAAATCAAGACTAAAACCACTGGCTTTGGGTTGGATACAGCAGCTGAAGTGCAGAAATTAAATTGCTTAACTTGTACTCTGTTGTGACAGAAAGAATTCAGATGTTTTTGCCTCTTTTTTCAGTTTTTATCATATAATAACATTCTACTACAGTTATTGTTAGTTTCACACCAGTTGGAGGATTTTTGTAAGCCATCCTTTAGGCTGCCTTTGTGTGCAAATTATTATATCCATACTTTTGGTCTTTTTAGTCTCTTGCATCACTCTTTATCACCCCATGATAATTTCCAGTGTGAGAAGTGCATTGTTCTGCACAATTGAAGAGGGTGAGTGCAAAAACATACTTGAACTGAAGACATGTGTTATTTCTCATGCAGTGGGATGGGTAGATAGTATTTGTATCCGTGTAGTCAAGCTCGCTGATAGATGTTAAAACATGAGTTGTAAACATCTGCTCTATCTGAGATATTGCAAGCACTTTCAGCCTTATCTTTCTTTATATTTCATGCAATCTTTGACAGAAGTTACTTTATGTGGTGAATCTACTTTATTATTTATACAACTAAGACACCTGGAAGGTGTTAGTAAGGCATCTTGCTGGTGATATAATCCTAGGCTTTCCAGTGTTGTGTGACTTTGCTGTGGATCCCTTCCTGTTCTTCAGTCTGTTGTTTTCAAGAAACCAACTTTGTCCAGTCTGGTTTTACAGTTAGTGTTACTTTATCCTGAGCAAAACTTACTGGAAATAAAAGTGTATTAAATCAATAGCCTACAGAAAGACTCTGTTTATGTTGGGTTTTGTCTTTGTTTCTTTCTAAAGCTATCTAAGAACATACAGAGAATAAGAATTTTGAGAGAGTTTTTAAGCTGGGCATATTCTGGATAACCAGAGGGAAGAGATGCTGGAACTGCTACTTCTGCTTTTGTGTAAAAACTACAAAAGCTTGGATTTCAGGCATCTTTCCATAGATAGCAAAATGACCATTCATCTTTCCCTGACTTCTGTGGCCAGTCCTGGAAAAGGCTTCCTGTGGGTTATCCAGCTTGGTGAAGTGCTACTCAGCTATTCCTTATTTCTCAGAAAAAATTAAAGTGGCTGTTCTTCAAATTAAGTATTAACGAGGTCCTCCTCCCAACAGCAGGTGTGGAGCTATAATTGGCCATTAGGATGTCATGTTTTGGTTGAAGACTTTGAGTGGATAACAAAGCTAATTTCTATTGCTACAAGTTCTCTTTTATTACAAGGGAGAACTCCAAACCAGGTCAGGCTGGTCACAAAGGTAGTGACTTATTTTCATCAGTGAAACCAATTAACTTTCTCAACTTCAGAGCTCATATTTCACTGTAAAATTCTCAGTTGTGTAAAGGCACTGGAAACTTGACTAACACATGAATAAATTATTTAACCTACACAACTGAAAAAAAAAAAAAAAAAAAAAAAAAAGTAAGCCAAAAACTCTAGAGCTATTTCTTCTTTCAGTAATTTGAAGAAAAAAAAACCCAAACCTATCAACTTTTCCTTTTCCTTTATAAGTAATTTGATGTTATCCTTGAAGTCTGACATGTGCAACTTTTTTATTTATTCACTTATTTAGGAATATGTGACTTTACACAAATGAATGGCTTTATTATGACCTCATATCTGATGTTTTATTCTCTTGGAAAATGTGGATTTTACAGTTCTTTAACCTAACTTTTTTGGGGGTTTCCCCCTTTCCAATAGAAATAAATTAGATTGAATTGTATTCCCTCTGCTTGTTTAATTTTATGGTATTTTAATTTTTAGAAATAGCTTTGGAAAACTTCAAATATGTTGTTGATATTTAATTGTCAGTCAAATTTTTTCCCTGATATAAGCTGATGAGAAGCTGTAGAACAACCTTTTTTCATAGAAAATTTCTAAATTCAACTAATTACATTGAATATCAGAACTAATTGGGCCTGGAAAAGGAAGCACTTTGGGAATGGTGTAAAAAAGAGAGGATAATTATTTAGTGTACTCTGATAGAGCCCTGCAAAAGAAAGCTGAGAACCAGAGAGGATGCTATGGCAATACACATGCTAAACATGCATAATTTTAGCGTGTATAGTCATGAATTGCTGGAAAAAAATGGTTACAGACAGCAAAAGCAATCTGGTTTTCAATGCCTTTTTTCCTCTCCTTTTAAATATTTTCCATTTCTTGACCTATGAGATATGAGCATTCTAAGTATTTTTGTATAATGAGCAATGGAAGACATCTGCGGAATCTTCCTGCCTGGTTGCTCTTCATTTTCAGGGGCTCCCTTTGTGTTTATCTACTGTGGGATAACACAAGGTGGTCAATTGTGATATTGCAAATTACAGATTTATGAAATGATTTTAAATTGTGTGTGGAAATGTAGCTACCCCTAATCTGGTTTAGTCCCAAGCAATGGCTTTTGAAAAATCATGGTGTTGCCCTGGAGAAGACTTTAAAAAAGAATTTATGAGAATGCACAAAAACATCCTTGCAGAAATATGGATGGTGTTCCTGAGCTTATGTTCTGACTAAGCAAACACTTGTTTTATTAGGGAACAATCATTTAAAAACTGGCTTTGCTTTGTGGAATCAGCTGACTCTGGGTGTTCTTCTGTGTCTGGAGTAAGGTCCCTGTGCCATTGGTCCAGGCGGGCTGATCTGGAGTCTGATCAGGGTCCTGGCTGAGCTCCAGATTTCCTTTGGCCCTTCCAGTTTCCTTCTGTGCAGGAGCAGGGTTGATTTGAAGTGAACTGAGAGTATTCACTGGCTCCTGTAATGACGAGCAGATCTGAGTGTCTCACACGTATTTCTAGAGTACAAGTAACACCAAGGTGAGGGCACAATAAATCTGGGCCCTTTTTGCTGTTGAGCCTTTTTTTTTTCTCCTCTGTCTGGATTCTTGCAGGCACCTGGAGCTTGAGACCAGCTGAGAGCTCTCAGAATAGCTCTCCCTATGTATTTTCTAAGGTACCCCTAAAATCCATACAATAAACTATTCTTACTGTAATTTTAAAACAGTGACAAGAAATAAGTGTCACCTAGAAACTTAGTCTAAGAAGTTGTCTGAATTACAGACATTAAGTGGGGAAAAAAAACTTTTTAGGAATTTAAATTTATCTGGAAATATGTCAAAAAAGGTATGATTTTCAAAGACATGCCAGTGACGTTAAAAACTTTTCTATTTTATATTTATCTCTATTTTTAATGCTCTAAATTATTCATTCAATTTAAACTGCAGATTTCTATTTGAAAAGTTATCTAAACCCTGACATTCTATAAAATAAACTGACTCATAAGTATTTATTGAAATTATATGAAGAAAGTTTAGCCCTAATTCTTACCTTTTTATGCTAATAATAATAATCTCAGTTATGAAAAGAGATGAAACAGGCACAGAAATTTAACTAGGTTCAAATTCTTGAAGCTGAAAGATCACTCTGAGAAGCTTAATAGATGCTGATAGGAAATGCAAACCTGCTCAATAAATTCCAGAGGTGCTCCAACCAAGATTTTATTCCAGGCATTTTCCTTTCAGTGTTTATCTTTTATGTAAACTTAGATTACTTTGGTAAAATGGTTTAATTTTGTGGATGTAATTTAGTAGAATAGTTGCTTTTTATGCAAAAACTTATTTAATAAAATAACATACTTTAGTCAGAGAAACCCCTCAAGCACCACTTCTCATTATATGCAGGAATGTGTATTAACTAGCCTGTTTTATATATTGCTGAAAGCCTGCAGTCCTAACAGCACAGATGGCTGAGTAACTTCATAATTCTCAGTCTATTTTTTTTAATGTCATTTTGTTTATTGATGATGCAGTGTGTAAGTGATACTGGCAGATTATATCTGCATATTTGCTGTTGTAAATCAGTGTAGCAAATTAATCACCATAATAGCTCTTAATTTTTGAGGGCATTGTATGACAGATTTTAACATGGGAAGCCAAATTGTCTTTCTGTACAGGTATGAACTAAATTTCTTCTCTTAGGTTCGCTGAGATAGTTTCAGATGTGTTGAAAACAAGGCTAGACAAAATAAGGCCACAGTAAATTCTGTATCCACTTCAAAACTGAGGTTTATATAGGCTGAAGTAATGGGATTTCTTTATGTTTAGGAGAAGTAGCTATTTAGTAAATGATTAGTTAAAAAGTTGCTATTTTTGGCACTGTTAAATTGTATACGTCTACTTAAAATGCTGTTAGCTTTTGGAGGTCTTTGTTTATGAACAGATTATGAAATGTTTCAACACAGTCATCATCCACAATTACTGAAATTTCAGTGAATAATTATTAACACATTGAGGATTTACAAATATTTGTAGTTCTCAATTTCTATTTTGAAATTGCGAGTACTAATTCCTTATCTCAAAGTAAATTTTGAATTATCCAGCATTAATATGTATTTCCAATTATGTTTTCAGGGCTACATTTTAAGCTGTAGAATTCAGGTGGAGCTTCACACACACAGATAAAACAAATCTGACGGGTTTACCTTACTCTCCATCAGGAGCATTTGCAATGGTAAAGCTTGAGTGCCTAAAAACTAACAGTACAAATACTTCATCAAGTTGGAGTTTTGAAATTGAATGAATAGTGACAGTACTTGTTTTCCTATGACACATACCTTAGCAATTAGCATTCAACTCTTGATTGATATGTTATCTAGTGGCATTTCAGAGTATTATTAGGCCACTTACAGATCTTGGGCAGTTTTCTGTTTGTTGATTGATTATGAATGGTCCTTACTTACTTTTTTTTGCCACTGATGTTGCAAGCAAAAAAACTGTTGTGAACCAAAGACAAAGTTACCCCTGGCTGCTTAGGGAATGATGTCTTCCTTCCAGCCACCTCAAGGGAAAAAAGAAATCCTTGGAGACAAGGCAAGAGCTAAGTCACAGCTTTTGTGCCCCTGCTCCCCTTGCTTACATCTTGGCTGTGCTGCAGGAAAATCCTCCTGTGAAGAGAGTTTTGTCTCACCAGAACGCTCAATGCATGCAGGGATGAACTTGACTAAGCTGGACTGAAGTGAAGTCTGGCCCACACAGCTTAGAGGGAGACTAGTTGGTGATACAGATGTGGCAAACTGGATTAGACCATGAGCTCTGCTTTCTGTATGTCCTGAAACATACATATGCATATATACAGAAAAAAAATTGCTTTCTTGCACATCTCATCAGTGAGTAAACCAGTGCATTTTAAGTAGGTGAAGTTTTGATTCCATTTCGTTATGTGGAATTTGAGAGAAGGGCCTTTGATGGTAGTAATATGTAATTTTTAATTTAATAATAGGTAATACATGTGAACATATGCTTAACGTACAGAAAATATTTTTGTTCTGTAGGGCAGCGACTCTTGAGTCACACCAGTTTGCACTTATTGCAGAGAAAGCAAGAGTGCTCATATCTCATTGGAAAATGCTGTCCTCTTTATGTGTTTATTAGTAGGGAGACTAGGACAGTCAAACTAGAGGTTTAGTTGTATCTGTATTAATGGGATCAAGAAATAATAATTGTTGCCTTTGGTAACTATTAGTATATAAGGTGTATCAGAATTAAGTATGTTGCTTCTCTGCTAGTTAAAAAAGAAATACTACAGAAAAATGAAGTTTCAAAAATAAATGAAAAATGCTTTGTGATGTCAAGAAATGTCACTACTGCTCAGTTTTCATTTTAAATTTTGCACAGAGTTAAAACACTTATTTAACTTCATTCTAACTGTATTAAACAACTAATAGACTAGACTTGGAAATGTCATTATATTAATTAAATGTAACAATGGTACTCTATCCAGTCGAGAGATAACATTTGAATCAATATATAGTTTTCTTACTTGTTATAAAAGAACAAATTGTATTTTCAGCAATTCCTCTCCTTGATAGCAATTCTATAGATGGATATGCCCTTTGACTCAGGGTATTTCCATCCATTTAATTATTGAACAACCACAGCCTCATACAGTCTTGTTAACAACTCTGTTAATAACTCTTCATGTAAATTAAGAATAAAATGTCCTTTCCTTCCCCATTATTATAAGTTAGAGAAAACAAAACCAAAATGATAGCAAAAAGAGGCCACAAATAAAAAACAAGTTAATTTATGTACGTCTCCCATCAATGCAAAGTTTTCACTGCTGCAGGTGGGAATGAGTGGCCGTGATGAAGCTCTGGGGCTGATAGCCAGGCTGCTCCTTGCTTCAGGTGCAGTAGTAAGGGGGAAGACCTTACTAATTTCAATTTGGGAGGAGGGGCATCATACCTAATCTAGAGTCTAGGCCTTCCTGAAGCCTTTCAGTTAGCTCAACTTGCATGTAAAAGCATTCTGAAGAGTGCTTAGCATATTTCTGTCCATATTATCTTCATTTAATGGCTTGCTTGTAAATCTCCATGCCAACATAAGTGCAGTTTTGGAGCACTCTGTCTTCTATTGGAATCTTTTCTGGGTAGGTGGAGGTTTATGGGAGTTGGGCAGCAGAGAGGTCAGCATGCCAGCCCACCTTGTAGAGGAAAAATTGGGTGGACTTCTTTTGGGTCCTTGAGTATCACCTGTGGTGCAGAATATATCTGGAACAACTTTAGGCTGGTGAGGCTTTTTGAACCACTGCGTTGGCAGACACAGAAGTGGCAGAGGTGGCAGTGCTTACCTGGCTTCTTGCAGGAACAGTGGAATTTTAGTAAGGTGCAAAATACAGAGCAAGAGGCACTGTCTTGAAGTGTGGTGGAGTGTGAATACATAAAATGTGTATATATATATAACACAATATATGCTTAACACATTCAGGCATTTTCAGTGTTCAGATAAATGGTCAGGTTTTAAAAAAAATCCTACAGTAACTACATTTGCAAAGAAACCCAAAAGTTCTGGTTAGTTGGACTTGTTACTTTAAATATTTGTTCAGAGATGACTGTTTCATTACAGGTCTCTCTTGTGTTTACATTTTGCAGAAAAAGTAGAGGCAATTCCTAATGGTTGAGGAGAGTAGTTTGCCAAAAAAAAGTCAGGGATAGGAAGAACACACACAGTCTATGGTCTTTGTTACATATAGTAGCTCTCAGAAATGTAGTTAATGCATTTTAATCACCAGGCCTAATTGCCGTTTGTAAAGTGAAGATGACAGCTAGTAATAGCATTGGAAAAAAAAAAAAAAAAACCCAGCTGCAGTCAAATACACACTATAGAAGTTAAAAAGAGCTGCTTACACATATAGGTTAAAGTTTATGTTCCTGGAATAAATAATGAATTAAGGAACAAGAACCAGATTTAATGCTCACTTTAGTGCCATTAGAACTGAAAATGATGTCCAGGAATACTTAGAAGTGAGGTGAACACTTGCTTGAACAGTTTAATAAATGCCATCAAACATCAGTAGATGTATGTGCCATCTTTCAGAATATTTTGGAAAGCTGTGTTAATGTACCAGTGCTGTAGAGATGTGGCTGCTTGAACACTTGCACAAGTGAACATCATATGGGTGAATAGTTTGCTTCTATCAAAGCCAAGCAGTCACTCTGATTTATCTGCAGGTCAGAACCCACAGTAAAAACTTCAGTATTTTAATAATGTATACCCTTCCATATATACGTGCATGCCTGTGTGCTTGAATTGGTGCTTTGGGTAGTCTTAAGATACACTTCAATACAAATACTGCAAAATTAGAATATGGATGCATTTGAAAACTACCTCATGATGATTTTTTAATTGTTTGCAAGTTGCTTCTGAATCACCCTATTGATGTCTTTCTTTTTGTAGTCCTCTGAAAGTGCACAGAAAGATTACCGATCACACTCCTAGCTGAATTTCAATGTTCTAGAATAAATATTAATTCATCTTTTTATAACTGTACATTGTAAGTGCACAGAATTTTAGTATTGTAAATGTTTTTTGCAGTATTAATTTATTCTCTAAAGCAGCATTTAATATTAAAATATTTAATAGTAATATCTAATTAATTAAATTAATAATTAAAAGTAATATCTAATCTCAACTCTTAAACTTGTAGAATGCTTAAGTTCCTGACAAGGCCTGTAGGAAAAATCAAAGCCAACTTTTGAGGGTTTTGATCTGCTACTTTCACTGCAATCATAGTAACTATGTGTTCCCTAGAATTAGAAGCATTTTCAAAGATGTGAAGTTTTGTGGAAAATATAAATTAAAATAATAGCTTGGGAAAGCTATTAAGATTTACAGACTGATAAAGAACTATAATTCCATAATTTACTTATTTCTTAGTGTTGGCATTATACTTGTTGCAGTTATTTCAATCTACATTGCTTAGACTGCCAAGACTGTAATCCTCACTAATGAGAATAATCCAGTAACATGCATAATTTTAAGCAATGACACTGATTTTTCACCGCCTTCCAGCCAGGATGGAGACTTGTCTTCTCAGTGTCTGTGAAATAGGAAAGTACTTTCTTTTTCTTCTTTTTTTTTTTTTTTTTTTTTTTTTTTTTTTTTTTTTTTTTTTTTTTTTCCCTTCTCTGTACATGCAGTATTATTTTATTTATATTTTTCAAAGTTGAAAAATAAAGTAGGTTCCTCTCTGTTCTAGCAGAGTCCTGAACTACAAGGAGTGCTGTGGGGAATGTCTTGACAGTGCAGTACATTGAAAAGTAGGTGTACATCTGTTCCATTTTAAAATAAAAACCAGCAGACCCTTAAATGCTCACCTTAAATCAAGTGCATTTAAATAAATCAAAAACCAAAAGGAAGATGACTTAACTGTTTCTGTTTCTGAGACTATAAGCTTTTCCAATTTTTTAAATATATGTCCTGATGATGACCTTTCTTATTGGCTGGTTGAATGTTACATATTTTGTATGAGGTTTATGTTGTACAAGCCAAAGATGATAGCAAAAACTATTCAAAAAATAAAGC
This sequence comes from Onychostruthus taczanowskii, assembly GCF_017590055.1. Taxonomy (NCBI): domain Eukaryota; kingdom Metazoa; phylum Chordata; class Aves; order Passeriformes; family Passeridae; genus Onychostruthus; species Onychostruthus taczanowskii. The sequence continues at coordinate 6,774,928 of NW_024498906.1, read as the reverse complement.
AGAGTGTGCATTTCTCTGACTAGTATCCATCTAATATAATTACAGCTCTCTTACAGTGTGAATGCATTTTTATAGAAAGAAGTGCATATTGGCTTTCCATATTGTCCTATTTCCATTTACTAATGTATTTTTTTTTTTTACTGTGTAAATACTTGCTTCTTCTTGAAGATCGCTTAAGCCACATTACAGTCAGTTTTAAAATTTTGTCTTCATATTGCTTCTTTATCATGCTTCTTTCCTATCTCAATGGATAGTTCTTTCAATTTGCTGTTAGCACTGAAAATTGTTTTCTCATGACCACACCTAGCTTCATGGTGAAATAGGAAATGTTAATTAAATTTTCTCTCTGTTTAAGTTTGTAGTAAGGCTAACTTTGCTTAGTCCAAAAAGCCAGTGTCCAATCAGTCAGTGTTTTGGGTCGTTTCTTACCATATGTAAAACATTGCAGGGGGAAAATATCTGCAATATGTTCTGTTAAATACTATCTGCATGCCTGATTATATAAACAAACACAGTTTAGAAGCTATCTTAAGCTTTCTTCATGTCCTTGAGTATCATATTTGACTACAGTTAGAACAGAAATAATTTAAAAAGAATGACTTTTTTTTATGTATAGTGATCTCCTTAGCTGTTAAAGAATTTAGTACAGAGAATTGTGTATTACTAAAGTTATTTTCTATCCAAGACCTATATGTCAATATAGGAAACATGTCAAAGACCTGAAATTCATTCAATTTCCTTATTACTGGGACTAAAACAAAAGCATGGAAAATGTTAAGACTTCCATTTACATTGCTTGAAATGTCACAGTCATGCCAATTTGACCTTTATAAGTTGTTTGGCATTAATTGTAAATTGTTTGCTTGTTATTTTTATTAATGTAGCTGCCTGCTGCACGATTTTCAATTTTTTTTCATTATAAGAACGGCAGTATTTTTAATTTCCAAAACTGGTATTTGGTTTCAAACCCTTTGGGTCCTGCTGTGATGTTAGGTGGAGCCTGAATGTCATAGAATCATTGTTTCTGACAGCTAATCAGATATCCAAATGATTTAACCTCTGTGTGTCATTGTCATCAAGCTGATGATGCTGATGAAGAGTGCCTGACAATTAGCAATGTAGAAATACCAAAATAACATAGACACTATTTATGTGGTTGCTAAGTTGGTTGTGAGGTGTTGCAAATACTAGAGGAGTAGCCAATTCATTCCTCACTTCTCAAAATTCTTGGAAAAAACTTTCTTTGTGGTTCTTTGTGTTGACCAAAGAATATTGGTTTTTTTGAGCTGAGTAAAAGGAGCAGAATACTGTAGTCATTCTGGTTTTCTTGATCCTCATGCTCACTGAATTAGCCTGAAGTTCCATTGCATGGTAGATGGTAGATACCAGCACAAGATTCATACAGTATTCTGAGTTGGAAGGGGCCCACAAGGATCCAGGATCTTTAACAGTCCAGCTCTTAAGGAAATGCTCCACACAGAGACTGAACCCACAATGTTGGGTGTTATTAGCACCACACTCTCACCAACTGAGCTCATCTCAGCATCTGCATATCAATAATTAGTTGTTACTGGGACTAAACACTGCCTCAGGATACCTGTGCTCAGATCCATCTGAATGCCTTCCCAGCATTAATCTTTATAAATCCCCTTTTATCCTTTTACACGTTAGTCCCAAGGATTTTATGTGCTCAGGAATTCTACAGTGTAACTGTGAACCATAGAGTGAGCAGGTAACCAGAGTCAAATCATGGAGTGTAAAAACATTAAAGAAGCTAAAGAGTATGCAAAGATGTATTATTAATAAATTAAATGGGACATCTGTAGAAAATAGGAATTATACCTGATTTAAGCAGGGAAAGAGGGTGTATGTTCTCTGTTGTGTTCACATTGAACTGTTTTGTAGAGTACTGTCTGAACTTCCTTAGAATTAATGTGTATAACATCTTTTGATTCATTCTAAACCATCATGCTCTAATTTCAGTGAATTTACCTTGGTTCATGTGCAGGTTTTTAGTAGTTGTCAAAGCCACAGTGTAATAGTTTCAGCTTTGTTGGGTGAGATTTTATCAACAGTCTTTATAGCTGAATGCTCATTTCTTCTCTTTCCTCTCTCAGTAAGTTATCCATATATTTTAACATTGATTTTAGTGTATTTTTCTTTCTTTCCCTTTGTCTGCTGGCTTATGAGTTTTCTACTCATAAGTGGTTTTCTATTCATAGTGGAAAAAAGTTGGTCTTTTGTACATCCTCCAAGGTAGAAGCCCAAACTGAAATTCCAATATCTATTCACTCTGTTTCTCTATTAGGATGAATGTGATCAGAATATCTGTGCAGATTGATTAGGGTGCCTCTAAAAAGCATTGGGCTACAAAGAAAACTACTCTTCTTTACTGTTGCAAAAACATTGGAATAGAATGACAGTATGTTTCTTCAGTGTAGTTTATGATCTTGTGAAATGTCACACTTGCCTTGAGTTGTCTAGACTGGAAAAGAACAGCTGTAAAAAGAATGACAAATAGATGTTTTTCTTCTTTTTCTGTACTGAATCTATATTAAGGAAACACAGCTCCTCTCAGTAGAGCTGACGAGTTGGCACTGAGTTGAAATAAAAATCGATGTTTATAATAGGTAACTGTCCTAGCATCAATACTAATATTTCTTAATCTTCACTTAATGTTATAGATATGAAATCCTTCATTGAAAGCGGTTCTGAATGATGTAGACAATGAAAAAAAAAAAAAAAAACCACTGATCAATGCACGGAATACATACAGGCAGCAAATGTATAAGTTATCTAAAATGTTCATGTCTGATTCAGCCAGAAAATCCTACTTTCAGTTGGGAGGGCATGAAATCTGCCAGGATTTAAATACAATTTGTTATTGCAAATATTCTTCTAACTTGCTCAGACAATACCCACTTAATGAGAGGATGAACAGTACTCATTAAATCTAATTTCAATAACTATTTCACTAGTGCTTCAAATATTCTGAAGTGGAGTAAGAATTTCAGAGACATATTACAAAATTTAATGATGTTATCATTCTAAAAATTGCTCCTCCCTTTACTTTCCCCGTTATCTCAGAATGGAAAAGTACCTCAAAATATGAATAAGGTAATTATGTATATCCTCTTTCTTCCTTGCTATCTTAGTGTCCCTCTCCATTTTATTTTTACCAATTCTTTCTACTCCACTCTCCCAACATAAATTTAAGATGTTGAACTTTCTCCCCATGTGTGGATGAAAAATGTGCTCAGCCCCAAAGTGAATATTGAGTTTTAACAAATGCCAGTGCTCTAATGTCAGGCAGATGAATTTTGGACAGGATTTCTGCCTAATTTCAGTTCATTCTGTAGACGACTTAAAAGTAATCTGAGAACCTTATGCAAAGTTGTAAACATATGTTTAACAACACATAGCAGAGTATGTTGTTTCAGTGTTACCATAGATAATAAAATGTTCATAAGCAGGACCAGTGCCTGAGTGCTTAAGAAGAAGCACCTCCTGCACTTCCTCTGGGAGTCAAGGGCTGCCCCCCCAGTGTGGTACTGGAGAGACACAGACTGCACCAGAAGATGTTCTATATCTCTGTTCAACAGCCAATGCTGTTGCGTAATCTGATTGACAAGGGTGGTACCTCACCTTAAATGCTTCCCTTGTCTTCAGCAATGTGATTTCTACAGCTTATAGTGCCTGTTCTCTAGAAAGATAGCTTTTTACCCCGCCTGGTTGCTGGGTAAAACACACTTTGAACTATTGGTGGCCCTGGGCATGTGGCTGAGTTCCAACTCTAATACATTTTGTCTTGACAATTCTAAAAAAAAAAAAGCATATTCTTTGTCACAGTTGTCACCATCTTTGTGATGAAGGCTAAAACTTATTTCTATTGTGCGATTATTTTTTTGCCATCTTAGAGGCGAAAGAGACAAACACCTCCCCATTCTTCCGATTTGAATGTTTTTTTTCTTTTTGTGAGAGCTGAACAGTCACTTACCAAATAAAGCTGTTAAATGAAAAATAGAAGCCTCAGAAAGAAGCTGAAGGAAGAATAGTCTGCAATAAACATTGTGGCTGTTTGCAAGGTGTTGCTTATCAGCTGTCTAGAAATTCAATTACTTTATTTTTCTTTTCAGGAATGTTTGACCTTATACGGTGTAAGTGATATACATTTAACATTCTTTATAATCCAAGTGTTCTGTGAAGTGCTGGTATTTAGACTTATATCTAAATTATATTAGCCTTCACCTGTACAGTTGGAGTTTTTTTTCAAATATGGGGTAATACTGGACAATCGTGTTCAGTATGCCAAACACTCAGATGCTAACGTGTATTTCTCAAAATTTAAGATCCTTCAGTCATTTACACAATTGAACCACTACAAACAGAACAAAGTAGCTGTGAAAGGGAAAAGGGTATAAAGGGTATAGGGGAATTAAATCCTATTCTATTGGTTCCCCCCCACCAACCACAATTATCACTGTCAACAAGGGCATTAGTCTTTGATTGTCCTTTCTTTTCTACCCTTGGAAAGTGGGGGATGCTTGGGAGTGGTGAAAGTATGCCAAGAGACTTGACAACATGAAATCTGCAATAATTGTTTCTGAATTAAATAAATCGCAACTATAGTTTAAATACACTCATCATTACTTTGTCTACTTCAGGTGGGGTGAAATAGCAGTTGAAAATACAGTTCACTTACCTGTTAATTTACACAATTGTTCTTAGAGGCATGTGCTCTTTTCTTTCAAAGTTTCTTAAGTGTTGTATAGTAAGATGAATTCTAGCTGTGGACTAGTTGATGCTGTCAGCTTCATAATGACAGTATCTTCACCCTAAGAACAGGATGTGTGTATTGTAAACAATTGCATATTAACACCTTGCTCTCATTAATTGCAAACTTCTCTGATACATTCTCTGATGTCCCAGTGGCAGCTCCTCCTAATTAACTCAGACACTAATTGGGTCAGATGAAATAAAGTAGACAGCAGTCAGTCAAGCAGACTGGAACAGCATGTTCTCTAACTGCTTTTGACAGAGGAACAACAAAAGAACTTGAAATATTACAGAATAGTGCTAGCTACCCCAGAGTACTTAGCATGGTTGTTTGTAATGAGTATTTTAATACAAACTGTAACAAATGTTGGTCCCTCACAAGTGGTTAACCAATCCTCCTCTGTGTTCTGCATGTGTATGACATGAATTTCAAGAGTCTGTGACCACGTAAAGCATTTGCCTGATTTTGGTTTTTTTTCCCATAGGAGCAAATCAGAAAATCTGAGACAATACACATAAAAATCAAAGTGGTTCAAAGCTTTGCAGCTATGCATCACTAGGTGGCATCTGCTGAAAACAGAACAGCAATTTCATTTTCACATCTGAAGGTTGTGTGAAACACTAGATACTAATGTCACGTTTTAGACTCTTATTACCTGTTTTAAATCCTGATGCTTCTTTCAGCTTCATTTGCTATTAGCTGAAAATCTATAATTCAGAAAGTTTGTGGGCTTCTATTTCCTATTTTTGATGTGTTCTGCTCTGGCTGGCTCATGAATTAACGTTACTGTCCTCGGTCTTCTGTCCTCTGTTGCTCATATCTGAATAAAAATACCTAGATAGTAAAAATCTTCAGCTAAGGAAGGACACAGTCTAACAGTAAGCATTTATCTGCTGTTTTCTGAACAAAACAAAAATACCTGTTTAGTTTTCATAAAGGTTATAAATATGAAAATTGTGGGTAATTTTATCTAGTTACATAACCTTGACTTTCTTATTTCTAGTAATTAATCTCTGTTCTAGTAATACTTCCCATGCAGTGCCTCTGTCACAGCTTACTCTGCTGATCAGCTAAATGCTGACCTCTCTTCCAAGGTTTAAAAAACACAAACAGAAACCCCACCCTCTGTCCTAACAAGCCAACTTCAGTGTTTGCCACAGCTACTTTATCACAATTTTTCTCCTCCCAGCGCATGGAACTCTCCTGGTGAAAACCTAAGGTCTAGAGCTGTTTAAAGTTTTTTCAAAACAAGTTTCTTATTATGGGGGATGGTTTTTTTTTTTTGTTGGGTGTTTTCTGTTGTTTTTTGGTTATGTGGTTTTATTTGGGGTTTTTTTTTGAGTTTTTTTGATGACTGCTGAAATACAGGAGCTGCCAGTGCTGCTCATTTCTGGCCTGTAACTTTTCCTACAGTGATGACAGGGACATTTGTAGTGCTGGGTTCTCTTTGAGCTGGCTGGTTAAACAGCAGCCGAGGTGAGAGCGCTCGCTTTCACTTTGAGTTAGTTTCAGCAATTCTCAGATCCTTGGTGCAGAGGAGTAACAACGCTTATTACAGGCTGTCACTGAGGGTGTAGTGCGCACAAACCAATTTTATTAGTGTCTAACCCAGGAGGATTTTCTGCTGCTGGCTGTTCAATAGGGCTCGCAGAGGTACAGCTGCTGCAGGCCACCGCTGGGCCTGTCCGTCTGTCCTAATGCCACTCTCCTTCCTGTGCAGAGTCTGGGAACACCCATGAGCTCGGAACAGAGAAAAAGCGTTAATACTGATTCTCTCTGTCTTCAGTTAGTAATTCCCATTTTTTCTCTGGGAAATAACAAAAATGGGTTAAAAGTAAGAAACTCTGAAACCAGAGTTACTACAGTCAAGATGTATTTAATCTGTTTACCAGGTCCAGTCACTCTTTAAAAGAAGTTATATGATTTATTTTTTTTTTCTAAAATGTCAGTCAGGTTCTTTTGTTCCAGTCAGCCCAACAACCAGCAAGGGGGCTGAGCAGCAAACGTTGCCTCCTTATTCTGAGCACATTGTGATTCCTGCTAATCAACCTTACAAGTTATTACTTGTTTTTGGAAGATGAAAGGAGCAACATATCTCTCAGCAGCTAGTAAAAATTGCAGGTTTGGGCTGTGGAGTTGCAATAGTTTTTATATATAGCAATAGTAATAGTAGTAGTAGTAAATCCATGTGGCAAAAAGTGTTTTTGTTACTTTTATATAATATCACATGATGTATTAGCAGCAACTTGTGCTTCCCTAATACGTAAATAAGAAACAAATGTCCTGTTCAGATGAATCCATCAAGAAATATTAAGCATTTTCTCCATATATACTCATTTGACAAGGTGAAGTTAGTATTGACCAACTCCTACTTTTCTTTCACATTTTGGTATTACCAGTATCCTTTGCCATTAATTTAGTCCACTCTAGCACTAAGAAGACTTATCCTGCAAGTGAATTTTGTTGCTTTCAACAACAACCACCAAACAAAAAACACCCAAAAACCCAAACCAACCAACCAAAAAAACCCAAATAACTCCCAAGCCAAACAGAAACTGACAAACAAACAAAACAAGCACACAAACCAGAAAGCTCTTAAATCATCATTGGTATTTTTTCGAGATACTTGGATGTACTGGCAACATGATTTCATTGGTGTCTGACTGCAAAAAACCAAAAAAGATAATACTATTAAATCTAACAATATTCGGCAAGTTCCAGAAAGCAGCAATGGTTTCAGCTGGTACAGCCCTTCTAACTAGCATGGAGCTTTAAGTGAAGACAAATCTATTATCTCATCTAAAGGTATATGTTTTACAGTATTCAGAAAATACTGTCATAACAATGGTATAATGCTAAAATAGCATCGGCTTCCACTGAAATATTAACAAGGCTTCTTTTCATTTGTCAATATAGGTATATGGCACTGAAAAATAGATAAAAGAGGGGAGACTGCTTATACACAGAAATGAGTAATTATATATTTCCATGCAGATAAGGCATAAACTGAACTCCTTTTGAAGCACCAGCTTCTCAGGTAGAGATAGGTTAGTTGTTTAAGTTTGAGCAGTTATTTATCTTGTCCAGAGAAATCTGATGTATTGAAGCACTGGGGCTTTTTAGGTTGCATTTTACTAGTGATTTCCCTTTGGGAAAAATTTACTGGATCCAAACTAATTGCTGGTTAGAACATAATAAAAAGCCCCAGTAGACAAAACCAGTTAAGCTTATGTTTACAAAGCTGTTAATAACTAGAACAGGGTATGTTTGGTAGAGTGTGGATCAAGACTCTTACAAGTCCTTATCCTTGAAAGGGTAAGGAGGGGTGGGTCACCATCCCTTGAGGCAGATGTCCTAACACTCAAGTGTTTTGTTACAGGTCCTGAGGTCAAATCCATGGACATAGGGAAGTAGGATCAGTTCCCAAAGTGTATTTGTCTGTGGTGGACCAGAGGAGGACTAGGTCAACAGCTGGGAACACAATTACAAGTGTATGAGCTGGAGCTGAACACCCCATGTTGTGTATACTTAAAATGTTCTGGAAATGTGAGCTGACATTCTGTTTCTTTTCTTTTTAAATTTCATTAGAATTATGATCTTGCTTTTGTCTTGGGAGTTCCATATGCTACAATTTATTTAGGGAAAAGGGTTGAGAAATGGTGGAGGGGAAGAAGGGCAGGGGGGCGGTTAACAAACACGAACAAATTATATGAATTTGTTCAAACATAGATTTATGTGTACATTTCACAGCTGCCCATTATTGTTTTAGGAGTCATATGTAGCTTGTTTGCATTATTCTGGTACTTTTGGATACTAGTCAAATTTTTTTGACTAAGCTGCACATGTTTCAGTAGTTCTTTTGTTCAAATTTACTGCTTCTCTGAATATGATCTTCTACCAGATATCCTTTTTTTTCTTTCTTTCCAGAAAGGAAGTGTTTATCAATGCTTTTTCCCATCCCATTACTTCTTTTCCATATGTCTTTTTACCTTTTTTTTTCCCTCTAAGCCAGGGTAAATGTGTTTACTTCCCCTTCTGCCTTCCTCTTATGCCTTCCGAATTTTTCTTTTTTTTCTTCTTGTTCTTCTAGTTGTCATTGTTGAATTTGTTTTCTTTCCTTTTTTTAACTTCTGTTCCACACTGGCAGGCTGTCATGTTCTCTATCCTTTGTGTTGCTCCTGCTCCTTTTTTACATGACATCCATACTGGTCCTCAAAAGCACACAGTAGTTTTTCTCTAAATAGCTAATTAAACTTAGATTCGAAGAGTGAGACCTAATATAAACACTTGCAGTGTCTTAAACAATTAAAAAATAGGAAAAATCAGGAAGCAGTTTCCCTAAAACATTTGTTAAGAGAGAAAAATTCCAACTAACATTATGAAATAGGAAAAATAAAAGGTTTCCTCAGCCTGACATTCAGTCTAGGCAAGGTAGTTCAGTAGTTCAATCTGCTACACCAATCTGTCAGTAAAAATCTTGTAGTTGGGTCTTAAAGATATACTCTTTTTTGTCCTCTGATCAGTAAATAGCATCCCCATCTCTGAGTTCCTCTATTTGAAGGAAACAGGGCGAGCAATGTCTTTTTTGTTAGGAATACACCTGTTCAGTTCCTGAATTTACCTTGACTCTTACCAAACCTTTCTCAGAAAATTTCGGTATTCTATTTTTCATGGCATTTAGTTTTACTTTTTTTTTTTTTTTTTCTTTAAATCTATATTAACGAGGGCTTTCAGTGTTCCATTTCTGCTGAGCATTTGAATAGGTTCATCAGTGTTTTGAAAAGCCTGAGATGGTTTGATTATGGTGATTTGACTCTGGTTCCACAGTAAAGCCTCAAGAGGGTAGCACAGGGAACAGGGAGTTTTAACAATATTCTGATTAAGTCAACACACTGCTCATCAGTGTATTTATAGAAGATGGACAAAGAATTGTATGTTCTGTATTGCCTTACATGAGCAATAGACTTAAATTCTTTGTCTGTCAAAGCAGCCTATTGTATTTCCTGTCAGCTTGTGAATGTCTTGGATGACCTCAATGACTAAAAATCAAAGCTAGTCCACTCAAATATCATTGAGTCCTTGTATTGCATTGATTTTTTCTTCCCCCCTCAGATAAGCGAGAATGGGAAGGGAACATTTCTCAGCAGCTGTAGTTACTGGCAGAGTATTGTCACAATGTACTGAAAATCTCTAAGAATAGTGAGTCGATGGAGCCAGAGTATCAATAATGTGACTATCTGTGGCCTCTTTTTTTCCTAGCACTCCCAGCATTGCTGGTACTCACTCCCACTCACTGAAGAAAATCCTGACCTTTTCTCAATCTTCATTGTTTGGCTGCTGTAAAATCAAATAGCAATTTTGATTTGTGCTGTGTTCCAATGAACCTGCAGATGCCATGAACGAGGGAATTGACACCTGCCTTAACACCATTGTTTCAAAGTTTTCACCAGCTTATGGAAATTTTTTCTTTCTTTTCTTCTGTTTTCTTTTTTCCTTTTTTTTTTTTTTTTTTTTTTTTTTTTTTTTTCCCTCTCCTTTCTTGCTTATAGGTTCTGGTTCTAGATAAAGCATTCAATTATTGTTTACCTAACTCAGGGCAACACTGGATAACAGAAAAAGGTATCTTCTTCCCTCTTTATGTTCCTCCACCTGTGATGGAATTGCTTGCTGAAGGCTGCATAAAACCTGTCCCACAACTGAGCCTCCTATCACTGCCTGTCTCTGAGTGATTCAAACACTCTACAAATATCACATCTTCACTGACATGATAATGACAGTGATTTTTTTGTTTGTGTGTTTAAAACTGACACTTACAATCTGAGGACATGGATAATTTCTCATACTCCTTGTGTACCGGTACAATTTTGTTGAATGTCTTCTAATTTTAAAAATTGGGGTGTACTTACTCTAGAGAAGAATTTTCTAAGCCACTTGCATTGGAAAACACAACCCAGATCTGTGGAAGGCTGAAGATGCAGCCTTCGTGTGGCAGCAGTAAAAGACACTGTGGAGTCTCCATCCTTGGAGATAGTAAAAAACCCCCACACTCAACAGGGTCCTGTAAAATCTGTTTTAGGTGGCCTTGCTTGATTGTGGCAGTTGGACCAGATGATGTCTGGAGGTGCCTTACAGCCTCAGCTATTCTGTGAGTTAGTGAAAGAAATATTTATTCAGGTGTGTCAAGGGTTGACAGGTTAAAGATCTCATAGAAAAAAGGGAAAGATGCAAAAGTGCAAATTTTCTTCTCCCTAAGTCATGTTTTCTGTAGGAAGGTGGCTTTTATTATACAAATGGAATGATGTAGTGATATACATAGTGTGTTTCTGAACCTTCGTTCATTTTGCAATCTTCTTGGTATTTTCCAGATCAATTTTTTTAAGATATTATTTTTAGTGATTTATTAACACTTCTGTATGCTTTCAGAATAGTATCTAGAGCACACTGGTATTTAAAAGATTTTTTTTCCTGTTACTATTTTTTATTTAATGCGTTTGGTAGCATTTGAGGGGGTAGGGTGGTATGGAAAACTAAGAGTAGCAAAAAGAGTAGTTTATAAGAGATGACAACATAATGTTGGAAGTTTTCATGTAGAAGACAGATGGGAATTGCATTGGAGTGGTAGGTCGCAAACATGAGCTGTTAAGTATATCTAGGAAAGTTGTATGGTGACCAATTGCCATTATTAATAGCATCTTTGTTCTGTTGAATCATGATTGTTCCTAAGCATCCTTCAGTGTGCCTCTTGTCTCTATTAGCCTCGCTGCCTGATTAAGTGTCAGAACTGTCCTTTGTCAGATGATTAGCTTCATTAATACTGCACTTTCTCTCTGGGTCATAATTTATTATGAGACCTAACCTGGACTAATACTTCAGAAGTCAAATGTGCAGTTAACTAATCTGAGAGTTTTGCATTCACAGTTTTAAAGCTGGGTGATCATCAGAACACATCTCTGAATGCATTGTAGTTAAAACAAGATCTGTTCAGTGGTACTAATCGTTTTTTTTTTTTTTTTTTTCTGGAATGGTGTTTGTAGACCTCAGAGTGCTCATTTTCTGAGTTGATAACCTACAGAAAATGAGGTTAAGCCTATTTCGTTCAATGTCCATCAGTTGAGAAAAGCATTTTTGCTGTGGGAATGGATCTCTTTGTTATTGCAATAAAGGAATTCAGGATCCATGCAGTGTTTAAATCTAACCTGAAGACAGTACACTATTCTGCAATTCTTTCAGCTTGAAAGAAAAGAAATAAACATACCACATTACTCTTTGAACAGGTGAAGGAATTACCTGCCTGGCCATTTGATTATTCTTGTCTCACAGTAAAAGCACCTCCAAGGACATTCACTGGCTCATTGCTGAAGGATCTCTTATAAACACAGCATTCTGAAAGTGGCAGAGAGTGTTCTTGGCACATTTCTGCAGCACCTAGATAAATGTCATTCAGCTTCCACATCGAGCATTCAATCCATAAATCTGGGCTAAGAGAACATCTCTTTGTAAAAATCCAGTGTACAATGGGGAAATCATGCCATGCATAACCAAAAGATGGATTCATTTTTAGGTTAGGAGCTGTCACTAACAAATTGTTGTGGTATAAACTTGTCAGAGCAAGCACCGAAAGATAAAAGTGCTTGCAATGATCTCTGTTTGAAGATAACAGCAGTTTAATAAGTTTGTGTTTACAAAGTAGCAGAGCATTGCCTGGACTTTGAATAAGTTTCAAACATTGATATTGTGGGGTTGACTCTCATTTTTCTCAGGAGACCCTGTTTTTTATTTGCACAGTGGACATGAGTTAATTGGTGACTAGCAGTTAAACTCCCATATATCTTTATGAGAAAAAAAAAAAAAAACAAACAAACAAAAACAACCAAACAAAAGGCCCTAAAACAAACAACCCACTCTGTTACTAAATATGCTATTACAACTGCCTGGCGTTACAAAGCAGAAGTTTGAGGTGGTTTTGTCTCTTTACTTTTCCTTGCAAAATATCACATTATTGTTTGAACAGTTTGAAAAAGGTGGTTTTGTCTCTTTTTCCTTTCCCTTGCTAAATGCCACATTATTCTTCGAACCCATTTGCATTTGGCAGTTTTAGCAGAGATGATTAAACAGAAGCAGCTATTTATGTGTAATATTTTATATGAAGTTGCTGAAGAAGTTTGCAATATAACATCAGATTGAATATTTATCTTCTACCAACAAAAGTATTTTTCTTCCCTCATCTGTATAGTGCATGTGGCTAGAATGAAACAAAACTCATATAATAAACAACTTACAGTCTACACAGAGAGAAGTGTTGCTTGCGGGGAAAAATAAAATTTTTAACAGCTTTAGCATCATGTATTACCAAAAGCATGTATCTCCTTCACATGCTGTTGCTTTTAGATGAGTCTCTTAACTATTCAAGTATTGCTTTCAGCCAAAGGATGAAGCTGACATTTGGGATAGATAGCAATAGAATTCTAGAAAGTTTATTGTAGCAAATACTCATATACATTAGTAACAGAGTGTTTATAATGCATGTCTTCTATGGCAAGTTACCAGTTGTACTATTGTGTTGTCATATTTATTTTTTTTTTTTTGCTCAAGGTCATCTGAACTCAGAATATTCTCCTTCAAGTATGTAGTACTTCTTTATAATGCAACAGTGACTTTGCAAACTAGTAATTTTTATGAGTGTATTGTATCTTTGAAACTGGAAAACATTCTGGTGGGAAAGGTATATTTAAAGCAATATTGAGGTTTTAAGAGCAAAAGATACATTTGTATGAAAAAGATTTGTCTTGTCTTGGGTCTTTGGACGGGTGGAGGGAGGGAAAGCAAAGTACATTAATAAAGCCATGTATTTATCTTCTAGCTCATCTATACCTTCTATTCAAATTTATCTGAATTCATTAATGTTGTTAATTGCTATACATTTCAGAAGGGATTTTAATATCCCTTTTTTTAAAGAAGTGTAGAGAATTTTACTGCAAACCAAAAGGCTGCATGGAGTGAACTTTATTTTAGTGTAAGCATTCTGCACCCTTTTCCACATATGTCCTTCAGTTCTAGTTGAGGTTTATTTTATTTTGCCAAGCAAAGAAATCTGTCCTTTATATTTCAATGATGATGCCTAATAGATCTTTTTGAGCAAATGCATACAAAGTTCTAGTTTGAAATAATTTTTCTCTTTCAACCTATATAAAATACAGCAGAATTTTACCTTTTTTTTTTCCAGTTCCATTCAGTATGAGGACTGTACTTATAACTTAGATACAGAAATCAAGGCCTAAGACAAATCCTCTCCCTCTAAAAAGATTTCATATTAAGAATTGAAAAAGAATTTCATGTGTGGGTTGGTTTTTTTTTTTCTTTTTCTTTTTCCATTGGAGGAAAAATAGATAATTTGTGACAGGCAAATAGCTGCAAGTTAAAAAAGGCATAAGGTGCATCAGGGGCTGCCAATGGAGAGCTATTGTTTGGGTTCAGAAGGTTTCACTTCCTCGAGCAGTTTGAGGAGGTGCATATAATGTTATTTCAAGTACTTTTCTACTGTAGAAGAGTTTCCTCATGCCAAGACCATCAGATGTTTGGGGGTTTTTATACCTATATGAAATTAAAAATTACAATGAGGTGTTTCAGACCTTAGTGCAACTTGTTCTTTTCCAGAAGAAAAGAAACCACAGGATAGGTCAGTTGAACTAGGGATGTAGACCATGACCATGAAGACCTGTAGACCTTCAGAATGTGTGGATGCATTTTTTAAATAATAGATCCAAATAAATTTCCTGCCTGTGTTTGAAGTATTTTTAGTAATTTACAATGAACTAAACCTGAAACATTAATCAATAATATTGCATTATTTTGTGGAATAATTCTAATGAAGTACTTTCCTTTTCTCTGGCAGATGAACGGGAAGATGTTCAAAAGAAAACTTTCACAAAATGGATAAATGCACAGTTTGCTAAGGTAAAATATTTATTTACTTATTGATGCAAATATCTTTGTATATTAAAAAAAAACAACCAAACAAAAAAACCCCAAAAAACAGAAAACAAAAAAAACCCCTGATATTCCTACAGTGAAGCTTAGTTTTCAAGGTAACAGTTCCAAGTCTCAGATATTGCTGAAGGCAGATGACGGATTTATTAGAAAAAGTCTTCAAACTTTATTTCTTTGATTTCATCAGTGATTGAAATGTAAGAAGCCATTCTTCTCTTCGGATGTTCTCTGCCTCAATTTGCTTCACCTTTTCTCAAACTAGTGATGCACCTGTATTACTCTTTGTTGGATTTCTTTGTTATGTTTCTAATGTACAAAGGAGTTTCCTCTATTAGACATGTCTCTTCTTGTTTCTAATTGCAATTGCATCTTTAATAAAACTGGATGAATTGGAGAAGAGCAAGGTCAGAGATAAGAGGTGCAATCCAGTTAACAAATTATGAAAGTAAATCATAATATGTTTTGATATAGTTGCTTTTGAAAATGGTAGATCATAAATGGAGTGGGGAAAAATAAGACCAAATTAACTTATTTATTTAAAGCATGCCCTTCTGGCTGTGTATAAGGAAAAATTCTGCCTGAGCTATTGATTAATAATAAAACAAATCAGTCCTATCATTTGTCATTTTACCAGGCAATAGACAGCAATGAAATAGTAGCTGTGATGTATCTTCTGTTTAGTCTGGTTTTTGATTGTGTCCCATCTGATTCTACGCATTAAAAAAGGGGAGTAAGAGAATCTGAATACAACCACCATAATGTTGAAAAACCTGCTCAGCAGTGGTTTAGTCCATCAGGGAGTCCCAAAAGCTTTTTTTTTTTTGTGGTGTAGAGAATTTTCTAATACTGATTCAAGTGACTTAGCACACATTTGTGCTCAGCATCTTTACAGCAGAGATGTCCAGCAATTTAAAGGACTGGATGAAGACGAAATACTGTCTTGAAGAATAATTAATTACAAGACAACTGTGAAGTACTATGTTTAGGACATCAGTAAAACATATGCATACAGAATGGGGGGATAGCTGGGCTGGCAATAATGAAGGACAGGAAAGCTCTGGGAGCTGTGTTGAATCACAAACAAAATGAATCCACAACATGGTACTATTGCAGAAAAAATAGGCAACTTTAATATCTTTGTGATAATGGAAGTGCTTCACAGAGGGTGAAAGATGTAATTATTTTATTTTTCTTGGCAAAAGTGAGATTTTAGCTAGAATAATTTGTAATCTTGCTTTTCCACATAGGAATAAGTAGCCACAGCAACCATCATCTGATATATCCTAATTTCACATGTATTACCTGTTAGGCCTTTTTATGGTCACAGAAATAGTTGTGGAAAATGAAGACTAACTGTTTTGCTTCTATATCTAAAGAAAATGTAATGCTCCTAGAACATTGTTTTCTCAGAAATGACTGTTTTATGGAATAGCAAAGCTGCCATTACTGAGGAAACTTGGACCAAGTCTGAAGAAGAATAACAAGAATTATGAAAGGTTTAGAAAATACCTATCAACACCTATAAACATGCTTTTAGTGTCAAGTTTGACTCATTCATCTGAATGATCTAGAGGCCTTTCCTCCAATTCTAGTTGTATTAAATGTAATTTAATGCTGTTTAGGTACTTTTTACTTGAGTTTTATAACATTATTTTTAGTTGCATAGGAAAATGCATTGTTAAGCGTATATTTGTAAAAGTATTAATCTCCCTCTACTTCATTTGGGCTCTGAGAAAAACCTCCTAAACATTATGATTCAAATTTTTATTTGCCTGAAGCATGACCTGGGTTTTTTGGACAGGGTGTTCTTGTTTCAGCTATCAAAAAACTATTGATCTTTAAATCTTGAAGAAATGACTTCTTTCTGGGGTTTTTAGGGCAGAAATACAGGAGGTCTTGCTGTATAGTCCCAGGACAGTGCTTCTCCCTCTTCTAACAGCTCAGAGTGGTGGTCTTCAAGACATGAAGGTGGATTTCAATGTAAAAACTAGTTTATCCCTCTTCTCCTGGCTTGTTTGCAGCAGTTCAAATCCATCTCTGTTTCTAGCTGTGGAATTGATTTCAGTTAGCAGGCTACTCCTTGTTAGTGATTTCTCATCATTGTCAGCTTTGTAAAAGTGCTAAATGAATTACTTTCATTGCAGATTTGCTTTTTATTCAATCCTATGCAGTTCTAGGGGTGCTCTCTTGAGTAGATTAGCCTACAGGGTTGGAATTAAGACAGAGAAGTGTATGACATCATTCATTTCTGTTATTTGTGAAAAGTGAAATCCAGGTCACTAATTAACTGTAAAATATTTAGCGTTAAATTAAATTATGCCAGATAATTCTCCCATCAACTACCTTCCATATGCAAAATCCCCCATTTTTATATAGTTAAAATAAAACCCCCTTGTAAATATTCTAAATCTTCATTTAGAAGATTCATTTGCGTTGGGTGTATAGTGCATTTCTCCCCAAAGAGCTGCACTACTTTCCTAAAAATTCAGTGTCTAGAGCACCTGTGTCTCAGTGCTTTTATTCTTGGACTGAGCTTTCAAAACACTCAGATTTGCAAGTTGATTCACATGACTTATGATGTAAATACAAATAATGCTTTTAAATGGGAGAACCTGTAAAGAACTGAAAAAATAATTTTGTGATTTATGTGCCGTCAGAATAACTTGAGAGCCCACATATAATTTTTACCTGTGGGGGAGGAGTGTTGTCCTTCCTCTGGCCATGCCCACAGTGACATTTCAGTTGGATCATGTGGAGCTGTTTCAGTCAGATGCCTCAAGTTTAGCAGTGAAGTCTGATACCTCTTAGCTGTGGAGTCAAATCCCTAACACA
Source organism: Onychostruthus taczanowskii (assembly GCF_017590055.1). Classification (NCBI taxonomy): domain Eukaryota; kingdom Metazoa; phylum Chordata; class Aves; order Passeriformes; family Passeridae; genus Onychostruthus; species Onychostruthus taczanowskii. The sequence continues at coordinate 6,757,332 of NW_024498906.1, read as the reverse complement.
AAATCCATTACAAACTTTCAGCCACACAATGTTGACAGTTTTCTCTCTGAGGTGTCCAGAACCTGAAACCTCTGAAGTGTTACCAAGGAGTCTGTGAAAGGGTATCTAGGAACAGATAGCAGAAACATCAGCAATATTTCAATTGCTATGGGTGAGGCTATGTCTCTCTTCAGATTTTTTTAGCACATTGGTTAGGGTGCTCTAAATCAAAAAAGTGGGGAAAATAAATTTTGCAGGTCCCTCTTACAGTTGCTCAAAAGGACAGGTTTCTCTCTAATTCTTACTTCTTTTGCTAGCCAGAAAATGGATTATGCAGAAAATCTGTGTCTTGAAAATTACAGTATGTGACTCATCTATAAGAAAATCAAAGTTTCAGTAGGAAGGGCCAAAAGTTGGCTTTCAGTGTTTGTGAGATAAAATAGTACATTTAAAGTATAAGAGAAATGGGAGAAGGTAATCCCAGAGACTTCTCTTTTCCCCTTTGCAATCACAGACATGGGGTGTGACTTTGAGTGAACCTTCTTGGTTTGCCATCTAAATGGCATGCAATAAGTTAAAGCTTAAAGCAATTTTTTAAATGTGGAACATAATAATTTAATATAATTTTATTCAGAAAGAAGGTTTTTTTGACCTCAGATGAGGTTTATTTATAAAATAATTAAGTTCTGCAGGGCGTACATGATGATATTAAAGGAAAGTATTATAACCTAGTTTTTAATAATAGAACTGTAATTAGATCTCCCACTAGAGATATGTCTGGTCCTGGGTATGACAGTGTTTTCTCAGATACCAGCTTTTAAAATTTGATATAAGTGAAATCCTGAACTATGTGTTTTGGGAGAATGCAAATCTGTCACAGTCCTGCAAGTATAGCAGCTGTCAGCTGGGACTTGGGAACAGACACAACAATTACCTTAACAGCGCCTGTACCCCATTCTAAATGATTTTATGTTGCTTCACTGGTTAAACATTTTGTCTCATTCATTGCATAATAGGCTACAAAACAGAATGTGCTAATGAAGATAGAAATACTCTTTACTTGCATATAGGAAAGAGCTTGTATATGCCAACTAACTCTATAAGGAAAACGTGAAAAATCCAGAAGAAAAAAAAAAAGTAAAAAATACAAAAGCAACTCCCAACAGGAAAAAGGAAAGAGTAAATGTCTTTGACTAAAGAAATTTGGACAATTCTTTGTTCCCTCATTATAGAGAGAATGTCTCAAATTGCTGACAATTTCAATGTCAGCAATAGGAGTATCTGTTGTTAGTACAGAAGAGAACATGAGCTAATAAACTTTGGCAGCTAGTAAACTTTGAGCTAGTAAACATGGGCTAGTAAACTTTGGCAGCTTGAATTTTAGGGTATACCCTTATGGCTAGTTTGAAGTCAAAGCTTAACCTGTAAGTGGGTTTTATAATAGTTTGTGAAGGAGATTTCAGTGTTTTAATCTATGATAGCAAATAACAGATGTGGATAATATCACTTGCAATTTCAGAGGTTTAAGTAGGTTTTCCACCTTTCTGCTGCAAAAGAATAGAAAGTTCCACTACAGAGTCAAAGAAGACATATGACAATGGGCTTTTTCATGTTAATACTGTAAAGATTAATCTCTAACTGGGTAGGAACAAGTGTCAGAAAATAAAGCACATTAGGTTTGGGGAGGAAAAAAGTGGATAATTTTTTATGGTTAGTTTACCTCATGCTTGGATTTTCTTCCTTTTGTTATTGAAGAATCAGAATATGAAAATAGATGAATAGGATACCAAATGTTACATTACTTAGCTTTATGAAAAACAAAGATCATTTGATAGTTCTCCTTTTTGTGGAGATTTAAGTTGTGAAAAATGGCACCTTTTTATGGGCAGATGGAAACATTTTGATATAGTTATTTGTGTGGCGACTGTGGAATTTCCATTCTTGTGTGATCATGTGAAGAAACACAGTAATGATGCAACATGTGCCAAAAAAAGTAAGGTTGACAGTTTCATTTAAAATACACGTGGCTAGTAAATAACAGGAAAATTAAATAAACCTTTTACTAATGAAATTGTTTAGAATAGCATCTAGATTGTTCAGTCAAGTGTTATATGCAGGGATAAAGGGAACACACAAGAGGGCATTGCTTACAGGTTTAGTCAAACTGCACAGCAGTTAAAACAACTTAATTACTCAGGTTTTGTATGTGGCTTACATCATGGCAGGTGTGGTGATGGTCTCGATTCTTTTCACCTTCTTGAGCCCATGGACAAGCTGAAATTATTCAAGACTCTTTAATGGTCTCTTGTTATTGTAGATTAAGTGCCTGCTGCACATCAGCCAACAGGAATGACAGACATGCATGCACGGTTTACTGGTCTTTTGAGGAATTGTGTCAAATAGCTGAGGTCCAGAGAGACAGCACTGCCATAAGTCTGACATCCAATAGAGAAATTTGCAGTGCTGCATTTGCTGACACACGCGCTCAGTTTTCCATGCTATCACTCACAATGGCTTCAAATTAAAATAAATTTTAAAAGCGACTCACAGAAAAGTGATTTCGGTGTGCTGACTCTGTGATGGGAGTAACTGGGTGAAGTTCTGTGAAGACAAGAATAGTCTCATTTGTCAACTTTTTAAGGTTCTGCTTCCATGGAAATGTTTTCACCCCTGTGAATAATCTGTCCTTAGCCATACTTCTGGACAATAGGTAATAACCAAGAAGAGGAGCTGAAGGGAGGGATGGAGTTTGGCAACAAATCACAAAAACACAGATTAAAATGTTCAATATTAGCTCTCTCCAAACTGCTTTCTTGACAGCTAACCTATATGTCAAATGAAGACAGCTGCTTAGATGAGTGGATGACTGGTAGGAAAATTAGAATTAAATCCTGTACTTTAAGATTCTGACCAGTGTGCTCAAGCTGCACTGATATCTGCTAGTATGTTGCATTTTCTGAAATCAGAACAGTAGTTGCATATGCATGTCTACAAGATCAGAAAAGATCTCTGATTGTTTCAGGTGATAAAAGCTATCAGTAAGGTGTGCTGGTGTTGTAGGATTTCAGGTTTAGAATTGAGTTCCAGAGGGTATATCAGTGCTGGCTTTGCAGAGCAAAACTTGGTGTCATCGTAGAGGAGTTCAGAGAAATTTGTTTGGAAGTTTGTTTGTGGTGCTTTAGGCATTTACAGAAAATTTTGTGACTGCACAAAAGCCTGTTGGAGAAACAAGATAAATAAAAGTTTGCTGAGCTGCAGGTTGCCATTAGATTATTAGAGTTCTGCTGAATTTCACCAGAAAGAAGCTTGTGCTCTGTTCATCTAAGGAACACTAATTTTGAGATACATGTAAAGGAGGATCACATGTAAGAACATTGATTTTAGGGCAAACAAAAGATGGACTGTTAGTAAAATTTTGAAATTTTGTCTGTGTTTAAACTTCTACCAGTTCTTTAAAGTTCATACATTAAAAACTAGTATGGCAGACGTTAGGTCAGTTCATTAACTAAACATGAAAAATACCTTCTGAGCAGCTTTTTTTTCTTTTGAAAGAAAACTCTCAGAAAACCTGATAGACTTAAAATTGTATAATTTGTGATAAATCTGAACAAAAAATATTTGTTGGTATTATTTGTTATTGGTTAGAGACCATGACTGATATTTATTCATCCTAAGTACCTAATTACTCTGTTTGATGTCTGTTGCCAGACTTTCTAAGTGCTACAGTAAAAGTAATGAGAAAGAACAGCTTCCTAATGTGGGAGCCCAATTATTTGCTGCAGCGTGGCAAACAACCAGAACTCTCATGGAAATTTAATAGTTCTTAATTTTGAGTTGCAGCTCTGTGTGATCAACACTACCCTTGGGACACATCCTGTTTTAAAATCCCAGGCTTTCTTGTGCCAGTAACCTTTTTATAATACATCTTGCAAGGACACACCAAAGGCCCATCATTTCCATTCTGTATCATTAAAGAAAAAGCTTTTGAAACCAAATGATGTTTAAACCTGGTGTAGAAAACACATTTGCATTTCTAAATATTAAGAATTCTTTTATTTTTTTTTTTATCTCCACAATACATAAGGAAGTATCAGGCAATATACATGCTCAGAATCTATACATGCTCTGTATCTATATCATAACCTCTTAGTGTTCTGTATTCTGCATATTTTATTATGATGCAATGAAACATCAAATTGCTATTTAAATATTTATTCAGTTAAATTACCTTTGGAACAAAAAAATTACTAACAATTATTTTCACTGTACTTTAAGAAATAATATCAATGGCAATATTGCTTTTTATTTTACTTAGAATTTCATTCTGGAACTTCTACTGTCTATTAATATATTTTTATAGCTTTTTTATATGACCAAGTAATTTGTCATGAGCAGAAGATTACTAAGAACAGAAACAGGCACATTTTAAAGACAGCAAAGATCCTCATGCATTGAATTTTGCACATAACATCAACACTGCATGCAAGCTTTCAGTTTAACTAATTTGCTGACTTTTTATAATTTGTTTAAAGAACAATTTTTTATCTTACTCGTTATAAAGTACTTAGAAAGTATCTCCCTAAATAATCCATTTATTGTTTAGAAATACTTAATTTTGCCCAGTGTAGGGGCCTGAGCGCTGGAGATAGAGATTTTCTGCTATCACTTCCTATGAGAGCAAGGAGCACCAGAAGGTGTCACAATGCAGCATGACAAAACCAAAGCAGAGTTTAAGAGGGAGGATTTATCTTTCCGGTTCTCGGTAACATCAGAAGCCTGAGCCTCATGACCCATTGTGGCTGTCACACAGCTGGAGATGCTTTGCAAATTGTCAGTACAGAAAAGAACCCTTTCACTGAAAACCTAGAGAGGAGAAAAATTTGTTTTCGTTTGGCTTCAAAGTCACAAAGATGGACATTTGACATTAACAAAAAAGTGAATCAAAATGTCTCTATATTGGTAGTGGTTGCATTTTAGGGTTTTATTTAAATTAATGTTCAGACAGTGAAGATTTTTTTTCTGTGTGCCTGAAGGGAAGGGATTTTCTAATATTTCTCCTCCAGAACATTCTCCCATTACGAGGAGACTTTACAACTTTGCCTGTTGCAGGCTTTTTTTTTTTCCCAGAAAATGTCTAAATGATTGCAGTTTAACAAGACAGCTTTTGGAGACCAGATTAATTTTCACTTTGATGATAAGTGAAGCTTCTCCTTTCACCTCATTATCTGCAAATCTTTTGGTGGAGCTGAGGCTGCTGGCTGTGTATCTCAAAAGACCCTTTTCTTGAAAGTGAGGCTGACTTCTGTCTGTTCCCATGACTGTACAAGCACTGACATGTTTCTTCTGCTTTGCCTTACTGGGCATAAATTCTAAACTAGCTACAGTTCAGGAGCAGCTTCTCCATGGGGAAATTGGGCTCTTTCTCCAGCAGAACTATACCCATCTCAAAGCCCAATTCCATTCCCTAGCTCTGGTGCCACAGACATCCTGCCCCTGAGTGCAGCAGCCCTTGGAGGAAATCCCCATTAATCAGAGAGAGTTAAATCTGTCACTGCTGCAGTAGGGCTACTGAAGATTGTGAAGATATTCTCAGTATCTTTTGGTTTTTTGCAAAGATTATGTTACTTCTCCAAATAAAATTTTAAGGCTTAAAATGTATTCCATGAAAATTACTCCTCTTCTAACACCTGTGCAAGTGTATTATCTGAAACAATGAGCATCTCCATGACAAAACACTTTCACCATTAGAAACGTCTGAGTGAATACAGACTACCTTTTAAAGACTTCTAAGGTGATGCAGTATTGCATCATGAAATCTAAAATTTCTGAGTGAAATAGTAAAAATAGGAGGACTAAAATACATGCATTTTTATTATGTTAAAATTATTTGGCTTTGTGTTCTTGTTTTTATGGACTCTTGTAGAATAACAAGAGCTTCCCTGAAATGTGTCAGACATGCCAAGTAAGCAATGTAATCACTACTGCTGGCAATAGAGGGCACTGGACTTTCATTTGTAATATGTTTTACTAAGGGAAAAAATCAAGTTATGTTTATTGAGACCTTTTACCTTTTCCTCCTTACATTTGCCCTTGCATCTCCTAGATTTCTGTTCAAACTGCCATCCTTTTTTGTTGCAGTTTAAGTAAAATACATTAATATAAATAAAGTTTTTCACTTGAAGTCATGATTGTATATGGATCTTGAGAGAGGACTAGGAACAAGCTAAATATAGCGCTACAATATTGGTCTCAGTGGTGCATATGTCAGCTTGTGCATTTGTAAACATTTACAAATTTGCATGATTGTTGCTGGCAGTAGACATCATCATTTCCGTGCTCAGAATTCATTACTTTTACATCTAATCATCTTCAGAATCTTTAAAGCAAAACTTCATGTAGACAAATAAGACTTTAGTGGATTCACATTATTCTTTGGAAGTTCAAAAATAAAACCAGGAGAAAGAAACAATTTTTGAGCTATTGTCCACATTTGTCTGAGTGTTATGGAAACTTAGTGATGCTCAGGCAAATAATATTGAGCATTCTCCCTGCCTGAAAAAGATAAATCACATCTCTCAGGATCAATGAAGAGAGTAGAAGAGCAGGTGCGAGCTTGTACATTTAGGGATGGTGGATCTCTCTTCCCTGATCTTTCTGCATCACATAAACAGATCCAGTATCTGTCCTTATGTGAGTGCAACATCCTGTTAGTCAGTGAAGCTGAAGGCAAGAGAGAACCTTGTCACCAGCCCAGTTCCTCACCTGCACCCCTGGGGTAGCACCTCCAGTGGCTCCTGCCCTCTGTAGCATCCCTAAACCCCCTCTGCCTGAGACAGTGGGTGCAATTTGTGCCTCTCACACATATATTCTTTTTTATAGTCTGTCTTTGACACCAGGAGGTTTGGTAATTCCTCCCATGTGTTTAAATGCATAAAACATTTTTTAAAAGTATGCCTTAGAGGTAACAAAACTGCTAGGCAACCCAAAACTAAGAAAACTCTTCAAACCACAAAGTATTTAGTTTTGGGCAGACAGCATCAGTGTTAGAGACTGCATTTTTGGGTGTTGATATATTAGTGTTGGTGATGATGAGAAGACCCCAGTCCAGTAAGCAGTTGTATTTTTGGCTATTGCATTTTTTGTTATGCTTTGAGGTATCTGTATTGTGTACCAAGATTTTCAGTTCCTTCAAAGGGTCTGCTGAGGGATGTGACATTACAAATGCATCAAATCAACTTCTGTTGATGTTAATTTCTTTAAACTATTGCCTATATTTTAGGTCCTACTTGCCATGAAGAAGTAACATTATGAAAGATGATCTTACTAAGAAACAATAATCTTATTTTTAAATGGTTGCAAAGAGCTGTATTTCCACAGGACCTTTCATATCTGCCTATTACATAGAAAGTGGCTCCATCAGATTTTGGGAATGTTTCTGGACCAACACTTCAAGAATACCTATAATTTTTATTGCTGCTTTTCTCCATTGTTTCTCTGATCTTATGTTTGGGAGTTCTGAAGGGAAAAAAACTGTCACCCTGCACATGATAGCTGCAGTTATTTATCAACAGCAGAGGCAAAATTGACATAAACACCCTATTAGATTTTTGATTAGAGAATTATTAAAGCAGCTTTATTATTATTAAAGTCATTTAAAAAAAAAATCCTTTTTTTTCCCCGCTTTAGTACCTTTTTCCCCATGTTTTTGTATCCCAGTCTTATTAAATATTGATGCACATATCAATGACTTTGCTATACTTCCACTTTTTTCAGTGATGTACATGACAGGTGTTATTGCACAGGATAGCCATTTTTCTCTTCTATTTGCTTTTCACAGTGTGTTTGATTGATTTGCCGATTTAAGCCCATCACATTTAAATCCTGCCAATATTAGTGTGAGAGCATATATAGCTGACTTAAAACCAGGATGCTTTTTGTGTGCCCAAGTGCTTGGTGTTGGTTCTATTGAAACTATCATTTTATGAGAAAATAATGAAACAAGCAATTTGTTCTGTTCAGTCTGGTGCAGTTTTAAATATATATAAAAATGAGTTAATATAAAATATACATATATATGTGTGTGTATATATGTGTGTGTGTGTTTGTGTGTTTACTCTATATCCTGAACTACTGGTAAGAATAAGATCCTTCATATTAAAAAAAAAAAAAACAAAACCAACAAGCAAAGCCTGACATGACTCCCTGAGAATAGTAATAAATAATAAATTGTAATAAATTGTAATTCCCCTTGGAATTCTATTGAAAGCTATAAGTATTGACCAAGACACAGGTAAGCACTGTTCTAAAAAACATATTAAATTACACTGTTCTATCTGGTTTTGTTTATTGTTTTTTGGGGTTTTTTTTGCCTAGCCTTTGGCTGCAGGATCAAATAATCTATGAGGTTGTGTCTGAGCATTAAACAAGCTACCAATGTTCTGTATGTTCTATCTAATAACAGAGTTACTGAGTCCTGAATTGAAAAAAATATATTATGGTAATTTTCAAATGTGTTGGGTTTTTTCCCTTTTTTCTGTAGTCAACAATCATATGAAAATTGGCATTTTAAGTCAAGAAATGGTTTTCTTTGGGAAAAAAATAATCTAAAGGCCCATTTGGCATTTTGTACAAGGAACTCAGGCATGAGACACATAATGCAATCAGGTATAAGCAACAGAGTTTATCACCACAGGTAGAAACAGGGTTCCATTACAGGATTGTATTCCATTACTTCATGAAACATTAAAAATCCCTACTTAAAAAGATGAAAGGTTATCTTGCCACTGATAGCAATGACTCTAAAGTACTGAGGAAGTTCAGGCAAAATGCACTGGAAAATCTCAATCACCTTCTCACACATTTTTTTTAAATGCTGTGTTTGCATAAGATATAAAACCCAAAGGGAGCAATTCTTAAGGCAATTGGTCAGAGTGCATAGGGGGAGGAAAGGCAAGGCTTGATCCAATTGTGGGCAATGCACAGGGCTTGTAGACAGCAAGGTTTTCTATAATTCTGACAAATATACATTCAAAAGTGGTGTCCTCATAGAACAAATCAAGACAAATTGAATCCAAATTATAATGTTTAGGGTCAGAAACAGGAGCTATGCTGAAAAGATGAGGAAGGAACTCAAGAGAAGAAGGGCATGCATGATTCACCTATCAAGGTGAATCACAATCTCCTTACATAAGGTTTTCACTTACACTGTTTACCATCTCATCTCATGCTTTTGAATCATGAAGCAGCATCCAAACAGTCCATTGTTGTACTTTTGCCTATGGGAGAGAACCCAGTATATGTTTCTTTTGACATTTTTTAATCTTTTAATTTCTACTTAAATCAGCAAGTATTTGAGTTGGTCTATGCAGTCTGTACTGATTATTCAGTTATTCACTCACTTTAAGTTAGTGTTTCCATTCTTACCTGACTATTTCTGTAAGAAATCATAGAATCACTAAGGCTGGAAAAGCCCAACTTTTGGTCTTTTTGACACCACCATGTCAACTAGACCATAGTACTTAGTGCCACGTCCAGTCATTTTCTGAACATTTCCAGGGATGGTGACTCCACCACCTCCTTGGGCAGCCTGTTCCCATGCTTGTTACAATGCTTGACAACTCATTCAGTGGAAAAAGTTGGAGAGAGCAATAAGGTCTTCCCTGAGCCTCTTTTTCTCCAGGATGAACACCCACAGCTCCCTCAGACCCTTCCTCAGTTCTGTTACCCTTCTCTGGGCCCCAATATTTCAACGTCTTTCTTGTAGTGAGGGGCCCAGAACTGGACGTGGGACTTGAGAAGTGGCCCCACCAGTGTCAAGTACAGAGGGGCCATCACTGCCCTGATCCTGCTGGCCACGCTAATTTTGATTTAGAAAATATCAGATATTATTTTAGTATACTATATTAACAGAGTATACTATATTGTATCCTATAGTACACCATATGTATATTTACTGTCATATTAAAATACCATATTAAAAGTAGTATACCATATTAAAAGAGTAAAATTTAAGTGATGCATCTCCTAGCAGCAGTTAGAACTCAAGAATATGCTCATGAAGTGAGAATTATATAAAAACATGGAAAACACGAAAAATTGTCTCTAGAATGTTGCAATTAAAGCAATTAGTAAAGCATTTTTTCCCTAGGTCACAACCAGGAAATATGCCAGGGATCTAGATGATAGGTGGCTGCTAGATGATCAGGTTGTTACAGGGCGTGTGTTACAGGGCAATAAAATGCTGCACCTTTAACTCCTTTGCAGAGAAGCTGATGGATTAATTGGATAATAACTAATAAAAGTCATCTGGAGTTACACTATCCTTTATCACATTGAACAATATTCCAGTTTTTGTCATATATCTTACTACTACTGTCTTAATCATACAAAACATCCATCTTGCCTAGTATGATGACTGCCTTCATAGTCATAGAAACACAAATCACACTGGCACATTCATGTGCTGACCTGCTACCACAGACCCACAGCATGTTCAGCCACCAGGCACAGCAAGCAGTCAGGGTTCAGGGTCTCCCATGGGGCCCAAGAGAATGGGATGAGGGTGCTGGTGTGGGTGCTGTTTGGAGAATTTGTGATCCCAAGGTTTTGGCAAGTCAGACTAGGCTCTGCATAGTAGCATTTCACTTTGGAGGCTGTCTCCACCCATGACCTCCTCTCTATATGATCTGCCACATCTAGTGCTAACTGTGATGATCTCTGGTCTAGAGATGCCATGGTTCCCTCAATCAAATATTTCCTCTTTCATCTTTTTTTTTTAATCAAGTTGTCATTGGTTTTCACCAGACAGTGTGTTTCTGAAATAAACAGATCACCTTAAAAGCCAAGGGCAGTTTTTGTTTTGTCCCTTGCCATCAAACTCTTGATTGCACAATTGTCTGGGGCAAAGTGGAGGTGGAAAGGGAAGGCTGTCCATGCTCTCCACAGGAGCATTCATGGAAATTTAGGCAATGGCTTACTAGCTAAACAATTTTTTTCCTGTTTTGCTTACTGCCAGGGAACTTAGGAAGGATTCTTCATTAATACCTTTCTTCATACAGTGTGATTTTGAGCATCTCTCTTGATTTCAGTGGCATTAGAAGTCACCTCTTATAATAGAAATAATACTGCAGTAAGCAGTGGTTCAGAAGAGACTTAACTATTAGCTTTAAGCCATCAATTGTTTTGTACTCTGTGATTTCAACCTTGTATCCAGAGGAGTATGCGAATATTGGTAGTATTTTAAACTACTTTGTCCATTTCCCTTTCTGCCAGAAATGGTTCAAATTACTAGACATATGGATCCATCTGATATAACGGAGAAGAGTCAGTATAGTTTTCAAAGATGTCATGCCTCTTAATTGCATTGCTTCTTCAAAGGGATCTGTATGAATACATAAGTATGACTGAAACAAAAAAAGGGTGTATCTGTAAATATTTTTCTGTTCTTTCAAAAATCCAAAATGAAAAAGAACTTATGTTTCACAAAGCTGCTGTAAGAAAGAAAAACAAAAGGACAGAAATGAGGTCATTTTACACAACAGAGGGGAGCTGCAAGTGGAGTTGCATGCAAATTTCTATTGAGCTGATGATTATCAGGTAAAGGGATGTGGCAAAACTACTGATGGTTCAGAATCATTCAGGTCAGATAGAAACAACCAAAAGCTTGAAGAGGGATTTCATTATACTGAATGGCAAGGCGCTTGAATGACAGTGAATATTTAATATTTGTTTGGATAAAGAAAAAACACTTTAATAGATAAAGCTTACATTACTTTTGTACGAATTATATGCCCTGAATGAGACTTCACCCCACAGAGCTGTTTACAGTGACTTTTATATAAGTCTTCATGAAGTCTAATTTTTTTTTTTTTTTAATTCAGATCACATCAGCAAGAACTCTAAATCCATCCTGAATTTTCTGAACATTAAGGAACAGAAGCTTTCTTGGGAAATTTCGAACCATGTTTTCATGGAAATTAGGGCATTATTCAGAAGCACCATGTGACTTTACACTTGTGCTATCCTTATACTCTTTTCTTAAGGAAAACAGGCCACTATCAGAGATGTATGAACCTAGAAGAGCCCTTGGTTTGCCCAGAATAGAAATTCTTATTTTACTCTCTTATAATAATTTCATGCTAATTATGCATTAGAATATTCAAGATTATTTTTTCCAGGAAATGACAATCACTTCCCATAGCGAGATATTAATGGCACCACATTTAGCATAACATAAAAATGGCCCTCATAGGCACAGAAATAGTAATCCAAAAGCTGGAGGCTATGGTGAGACTCCATCTGTGACAGAGGAATGAACACACCCACCCAGCACACTTTTGGGCTGTGAGGGAATTCAGTGTGTTAGGAGGGAGGAGTGCCCAGAGAACAGATACATTTATCTCTACAAAATGTCCAGCTACCAAGTGGCTGGGCCAGCAACTGGTGTTTGGTGATTTATCTCCTTCAACTGGCCCAGCCCCAAAGTCATTTGCACACTGCCTTGTTTCTGGCAATCTCCCCACTCTTTGATATCCAACCCAAATATGCATGAAACCCATTGTCTCCTTCAGAGAAATGGAACATGGATAAACTGTATAAACTTTGATTAAACGTTGATTAAACATGCCCAAATGCTTGCTAAAAATCAATCACTGGGTGAAAAGAAAAAAAAAATAAAATAGAGTGGTTGTAGGGAGTAAAGTTAAACCATAAAAGCAGAAATTAATTTCTGCATGAAAATGCACCAGACTGTTCTCCTTGAGAATCTGGGATGGTGAAGTTGTCTTTTTGAAATTAATTTTCATGTAAAAATCCTATGTTGAATGTGATTTAGAAGGAAAAAAAAAGTGGACTACGAGACACTGTGACTATTATATTTTGTTTCTTGTTACAGTAGATGCTTTTTAATAACACCTCACAAAATAATGGAAATACACTTGAAAACCTCCACACTTCAGAGCCCTAAGCCATACTGTGACCTTCTATATCACACAAAGCTATTCAGTTAGTTTTTCCCATTAGCCAAAGGGAGGAAACTAGTGTTAAGCAACTTTATTTTTAACATTATGTTTTTATAGTTGATTGAAGATGTATTCAGTTGGTGGATTGACAAAAAATGTATGTGTAGAAGGTCAAGCAGATTACAAATATCTTTTAAATCTTATGTTTTTCATATAAGACTATGAGCAAAATGGCTTAATAGAAAAAATGCATTCTGTTTATGCCATTCCTTTACCTCTAAATAAGAAAAACATTTAATAGCTCTCTACCTCCTTTCACTTAGCTGCAATTTCCTCTTCAAATTATCTAGGTCACTTAGGCCCACTTATCATTTACCTATTTTTAGCTTGCTAGTTGTCTCCTACTTCTGGAGAATTATCCTGTTGGCAATTAAATTTGCTGACACTTTTTTTTCCTTTCTCTCTGTAGACTGTGGTACTATTTGAGGTGTACCAGCATAAAGTCATGCTAGTCACTGAAAGGACCATATTTACAGCAATCTAATTTTTCTTGAGAATTTTTTTTTAGTGCGTTTTTTTGTTTGTTTGGTTGGTTTTTTTATTCTGGAAGAAGAATTTAAGAGCACAGCATCTGATAAGGAGAAGTAAGCCTGTCTTGATGCGAAATATAGGTACACGGATGTCTCCTGGTAAACATTTAGACAAATTATGATGAACCTGTGTGTATGTATTTTCCTTTCTAACAAAATGTCTGCTTCCTGGGCACTGAGTTGCAAAGACAACTCTGCTGTCTCCAAGTGTGGACTTTGATGAATTGTTCAGTGGGGCACAATTAAGAAACCTCTGAGCTTGGGTTGGTCCTAGTAAAGATGGAAATCAAAGCATATGCAGTTGAGTCATGAGACACCATACAGCTCAACACAGCTGTGCCCAGGGCTGCACTCCTAGAATGTGGCATTGGCTGGCTGTAATACCATTTTTTAGTTGCACAGACAGAGCCAAACAAAACCAGCACTGAGCTTTGGTTATGATTTTGGATATGGCTTTCATGTCTGTGTGGGGCACATGCATAGTACCCAGCTCTGGGTGCGTGACATTGCCTAGGTAGGCAGAAGTGAGCAAGCTGGTCTTCCTCAGATTTCCATACAGAGAAACAGAGGAGTTAGATGAATGTAGTATTTTAGAGGAAATTGGTTATTCTGAAAGCTTATGGTAATTACAACAATATAAGGAAATTAAAGTAGGAATCTTCTCTTCTGCTACTAACTGCCAGTGAAGAATGCATTATTATGTAATTATCTAAATGTTTGCATTGCTGATGAATACACTGGTGGCAGAATATGATCTTGTGCATCCAGGAATTTGTCTTTAATTATAAACAGACGGAATGCATGAGCAGTGTAATTTAACATTATTTTCTCTATAAAAATGTTCCATAAATGTTAATACTTTCATTGGCATCACATGCCTCATCTAAATGAAAAACTGTCATTTGTTGTTGCATCTTTTATCTACAAATGATAGTGGGACAATTTGTGAAAGTAATTGCAATTTTAACAATACACTTATGTGAAATTTTGTGCCATTTTAAAAGCTATACCATAATCTGAAATCACACATGGAAAATATAGGAAGAGAAAGGATTTATTGCATAGATGGTTTACTCTGCAACTGGTGCATGGCAGATCTATCTGTTTATCTATCTATAGATACAGATACACAGAAATACATGTGTGTGTGTGTATATATATATATAGATTATATATAAACCTCTCAAAATAAGTGGAAATTAGTGAAAAGTAGTCCCTATATTTACTGGTTTCTCCCATAATAATGTTAAATAACTTTTCTTCCCTCTGTAGAATCAATAAATTCCGATGATCACGGCACAGTTCACATTTTTGAAAAAATAAAGGATGATTTAGTATTTTGTGATGCTACAATTTGCTTTTAGGTTGACATATTCTCTTCCAAACACTTTTAAGGTGCTTGATATACTTCAAGGTACAAAGCAGCTCATGAATCTTAAAATATAGTAGGTCATTGTTTCAAACAGTTGTTTCATGTAACCTTATTATGTGAGCTATAGTATGGTAGAGATAAATTTGTAATATGATACCTGATGAAAAATAATTCCAACATAGAAATAATCAGATCTTGTTATCTTATTTTGGGTTAAATATTCATAAATATGTTAAATAACTTCAGCTACTGGAAGGAGAAAAAGGGAGAAGCCATGAAGACTATAACCAGATATAACTTGATTATAATACTGGTCCTGCAAGTGTACTTGCTTTTTAGGAGGTCTTTGCAGGTAAAAAAAGGCAGAATATGTGTGGTTTAGGATTTTAAAGTGTATTGCAATATTTATTTTTATTTTTTCCTTTAATTCCATTAATTAGGTCTCTCAGGTTATATTCTCTCTCACATGTGCAAATGCTTCTCAGTTATATTGATAGTGAATTTTGCCTATGATGAGCCTTTATGTTGAGACCTGCATTCATTGTGAAACTTATTGACGAGGTATTCTGTTTCCTTATGAAATAACAGTAGTTGCTGAACTTAATTTCTCTTCAGGTTATTAGAAAACAATTTAGATGCTCATCAGAAAGATGTGAAGAATTTTATTTGAAAATGTTCAGGAATTGACACAAAAGAGGAAACCTTAAGTGGTCTTAATTGCACAGAAGTACCTTCTAAAAGAAAAAAAATGAGCAATCACAGAGTGAAAATTTCTTGGCATATACATTAAATATGCAAACATATGTGTGTCACTAAACCCTGGTTGAAATACTGGAGAAGCTGAGAAGTCTTGTTGATAAATATAATTTGGTTTAATATTGTGTCTGACTTTTTTTGTATCCAGTTTATAAAAGATCTCAAATGAACTCAATCCCTGTTTTCCTAGGACAGAACGTCAGTGGTGACTGAGGCACCACTAATGCCTCTAGACCTTGCAATGACAGGGCAACAGTGGGGACTGAGGCTCCTGGAGAGCCACAACAGATGTGTTTTGTTCTGGCTTTTTAAATTTTTTTTTATTTTTTTGAGGAACATGGGATTGGAAAATGAAATTATCTGTCTCATGCTCAGAGGACGTGAGCAAAGTCAGGTGTATTTTTCTGTTACAGAAGCAGTCAATATTTAGGTCTCAACAGCATTGTAATAAGAACAAAACATGACATACGATCAGAATAAAAGAACCAAGTAGTGAGAAATGATAAGAAGCACTTAAAAAAGAATAAAAAATGGAAGAACAGTCTATTCTTGTGCAAAATCAGATGTTACCTAATTATGTGAAGGCTCTGTGTACATTTTTAGTGATTCCTCTTCCTAGCTGCATCAGATACAATATAAATGCAAGTCTTTGCTTGCAAGGTCCTTTTCACCTTCTCACTGCCCTTTCTGGCCTCTAAGTAATAAGAGTGAAATAGAGTGAACCTCTTATAAAGTGGTTTTACTAGCAATTTAATAAATTTATGTTCACTATCTGTTTTGACTCTTACACCAGAAAAGCTCCACACACATTTTTTCAAATCTACTTGTCTGTCATACTTTAAATTCTTTCTTAAGAACATCTTCCAGTGTTTGGAATTTGGTATTTGCTTATTTTTTTTCTTCTAGTATAATTCTTTTCAGGTATGCATTCCAAAGCTTTGGAATATGTTGTTGCTCATCTTATTTTCACCTTTTGCTCTATTGCATCTTTGTGCACTGTTCTGTCTTTATTAGTACTCAGGCGCTGAGCTCTATAGGTCAGCAAACCCCTGGTGGATTTTTATGTTTATCCAGTGTCTATCCCAGTGGGCTTCTGGTTCAAGATTAATTTTTAAGTACTATGGTAATACAAATTATAATTTTGAATTGGGTATGAGTCACTAATATTCATATAACTCATATGAGTTATACGACTTGCAGTAGATGTTATAAATATTGACCTTAGTATCCTGCTTGAATTTGTCTCAAATAATATTCTTCTCAGTAATCTCTGAAAATATAGGCTAGGAGAAGCAAGAATAAGCCCAGATGAGTGGCAGAGTTGGGCTGGAAAAGATGCACTGAATGAGTATTTTATTTTTTTTTTTTCCATTATTTTCATCAGCCTTTTGAACAGTGGAAATAGAGAATACCAATATTAAATGACACCAAATTTATCAAGATTGTGGCAACAAGCAATTTGGAATGGAGGATAAGATTTTGAAGGAAGTACATTTTTCCCAGTTGAAGCAATGACCAGAAATAAAATAGATTGAATAGAAACTAATGTAAAATACCACAATTAACTGGGAATAACTGAACACAGAGTATGGAATGGATCACGATTTTGTTTGCTGCTGGTATCCCAAAACAAACACAAGGCAACATTGCCCCACACATGCAAGTAAGGCTGTCACTGGAGCCTGTGTTGAGAGCTCTCTCTAAGAGTAGTCATTGTAAACATCCTCTCCTGATCTCTGGCACCTTGGCAGTTTTCTGTGTGAGGGAGGGACCAAGTGAGTCTGGCACAGTGGTTGCAGCTGCTCCCAGGGCCTTTTGAGGAATGGCTGTGGGCCTGTGTCTCTGTCATAAAGTGGGAGAGGATGGTGGAAAATAATCATGCTGGATTGTCTCGGAGGGCTGTACCAGCCCCTCCTGATGGGCTGTGGCATTTCTGGTGGGAGGGAAACTGTGCCAGGACACACGGCAAGAGGATATACAAGGCCAGGATGGGAACGGGGAGCTGTGTCTTGTGTAAGTATCAATGGTATCAGTGCTGATCCTCAACAGGGAGGATTATAGATACTGCTAATTTACAAATGTTTATAGATACTGTTCAGTTACTGTGAATAAAACCAGGCTGCAAATACTTGGCCAGGCACTTCCCTCCTATTTTTCAAATTTGTTGCAATCTTTGCCTGCTTGTAATGCCCTTCTACCCTTGAATGTGGTGTGAAAAATATTCTGAAAAGCTGTGTTTGTTCCAACATTCTGTATGCCTTGCTGTGTATACTCAGTGATAAGACTTCTGTGCTTTCCTGTACATATTTAGTTAAAAGGAGATGGCAAAAGGCCCAAAATAATTTGCCAAACTTTCCTGGGACATGCATACAGGCATAATATGGAAATCGTACTTTCTGACGTGGACTGAAAGTGATAGATGGGATGCCATATTTCAGATAAAACACGCATTTGTTAAGTTTTTTTGGGAAGCATAAGTAAGATTATCTTCTCTGGGTAGCCAGGTACAGAGCTAGCATTTTTAAGGCAGGTCATGTACCGTAAGCAAAGCCCTGGAGTGGCCCTGGCAGTCAGGAGGCCAAGCACGTCCTGGGGGCATCAGGCCCAGCATCACCAGCTGGGCAAGGAGGGACTGTCCTGCTCTGCTCTGCACTTGGGGGCAGTTTTGGGCATCAAAATATTAAAAAGACATTCAGTTATTAGAGGACATTGAAAAAAGGGCAATACAGATGGTGATGGGTCTGGAGGGGAAGGTGTGTGAGGAGGGGCTGAGGTCCCTTGGTCTGTTCAGCCTGGAGGAGACTGCGGGGAGACCTCACTGCAGTTACAGCTTCCTTGTGAGGGGAACAGGAGGGGCAGGCACTGATCTCTGCTCTGTGGGGACAGTGACAGGACCCGAGGGAATGGCCTGAAGTTGTGTCAGAGCAGGTTTAGGTTGGGTATCTGGAAAAGGTTCTTTCCCCAGAGGGTGGTTGGTCACTGGAACAGGCTCCCAGGGTCACAGCACCAGCCTGACAGAGCTCAAGAACTGTTTGGACAATGTTCACAGGCACGTGGTATGACACTTGGGGATGGTGCTGTGCAGGGCTGGACTTAGTGATCCTTGAAGGTCCCTTCCAATTCAGTTTATTCTGTGTGATTCTGTGGTTCTGTGTGTGCTTGAACACAGGGCTACTTTTGTGCTTGGCCAGAGGGTGCTTTGCTGGCAGCTTTCCAATGTGGCAGGAGTGTTCTGCCTGCTCAGCATGCATTATAGGGTGCCCCCAACACAGAATTAATGGGTGGTTTCCTCTTGGCCTTCTCTCAGGTGTTCTTGGTACATGTGAAAAATGAAGTGTGTGCACGGTCAATGATACCTGTTTTGGTTTTTTTTATCTCCTCAGAAATTTGTTGTCTTGGGAACTAAATTCTTGCACATTTCTTCAGAAAATTGACCTAAGTGAGGAAAGGACATCCTAAATAAGCCTTGTCCAAACCAGCTGTTTTGGTTAGCTATTTGAAAGGGAAAGGACAGGTATATAGAACAGCAGCATGGAATATTGCTGTGAAAAGTAAGTTACTTGTGCAAATACTTATCAACTTCCTACATCAAAAGAAAAAGTAAATAAAAATATGATGTATCAGTCTGTTTACTCTCTACAGGAGCACTCCAGTAAGAGAGGATCATTTGCATTTTCTCAAGTTCTTTTAGCAAATTAAGTACTATAGTTTTTGTAGCAGAGACTGTTTCATTGTTCTGCTGCAGAAACCTAAGTGTTTGGTATTTACTGCTTATCTGTTCTGACAGGGATGTGTCAAAAATGGGTATATCTTTGTTCAAAATTCTGATTATCTTTTAGAGTGCATTTTTCTTGTCAGTGGTGAAAGATACAGGCTGGACCTGGGGCTTCCAGTGCTTCAGTCATACTTACTGTGTATATATTAAGGAGTAAATTTGTAGTTACTTTTAAAAGTTCCTGGTATTCTGTCTATTGATTAATGTTGTCTTCATTCTCATGCTCCTGAATTGCAGTTTTCCAGTAGTTTCTGTGCTTCCAGAGACCACCTTGATTGCATTACAGGAAAAAAAAAAAAAACAAAACAAAACAAAAAAAACAAACAAACAAAAAAACCAAAACAGAAGGGAAGCTGGAAAAGAGGCTCTGTATTCCAGCATGCTTCCAACCTCTTTCCTCCACATTTTTCTGTCATCAGAAGGTGGTGGGGGGTGGATGAAGTTGTAACACTGGTTTCTAATAGACACCAAAGAGACTGGAAAAGTGGCCATGAAGAAACTGTAGAAGTTGTGTAATTACTTGAAGTAAAAAATCACATTCTTCCCATGCTTAACTGTGTTACAGTTTTGACTAAAAATCAATATTGTCACTCATAAACCTGATGACATCTACTTTGTTATGAATGGATGAAATATGTGGATAGAAGTAATGTTACATTTTACAGCTAATGGCTTCCAGTGACAAGTACAACTATTTTGCCTTTATCACAGCCATTTGTCTTGCAGGCTAATCTCTCTCATTTGTAAACAGTATTTCCCCATGGCACTGCATCCTTCAGTCAGCCAGGTGTTCTCCTGCTGTGTCATCCAGCAGGACTCTGAACGCTCTGACAGACACATCTCCCTTTGTTTTAATCCCACAGGGATGGGCAGATGCCCAGTTTGTCACTGACCATTGTTTTTGCTAACAGTTCTCCTGTTTAAGGAATTTTGCATTAGATTAGTTTCTTGCCTAAATTCAGTTCTACTGCCACGATCTCAATATGACTTCTGCAACTGAAAGTGTTTAGAGGGATCTCCAGAGGGAGATTTTGCTTGGGACGAGTTGTTTCTCTACAAAAGACAGTGTGCAGAGGTCACACTTTGTTGTGTTCAAGCATCTTCCACTGGGGCTCTGCAAAGCAGAATATACACAGGTTTTAACACATTAAAAAAGTTTGTATTGCTTAGCACACAAGGTTCATTTCGCCAAGCAGAAGCACCACTGGAAAGGGCCCAAAGGTTTTGACCTGGCAGACATATTTAGGTGAGGAAGAGTCCTCCCCAGTGGCTCCCAGAGGTGACTCCTAGAAGTGGCTGAGTTTCTGTCTTCCCCTGAGCATGGCTGACAGTGACAGCTGAACTTGACCAGTTCTGACCATCCCTGGCCAGTGCCAGCCTGCCTCCAGCAGGTTTTCTCCTGTGGGATTTTGTACCATTCTCTGACAGAGGTTTCCCTTTTAGGTGCTTCAGCTACTAAATCCTCTGTGAGCAGAGACTGTCCATCTGTGGTGGGGCTGGGCAGAGGGGGCACAGAATGGGGATGTGAAAGGGATTAGTTCTCCACTGCTCTTTCGTTTGGTTTTGAGTGATTTCCAGAATGTTCTGTATCATGACAGGACGCTTCTGAGGCACAAGTATGCAAGTATGTGCAGAGACATTGCTGAATGTCAGTAAAAAAAAATTTTGTTACTGTTCCTGTTCAGTGTGCTTCCCGTTGTTATACATAAGTTTGAGAGTCTTAAGGTAGACTTAAAGAACATGGTGTACATAAAAAATAGTTTCTCTTAGCTTTGACAATAAAAGCTTTTTTCTAAATATGCTGCATGAAATGCTCAGGTCAGAGCTTATTCCTGATTCTGAGGAAAAAATACTTGTGCAACACAACTTGGTCTCATCCCAGAGAGACTCTGAATCCCATTCTTTCATTTTCTTGTTTTCCTATTTTAATTCAGAACTCCAGGCAGAGTTTGAGGGGTGTGAATTTCAACAATGTAAATATCTATCTGTTATTTTTGTCTTTTTATTGTCTATAGCTTGCTGCTACTCAGAAAGTTGGTACTTTGGTATTTCAATTTTTAATGATTGTTTGAGGTATTTTTCTGTCTAAAAATGCAAATCTACTGACATGAAAGAAATTGTTTTTAATTTTTAATTGCATGAAAATCAAAATCATCATAAAATATATCCTGCCATATATATATGGCATATATTTTCTCTTGTTGTAGGAGATACTGGAAAGAGAACCTAGTGTGGTTCTTTGTGATGGAAATGAGTCATATAGTATGAGAAAAAAAATTGTTTTGTAAAACCAGTATGGTTATGGGTTATTTTCATACTATAGCATTGCAACATATAATTGTAAAGAAGGTACCAGCAATATCTCCCAATTTGTTGTGTTTTGTCCTATGGTAATGTTATTTCATTCTGCAGAAATTCCAAGGTAAATGAGTAGGCAAATGCTGCTTTATGAGATTGATTCTCACTCTGCCTTTGTAATAGCTGGGTTTAGTGAGTGTTGTTTTCAGACTAGCTTAGAACACTTTCTCATTGAAATATTTCCATTTAAAGCATTACCTATTCATTTTTTCTTTAATCATATGTATCTTTGATATAGCATTTAAACTGTGACTAACATTTTTTTATTTACACTTAATGTTACTTTGGAATTGTTTAAATCAGTATTTTAAATTGAACAAGGCCCTAGAGCCACTCTGGAGAGCTGTGTCATTAACCTATAATTGTATATTGCATAAAGTACTTTGTTTTCATTACTTTGGAAAAAAGAAGTAATGACCTTGCAATTGACTCTTCTATTTAACATTTTCATCTGAGCTTTAACACCATTAGAAGTAACTGCTTGCATTGACCAGAGAAGGAGCCAAAGAAGCAATGTACTGCATTCAACCTAATTCAGTTTCAGGCTAACAAAGTTAATATTAATTGGTGATTTACCAAGTCAAGGGCCTCAGTTAAATAAAAGTCAAGAATTTCAAATTGCTTTTTCTTTTTGTCAATTGCCAGCCTTGGGTTTTAAAATACGCTGTGCAGAACTTGGGTTTTCCCATCAGGATACCTAACAATTGAGTAGCCAGTAGGTCTGTGATGCCGGATACATTAACCGAAACTGTTTAAGGTGAGTAATGAGTACAGAAAGTTCTTGTTATGAGAAAGACCCATTTCAAGCATAAGTTACCTGGGAAATATCCAAAAAATATCATTTTTTTCCTTATTTGTCTGGAGTACATTTCTCTCGAAACCAAAACTGTCAGTACTAAATAATCATCAGGCCCTACAGTGTTTACTCACGTTAATAGGCAGCTCTAACAGCCAGGAGTGCCTCCCATTCATCTGTTCCCAGTATCCTCAGACACAGGGAAGGCAGAGCAGACTGTCCAAACTGGCTGTCATTTCAAGAAGGCTGGGACACATAAAAGCAATAAGTAATAATGACTTAGCAGGGGGACTGAGCGTTCTGAACCACATGAAAAATGTGCTTTGCTTACAACCATGAAACTTGGCAGGTGGGCTTAGGATTTGCTAAGGTACAGAACAAAAGCAAATATGGTGCTTTCTGATTGCCCACTGTAGAAAACTGAGCTCTTCAACAGAAACTTTTGATTTGAATTTTCCACAGATTCTTAAACATGGTAGGAAGAAAGTTTTAGCAATGTTATACAGATGGCAAATGTCAGCTTTTTTTTTTTTTCCTTCTTCTAAAAAGTAACGCAGGATCTATTTGTCTTAGTCTCAGTTTCTAGAAAATAAAATGGCCAAAATGGCTCTTTTTACATCTTATGGTCTTAGAAATAAGAAAGAATATTAAAAAATTGTGGAGATAAAGCGGCAAAGGGGCAGAGGTATTTTTGGTAGACTTTCAAGATTCAGCTGGAATAACTATTCTACAGATATATCTTTGAGGAAGAGCAGCTCCTGAAAAATCTAAAGACTTCTTAGTTGTTTTTTTATAGTATATACATGCTTTTAATCAAAATGGTCAGGAGACTGTCCTGGAGGGTAGAAGTAAGTCTCAACACTGATTTTTCATTAAAAATAAGATCAGTAATCCCTGTGTCTCACAGTGGAAACCTTTGCAAACATTTGATGTTTGCTTGCATTAGTGAAGTGAAAGATAGTTTTCAGATCTTGACTGGCGAAATCTAAGCCAGGATGCTTTCCTTTGAGGAGGCTCATGGCACAGCTTGCTTCCCCAGGTCTGGTCTTGCTTTTCTCAGTCATCCTGAGAAACTTCAGGAAGGGCAGGCTGTCAGCTGGACTTGGGTAGGCTCAGAAGGGTAAGAACAAGTACTGGCTTCTGCCTTCTGAATTGGTTTAGAAAGTACATTAAAATTTCTTTGTATCCTTTCAGTTATTTGAAATAGGCTTGTGCCTGTGCAGTGAGCTAGAGCAAATTTGGTCATCAGTATTCCAGGTACAAGGAGAGGATACTTCCATTTTGCACATCTTTAGAAACAGCATGTTGCCTTGCTCCCTGTTGTTCGAATTTTTAACTGTTAATTAAATTCACTGACATTACAACTGTTTCGATTATTAATAGTATCCCTTATATTTGAAAATAATTAGATTGCTAATATTTTTATGATCTCACTAAATACTTTTCAAAATTGAATAAAATATGTTCTGTTTAAATGGCAAGATGGCATGGTCAAGTCGTGAATGCTTACTGTAATTAAAACATGTCCATTAAAATTAACATTTGGTTTAAATTTTCAAATAATGTAAGGTGTAAAGAATTTCAGACTCAGGGATTTTTGTTGTTGATATTCCACATAGTTCCATGATGACCAATTCATAGAGATTCCAAATGACATTAACAGCCCAAGGGCAGGAGCTTTGGAATCAGTGATCGTACACAAATACGTCACCATGGAATTGAGTGGAGGATATATGGAGGAAATGCTGGCCAGCTTGAACATAAGACAATCATACACTTAGGGAGTGTTTAGGGATCTCTGTCTTGATCTGACAGATGATGAAACTGCTCTTTTGAAAAGTCTTCTAAAAATATTTGTAGTGGTGCTTGGAATTGCATAGTTTCTTTGAAGGGAAGGATTGTTTGTTTAATTTATTGCTTCTGACAAATATTTTTTCTTTTTTTCTTTTTTTTTTCCTTTTTTTTTTTTTTTTTTTTTTAATAAGTAGCCTTCTTCTCCAGCACTGTCATTTCCTAATAAGCTGCTTCTGTGGAGCCTTAGTCTAATATTTAGGTTGTTCCATTTGAATAGCCAAGAAAGCTGGTATTGTCATAAGCATTATGCATTAAGCAGATAGATGACATTGACATAGCTGCTACATGTACACAATTTTCTTTCCTGTCTTTTCATGTCTTTCCTAATAACCAATGTAGAAATGCTGTAACTAGTCTGCTAATCTAGCACAGAATGATTATAAAAGGATTTTAAAAATAGCTTAGTAATTTAATACATTTATTCAAGCACAGAAAATGGATTTTTGCAGTTCTGAATAAATTCTAATATTTGGCAAAGGACAGGTTTTGGAATCAGTTAATGTCAACATTATGTGTCTATTTTTTGGGAGAAGTAGTAGGTAATTGTCACATAATTAAAGAGATGAGACCACCCATACCTGTTTCACTTCACAAGGCTGACTCTTGTGATTCTTGCAATACTTGAATCAAGGTTGTTTCAGTCTGTCCAGCAAGATACCTTTAAAGCAAGACATCATCAGGATGCTGAGTCTACTTTTAAGGAGAGTTCTAAGTCTTCCTCCAGCAATTACACTGAGGCAAACAAGTGCAGTACTCTCTGTTATTGGGATATTGTGTTTCTTGTCTCTGAGAGTTTTACACAGTACTTTAAGAGGAACTGACCTGAGTGCAAGTTCCAGCCCAGACTCTCAGCTCTAAAAACACAAGAGGATTTGTTTGTACCAACAGCCGAACATCTGTAAATTGTGTGCTGGGAAACAATGGGGCTTTATCATGATACTATTTTTTTATTGTTTTGCACAGCACCTCACCTCTGCAACTCAATAAACACTCCTAAGAAAACTCCTTAAACTAAGAAAAGTTAGTCTGAAGCTAATAGTGGAATAAAACATTCAGCTTGGGAGGAAAAAAGCCTGGCATCATGTTATTCTAAGATGTTAATTTCGTTGACTAACTTTATGTGAATAGCAATTAGCTTTATGTTAGTATTCAAATACAGATACTTTCCTTGCAGTTACCACTGGAAAAGATCCAAAGGAGAAATCATAATGCAAAAAAAAAAAAAAAAGTTTAATGAGCTGACCATAATGACTATAGATAGCTTTATGTAATGAATTTTCAATACGTAGAACTAACAGCATTATATAAATGAGCATCATCTGCTGTAAAGACCATAAACCAGAACAAGCTATAGAGTAACTTCTTAAATAATTTAATGAACCTTATGTAAACAAGCTGCAGTAAGCAAGGCCCAAATGGCTCTACAAACATGAGGTTTTGAGTAAAATTCTAGAGAACCTGAAACTGGTTTAATGTGTAGATTTAGAGAATTTCCTCATCTTTAATCTGAGACTTTAGCTAACACTGTATTTCAGTTACTTTACATGAATGTTACTGTGTTTCTGTAATATGCTAAGATGTAATATTAATTAAATGTAAAAAATAAAGTTAGTCTTTTGATGTAAAGGAAGAAAAACTCTGTAATTTACCATACCTGTAGAATTAAATGGATTACCTTTGAGATGAGAAGAACCAACTAATATTAAAATAACAAGTCTCTCTTTAGCCTGTTTATATGAAAATATTTTTTGTGTATATACACTGATTCTTAAAGTCCTGAGAAAGACAAAAATCTCAGTTCTGGAGAGTCACATTCAGTCTTCTTTAAGTAAATGTACTATAATATTTTAAGCATACAGTTTTAATAGAGAAAAATATTGCTATAATTTAATATTCTTGCTCATGTTCATTTTTGTTCTTTCAGATTCTAGTTCACTATAGAGAGTTACAGAATTCGCAATGCTGAAAATCCAATTTACTGCTCTTTGCTTAGGAAGGTCAAACACCCATACCACCAAAAGACAAATAAGAAACTCATCTTTCTACATCTCCTACATTTCAGTGATATAATGCCAGTTTATCACTTGTATTGTTTATAGTAAAGAATTTTGTTTTCTTAGATGTCAGATTCACACAAACTGTGTCACAGGATTAAACTGTTTTTTTTAATTTCTGAATTTATTATTGTCCATTTTATTTTTGGGAGCTGTTTTCATGTGTATGTTTCTAAACTACATCTGAAAAGCTTAAGAGTTCTGTTAAAATAAAGAAATGAAGGGCTTAAAAGATGTGGAATTTAAGAATCAGAGCTGCTTGTATAATGTTAATTGTGTCTTCCCTATGCTTATGCACAATGACACAGTTTTTAATTAGAGAATCACTTACTTGTTTTTTCTTTCCCCCTTGGAGTCAAACATCATTCCGTGCATGGGAGGTATAATGCTTGCTTGATGATTGCTGCCTTCATATTTTCATACTCACTGTTTTGTGTGTAGCCATAGGCTTTATTTACTGCATCCTAATCAAAGCATGCTTTGATGACAAAATTTTTAATTTCCTTTGGCATTTTCTATGGGTTTTACCACTTTTTATTTAAGTAGCTCTCAAATATTATTAGTCATCATCTTTACAGTCCCCAGTTTTCATTGTGCAGGTAGTATTTCAGGTGAGAAACTGAAGTATAAAAAGCAATCACAAAATGTGTTTGCTGATTTTGGGTTCTATGTCTGGCATGCATTGTGCCTGATAGTTCAGAGGATTTTTTTATGACAGAGCATTTTATCTGTTCCAGACATAAATCCTCTTGGATTCTAACAGAAGCAATGAGTTTTCAACACTTTTTCAAATTCAGTACCCAGGAGATCAAGAGCACATAGTAGTAATCCTCAGGGGGCTGGTTTAAATGATATAATGTGCAGGAAGTGGAGATAGAAGCCAAACCCTCATGGCAGCATTATCTGTAGAATTATTGTTTCATTTCACATTTGCCACATGGTTTCCACTCTCAGCAACAGTTCAGGCAAGGGCACTATGGAAAACAGCTCTGCTGTGCAACCTGAATTTTGTGTTCAGCTGGATGCCAAGAGATCTATTCTGTTCGCTGATTGGGGGAAATGGCATGGGGTAAAAAAATTAATTCAGTTTAGGGTTGTATCATGATGCATGACTGCTCTGACAGCTTGCAGCAGTAAACATTCTTCTCTGAGTGCAGAGTGGGAAAAAATAACAGAAGGAAGAGAGCTAAAGCCTGGCAAACCTTACTAAAGTCTCCTTACTTGAAAGTGGGAAGAAGAAAGTGGGACTCTGTGTGTGAGGGAAAGCAGACTTGCAGTAGTTAAGCAGAAAAGTTACATGACACTGAAGATACTGGAGCAATCTCTGATTTTCTGTACCCATCAGCAGTTCAGTCCTATATTCCAACGGCTCCCTGCTCTACCGACTCTTTTCTGTTCTCTCTAAAGCAACAGTCAGTTCTTTCCTCTTGTTCCAAATTTCGTGTTTCACCATGTTCCTCAGTCACATCTCATTTCCCTGCAGTCTTTGTCTACTTGCCCAGTTGAAATAGAACATCCTTCTCAGTTTGGCCTGGGTGCTGGAAGATGGGTGGGAATCACACTTTCTGCTCACAGCTTTCCACCTAGTTCTAGTCTGGCTCAGAGCTGCCTATACCTTGAAATGCCAGGAAGGACACAAAATGCCAAGAAAAGGCTTGTTAAGTTTACGGAGTGTTGGGCCTATAAGCAATTCGTTTCTTTATGTTTCTGGATGGTAGGGTGTTAATGAGATTTTGAGAAGTTTACCTGTTTGTCTCGTCTTGTCTTAAAAATGTGATAAGCCTTTCAAATTTATAATTTGAACCTCTGTTTTGGAAATTTGAACAATTTTCATACATATGTGAAAAGCCACATCTGCTATACAAAGGTGTGCAACTCCCTCCTGCCTAATCTCCCTGCTCCAGATCACTGAAATAGCAGAGCAGTTTGCCAGACACTTTTTAACACATGCCAGATATTTCTCAAGACTAGCAAAGCTGTTTGGCAGAATAATTACCCTTTCATTTTGCCCTGTTCAAAAGAAATCCTATAGTGTAAAAAACCCAAACAAATAAAACCATAAAACCCTGCACATTCTCCACCTTGGATGTCAAAGATAGGAAAAAAAAAAATTAGCTATAGTTAAAGGCAGTTAAAAATGGGTTAAGATGTAAAATGTCAAAAAATTGTTTAAAAACAACCATTTCTCTCTATATATAGTACTAATGAGGTTTTTATCTAAGATTATGTTAACCATCTATAGTGTAATAACACATGGGATACTGAGGTACTACAAGATATGGAAGATTTTCTATTAGTAAAATACCTACTTTCCCCCTTGAAAGAAAAAAAAAAACAAAAAAAAAACAACAAAAAAAAAAAAAAAAAAAAAAAAAAAAAAAAAAAAAAAAAAAAAAAAAAAAAAAAAAAAAAAAAAAAACAAACCCAGAAATGAAAATGTAGCTCCAATGGGTGCAGTAGTGTTTCCATGCAGGTTTGTAGTAGTGCTTCTTCTTGCTGTAACTTATTCTTAAAATGAATTCACCATATCAGGGTACCTGAAGTTGGTAGAGGCTGGAGGGAAAAGGGAAGGTGTGTCCTTACACACAAAATCCAAGGTGTGCAAGAAATACAAGTAGAAAGTTTGTCATTCTGTTCTGTGTAATTGGTCTCTCTCTATACTTTTAATATTGCAGTGAACACAGTAAAATGCAAATGATTTTGGGTTTTGGTTGAGTTTGGGATTTTTTTGTAAGCATTTTAAACAAAGTTGTACAGGACACTTCAGGGCTCCTTCTCTGTCCCATTGCACATTCTAGTTAAGGTGATACACGACCATTTTAACAGGGTGGGAAAGCATATTGCTTTTTTTTTTTTTTTTTCTTCTGTTTAGGCTAAAGAATTGATGTCAATTGTTTTTTCCTTAGTTTTCTTGCTTTGCTTTTAGTACCTGTAAAGCATTTCTTGTATTATTTAAATGTATTTAACTATACCTTGAAATGCTTTAGGATTTGAAAAACTAGTTTGATATCAACCAAAGCACATTTGGATTAAGATTTATCAGGGATTCAGTATACTCACACTTTTGCTTTGAATTGATCTAGTTTTTAGGAGTTGACTCCTGGGAATGAGAAGAAAAAGACAGAAGACTAGAACACAGCCCTAAGGGTTCAGCTGACCTGATGTCTGTGTTTCAGTTTTATGAAATATTTATATTTTGAAATTTGGACTTCAGCTGAGCTAGCTTAGCTTTTAACTGCAGCCCTTATCCCATAGCTATGGAATCCATTTCCAAATTATTGAAAGTTTATCTGTAAAGAGCTAATATGCTATCTAGTTAGGAAATTACAAAAGAAAAAAAAAAGGTGAAAACTGTTGAGAGATCCATAGCAGCAGATTTTCTCTTGCAGCTGGCCAAAACACAATCTAACTAATGATCTGAGGAAAACAGTTTTTCCCTTTTTTTTTCCCCATGTAGTTCATTGGCAAGCTTCCTGCAGTAGCTGCTTTGACAGATATAAAATTGCCTCTGTCTTTATTGCATGATCTGGCCACTGCCAGATTTCCTGGCCTTTCTTGTTCCAGTGGACACCATGGTGCTTTACTGAGATCTGAGGAAGTAAAATTCAGTGAAGTGGACATACCTGAAGGTAGGTATGAATGTTGCCAAATATTCACTAGGCAGCAAGCCGTGAAATTCTCAGAGTGTTTAATTTATTCCTTTCAAATAATTTGTATTTCTGTCTTCTCTATAATAATTATGGTTGGCAGAGAGATATCTATCTCTACATGTCCTTTGCACATCATGCTTTGCCATACATGAGCACTGGGCTTCCAGTAGGATGCAGGAAGCTACAAAGCTTTTGCTGATGTTCCCTATTGAAAGGCAACTTGTATTGAGAATCTTATGGAAAAGGAGCAGGTTCCCAACTGAGAACTAAAACTGCTGTACCCTCTCTGGTATAGGGATAAGAGAGAGAAAGGCAGGTTGTGGTCTTTGTCAGGAGCAGTGTGAAGAATGGGAATGCAGCTGGTTTCTGCATGGGCTTCAAAATGAACGTAGGGCAGAACTGGGAGCTCAGCTAATTAGGTGGCAGCTCGACACTGCTTGCTACTTGTAGCCATCATTAAAATGCTCGCACACACAGTCATCTGGCTGGACTGCCTCACTTAGCTAACCAACAGCTTGTTTATGAGGACAGAAAATGATAAGGGGAATGGAAAATTGGCCAAAAAAATAAAAAAAAAAAAAGGGAGGAAAGTTGTGTCTGTAGTGCAGTGTTGAAAAAATGGACAAAAGGACTCCATAGCTAGAAAAACTATATCACTTATTCTTATGAAATTTATAGTTATGGAAATCTAAGAACAGGATGTTCTTCCAGATGGTGAAAGTGAATGTTTTTACTGTTTTAGCAGCTGAAATAATAGAAAATGGCTTTGCAAAAACTGTGGTGGCAAAAACATTTTTTTCCAGGTACAAAAGATTTTTTTGTTTTGTTTTGTTGTTGCTCTTTTTTCCTTGTTGTTAATTTGTTTGCTTTTTTTTTTTGTCTTTTTCAGTAGCTGTTTGCTTGTGATAACAGCTCTCTACTGCTGCAAACTGTCAGTGTGTGCATATATCTTTTCTGTGCTTATGGTGAATCCAACCTTCATCTTAAAAAATAACTGTTTGTTTCTGTTAGTAAAAAAACTGGAGGTGGACCAGAAGGTGCAGTAACGAAGGGAGTAAAAGGATTGGGATTCCAGCTGAAATACTGTTGAGGTAGACTGGGACTGGGATTTAGGGAGGAATTGTAATTGACTGCCTCAGATGTTGGAAATCTGAGTTGATAGTTCAGCAGATTGTGGCATAAAGATGTGAAGTCATCTCTTGCCAGCATAATGAAGAGACTGGGAAGATGGGAGGGGGAGAGGAGTTTTGGGAAGGTGTGTTGTGTGAGAAACATCCA
The DNA here is from genome assembly GCF_017590055.1 of Onychostruthus taczanowskii. NCBI lineage: Eukaryota > Metazoa > Chordata > Aves > Passeriformes > Passeridae > Onychostruthus > Onychostruthus taczanowskii. The sequence continues at coordinate 6,725,911 of NW_024498906.1, read as the reverse complement.
CAGAGAGGAAATTAGCACTGTAAGTCAATGTCACAGCACCCAAGGTAGCACCTACCTAAGTCTGATGGGAAGTCTGTGAAAGTAAGCTTTGCTTTCAGAGTTAACGAAGATGGGGAAATGCTTTGGAGTGATTAGCTGGGATCTAGAGAATATACTGGAAGGTTGTTCCATGGTCAACAGAGTACCTAAAATTCATGTCCTCTGCTGATGCATCTTCTATAGCAGCCTCTTCTCATGACTCCCTCCACTACTCTTCCAAACTGAAGTCAGCTTTTTAGGAATATCTTCTTTTGTTGTCAGTGGCTTAATTCAGAGCCCATACCACCTGGAGCATGAATTGTTTTCCAGAAAACTTACGTTTCTCTTAAGACTGGTTTTCAGTACTGACATTCAAAATTGCTATATGGTCATACAGATTTGACTGTTTCTATTTCCTAAATTATTTCTTTACGTTGTTTTAAACATTTTTGTATCCATGAAACTGTTTTGTCCTTCGTAAGAGCTTTTTCTCTCCCTTCACCCTGCTGATGTGCCTTCCAGATGTGATTTCCATGTCCCTCTCAGCTGCAAGCAATCATCCCTTGATGGTATTTGTTTGTGACCCATTCAGACACATTCAGGTGAAATGGAAGTTACCAGCAATGGCAATATTTTGTTGCACTCTCATGCTGAATTCTGCTCATGGTAAAGAATGAGTGAGTGAGCCAATACAGCAGTTTTAGACTAATTCACTAACAGTTCTACATAAAAGGACTTCTCATTTGAGAATTCGAGATGTCCAGTGTAGTCCACTGAAACAGAAAGACTACTCCAAAGAAATGCAAAAATAGATGGATATAGAACAAAATTAAAAAAAAAAAAAAAAGCTTTTAAGGACACTTTTTAATAATATCTTTTATTATATCTTACATAAAGCTAAAATAATAGTACAATGCAACCTAAATTATTCAATTGTAGTTAAAAGTTAAGATTCAATCGCAGCATCATAATGGTTTGAGATACTGTAGTTGGAAATCAGTATTTATTTTTCTCTTTTAAGTGGGCCTAATGAAAAATTTACTTCATTTTTTAAGAACTTGATGTCAATAGAAATACCTGATTTTCAGCGTGTTGACTAATTAATTAATATTCAATAGCTTATGCTCTGCTCAGTTGCCACCCTTCTCAAAAATACAAAGATACTACAGCAAAGATACTACATGCATACTACATGTGAATAGGTTGGGTTAAATAGTGATCAGCATGGGTTCCTGTTTTCACTTCTGTGACCTTTATAAAGGCTGTATATTTTCTCTGGGTGTTTAGCACTTGTGGTTTAGCAGGCTTGTGGGTACAGTAAGATTTGTGGTTTTCTGCCATTAACTCAGACATGACTTAGTGATTGTGACTAGTTTTTTGGGTTTTTTAAGACTAAAAAAATGTTAGAAATACTAACTCACAATTCTAAGAAAAATACAATACTCGGGATACTCACCATAATTCTGAATTGTGAGACATCATAAAAATATCAGAGACTGTAAGGGTATAATACATTTTAGAGAGTGTACTATAATCCTGAGATTGCAGAACTGCTTTCTTCTGCAACCTTGATATCTGTTGGGTATTTTCTGAAAATAAACCATTTAATTTAGCTGTTTACAAGCCACATAATATATTATTAACCTTGAATGTTATCATATTGATTTATGATGTTAGTTCTCCCTTAAACACAAATCAAACAGAAATGAAATAAATTGAGAGTGTGCCCTCACAGTCTTTTAACAATTTTTTTTTTATTAGACTATTTTTAAACTGTGGGATTTGTAAATTTAGGGTTTTTTGAGTTTACAATATTAAACAGTGCAGTAAAGCTTTGAGAGGCACAGAGTTTTGTGTGTGGAAATTAACTACTGTGGAGTAGTTATGTGAAATAATTATAGTTTCATATTAACAAGTGTTCACAAATTACATATATAATGTAAGTAATCTGCGAACTGAAGACTGAGGTGAGGTTTGAATGAAGAAGGGATGGGCAGCTTGGAGTTAAATAAATGTGTTTACTACAGTGATATCATGTAGCAGAGTGTGCAGCTGGTGCAAAATCTGAATATCAGGTCTGGGAAGGTGTCATATTGGTGTCACTGAGTGACCTGGAAACCAGATCATACCTGGCCTAACACAGTGTAGGATTCTGAAAAACACCTGCTGTATTCTGCTTGTGAGCTCTTGTTCTTATGGGAAGAAGTAGCTCTGGGTCTTAGGGGTATTTTGATGTGCTGGTTAAAGAGCTATGATAGTTGATAACAATAACATTAAAGTGATGTATCTGCCAATGTAGTAGCTGAGATCTGAAAAACCCTTGGGCATCTCATATTTGAAAAATTTAAAACTGAACCCCTCTTGTTCTTGATAATGCTCACAAGGGCAACAGAGAGTTCATACCAGTTTAGGGATGATACTCCCCCAGTATACTTTTGATAGAATAACATACGAGATGTAAATACTCACCAGCACAACCTCCAGAAGAGAAATAAAATCCCTATACAGAACACAAACACTCATATATGCTGTCAAAGTGACTGTGAGATTACACATGTTGCTATTTTGACCTATAATGAATCCTGAGACTGTGACAAACTCACTTATAACATGCCTCAAAATGTAATCACAATAAATGTGACAGATTATTATTTATTACAGAGCTTTTTCTCACTCTCATGTAACCATAGAAAAGTATATGCACATGTCACTTTTAAACACTGAGATGTAAGCACCCCAAGGAAAACAAGCAGAAAATGCTTTGTGTTTCGAAGCAAAAATCACTGCTTTTGAAAGTACACAAGGCCACAAGACAATATTTTATGTTTCATAGGTGTAATAGCAATTTCTTACTCTTCTCCTACAAGCAGGGTCTGTATCTGAGCTGTGTTTCCACCAAAATATCCCTGACAGCAGCAACAGATGGGAGAGAGATGTTCACTTCATGAGCATCGTTAAAGGGATGGTTTGTTACTAGTTTGAAATAACTATATTAAGACTTCTTGATAACCCTCTGTGTCTTTAAGTGAGACAGAATTCAGTGTCTTTGGTCCATCTTTTTTTTTATTCCAAGTAGCTGTGCCAGTCCTACTAAATTAGCTTCCCATTAACATTTTGCAGTTTGCAAATGAAACTGAGTAAGTGGTAAACTAATAGGAACCCTTTTAAAAAAAATTCAGTCACCAAGGTGAGCAGCTCTGGTGCTGACACAATCCATATCAGAGCACCCTGGTGACTGCCCCACCTCCTGAAGTGCCCTGGCCATAATCATTATGAGGCTCTCCAAATGGAAGTGAGTGATTACCAGGACAATGCTTCATCTGGCTTGGAGGTGACATCGAGATTAAGTCAGTCTATCCTGCATCTAAACTGCTTCCATAAAGGAAAAAAGAGGGGTACTTGTCATTGCAAACTCACTTCTGATAGGGAAGAGAAGGTCCAAAATGCAGACACTGCCTAAATGTAGGGCAGTCTCTTGCCTCTCTAGGGCTGGGATACTCATGAGAAGAACAATTCCTGCCCTGGAGCAGCCCTCAGATTACTGTCCATTATTGATGTTTCACGTAGGCAGTGATAAAACTGCAACAAAAAGTCCAAGGGCAATCAAGAGACACTTCAGGTCTTTGAGATTACTAAGTAGGGGATCAGGGGCACAAGAAATGTTTTCCTCTGTCCTTTCAGGCAAAGGGAATGAAGGAAGAAACAGCAGATCAATACCTGGCTCCAAGCCAGGTGTCACCAGCAGAATTTTGGATTTTTGATCATGTGTCAGTTTACACAACACTGAGCCTGTCTCAAATGTGAAAAAAGATCTTTGTGCAGAAGTTAGCAGGACTCAATGAAAGAGCTTGAAATGGGTTTTGAATGGGGAAAAGGATAAACCAGGCTCACTAGAGAAAAGCCTGGGTGCAGCACAACAATATTTGCAGTGTTCAAGTGAGGTGCTTTTATCTGCCATCTCTGTGGAGGTAGGGGATAGAGAGTCATCCAACAGCAGAGATGGAAGGGCTCCTGATGTGTTAGAAACTGTGGAAAAGCCCAAAATGCTCACATAGGAATTAAGGCTGCTCCCCCATAAAAGAGGTATATTTGTATATTTGACAGAGTCTGCTGTTCTGAGAGGAATAACTAAGTTGGTTTAAATAATTTAAATTCAGCCCAGCTGTAATACCTGAGATGATTCATTAAGGTTTTTCAGGATACAAGGAAAACAAAGCAGTGTGGTTGTCACACTGTAATGAGAGCTGAAGCAGCGAAAAGGGGTCTCTCACCATGTATTATGGTCTGATGAACTGGAGTAGGAAGCATTGTCTTTGTAGTACTGTCTTTGTATTATTATTATTAGGAGTCTTGTCTATATAAAGGACATCAGTCATAATCATTACAATGCTGACTAGCCTTTTCATGAGCAGGAGATCACCAGTTTGAGAAGACACCAGTCATATCCCTACTAAGAAGTTTCTGTGAATAATATGGAATAAAAGCAAAATACTTGCTATTACTTCCGTAATATTTGGGAAAAACAGTATGTGATTCTGGAGCCAAATAAACTCATGTGTGCAGAAGCGACACACGAAGATAAACACTCTTTGTAGAAAAGCTGTGACAAAAGCACTCCACTATTTCAGGTTTTTGGTGAATTTCTGCAACTCAAGTGCACTTGGTGTCATGTTTAAAGGATTTTTGCAAACCATGCCTGAAGAGAACAAAAATTAAATGCATCAATATTATGACTCTTTACAACACACAAGAATATCCTGAACATCCCGTCTTTATCTTGTGATAAACAACTTTCTCTACAATTGAAATAAGTATCTTCTATTGTAACCAGTAGAGGCCTTTTTCATGCTGACTAAATCAGTTGAATTCCAAAACTGAATACTTAATTGTAAAAGTTTTCCGATGTAATAATATTAAGGATTTATCCGCTTTATTGGATATTCTTGCAGGCTTTAAAATATTTTTACAGCATTTGGATAATTTTTTACTATGTAAACTTGCTGCAAGTTGTATTATTTTAAAATATTTTTTCTACATTAATCTACATTTCAAGTTTTTATTGAATTTTTCTCTTGCATTTTAATTGAATCTACAGTAAACAGCAGTGATTAGATGTTTGAGCTCTCAGTTTGAGTTTTCTCTGTTTCCATTATGTCCAAGTGATTTCCATTTCACAAGACTTTGCTTCCTCTCTACATATGTAAAAATTTTAAGTCAACCATTTTGACAGAAATACTCTGTAAGTAAAAATAAAAACATGATCCAGGAAAGGACTCATGACCCAGTGATCTTTATTTAGACTGGACAGAAGATTTTTATTAGTCATACATTACAGAAAAGAGCTTGATAATAGAATGTGATAAGCTTGATTTTAAGAAATCCATATTGAACGGATAATATTGTTGAAAATTAATTTCTAACATCAATCTCTTTAAGCCCATGGTATGTAAACTTCTTTCCTGTTCTCCTGAAATTGATACAAGTTCTTGTTATATTCTGCTAGAAAGCTTAAACTTAATAAGGATATACTTGCTCTTCCAGTTTAGCTCACCTTTTTTTAAATTATTTTTCTTTATATCTTTTTTCCCTGTGTACTTTTTTTCCGAGTCTAGAATCATAATAATTTAGGTTGGAAACTTCCTCTGGATGTCAGCCTGTCTAACCTCCTGCTCACCGCAGGGTCTGCCTCAAAGTTGGATCTAACTTCAAAGTTGGATCATGCTGCTTGGGGTCATATCTATCAAAATTTTGAATACACAAAGGATTTTTAATGGCATTTTCCTTACTTTCCAGGGAGGAGTTTTGCTTTAGTTTAGAGCAATACTATTTATTCCTCATTGTTTTTTTGGGTTTTTTTTGTTTTTTTGTTTTTTTTTGTGGAAATTTTTGTGTGAGGATAGATAATTTCTTAGGTCAGCCAAGTCTGCAAGAATGTATAATTTTTTTATTCTATAGTTTACAGTGAAATCACCCTAGGCAAAGGTTTGGTCAGATTTATTTTGGTGACTGCAAGTGAAACAAAAAATGTGGAAGTAATGAGCTCTAGTTACTGCAATTGTGGTCAGTTTTTATATAAAAGCTAGAAGTGGAATTATCTCTGCTTCAGCATGTTGGACAGTATAATTTTTGCAGTCTGCTAAAATAGCAGCAAAAGGCCTTAACTTGTAGTTAAAAGTTTCACAGAAAATGCATTTACTGATTTATAATTTGTTTAATTCCATGAACAATTAATAAAATGCTGATAATGAATAACATTAATGAATCTGCTGAATATCAGCTGTGTTTTAAAGCAGAGGATGTGCTAATTTAATATCAAAACCAGTAATGAAAAAAGTTTAGTTTTGCCTTCCTATTTTTCTAAACCGTAGCAATTGAGCAGCAGGTAGTTTAATGACAACTATAGGTCTTAATTTAGCTTAGTTATCATCATACAATATTTATTAATTTATTGAAGATAAAAGATTTCAACATTTTAACTTAATTTCCAATAAATACCACTGGCCTCTTAAAAGATGATCTATTTTTGTCTTATTATCTTTTGAAATGTTTGTTTCTAATTGCAGTGATACATGTTTTCTCCTACACTTAGTTTTATCAGTTAAAAAACCTACGAGTAAACACTTGATACTTAGCAAGAAGGACAAAGGATTTTTATGTCTTCACTCTGTCATGACTGGCTTTAATACTGGGATTTCTGAGACTCCAGGATGTTTTGCTGCCAAGATGTCTTTTATTCAAAATACAGATAGATCATGACCGTGAACTTTCACTGCAGTGTCTGAGTCTGTATTTCCATTCAACAAAGCCATGTACGAAGTTAATGGATTTAGAATAAATTCTAAAGATTCTTTCTTGATATCTTCACAGCCTTGAATACATTTATTCTATGTATGTGATACACTTCCTTCTATTGCATTTTTGTGGCTATTCATTCTAAAAGTCTGGGTAAAATTACGTTGTCCAAAACATTGAATGCTCTCAAAATTGTTTTTTAGGAATTCTTCTCAGGGAGTTTTTGTCTAATTTTTTTATCTGCTTTTTTTTCTATCTGTGTTGAAGTCTAAGATTATTAAATTGGTTGATGAATCCATATGATAGTACCAAAACTGGAGTTATAAATATAATTTAACTTCTAGCAAGACTTTTGACATAGATTGCGCTGTAAAAATGGACTGGTGATATAGGAGCTGGCAAAACTGACCAGTAGGTGAGAGGAAAAATGCTATGGCTAGGCCTAAGTATTGAGATTAATGAAGACTAACAAAGAGTCTCTTTGAACCAAAGGCAAATGTTGAAAGAAAGTTTTATTTACTTTCTCCAGTTTTGATCCTTAACATTTCATAATTTCTAATTAAAAGAATGAAAATAGTGTCTTGACCACTCTTATGCTGATTGCTTCAGTAAGTATGTGCATTGATTACAGAAGTTTTGACAAAATTGTTTTGGAAGGAATATTTAGGCAGTCAGACAAACTACAATGTGCCTTTTGGATTGGGTTTATTTGTTTTATTTTCTTCCTCACTAAAAACATAGTAATTTTGGCTTGGCATACTGAGTATATGTGGAGTCATGTAAAAGTTCTAATGACGTTCAGTATATTTTTATTTTTGCAGTCTCTCTAGAGAAGTAAAATTTTCGTACTTCCTTTTAGCCCCTTTTCTCCTCTTGAATAACTGAGAAGTGTCTTGGTGAATCAATAACTTGAAAACCAAATTCTGCTGTTTATAGATGAAAATGCAGCATTTATTTTCATGCAATCATGTTGGAAATTTTTCTTGGGAGGCATAAGACCTATACTTGAAAATTCTAAATAATTACTTTTTTCTACTTCCATCTTAATTGATTATTTATCTACAGTTTTCTGAAGAGATGTTTGAAAATCTGTGAGTGGCAGTAAATTAGAACAAAATACCTTTCATTTCTGTTCTGTTGCAAAAATTAAAATAATTGAATATTTGAAGTGATTATCTGTGTAATAATCTTTTTTTACCAAGGACAAAATATTCAATTTTCAAAGTAGCCCTAAATTATTCTTGAACAGTTCTTCATGTGAAAAGTCCAGCATTATTTGGAGTAGGATCACAGAACACTGTGATTTTTTTCATAAGAAAAGTAAAGGTTATTGTGATGATGTAGTTACACTCTGTTGGATTAATGTTTTTATTCTGCAAAATTTGGTAAGCAACAGGTTGAGGTTTTTCTGAAGAGTTTCTTCAGCTTAACTGGAAATAAATGGTCACATAAAACTTACTTTGTTTTTTGCTACATTTATATCCTATGTCTGTTTTATGTCTGCACAGCAAAATGTGTCTTTTCATACTTTCTGATAAAATTCAGAAGACATTGTAAGTGAATGTTCAAATGTGTTTAGTTCCAGCTGAAAATGACTCTCAGATACAGGAATAGAGTGGTAAATTTTGGCAAAATGGAAAGGAGTCATGTAAAGGTTTACAAGGGAACCCTTGCAAGGAAATGCTAAACAGCTGGGTAAAGACATGTCAACATTTGAAACAAGTAGTGAGAGTAAAGCATAAACAACTGACTTATGCTTGGATATATAAAACATTCCAAACAGAAAAATATGCATGTTTGAGGCGAGAATGTAAAAGGTTATTTCATATTTATGTGCAACCAAAAGTCTGGTCAAAAGTAACATTCAATTAGTGCTTTACAAAAGAAATGCATCTCCAGTTATCTTAGTGATAAGCAATGACTTAAAGTGTAGTCAGAAGAACAGATTTTATTATGCTGAATGCTGATACATCAATGAGTATAGATGTGGGTCTCTTTGACATTTATATAGATCTATATTTTTAAATTTCTAAGTGCAAGCTTGTATTTTATGGCCAATGACTGTAACTGCATAGATACATGTAGTTGAGGATGAGATTGGGAGGATGTGATAACCAGGCACTACACAGCATCTGGGCCAACAGAGAACATGGGGATCCAAAATAAAATAACTGGGTTTTATCAAATATTGACTCAGGAGTAGCTGTATGTACATCTTAACTTTGATCCATCCATTCATTACCTTTAGGGTGAAATAATTTCCATTGCATTACCCTAAAATACATTTCCAGTAACTGTGCAATGCTGCAACTAATAAATATTTTTTATTAAAAACGTGATATATGCAATAAGACTTTCCACTAAACAGGCAGACTAGGTTGATCTCCCTTGATTTTGTTTTCAAATTACTTTGAGATACAAACAAATTAGAGCAGTTTGAAATTCACTGTTCCCCAGTCAGCAGTAAAGAAAACAACACAAATTAAATTAACCTGATGTTAGGGCTGAGTCTCAAGTTGAGATGGAATCTGTGTTTCAGTCAGTTTGGTTCCAGATAGCTTTCTTAGCATCCACAGTCATTTTTGAGGACTTTTAAAGGGTGTTTTCCAACAGGACTTGTATCTAATTACAAGTAATATGGAACTCAGAGGAACATGCTGTCAATTAGTGCTCAGTCTCAGCAAGTGAGACTTTATTATCAACATCATTTTACACCACCATGAAGGGCAGATGTTGCATGCAATTAATTGGCACCTTTCCAATTACTTTGGTTTTGTCTGTGGCATGGAAATGTTACCTTCCACTGAAAAGAAGTTCAGCTTCTCAAAAACTCCTCTAAGAAGAAACTGATTCATGTGTGGGGTGGTGAAAGAATACTCTTTGAGTCAGATGTGTGTCAAAGTATGTGTGATGACTTCTATGGTTCAGATTACTATTTCAATATTAATGACTTAGAGGAAGTCTGTATGTGTAAAAAATACATGTATAAACCCCATGGGTTTTATTTTTGCATGCCTCTGCACTCTGATGTGAAATGGCACAGTTTTCAGGTTAAGGATGTGAGCTCCTAGTGGCTATTGGCATAAATAAGGGACAACTCAGTCCCTTACCCTCTATTTCATCTTACTTTTCTGTTGGTAGCATAACCATTTCTTTTCATGTTTCTTTGCTTTCCAGACATAGTTTCTAGAATCTTTTTTAAGCAGAATTCAGACAGCTAAATGCCAGGGATGTAGGAGGTAAACATTTTACAGGAAATTAACATAATGTAATCTGTGATTATGCTGACAAAAATGGGGATAAATAGCACTGGAATTATTTTAGGTGTGTTTTTTGTTTAGTTGGGTTTTGGTTTCTGGGAATTTTTTTAAATCATTTACCTAAGCAGGATTAATAGTGAAGTGTCAGCTTAAAATAAGTGATAATTTACTGGTATATATAAAGACCTAGACAACCAATCTGCAGTTTATTTCAAAAAGAGTCAGAGGTACATATTTGAGTATTATCTGTATAATATTTTGTGTTTAATTCGATATTGGATATTAATTGGATATTAATTGGAATTGTGCAGATTACTTTCTTTCCATTTCATATATCTACTTTATTTGATTCTTTCAAGGTATGGTTATTGGCAACCACCCCTGATTTAAAAAGATTGAATTTGAGTGAAATTGCATTTTCTTTGCAAAAATACAGCATTAAGAAAAAGAAAAAAAAAAAAAACCCACCTGAGTTTTACATAGAATCTCTAGTTTATCGTAATTTATTAGAATAAAATATTTATTAGAATAAAATATTGTAATTTATTAGAGTAGAAAAAATTCACTGCTGTGAATTTTTATGAGCAGTCTCAGGAAAAATAAGATCTCTGATGTTTCTCTATTGAATAAATATTGGAGTAAGATTTAATTCTTACAGAAACTCTAGATAGGTCCTTCTAGAAGCAGTAACATTAAGTAATTATGGAACATGACCTTGTGATCTGAAGCAAAGACAGCTTTGTACTCTGTCTGCTCCCATAAATTTGTACAATTTATCTTATGAAGTAGGAAATGATTGAAAATAATGTGAATTGGAAATTGCACAGAGACTGTCAGAACAAACTCCATAAATTCTACCTCACCACTTTTATCACCTTTCACTATGCTAAACATGGAAATTACAGCTTACAACCTTTTACAGTCTCAAAATAGCAGTTTTCAGAAATGATGGTGCCTCCTGTAATCTGTAGGCAGATGTTACAGAGTCAATGGGTTTTCTGATCTCTGTGCAGGGAGTACACAGCTGTTGTACTCTGCTTCATTGCAGAGAGGTTTCATTCCTAGGGAAAAAAAAAAATCAAAGGAGAACTTTTAGGGGATTTCAACATTTATCAGCTATAGTTTGACATGGTTATTCTGACTAATATATCTTTCAGAGTTTTTATTCTACTGTCATGAAAAGCCAAAAGTAACAGTCTTAAAAATAGGCTTTCAGGCAGACAAGTTTTATTTTTTTTTCCTTTTTGGAAACCAAAAAGGTGAAGGTATGACACCATCACGGCTTCCATACCAGCACTGGATGTGGTATTACAACAGAAGTCTCCCTGCTAGAGGACTGAGATAGACAGCAACAGAGGTGAAAAAAGTGTAACTCATTCATATCTGTAATAATACAAAAATATCTCAAGTACAGTAAACTTTCAGTGGCTTGATAGCTCTTGTTATAGTTTAGTAAAATGGCTTACCAATTCAGGATACATTACTGACCAGGAGCTGGCTTCTTGGTGGGATTGCAGGAGTCCCTTATCTCTTTTTCTTTATTTTCTACCAGATATTTATATAGTTTGGTTGTCTTTGTTTATGGAGACTTTTTATGTTCCAGGGGTATATATGAAAGATTTTCTTTTGGATTTTTCCTCTCGGCTTTTTCAGTTTTCACAGCATTGGGTGTAACCTTGGTGCTTTTGAAGAGTCAAGGAAAGGCTGTACATAAACCAGAGATGTAGACATAAATTAGAATACACGTAATAAAGTAATATAAAGTTTGCAGTAACACTGAAATACTTCCCTGAAGCAATGGAATTCTCTGCTTCCTCCTCAGCACTTCTCTCATTACATTCTACCAATGCACACATGCACAGACATATACTCACATATATTTATAGCAATTGCTGGTTTATTTGTCTTGTTACTTCTGTGCTTAATATAATCAGCATGGATCTTTTGAGTACTGGCTTAGCTCAGAGTAATGACCACAGAACTTGACATCAGAGTTCATAAATCAAGCACTGTCACCTTACACTTCTGGCAACCACTGTATTCTGACTTAGTGCTGTGATATGCATCACTATCCCATGTAGAGAAAAGGCTGGGGCAGAAGACCCCCAGGTGTACAGAGATCCGTGTTTTGAGTCTATTTCACTCACTGCAGTGTATAAATTTTAATACTGTGTCGTGGTTGCTGAGAAATCTTTTAGATTGCTTTTTTGATGAAAGTGTTCATTTAGCCTTGTGAGCCTTGGAGTGAACCTTGGAAATGTGGCCGTTTGCTCTGAGGTCATTGTGCCACTGAGGTCGAGGTCAGGAGCTTCTCACATGCAGCGTGTTGCCAGGCTACAACCTCAGTTATTGCTCAAGTATTTGCAGCATTTAATTTGTAATATTGTTGCTAAGGCAACGAGCTTATAACAAATGTCTGTTTGCATTTCTAGATGGAAGGAGCTGATAATTTGCATTTCTTAGTCTCTCAGCACTGTTCCAGAACTGTCTTTAGTTTTGCTAGAGCTCCTTTAAATGCTAAGTTTAACTGACATCTGTAAGATTTTTTCACTATATCTGAGGTCTCTTCTAACCTAATTTGTGAGACCCCATCAAGCTTTCCTTTACATTCTTTTTTAATCATGCAGGAGGAATCTATGCATTGTATTCTTATGAAATTGCTAGAAAAACTTCAAGGTGTTTTGTGTGAACTTATGTTATCCAGTTATAAGTTTTCTGTCTCTGTCTTACAGTTCCAAACTTGAGTCATTTTTATTATGAACCTTATGCAGCCTGGCCTGTTACAAATTCACTAATGTTATATTTTGTGTGAACAATCTCCAGGCATATACAGCAATGATTTTGATTGACTGTTCCTTACTGCAGTTTGTGATTACTTGCAGAGAGTCACCCTTGATAGAATTAGATACTTTATCTACTCATTCTTCCTCAGTTGTTGCCTGAGTTGCAATAACATCACAACTGACAGCAAAATTAATATCTTTCCTTGTCAACAGAGATGCCTCTTTCCTCATGCTTTGTCTTCCAGAGTTCACACAACCTACTTTACATTTTATGTTGGTTTTTATTTGTGCAATTTTCTTTGTCATCACTCCAGAATTCTCAAGTTCCTCTTTCCTGGCACAAGGAAAACAGTTATTCGTTGTCCTTTTAAGCATGAATTCTCTCCATTTGTTGTCAAATATTGTACTGTTAGATTCTGGAAACCTGAGTAGTAATTAGCTTCACAGTTCCCTTCCACTTTTATCAACATTAGACCAAATAGATAATAATATCATAAATATATAATGACCTAAGAAAGGATTTTTTTTCATTAATTATTTTATATTGGAATTGCAAACAGATGTCTAGTAATAATAGAGTGTTGTCATGCTTTAATGGCAGTCCTAAGATATCACAAATGTTTCCCACCTGTTCTTCAGTATTTGTTAAATTAGTTTTGCCTTTAAAGAACATTGGTATTTACAGAGGAATAAGTGCAAGGCCTTTGCAGACTTGCTACCTTCCTACTTAATATTACTTTTGTGTATAGTATTCATGAACCAGATAATTTGAGAGAGTGAACCAGCCTTAATGCTTCCTATTTTATGAAACTTTAAGACATTTAATGAAATTTCATTTTTATTAATACATGAAAATTACTAAATTTTATAAAAAGGATGGGAAAGTTAATTTGCAGTTCTTCAGGCATCTAACTGAATGAATTTACTACAACTTCTGAAAACTAATGGAAGATACAACAAGGAAGTTGTCAGATAAAGGTTGCAATAATGAATAATAAGAGTTTTCAAATTATCTAGGAATCTTATTAATAAAACAGACTGTCATAAAGTATTTAAGAGATTCCCCTTAGGGGGAAAATGAAATGACAGTTTTCTCTGGAGAATGTTAAAGGGAAGTCAGCTTACTTTCAGTTTAAGACCTCTGCCAGTGTTTTAGGTAGGCTTAAAGACTACAGAGTAAATGCACAGGGTGCAACAGCTCCTACAGTGTTTTTGTCCATTGTTCCTTAATATGACCTGGAGGAGGCAGCAGAAGAAATGCAGGATTCCACTTTTATTTTCCCTTTGACGGTATCTACTCATATATGTTACCAGTCTTTCCATTGTCCTTGTGCACACAACAATGGAGACAGAATTGTTGTGGTTTAACCTCAGCCAGCAGCTAGATGCCACACAGGCACTGGCTCACACCTGCTCTCTCTGGGTGAAATGGGGAGAAGAATCAGAAAAAAAAAAAAAATTAAAGTAGAAGGTTGAGACAAGAACAGTTCAATATTTGAAAACAAAATTTAATAGTAGTAGTTGTAATAATAATGATATAAATTATTATTACCATTAATAATAATAATAATAGTGATAATGCTAATAAGTAATAAAGCAAAAGGGAAGAAAGAGAGTGAGCGAGATAAAACTCAAGAAAGACAAGTGATGCACAACACCCATGTGTCTCCAAGCAGTGATCTGCCCCTTCCTGTCCACTCCCCCCAGCTTATATATGGGACGTTGTGTTCTGTGGTATGGAATATCCCTTTGGGCAGCCTGGGTCAGCTGCCCTGGCTAAGCTCCCTCCTGCTTTATCTTCTTGTACACCTGCTCATTGGTAGAACATGGGAGATTGGAAAGTCCTTGACTTAACAGAAATGCTCCTTAGCACCAACTAAAACATCAGTATGTTACCAACATGATGATTCTCATTTTAAATCCAAAACATTCTTGGTCAGAGAGGAAGAACAGTGTGATATCACCTGTGCTTTGTGCTTGCAGGAGTGTTAGTTGTGTGTGTGGGTGCTGGAAAAGGTTCTGCTCTTTGTCTTGCCAGATCTGGGTGCCAGCCACATGAAAATTCATGGGCACGGGTGTGTTCATCCCCATGCCCGTCAAGAATGTGTATTCACACATTCTGAAACTGGGAATGGAAAACAACCAATCCTGGAATTTGGCTACCTCTTACAGTCTTAGGTCATTTTAGCCACCTCCCCTCCCCCCCGGAGAGAGGGAAAAGTGACTTTGTTTGGTGGTGATAATAGGAGAGGAAAAAACTGGTGTTGTTTTGTGTATGCTTTTCTGCTAATGAATTGTTTCTTGAGGAAAGTTTATCTGGCTTTGAAGCCCATTACTTGGATGCAAAATGCCTGTGTAGTTGCTACGTCTTAATCTCTTGGCTGTGGATACTGTTTATCCCTTAAAACACCCTATTAGAAAAAAGAACGATATATGATTCTGAAAAACATCACAGAAGTAAATAAAGCTCCAGTGATTTTCTAGAAATACAAGACAGCTGATGGGTGTAGGCTGATAAGAACAGAAATTTTGTCCAAGTTAATGATATAAAATGATCAAAACATTTTCTGAAATCATCCAATTAGTTATTCAGTACCTCCTGTCCACCTATTCATTTGTTCTTGCAGTAGCAAGGGGTTTTTTCGCTATTTCTGGAACTCTGCAATAATATCAGAATAAAGGAACTGTTTTGACGAACTATAAGGAACATATGTTTTAGTTTTAATTGACTTTCAGACATAAAACACAAGTGCTATGGCTTCTTAGAATAAATAATGATTTAAATTACATTTTTCCCTGTATCTGGGCCCTTAAAAATTTGGATTATGTCCTTCAAATTATATATTATTATCATAATATAAGTATCATAAGATACCACTTAATTTTTTAGAATGTAGCTCTTCCTGAGATTCCATATGTAAAGCTGTAGTATTTGGTAAAAGAAAATTGGCTTTAGAAGATAAAGTAAATTAATTAGCAGTAAGAAAGCTAACACATATCTAAAAATGCTTATTGAATAGTTGTTCATATGTTTGAACTTAAAAATAATATCTGTATTTCAGGAAATATATTTCAGCAATTTGATGTTAAAATAGTGGCTCAATATTGGCTATTGTATTTTATTATTTCCAGTTATTTTTCAATTCCAGTAGTGCCTGTGGTTGACAAAATAAGGGAAAAATTAATTAATCACTTACACGTTTGGGTTTGTTTGGGGTTTTGTTTTTTTGTTTTTGTTTTGTTTTATGGGGTGTTTTTTGTGGGTTTGTTTGTTTGTTTTGTTTTGGGGTTTTTTGGTTTTTTTTTTCTTTTAATTTTACAACACAATTGAGATAAAAGTGAACCCCAGCAGCCAGGAAGGCCAATCGTACCCCGGGGGGCATCAGGCCCAGTATCGCCAGCCGGGCAAGGAGGGGAATGTCCTGCTCTGCTCTGCACTCGAGGGCAGTTTTGGGCATCAAAACATAAAAAAGACATTCAGTTATTAGAGGGCACCACCTTCACAAAGATGGTGAAGGGTCTGGAGGGGCAGCCCTGTGAGGAAGGACTGAGGTCCCTTGGTTCAGCCTGGAGGAGACTGAGGGGAGATCGCACTGCAGATACAACTTCCCCGTGGCAGGAAGAGAAGGGCAAGTGGTCAGTGACAGGACTCAAGGCAATGGCATGAAAGGGAAGTGTGGGTTGAATATCAGTAGAAGGTTCTTCCCCCAGAGGGTGGTTGGGCACTATAACAGGCACATCAGGGCAATGGTCACCAAGCCTGCCAGAGCTCAAGAAGTGTTTGGACAACATTTAGACGCATGGTGTGACTCTTGGCGTGTCCTATTCATGACATGGACTTGCAGTTGTTGATCCTGATGGGTCCCTTCCAACTCAGAATATTCTTTGGTTCTATAGCAGCTCAGCCTACGGGTCATAATTTTTAACAAGTTTAGTAGAGGTTGTTCTCTCAACTGTCTCAGCTGTGAAGAAATGGCCAGAAATTACCTCCTTGCTATGGGAGATTCATTTAAGCAGTATGACAGTTGCTAGTGAAAATATACTGATGTAGAAAATGTAAAGGAAGAAAAGTAATAAGTAAATGCAGTTACATGATTCTAACTTTCATGCTGTAAACTGGTCACCTACATGAATCACCTCTTCAAAAATTTAACCATTGGCTTAAAAACAACTTTACGCAAATGCATACCATACCCAGTTCAGCCTAGAGCACTGTAAACATTGAGTACAAAACTATATTTCAAATTTTCTATACAATAAAACCAGACTGGAGTATGCTGCAGTAAAAGAGACATAAGGCACTCTGGTATGCTGCTGACTAGTGAATAGCCAAATTAGATAAGAAAAAAACAAGACAAAACCCCCTCTCTTGCCCCTTCCCTCCCCCATATAAAAAAAGCCCCAAACCCAACTTTTAAATTACATAGTTTTAAGTCTCAGGCAAATAGGACCTAAGAAGCTTTTGGAGTTTTTTTTTTCTCCTCTTTGGCTTTAGTCTTACAATGACAACCACTTTCAGGTTAAATTACTTTAATTTTGATTGGAAGGGGCTTTCCAACATATTTTGCACATAAATGTATTTTTTTTTACTGTCATATTTTTGTATTTTTCTAAGCAAATTGTTTTTAAAAAATTCTTTATTTCTCCTTTCACATCTTGCAGATAGCACATGATTTGAAAATTTTCATTAGTGTAATTTTATTTAAAAATTGTGAAAATGTTAGGAATCTGGACCCATGTCAATCACATCTTTCCTTGCTGAAACTAGCTAACATGGGAATTCTGCTTACTCTATCTTCTGCCTTGTGTTACTCCTCATTACATAACTGCAACAGATTGCTTATATAAAATGCATAAATCCACAATATAATTATTCAATCCAATGTCCTCATCAGTACGATGAAATGTCATGTGATTAACTACTCTTCTAATGCATTTCCATTGTGTCAGCTTTGCCACTCTTGGTCACTAAGGTTTGACTCCACTGCTCATATACATTTCAGATTTGTGATTTGTTTCCTAGACTCTGCAAGGATTCAACAAATGTTTGTAAAAGTCTTGTTGCTTATCTATACATGCCTCTAATTGCACTAAGCAAGCTTTCAAGTTTGTGTAATTTTAGTTTCCCCAGTAAACAGAGGAGAGCAGGTGGGAATTACCAGCTATGGCTCACCTGCACCCTTCAGTGTACTGCCCTCACTAAGGCTGATGTCTAATACCTGCAAGGTGTGATCTAGGGGAGTAAATAATACAATAAGTGAGACAATGGAATGAAAGCCAGCCCCATCTACTTCCAAAGTCTGGAATACTTACTTACGTGCATATGGTGGGTTAGAATGGAAGGGTATAAAAACCCTATTGTATTCAGATTTTTTCTGAAACCACATGACAGTGAGTACAGTTTTGCAGAGAGTTATTCACTTCATGACTACATTGATGACAGAAATGGGAATCCTGCACTTCCATTGCTCCTGAAAAGAATTTTTGAAAGGGATGACAAGAATGTGAGAACAAAAGGACAAACATCTCATTTGTGTCCTACTGTACTTCTAGTCTGTGATTTTTACCAAAAGCTTGTAGAGTATTTCCTATTGTTCTTTTCTTTAGGAGTTATTATAATTTTGGAGATATTTGAGTGATGTTAATTATATAACCACTTCTGATGAGCTCTTTAAATGTTTGCTTAAATATTTCACTTGTGAAATACTTTGCAAAAAATTGTGGGAAATGAAGCTACAAAACCAGGTATTTTCTCTTTACTTAGTAGGAGTACTTTAAATTCCTTCTTCAAAGGGATTCAAGTCCTTATGAATACAACTGTGTTTTCTTGGATATCGAGCAAGAAGAGAAGTGGACTCTGTGAAAGGTAAAAGTGTGGTTCAGGCTGGATAGGCCAGAGGGCTGGGGCTGGAAGTGACTCCAGAGGTCATTTTGGTGCGTGTGCAATAGTGTCTCCTCAGGGCTGTGTGTGCTTGTGGAGAATGATGACTGACTCCTTGATGTCACTAGGTACCAAACAAGATTTTTAGTGTTAAAAACTGTTTTGATTTTGACACATACTTCACTGATTGCAATAAGTAAAGAGTAATTATGGGAAGTTGAAGTGCCTGAAATATTCCTTTTTATGTTTTCACCTTCACTTCACACATCAATTTGAAATATCTTTCTGCAGTGTAATTTGATAAGAAAGGCAAAAAAAAAGTAGATGGACACTCTTGGACTCCATGGGTGTTTCATTTCTAATCTCAGTAGTTTATGCATTTGCTGTTGTCACTGTCATTAAAAGTCATTATTGCTTTTGAACTGGTATATCTCAAAGGTCGAATTAACTGCAATTAACTTGAGATGTAAAGTGATTTTTTTACTTGCTAAAAATAGTTATACTGTAATATTGAGTTTGAACTTGGAGGCTAATTGCATCATTTTAGAAATAACAAACCACAGAACTTTAGCACATTAACTGTAATTTACTCCACTAACATGTACAAATTGAAATCTTTTAAGTGTATTTAAATTGACTTTTAATTTTTCTTATTTCATCTTGTATGCTTTATTAAAAAGCATTAAGGGATCTCGAGGCCAATATTGCTCTGAAGTATATCAACAGAAACACAAGGCTAATTTAAAAACATTTCATTTTCTTTCCTATAAGAGGTTGAGCTATTTATAAAACTCTAATTCACTTGTAATGAGGATTATAAAGCTCTTTATTATTTCTGTGAAACACCTCTTGCATTTTGTTACTACGCTTCCTTTTTTTTTTCTTTTTTCTTTTTTTTTTCTTGTTGTTGATATCGGCTGATATAGGAAAGGTTGCTTTTCACTGCGTGTTTATAGAAGTGAGAGAACTTTTCATCCTGACTGGAGGCTTTGAATATAATTTTACAGTAACTCAAAAAAACGTACTGAGCACCAACAGGAGAGGAAAGTGAAACACCTCTTGCATTTTGTTACTACACTTCCTTTTTTTTTCTTTTCTTCTTTTTTTTTTTTTTTCTTGTTGTTGATATCTGTTACTACGCTTCCTTTTTTTTTTCTTTTTTTCTTTTTTTTTCTTGTTGTTGATATCGGCTGATATAGGAAAGGTTGCTTTTCACTGCGTGTTTATAGAAGTGAGAGAACTTTTCATCCTGACTGGAGGCTTTGAATATAATTTTAGAGTAACTCAAAAAAACGTACTGAGCACCAACAGGAGAGGAAAGAGGGTGGGCAGGTGTCAGCAAGTAGTGGTGTAGTGGCACAGAGACATGGGGTAAAGTAGTAAGAAAATAAAGATGAGGAAAAATAGAGAATGATCAAATGTGGATATTTTATGAATGAGACAAGACATAAATTTCTTGTAATGCTGGAATTGGTAGAATATCTTGTTTATTAGTACAAGTGACTTGCAGTAAAACAAGTAATTGTCTAAAATGTGAACATGTTCTGAGGCAGGAGAAATGTCGGAGCATATATTTTGGTGGCACTTAGCCAGTTCCATCAGCTCTCTTGAGTAGGGTCCTCTGGATCAGACCTAGATGAAAAGATAGTTTTCAGATGAGAAAGGCAGAATTCCCATGTCTCCTGCATTGTGCATGGGACATGCCCACCTGGCCCTCAGCGGAAGCTCCTGTGCTTTGGGGCCACTGTCCATCAGAAAGTGGCACCACTAGGTGTCACCTCAGGGGTCATGTACTTGTCCTGCATGAAGTCCCAGTGTGGAAAGTTGACATGAGGGTTAAGTTTAAACAAGGTGCATCTCCCTGGGAGAGAGTACCAGCAAACCTGAGAGAGGGTACACACTTTCCAACCCTGGTACTGTGATTCCTCTCCATCATATGATTGACACCACCATCAACCTCAAAAAGCATGACTATTACATAATTATGTTGTATAAATAGGTGTATGAGTATTCTTATTAATCAACTGCCAGATTTTTCATGACTTTCTCTTCAGCTAGTGACTCACCAGCACTCATTGGTGTTGTCACTTCTTTCTGACACATTGTGAGTAACAACTGATGTTTTGTCAACAGAAATTATAAATTCCTCTGGGTTTTTTTTCTTTGCTGATATTGCTAATCATAACACACTCTTTATTTTGTGGCTTTAATTTGTAAGAAAACCTTTAATTATCTCAATTCTTTGTAGATATAATCCACCTGCAAAAACAATAATGATCCTTTGTATTTTGATAAATTAAGAACTCATGCATTTTTAAACCACTATGTAGTAAACAAAACATGATTTTATATACCAGCAATATTTGGACCTGATGATCTTTAATAATAAAAATAGAATCTCCATGCTTGCCTTTGTACTACTTAAAAGTTACCTTGATGAAAATCTGCTTTTCATAAACTTTGATAAATGCGTTAGAAAGCAGTGAAGGAAAGCCTGAGAGGAGAAGCTAAGTGTACAGTGCTGGGCTGAGAAAGTGATTTTGTCTGTCGCTTTTGAATCTTAAACATTGATTAAGTTTAATGAACCATTCTGAATTTTTCCATGAAAAGCTTGGTAGCACCTTTCTCAATAGGTTACACATGTGAGGATTTCTCTAATTAGAAACACCAGGACATTTTATCATGGAATTGATAAAATTAATAGTAATAAATCAGCAATGGTCCATCTAGTCTTCACAGTCCAGATCATTGATATTCACCCCAAAATTCTCAAGGAACTCAATCCTGAAATTACTGACTGCTGGGTTTACTATATAATGTACAACTTAAATTGACCATAGGGTGGTAAATGAGATGTTAAGTTGTTTTTTTGAAATGGCTCCAAGTGTGAATCAAAAAGCAATATAGTACTTTTCAGACTGCTAAAAAAAATATAAGAAACTGTATCAAAAGCTTGAGCTGGTAAATTAATGGAAATATACTATTATAGAAGTGAATACAGTTTTAGCAGAAGGAAGCCATACCTCATTACTCTGTTCAAATTCTTTGAAGGAATCATTGAGCACTTGGATAGCAGGATTCCAACCAGGTGTGTCTACATCTTCATTAGTGTTTTGCTTTGGAGCAGCAATATTATTTTAAAGAATTTCTCAGAGCTTTTTATTTACTGTTTCTTGGTTGAGCTCAAGTAGCATGTTTGGGGAGTTTAAAGCAGCTTTCATTGTGGAACAGTCTGGAAGCTCCACTCTTGGTGCCATCAGAGACACTTGCTTTCCACATTGTGAGGAGCCCTCTATGTCTAAATTCAAGTCAGGTCTCTCAGGCAGTTTTAAACCACATTATTGAGCCTTTTCAGTCTGGGGGCACCAGTTTAACTTAATCTGGAATGTGCTTGAGTTTCCTGCTCCATCCTTTTGCTTTTATGGTCTCCCCAGAGGCCAGGGCAAAGATGTAACTTTATGGTTTTAAATACTTTACTGAACCTTTAGTGTCCTGTATCCCTCTGCTGATACAGGCAAATTGGTTCACACTACCTCTTTCAGAAATTGCAAGACTTGTGATCAGCAAGAGGCATTGCAATGAAAAGTGGAAAGCTCCTGTTCTCCACCTCAGTACATGTAACTGCTTATTTTTAATATTACATTAATTCAGTGAAACTATGCATTAGGAAAATTTTAGCTTTATGTTGCAAACTGTGAGTTGGTAAGTGATGTCTTGTGAGCCTGCATTATGAGGATTTAGGCACATGGGAACCACTGTCTTATAAAAGAAGATAGTGAAATAAAAACATTGGGTATAAATCTATATGTTTGGGTTTTCTTTATTTTATTACTCTGCATCATCGTATTTCAATACATTTTATATTTACAGATGCTCACAAACAAGTAAATAGTCACATTCTAACAAGTCCTCTTTAACTGGCTATTTGTTTTGTGTTGCGTTTCAGGACCTTTGTGTATGTATTCTGAAAGATACTCTGATGTGTTTGATCTCCTTTTCTTACTGATTTTGATGCCAAATATGTTTCTGTAAGGCATTCATTATTTTGAAATAATAATTCAGTTGACTGACTGCAAGGTCTGTATTCAGAAAAAAATAAACTTAATTGAAGTGATCCACTTCAGTCCAGAATATTGAATGCCTAAATTTAAATTTCCATGAAGTGTCGCTTGAGGACACGAAATAGAACAATGCAGACACTGGAATCTCCAAGATAAAAAAGAGAGAAAGTTTAATTCTGACTCCAACTTATAGATTTCCAAAAGTGACAGTGGGTTGGAGGATGACAGTGCCACCTCTCCAATGACCCTAGACAAACCAAGGGTCTATCAAATTTCTCCTCCTCCAGAAAAGAATGCAAAACAATTAATTATTTACATAAAGTCCATGAGAAAGTTCGTTAAAAGAATGTAAACATCAGAAGGCTTAGAAGAACTCAAAAGAGCAGGGCAACAATGAAGGAGAAAGGTTATCTAAAGAAAACAAAAAAGTAAAAAAAAAATATTTGTGCATGGATGCTGTAACAATAAAGAAAATAAGAAAAAAAACAAAAAACAAAACAACAACCACAATGACATGGGTTGCTTTGCTCTCAATTTGTGGGATTTCTTTGAGCTTTTATCAGGTCTGCATGCTTGAAATATTTAATCGTACAATGGGAAAATCTGCTTTGTAGAAGATTAGTTTCTTAAATTGTCACTGTAATCCTGTCAAGGAAATTGTTGCTTCAAAGCAATTCAGAGAAAACAATTCAGAGCAAACACTTCTAATCATATTTAAAATACTTTTGAAGGAGGGAGGGATCCATATTGTGCACTCACAGTACACGAGCCCTCAGTTGCATCATTTATTCAGAATAAAATACATGAGTTGAAATTTTAGAAAGCAGAGCCAAAAAGGTAATGTTGGCGTCTTTTTAGAGATTTACCCACTTTAATAAGAGGCTTTGCATCATATGATGTTGCATATTCCAGTTCTTCTCTGCAATTCATGTCATTGTCTGTGCTTTACTTACCTCTGATGTAGGAAGGGGATTTTCCTTTTCTACTCTCTTCTTGTGAGACCTCTCTGGAGTACTGTGTCATCTCAACACAAGAAAGATGATGACCTGTTGGAATCAAGTCCTGAGGAGAGGGAAGAGAGAGGATGATTATGTGTCTGGAACACCTCCTTCTTCTATGGAGCCAGGCTGAGAGAGCTGGGTCGTTCAGCCTGGAGAAGAGGAGGCTCCAGGGAGACCTTAGAGCCCCTTCTAGTGCTTAAAGGGAGCCTGCAAGAAAGCTGGAGAGGGCATTCTCACAAGGGCATGTATTGGTAGGACATGGGAAAATGGCCTGATGATGGAGTAGGATAGGTGTAGATTATGTATTAGGGGAAAATCATCTACTGTGAGGGTGGTGAGGTCCTACTGGTTGATAGAGAGATTGTGGATGCCCCATCCATGGATGTATACAAAACCAGGCTGGATGGAGCTTTGAACAACCTGGTCTGGTGGAAACTGTTCCTGTCTGTGAAAGGTTTTTAACCTAGATGATATTTAACGTCCCTCCCAACCCAAAGCATGATAATGCTTCCATTGTATCAGTGGCAGTGAATATCACAGAATCATAGAATCACAGAATTTCTAGGTTGGAAGGGACCTTTAAGATCATCGAGTCCAACCCATGTTCTCACACCTCAACTAGGTCATGGCATATGTTGCAATTTGCAATCCCAAATAATGTGAGGCTGTTTATATAATAAAGGCACTGTATACAGTGGGTCCTCTGCATGTTCCATGCTCTTTTTTTGCAGAAAGAAGTTGACAGAAATTGGTGTGTCACAGGATCCCATTACAATCCTCTACTGCCGAATGCATGACTTTTAGTCTTTCAGTTGCCTTTATTCCATTTTCTCAACTACTAGATTTGTCCTTTTCCTAGAAAAATAAACTAGTTGATGTAAAGGGAAAAAAGGCATTAACAGGTTCTCCTAGCTGAAGTTCTTATAAATTATTTACTTTCTGCTCCCTTTCCTTCCTCAAATGAATAAATTGTAAGGAATGCAATGTGATAGCCATCAAATTGATACATGGCATGATCTAATGGATAAGGTGGCTGCACTGGACACATCTGCCACTTTCTCATGAGAACTCATTTTCTTACTGATTATTTCTTTTTTCTATGTTCTACAGGGCTCACTGAAGTAGAATTGATTTTAAAAAGTTCCAAAAAATGAAAGATATTGACATGGAGAATTTTGGGGTCTTTTTGCCTCTGATACATATATTTATCATGAGATTATCAGTGCTGATACAAGTCTCCTTCAGAACAGATACATACATTCTGATCCCAAGAGCAGTGCTGTTTCAATATGTAGAGTGGGTAAAGAAAGATGGTAGGAGATAATGAAACTAAAAGTAAGAATTTTTAAATTCACGCTATAAAGTATGACAGAGAAAAGGAGGAAGGACCTCAAAGCTCAAATGTCCGTGGTTGTTAATACTTGCAGGTTTACTAAACCACATGCTGTCTGTTATCAAGCATACATATATTTTGCCCTTGAGCTGCTGTTCTGAATGCAAGCAAAAGAAAATTAAAGGGTATTTATAATAAATACTTTATTTTCAGTGCAGTAGAGATACTTCATGTATTGAAATACAGCTGTGCAATTGCAGCTGAACATGTTTATTCTCTTTCAGAAAGCTTTAAAAAAATCTCAAGTGCTTTTTACACTTGAGGACAGTTCTGTGTTGCTTTTTGATATTGTAAGCTTTGACTACAGAAAATATTACAAATAGCAGAATCAAGAAATATCTGGTTTGTATTGAATAAACTAAACAGATTTATTAGCTCCATCTTTCATTGTTGGATGATTTTTCAAGGTGTGTTGCTGTCATAGGAGTTCCTCAAGTCTTTTCCAATTTGACAGTGTAATGTTTTCCAAAAATGGAACTGAGTTTAGAACCTTAAAAATGGATGCAGCTGCAGTCCATATGTGGTGTTTAAAAAACCTTTTCTCATCTGTACATCCAGGAGTGTGTATCTGAAATAGAGAAAAGGCAATAGTGCCCTTAGCATTTCTGACAGACCTGTCTTTTTTTGTCCCATAATATTCTTAAGAATACCAAATGCAGATGTAATAGATTTTATTTATTCCTCATAATTATCTCATGTACAAAGTCAGAGATCATATTTGATGTCTTAGCCATGTGGGAACCACATATGTACTATGAGTCATAAGAACTTTAAAAAGTCCATGGATTTCTCAGTTGTCTGTTCCATTTTATAGGTTCAGAACCTTGCTGACTGTGTTAAAATACACTTTTGTTAAATGAATCCATGGTACTGGCAAACTAGATCTGGAGCCTAAAATGAAGACTAAAATTTAATGGATACTTTCAACTTTATTTTATGTTGAATTTTAGCATTAGATTTGAATTATCTTATTACTGGTTTTCACTAGATAAATAATTTCATTGTTAGTGAATTTAATTTACTGCTATTTTATACTCTGCTTAAAGGCAAAATCAGTTTATATGCTAAACCATAAATAATTCTCCAAATGATATTGTCTTTACAAACATGGTGAAATCAAATGGTCTTGTTTTCCTTACATTCTGAATTTACTAGAAGAAAATTCCTGGCAAAAAAATCAAGATTTCTATTTTCACTGTTCTTTACTTAAAGGTCTAGCATGTTGAGTAGAAATTGCTGTTCATTGTTCAACAAAGATTCTCTTGTTGCTGTTGTGGAATCTGGTCCCCTAAAAAACCCCTTGCTGGCTTTTGTGTGAGTAATACAGATATTCTACCAATGTGCTGCAAACATATTTAGACGTTAGTAATTCACAGAGAGACTATTGTCTGTTACATTTAAAAAAAAAAAATTCTTCATTGGCAGGAAACTGATCAGACCGTGAAAAGGTTAATATAATTAATTTTCTCTATTTGGATGCTTACTCACAAACATATCTTTAAATGTGTGAATACATAGAACTATTTCATTTTGTGAAGGTTGTTCAATACTGTTTGTTGGGTTTGTTTTTCTTTAATTTACCTACTTTTGCCCCTATGCAAAATAAAGGAAGACAATTTGCTGCAGATCTGAGAGTCAAAACTGCAGGACAGGCTGATGGTGTACCTGAGGATGTCAGTGATGATATTTTTAGTGTTCTTCTAAATGGATGATGGATAAAGCATTTGCACTTACTTACAGTATCTGTTGTACTGAGAAGTCATCTCAGAAAGCTCTGCAGTGTGCAGCTTAGCACTTGCTTATTGGAAAATACACAAATAATATATCATATCTCTATTTTGTTCATTACTCTCTGACAGAGGCACAAAGTTCTTTTGTGAAATAGTTTCACAATTAATTGCCTTTTCAGAGAATCTAAAATAGAAGCTTATTATTTTATAATTTGACAAGACTAAACGCTGGCATTTTCTGGAATATGTTGTCACCTCTGCAACATTTTAGATCTCTTGTTTGAAGTATTAAATATGAATAGCTTTGATTGTATTTCAAAGTGTTTTTCGTTTTCCCAACAGTGTTGTGCATTTTAAATGAAGGATATTAGGTAAGCATATTATCCTGCATACATTACTGCTTGTCATACTCCAGTTAAATTCACTGTCTCTGTTTCCAAACACAGTCTGCTCTGTAGTGCTGCAATCAGGAGAAAATTGAAAGGCACAGTAGCTCCTAGCCTGATATAATTAACTTCCTGAAAGTTAGGCCTCTTTCAGCTTCACTGAATTCTGAGATAGAATGTTTGTCTCAAGTGTCAAAGAATAAGGAAAAAAGAAGCTACATATTACATCCTGTCAAAGTGTTGTGGAGTTTTTTTGACCTCGAAATGAAGCTCAAATACTCAGATCCATTCCATCTGTGTGATCTGATGTTCCCACAAAGTTTGACCAGATTAAGTTCAAAGACTTTTTTTTTTCTATAATGGGTAAAATAAATTGTTGAGGTCACATGTAGGGTTTTAATATTCTTCAGATATTACTACCTCCCAGTGTTGCTGTAGAAAACTGTTCTTCCTGAGTTATCCTAGCAATATTTGGAAAACTAAAGTTTTGCTAGAACAACTGCTTTTGCTCTTGGTGCTTCTCTGGGCATATCTATGAAATAAGGGTTTGTGGTCTGTGGTCTGTTCCATGCACAGTTTATGCACCATAGAATAATATTTTCTTACACCAATAACACATTCATGCTGAAGGCATACTGGGACTTGTCTAGTCTCTCAGTGATGAATATGCATTCTGTGGTTGGCAGAATTTTCTGTTATCAGCAGGACAAAGTATTTGGGTGCCTACAGTAAAATTCATATTCCAGATACAGTAATACAAGTAAAGGAACTTTATAATAAAAGTATATAAGATTAATACAATTATAAAACAATAAATGTAGTAGTGATATAGAAGTATTTCACAGACACACGATTATCTGCTTTGCATTATTTATTGCCAAGGCAGGACTCATCCCTAAGGAGCTTTTGGTATCTTAGCATTTGCAAAAACTGGCACAATGACAGCTCTGCTACTATATGGTATTCTGTCACTTGTTTTTGGTTTTTTTTCCAGAGAGATTTAATTATAATCCAGAAATTTGAATTTCTGTGGGTGGAAACTTGGCAGGTGGAATATTATTGCAGGACTCTTCCAATTTTTGAAAACATTACTTTAGAAACATTTGTTGAATTGTGGAACCATTATCTTAGTGTGGGTTATTTAAATGCAATTTTATTCAAGACTTTTTAAAATTAAGGAACAGTACTTAAAATGTGTCCTATGTCACTGAAATTGGTGCAAAAGTAGTGAGGGAGCAAAGTTTGTTGGTTTTACATAGAGTGGGATTGCCCATTAAGAGCTGACTCTACTGTAAGACTTCAGGAAAATAATACAAAGATTTGTTTCTATGTGTTGATCAAATCAATGATTAGGCCTAATTTATAATTCTTACAATCTGGTGCCTTCAGTGCTTTAAGGTAAGGAAGATTTTTTTTTTTTACCAGAAAAGTAATTTTTTTGTCTGGTTGTCTGGCCACAGGGTTCATTGCTGTAGTGAAATAACCAATGAAGAAATGAAAGGTCTGTCCTTTTGCTGACAGATCTTCCATGGGCTTCCCAGAAGTCTTCACCTAAATATTTATGACCTGAACCCATATTCAGTATTACAATGCCTTCAGTAAGGATTTTAGATTGAGACTCCAGTGTGTTTCCAGCACAGTTTTTTGAGACATACCATTGCTGCAATCCCTGGAAATAGTGTCGGTGGTATGCTAGCTTGGTGATTATCTACGACCTCGGCCAATACCAGTGACATGTCTTATTAAAAATAATCCTTTTGATTCCATTCTTTGTAAGTGTTTCCATTGAGAGTTGCCCATTAAAATATGAAAGAACTTCAACATTTGAATTAATGAAGCTAAGTCCTTGTATCCAGGCTGCATAGTTTTGCAAAAGCAGTTTCCAGAATCTTTGATTCATTAAGGACCTTTAAAATGTTACTTACTACCACAGTTCAATCTGAATGTTTCAGAGGCACATGAATTTGTATTAAGACTCAGCTTAAACACTTCAAACAGCTTTTCCTACTTGTCTGTGAAAAGAAATCCAACATAGATTTCAACCTAGGAAACAAAAAAATAGACAACAAAAATTTTCGACTTTACTTCAGCTAAATTCTTTGCACTCCAGATTGAATCATGATTAGGGGATAATAATCTACTGCTGTTCTGTAGTGACTTAGTTTTTAGAAGATGTGACATTTCCCTGGTAGTGTCACAAGGTATTTCGAGTGAGTGGATTTGATGTTCTATATGGCACAGAAACCCACTCATACACTACCTCACGTGTATGTGTGTAAACCACACTGTTTTATTTTTAATGATATATTAAAAGATCCTTAATGTAAAAAAAAAAAAAAAAAAAACCAAAAAAAAACCCCCCAAAAAAAAACAACAACAAAAAAAAAAAAAAAACCCCAAAAAATAAACCCCAACAACAAAAAGCTTAAGACTGTTTTCTAAAACCTTCTCACATTTCTTGAGTTTGTTCACTAGGCCATGACAAGCTGAGTACGAGAACTGCTTATCATTCCATTCTCAAAACATTTGTTGCTACTGAAACTTGTCTATGGGGGAGAGAAAAAACAAACAACAACAACAAAAAAGATCCTTCAGGCTGACACAAATACTCCATTCCTGCTGCAGACTTAGTACTACTGATCAACACCACCACCTTGGACTTAAAAAGAACAGACTGTTGTGTTCTGTATAATTTCTGGGGCAACTGACTTTTATAATTCTATTGTCTCTTTTAAAAACCTAAAAGCCTAAAAAAGATCTTTGTAGATGTTTACTTTTCAGTTCACTTAACTTTTTAAGTTAGATGTTACAAACAGGCCAATCCGACAGTAACTGCAGCATATAGGAGAAGGCTGAAGGATAGTCTTTATTTTTTTTCTAATACACCTTACCATCATCATAAGTAGCATTTGATTCGGCTAGACAATAGGGAAAATGCCTTTCTCCTCACCTAGTCAAAAATATTCATAGTTTCAGTTTGCTGAGTATTTTAAGGTCTGAATTTAAAGGCCCAGTTGCCTTCAGGTTTTGCACAGAAGGAATTTGAAGCATTTTGAATTTCTCAGAAGCAGAGTATTCATATAATGGATAAAACTGTCATGGATGGGAACAGAGGAAGAAACACAGGTCAGAGCATTAAAATATATATATTTTTCTGAGAAATTTATAGAAATATTGGACAAAAACAATCCAGAAACACTTTTAACTTTAAAAACCCTTGCAATACTCAATTTTCAATTACTTTAAAATGCAATTCTCCAGCTTATTTATACACAATTCATTCCCTTCCCACTTTTCACAGTAACCCCTAAAGTGTTTTTCTTTTATCTGCAGATACACTGGCATTTTTTTAGTTCTTTACAAATTATATATGATTTATTTATATATATATATGAATTTTTTATTTCTCTATTCTGCTGTCTAAAAAGAGGGTGCCAGATTAACAGTCTGAGCTACCCAGCTGCTGAGGCAGCTCAACTCGAGGTCCAGGGACCCGGTTATGTCACATATCTGGTGAGAGAAGACATTAGTGTGGGGCTTTTGAATCATTTGAATCCCCTAAAGGTGGGGATTCTACAAGTCAAATGCATTCCCTTTTTAACTACATGGTCCTTTTCTGGAGATCCAAACACTCAGCTTTTAAACCCTTTTAAGTGCTTAAAAATTATATTAAGATACCCAGCCATATTAAGACTTTGCTATATAATTTACAGATTCAGATTATATGATTTTTTACTTCATAATCTTGAAGTAAAAAATCCAAGGGTGAATTTGGTGCCACCTTCAGAAGAGCACTCCATAGAGAATAGGGTAGGTTTCACATTCCATTTATAAAATGAAACTTGACCTGAAAAGATATGATGTTATTTTCAAGTGATATGGGAATTGACCTTAGTAATAGAAGTGTAGTTTAGTTTGTGTTGAACCTACTTTTCCTCTAAGTAGATATATTTTAATGCTATGAAGACTGTCTGGGATGTGTTTTAGTAGTCCTTTAATGCACACTGCAGATGTTGATGAAACCCAAGAAGGTTTCCTTGGCATTTGAGGTGTAGACATACATTCTTCCAAAATATACTCTGGTGGATCCTAATGCTGTAGTATAAGACATAAACAGATATGTGCATTTTAATGTCTTACCATACAAATGTGAATTTAAGGTAAAGAAACATCTGTTAAATTGGGAATTTTGAATTTTTATTTCTACTCCATCCTTACTTTTTGAATCTACTCTCAGTAAACTTAAGAATGGAACAAGGCTGCCATGTTTTAGTAGTAATACTCAGAAGTTGCCAAACATTTGGGGGGGAAAAAAAAAACAAACCAACAATTCAGGATGTATTCACATCTCTGTTAAGAATTTATATCCCATAAAAATTATGAACTTTTTTCAGTCAAAAAAAACAAGCAACAGACTAAAAAAAAAAAAAAAAAAAAAAAAAGCTGAAACAAAAAATGATGAAGGTGAATAATATTTAATATGTATGTGCAGTGAATTCAATTTCTAGTACATCATTAAGGTATAGTGAAGTAGCTGTGGGATGTGGGATTTATCAGAAAGTACTTCAGACAGAAGCAATGTACAGGCAAAATAGAAGGTTATGATAAGCCCTCACTACTGAAAATAGCATAAAGCCTTGGCATTATTTTGCCTACCAGGCAGAAAAATAATGCTTGTTTGGATGTCTAGTTCTAAAGGCAGATACATCCTTTCCTCTACAGGAAATTATATAGTTAAACAAGTGTAGCATCCTTTACAGAGTCAAAACTTTCATAGGTTGTTAAGATCTGGTTATTACAATCATTAAGAAGATGCTTCTGCCCAAATTCAAGTGCAAAGGAGACCACATGCCAAAGCAAATAGTATAGATTGTATTTATCAGTAAATGTGAAGTAGATAGAGATAGATAGCAATAGAAAAAGAGGCAGTGAGGGGGGAGAGAAAGAGAGTGACAGAGACAGATTACGTAGAAAATATCACTGTTCCATGGATCCTGATGGTATCCTGTTGATCCTTTTCTGGTCTTTTCTGTGGTGAGATTCTCAAAAAACTCTGTTAAGAATTTATATCCCATGAAAATACTATGGACTTTTTTCAGTCAAAAAAGCAAGCAACAGACTCAAAACAGAAAAGGAAAAAAAAATTAGGAAGCTGGATAATATTTAATGTGTATGTGCAGTGAATTCAATTTCTAGTACATCATTAAGGTACAATGAAGTAGTTCAATGGATTAATGTATTTTCAGGCCAGGTGGGAATGCCCAGGTG
The DNA here is from genome assembly GCF_017590055.1 of Onychostruthus taczanowskii. Taxonomy (NCBI): domain Eukaryota; kingdom Metazoa; phylum Chordata; class Aves; order Passeriformes; family Passeridae; genus Onychostruthus; species Onychostruthus taczanowskii. The sequence goes on along the minus strand of NW_024498906.1, from coordinate 6,693,338 downwards.
CCTCCCCTAGGGGGGCAAGTTTGACAGTGTTTCTTGCAACAGACTCTGGGTCTATTGCATCACTTTGCATCACATCCAGTCTTCTGGTGCAAGGCCTCAGGAATGAGTCTGGGGAATGCTTTGGGGTATTTGATGGTTTATGACACCTCCTCAGCTGCCTCTCCTATGAATGTCCCATGTATGTGGCCTTCCTGGAGTGGTGAATTTTACAACTGGGCCAGTTTGTGTAAGGGAGGATGGGTGTTCACTGCCTCTGACCAGAGATTATGCCACACCCCCAAAACTCTCCCCCTTCCCCCTTGGCTGTGGGGAGTCTGTGCAAACTTGGCCTCAGCAGATGAGCCTGTGGATTATGGCCTCCCCTACCATGAACCCAGCCACAGCTGATTTTCAGGGCTGCTTCTGGGGTTGGCTTTCTTGTGAATACATTCTTCTCCCTCAGCCTTGTTCACTTCTCCCTAGCTCTGAGATAATTGGGCAATAGCATTGCCTTTCCTTTATCTCAAGTTCCTGCATAATGGCTAACTCACAGTCCAAAATTCCAATCAGGAGGCATATTCAGGGAGGAATGGCTTTTGGTCATTGCAGCTTCTTGATACAGTTCTGCCATAATAGGCCAAAAGTCCTTCATAACAATGTTCAAGCCACGAACCATAATATTTTAGTCGCTCACTCAGGTTATTGTTCTATAGAAAATAAGAGAGAAAGATCAGTGAGACTCTATTAGTGTGTTCAGGTATGAATGAAATACTGTAAAGATATTGTTATACATTAACTTAAAAAATGATTCTCGTACAAATATTTTGTGCAAGCTTTGGACTTCAAACTGGAGTGGGTTCCTATCCAAGAGAAGAGATCCTGATTTCTTGCAGTTACTGAGACAGTATGCAACTGGCTTGGACTCATCACAGTCATCAAAACAGGCCTCTTACTTGCAAACAGAGTTCTCAGTACTGACAGGAGCACAAGGCCAAAAGCTGGCTTTCAGGAACATATGCTTCCATCAAAGAAAAGTAAGCCATCGGGAAATCTCGGGTTTTCTCTGGTTGAGATGATCCCGAGGTATGTTGAAAGTCTTTTTCCCAACCCAGCCATCGAAGAAAGAGTCAAGAAGTCTTCGGTTCATGTTCTCAAGTTTGTTTATTATATTTTATCTAAAACATTTTCTGTCTGGCCTGCCAAGGTCTGTTCTGCAGGTCGGTCTAAGGCACACTCTCTGCCTCTCGTGCTGGTGCTGTCTTTTATACTAAAATCTACGTATACTATGTTTACAATAATGTTCCAATACCTATCACCTGTTAGACAGTGACTTTCTACTGTAAACCAATCTGTGAGTGCCAACATCATCCTGAACATGGATGCCAGTGAGAAGAAAGAAGGAGGACAGGGCACGCCCAAATCCCTCCATCTTAGAACCCCTGACCTCCATGTACAGAATTCCAAACCCCCCGTACAAGGTTCAAAACCCCCCTGTACAGTGCTCCAAAATTTTTCCCTTTACCCTGTTATTACTACTACTATGCTATCTAAACTTTTGTAACTTTTAATTTTTCATGCAAAAGTGGTAACTTGTTCCATGGGTCAAACTCAAAGCCACAGGGGTCTTTGGCTACGTGCCAGGGTCTCCAACCCCCCTGCCAGGCCTTCAAAGCCCCCTGTCTGGGGCTCGGATCATTCAGGACCATCAGGGGGACGTCCTGGCTTCTGACAGGGAAACTCATGCTATTTGAAATTAGATTTTGGACTTTTCAAGGCAATGATCATTGCTTCTTGTGCACATGTTCAGAGCATAGGAAAATATGCTTGTACTCTTTGAAGTCTTCAGATGCCAGGGGCTTACTAGAAAATGCTAATACTAATAACGGCCGATTAAACATTTGTATTATAATGTTGTATCACCATGCATGTTAGTATTGCATGTACAATATCTTTACACAGCTAGTGGATTATCTGTCAGAAAGATATCACTCTGTGCCCAGGAGAGCCTCGTCTGTTGTAGTAACTTCCAAAAAATTCAAACTCTCTTTGGTTCCTTGTTTCCTTCCACCTTTTTTCCCCCCCTCCCTTTGGTTTGGTTTGTTTTGGGTTTTGTTTTTGAGGTTTTTTGTTTGTTTTTTTCTTTGGTTTTTTTTTTTGGCTGTTTCATGTTGGTGGGTTGTTTCTTGTGGAAATTAAAATGCTGGCTAGCTAGATATTTCTTTTCCACTGATTGATGAGAACTGTGATATGTAGATGGTTTCTGGAGGGGGAGAGGGCTTTTGTGGAGAAGGGATGAATTTGCTTTCTTCTGAAGCACTTTGATATTGCCAATTAGTAGCTGTGAGGGAAGTTTGTCTTCAAGAGGCATTGGAACAAACAGTTGAAATTTATAATTATATTCTTCAAAGCCTCATAATAGGTAACACTAATTTGTTAGAACTCATATGGTGAATGAAATAAACCTCTTTCATAGTCTCCTCTCTGAATGAATATTGAATAGGACATATATTCAGATACCATATTTGAGACAACTTCAGGATGGGAGGGATGGCATAAAAACTTGAGGTTTTTACACTTGGTTATTTTCAGCCACTTAATACCTCAAGTTTTAAGATCCTGCTTTCAAGAAGGAGATTGGCACAGTAGTTTGCTGCTAAAAGATTTTCAAATGATTATGTAAATGTGAATATTTATAATTCCTGAGCTTTTAACACTACAGATTTGATAATACTCAGATTCCAAAATATCATTTTATTGTTATAGTTTCATGTTTAGTAAGCTAAGATAATATTGGTTTTTGGTTTTTTTTGTTTTTTTAAAGGGTTACATTTTGGCTCTGTTAGACAAAATAATTAGAATATTAAAATGAATTACTCTGGCGTATATTGGAGATTTAGCAGTGAAACTTTATTTTAATTTGGTTGCCTATTTGAAAACTACTGATTTTTTAAAACTCAGAATTTGAAATTTTCTCAATTTCTTTTGCTTGGAGAAGCTGTTGAGAAATTACAAAAAAACAAGTGAACATGTTAGTTCTGACAGATGATGTTTGCCAAAGTGAATGCAATATTCAAGATGGATTTTGCTGGGGCACTGGAATATATATACTGAAAATCTATATATGGTCCCTAAGTGTGACATCCTCAAAAGCAGTTTGAAGGACACAAGTAAAGATGTGCTGTGCCAAAACCAGCTCAGGACCGTTAGCTAAAAACTAAAAACCTGCAGATTTCACTTACAAATATGGAAAAGGTTTTCACAAATATAGAAAAAAACATATGGAAAAACAAAGGTCTTTGTTCTGGGTCTTCAGAAGTGTCCAAAAGCAGAAGATTAAGAAAACATATCAGTAGGGAAAGCACATAATTATTTGTTTCTTTTCCCATAATCTGACAGGCTCTAACAGTTGCAACTCACAGACTTTCTGATCCACCACTTGTTTCTGGTGCTTAATAAGCTTCAGTGAATGTCTCTTCCGTGAACTTCTTAGTAACTCTTTGAATTCAAGTCAGTTATAGCATCTGCAGCCTTGTTAACAACAGGTTCCACAGCTTTGCTAACTCCTGGGTGAAGGGAACACATCCCTTCTGCATGTGCATCTGCCACGTGCTGGCTTTATCCCAGGCCTCTCCAGCTTCTTTTAGTGGATCAGTGTTATTTGATATCTTCATTAATGGCACACACAAAGGGATTGAGCGCACCCTCAGCAGATTTGCGGGTGACCTGAGGCTGAGTGGTGCAGTTGACACACCTGAAGATCAGGATGCCATCCAGGAAAACCTGCACAAGCCTGAGAAGTGGGACAATGGGAATCTCATGAAATTTACCAAGTCCAAGTGCGAAGTGCTGCAGCTGTGTTGGGGTAATCCCTCATGTTAATCCAGTCTGGGGATGAAAAAATCAAGAGCAGCCCTGCAGAGAAGGACTTGGGGGTGCTGGTGGGTAAGAGGCTGGACATGAGCCAGCTGTGTGCATTTGAAGCCAAGAAAAACAAATATGTCCTGGTCTGCACCCAAAGGGCTGTGGCCAGCAGGCCAAGGGAGGTGGTGCTGCCCCTCTGCTGTGCTCAGGTGAGACCCCACTGCAGGGCTGCATCCAGCTCTGGGGTCCCAGCACAGGAAGGACATGGATCTGTTGGAGAGAGTCCAAAGATAGCCACCAAGATGATCAGAGAGCTGGAGCACCTCTCCCACAATGAAAGGATAAGAGAATTGTTCGGCTTGAAAAGAGGAGGCTTTGGGATGACCTAATTTTAGCCTTCCAGTGCCTGAGGGGAGCCTGCAGAAAAGCTGGAGAGGGCCTTTTCACAGGGGCATGTACTGATAGGACAAGGGGGGAATGGCCTTAAGCTGAAATAGGCTAGATTAACATTAGATATTAGGAAAAAAACACTGTGAGGCACTGGAACAGGTTTTCCAGAGAAGTTATAGAGGGTCCACCGCTGCAAGTGTTCAGGGCCAAGTTTAATGGAGTTTTAAGCAACCTGGCCTAGTGAAGGGTATCCTTGTCCACAGCAGAGGGATCAGAGCTAGATGATCTTCAAGGTCGTTTATTTCTTGTTGGAGGAATACTTGTCCCTTGTGCTGGTTGCTGGATTCTAGTCTTTCACAGTACTAAGTTATCCACTCTTCTCTTTCCATTAAGTGAGTCTGACCATGCTCTCTTCATGGATGTGAAACCACATGGACATTAAAGGTGATCTTAAGATTGTACTTAGCTGTGTAGAGAAATGTCATTTAAGAGTCTGAAGCATATATAATCTCATAGCTGTCTAAATAGAAGTATATTCAGCAATTTTTTATTTAGCTGAGGTAGCTATCGACCATTCAATTTTGAAAATTATGAGCTTTGATTATAAACATTATAGTAATTTAAAAGAGGACTTAATTAACATAAGGTAGATTACTGCAAAAGATTTGCTTCCCATGCATTTAAATGTATGAGTTTTAAATTATTTACAGTCTACTCAAAATCAAGTTACTTTTCACTGGAACTCTTGTGATACAGTTTTCCTGAAATGTCAGTGAACCAAGAAATGTGGGAACAAAAACACATATTTGAATGAATAGCAAGCTATTATTAAAAAAACCCCTACATTTCAAAATGCATAATTGATTACTGATACCTTCTCAATTTATTTTAGGTTAACTTGAAATAATTAAAAGCAAATAAACATGATTTTAAAATAGGAAACAAATTTGGTTCTGCTGTAGTGTTCTTTATATAATCTATTTATGCACTTTTAATGATTTATGCTCTTTTAATCATTTTTATGCATTCTACATTTTTTTTCTGATTTGTTGTTGCACAAATTTGTATTCTTTTGACTGAGACTGAAAAGTAATAAGTATGAAGTCCATATTAAATATTTGTATTCGTGTTTCTACAAACTTTATTTAGAACTACAGCACATGACAGTCCAGTAAAGAGCCCATCTTCCTGAAACCAGATCAACCACTTTTCTGGGTAACCCCCCCCCAGTTTACCTACTGGGCACGACAGTTTGTGGTGTGGAATATCCCTTCGCTCCTCCCTTGACCTGATGCCCACACTGCTTGGGATGCAACCCAGGACACAATTGGCTTTCTGGGTCACCTGTCCCAGCTGTGTTCCCTCCCAGTTTCTTTTGCTGACCTTCTCCCTGGCAGAGCATGAGGCAAAAAGAAAAGTCTTTGGCTTAGGATAAACGTGACTTAGCAAAAAACGAGACATCAATGTGTTATCAACACCATTCTCATTCCTAATCCAAAACACAGCACTGTAACAGCTACTAAAGAGAAATTAATTAACTCTGCCCAGCGGAAACCAGGACACTGTCATAGCAGAACTCCCTCTAGAATTATACTTATGTGCAGGTTGTTCAAGTGCTGTAGACTCATAGAAGGATTTGGGTTGGCAGGAATCTTTAAAGGTTATCTAGTTCCCACCAGGGATATCTCTAAGTAAACCATGTGCCTCAGAGCCCTGTCCAGTCTGACCTTGAATATTTCCAGGGATGGGGCATCCATCACATAACCTGTTTCAGTGTTTTACCACCATAACTGTAAAAGAAAATCTTCCTTAAATGTAGTGTAAATGTTCTCTCTTTGGTTTAAACTTACTACCCCTTATCCTATTGCTATAGACCATATGAAAATATCTGCCCTCATATAAAAGAGCTTTAAACTAGAAATACCACAATACTCAAGAAAATTAATACAACTGCTGTAAATACTTCAGATTTTGCACAAAAGTTGTTTCCGTTCCAGGAGAAATGGAAATCTCAAGGTGACATTTGTCCCCAGATCATTACATGTGTCTTTCTATAGGGCTTAAATAATTTAGTAGGAGTAAACCAGCAACATTTCCTAGAACTTTCATGAAAAATTTCCTGACATTGACAATAGCAGAAAATTTTGAAAGCAGTAATGAACTCCAGAAAACCAGTTGTTTATTTTGTAAGTATCTTTGAATAAAGGCTCATTTAGTCCTCATTGATTTAATAGTGTGTGACACTAAACAAAACTGGCATTACTCATAAAATTTTTGCATATTTTTGGTTTAAATTCCAGCATTCAAGGGCTGATTAATGTCAGGCAGTTGCCTGAGCAAGCCTACACTCTACAGTAAATAACACTTTTTAATTAGTCCTGATGTGGATTGGAGACTGAATATCTGATTAACATTCACAGCAGCAGTTGAGTGAACTTCATGAATTGTGTGAACCCATGCATTGTGTAACCCACAGTAACCTCTCAGTGTTGCATACATCATGTCCACACATTGCCCATATATTGTGCTGGTATTTGCATAGCTGCTTCCCGAAGGCCCAGTAATTCTGAGAAGAGTGTGCTGAGTCAGACACAGTGTCCTCTTATGCATTATTCCTGGCAGGAATAATGTGTGGGCCTATAGGCTGCTCAGGACCAGCCACTGGAAACTAACCCAGGCAAATCAAAGAGGGTGGCCATGGTTCCACTTGGTGTACCCAGGGCACTTAAGGTGTGAGGATTTCCATGGTTCAAAATACCATCATTGGTGCTGGGGATACTGTTATATCCCCAGACAACAGGATGGTGCCATCTGCAGTGGGATTGTTGCTCAGAATTCTTCTAAAACAAATGGAGCTCTAAGTCTTTTTCTAAGACTCCTTCACATCAAAATTTTCTTTTAAAAATTGTTTAATGAATTTTTTGAGAGGAAAAATAGATTTGTCCCATGTCTAGTCTCTTTTGCTGCCTTGATTTATGCATTCAGGGATGTCTTTGGGGATACTCTTATCTCAGTTTCAGAAAATGGTTCTGATTTTGGAAGGTGGAAAGGTCTGCAGTGCATATGTGAAACTCCACTGGTCAAGTTTTGGTGTATATGCAGTGAGTTCCATGTCACACTTGGAGCCCTGATGGTTGCAGACTTGAGTCTCTGAGACTGAGCTGTGCGGGCTTCAATTCAGGAAGTTAAAACCATCTTCCCCAAGCTCTGGTGTTGCATATGTTTTTCCATGGTCAGATGGGTGGTACCTCTTGGGTTCTAGTTCATTCCACTGTCTTCAGGCTGCTGTTGTGTATTTCTAGCAGGGTTGGTGGTCATCTGTTTCCTTTGTGTATTTTCAGGGTGAGGGCTACTTTTTTTACTGCACGACTTTTATAAGAATGATGTGCAAAAAATTAAGCCCTACATTATCAGTTATATGTGTGCGTATAGATGTATAGATGTATATATAGATGTATAGTTAACTGATGGGCACAACATGTGATATAATCCAACAAAAAGATAAACAGATTTCTGGAGCCACTCAGAAGTTATTAACACAGAAAGTGTCTTAATAATCTAAAATCTCATTATTTCTTCCTTATTCTCTCTGCTACAGTCAATTTTTAATGATTGTATTTAAAGAGAAATTCATCTTATGTTGCTGTTTTTATTAATTATGAAAGGTGATCCAGATTCACAAATGCAAGTTGTTACATTAATTCCCTTGAGATTCTGTGTCATGTATTGCCAGATATACAAGGGAAGCATATGCCAATCATTTTTGGTAGGCTACCATAATTAGTTGTGATGATTTAAGGTGCATGTGCATACTACCTGCTGGACTTCTGATTTTTTGTAGAAGTTCAAAAATGTGTTGGGTTTGTTTGGGTTTTTTTGTTAGTTTTTAATAGGAACCAATTTATCACTTTTAGATAATGACTGATAATGTGTTGATATATAAGAACATTTAAGCCAAGGAATGGACTGTGTTGGAAAACTGTATCCTTTTAGCCATGTAGTTTTGTAGGCAGATTTTCAGTCTCTAAAGTTATGCTTGACTTCTCCAGGTGGGAAAAAAAAGTGGCGTAATCTATTTTAAACTCCTGCCTGAGCTGAAGCAGAGGGGGTATACTTGCTCTTTTAAGCATGTCATTTAAATTAATATCCCATTTACTGCAAACAGGCATGTTGGGAATAAGGACAGTGGTTGTAGGGGAAGTGCCAAAACAGCTCTTGGTTGTAGTGCACACAGTGAGTCCTCCTGCTCAGCTGGTCTTCAACACGGAACAGCAGTTAATGGAGTAATCTTCACTCTGAATAAATAAATACCAGCCTTTCTTTTTCACCAGCTGAAAATGATCAGCTAGCTCAGATGTGGTGGCATAGGTTTTACCATTGCTACAGATTTAAATGGCAATATTTAAAATAAGTATTTACTTAATTTAACTATTCCATGTAACAAGGTGACAGGGAGCAACTACGTGTGTGTGCCAGAAAATACTGTAAGTTTAATTAAATGTTTTTGACTCTTAAGGGTGGAGGGCAAATCATCCACTTACAGTCAGTACTAAAGGTTCAGTTGAGACAATGAAAATACCTTTGGAAGAAAAAAAAATGTTTGCAAGCAATGCTATCTCAGATATGCTAAGTTTAGTTTTTATTTGGCTACCAAATTGCATTTGTTCTTCAGGATGACTGCTCACTGGAAAAGACTGAATAGATAATTTCATTATTTATTTATTTTCTGGGTGATACCCCACTTCCCTTTCATCATTCCTTTGTAATTTTTGTTGAAGTAGCAGTCAGGTGTTTCCTCATCAAGGCATGTTAATGAAAGACAAAAAAAAACCCTAACCCAAAAATTAGTGGGAATAGAAGCATGACAGGAAATGTCAGAACACATGCCTTTTGCACTTTCTCAATGGGTGATGTCAAATCAAACACCCTGGATCATGTGTTACCCAGCTGTCCATTTAAGGTACTTTCTCTGTTTTGGTGGGCAGTGCCACCACTTTCCAAACATACAAGTGGAGCTAGCCGGTATTTGAGTCATTGTGTAAAGTCAAACTCAGTTTCATGCTAAAGTTTTGCTGCAAATGGCACATCACATTTGCCTGTTGCACATCCTAGTCAGAGGAGAACTGACCAAGATTGTCTCTTGTTTAAATAGCATTTGTAATTCAAGTAATAGCAGTGCTTTATAAATAGGGAATTTATTCTTTTTGTTTTCTTATTAATGAAAATTGCTGTTGCTTTGTCTTGTTTGATTACAGTTGCATCTATTTAGAAGCTTTACTATTTGTCTATTACAAATATAGACAGCAGGAGAGGTTTTTCTGCTTTAGTCATTCTCAAAGATGTGGTTATGTACCTAAAGGGATTCCAAAATAAAATTTTGAAATTCCACTTATCCTTTGTACACCTTCTATATTCTGTGTAGACATGATTTAAGCTCTAAGCTGATGAAAAAAGTACTACTAAAGCATGTCTGTCAGTAAGAGGAGAATCGTAACTCAGAAAGGGCATCTTCATATGTCAGGAAAACAGTATGTGCTACATATCCTGGATCTCTGTGTAAAAATTAAGCTGTTCTCTAAAATTCAGATCACCAGTAAGACAAAAGGTGCTCTCTGAGCTTTTGCACTAAAGCTTATTATTTTCATCAAGACTGAAGATACTCCCTTTCATTCTGCTTTCTAATAACAGAAAATAATGTGTAGGAAAAAAAAATTACTTGGATAATAAATATTCATGGAACAGTCTGCTGTGGAACAGTTCCTCTCTTAAATGAGAATTTAGCCAAAATTGTTGCATTTGGCATCTGCTAGATACAGTTTGTGTTTCTCCACTTCTAAGTGGGCTGGCTCTTCCTTTCAAAAACCCTGCATTTTAATCTTTTCAGCTCCTACTGTTTAAAAATTCTGTTCAAACTCTCTCCACTAGAGCCCCAAAAATACCTGAACACTGTAAATTAAAACAATACAAGTATTCTCAAACATGTAAATATGATTAACATTCCAACTTCTACTCAAAGTTACATCTGAGATAAGACTATAAATAAAATTATTTTTTAGTTTATGGTAGTTTTCTTCTTTATAGCTCTCTTTACAGAGTGGGGAACGTATTTATACTTGAAAAGAAAATCAGTTTCATTGAAGTCAATTATTAGATTGCATGAAGCTGGCTGTCCTGTCAAAAGAAGAGCTCCTGTCCTTGACTGAATTGATAATTCACTCTTCAAATCTTGTAGGAACTTGCTGAGTGTATGTTCATTCCCACTTCCAGCAGGTTTCTTTTGATGCCATTGCTAGTCATCCATTCCTTAATGGCCTTGAACGTCATATACTGCAAAATAAGAAATGCTTCAATGACATTTTCTGGCTAGATTAAACTGGTGAAAAAGCCACCAGATTTGTTTTGTAAGCTGTGTATTGTTTAAAGGAAATGCAGTAGATGCCAACCTTGAACACCCACTGCTTGCCAGACAGAAATTTTGTTTCCTTTAGAATATTTAAAATTACACATTTATTACTTTTAATTTAGAGGTGAGTTTCTGTGAGCTAAGGAAGCACAGGTAAGTATACTAATATAATTGTGTGTATCAATGCATCTTTGTTTCTGTTCTGGGTATGTATGGCACTTAAAATGAGATTTTCTGATGAATATTAGAATGAAAATAACACAGTATTCCTCAGAAACTTGGGTGTGTGCAGCTGTAATGACACTAGAAAAATAGAATGGCTGTGCTGAGGGGAAAATATACTTTTACAAGAACCAAAGTCCAAGGAAGGTGTGGTGTCATTCCCTAACTTGAGGGTCTGCATATGAAACCAGCTTCTACTCTAGAAGTGTGTATCCTGTCCATGAACATGAGCTGCCTTCAGACAATTGGTAGGACCTGCCCCAGGTCCCTCTTTAAGGTAGAGTTGGGTATTCTGGGCCTGCTGCAGGCGTTCTGATTGTTGCTCTGTTGAAAGGCACAGGAACATTTGGTTCTCTGACTGCGACAATGTGGCTTCTCTAGAGGAGGGTGGTACAGCTTCCTCTCGGTTGGTCAGGAGCAGTCATTTCTAAAATACTGGTGCCCGTCAGTTACTCCTCTATGTAACTCCCTGAAAAATTGGGTTAGAGAGCAAAAGAAGAGATGTCTGCCATAAAGCCTGGGAAACAGATTGGATCTCTGACAGTAAGGAATCAAAGTGCAGTGTTTGATCTCCAGCTGACCAACAGAGAGTTTCAGCTGCAGCAGAAGGGATGCATCCATGTTCCAACAGGGAAAAGAGTGCTGAAGGGAGAGAGGATGGCATGGATGGCAAATTATTGTTTGATGCTTCCCATGAGTCCATGAACCTAAGGCCTGATTAAACAATGCCTGGTGCATCTTTCATCCCTCTGGAGTGGGACAATATCCTTTTCTGCTGTAACAGTAATCCAGCATCAATGAAAGAAAATGTCAGTCACTTTGATAAACTTCCCAGCAGAATTGAACAAACTAAAAGCAAGGATGTTGGGGAGAGAAATTGAACTTTTAATATATTTAGCAGAGCAAAAACAAGTATTTATAGTCCTTCTTTTATTAAAACTGACTTAAAAGATCTGTTGAGAGTAGTTCAATATCATTTCTTTATTGTTTCACAGAGTGAAACATCAAATATTTTGACTGCAAGAAAAGGCTGATTCTTTAAAGTCTTACTAAGAGTAACATCTGTGTGCCAACTAAATTTTAATTTCTTTCATACTGACATCTACTCAGCAGTACTTAGAGATTTACAAACTGAACTTGAGACTTGAAAAAGTTATATAAAGGTGCATGGAATTTGTCCTTCTGCCTTTCTGGATTGAACCTTGTCTTTTAAGTCTTCATTATCAATCAGCACTCTGAGGTCCTGGCCAAACTGCAGGGCACCTCTGCCTCTGTTCCACGGCCCTGCATGCTGGGAATGCACTGCAGCTCCCTTCCAGGCTCTGCAGTCCAGGTTTCCTGTCCCTTGTGGAGTCAAAGGTTTTGTTCCAAGGTCAGATCTCAGTTGTTTACCTGTCCTAAAAGTCTGAAAGGCTTCTGTGTCTGTTGGTTTTATTGTAAGCTGATGTTTCTTATGGACACCTAGTATAACCTTAAACCTAGTGCCATGATGAACCTTGAATTCTCTGTCTTTAGAGTACCTTTTCTCTTTCAAATTATTTTCTCTCTCCATCTGCTGATAGTTTCAGTTGCTAGATTTCCAATACGAAATGATAATAATAAGCCAATAATGCTGTAAAATGCATAAGAAATATCATCCAGCTTGGGTTACTGTAATGATCTTCTTACAGTCTAGTCTGCCTCAAACAAAAAGTGTAATCTGAGTGCATGTTTGTCTGTAAAAGAAAATGAAAGGTCAGAGATGTCTTCTTCAGACAAGTTTTTACCATTTGTAATTTTTCTTTAAAAAATGTGAAAATGTATCTGTTACATAACATTTTTAGGAAACAGTAAAAATATATGCTTATTAAAGAACTGCAAATAATAGTTGTGTTTCAATTTTCTGTTATCATGTATTTTGCTGGAGCTGTTATTATGGACTCATTGCTTGACATTTGGCTTGTATATGAGTCTTAGGAAATAGAAATACATTTCTACCCTTCATGTTTGTGGGAGAAAATTTATGGCTTGTGGTTTAAGCCTAGCTGGTAACTAAGTAACATGCAGCTGTTTGCTTACTCTACACTCCCTCCTCCTCCCAGTAGAACAGGGAAGAGAATCAAAAGGAGAAGTTTGCAGGTTAAGATAGAAAGTTATTACTATTATTATTAATAGTAATAATAGCAATAATATTAGTAATAGTAATTGTTGTAGTAATAAAATAGTAATAATAATAATAATAATAATAATAATAACAACGTATATTTGAAAAATGAAACCCAAAAACCATACAGATAATCCCCAAGAAAAACAAGTGATGCACAATACAGTTGCTCACTACCCACTAACAGATGCCAAACCCCATTCTCCTGGGCTGTGTGTGGCTGGGGTGGGGGAAGTGAGTGAGCAGCTGTGTGGGGCTTAGTAGCAAACTGGGTTTAAAACAGAACAGAACTTTTTGGTGCCCAGTGTGTGGCCAACGTGCCAGACCATCAGATCCACACAGTCCAATAATCCTGGTTATCCCTCTCTTCCACCTGACTGGGGGCAGGGCCCACTAGTCTTGATCACAAGATTCCCCACTTCTTTCTCATTGAAGTGGACTAGGACTTTCCATAGCGTCAGTAATATAATCAGTCTTTCCATTCTGCCTGGAAATTGTCCCCTGGAAGTTGGAGCAACAACTTTCCTTAAAGAACCCCCATTCGTGATTGCTTTTCCCTGCCATTCCCACAGCCCTGCATCTAGGGTTGAGGTATGCTTTCAATCCCCCTTTCTCATGTCCTCTCCATGGTCCCTTAACTTAAACCTCAACACTTGTTCTTAATCAATATTTGTTTTTTCCTTTCTTTTCCCCTCTTTTTCCAACTCTTCTCCTCCTGTTTCCTTTCCCTTTGCTCAACTTTCTTTTCATGAAGAATTTGCCTCTGCTAATTTGTTCTAAAATACGAAGCTGCTAAGAGTTTTATGCTAATCAATTTTTTTTTTTTTTGAGCCTCAACTCCTTGGAGAGCCAATGTTTATGAACAGATGTATTTGTGCCTTCTCTGGCCAAGTTATTTTTTAATTATTTCATTATGTTCTCTGTATTTTTTAATAATTACTGACTTGCATGTATCTCTGAATAGAGAGCTTTTCACAGAATATCAGCTTTTCATGTAGTGCTTCCCACAATATTAGCTTCCTCCATAATATATCTGATGAATAAGCTGATTAAATAATTTAGTTGTTTGATAAAATTTATTTGTAAAATTTACATAGAGACAATGAGATTTATTATAGAGTCTTTGGAAAGAACGCAGGAATGACAAGGATAGTAGACAGCAGTGAGATAAGTAGGAAGCTTGATGTTTTGAGATACCTAAATGTATTCAAACAAAAAAATTTGCATCTGCAGTTATCTATTAACACTGGTTTCTATCTATTTCCTGATTTTATTTATTTATTTATTTATTTCTTCTTCACTAGCTTTTGTTGTTTTTAGGTAGTGTTTTTTGGCATTAAATTGTTTCAGTTCCTGTCTGAGTTTGGAACCTGTAAGAGATATAATCTTAATACTGAAAGCATTCTAGAACATATACATGCAGTTGAGTTAGTACATGGAATATTCTAAGTATGCTTCACTTCCTTACAACACCTGGGGGAAGACTTTACTGCAAATTCCACATTTTCCTCCCATGTTACTTGTAGAGTACCACATAGTTCTAAGACTGCAGCTTATATATTTGACCATGGTGTAAGTGTAGGGTTGTTTTGGGTTTTTTTTTTCCATAACAGTGTAATTTGTGAATTCATTTCCTCAGTCATTATTTAAGTTGAAGCTGTAATTTAATCCACAATAAAAGAGGAATTTTATCTTCCCATGTGTATCATGGGGGTTTTTGGCAATTTTCTTTAAAAATAGACACCTTGGATTCCTTCAGGTCTCCTTGTGTTTTGTAAAGATAAGGGGTTGCAGACAACAGCTCTATCAGTTAACCAAGAAAGTTTGTGTTTTCATCTTTATTTCACTCAAAGACAGTAAATTAAAATTCTATGTAAAACTGCTATGTACTTAAATCCCTAGTCTTTGTAGTAATTCACATTTTAACAAAGTCATATCTTAGATTTTAATTTTGTTCTACTTCTAGAAAGGAATTTCTGCTTCTGATGAAAAGTCATCTTGTTCTACACATCAAATATCTTTAGTCCTTCCTGTGTCCTGTACTCCCTCTTGTTTCCCCCATCTCTCCCATCACTGTGGTGTTGAAGAAAGACAACTGAGTGAGAATCAACAATTTAGGTGGAAGCTATTCTGGACATTCTTTAAATTTAGGTTTTGGATAAGTTTGTAACATAGGGAGAGTAATAAATCAGCATGTATAACAAATGGTAGAGGAGAGTCTTCTGAACATTGTCATTTCTCTTAGGTAAAGGTGAGCAGTTTAAGGTCACAACCTAAAAAAGTTTTTTAAAAATCTTATTTACAGCAGGAATGTATAACAAATGACTAGGTATTTGTTTGGCAAGCCATGCTTGGTTTTTCACTGTTTTCAAAAGTTCGAGTTAGCAGGCACTTTCCAATGACACGATAAATTTTACCTGATGCAAATTTGAGCTATTTGTGTCTCAGGACTTACTGCAATGCCGATCCAGTTAAGACATTCAATCTGTTTGAGAAAGGAGACGTAATTACCCCATTGCCAGAAAAACAGCTTTCCTCAGGTTTAGAATGATATGTGTGGCAGTAGTGTAAGGTGCCTTAGTGTATTTTTAGTTGTGATTAATGGAAGGTATACTTCCAAGACCCTAAAAAAATCAATGGAACTTTTGGTTTAAGGTTTACTTGTAATACATTTGTAATTAATATGTCCTGCTGGAGATACTGCTGTGCTGTGTCTTTATTTTCTTTCTAAAAGCTTTACCAAAAAAAAAAAAAATCCCAAAACAACATATTATTTGTTAAGCAGAATTTTTGGCTGCCTAGGTTGATTTCAACATAAACATTATCAATACCTTAAATGCTGCAAAAAGAAGGAAAGACAGAGACACAGGCAGTTATGATGGCTAGTTCTGTTTTTCCTGTATGATACAAACCAGTATAATTGTATTCTGTTGTCAAAATGTCATTGTGTTCATACTCCCAGAGAAATTCAGTAGCATTATGGGCACAACTCTTTCACAGTGTTACAGAAGGGCCTGTTGGTCACTCCAACTTTCTAAAGAATGTGAAAAAGCTCCCTTAAAGTGCATTCATCTTCTGTTTCCCTTGTGCAAAAATAACTTTTGTTCTGCAAGATTAGGGAAGAAAATAAGGTCTCTGATTTACCTGCATGTTTTAATTTTAAATTTGTCCTACAGCTTCAGGAATTCTGTACATGACTTGACTTACATAATGGCACATGATTTTTTCAGCCCATAATGTAAAATATTTTTATAAAACCATTTCTCATTCTAAATGTCAGTCAGGAAATAGAGTTGCTAAGCATTATTACTTAAACAGATAATTCAAGGTGTTGAGTAGTGCAAGTAAATCATATGTGTATCTGTTCAGTACTGGTTTTCAAATATTTAATAAAGTGGCATCATGTGTGTTAAATAAATGGGAATTAGCTTAGTTGAAATGGGTTGTGCACTGTGTGAAAACTGTGTAGAAAACAAGGATTCCCACTCCTGCAGAAAATTTGTGATGTTGTGGATTTGTTTATTCCATTAAACAGAAAAAAAGCCTTACCAAAAACTGAAGGGATTGAAAGGAGCTTTTATTTCAGAAGAGCAGTGAGAGAGAAAGGTCATGGCAGAATAGCTAATACCCTCAAGTCAGTGCTGTACCAGAACTATGTATTGATGAGAAAAAATTAATTTAGAACTGGATACTGTCCTTAATTCTGTGCTCTGTTCAAGTAATCTTCCAAAGGAATTGGTACTTCCTAAGAAAATATGTTTTTCATAAAATCCCCAGTTAGCTCTAATGAGGGCTGCAGTGAGTACAAGAACAACATTCCTGACAGGAAAGAAAATGTTTTCTCTGAAGTACAGATTCCCAATTTTATGCTTCTCTGTGGTAAAAATGGAAGATGTGCAACATAGGTCAGCATGGCATCAATTCTAGAAAATTGGGATACAGACACTTGCTCTCAAATCAATCAAAGCATCCATCAAACTTCACAAATTCGAAAAAATGTGGACATGTGCAACTATTTTGTGTAGCACAAAATAATCACAACTTTTTATTGTGGTTCTCAATAGCTCTCATACACACAAAAGTATCTAAAAATATTTCATACATAAAAAATATCTAAAAATTCATAGGTGCACATAAAACTTGCTCAGTGACTAGACTATAAAAATTATGTCTATATTTTAATATTTCATGCTTTAGTCAAAGCATCAGACCAGAAACTCAGTTTGAATTTTAGAAAGGGTGTTTTTTTTTATCATTTTCATATGTTGGAAAACCACAACTATTTTCTTTCCTCTTTCATTGATGTTAAGTACAAAATATGAGTTGTCTGTCAGCCACTTAGGGAAACAAGGCCACAATCCAGTACAATTCCATGTCCTATGAACATAGATCTGTTTCTAAGATCCTGACTAGAATAAATCTGGCTCATCTCTCTCTGTGTACCTGTGTACTTCCAGGGTTTTTTTTCTGACACGTGGAGCTCATACTAGGCACTTAAATTTTATAACACTTCCTGTTTGTTGGGTGTTATTTTTTCTTGTTTATTTTCTTGTTTGTTTGTTTGGGTTTATTTTCTTAAAATTATTTTTCCTATTTTTTTTCCTGATTTGCACCTTGATTGCCAAGTCTTCTTTGTTTTCTAGATATATTAGTATTTAATTCTATGGCTTATTTGTTTGAAATAATGTCATGTACTTGAAATAAAGTAAGCATCATTGTCTCTTAAACAACAAAGCCCTGTTTAAGACAGATATATGTGTAAGAATCCTGTGAGTTTAAATGTATTTTCCTCTTTTACTTTGTGTCCTACATTCCATATATATTCTGACACTGGCTTTTTACAGCTTTCTGGTCTTTTTTAAATTATTATTTTTGGCATTTGAACTAACCAGAGGAATTGTTTCATTTCAGTTTGGAAGACGTCACATTGAAGACCTTTTTAATGATTTTCGAGATGGACGAAGACTTCTGGAGCTCCTGGAATGCCTTACAGGCCAAAAACTTGTATGTGCTTTGTAACACATTTACTGCATATTGAAGTCTTAATGTTGTGATAATTGTAGTAGTTGACAGTCACCATTTTCTGCCATTGCTGAGGACCTGTGGAAACTATTTTTAGGAGTCTGAATAGGTTTCAGTTTCATTTGAAATTGAGGAAATTTTGTGACTGAGCTGTATTAGGCAGTAACACTTTGCAAGGCTTATAACTGAAATGAAAATATTCTACCTTATTGTATGCACTTACTAAGTGTGGCACTGAGAAACAAAACTGAGGCAGAGTTCATTTAGATATCTGGATTTTAGCTGTATAGAATTTAGTGTGTAGCATTAGAATGGTTTCCTAATGTCATACATATGGTCCACCTTGTCTGATTGTACTTGTCTGAAAAGAGAGAACTGCTAGCTCTTATTAACCTGGAAATTCTAAAGTGACACAGTCACACACATTTTTTAATGTCTTCTCTTGTGTTCCTGGTTGGAATTGGTAAGTACAGCATCTTCTCATAGGAAGGCTGGGAGACTGAGAATCAAAATCCAGAGATAATACACTTGTACATAAATATTACGCAAACTGATGCTTATCCGTTTAGTTGCCATAGCAATATTCTTAAATTGTGCCATGCAGAAGACAACTAATCATGATGAAAAGAATCTAGAATGAGGTAATTTTATATGCATTTTAATGATTCCTTCACTGAAAATTACCTTTTAACTGTAGATCCAGTTTGTTTCACAACTGACTTTATTTCATGTTGGTAGCTGCATAATCCCAGTGTATGTTAATATTCTGTTCTCATAGATTTATGAAATAAAAAACTCCAGGTTTAATATAAGATGTGATTTACATTTAGTGTACTTAACATTCTGATTATGGACAGTCAAGTTTGGTTTATTTTCTTGGTAGGTGAAAGAAAAGGGCTCCACAAGAGTTCATGCTCTGAACAATGTCAACAAAGCAATCCACGTTTTGCAGAGAAATAATGTAAGTATCCAGCCAGACAGGCTCAGAACAGCCTGTAGACAGCACACAAAATGCTTTTTAAGGGTTGAATCAAACACCTTGGTCCATAGTATAAAAGTACTGGCGTCAAAGCAGCTTTATCATTGTGGATTGGATACTTTCCCATTGAGCATCAGGATCAAATGTGTTTTAAGGAGTTTAAAATCCAATGAATTTTGGCTAATATATCTGTAGTGGATTCTGTCTGAAGCCATATCAACCTGCATTGTTTTATGCTAATGAATGGTGTTTTAAATGCATTTTAAAAAGTTAAATACAAGAAGTCAGACATAGCTGGTTACAAGATGCTGCCTATCAAAATATTTACTCCCAATCTCTGATAGTTATGAACCCTGAAAACCCAAGGCTTTTCCTACAATAATTTTTAATTAAGTTTCAAAAGCATCTGTCTCTCATGATTCAAAACACTAATCATATCAATATAACTTTCAATTCTACTTTGTAAAGATTGATTTTTCAAGCCAGTATCCTGTGAATCATTCTTGAGTAAATACTCTCATATTATCTTCCTTATTCAGGCATTCTAATGGACCCATAATTTTAGCAGACATTTCCTCTGGCCAACTAATTTTATCGTAACTCTCCTCCAGAATAAATTTTTAAAAAAGCTATAATACTTGCTTGAACTTCACACTAAGAGGTGACAAAACAAAGATAATGTATTCTGTGCTGTATATTATATTGGATTTCTTGATAGCTGCAGGAGGTCACTAATGCTTGATTTCAAGTGGTGAATAAAGTTATTGATTTTATAAATCTAAGGTAATACACCTAAAGATTTGTACATAAATGGAAGTGACCCTACAAGATTGACATAAAGACCTCTAGCATGATTTTTCTTTTTATTTGATGGTATTTGATATAAATAAATAGAAGGAAAAGCTTTTAATTGTTTAACATGTGCAACACTTGACATTATTGGGGAAAAAAATCATCAATACATTATTTCACTCTATACAAGAAGGTTTTGATTGCATAATTGGTTACAAATAATCATAGAAAATACTTTTTGAAGCATTCAGTGCCTATCCAATGAACCCACAGGGGTGCTCTTCTCTCATTTTCCAGAACACAGATCTGGAGAGTCTCTTTCAAATCCAGGGAGAAAACAGATAGTATTGCAATTTTAGAAGACAGAAGAAGAAACATTGTTTTGGAAACTGAAATGGTCATCCAGTGGCCATTATATTCATGTAATGAAAACCTTGTAAATTATATAAAAATTGGTATAGTATATATAAAGATATACTGTATCTTGTCAATATGAAGTCGAAAGACCTGCCTCTGAAATAGTTTCCTTAAGCTTCAATAATTAGAAAAATTATTTCTCTGGGACTTCAAGAATGCAAAATCAATGGTTCCAAAGTGAATTGAAGCCTGTGAGTAGTCTAGATTTTTCTGCTGATATATTCCATCTTTGCTCTGAGGCTCTGTAGTCATCTGGGTGGTGACACTGAATAATGCTGCTGCTTCCAGTCTATCCATTTCACAGGCTTTTTGTTCCCATTGAAAAGTGAAAGCATTGAGGGGGGAGCATGGGGGATGCGGCGGGTGGGGGTTGTCCCAGTATAGGCTTAGACCTCCCTGTGGCAAACTGGGCAATGTTCCTCTGCTTCAGTAAAACAGACGTGGGCTCTGTGTGTTCAGGCTTGCACTTCCAACCATGGATTTGGTCTGTAGAATATGCAGGCACTGCCTCAATAAACGTTGTAGGGTGTCATTGCTGCAAGGGACTCAATTTTAAATTTAGAATGTAAAGTCTAAGTTCCATTTGGGAAATGTTCAGAGACATTGATGCTTAGAATAGACAGCCAGACTCATGTGCTTTTAGTACAAAATGTGGAATTCTTAAAGAAAAGAGCTCTTTAAGTGTTTTAGAGTTCTTGATAAAATAACTGATTTGTGGTTTGTAAAAATGACCTATACATAGATACATTGAAAAAAAACCCCAAAAATTAAAATAAAGCAGCTTGTTTTGAGGGTGAAAACTTTATTCAATTTGCAGATGTAACTTCAAATAACTTCAGAAGTGCACTAGAGAGTGCAGAATGTAGTTTGTGACAGAACAGGGCACTTTGCAATAAAAACCATCAGTTCTGACCATGAAAAATTGCATCTATGAAACAGCAAGGATGCCAACTTTAAAGTCATAATTCCATCCCAGTGTGCAGGAAAGCTTATAGTCTTCCATTCATAGCCCTAAGTTTGGCTTCCTTATTCAGATAGTATAAAAAGTGGGGGAGGGTGAAGGATCATTTCCCATGTGGAGGAAGGAAAATTCCATGGTGGTAAATAATAATGCATTATGAAATTGCAAATGCATAATAAAAGTATGGAAAACAACATTACTGGATGAACTGTTGTGGAAAACTGTTGCTTAGATCACAGTCACTGCTTTATCTGTATGCCAGAGTACACCCTGTGTATGTCTTTATACATTATAGAATTTAATTGAGGAAAATGAAGTTATATTTTAATTTAAATATATAATGCCTTGGGTTTGTAGGTTCTTACAGTGTCTAGAAGTGTGTGTGTTAACATTCAGAAAATTATACTGTGTAAGGTAGTATATTGCAGAGTGCAGTAGTTTCTCTGTCTGTGTGATTTGTAATTGCAGAAGCTTAATATAAAAGATATTTGAGTTATTATAACTACTGCTTTTCATTTTATGTTTCACAACATGCTGTAACTGGAATAATAGGAACGCCAGATCACTGCTGGTTTTTTTCCAGAACATTAATTGTGCCATTTATAAAATGTGATTGGTATGTTTATGGAACAACAGAAACTAAATGAGAGATTTATCTTAGCCTATCCTTTCATCTCCTTCCAACTTCTTGTGCTTGTTATTAATTTTATTTTTTGTTTCTATAATAGGTTGATTTGGTAAATATAGGGAGCTCAGATATTGTGGATGGAAATCATAAGCTGACCCTTGGTTTGATCTGGAATATAATCCTCCACTGGCAGGTGAGTGGCACTGCTCATTACTTCCTAAGAAATACCTTTATTCCACTGATCTTTTCTCCATTATTATCCAGCAACAACCTACAAAGTAAATATAGACACTGCAACATGCTAAATCAGCAAATATTATGGCAGTCTGGTAACATATTATCAAAGATACTGACAATATTAAGAAGACAAAATAGTTTTTACAGGATTAGCAGAAACTTTTTTGACTGTAATATCACAGTCAGATATTGCAAGATAATATATATGAGTTATCCTAACAAAAATGGATGGACAAAGCCAATGTGGATTTCTTTTTAGTATCTTAGAAAGAATGACTTCTCTATTTTAATGAAATAATCACATCAGTTGCTTTTTGCTGCTGACCCGTCCTGCCAAGAATTATTTTTAGAACACTGAAAAGCTGCTAGTCTGCCTAGTTACTGAAGCAGATGAGGCTCATTTAGCTTCCTTTCTCTTTGGAGAAATACGAAATGGATCTCATAAAAACCAGCATGGTAGATGAGGACACTTAACTAAAAAAAATTCTGAAATGGCAGTAAAATCAAAACTCAAAAAGATCTAGATGCTCGAATCCATGTGTTTGTATGAATCTGGGCTATGAGTCTGCCCGTTAATGTTGACTATGGACTCGTTCCCCAAGCAGTAATCCACAAGTTTTTTTAATACAATAACAAGAAAAGGTGGTGGGAAACAAAGCTTAAAATACTTTAAACCTGAAACACTCTTATCAAAAATAAGATGTGCATCATTCATCCAAGTAGGGAACATTTTTATTCTCATTTTACAGGACAATAGCAACAGAGAAAAACTGCAGATAGTTAACTCACTTCTTCCTTTGTCTCCTGTTTAAATATTCCTAGTTTAATTGTATAAAATTGTTCTAAATTACTTTTTAAGAGCAGATGGAGTATAATACCTAGCTATACAACTTTTACCAATAATCCTTTAATCACTCTGTTTTAAGTTGAATAAATTATGGATTGACATGACTAATCATGTTCATATTAATATTTTTTTTCTTCATATTTTATCCTGAAACAGTGTAAAAAGTGTGTTTTAGTATTAGCTGTATACTTACTAATTTCTTTTCACTCATCCCCACCATTCCTTTTAACATATACTTGCACAGACACACAGAAGACTCAGGTTCTGGTGTAGCCCGATGAGCTTTTTGACAGGAGCCATGTAAAAACCAAAAACCTTTTGTTTGCAATGCAAAAGTGATTCATTTCAAGCTTCATCTTGCGCCTGATGATAATTGTGATGACAGCTGTGATGATGCCCATGGCTTCAGCTTCAACCACCCATGGAGGAAAGGTGCAAGGATCATATTTACACAGCAGTGACTAAAAGTGTGACTCTTTGTCAGCATAATCATAATTCAGTCCAAGTTTAGTCTATAGTTGGAGTTCTGTGATGCCTTAAAGATCTAGAAATAAAACAACACACTTTTGAGGTAATGTTAGTATAGGAGGTAATTCAAAAGCTGGTCTTTATCTGGAGACCTCAGCAGCAAGTATGGAAAAATGCCCACACAGGGCAAATACAGTTTTATAAGTTTAGCAAATTAGCATACTTGACAAGCATTCCCAATTAGAAGCACAGGTAATGTGGTAATTCCCCTCCTTAGTTCCACCTGTTTTTCAGAATCCCCCCACCTTTAGATGCTAGCTATACTTTGTCTATGAGAAAGTGTCTCAAGATGCTGTTTTAACCTTGGTTCCCAGATTAGGACTGGGACCTTTAGGAATGTATTTTGTTTTTCTGTCTAACAGAGTAGGTGAAAAGCTAGCTATGAATCTATGAATTTATACAATAGTAGGCTACAGAACTACAAATATATGAGGATATATAGAAGCAAAAAGGAAAAAATCAGTTTGGCATCACTGTGTTTAATTTTTTTCTAGTCATGAAGTGCTGAAAGTGACTTGCACCTTCTGGACTTCTCTTTTCATTTAAATTTCTGTAAATAAGATTCTAATTTGGCTAGAATTCAATTTTAGTTTTTTTTTTTTTTTCCTAAAGAGTAGCTAAAGCCTGATTGGCAACAAGAAGCCACTAATAATTTATAACCCTGTTGCTGTTTCTTAATGACGAGTAATTAAAAAATTTAAAAAAAACCAAACAAACAAACAAAAAAAAAAAAACAAAACAAAAACAAAAAAAAAAACAAGGCCAGACTTATATTTTGGCTTTTCTCCTTAAAAAAAAACCTGGAACACTCAGGAGCCATTTGTTTGCTGTCTATTTCCCTCGAAGTACTGGAAAAGTTCAAAGTAATTTTGCTTATTTACAGCTCTGTGGAGAAAGTCTGTTCTTTTCCAGATTTTCTTTCAAATTTTGAAGTTAATTGCATGGCCTAGAATATGTTTGTTGTTGTTCTGCTCTGTTTATAAGTAGATATGATCTTACATACTGCAGAACTTATGGTGAAACACAGCTGTAAATTTCTTGATAAATTCTTTATCCTGTTGGTTTGCCTACCACAGATTGTCCCTGGCAAGAAGCAGCTGGAAACACAAGAAGTTGTTCATAGAGTGTCAGGGCCACCAAACTTATGTGCCAGTTGTCTCAGCTTGCTAAAATACCAAGACTACTAGATTTGTTTGTAGTCTGTGGAAGGCCTAAAGACAAATAAATATGAATACACAGACTATTTGATTTAGTGCATGCTTGTGTAGTTTATGTTTGTTGATACAGTCCTGCTTTTTCAGACGCCAAGGAGAGTCACTTAGAGGAAATTCATCTCTCTACATCTAAAATAAAAAAAATACCAAAAAAAGATACAAGATTATTGTTTGTGTGAACACTTGTGTTGTTGTAGATGAACAGGCAAAAAGCTTTTCCAGTTTCATGTCCTGCAGCCAGGAGACCACATAAGGGCACAACTGTACTTACATATGACAACATGATGGTCTCACAAAAATTTTAATCTCTTTGTATAAAAATAGTTTTAGAAAAGAGATGGTAGAAGAAAGGTGCATGAAAGGAACAATGTCAGTACCAATCCAAATGTATATCAGCAATCCCACTGAGGAGAGGCACCAGTAGAGGTGGTAGACACACACACATCTGTGCAGTGGAAATATCGTGGCTTTCTGTATCCCCTGTGGTGATTGTGTTCTTTCTTATCTAGCCTGGTTTTTTCAGATTATTATTAAAAGTTTCCCTGAAATTGAACCAGCATTCTGAGTTGAGCACCTGCTGCCAAAGCTCTTTATGGTACTGAATCCATCAGACTCTATTTCGTTGAAGCTGCTGCCCTCTTTCTCCCAGCTCTGTGATCCCAGCCTCACTGCAGCATTAACATTTAAGTAAAAACAGGAAAACTATTAATTTGTGAACTGTTATATTTGATGAACTCCCTTAAGAGTGGAAAAACATTCTATATGGCAGTTTGTAAATTGTTCCGTTATGTTTTTAGGAGTGAACTTATTTTCATGTAAAGCATGAAAGAAAACCCCTAGCAAAAATATTTGGCCCAAATCTTGACTTTCTCTGGGAAAAATAATAAAAGAATAGATCTATACATAAGGAAAATATTTCAGATGGGAGCATTTCAACAGCCTGACAGCCTCATTTGGAGACTTACTAAAAGCATCAGGGTTATTGTGCATGTCAGTATTTTAATATGAATTACCATTTTAATTTCAATTTTTTATTATGGAAATGAAACACTTCTGTCAATCCACCTTGAATCAATGAAAAAAATAATATCCTTTACTTTGATAGGTGTCTTGAATATCTATTAAAATGTCCTTAAAGTGTTCTATCAAATGTACTTGGAAAGAGTTTAGTGGTTCTAGCTATAAAAATGTAGTCTATGCAGTCAGAATACCTGAAATCTAGCAAGTAAAAAATGCTAAGTGATTCTCTCAGAGAGATGTAAGGTTGCTATTTTATTAAGAAAAATTAAAAATTTTTGCATTGAAAATAGTTTTCAGATTATTTCTTCCCTCCCTCTTTTCTAGGATCTGGCATTCTGAAGTCAAGTGCCAGTCTTATAAAATGTTACATGCCTGAGTGTGGGTTTTAGGTGAAAGAGATGTAGTGTGAGCCTGAGATCATGCTGTGTTCCTTGTCATCTTACACACACAGCAACACGTGCCCAGATTCCAGGACATGGCTCTGCCGTGGGAAGATCAAAGGTCCATTGCTGCTGTGAGCCAGGGCTGGCTGTGCTGCTTTTGGCCACTTCCTTCATGTGGTGACAGGAATAGCAGTGCTCTCATTCTGTCCACAGCTTTCCTTTTGGCAGCCTGGCATTTCAGAAGCCATCTCAGTGATGTCTGTATTGTCCTTTCCCACCCTTCTATCAAAATTTAATCTTTTCCTGTTGCCATAGCATATGTCCATTCCCCAGGAAGAGCAAGAATATCTGTTCTCTGGAAGTCAGAGTTTCCTACACCTGAAAGCTTTGTGTCCTGCCAGGATACACTGCATTAGAAAGGAGAGGTAAAAAAGAAATAAGTGGCAGAGGTCAACTCATCACCTGACAACATGAGGCAGAGGCACTTTGAAATAGCTGCAGTATTTGAGCCTGGATGCTGAGGGAGTTTGTCTGAAAGCTCTTCAGGATGACACAAACACATCTCTGTGTGCCACTTTGCCAGCAGTACATCTTAACCAAGAAGCCTTCAAAAAAAGCTTCATTTTCACCAAAATAACAGCCAGCACTCTTGTGCTCAGGCACGGATCTGCTTCAGGACCCAGCCATCCTGCAGACAGCGTGGTGCTGCCAAGGTGCCAGCTGGGGTGGGATGGCAATGCCCCTCAGGACACTCAGGTGGACAAGGTGGCTCCAGCTGTAGAAGTGGAGTTATCCACTGATTCTCACTAAAGAGGAAGGAGCCTCAGCATTCAGGAGGAGGTCAGACCCTTTTACTCTGTTATTTTAAATGTCTGACTTTCCCTAGGAGGCAACAAAAAATCGTAAGTTTAACAGTCTTCACTGTTGCAAAGAAATGCAGGAAAAGGAGAGCAAAACTTTATCTATTGTAAGCATATTTAACTGAACAAGGTGATATTGAAACTGTTTTGTATTCATTTACTGAAAAGTAAAAATAAATTAAGGGTTTGGACTTATTACCTGGATTTTTCTGAATAATTTCCTTCCTGATGGCCCATATTTTTTACTAATTTTGTCTAATCATTTCTGTTCATAGACATAGCCCATTGTCTTTGGTATCACCTCAAAGACGTAATCAATTCTGTGTTATGAACTCTTCTATTTCTAAATATGGTGTTCCTGTGTTCATTCAGCTATCTTTTAATGAAAATGTGTGTTGTAGTGTTCAGAAGTTAGAGTTTGCTTATAATGTTCAGAAAAATCTGCATTTGTAAATATAGGCATATGATAAAAAACAAAATGAACGATGAAATCTTAGCTTGGACGAGTCTCCATAGCTTTAGTATTTTCTTATTTCTTGTCTTTCTTATTTCTTATGTGTGGTGCAACAGATGCTAATTGCAAAAGTTTTCTTCTTTTTTAGCATCCAGATTAATGAAAAAAAGAGGATTCTGTATTTTTAAGCTAGTGATGGTGCCTGGAAATACAGAGGCCAAATCTCAGCTTCTTCCTACATTATGTAAATCAACTTTGGCATCTCTCAAAAGTAAAGACATTGAAAATGTCAAGAAATGCAAAACACCCACTCAGACATATGAAGCAAAAACAAAGAGTATATTTCCTAATTTTCTAACACTCTATTTTGTGTCTCCGGATGTAAAAATGGAGACAACTATAAAAACTTCTATTCTTATCTGACATAATTTATATTAATTTTCATTGGTGCAAATTAAAATCTAAGACTGAAGTCAGGAACATATCCCATGAAATTTAGAGGATGAATTTCTCTTTCCATCTTAGAAATTAATAGCATATAATGTAAAGTTTACACCTAAGTCTCAAAAGGAAAATTAAGGGCGCTGATATTCTTTGGTCAATATGCTTCTGAGATGCAAGACCAAAATGTTATTTCAGTAATTCGTATCTTGACAAAATCAAATTATTGAATTAATTCTGTGAAACTAGTGAGAAAATAACCATACACAACAAGAAAAGGTTATCTCAGTTTTTTTCATAATATCACCATAATTAATTGTCCTTGTTTTTGTTGACTGTTCTTTCAGATTACAGCTTCTGCATATTATCTTACAACTTTTACAGTTTCAAAGTGGTCCAGACATTATCATAAAGTAGATTCTGCCATGAATGTTGTTCTCTGACTGACTGATTGGCAGCAGAGCAATTCAAGAGGAAAATGATAATGAAATGCAATATTCCCTAAGTGAATAAGCAGCAATAAGCAACTTTATAGTTAAATTATATCATAGGGAATAATTTAAAAGAGCTGCTATTCTAAAAGATATATGGGGAAAGAAATGATTTAAAAGGTGCTACTTTACAGGAAAATAATTCTTAATAGAAGTTTTATGTGCTCTTTTACTAGTAAAGGAATTGATAGGAAATAAAATATCTACTGCATTATGCCAAACTCCAGGATAATATTTATAAAAGCCTTTAGGCTTTTTGTAAAATAGTAACTGTAGATTGGTAAACTCTCTCTAGTGAAAAAGGAATATTAACTTCATTAAAATAATAAAATTGAAACATATGCAATACTCTTAATGCATGCAATGAGTTTGAATTTTTATCCAAGTACATGTATGCAAATATAGTTTGCACCTTTAAGTCAACAACATGATCCACTGTTTATGCTCTTCACCATTTTATCAACTTTTGCTGTAATGTGTCATATTAACTAAGGATGTATTTCCAGATCAAAGAAAACCACAAGGAGAAACATTTAGTTTGAAAGAACTCTGTTACCACAAATTATGCTAACAAATGTGCTTTCTCTGTCCCTGCTTCACCTGTGGCACAGGGATGAATGAATTCATGCATGTCAGTAGCTGTTGGCTTTAAGCATTCAGAATTGATTGCTGTCATTATATTGTGAAAACAAATACGTTCTTTAATTACTTAGCAGCTTTTCTTTAGAGTTGAAATTTATGTAACTGAAGGTTTTTCATTTCAAGAAAAGAAACACCTTTTAATAAATTCAATAATTTATCAAATTCTGTCTTTTATTGCAGGTCAAAGATGTAATGAAAAACATCATGGCTGGGCTGCAGCAGACAAACAGTGAGATGATTCTGCTGAGCTGGGTCCGTCAATCGACTCGCAATTACCCACAGGTCAACGTTACCAATTTCACCACCAGCTGGTCTGATGGATTGGCTTTCAACGCACTCCTCCACAGCCACAGGTAGGAAAAGCAGCTTTTCACTGTTTCAGTAAGCTTGTGACAGATGGCTGTACAGGGCTTGAGGACGGTCTGTCTATTATGTGGGGGGTTTAGCTGCTTCCTCTGTGGGTGTTTCAGCAGTTTCAGCATTCTTTTAAATGACTGGCTGTTTGCTTTGACCTGGGTGCTGTGTTTTGTGTCATACTAAATCCTCTCATGGAGGGAGAGCTTTTCGCAGCACAGCCAAATATACACAGCTCAGATCCCTTTCTAGAATTTCAGTCTGTATACCAAGAAGACAGTCTCAAGGAGTACAGGCTTGGAAACTTTTCAGAAGAGCAAGGAGTAGATCCAAAACTCAGCCTTTGAGGCTGTCCCAGAGGGAGAAGGAGATTTTCCTGTGGGCACTTATAAGGGGAAAATGTGGTGTTTGTTGAAAGCCTCTCATAGCTGTTGAATTGAAAGTATGGATTTGCCTCACAAGGACACAGCTGGAGAAGGTAGCCTTTGTTTTCAAAATCTTTCATGTTATTCCACCACTGATTTGAGTTTTTAGCCTCTCTCAGAAGTTGCCTTCTTCTAGTCTATGCTGTATAAAACTCTACCTCTAGAGATTCAGAGTTCTCTGGGGGTTCTGTGTACGTGGCTTAAGGAAGATGTACAAGTCAATATATCTAAAAAACCCAGTTCTTGCCACTGCTGCTTCTAAAGCAGGCTTGCTTTTCCCAACGTGTTGAAACTGCCAACCTCTTTCTCCTACTGCTGATGCCTTAAGTATATACTTCTCTCTTAAAGGGGACTGTCCTGCAAGGCTGCTGATTGCTCAAGTTGTTAGGCAGTTAAACTTTTTAACTGTGCAGTGGTTTAAACACCATCCAGAAATTTAACTCCAAATAAGCCACTCCCTCCTCTCTGCCCCGTCTGGCAAGGGAGGAACAAAAGCAGACTTTGGGTTGGGATCACAATTTGCTGAAAGCAAACAGCAATGGAATAAGAAATATGCACAGCAACAACAGCAATAACGATAACAAAAAGTATAAAGAAAGAGGGTGTTTTTCTCACAAAAATGATGGTCACCCCCTTGACTTATCTCCCTGTGGCAGCCGGGACAAGAAGAAGATGATGCATGCTCCCTGCAGGTCACGTACATGTGGCTTCCCCAGACAAAGACAAGATGTGACTGTTTCCACATGCTGTTCCATGTGAACAAAGGCAAGATGGTGAGGATGGCTTTGAAATCCCAAGACAATGGGAAACACTGACAAACAATCCCACTGTGTGGGGAATCATCTTAGAACGGGTTTCAAACACACCAGCCACATTCCGTCCAGGGAGCCAAAACGGTATTTTTCCCTAAAATTCCCATACCATTGTAACCTCTCTTAGGATGTGAATATAACTTCTCAGTTTCCTCTGATTTTACCCCCAGTCATCTTTCCACAACATCTCTCTGCCTAGAAACAATATCAGACTGTCTGTTCCCTGATTAGGGTATCTGATACTCAGATATTCATATTGCATGCTAGGCAGGACCATGTAATATCTGATGTCTGAAATCAGTAATTCCTTTTTGTCCTTCTCTGTAGGAATGTATTCAGAAGTCTGAACAGAGGAATTTATTCAGGATCAGTCCCTGCCTGAGGAGTGCAGTTGCCAGTAAACCAGGCTGGGATTGTCTAGACAAATTTCTGTGTCCTTTGTCAGATTTTATGCACTGCTGTGTTCAGTTCAGAGCAAAGTTCACCAGATGAACATTCATTTCCTGCTTACTGGAATTTATGCGCTTTATTCAGGTTTTGTAATTCAGGGCTGCAAAACTTAAGGCTGCTTTTGCTCTTCTTCTGTCTGCTGCCATAAATCTTGCATAGCTTTCTGCACAGTGAGCCTATTTTCAATAGAAGTGAAGAATTACTCTACAGAAGTCTTGTCTCTTGCCCAGTAGTTACTGCACTTATCTGGGAAATGGCAAGTGTTCAGTCAGATTCCCAGAGGCAAGTCTCCAATGACACCAGTCATTTTCTGGACTTAAATCACTAAGTTCTCTGAGAGACTTTCATTTCCTCATTTCCTCCAAAGCCCTGATGCAGTAATTTTTGAGATGAACCATTGATGTTTGATTTTTGTTGACTTTGCATTTCATGTTTAGTATGTGGGAACACTGAATTTTCCTTCAAGATTCCAGATGGAACAAATTAAATAGGCACACTAGGACATTCAGTGCTTGGGAGCTCCTAACTCTATCCTATAATAATAAAAAAACCTTCTCTAAGGAGCCTAATTCAATCACTCTAAGATGCAGGTACATTAGAGACTTTGGTGTCAGAGTGTCTTAGATTTAGTGCCTAAACAAGACAGTTTTAATACTCACTGAAGAAAAGTTGTCTAAGCATGATTTACATGAATTCTCAGAGAAACCGAGTGACTCACACATCCTATGCTTTATAAATATTTTGTGATTTACTTACATAAAACGATAAACACTCAACAAACACCTCTGAATTTAGCTCCTCTGTTTTCCCTGTTCAAATTTTCCAGTTAGTTTTTTTGTTTGTTTTTATTTATTTTTTTTTTTTTTTAGAATTCCCTATTTCTCTAGTTGTCCTGTTCCGCTTCTTTCTTGTCTATTTCCTTGTTCTCCATAAAGTTTTGTCTAGATGCTCTCTTCTTTCTTTCCTTTTTATCGTCTGACTTTATTCCTCTGCATTGGTAGGAATAGAAGCAGAGTTAGTCACAAGGAAGGATAGCTATAGTTTGAAAATCAGGTATGATATTTACCTCATACAGCGGACCCGGTGCCTAGTGTGTGCACTTTTTCCCAATTTTATTTCTAGTCTACCGCTACAAAAACTAAACCAAGAACAAACCAAAGAACCTCCAAAACCCAACAGAAAACCCCAAACACCAAAAATCTCTCCCACACTGAAAGAATGATGCTACCCAAAGTCTTTTTCCGTAATATTTAGACTCTTTTAAAGTGCAGGTAGATTTTGAGGTAGCATTAAATCTATTTATTTTTCAAACCAATCCCTTTCCTTTATGGGTGGTGATATTTTCATTCCTCTTATATAATGTTTTCAGTGATGAACAGGTGGCTTTTTGTTTTGGTTTGTAGTTGTCTTTTTTTTTTTTTTTTTTTTTAAAGAGGTTTGGACAGTAATGTGAAATCTGCATCTGGATGAATTTTCTAAGTACATCACTAAAGGGATTGAGATAAAGTAAGAGACTATCATGAAGCACTGACCACGTAGTATGCTGTGAGAGCAGTGGGAAGCTTTATTTCTCACATCTTCTAACACACCAATCCCTAGCTTTCAGCTTGCTATTTTGATTGGATCTGATTTTTCTAATGCTCTTTCTCCATCATTTTATTAAGGGGTTACTTTAGGTAGATTTTCCCATCTCTGTAATCACCATGTCTTCATGGACATTTAGGCTCTTTAGCAATTGTTTTCAATACTGAGTGCAAGAAACAGTAAAACACAGGTCACCTGGCAGATCTCCAAGGGGACATTAGTGAGCCCAGAGGATGAATTCTCAGGATAGAAGCTTGGCACATGATCTCTTGAATGGTATGTTCTGCATTTAACTGAAAAAAACAAGGCAACAGCTGTGGAGTGGCACCAATCACCCTAGGAATATACAGAAACTAAAATATTTTGCTGATGAAGAGAGGTCAGTCCTTCTACAGTTGAAACGCTTCCTTCTTCAGGCTCCAGATCACAAAGACCTTTCCCCATTTAGTTCTTTAAATCCTTTTCCTCTATGTAGATACCAGAGAGAGCTTTACCTCTTTCCAAATTTGTTGTGGCTCTTTTTCTTTTCTTCCCTGGTCCTGTAATCAGGATTTTGAAGTGGGAACAGGTGGCATTCATTATCTCCCTCCTTACTTCTTTAAAATGCTTGAACTTACGCCAGGTGACTGCCTTACAAATGACTACTTCACTGCAGCTGTTTCTGCTTCAGGGTGCTAGAGTGAGAAGGGAAAGAAAATAACATCAGAAAGAGGTCCTGGGCAGAAGCAAAAAAAAAAAAAAAAAAAAAAAAAAAAAAAAAAAAAAAAAAAAAAAAAAAGAGTTTTCTTCAGTAATTTACAGGAAATGTAAATGCAAAAACAGTGGTGTGAAGAGGTATGAAAAGAATAACTTTTTTTTTTAGCAAACTTTTTTTTAGGTTATGTATCAGTTACTCTCTCCTGACCTTTTTAAATTTTGAGAGTTCTGAAGACATACAAGATATTCTTGTATAAAAAGTTAAAGCAACAAACACACAGCTTTTCTATTGAAATGACAATGATAAGTTTTATGGTCTAAATATGACTATTTTCTGTGTACAATAACGGAAAACTGTGGCTTGTCTTATCTGTGACTTTAATTTCTGCATAGAAGTCTGTAGGATTTGTTTATCCATAATATACTCCAGATTAAATTTTATCGCTCTGGCTGAGCTCTGTTGTAAGTTGTGTAATTGGGGGTCAGTGGGATGTAGGGAGTCTCTTTTTTTTACTTTACTTTTCTTTGAAATCTGTTTTGAAAAAAATCAGGTTTGTTTTCCCTTTTTTTTGTTTTTGTTTTTATTGTTTATATTTATGCTAGTGATAGGGAAGAACTGTGGGTACAAAAATTACCTTATGTTCAATAGAAAGTTTGACTTTTACAATGTAAACTTCTCCATTGAAGCCTTCAATCTTTTTAATTTTGGCTCTCCGTGGTCTTGTCATAAAGTAATCGAAGACCAGTGCTGTTTGAGCTGATCGGTGAACAGCTAGATAAAGTTCAGCATGTTCCACTTGATTCTAACTTCTTTGAAAATGTGTATGGTTGTATTGTTCAGGAAGAGGAGTGAGGAAATGCTAGTTATTTTTCCATGGGTTTGCTCCCTTTCAGGCAAGACTCAAGCTGCAGATATGAGAATAAATTCCATGTCCCTTGGTATTATTTGAACAATATGG
Organism: Onychostruthus taczanowskii; assembly: GCF_017590055.1. NCBI lineage: Eukaryota > Metazoa > Chordata > Aves > Passeriformes > Passeridae > Onychostruthus > Onychostruthus taczanowskii. The sequence goes on along the minus strand of NW_024498906.1, from coordinate 6,659,144 downwards.
AGAGGACAAATGAAGGCAGACAATCAGTATTCCATTTCATATCTTTCCTTTACTATTTCATACCTTCTCAATCCTGTATTTAAAACTCCTTAGAAAGCTAATGACAGTTGTAATTTGAAAATCAGTTTTGTTTTGGGGATTTTCAAAAGCTGTTTTCCACTTACTACAATTATTAAACTTGTAGGCTATAATATTTCCCACAGTCACACTTGGCAGTATTGCCACATAAATACACCCAGTGAATCATCCTTACACATAGTACTGAGAAGCTGCTGCTTCAAGCTGACATTATGACACTGTTATTCTAGTGATACAGCTACTGAAATGTGTATAGCAGCATAATCTTTCAACAATATGAAAATCTGGAAATTTAAAATGCTGTTGGAGTAGAGAGAGATTTTTGAATTTATTTTTATTTTAATTAAATTGCTACTTCTCAGAACTGAGTTGCAGTAAGTGGCCATATACTTGTAAGTTGTCTTGGAATCTGTGCTGTCTGCTTTCTGTACAATGCTAAGAAAATTGCTAAGAAATCTGATAGTGACATACTGCTTACTAATTCTCTTTTGGCTTCTCAGAGGGTTCAAATTTTTGTAATGTAATGAGTGAAGAGAGATGCTGCATATCCTCTACACAGGCATCATTCAGGTTCAACCCAGGTGTTAAGATGTGATGTTTCAAACTCTTGTGAGTGCTGGAGTGTTTGTTTTTTAAAAGAAAAACAAACAAAACCCACAAAAACAAATTAACAAAGACTCTGTGTGTCTTGTATTGAGAGTCCTACCTCTACAGATGATATCATGATAATAATTTTAGACTGTCTTGGTAGGTTATCTTGAAAATACCCTCCTCGATTACACAACTGAAAAATTGAATGAAATTGACTATCTAAGATATTATTAATGATGATAGAGATTTTTCTCAGGAGGGGTAAGACAATATTGTGGCATTCCTCAAGGAGCAATTGTAAATATTCATGTTCTTACCCAGTGGAGTCTTGACTGATTAAAAGTATATTCCCATATATAAAATATTGTATCACCAAACAAGAATGATTATGGTGAAGATAATGTGCTGTTCTGAGCACTGCAGGTGTGCTTATAACTTCAAGCCAAATTAAAAGAGAAAAATAAAAAGGGAAAAAGAAAAAATTGAGGAGAAGGTAGGACTTTGGATACAATTCTTTCCTCTCCTTGTCCTAATGGCTTTTCTTACCAAATAATCTTTTTATACTCTAGTCTTCATAGTATATATCTAACACATCCTTGCCAAGCTTTTTAAGACCGTCATAATAGACAGCTTTTTGGATACTGCAGTGCTCTCTTAGCGAAATTTGATGTATGAGCTTGTGCATCCTGTGCCTAGCGTTAAATTTTGAATAAGGATTTGAGTAATATCTGTGTGCTGGCAGAATAAGGTGTAGGGGTGTGGTGGCTTGACCCCAGCCAGCAGGCGAGCACCCGACAGCCACTTGATTGCTTCACCTCCTGTTCCCCCCAGGACAGGGAAGAGAATAGGAAAAATGAAGGCTAGAAAACCACTGAGTCAAAATAGAGACTCTTTTAATACATGGAGGTAAGAAGAATGGAAAAACAAGTGATGCAAAGGGAGTAACTGGTACCCAGCCACTCTTCAAGCAGGAGACACCTTCCAAGACAAATACCCCCCAGCCTCATTCCCTTCCTTTCCCCAGGTATTGATGGCTGAGCAAGTTGTGTGGCACATGGTGTCCCTTTTACTGGGCTGGGTCACCTGTCCTGGCTATGTCCCCTCCCAGTTTCTTACCCATCCGTCCCCCACTGGTTTGGGGAAGGTAGAGTGAAGGGGAAAAGAGATCTTGGTTTTGTTTAAGGAGCCGTTGGTAATACCTGGTTTTCTCTGAACACAGTTTAGCTGTAAAAAGAAAACAGGATCATGTAGACTGCTATGAACAATGCTAACTCCAGCTCCAGCTAAAGGAAAATGGCCAGAAATATTTTTTACTAATTATGTACTCATAGTGTGTGTTTTGCATGCCTGTGTTTTAGTACACAAGGCAGTCTGTGGGATCACAGAGTAAACCCAGAGATTATTACCAAAGTTTCCCCTTCCTTTTCCACCCTGTTCCCAGCCAGATTTAATATTAAATTAAAATTAATCAGTATTTTGCTTATTCTGCATGTGGGAGGGAGAAAACGCTACTGTTTAAGTATCTATACAGAGAGGAGCAAAATAACTTGGAATAACTTAGTTGTTAGTATGTAAATCACTCCCCTCTCTGAAAAAATTAGAAAGTAAAGGTACATAACTAGAGAATAACTGCTAGGTAAAGGGATATTTTTTTTCTTTACTCTCTTGACATAATTATAATATGATGTAGTGAACATTTTTCCATTTATTGTAACTCAGGATACTTTTTTAAATTAACTCATAAAATTAATAAAATGTGAGTAAACCTGTCATTAATTGAAAAATTTAAATTGTGTAAATAATGTGCTTGATTTGTCAGTAGTTGAAATGATACATTTAAATGTCCCCTGATTTAGAACACAGAAGTCACAAATAGCATAATTGTTTTTCTTCATATTACATGCATAGTAATCACAGGGTATTTGATTAAACTTTTTTTCTCCAGAGTGCCTGATAACAAATTCTGATTTCCTAATGGATAACTCTTAGATGAAAAGCCAAAGATTGTGCTGTATTAACATTATTTATACTGCAAATAGCGCAGCTGCTAATACAAGATCCCAGACTGCATCTGAGCTATAATTCGGTTTTGGTCATTCTGTCTTTTCCTGTAAGAGCATATAAACTGTGACTTGGCAGTGTTAGGGTAAGTGTTGAACTCTATGTTCTTACAGGTGTTTCCCAACCTAAATTTTTCTATGATTCTATGGATATTTTAACCTGTTGATTTATTTTTATCTGTTGTAACAGTGATCTGGTAATCTCAGAAGCAATTGCATTCTTAGAAATATTAATTGAAGTGAAAGACTGGTAGCTGGGGAGAGGAGGAAGGCCCCCAGATGGCCTCAGCAGTTCTGTCCTGCTTGTCCTGCCACATGCCAGTCCCGATTGCATGGCCACAGCACCTGATCTTTCCCACCCAAGCATTATTTGGGACTGGAATTAAGGAGCCAATGTGCTGTGGGCATTGTGGCCAGTGACAGGAGCACAGTGCTGTGCGGGAGAGCAGTAGTGGTTCAGGGATGTGAGGTTATAGGGATGGGACGTGTTGGAGAATAATAAATATGGACAATGTGATTGTGGTGGACATGGATGAGAATGGAATGAAAACCCATTCAAAACTGAGCTTCATTAGTCCCAGGTCAATTAACATGATCTTTCATTATGAGAATAAAAAATTTGATGCTGATTGTTAGCTTTAGAAATACATGAGTAAATGTAAGACTAAAAAATAAAAAACTTATTCTTCCTCCTTTTTTTGCTTTAGACCAGACCTTTTTGATTGGAACGCTGTTGCTTCTCAGCAGTCACCTGTACAACGACTAGACCATGCATTCACTGCAGCCAGGAAACACCTGGGAATAGAGAAACTCCTTGATCCTGAAGGTTAGTGGAAATTATGTTTGGTGTTTTTGTTTCTTATTTAAGTGAAAAAAACAGTATCGCCATGCATTTGATGATAAATCAACTTGAATATTTTTTTTTGGCACAAGAATTTAACATTTTGAAAGACAAATTATAAATTGAAGCAAAATCCTTTACTTTTACTGCTACCTTTGTGCTCTATTGAAATAGCATAAAGCTGCCTGTATGTACGTGCTCTAAAGCATTTTTCTTTAGCATTGGGACCAGAGTTTTAATGTGCATGCACTGAATTGGATCTCAGAAAGCTGTTGATTTCTGTTTTGAAGATTCAGAGCATCTGCAGCTTTTGTATCTTCTGGAAAGATCTTGAGTTCAAATGACCTCTTAATGTATTTCCGAAACATGTATTCAAACTCTGGATACTCATATTTTTAAAGATTACGTATTTCCCTGTATATTACAATTTTATTAGGATGACATGTCTCATATCACTGTCATTTAATCTTAGTTGTAATAGGATTACCTGTTTTACCTTGACTGTCTTTTATACATCCTTAAGCAGTCATGTTTGAAGGGTTCCTTATTTCTCACATGTTCATTTGAATTTCGTACATTTCTATAAATTCTCTGGCATAGCTTCTGCTTTGCTGACAGACTAGTTATTTTTCCTCAGAGGAGATTCCTAAAACATTCTTTATTCCAAGATCATTGGAACAGTTATTGTGTTTTATATATACATATACATGTGTACACAAAAACATACATATATATGTGTGTATATATATAAAGCTCACCTGTGTCCACATAGTTAGGTGATTGTCACTTTTTTCCCATATTATGATACCTTTACTGTATTTTCATTAAATTTCTTATTAAGCTACTTATAAATGAACTTTTCTATACATTTATGCTATTCTCAGTGACTCACTCATGGTGAGTTTTTCACGGGAAGAGGTAGCATTTAACAAAATGCACGAATTAATTTAAAGATAGAATTGAGTCTCTAAATGTTTAAATATAGTTGGACATGTCTCAATTGTTGACTAATAACCTCGTAATCCATGTATTTCTCTAGGAAAAATGTTGAACATATATGTAGTTGAATGGCACAGCATTTCTTGCCTAGTACATGCTTTAATTTCTAGAACTCAGTTTTGGTGAACCACTGGAGGAAGAAGAGGTTTTCTACTTGCTAAAGCATGGGATTGAGCTTGTAAACTCTGAATGAGATTGGAATTGAAAACTGAGTTGTGCAACTGAATCGATGCAGTCACAGTGTTTTCTATAATTGGTTAAACTTTCTTCTGAAAATAGATTAGTGAATAAGTTATTTTCTCTATGCAAGAGTCACTTCTGATTAGACATTTTATTCTGGTTTTGGCAAAGATACTTGGAGTTGTTTAGCCAACAACTGAAAAACATTGGTGGTTTTCCAAATGTCTGCTGAAATTATTTGCTATTCAGTGTTGTAATTTACAGTGCTAGCCACCTATTTATTTTTTCCCCTCTGTAAACATTTCCAAAGGAAAAGTACATTTTGTACCTATGTGAAAGCATGAATATGAGGAACTGTAACTGTTTTGTTTGTGATAGTAAATTTAGTTCTAGATTGAAATCCAGAATTTCTGGTATGCATGCAAGGGAGAAATCTTGTTTAAAGGTTCTAGAATATTCTTTCTGCAATTTTACATTGTGTATTTATCAAGTCTCCTAATTAGGTACTCAGGTATCTCCTAACACCATATTGTGTAAGAGCACTCTCCTCTCTTGCTGCAAAGTGCTAATGTATTACAGCAAAAGGGAGTATGCAGTGGTGAAACACTGTTTTCGTGTAATTTAATACCTGTCAAAACAGCACATGTGTAATTTGTGAACACTTTAAAGTTTCGTTTTGTTCATTAAATGTCTGCTGTCTCAATTTTGAAAATATTAAGTGGAAGGGAAGCCACTACTCAGTAAAAGCCTATTTTTCTTCAGCCAATGTAGTAGTCAGAAAAGGTTTGGGGTGATTTGTGTTCTGAAATTACTGATGACTGATACTTGTTGAAACAGATGTCTGGGGAGTCTATTTTAGCAATTAGGTTTTGAAAAGTAAATATTTACACTTAGCCAAACAGGTTTTCTAGGTTATATATGAAGTTTGCTTGTTTCTGAGGTTGCTGATATTTAAAGTCTGTCCCACGAGAAACAGTCAGTTTATTACTAAGGTTCTTGATATTTTAAGTCTATTACATGAGCAGCTTTTAAAAATATTTTCAGAATTTGATCTCCGTTTCAGTCATCGAAGTGGTGGAGGTAATTTACGTCTAGGTATCTCTTGTAAAAGCTATGTTGTGTAAGTTAAAGCTTTTTTATCTGGATTGGATTTGGATTCATGTGGAGATGATCATTCCTGATAATGCCCTTACTTATACTGGCTGCTAGGAATGCTTTTTTTTAATCAGAGTTTAGGAAGTCCTGCAAGGAGCCGGTAATTAGGTTCAGTGATCTCCTTGAGTCCCTTCCAAGTCAAAATATTTGTGGTCTTTTTGACTGAATCATGTCAGTGAGTGAAAAGTAAGTAGGTTTAAATGTCTATCTGGTGTTCATTACTGTTGTACTTTCATACTGTAGAGTATGAAAGATGACAAGAGGAAAACACAAGATCAGGTAGAGGAAATTGGTAGATGTTAGAAGGTTTTATTTAGAAGAAAGTTGTTAAAGGCCTATATATTAGGGGGCAAGATTCAAAAGAAAAAATGTGTTTGCAAATAGAAGTTTTTAGGCCAAAGTATCCTAATGTAATTCCTAATGACCTCCTGTTGTAAGGCATTTGTGATTATGCAGGTAAGATATTTTAAGTCTCAATAATGCTCTCTGTGAGCCTTTCAAATAATAAATATTTTGCTTTACTTGCTCCAAACTAGTATTTGTTGCCAAATATTATTTGCCCAAATTGTTTATATATTGATTTCTGGTCAGATTTGAATGGCAAAGCTGGTATATGGCAAATTTCTACCACAGTTGTGTCTATTTTTTAAGTGCTATTTTATTTTCTTTCTTTTTTTTTTTTTTTTAATTAAGAATAAAACCACTAGTTTTGACACAACTGAGGAAAATTTCTGACGGATTTGTCATTCCTTTCTGATAACTGTGGTTTTATGGATGTACATTTGACTTGCCCTCTTTAAAAGAAATTTTGGCTGATTGTTTTCAGCGTTAAGTAGTCCAGGTTGTTTTTCTTTTTTCTCTTGAATTTAGAGTAGTTTAGGTATAAATAACATAACCTCTGAATACTTTTCTAAATTATTAACTCCATATGTTTCACACTTACTATTTTAAGCTATTGCTATGTCTCATCATCAATTGATGGTGAAGATATTTACCATCTTTGCTGGTAAGATCTGACTTAAGACGATTTTGGCAAAAGACTTAAAATATCTTAAGCAAATTAACCAAGTGATGAAGATATCTGTAACTTCAATTTGTATGTGTTAAAGCTTAAGTGATTGATCAAGCTCTTACGATTACTCTGTTTCTATTAAAAATGTCTAACAACCTGGGCTTACATTTTTTAAGTAGTTAAATGGTTCTTTGTAAACTTTTTATCTGTACTGAATTTATGGAGGAACATGATTCCAGTCTTCACAAACAAACTTCAGAAAATATGCTAAAGTTTTTTTTTTGTTCCTTGTTGTATGTTCACTTTTTCTGGAACATCTTTAGAAATTTTAACCAAGCAAGGAATAGGACAAGTTAACAGCTACATGTGTTGTGGTTAGCAACACAACAGTTGCATGTTACTGGCTGTATAATGGCATTTATGTTTTACTTTGCCATAAAATACTCATGCCACATTGGAGCAGAAAGATCTGAGGAAAAGTAGGGAGTGATCTCTCAGAAATGCATCTAGGAATACATCTGAGCTGTCCTCTTCCCCGTTACAGCGACTGAGCGCTGGTTTGGGAGCAGCAGAAGTGTTTGTGTGCTTCCTTCTAGCAATGAACATCTGATTCCTGGTTTAATGAACTTTTCCCTGCTGTCACTTTCCTGGGCCTTGTGCTTGTTTGTGCTAGCCTGATAATGAATTGGCTATGAAGTTATATAATTTCTGCTGTCCTTTTTAGGTAAAGTAATTATCCAGTTTCCTATACTTTGTGTAGCCTGATTAAAAAAAACTCATTTAATCTCTCCCAGTCATAGTTTCCGTATTTTTTCCTTAATTTGCACTGATGACATGAGTTTTTTGCACCATTATTAAGTGATAATGAGATTCAGACAGTTTTTCATTTGATAAATTTTTTGTTTGATCTTAACTTCCCATACTTCTGTATCTCAACAGCAGTGGATTCTACCATATTGGAACACAAAGAAGAGGGGAAAAAACCTCTCAGCACTGTAGTTCCTGATGTTGTTAACTGTGCCTTCACTCAGTAGTTGTATACAGTTGTAATACTGTTTTTCAGTTAATTTTAATATCCTTGCTGGTATGTCTTATTCCAAGGAATTATGAGAAATTTGGGGTTTTTATCTATTGTTCTCTAAAATTTAGTGATGTTTTGCCCAGTACAGTGTGAAGGTGGGGGGGGGGGGAATTTTTTTTTATTATTTTTTTTTAATGCAGGAGACATACAAAGCACAAGAGCTACATTTGATATCATGCTTTTGAGAATAGTTTAAAACAAAAGCTCCCTTAAGCCTGGAAATCATTATTTCAGTTGCAGAAAAATCATACAATGGTTAGAAAATAAAATTAAAAAGCATTGTTGGTTTTCTTAAGACTTCTTTTAGTTCTCAAACCCAGGAATGGTTTTGGTTAGATAAGAGGAAAGTCTACAGGATTCACAATTAACATCACAACCCTTTAACTACTTCTTTGCTGCTTGTCAGCAGAAATTTCAGCCCTGACTCCAGGCATGCCATCAAGTCCTATCAGGACTTTAGTTTGTAGTACAGATATGAGCTGCAGGATGAGAGCAGGTCTGTGGAAACGTCTTCAAAACTAACAGTGGAAAGGGTGAACTTTTATATTAATAAACTTGTAATACACACATTTTCAAAATTCTTGCTAGTCTGACCTATATTATTGTTTTTATATTTTGCTCTGCACTTTCTTTTAACAAATATTTACCCTCAAGATTAAAGTGTATTTCTTCTTTACCCACTGTTAAGGCAAAAGTTCTGCTTTTTCTTTAAGCAAATAGAAATAGTCAACAAAAGTAGTAAATTCACTAGATACCATCTAACCCCACTTTATCTTTCATATTTGTGAGTAGATTTATTATTGTTTCTTTGACCTGTGAGCAATTGTGTTAACAAGAGATGACTCAACAGTCAGTAACTTTTACAGATTTCGAGACTCAAGGACAAAATAGGCCCTTCCTCTTATTGGTGGGAAAATCTAAAATATATATGATTTACTTTGGAGCAGGGCATATATGCTACAAAAGAAATTGTAAGAGTTTCTATTACGAAGGGTGTGCAGCTTATGATACAATTTGAAGTAGTCAACTTCGAATTAAGAAGAGCTCTGTAGTAACCTTGCATTGCAGCTGCTATTGTATTAGTTCAGCAACATTAGCCAAGTAGAAATGAGAGCTGTGTTAAAATATGTGCAGAATTTAACAGTGTTGACACGTATAAAATGTTTTATGAATACAAGTAGGGGTATATGAACAGGGAATAGGTATCCTCATATTTCCAGATGATTTTCATATTCATCTTGGATTTTTAGTGATGGTGTAATTCAGACATACTACTGCATGTTTCTGTAAAACAGTGTCTGAGCTTGCAAAAATGTTATTTAAATTGATAAGCCTCACTGACCATGGCTGTTGTTCTTCACGTGATGCTGAGAGATTTTTGGATGAGGTCCTGAAATGTCTTCTGTCATTTCTTAGCTAGAACTCCTGTTCAACTTCTTCCAAGTTGAGAAGGGTGAGAAGCAGCAGACTGGGTGTTGCAGATACTGTAAATAACACAGAGGTGTTTGTGCTGTCAAATTTTTTTAACAATTTTTGCTTCTCAAAAGCTTTGGATTTAATACGCATCTTGCACCCCTAAGCATAGAGACACATCAAAAAAAAGCAATATTCTAAATACTTCTTTTCTTTACATCTAAATACTACTTCTATAAGTAGCCCCCTGGTCTTGCTTATGCAGATAATTTCTGCCGTGCTGCATGGACTTTCAGCTACCTGGGAATTTTCAATTCTCTACCTTTTTTTTTGTTTTCTTTTTTTTGGTTTGTTTGGTTTGTTGTTATAAAGAACTCATTAAAATAAAATAATTTTCCCATATTAATATTCTATAATTACAGTGCCTCAGGACACTGGCAAATTGTAGTTGTTGGTCTGCTCTGAAAATCACATAGATTTCTTTGCCACTACATCACAATGTGTGATGTTTTCTGTCTATCACTAATAATACTGTGGTTTGTTTTTTTCTTTTTTTTTTCCTAGATAAGTCTCTTCTATAAGAATGTTAAAACGTTAAGGTTCAAGGACAAATCAAGGTTCAATCTAGTGTTTTTCTTTGCCAAATTACTAATTTTTTTGCTGTTCTCCTGTTTTATTCTGGGACTTGATATGTCCATAGTCTATGCTTTAGGCTAGAATTAAGCATGCTTTTTTTAACTCTGTAAGTTAATGAATGAAGCCCTTTGGAACTGTGTATGTAATAGCTCAAAATAATCACTGATGGAAGACAACTGAGAAGGGATCAGTTATAACAGCATTATTTTGTCTGATGCATCAACACCAAGAATGAAATGAGTTTTGTCTGTCTTAAAATCACAAAGGAAGAGGAAAGATTATTTAGGTAAATGTTCAGCATATAATCTATTGAGTTTCTGCTGGTGCACAGCAATGCAAATATCTTTATTGGATATTTTGTCTCATGGTAATTTAAAAAGTATGTAAAAACATTTTATTTTCCTAGGCAACAAAATTTCTGCAGTAATTATAAATAAATTTCAGTTGAAGTGAGATTTATATGTTAGAAGAAGTTTCAGTCTAGTTATTGTATATGAGGGGTTCTTCAAACTAAGAATAGGTCCAGATCAAATTAGAATGCTTTGATCATAAAATACCAGTTATCACAAAAAAATGTTCCATAATCAATACCTTCAGCACTGTAATACATGTACAAATATATCTATAATTAAAAAAAAAATACAAACAAAAAATGAAAACCAAAAAACTTTTTGAAAATAGAGATGGTTTGTGTAAAGAATTGTGGAGTATGGGAGATTGACACTTGGAGATTAATACTCTAAAAATATACAGGAGAACTTTGGTTAAAATTAATAAGCCATCTCCCTATTTTATATCTTTATATTCTTCAATTTGTTTTTTCTTGTTGCTAAAGTAAAGAATTTGCTCTATTTATAAATCCCATAGCTCATATTCCACTGTGAAGGTACCCTTATTTGTCTATTAGTGATTTGAAGATCTGCTAAAGGGATTACTAATTTAAGGGAAGAAATCCTACAAGTATCTTAAGACTTCTGTCGTTTTATTTAGGTCACAAATGGAAGGATCATTAAGATATATAACTGCTAAAATTCAACCATGTTGGCTGGGGCCATTTGATTAAAATCTTGGATTTGAAATGGAATAGGCAATAGTAAATGTTAATGATTTATGCTTGCTTTGCTACTCCCACTGACCCCCTCTTATATGAAATGTTAGTCACTGTGCCCCACGTGGAAATGCTGGACTTTCTCCTTCTGGTTCTTGTTATCTGAAGGTCATTGGAAACATGTTTATCCACCAGGTGGTGGAATAAACAATTTTGAGTTGAAGCCCATAAAAAAATAAATGAAAGGAAGAAATTCCTATGACAGTTTGGGATTTTGAATTAATATAATTGGAATTTACTTTCTAAATCAGAATTTGATCTCTGAGCTGGCTTCTTAGGATCTATAGTCACAGAAGATCCAAATTTTTGGGTTTCTAATTTTTTTGGCTCTGACTCTGAGCAAGTCTAAACTAGTTTGTGTGCATACATCCAACTTTGTGAGATATAGTCTAACCTTTAGCATGACTGTTCTTGAGATAAAAATTTTTATAAAGACTCTAAGAGATATAATTTTCTCTGTAATGATTTTCATCTTCACTTGACATTCTTCCCTAACAAGACAACATATCTAAAGCCTAAATTAATTTCCTTATCTCTGTGTGTGTGTGTTAATCCTTCAGACAAGACATTCTGGGCACTGTAATGACTTTCCTGTACAGAAATCTGATTAGAAAAAAAAAAGAGAGAAGGATGTTCTCTTTTCTATATAGTGAGTATTATTTTCTACTAGTTTCAAAGAGAACACAAAGTAATGCTTGAAATGATTGACTCTGGAAATAGGAAAAAAGAATCACCTACCCTCAGGCAGTTCTTGCATTCTTAATATATTAAAATGAAAGTGTATGGAGAGCAGGACTACAGAAACTTGAAACAGATACTTGCTTACTTTTTCTCAGTTCTTTTTAAAATATGTTTAGCCTTGACATTCACTGTTAAAAGAGAAAGAAATTGTATTATCATAATCTTCATAGAGGATGGTGGGGTTATGCAGTTTTTGGTCTTTCTGGGAATCATCTGCTTTGCAAATAAGGAAAAAACTGTTTTTAGATGAGTGTAAAACTCTAGTCTATTGTTGTAGGTGATTTTCAGTGGCTTCATTGAAACAATATAGCTTGAATAACGTTGATTCAGCTGTAGATGTTGAAGTTGAAACATAATTTATGTAAAGTTTGAATGGCAAATGGCAGTCACTGATGGGGCACTTACAAAAAACAAAGTGAAAACTAAAGGAGCAAGGCACTTGGGAATGGCACTTTGTTCTCCTTTAACCCTCCCCCCCCCCCCCCCCCCCATTTCCATCTATTAGTTTTTAAACTGGTGCCTTAATGAGCAGTGGGTTTCATGGCAGTTACTTCTGCAAGCTTGGTGTAAAGAAACAGGGGAAAATTACTGTCACAAGATAATCTGGACATAAATGTTAGAACATGTATTTAATTTTTGGTAGATGTAGGAAGTAACTGTTTTATAAAATGATTACAGGATAATTTCTGCCACAATTTCCATCTGGAATCCAGCCAAGAGAGTGACATGTTTGGTTATGGAATTACTTTCAAAGAGGCTGCATTCCATTTGCCTTACAGTTTGCTTGAATTTGTCAGGAGATTTTTCTTTTGCATAGCATCTTGCAGGAAGCAGGTTGTAGATTACCTTTTGCTAGTTCTGATTCCTCTGCTTATCATAAAATTTGTTGATACATTATTAAGTGCAAGAGTATCAATATAGGGAAAAAATGTTTTGAATTAATAAGGTTTGTATCAGTAAAGTGTATTATATCTTGTGTGAACAATATTTTTGAGATCTGTTCCATAGGGATTGCTCTGCCAAACAGCTTAAGTCGCTCCATAAAAAATCAGCCTGAAAGAAGGGGAAGCTATGTGAACCATAACTAAAGCCATCCCCTGAATGTGAGTGGAGGGAGGGCTAAAAGAGCCAATTTAAGTGTCTTTTTGGTAACCCACATTATGTTTTAAAGGCATACAGTGATAAGCAGAGAGAAAATAGTGTGAATCACTTGTTATGCTTGAAATAAAATTACTTTGGAGCAAAAGGACTGATGCTCTTGAAACTGCCTGTTAATCACCAAGCAGCAAGGGAATAAAGCTTGTGTGCATTGGTAGTGGGCAAGGATAATTGCTCTCTGCTATGTCTTCTGGCCATTTTTCCTCTTCATGAAAATATTATTTGTTTGCACTCTGGAAATGTGCTTGACTATGCTATGCTATGACTCCATAGCTTTCCTTAAATAAATAGAAAACTTTCAAGCATTTTCAAAGAAGTTGTGAATATTTAATATTTCTACTCTAATATTTTGACATGATTAAGACTTCAGCATTGGAGCCAAAGATGTCTTCTTTTTCAAAATCACTTAAATATAATGATGGATTTAATAAAAATAGTTGTATCAATGCCCAAAATGGAATATTACCAGTCATGTTGAATTTGAGTATGTTAAGGCCATATGAAGTGTTTCTTTGTATTTTTTTTTTTTTATGCAAAGCCTCCACACAGCTCTGAACATGATAAAAAATCGCTTTGGCTCTTGTGTATTTGCTGAATGCCTTCTCCAAGAATCACTGTCAAAAGGCATCTAAAAAATAATCAAATTTCTCCATTACTTACCATTATAATACTTACACAATTTAAATGAGAGTAGTTGAAATCCCTCATTATAATAATGTTGTTTTGCTGGGACAGCCTCCCTGACTTTTGGACATCCATGACTCCAGAGCTGCAATGGACAAACAGCAATCTGTGATTTGCCTTCCTGCATGGCTGTAAAGCATTGCTTGTGCTCAAGGCAAGACAACTAAAGCTACTTCAAACTGTAATTTGCTGCCCTCTTTCTTAATTTTTCCAGTCAAAATAACCATGGGTCCTTTGTGTTCTTCATGGTCAGATTTCATGTGCAAGTGTGCACATGTAGTGTTAGTGTGTGCCCAGAGTATATTCTTGGACCCAGATGCTCAAAAGCAGTTTAAAAATTTTGCAAGCAGCAATGACTCAGTTCTGGAAAATACAGGATTGAAAAATGCATTAAGTACTGGAGAAGAAAAAACACAAAACACAACAGAAAAATTGACCACCTTTCATCAATCAGTGTGTGCAGGGAACAAACACAGACAAGACACATTGTGAATGCTTCTTTAAATAATGATGTTTAAAGCTATGGCTGTACAGGAAGGTGTCCTAAATAGAAGAAATATTTCCATTAAGGATAGTGTAGAAAATGACTGAAACAGTTCTTGGATTGTTTGCATGCAAATTACATTTTGTTTAAGTGATGAGACATCCTAATTTTTTGGGGAAAGTCTTAAGAGTGACAGAAAAGCTAGTCTTCCAACTTTTTACTACACAAATGAGTATAGAAATAATATTTTTGGGCTAATAACCCCTTTGTAATAGAGGTTCTGTATAACAGAGAAACCTAAAAAAAATCTGCTGCCAGCTTAATTCTCATAAAAATTATTGTATCTTTTGACTCACATATTTCAGAACTCACACATAATAAATCTGACGTTTAATTTTTTAATTTTTTTTTTTAATTTTACATTTTTTAAAAAAGAGCAGCTTCTATTCTATTTCTGCTTCCATTTTAATTTACCTGAACGGAGAAATCTCCAAGCATGGACACCATGTGTCTTTGCCTTGCTGAAGGGACTAGGTGGAACTTGGGGCAACAAGGAAGTGAGGAGAGGTGACTGGAATGAAAAAGAGAAAAAGTAACAGTGAGGAGGTAAACCAAGGTGTTTAAAGTGAAGTGAGCCTGAAAGTGAAGTTGGATCTGGTAAAGATATTTTGAGGAGAAAGTTGTTTTCCCCTAAATATTTACATGTCATTTTTTATTTCTTAATTATTAAGTCAGTATTTAAGTTCAGCTTTTGTTATTCAGCAATAAATGAACTCAAGTGCCCTGAACTGCATCTGTTTTGCCTGCAGCAGTAGCTGGTGAGTGATTTCACTGTCTCTTTTAACACATAAGTTTTCTCACTCTTGTACTTTCAGTTTTCTCCCCTGTCCCATGGGGAGTGAACCTGCTTATGGATGGGGCTTGTTTGCCAGCCATGTCAACCCCCAACCCTCAAACACAGTAAATGTAACTAAATGCAAGTGTAATCCAAATCAGTATGGATGTTGGTTAGTGCTCTGTCCTTGACTCTTCTTTTTTTAACTTAGAAATTTGTTGTTCAGGTGATAATTCAGGATTTTTTGGCCTCTAAAAGTCAAAACAGTCTTGTGTTCCCCATCCCTGAAGGAAGTTGTTTTACAGATGTGATGGCTTCCAGTGCTATTTGTAATTGACAATGGCCTCCTAAGGTCAAAAATATGAAACCAGCATTGTTGCACCTGGGACCAAAGTCAGAAACACATTTATTCAATTTTGTATAATTCTGAAGGTGTTTGCTTTTTCAGTGTCTGCATAATCTACAAGACCATAATAGTATAAGATCTATTTAAGTGAATTAAATTAAATATGATGAGGAAATGTTGTGTATGTGACCTTTGTTTATCTCCTCATCTAACTTTTGTAACTTCTGCATTCCTCTGGTTCTCCTGAGTGGCTACAAAAATCTTTAGATTACCTCCGGTAAGATAATTGTCCTTTAGAAAAATAAGTATCAAGATTAATATTTATAAACTGATGTATTAGATATTCCTGCTTGTGAAGAGTGAAAGGTGATTGCTGACAGGAGCAAACTTTCAGAAAGTTCCCATATAAGCTAGTGGAATTCCATGAGTTGTAGTCTGAGGACAACCTGGAAGACTTCATAAAGCTCAGATGCATTGCTGCTCTATGGGCTCTACAGTAATTGCATAGCCACTCTCCCAGTGTCACTGACTGATAGTGTTTCATTAATCAAGGGGGTTTTTCATGTTTATTAAAAGAAAGGATTCTGTTATGAAATGAAAACTAGAATTTAAGAGATGTTTTGAAGAAGAAATCATGTGCAAAGGAAACACACAGGGTTAGAATATTAGTAATATGCATTGAATTATACTCAGTCATAAATAGTTTTTACATAGAAAATATCCAGGATAGCATAGCAGAATTCCATCATACCTTTCCCAGCTTACATGTGCTACTTCTAGCACTATTTTTTGTCTGTACCTTATTCTATTATTATTTTTCATTGTATGCATAAGTGCATGTTATACTTTTTCTGTGCTTAATATTCTGTGGTTTTGGTTATTTTTTCCATAAATATATTTTTTCCATAAATTATAGACCTGGACTTAAACTTGTCTTAAAACAGTTTCTGGGAATTAAATGTTAGGAATGGAGAAATAGAAGGAACATTTCTGGTGTATCTATTGTGTGTTCTGAAGTGTTTTCACATTAGTATTCAGAATTACTACATAAAAAGCTAAAAATAAGTATTTGGAGTATTTCACCTCTGAAATTCAGATTGATCTCATCTCTTTCGACCTTCAGTGTTATGTGAACTGTATATTTGTATAGGTGAAGCCTTACTGAACAATGGCTTTAGTTCAATGAGCTGAGACAAGTATTTCTCCTGCATCAGGAATGCACAATTTACCTTTAACTTTAGAAAACAACAGTCTTTCAAATAGTGCAAGAAACACAGAGTGCTTGCCTAAGCTACCTTTTATTTCTCTTTCTGTTGCATATGATGTGACCAAATGCAAAGAGGTACCCTTCTATTTTTAAAATTAATAGTTAGAAAATTCCTCTTTCTAAACTGGAGCAGTCTTGGATGCTGAGTGGGTTACATGTGTAAAAAATATTTTCATCAAAAGTTAATTAGCAGGTGTGAATGTTTTGTGTTCTTTTATTATTTGGCAATGATCTTTTCAATTTAAAATTGGTAGGTAAAATTAATTTTCTTTAAAAAGTAATGCTTGGAGGCTGAAACTTTCGTAAAATTGTGGATGGCTGATAAAAAGTTCTACTACTTACCATAAAAAATATCCTGAAATGAAAACCTCATGGAATTGCCTTCAAAAGCATTTTGCTAGCAGAAGATATTTTCTGAGATGAATCTCTCCTTGAAATTCATGCAACAGAAGGGTGTTCTTTTCCAAGGAGAATTCCTTTGGATCTACAAATACTTAGCATTAATCACATTTCCTTTCCTCTTCCAGCTCTTCAATTTAACAGCATTTAACTTAACCGATCACTTAAGTCAAGCAATTCAGAGAAAAATTTGTGTAGGTTGAGTATTTAATACAGCACAACAGTGACTTGCAAGCCCAAATTACAAATCTGAAGGGGTACGTAAGAATCCAGGAGAGCAGCATTCCTAATAGGTTTGGTGGAACAAATGCACACTTGCATGCGCACAGACAAAAAGAGTCTGGAGGACGTACCTGTGAAAAGTTCTCCTCCAATTGGGTGGAGATGCTTTTGCATCCTTTCAGTGGGGGTTGGGGGGCATCAGCCCTGGATCCCTCATCGTTTGGTGATCCTCCTTGGGTAGTCCTCTAGCTGTGAGGGGTGACACACTCAGAGGGAGATGATGGTCACAATGATCTTCAAGAATTCATGACATTTGGGAAAAGCTCCTTATGACTGAAAAAATGTCAAATGTCACAGCTATCTTCAGAAAGGAGATGGAAGATGATCCAGGAATTTAGAGTCTCCTCTGCCTCTATCTGTCATCAAGAAGATTATGGAATCAGTTCTCCCAGAAACTCTCCAGATGCATGGAGAATCTAAAAGCGATCTGTAGCACTATGCCTGGACAGTCTCCTCTGATCAGATGGATAGTGTTGGGGACAAGAGGAAACCGATGAATATTTCTTGCCTTGATTCTAACAAGACCTTTCATAGTATCCTTAAAGCCAAAGCAGTGAGATGTGGTTAGACAACTGGCTAGATTCCTGGTTTAAAAAGGTTGTGATCTGTGGTACAAATCCAACAAGTGGCTGGTGTGGCTGTGATCCTCAGGGGTGGAGGTGGGGGGCTGATAATGTTTTGGTGTCTTAAGGTCATTACCTGGATGATGGGAGGAACTGCACTGCAGCAAGTCTGCAGATGGTTCTGAACGTGAGTCAGTAGGTCTCACTTGCAGCAGTGAAATCCAACAATATACTGACCTGTAGGACTGAGAATGTTGCCTGCAGTTTGAGGGAAGTGATTGTTCACTTCTGCTCAGAGTTGGAGTCCCATTCTAGCACACTGTGCCTTGTTTCCTGTAGCTAGTCACGGTTACAGACTATTTCAATGTGGGAAACTGTACTGAATACAAATTCAATAAGTCATTGGGATTCTCAGTAATTGCCTTGTTGTCTTTCATGTTCCTGCTCTGCTGATCCTTTCTTTCTACAAAGCCTCTAGGAGGGATCTGTCTCAGGAGATATTTGAGGGAAGATTTATTAGTAATTTTCATATGTTTTGCTGGTTGTTCCTCCTGGGCCAGTTTTTCTGGTTTGGGTTTTTTTTGGTTTTTTTGGGTTTTTTTGTTTTGTTGGGTTTTTTTGTTTTGTTGGGTTTTTTTGTTTTGTTGGGTTTTTTTGTTTTGTTGGGTTTTTTTGTTTTGTTGGGTTTTTTTGTTTTGTTGGGTTTTTTTGTTTTGTTGGGTTTTTTTGTTTTGTTGGGTTTTTTTGTTTTGTTGGGTTTTTTTGTTTTGTTGGGTTTTTTTGTTTTGTTGGGTTTTTTTGTTTTGTTTTTTTGGTTTTGGTTTTTTTTTTTTTTTTTTTTGGTTTTGGGTTTTTTTTTTTTGTTTTGTTTTGTTTTGGTTTTTTTTTTGGTTTTTTTTTTTTACAGTAAGCCTCCCAGAATTTATTATCCTTTCTGTTTTCTCCATTTGGACATGATATAAGCTTCCTGAATTATACTTCGGGTAACTGCTCTTCAGCCCTCTTGACTTGCTTTTATTTAAGTCTTCATTGCTCCCTTTCATCTGCACTTTCCAAGGTGATGCTGCTGGGTCCCTTGTGATTAAACCCTGATCTACTTTTGGATTGTATCTCTTGAACCTCAATCCAGCAAGTGATAAATAGATACTGTGCTGCCTGTGTGACAGGAATTATGAGCTGGAAGGAAACTTTAAACTTCCTTTGCTTCTTTAGCAGTTCTTTGTACTCCAGGCTACTGAGGCTTCTGCAGTAATTTCTCTCTTTCTCTGAACTTTTTCTCTTGCCTCTCTTCTGCTTGCTAGCCTAATGAGATTCAGTAATTAATGTTTTATCCCCTCTCAAATATTTTATTCTGTCCCTTTTGGGGGGGGGGGGTGTCCCTTTTGGGGGGGGGGGGGAGGCGGGCAGGGCTGAAACATTTTTAATGAAGTTTAATAGCAATTAGTTACCTTAAATGCAGAAATTTTGTTTGTTTCTAAAAATTTATGATTAAGTTTATAAGACACATAAGGATGGACTGATTTTTGCTGCCTGTCTTTTCACTTGTCTTACCTTTAACAGTCTCTGTAGAGTTAGGTTTTTTCTTTTTCCCTGAGCCACTGAAAATATAAGGTTATAATTCTAAATTGGTGTAATAGAACTAAACAGAATATCATCAGGATTAGAAAGAGCCAAGCTCCAATGAGTATGTTGGAAGATTTTCACCTTATGCTGAGAGTTAAGGAATTAAACCCATGGCAATGGCTTTACGCTTCATTAGTACAACATTTCATGCTGCCATGTGCTGATTAAGAATTAGACAGGGGGAAATCCTCTGTTCATCATCCATTACCAGGCTGGAAGACTCGATGTCTCTCCCAGTGGTAATTCTAACATCAATGAAAACTGAATCCAGCTCCAGGTAGCAGGACACAGCATTTCAAATGGCACTAACCTCATTCTCTCCTAGTGTACACCCTGCAGAGAACAGAGCCATCAGTCAGTGTTTATCAAGGTGAAGTAGATCAGATGAAGTATTAGGTGATGCAAGCAGATTGGAAGCTCTTGTTCATGGCATGACAGTCTGATGTCAAGTGTCTCATACCAGCTTGGCAGGTAGAATTTCTCAGTTTCAAAGAATTGTTGTTTCAAATCCAGCCTCCTCTTGAGGTTTATTCAGAAAAAAAACAAACAAACAAAAAAAACCCCTGATTTTTACCAGCCTCACTGAAGGTATTAAGTACTTTTTGGATATAGAAGGAATTGAGAGAATGTCCTTGCTATGAAGTCAAGAACACATTTTGTCAAGAACATGATTTTTTTTTTCTTTTGAGAAAAAGGTTGAGTATTCCAGGCTTTAGGAAATATCCAGGACTAGGCTTGACTTCTAAATTATGCCTGAAACTTAGGGAAAGATGCTTTCAAACATCCAAAGTACCGAAAATGTGGAAAAAAGTGTGATTTTCATTAAAATCTGCAATTTAACTACTACAGAGGGTTTAAGTATATAATTTTATAATCTAATTCCTTCTATGTAATGATATTGCAATTGTTTTTTCTCAGTTTGTTTTAAGGAACTACTTTTCTAAATTGAATGAGCTGTGCTATTATTGGATGTTTAATCTAAAACACATTAAAATATTACTTAATCCTTGCAAAAATCCCTGTGAGGACTGTACCCAAACATTATTATTCTTCCACAGATGGTAAATGCAGTTAATATTTCTCCAGTAGTACTAGAGAACTTTTGTATCCAGGAGTCTGTCTAGTTCTATTAATTTGTTTTTTCAGCTGAAGCCTACCATTACTAAGATAGCTGTGAAGTGGAAAAAAAAAATCTGGATTATAATAGGAAGTTATATCTACATACCTCCAACTTTGTATCACATTTGCCTAATGTGTTGGTCTGAATTCAAGATGATTTATTTCAGACTTCAGAGGAGTTTAGTTTTTGTCGTGGATGAGCTACTTGCAATCCAATTGCTAGTTTTCTGAACATGGGCTGTTGTTTAGCTGTGCAGAATCAAACTGCTTGATACATGATTTAATAAAACAGTAGAGTGGTGGTTGATCCAGTCAGCCATCCTTTGAATTAAAATTGTATCTTTAAATTGCTTAGAAATAAGTGTCAGAGGATGGACAATGTTTAGCATTTAAAATGGAAAATATTATTTGATATACATTCTTGAAATGTCTAAATGATTTGAAAATTACCTTTAAATTATGAAATATTTACATGAAAGTTGCCAAGAAATCTATGATCAAGCTATTTACTCTTTAATGTATTGCTTTAAATTAGGCTCTTTGGAATATTTCTTAAATGCGGACAGAAATTAATTTGAAGATTGATTTACTTTGATTCTGATTCCATTTGCATATTATAGTAATGTGCAACTAATAGAGGTTCATCTTACTTTATATGTTAATGATAAAGGTAGTACACCATAAGGCAGCAGTAGATGAGCATATAGTTCTTGTCTGGGAATTCTGTTGTTATAGGACCTAGTCCTTTAATCTACTGTATGGGTTTCTGTAAGTGTTAAATATAGATAATAGTCATTAGTACCTAAGTTAAGTTGCTCTGTACCTATTGGGAAGAGGGAAGGTGTCTTAGAACTAGAGCTTTGCACGTAATCTAAAGCTGCTCATCATCACTGAAAAACAAAGTGTTGTTTTATTTTAATTCCTACAGTTTGGGTCTTTGAGTGGTGTGCAATAAGAGCTGCTCCAGGTGAGCTGCTGTTCACGGGTTGTGTCATATCTGCTCATCTCAGGCTGTCCCTCTCCTGGCAGTCAGCACGAGGATTAGGGTGGGCTCTGGCTCTGTTGCCTCTGCTTAGACAGACACTTGTAGTCTCTCATCAGATCTTGTATTTCATTATCCTTCCTGCTGCAATGTGGAGCATAAGTAAAAAAGCACTCTGCCAACTGCATCCTGCTCTCAATGGGCAGATGCTCGCTCAGGTTTATGAAAAGGTGTCCCTTTTTGGAAGAGACTCTAGGTTGCTCTGAAGTGTCAGGGGTAAGTGGAAAATCGATGGGTACAGGCTGCTCCCTGAAGGCACTCATCTCTCTCAGTTGTACGGGCTGCGAGCTTGGCGTGGAAGAGCATCCATCCTGTTAAACACAGACTGACAGTAGTAGCAAGGTTACTGTAGTTAATTTGCTGCTAGATATATCAAAGTTCATGTACATTTGCTTGTGCCGTGCTTTTATATTACAAGTATTCCACTGGGAAATGTTGGATAAAATTGGTACTGGATAGTTTGCTGTGATAAATTAAAACAAGGAAATGCAGAATTACTCTGCCATGAGCTATAGTGACTTGTGTGATTTTTAAATCTTTCCTTCACAGTGTGTTCATCACCTTTCTCCAGTACAATCTTACTGTATAATCAGCTATCACTCCCCTGACAAGTATTAGTCTGTTAGAAACTTATCATAGGCTGACAAGTGCCAGAATTCACCCTCACATTTCTGTTACTGAAACAATCAGACGCTTGGCTTCAGTGGCCAACACATTATTCTGACCTACAGCCTGGCATGAAAATTGTTTTTAATTGTTCAGTTTCAAATCAACACATAATTGTAAATATGACTCTTGATGACGTTTTTTTGCATTGTTTTTTTGTTTAACAGTAATAACAGAATAATCATGTTCTGTGCTGCTTGATCCTATTACTAGGGATCTGTACTCTGTTTTGTTTCATGGTAGAATACACCCCGCACAAAGTAATCTAAGTTAATTTTTTAATTAAAAAAAAAAAAGCTTAACCCGTTGTGTAAGTATGATTAATTATACTAGTGTATGTTAATATTTTGGGAAAATGCCAACCATTAACTGTAGGAAGCTTACTTTACATAACTATTGTGTATGTAAGACTTACATATAAGGCATACTTAAAGAAGGCTTTCCCAGAAGACATTGTCAAGACACATAGGGATGATTTCCAAATTCGTTACCTATTATTTGTACCGTTTGGGAGATTCTTCTAGTTTCCTTTCTAATCCCTTTAGAGGTAGTAAAGCAAAGATGATAGTCTGGTTTAGTTATGACTTATGTAAAGAAAAAAATTAACACTCTTCTGCTATTTTTTAAATTTAAGGTTATTTAGGGTAGCTTTCAAACGTGGTTTTATGTATTTTAGATCTCTCTACTTATGTCCTAAACTGTGTTATTTAAAAGAAAGCAAAACATTTTAGGACTTAATTGCATTTTGATTTGTGCCCTTGTAATGTATGCAATGGCATGGTACTTCACTGTTATGTTACTGCTTTTTTTAGTGATTATTGCAACTAACAAAAGTCTATATACAAAACAGGAGAAAGAATTAAATTATTAATTTTTATTAGCATTTTACGCAGCTCCATGATGTGAGACTTTACTCCTTGGACTAAAATTAGAGTATAAAACTAAAAGAGAGATTAATTTTTTAGGGTCATGGAGCAGTGTGTGCCTAGAGAGCCATAACACAGACCTCTATAATGGCTTTTTGAGCAGAGCCTAATAAAGGAAGGAATTGCAGCAAGGCTCTTAAGCCAAGAGCCTCCAGTTTGCTGAATATAAAAACACATTTTACGTATTGAACTACAGCAGCAGAAATGCTCAAGTAGGAGTTTGCTTTTTTTGAAAACAAAGGCTTTTAGTCTGTGTGGAACCTGTTCAATGTGTTGCATAGTGGCTTTGAAAGTCAGTGGGTTTCCATGTCTGAGGGCTGTTTATAAATACAAGATGCAACTTCTCTCTAAAAAAGCTGCCACCAACCTCTTTAGGACTGTATTGGCTTTATTTATTTATCAAGAGACTTTCTTTTTGATTGCAAGGAAATGGAAAATTAAGCTACTTGTTTCAACAGAACAGTTCATGCACTGCAGAGTTTCCTCTTTTCCACAAGGCTCTTTGCCCTTCTGGTTTAGTTACCTTATTTTAATTTTCTGTGTTGTAAAATTGAAAGAGAGCACTACTTCAACAGTCAGTATTATTCTTATAGAATGCCTTATAAATCTGTAGGAGGGTATAAGCTCCGAGCAATGCTGATTTTGTTGGCTGTTTAACTCAGCAAATTAGCTTTAGTGCATAAATCCATAGGAGTATATACCCCTTATCAGAAGCTGGGTTCAAAGAAACAAGAACTTAGTGTGGTATTTCATTGAACAATACCACTTTTCTTAGTGCATGGGAAAGCTGAAGTGCTGAAATCCCTCTAGAACAGTTCTTCCTGAACATTCCTGCTCATTATAAATAATTATGAAACAGGTCCATCAGGTGCCATTTTAAAATATCAGCATCTGCCATCAAAAGCGTTTACAGTAATTTAACACTTCACTATGTTTAAATAATTGAATGTGCAACAGAAAGAATTGCATTCATAGTCACTCACACAGAATTGCAATAGAAATAGTGCATAATCAAATTGGGGGAAAAAAATGGTGATGCACTGAAGGAAAAAATAAAATCTTTGTCTGATACCCAAAAGATGAGATTATGCTCCTTTCTGGCAATTTCAGTCTGTTACAGCATTTCTATGCTGTGTTTGGAGACAAGACGAACAAATAAAACTTCATTTGCATACCAGTAACTTTTGTGAAGTGGTTAATTTAGAGAAAATACACTTTTTTGAAAATAAATTTATTTGCTTTGATCAGTGGCTGAATGATAGCTGGTTGTAATTTGGTAAATTGGCATTAGACAAGTGGAATCACAAGTAAAATTTTCTAGTTGTAATCTGGTTTGATGCTATCCTTACTTCATTCAGGAGCTGGGCAGTGCTGATGCAGCCATGGGGAAGGTTTCACAGCATTTAAGCCAGTCAGCTCTAAAACAATCTCTTTCCTTCCTCCTGCACTGCTCCTCTCTATTGTTCTACAGTGAAATGGTTCAGAGAGCTTAACTGGTTTCTAGATATTTATTCTGGTTTTGGTTTGGGTTTTATTTTGTGTTGGTTGTATTATGGCTTAACTTCAGAATCTCCTCTTTATGAACTGAGATAAATGTGCTAGTGCATTCTCAAAGCAAAAGTTAATATAGTGCAACATTTGAAAGGTAGGAATTGCAAAAACTGTCCTGGATTCCTTCCTTAAGGTGAAGACAAAGATAAAACTGTTGTGAAACTGCATGCTAAGTTTAAAAATTCTCAGCCTGTCAGTTTACTTCCTAAAAAAATATGTACAGAGTGTTTCTTAGAATGAGAACTGCAGATTAAGAGACTATTTTCTTGACTTTTCCTGTTGCAAGAGGTGCTTACTAATACCTACTTTGAAGTCAATGCATGACTTGTTTACTCTTAATTCCTTGGATCATAGGGACAAACGGTCCACATCAGTGTATTTTATCAGTCTTTATTTTTCTTCCTAAATATATTTTAGCAAATACTTGTTAGAATATAATCAGTACTGTTAGCCACTATATCATTACGTAGTGCACAGAATAATAATATAAATGTTTTGGTATTTTCATTTATTTAAATGCTTTATGCATGTTGGCAATATACTGAAATTCTCATGTTTTATCACTGCAGTTATTTTGTAGATTCACAGATTGTGTGGTCTGAACTGAAATATTATGTTAACATGGTCTGGCTCTGTGTATACTGTGGATAAAAGAACTTTATTTAGTGACTAACTGGTGAACCCATCTTTGACTGGACCTATTGCTTGGGTTTAAAGATGTATATACCTCCGGCTTGTATAGGTATGAAACTTTACTAGAAAACTGGGTGGCTGATTTTTTTCTGTTAAAAACCTATTATACTGTTTCTTGAAGGCTACTGTGGTTTTATGTAATGCTTCATTTTCTCAAAGCGTTATTAAGAATTAAACCAGATGCCATCTAATGTATGAGTGAATTTTAATGTTTGTAAGGAGCATTATCAGTGTACTCTCAGGTATACATTATCTCTTCAGAAAATGTTTCAGCGTGTTCATCAGTATATACTTTGATTGCTCATGTAAGGGGGAAATTTCCACTCCCTAATTATCTTTTATTACTCTTAAAGTCTTCTGAAGCCGTTTGGGTATTGCTGTGATTCTTTTGGCTGCCTCTGTTTATTGTGCTCTTGCCCCCTGGTTATATAAATTCTTTCTAAGCAGTTGAGCTGGTGCTTGATGCTCGCTGGTCAGCAGTTCTAGATAAGATGTTTAGGGGAAGCTGATAGCAATCAACCTCTGGCTGCTCTTTGGAACTGACAGAAGCACAAGCCTGCAGTGTAGGTTGGCACAAGCTAACCCACAGCAGCTCCCAAATGCTCTCTGGAAAAGTTATGTCCTGAAGAAGAGGCTGTGGAACAGGTGAGAAAGATAACTGTCTGTCACAGGAAACATCAGAACCAGGGTGAAGAAAGGGAGGGTGATATTTCCTGGAGAGTGTCTCTCCCAGGAGATGAAAGCATTCCTCTGCAAACCTGGCCATGTCTTGAGAGGTTTGTTGCTTCTCAGCCACTTGGATCCAAGAGGCTGCAGATAGTCTCCCAGTGTGTGTCTGACCCTCTGGATGCTCCCCCTTATTCATTCATTTGGGCACTAATCAGTGGGTAGTGTCTGGGTGTCTCAAGAGTGACTGCAGAGTTCTGGTGAGGATGAAGGGCATGGTGCCTGCAGTGTGCTCTCCTCTGTCATGCTGGTAAAGAGGAAAAGCTCAAGGAGGACTGGGCATATTTTCAGATCAACTTTTGACTGTGAGTCTGGTGTCACAGCTGGGGTTTTTGGCTTTTTTCACTGTGGGAACCTGTTCGAGGAACAATGCCTGCTTAACAGGCAAAATGGGTAATGAACATCTTTGGCAATAAGTGTCAAACTTTGTGATGAGGGCTGTAGCCTCATTGTGTTAGAGAACGGGTGCTGTAGGCTAAAGAGAAGGGCAGGAACATGGGACAATGAAGTTTTTAAAAAACACTTCTGTGATGAGGCGTCTCTCATCTTGCTTATGTAAAAACCACTACACAAATGTACATGAAATGGGAAAGGTGGACTTGGAGGTCCACCAGTTGCAAAGCTGTTCTCTCACTGAGAGTCCAACAGCTGGGACTGCTTGCATGCCTGGTGTGCTCAAGGAAGCATGGACACAGAAGATGGGGAAGAGAGGTTGTGTCCTGTGCAAAATAGGGGCTGGAGAAAACCCTGGAAAGGGATTTAGATCAGTCAGTGTATCATCACAGTGTTTTCAACAACTGAAATAGAATATTATAATTGGGTATTTTAATAAATTTAACTTTATGAACTGTTCTGAAAGCTAAGATTGCTAGATCATCTTTGGATTGTGTAGACAATGTTATTTCTGTATGTAATTTGGGGAGGTTTTGACATGTTAATCACAGTTTCTTTATATGCATATTTTTCTGCTGAGATTCCCTCTGTGAGTGATTGACTGGAACTTGAGAATTTGGTTTTTTTAATTTACTTCACTAGGAATTGAACTGATACTACAGACATATTGCATATTGGCTATTCAAAAGACACGAGATGTTCAGATGATAGTAATTTTCCATTCTCATTGCTTGGGTTTTTTTTTTAAATAAATGATGATGATAGTAATTTTCCATTCTCATTGCTTGGGGTTTTTTTAAAATAAATGACCTAGAGGTGAGACACCTCACTGTATATCCCAGAGTTACCTGCTGTCTTCTGAAAAATTTAGGATCTCCGTTATGAATGCTTTATAGTCTGACTACTCTGGCCAAATACAAGAAACAGAAAATTTACAGGCTTTTATAGATTTCTAATTCTCATTAAACGAATAACTTTCTATTAGTCCATTCCTGACTTCCTTCTCAGTAATATCTGTTGCAATGACCAGTGCAACACTAAAAAGATAAACAATTAATACTTCAAAAAAATCAAACTCTGTCTTAAATCCATAACTCTCCGTTGGGTAACTTGCTAAGGCTAGGACATTTTTATGAGGAAATATCGCTGTCTATGGCATTTTATAAAAGCAAGGCAATAAAAATACATGTGTAAAAACTTTGTTTTAAGAGATTACCTGGAGATACTTATCTGCCTCTTCCATGTTTTCTCTAGCAGGATCTTCAGAAAACTGTAACATTTGAGTTGATCTTAAAATTAATTGATAGAACAAAAACATAACAAAAAGAGTCTGACCTGTAAGGTTTTTGAACATGTTTCACTAATAATGCACTATCAATTTTTGCTATTTATTCCAAGCCAGGAGCACAGAGACACTATAGAAAATACGTTTTTGTAAGTATTTTATTTTGGTTCTACTTGTTTTATCCTCCTCTGTTTATCCTGATGTAGGATATTTCATTTTTGTGTTACTTATATACTTAGTACCTTTTTTTGCAAGTTGCATTGTTAAGTGGTATCCCTGTAGCCCCAAAGTTTAGATGAAAGTCATAACAAATTATGCAGGGAGTAAGGACCTGTGCATGCTAAGAGCTGCATCCTTTTGAACTGAAAGTAATCATGTAGGTGAGGCTTAAGTTTGGGACACTTGCAACTGCTCACTATATATTCCTTTCAATGCCAGGCTATAGTGCTTTAAGTTTAATTTCACTTACATGAGCAGTCTGATTGGAAGGAAGACTCAAATTACAGAAAGTTTTGGGAGGTTTAACTATGGTGTTTGTCATCTTGTGTCCCTTGACTCAGGTTTGTAGAAGAGAGTGGTTTTGCTGTTGTGAGTACTTGTGCTGTATAGCTTTGCTGGTTAGGTGGCATGGAGATTTCATACTATTATTCAAAGGTTTAAAATATAGTTCACTTCTTATCTGTGTCCTCCAGATCTGGGAGGATTCTAGCATGCCTTTTGCTCATGCTGAGGTTTCTGGTCAGCTAGAGGGACAGTGTGGGGAAGGCACTTGGCTCCCATTGCTGCTTTATCTGTCTTTGGCACACTGAGTGCTTCTGCATCAAATCTTTTGCTCTGGATTTGGAAATGTGCAATTTCTAAGCTATTAGAACTTCTCATGTTTTATTAGCAGTGTTTTTTGCAGGCCCAGAATATATATTACTAAACTGTTAATGCTTCAAGTTAGTGAAACATGCCATTTCTCTGTCACTGGTGTCACTCACTTGTCCTATCTGAATCCTGCAGGCTAAATTTTGATGTAATCCCTACAGTTTTGGTAAAATGGTCTAAATTATTAAAGTGTTGGGCCAGCTTGCATAAGCTGCTTGATGAAAATGGTTGCAGAACCAGCCCTGAAGATTTTTCAGGAGTGTTACCCAGTCAAATAAAGACCCAAAGCAAAAAGTAGCTAAGCAGAATAAGGTCCATTTTATGATTGTTTTGGGATATTTAATAATTATTTGTAGTTTTAAAATATTATATATTGTTAGTTTAAAGTTTGGAGAGATGCTTAGTTTTTCCTTTAGTTTTTGAACATTTTTCTGTTCTATGGTTTTGGGTTTTGTTGGCTTTTTATGTTAATCTAGGGAAACAAGTCAGTGAGAGGAGACACTGGTAAACTTTGTACTAGATTTTTTTTGTAGCTTTACTGCAAGAGTGTACACTGTTTAAATGTGAAGTGAAAATTTCCCAGTGGATTTGGACATGTATTTCATTTATTTAGGTGTTTATTAGATATTCCAGGCCCTATTTCAAAGCCTAATCTCAGGTCTTCAGAACATTCTGAGTTCTTTGCAAAGGTGACCTCTTCTGCATTATTTTTAGATTATGTATGTTTTCTTAGCTAATCACCATTAAATCCCCTCTTTATGTTTGGGCTACAGTCAGTCTCTCTAGTGCTGGGTAATTAAAGAAAGACTTCAAAAAAATGTTGGTCTCCACTGCTCTCATTTACAGTCCTAGACTCTGCTCCCATAACTGTAGTTATGAATGTTAAACTCATCATGGCTCTGTTTGTGTCCTGTAGCTGTAGCGTTGCTTATTTGTTTAATTACTCAGCCTGGAAAAGTCAGTTCTAAATTCTAAAGTCAATTTTCAAGCACATCTTCTTATGATCCTTTTTTTTTTCCGCATAAAAATGCTAATAAAAGTTGGTATTTAAATTGTTTTGACCTTTAAAAATATATTTTGTTTCAAAAAACATGACATAACCTCTTTAGCAATTAATAATGCTAGTTAATGGACAAATATATATTCAGTTGGTGAATCTGAAGATTATGTAAATTATTTAATTTTAAAAAGAGATAATTCAAGACAATATAATCAGTACTTGCAAGTTAAATATCAAGGGATAATGTGCTAGAATTAGCATTTCCATTTTTTAGCAGGAGTATATATTTTCTTAAACCTTTACATGTTCTTTTTCTTTTATGCTTAGCCCCTGCTCCGTATTTACAAATCCTTCTGCTTATTAAAATATTCACCAACTTATATTTAGATTTAACCTGGTTATTTTTTGTGTTGCTTCACAGTCCTATCTAAACACATTTTTAGGGCTGTTTGCATTTTCTTCATTAGCATAATGCATGATAAATATGTAATAAAACTGGTTGTTGTTCTAATGCATTCCTAACTCCTATTTACATTATATTGACTGCACTGATTAATCTCCAGCTTTCTTTCACATTCTCTGTTGATGTAC
Organism: Onychostruthus taczanowskii; assembly: GCF_017590055.1. Taxonomy (NCBI): domain Eukaryota; kingdom Metazoa; phylum Chordata; class Aves; order Passeriformes; family Passeridae; genus Onychostruthus; species Onychostruthus taczanowskii. Next base: position 6,628,746 of record NW_024498906.1, on the reverse strand, counting down.
TATTAGTTGTTAAATATGCATATGTGTGCTATATATGGAAAAGCTCTTTTGCATCTGTAGTCTAATGCTCTGTCAGAGTTTCTAAGAATAGTCAGACATGACACATTATTTTTATCATTATTTTGACCAGGTTATTGCATGGATATATTTCCCCATAATTGAACAATAATTAAAAAAAAAAAGGCAAGGGAGTGGAGTTCATAGAAAAGCATGAAACTATAGCCTGTATTAAAATAGTATAACTAAAAAATAGCTAGCATTAACTAGAATGTGAAAAGGAGGGGAGGAGCAGTACATTCAGGACCTGATTGTTCATTGCAGTCCTGTTACCTGCAATTTCAGGTAAACATCTCATTATAAAGGTTTTATAGAATTCCTCAAGTTTTGCTGTAGTCAGTTGGATGCTTTGCCTCTGTTCCTTTGCCTTGATCAGAACCTTGCTTTCTGAAGGCAATAAACTTTTCTGCATTTTAGGCTGTATTTCTTCAGGTTTGTTGTATTGTGTTTTGTTCTTGTGCTAACATTGTCCTTGAGCTTGGTGGTTTTGCTCTGATTGCTTTCACCCCATGATATATTTATAAGGAGCACTCGTGTAGCTGCTGTAAGCCTTCCTTTGACTAGGCTCTCAATATGATTTTGTTCTTCTCAACACTGTCTACTTACGACTAACAAGTTGTTTCTGTTCCACTTGTAATTTATCATTCTTGGACATGTCAGACCAAAAAACAGAATTCCAAATCAAATCTTGTTAATGCTTTGTGGAATAAAATCAATATTATGTTTCTTGAAGATGAATTTGGTTTATCTTTCAAAATTGATATTTGGATGAAAAAAGTAACAAGCCTTGCATTTCAAGGCTGTGATCTCTCTGCTCCTTGAATGCTCAGACGTGTGAAGTATTTTCAGGAGGTGCTGTTGTACATAGCACTATACATATTTTATGTACTTGCAGCTATTCTGTAAAGTTTGACAAGTGTAATTTTGCAATTTTTGGTTAATGTGACAGGCTTTTGTTGTGATCTTGAAAGCTTTGTCTGCATTTGCTGAAAAAAAGCTGGACATGCACTACTAGAGAATTAAAATGAGCTGTGCTTTGTTTAGACTGGCATGCCTATGTAATCTGGGGGTAGTTACATTCAGAATGTCCCAAAATTTGTATCAGTTCTAGAAACTCTTGAAAAGATTAGATTACCATTTCTTAGCCTTTCATCTTTGTGTCCAAACTGACTCAACAAGCCTCTACCATGGCATTCATCCATGAATTACTACAATGCTTACTTGGGTTCTAAGTGTATTGCAGTGGACTAGAGATTGGTGTATTTAAAGCATTAAAGACATAAATTTCTTTGAGTTATTTAATAAAGCTATCCATGAAAATGCTGTGTTTTGAAATTGCACCTATACTGCATCATAAATTATTCCTGGAATTAACTGTATGAGTACTGAAATTTTGCTACCGAATTGTTTCTGTGAGTGAAAACCATGAAGACAATTAATAATTGTGAACTGAGAAAAATGTGAGAGACCCTTTTTATAATGAAGTCAGAAACATCTTTAATAAAAAGGTGTTCCTTTAATACTGATTTATGGTATGTATTTGTCTTGTTTTAGGGCAAATTTGGGGCCCATGTAGGCAATTTTCCCTCCTGATACAGTAATAAGAAGGATTTCCTTTTTCAGACCACAAAGTATAAAGCATTATAGTGCTGCTATTATGCGGACCACTAGATGGTAATTGTTGTAATGTTTTAATACTTATGGTTTTCCTTTTATGTATTAAATAAGTTTAATGTGTTGCATTTCACATTTAAAATTTGCTATATTTATTTTGTTTGATACACACATAATATACCATTTGGCACTGCAGTCACACCTGGCTGCTGTGATTGCATATTTAAAGCTATTCCATCTTGCTGGGGACATTTGAAGTAAATATTATAGATATGATGTCCTCAAATCCTCTGATTCCACCTTGGCCTCTCACATGCTGCTCCACACCCATCAGTATCACACTCACTTCTGTTTACTTATTCTGAGGCTTGCATAGGCTAGAAAAGGCAAGCTACCTTCTTGCTGCTGCATGTTTAAATAGGATTCATTAAAATGTTGATTTCTAAATCTTTGCATTATGAATTATCAGACATCCTTGCCCTTAACCCATTTCTCTGCTTCTCCAACACCAGCCACGTATAAAATTGTTGAAATGTAAATGGAAGCTTATATTTATGCAAAACATGAGCAGATGTTTCCAGCCTCAGATGTTTCCATACTCCTAAGAGTATGGGCTTAAGAAGTTCTGACTGTTGAGCATGAGCAGTTCTCTCCCTCAGATAATCAGATTTAAGGGGTTTTTTTTCTTAAATTACATTGCAGGTAGATTTTAAATAACTTCCTGGAAAATGGAAAGTGCATAGTAACCCTTCAGTCAAAATGGAAAATGGAAAGTGCATAGTAACCCTTCAGTAAAAGCTTGCATTTTTAAAAAGTATTGGCATGGCACATTTTACACTGCTTTTCCTCATGATCCGCCTAAGGAAAAAGATCATCACTTTAATCTATTTGCTGCATTCTTGGTGAAATAATCCCTCAAATGTTAAAAATATGCCTCCTACAACATTTATATATATATATTTTTTTTTTAGCCTGTTTCTTTAACACTTCAATGCAGGAATGATCATGATATATAAAAATTATTAAAAATAGGTTTTCAGCTTTTTCAAGATGTGTATGTAATTTCTTTAAAGTTATACTTTTAAAGTGGAAATAGCCTTTTTTTCATCTGCTGCTGTTAACATTCTTAAAGACCTCATTTGTCAATTTTGTACTGCTTATGTGCCATACATATAGAAGCCTTTAATAACCAGGTAACTGGTCTTCCTGTAGGTGTAGCCACTTCACGCATGCAGTGAGAAAATTCAAGATGTGTAGCCATATGATTCATCAAGAAACCTCTTTGAATTTAAAACTGACACATCAAATCAGTTTGCACACATGAATTTTTCTGTCAATGAGGGTTTTGTTAAATATCCTATATGGAACTGAACCTTAATAGCTATGAATTTTCTCAGTCTCATAATGATATTGAAAATTTCTCTGATTTTTTTTTTTAGCTGAAATTAATGAAACTTGATGAGGTGTGGAAGTATGGTCTATTGGATATAAAAAGTATTGCATTATACCTGCAAATGGTACTCTGGCCTAAGTTAGTGGACAACAGGAGTTATTATTGAAGATGCTATTATACATACTGAATTTTGTAATTTTTTTTAGATATCTATAATTAATTTTATACCAGACATTGACCTAAAATTTAGGAATTTTCCTGCATAGTACTTTAATATTGTTTCTTAAGACTTCTGCTGCATTTTTTAAAATAAATCAAACCAAAGCCAAGAACAGCTTAGTTTCAATTTAGAGCCAGATTAGTCCATCTTGGACACTTTGTTGTATAGGTTTCACTCTTTTTTCCATTTTGCTTTTCTCAAGTAGAAATAATTTCATTGAAATATAATATATACATAATATTGAATATAAAGAATTATACATTTCATCAAAATACAGTTGTCCATATGGTTCTAGAGGGTGAAAGTACAAGCTGCCTGTGGTATCATTCAGCATTCTGTTTTGTTGGTTCGGGATGGAATTAACCTCAGGTGATTTTAGATTTCCTGGATGTCAGAAGTAGCACATTGCAGATGGGAATAAAAGGAAAAAAAGCAGCAGAATCCCTGTTCTTCCCTGTACTGTTTCAAAAGAATACTGTTATTCCCAGTGGTTTTTTTTTTTTTTTTGATTGCACTTGAGGAGGTATTGCCTTCTCTTACTGAGTATGCAATCACCCATCCAGCACACGGCTCTTTCTATTGTCTATTCAGAACTGGCTGTTTAGATTTCAATTGCCCTTTTCCATTTACCTTATATCATTTTACCCTTATGAAAGATTCTATAATGAAATAAAAGTAATGAATTTATCTCCATGTGAAGTTATAAAATCTGTAGTTACTGATTTCAATCTCTAATTTTCTTTTCTTTTTTTTATAGTTAGCTGAACAGTTTCTCTAGACCTAAATATTTATAAAAGCTAAGTGGAAAATGTGCAGTATTTGGAAATATTGTCCCATTTGCTCTCTCAAATATTAGCCTGTTTGAAAATATCTCAAATACTCTTAGCAAAATTACAGTTTTGGTGACTGCTAATATTACCGTTTTTGAACACTATTCCTGATTCAGACACTGTAACTCCCTCTATCTGTCTTCAGTTTCAAGACTTTTCATTAGGAAATAGGTAACAGGGTATATTTTAGGGTTTTTTTCCTCTGGCCATTCCCACCCCTTATTGCATTTCCAGGTTTTGAAAAATCAAACTCCAGCTTTCAGTAATGTATATCAGTTTTGTGAGTATATTACCCGCTGACTGTTATTTGTTATTTCAGCAAATGGATGAGAGCCATGCTAACTCCTACCCAATAATATTAGAGTAAAACATGATATGATGAAAATGTGTAATACCCCAAATATTTAAAACCAGTATTTTATTCCTTTGCTATTTTGATTTCACTTCTTTCTATCTCTGTTGCTAAGAAGACACTTACTTTAGATATAGCTTAAGGTGCAAAGGTTGTGGTGTTGCTAAATCAATGTTTAGTACTGTAAGAAATCTGAAAAAGAATAAGAAGCACCTTTACTGTTCAGCAGAGGTATTAAGTCTGATTTTTCAGGTTTAAAAAACAGAGATAGGATCAAGTTCACTTAACCAGGATAGTGCTGGCATATTAGTCCAAGGCTCCTTCACACTCATGCATCAAATCAGAACAGACATTCAGACAGATTAAAGGTATGCTCTGCCACCAAATATTTTCTTACCAGATGCACTTGAATTCTGCAGCACTTTAATTCCACAAATCCTGACCCATCTCTGTAATTCTAAAAGGCAAACACAAATGTGTCAATTTTGCAAGGATATTTCCTTCATGCTGCTGTTGTGAACTTATTTAATACAACATACAAAGATCAGCATTTTGAATGTACTCTGTAGGTCTCAACCATCAGTTTTGAAGTATTTATGAAGGAAATACCTGTTCAAAACCTAACATTTTCGTCTGGGAGTTTCATAGTGGTTTAGGTTTATGACTATTCATGCCTACAGAAAAGAAGAAAAAAATCAGTGCCACTATCTGTGTAATTGGACTCTTCCAGGCTTCTGCTCTCATTTAATTGTCTGTATGTAATTTGTGCATTTTGCTAGCAGTTCATTTTGTGAAATGTGAATTTTATTTAGCAAATTAATAGACTGATCACTATGCATATTCATGTAGGCCTTTCAATGGCCTTCAAAAAAAATTGACCTTTGCTTTAACTGTGTTTTTAAAATAAAATTTTACAATCATCAGTTTTAATTTCCACATTTCAATATTTACAATTCTGCAGTATTTCATACATTGATTTTTGTTTATCTGCAAGTCCAGAGTTATTCTTTGAGATTGCTTGCGAAGATTGCTTTCATTTTGAATTTAACATGCAATCTACTGGTGAAGTAAAAAAAAACAGGGCAGAAAATAATTACAGGTTTAAAAAAGAAGCAAAACCAGTCAATAATTGTGAGTAGACACTGCAGTCACTGTCTGACCTTTCAGAGACTGCAGTTTATTGCTTCAAGGTCTTAGTGGCAGCAGTGAGTGTCGGTAGAATAAACCATTACTGCTTCTGTGGTTCCTGCTGTTATCATACCATTAGTATAAACGTGAATGTAGGAAAATGTCATTTTGAGACCTAGGGGAGACTGAGGGAGAAGTATATATACATTTAAGAAAAGCACCTTATAATCTCTGCCTGATCATCTTGCTTGTTTCTTGGTGTTTGAATAAGAATGTACTATATTTAGGCTCATGTTTTCACAGTCTGGGAATTAGGTCACCAGTAAGAGCAAATCTCAGATGGGACCCATGATTCTGTCATGGCTTAATGTCTCTACAAGGACTTGTTAAATGACCAAAAGTATGCATTTGGAGTAGAAATTACCAAGTTTAAAATTTCCACTTTTTTCCTTCTTTTTTTTTTTTTTTCAATTTTTTCCCCCCTTAATTGTGGGGGCAACATTTTGGAGATACTTTTTATTCCTGAGTTTCTGATACATCCATTTGGGAATGAAATCTTACTTGTTTTTCTTGCTTTTTAAGAGTAAGCCATTTCATTTTTACAAGTACATTCTCATGCACTTTCAATTGCAAATTTCAGGTCATCCAAATAAAAACGAGATGAAAATATATCCCTTGGGAAATATGTCTCTTGACCAAAATCAAATGTTTTGGTCAGCCTTGTCAGGCAGATTACCACAGATTTTTGAACAGGCTTTGAAAAGTTCACCCTTGTCCTTGAGGCTAAAAGGTAAAATAAATAAAAGTTACATCTGAATCGTGGCTGCACTTTTATAAATGCTTTTCTGTGCCCTCATCTTAGATCTTGTGGCTTAGGCAGATGCCACACTAGGAGTGGCCATAGGAATTTGGGAATATCTCCTGTAATGAGTTTGCATTGTAGATATGTAAATTGTTAATCATTTATGTATCTGTTAGATTTCTTCTTTATCTCAGGAATCTGAGAGCTTCTGCTTTCAAACAAATACATTCGGAAATAAGAGTAGAACCTGTAATAAATGTTAATGTTGTATTCATGTCTTAAAAAGCCTTTAAAAAACCCCAAACCCCACTCTGATAGAAGAAATAACAACATCCTTTATTTTTCATGGGGAAAAAAACCCCACATAACCTCTGAAAATTCAAATCAGCTTTAAGAATCTCAATTTTTTTTGTGGAAGGAAAGGCAACGTTTTGGTTTTTTTTTTTTTAAATTTAGCACAATTTTAAAAATCCCATATGGGATAGCAGCAGGTAATATTAAAATACTGGGATTTTCTATTACTATTGTAATAGAAGTAAACAGCATTAGGTGATGTGTAGGATTTAGAAATTAGTTTTATATGTTTTCTACTGTGTGATTCTGTGAAAATCCTAGCTAATTCTGTTGAGGACAAAGGACTTCTTGTATTTTTTGGGCTCAAGTCTTATCTTGCTTATCAGCACTATATAAGGTAAAGTATGTTTCAGAATTTTTCTCTCAATCTAAAGAAACTAGATCAGCAATTTGTGTACAGAAATATAATCATTCTGGCAGTGCATCTGGCCTTTAAGCTCTCCTCCTTCAAAGTTATTTTGCCACTAGTTTGATACAAAGAGTAAACACAAGTAGTAAAACCATTTGACACAAATAGTGTCAGAACTGGTTGGTCAGAGCTTGGAGAAAGCCAAATATTATTAAAAAGGAACAGTTATATTAGTAGCTGTGTATTTGAAAATTTTAACAAGCATTTCCATAAACATTTATAACTTGTGTGGCTTTGTATACATATGTAACACTGTAGGAAAATGTTGGATTTTGTTTGTATTGCTAGACCTGTTTTTTTTGGTATGGAACATATTTGTGTTTTATATCATCCACATTTTCACTCATCCCTTAATGTTTGCAGGGATTTGATTCTTGACCAAACATATGGATGCAAGAACCAAACCACTTGTGAACTACAAGGCTTATGAAAATTTGCTGCTGGATCACTTTTTGAAGACTTTGATGTATTTAGAAACTAATTAATTTGAGAACACTTCAAGTTTATTGTAGTCATCCTTAACAAACAGTCAAACTTGTAGTTATTTCATCAGAAAAAAATATTTGCTAATAAAAATCCAGCTGCAGTGAACTTTTATTGGGCAAATTGCTTCCCAAATTAAACCTGTAATAACCCTTTAAAGGCAACAGCACAGAAACAGAAGTGGATTTGGGTTATATTTAATGATTTTAATGTTCTGGGGTGAACTCAGATTCTTTCTGCTTTTCTGGTACTTGTTACCAAATAACTGCTTTTGTAAATGAACAGAATCTTACTTTACCTTAAAACTCATTGTCAAAATTGGGATCTTGTGGTGCTTCATTAGACTCAGGCATTTGCCCCATATATCAAAATAAGTGTTTTGGTTTGTTTTATTTTTCTGTATTTTTTTAATTTGTCTGGAGACCTTCCCTGGACAGACTAAACTCTCTAAATATTCGGGGGTGAATATGTTTTCAGGGGGAGCGCATAAAGTTAGGGTCTTGCAAGGCAATTTTGTTTCTTTGATGATAAAGGATTCTTAAAGAAACCACGTCTTAATAAGTAATCCCATGGATCGTAAAGGTATCAAAAAGAATTGTCTGAATGATATGGTTCATGTGACATGTTTAGGTCACTGTTTTCTTTTGAAAATTGTTAATTTCTCAGCATAAAGTTTTGTACTGAAAAAGTTTCCTCTCAATAGTTGAAACACTCATCTTGGAAACTTTTCCAGTACTTTTTTGTAACTCTATCTTATTAAAGAATTAGGGTGGTTTCAGAGCTTTCCAAATTCTTTCAGATTCTTTATTGATAAACATGTTAATATAATTTCTAACCTTATGATGCTGCCCATTTTTAACTCTTTTGACTTGTAGTCTAATTTTTTTTTTCCATTCATTTTATTCTTTTCAATCCTGCTCTGGATAGTCTTTGTCAAGAAAACTGATGAAAATTTTCAGAAAGAATTTCCTCTGAATTGAATTTGAATTTGCCTCTGAATTGAATTTGGTCTGGGGGAAAAAAAAACCCCAAACACTAAATCCTGGATAATTTTCTCAAAACTAGTATTGGAGAAATGGTTTAGTCTTAATATCTTTACTTAGTTTTATTAAAAATCTGTATTTTCCAAGAGTTTGAGATTAGTTTTTAAGAGGCATATATTGGTTTGACAGATATTTTTGCCCCACAAATGAAAGTAGACATATTTATAAAGAAATAGTGAACTTCCTTGCAAGAAAATGCTTCAATTTTAATTTATTTACTGTCTAGTTACAAGGATTTCAAATAGCTATCAGACTCAGCAGGTGGTAAAGGTAGTACATCAGACTAGGATTCAAAAGAAGAAAATATGAAGGCAAAGCATAGCAGAAGTCATTCCTGCTCTGATAATTCAGGGGCCCATAAAAAAGTTTTGAGATATAGATTGCTATAGGCTTTGCAACTATGGTTGTTTAGCTATTTGTTGTGATTAGATAATTAAATCCTTTCCTATTTGCCAGTGGATTTTGACAGCTGCATATGTACTTTTTATTTGTCCAATAGAATAGGTAAACAATTTTTGGCATGCATAATATTTGCTAGGTACTCAATTTATTTATTGTGTGATGTATTTTTGTAGATAACTGATAAGATATTTGCCCATGTGGCAAGTATCACGGCATTTTGAAAAGGAAAATAATGAACAAACAATAGAAAAATCACAGCTAGTACTGATCATCCAGTGTGTACTCTTCCCAGTAGGAAGGCATGGATATTCATGTAAACATCAATTACTAGTGGACACTAAGTATAACAAAATGGTGTTAGAATATTCAAGAGAAGACAAGAAGATGCTTGCAGTAAAATAATTATATTATGGAAGTGGGAATGTTAGAGGGAATGTGCCGTTTTTCCACCAATGTTAAGTAGAACTAAGCCTTCAGCTGCCTCTCATAAAGTACCAAGCAAAGATGTGGAGATGGGTCAGAAAGCCAAACCAAAATTATTCATAGAATGTCTTTTCTTAATTTCCAGATATACATGAAGCTTTTAATGCAAGGTGCTTTCCCACATTCTGGGCAGTGAGAATGAGATGCCACTTTGTAGAATCATTGATTTATTTTCTTTTTTCTGTGAACTCAGATCTTCGCTAAGACTGGATTGATCTAAGACAGTAAAAACTCATAGTTCTTGGTTTTCTGCCAGCGCTCATGTTAAAACATTTATGGAATTAATGATAAATTTCTGGTACAAGTGTCCTTTTGCATCTTGATTCACTAGACTGAGTGTAGGAAGTAAGAGTCAATGGCAAATAACGAAGTAACTATTTCAAAGGGCTGCCACATGCCTTACATTTTTACAAATCGCTATTGACTTCAATTGTTGAGTCAGGGAAAGTGCTGTTCCTGCTGATGTATAACATGGCTATGTGCAAAAGCTGAAATCATCTTTGTGTTCATGCAAAGTTTCTTGTACTGACTGCTAGAGGCCATAGAGATTTTACAGGGTTTTTTAAAAAAAAAAAAAGTTTTTCTATTATGTATTTTTATGTCTGTGAATACCATGTTCCTTTGATGTTTCACAGATTTAATGAAGAATGCAAGACAAAGTAGAATATAAAAGCTATGTAGCTTTATTGTAGTTTGACTTCAATCATTGTTTTTTATGAACCCATTCACAAGAAAAACTGGTAATTATTTTTCCCCCCTACATCATTGTTGTTTTCAGTGGCTAAATGATGTGGGGAGAATGTAAAAGGCATGACTTGGAAAATGAGGTTTTCCTCACTTTTTTATAATTGCAGTATTTATACAGCACGAGCAAATACACTTTTTCCTATGTCTAGTCCTGCTCAATGGATATGACAGTGTTAAATTGCTTTTTGACACAAGAAATATAGATGGAAACCTTATGCTGAATGAGGTAACATTATCTGTATAAACTTTGGCACCTTCTCATTGATATGCAAGTTTATTCTGCAATTTTGGAACTGATGGTAAGGTTCTAATTAGTCTCTAGAGTATTCATGTGGACAATAGATTGCTCATTAGCTTGTCAACTTTCCATTAAACTAATTGGCTATTTCTCATATCGAATGTGGAAAGTGAAATGACACATGTTAATTTGTCTTCCAGATGTTGCAACTGCCTATCCAGATAAAAAGTCCATCTTAATGTATGTGACTTCGCTCTTTCAAGCCCTGCCCCAGCAAGTCACCATGGAAGCCATCAGGGAGGTGGAGATGTTGCCACGGCACACAAGGATCACTAGAGAAGAGCACGTAGAGGTACACGAGCAGCATTTTTCACAAGAAGTGAGTTTCACTTTTCTGCTTTCATCTTGCTGCTCTAAAGTGGTTGTTTCCCTGCCTACCCCATGAGTTTGATGTTAAATGGCCAGTGGAAGGCAAAAACCCTATGGGTATAATGGGAAAAGTCTCATCAACAGGCAAGTCAGATGTACTTCTCTGCATGTACTTTCATACTGGTTTTCATCTCACACCAGACTGTTTTAAAAATTACTATTCAGCAAGGAAGTGCTTTGCACTTCAGTTGTATAGCATTGTGCATTTTGATGGTGGTAGGGCACCTCAAGGAAAAACAAATTTGGGGAGGCTTACATTTAAAAGCAGATAGAAATATCTTTACCTTTTTAGAGAATAGCTGTTGACATTTCTCCATAGTCATGATATATTTTTAATTTTTTAGCACTTTATTTACAATGGCTTGCATTTTAAAATAATCTTTTCTCAGTTTACTGTTATCCTCTCAAAAAACTCATGTAATAATTGGAATTAATTTATGATTGCAATGTCAGTTTTGCTTTTACTGAAACCATCAGACAGCCTCTGCTGAAGTGTTTAGTGCATTTTAGGCCTAGTTTACATGTCTGAATGTAATCTGCATGTTGGGTATGGGATGCACACTCTCTTTCAGAGTTCTGAGCAGATAAGTATTGGCTCTGTTTATTCAAGATGTGACAAAAGATCAGTTGCTTTTTGAGCCTCTGCTTGTAAATTATAAAGAAGCTTCACTTTACATTGGTATTCTGCTGGTGTGGAGTCCTGGCAGTTTGTTGCTTTTGGAAAGGGTGGCAGATTAAATGAGAGGTTTCCTTAATACCATCCCATTTTGCCTCATGAATACCAACACTGTCCTTGAAAAATGACCTTCCTGCTTCTTTTTCTTCGGTTGCTCTTGAAATCAATATTTAGTTCTACAATCCATGCTCCTACCCATGTGTACATTCTAATTTATTCGTAGATCACAGTCAGTGTTCCCCAGGGACCTTCGCCTTCTCCTAAACCGCGGTTCAAAAGTTACGCGTACGCACAAGCGGTGTATGTCACATCCCCTGACCAAAAAAGGAGGCAGGTTCCTCCACAGGTCTGTCACTATTGTAATTTTTTGAGAGAGTTGTTTTGTTACGCTCATGCTTGGAGTGAAAGAGCTCGTGCATTTTGCTTCTACCTGATCTTAATGACCTGCTTTTTCCAGGACTTTTTTCTGTCAAGTGTTTACTTTTTCCTGTGTATTTCTGCATGGCTGGCAATAGCTGTTGTGCTGATTGTAGGGGATGATTAACATTCAAGCACTGCTCTTTCAGAATCATAAATTTCTTTCTTTGTTCAGTCATTTTTTAAAATAGTACATGTATTGCCTTAAAAAAGTATTAGAAGAAGAAATCTAACATAAGCCGTATTTGGCATCTATTATATTACAGCCTCAGGTTCAGTTATAGAAAAAAAAAAAAGGAACCTTTGGCTTTCTCTCTTTTTCTTACCCTTCCTGTTAAAGAAAATAGTTAATGATGGCATTTCTCAGAAGGTTACTGTACTTGGAAAAAAAGGTGAAACAAGTATTAAATTTAATGCTGTATTATTAAATTACACCAGTTGGTAATTTTTATCACAAATGGCATCTTGCTGGTACTGAGGTTAAGGGGTTATATTTGATTTTTTACTTATTTGTTTTATTTTATTTTTTTTACCTTTAAATAGCTGGGGAGGTTTAATAAAAGTTCTTTCAAGTAATCCTTATAATGAGAATTTCACTAGTTGAATTTTTATAACTTTTGACAAGTATGAGACCCAAAGGTCATATTGTGTACTGCAATGTGATTTCCTTTCATTACTTCAGGGAGAAAAGATCTGTGTGTATGTGGTGCTACAGTTTGAGTTTGCCTGTGGGTACTTAATTCTGTCTAACATCTAAAAATCTATTGCAAAATTATACTTCTATTCAACACTGTATTCAAATCTACTGTTCAAATGACAGGTATTTTATTGAATAATGGCCTCCTTTAAATACTCCAGGACAGAAACTCTGTGCACACAAGCATAAGCCCTGCCTACATTACTCTAACATCAAATGTGTTGCAGTAATGAGTCACACAGCTTTGAAACAAGATGCTTAAAGCATTTCTAATTGTTTTTTCTACTTAGACACTATACAGATATTTTAGAATAATGAAAAGTTATTATACAGGATAGATTTTTTTTTTTCTTTTTCTTCAGGTACTTTTATTGTGATCAGTTGCAGCTTTTGTCAGCACCTCTACCATCAAAATTAATGTATAGACTGAAATAAATGAAATCTTTTCTACACAAAGCATGGTTCCTGAAATTTACTAAGATAAAGACAAAGATAAGATGGTTATTCAGTCCTCATCTTGCATTCCAGTTTTCAGATTTCTTCTTGAATTTAAAAGCTTCATCTACTACACTTTCATGCAAGAATCAATACATTATATTATAACTCTGCCATTATGGCAGGAGCTGAAGACCTAACCAGAATCTGAGCCAAATTGTGCTACAGCCACAACAGATATTAACAAATGAAAAGCATTTGGAAAAAACACTAGGCAAATTCTCATTATAATCAAGATAAACTTGAATAAGATATGAAAGTAATTAATATCCCAAATTGATATATGGAATTCTTATACAGTGGTTATTTTTTTTGTCTTCAGCTATGTATTTCTTAAAGAGCTGTTGTCTATCTGTTAAAACAAGTTTATAATTCTGGTTGAAAAGTGGTTCATATTTTCTCTCCAGATAAATGGGGCTAGTACAACTTAATCCCATCTATTTTAACTAAATAAAATAACTATTATTTCCTTTTCATTTCTTAGTAGCTTTTCAATTTTCTGCCAGCTATATTATGGTTTTTGGATACCATTATAAATAACGCAACTGCCTTAAGCTTTTCAGTAAAATCCACTTCTCTAAGGGACTGCAATAAAGAAATCAGGAGGAATTCAACTTTTTTTTTTTTTCTCTAGGATTTTGTGAAGTTTAAGGTGACTCTAATTTCTGTCTAGTTATCAAAGAAAAGTTTGTTAGATTTAGTTGACTGTTGTCTGCCAATTTCCATGTTATTTTTGGTGCTGTCATAGAGAAGCAATTTTCACAAAGTATTTTGGTCTTCTGTTAAAATCATGGAATCATTCTTTTTTTCTCCATCTCTGCAAAATTTCAGTTTATAGGACTTGAATATTATAATTTCCCCAAAACAGTCATAATTAAATAAGACCCCTTTCCAAAGATTTTGATCATGATCCTTCAAATTTGACTTTTGATACATGACATACATTCACTTCATATGTCAGTTGTCAGAAACTGTAAGAGATGTGAATTGTGATTCTCTGAGCTCCATATTGGCAAGAAAGAATAACATCTCCTTTTACACCATAATTTGTCAAAGTTCTTTCTCTTCTCTGTTCTACCCTTGTCTATTCTTTTATGTCACATTTCGCTTCATTTCACTTTCCTCATCTTCACTCTTCCTAGTAGCTTCACAACTTGTGTGCCTTCAAATTCACCCTTCCTTTCTGAATTCTTACTCTGTCATTCAGGAGGGTACTTGCCAGGCCTAATATTTCCATTGTGCAAATTGTGGCTGGACAAGTTTTGCTTTTTTTTAACTGCGACATTTCTCAAATTCAAGGACAATCATTGCTCTTCAAACCTGTTCACTCTGTGCCTTCTTGTTCAGTCAGTGCTTCACCACTTCTGGTTGAACCAGTAAAACATTTTCAAATGCCAGAGGTAACATGAATAGCAGTTTTTCTGCTAAAATTCAAGAAAAGTTTTCCTCCTTTATCTTGTTTACTTGGACAGTGTTCATAAACTCATGAAGATCTTGGGAAAAGAATCTACTTCTCAAACCTGAATCCTTGAATTTCCTGAATGAGCACTAAAAAAGGTCCAACAGAAAATATTTATGTTGACAGTTTTTAGATGGCAGTTAGTGCTTGGCAGTTACAGAAGGCTTGCCTGAATTTGCAGGTCTGTATTTTGTCTTGTATGTGTTCTCTGTAATAAGGCTTTACTTAGAAATATTCAGCTTAATGTATGAATAAGAGGATCCTCGAGTAATTTTCTGAGACATTTCAAAATCCTAATTTAAAATCACTCATTGTTTTCTGTTTATATTTATGAAAGCACTGGGGTTACTGATTTATCTCACTGAACGTCTGACCAAGAAGGATGCTGTGTTTATTTTTGGTTTATCAGAGCAGTTCCTAGTATTGATCCCAGGCAAAACTCCTATCTCACTGCTTTCATTTTTACTTTTTCTACAGATCTTTTAAATTCCTTGGGAGTGGTGACTCTACCCCTTCTCTAGGCAGACTCTTCCAGTGCTTGATAACCCTTACAGTGACAAAATTTTTCCCAAAGTCCAATCTGAACCTCTCCTGGCACAACTTGAAACCATTTCCTCCTCTTCTATCACTTGTTATGTGGGAGAAGAGGCCAACCTCCACCTCACTACAAACTCTCTTCAAATTGTTGTAGAAAGCAATAAGGTCCACAAGGTTTACCCCAAGCCTCCTTTTCCCCAGGCTGCTCAAAAGCAGCTGGAGAAAAGGAGGCAGGAGGCTTTGGGGAAAACTTGAGGAAAACTTTTCTCCCTCAGCTGCTCCTCATCAGACCTGTGCTCCAGAGCCTTCTCCAGCTCTGTTCCCCTTCTCTGGACTCACTCCAACCCCTCAATGCCATTCCTCTAGTGAGAGACCCAAAACTGGACACAGGATTTGAGGTGTGGCCTCACCAGTGCTGAGTACAGGGGACAATCCCTGCCCTGGTCCTGCTGCCACACTATTGCTGATCCAGGCCAGGGGCCTTTGGCCTCCCTGGCCCCCTGGGCACACCTGGCTCATGTCCAGCTGCTGCTGACCAGCACCCTCAGGTCTTTTTATTCTGAGAAGATTTCCAGCCACTCTGTCCCAAGCCTCAAGAGTTTCCCAGGGTTGTTGTGACCCAGGTGCAAAACTTGGCACTTTGCCCTCTTAAACCTCATGCAATTGGCCCAGCAATCAGCCTGTCCAGATCCCTCTGCAAGGCCTTCCACCCTCCAGCAGATCAATATGCCAACCTAACTCGGTGTCACCTGCAAACTGAGTGAGTGCAACCTGTATTCCTGTTGAAAAAACAGTGCTGAAAATATAAGCATTGCAAAAAAATGGGGATGAACAAAATCTGTGAGTATTTTGAGACTGGTAGGTCTGTAAATAAGCTAGGTTCTGTCAGAAAGGTGAGTCTGTGAGTTTGTCTGCCTTAAATTATCTATTCAAAATCAAGCCCATTGATCTCTATGATTGTTGATTTTTGTTCTTTTAGCAGGAGTTAAGTTTTCTTCATTCCACATTGTATGAAATGCAGTTTTTGTGCAGAATTACTGTTTAACCTTTAAACTGACAAGCTTCAATGTATTTGAATTGAAATATTTTCAGATGAAGCAGTGGTAAATAAGGACTGTATTTGCTGGCACATAATGATGTGATTTGGGACCTAAGAGTTAGGGGCTTCACCTTGTCATTATTAGTTTGTGAGAAACTCCTAACCATCCAGCCATTACTTGTGTTTTACAGAAGCGTTATAATGCAGTTTGCTTGTTTTCTGGGTTTTTTTAATGTGAATTTTACCCACTTTCCGTATGGCTCTTCGTCAGTCAGTTCATTACTATAATAATTAACTTGAAAAGTCACTAAAAGCTCCGTATAAGATTGAGTTGAATTTGTTCCCACAGCACAGAGCCCCTCTGGTAGTCTTGCCCTTGAGAATGGTGGTTTTCTAGACCCTTAATTTTCCACACTCTTGGTCTTCTGCCAACAATTTAACTTCTTTAAAACTGCTGTGAAACCTTTCCGTGACTCTTCAGGGTTTGTCTGTGCCACAGAATCTAGTGGTACAGTATCACAGTATTCTAGTGCCACAGAATCTAGTGGTAAAGTATAAAGGATTGCTCTCTTCAGGGTTTGTCTGTGCCACAGAATCTAGTGGTACAGTATCACAGGATTGCCTTATTGCTCTCCTTTGTACTAAACCAAATATTTCTTTTGCTTAGAAGCTGTGATCTAAATACTGTCCTGTTTACCTTATGGTAAAGTCCTCTTGGAGAGGCATCAGAAGACAGTTAAATACAGCCAAATATAACTTCAGTTCCAACTTTTTGGTACTATTTCTAATGTAAGATACTTATCTCAGAAAATATCCCATTGTGTCAGCATTAGGGGGATTTATGGCATAATTCAATGTAGAAATTCAGGAAACTTCAGAAATACTGAATTATCTGCACATTCATTCACTAGATCATGATGGATATGTAATTTGGGAAATTATCATAATGATAGTCCCAGGTGTTAGCCTAGGTGTTCTCATTTAAATAGAAGCTTTCAGAAAGCTAGGAACTGTTTCTGTAGAGCTAAGTAAAATCCCTAAGGTTTAGGATAGGCATAATAAAATAGCAAAATTTGCCATCAGAGGTCAGAACAAGGAAAAGCAGAGGTGGAAAAATCAAGCTAAGTGCAAGACTTCTGGATTTCTTAGGGAGCTCTCCTGGATGCCATGTGTTCAAGGAACAGTTTGAAAAATGATGACAGAGACATTTTCAAGTGTGCTTATATATGTTTTATAGTTTCAATAACAGTCTGGAAAATAGATGGCTTCTTGTCTAAGCCTGGAGGTCTGTCAAGATGACAGTTGTTTCCTGTCACTGCTTTGTGTGTAGCCACCAGCAGCAGTTCTAACTCATTTTGTGTGTGTGGTTTGTTTTTGTTTGGTTGTTTGTTTTTTTTTGCTTGTTTTTTGTGGGGTTTTTTGTTTTGTTTTGTTTGAATGATTACTGTAGATTCTTTTTCAAAGTGGTTTTGTTGTCAAAAATGTTAGTACTCTTATGGGTAAAGTGATAACTTGTAGAGGATCTGGTTTCCAATATATCAGAGCTTTTAGTCTACTTTATTTCACACACTCATTCATTTGGTTTGCCCCAGAGCTGAGCTCATGAGGTCTCAACTTCCCTGCAGGGGCAGAGAGGTTGCTGCTGGTCCAGCTGTCAAGTTGAGCTCTGCCACTGCTTTGCATTTACAGATGTTGGACACTGCTGCCCAAAATTCTTAGACATCACCTGCTGCATGTCTCCACACATCTGTCTGTTGACCAGCAGCAGCACAAGAGGAAATGCTATGAAGCTGCATCAGGGAAAGTTCAGAGTGGACATGAGGAAAGGGCTCTTCACTGAGAGGATGGGCAGTGGGTGGAACTGGCTCCCCAGTGAAGTGGTCATAGCACCAAGCCTGTGGGATTTCCAGCAGAGCCTGGGTATTGCTCTTAGTCACGTGATTTACGTTTATGTAGCCCTGTAAGGAGCAGGGAGATGGAACCAATCCATCCCAATTTGAGATATTCTATAATTCTCTGATCAACAGGATCTTTCTTCTAGTCAGCATCTTTTCCGCCTTATTTCCAAATGCCATTCTCTTCCCTGACACAAATTCTTTTCAGGATGCTGCTTTTTGTCAGCAGGTGATCTTTGCATAGCCATGAGACTGCAGCTTTCCCAGTCTAAACAGTCTCTGGGTAGAAGCACAACTCATGATGAGCCTCACCAGGAGTGCTTCTGTCTTCTGCCTCTTCAATAATGGCAGGATTTAGAGCATGCTAAACCATGTCTAGACCATTTGTTAGCAAAACTTACAACCAGTCCCAGCTGCTTGTAGCTGCCAAGTTGCAGGAATCAGCCCAGGAGCTCAGAAGTGCAATTTCAGGCTTTCAGCTGCCTCTGTTCCAAACATCTTTGCACAGTTATCTTATCCCTGTACAAGTTCCTGTTCACATTCACTAGTGAAGGTGGGGGTCTTTCCACCTCTTGGGTAATGACAATTCTTTAGTTTGCCATAAAAAGTGATTACATACTGACTTTCCATCCCTTTTTAACTTTTGCTTGTAATTAAACTTAAAAAGCATATGAGAGAAACCTTTATTTTTCTGTAAGACTTTATCAACTATAATTTTTTCCTTAAAATAGCTGTAAAGCTTGTTTAACAAGGGACTGGAAACGTAACATGGAATCTCCCATGTGATCTGTTAATGTATTCCTTACTGACTGATAAGAAACAGTAACATGTTTTTCATAAAGTTAAAATTCCTAGATAAAATATATCTGCTGTATATTCAGATTGAATCTACTAACTGAATGAATTGATAAGGTCATAATAATGAGTGTACCTATAACTGGTTAGAAATAATTAAGAAGAAAATAATTTTCTAGTAAGTAAACTTAATTTACATTAAAGTGGAAAGTTTCTGTATTTTATTTTTCCTGATTAGAAACCTGGAAATGTTATACCAGTCATTTCCTGATTACATTATTGGTGAATGTATTTTTGAACAGACAACTGTACATACTTTCAAGGACACACTTTTACCTTGACTTTTTTTTTTCTCACAGGTTATTTTTAGGTGTTTTTAACTAGCTTCAGTGCTATTTTAAGTTCCATCTTTATTTTTATTTGAAAAGCACTTAACAAGAGGGGTTTTTTTTTAATTTCAGATTTGAGTAATGATACAGCTGCTTCTTTTTTTAGAAAAAGTCTTTTTTAAAAGTTCTAGTCTGTACTGAAAATCTAGTCTTGCCAAATTTAAAACCTTGTTAATATGAGTGAGAGGATTCACTTAATTTCACTGAACTTTACAGTTTCAAGTATTTTTGCCTCTCATTTTGGAAAGAAACCTCTTTTCTATGGTTGCTAAATAGCTGAATGTTCAAGGCCTACAGTAAGATATGTAGGATGCATAACATTTTAAAATGTTATTTTAATTAATTTTGTGCCACTGAGTCTCTTGAACATAATGTGTAAGGTATGTTAAAGATGGATGTAGATACAGCAAATAAGGACACATATTCATTTACTGTGAACATTTGATCTTTTTCATATCCATAATATGTAAATTAGTAAATTTGAATTCCCCTTCTGGCCTGTAGATTTTAGGCAACAATGCAGAATTGCTTGTATCAGCAGTGGATTTGATGCAAAGGAAGGGCTAGATAAAACATAGGACATGATGTTAATCAAAATCCTTACTGGTAAACAGACTGGTGTTCATTTTTTCCTAATCTGTGAACTGAAATTGAAGTAATTTGAGGATTGGTACAATTTAAAGTACTTATGCATTCCCATTTCAAACACTTAAGAAAGGCCTTTCACTTTATGTGCACAAAAAATATGAATTTAGGCTGAGATTCAGAAGGCAAGCAATTAACTCTTTGCACTCTTTCATTACACCTATGAAAACCTCTGAAATGCAAAAAAAAAAAATTAATATAGAATTCATGTTTTTTGAAAAACTTCTCAAATCAACAGGACAGTTTAGCGCACAAAAGCAATTTAAAGTATTTTTCTAGAGATGAAATTACAGCATCATTAGAAACAGCACTATGGTTAAAATTTTGCTCATCTCTGTATAGCATGTGAACTTCTCAATAGTATGAAGTCTTGCTTCATAATTTTAGATAGTATAACTTTACTTTAAAACTTATGTTATTTAGAATTTTTATTACTTATTAGTTTATCTAGATTTGACATTATTAAAATTAAAAAGACATCAAAGATGAGATTATCTGGTTATATACTATTCTAATAATATTTTTTGTGTGTCCTGCTGAGAATTATTACCAACAATGAGAAAAAAACCCCAAACCCCTAATCCAAAGGAAATCCTGCAATATTGATGTAGCAGCAGCAGTACATTTAATTCCTGTGCTCAGAAACAAGAGAGAAAGTTTAGTTTAGAGCCTCCTTGTTTTCAATGGTTCTCATCAATGAGAGAAGCTCCCTTGGCCCCAGCAGTCTTATCCTGTCTTTCTCTGTCTGACGTTCTGTGCAGTGTGACAGGATACACTCACTTTAACTCACAATGGCTTTCAGAGAATTACCTGCAGTTGTTGGTTAAATATATATGGATGTGATGAAAACATTAATTATATTTTCCATTTAAAAGTCACTGAGTTTTAATTGCGATACTGTTAAATTTCCTGTTGTGTCTTGTGTCATCACATGGTTGAATTCTATACAGCTAAAATAAAACCAATGAGCATTTTAAATTAAGATATCTTTAAAAAAATCTGTGCAGCATATGCATTGTGTCCTTAAAATGCCTGTGCCCAAGTGTAGCTGTAACTGAGGAATGAGCTTTGTGTTTTACTCCAATAGAAAGTGTTAAGACCTTTGTGAAGAAAAATTTTGTGCCCCCAGGTGCATGTAATACTCTTCATTGTAAAATCTAAAATATTTTTGGTGTGTTACAAATGATTCTAATGATTTTGAGAAACGAAGGGACAATTAATTCCCCACTCCCATGCAGAGCCAATGCAAGTTTCTGCTTCCAGTACATCCTTTTGCCTAAATCATTGCTCTGTGAGATAGTGGATAACCATTTTTCCTTTTGCCTGTTATATTAAACAATACAATTAGAGCTGTCTGTTTTCAGCATCTGTAGGAAGTGCTGTGATTGTTAGTTCACATTTGTATGGCAGGGAAATCTGCATGTTTACCTGAAGCAGTGACCTTTGGAAAGGCTGGATTGCTGATCTCTACTGATTGTGAAAGCCCTGATATCATTCTTTCCCTCAATGATTTTGATGCAATAGAAGCTGTGTCTTGTAATGTTTATGTAGAAGACTCTCCCTCTAAGATACTGCAAAGGGTATTTTTTAGTTTTGGTCTGCATTTACAGACTTTAGATCCAAGTATTGAAAAGAAAACGGTCTTAGATTTTCATGTTTGTTTCCTACAGAAAGGCATCTGTCTCTATATACATATAAGAGACATCTGTCTCTATATTAGTATGAAAGAATTTTGCTTTATATTTTTCTAAGATTTCTAAATATTTTAATTGATATTATTAATACAGGTATATTAGCCTGTGGTAATCAGTGGGCTAAGAGAAAAGAGGGAATAAATAAAACCTTTTATAAGAAAAAATAGATTTGGGGTGGAGGGTGGCAAACAATTTTTTAGATGTAGAAAATTTATATAAAAATTCCAGTCCTAAAAGAATGATAACACATAGCAAAATAATAATTTCCAAAATATAAAAATTATATAGAACAACATAGTGTTTGTACAGAAGGCATTTGTTTTGTTAGGACTTAACTAAGGTGTAGCAAAGAAATAACAGATGCATTTTGATGTAAAAAGTAAGTCTTAAACATTAAAAAGGTAATTTTAGTTGTTTGATAGCGATGTCATTAGAGCAGAAGCAGTAGTTTAAGTAAACTCTGGATGACATAGTGAGGTATCAAACTTCAAAAAACAGATGTATGTTTTAAAAGAGTACAAAATAGAATTTTCCCCCCGCCAAAAAATCAAAGTGATTACTTGAAAACAGTAAAGTTTAAATTTCAACAGCAAATTTCAATTGCTATCAAAGTAGCAATCTCTTATGGAAGTAGTTATAAGAACTTTTTGTAAGTAATTTGGAAAGTATTTTGAAAAAAATATGTTTACCTTCTAAGCATGAATCAGAAAAGAGTAAAGACCTGGTTTATGTTAAAGCCTAGCTCCCGTTAATATATAAATATGTGTGTTTAGAGGAAGTTGAAACCACAAAAAGTAACGACAGGTGAAAGTATGATATATGAATTTTATGTTTGATGTTTACATAGGCAATCTTCCAGGTTTATATTTTCCGACTGTCTTTATTTCTGCTGTAATCTTCTGGATTTCTCTTTGGTATTTGCATTTACCTAACATAACTGTATTTGCAGCTTCTACCAAAAGTGCTTTTTATCTTCATTTGAACTAATTGATGATTGGCTGAAGAACTGTTGGTCCAGTATGTTGTTTGTATCAGCTTCTAAATTGCTAATTCTTATGTACTAAGGTTGATATTTCTTCAGTCTACAAGTACAGCATTTTCCTAACTTTCCTTTTGAGAAGTCTTCTGTCTGGTAGTTTGAAGTGGTTTGTGCTGTGTTTGGTGGACAACACATATGAATGTCAGTTCTGGGTTTTTGTTGTTGTTGTTTTTTGGTTTTTTGGGGTGTTTTGTTTTTTGTTTTGTTTTTGTTTTTTGGGGTTTTTTGGGGGGTTTTCTGGGTTTTTTTTTGGTTTTTTTTTGTTTTTGTTTTGTTTGTTTGTTTTTGTTTTTGTTTTGTTTTTTTTTTTTCAAAAATAAAGCAAGTCTAATAATGATTTTTCTCTATTTTCTCTATTTTGTATACTAATGCATTTCTCCTGGAGTACCAACAAACAAATTTTAAAAATAATTCTATTGTCTGTCAAAAACAAAAAAAAAAAAGAAAAAATCCAGAAAAGGGAGAAGGCGGGGGGAGATAAGTTCTAAAGACTGCTTTATAGAAGGAAAAAAACACCATCATGATTGTGTCAGGAGCATCACATACAGAAAGCAGCAAATTGAGATGCAAGTCAAAGACTCAGTGAGATGAGGGGACTTGCTGTCTTTGAATTTAACAGTAGGATCAAAAAATAAAGATTCTACAGTATTTTGTCCATTCTGAAAGTATTGAGGTATGATAACAATAAATGACTACATGTTTGCATAAGTTTTCCCGCTTGAATTTCATTTGTCAAATGAATTACAAAGTACAATTCCACAGCACAGTATGTCTTGTATGTTACTCCAGCCCCTCAGTGTCATTTTGTTCAGTAGGATTACCTTTTTAAAAGTGTCCTCTAGTCTATTTATAATTGACTACTTCCTTCCAGAATATATTCTGTTTCTGATCAATAACCTTCAGTCTTAAAAATAACCTTCAGTATTTCTTTGATCTCATTTTCTTCTATTCACACTCTTAATCACAGTGCTCTTGTGTCTTCTCTACGTCACCAAGGAAATGCTTTCTCCCTATATGTTTTGACAGTTATGCCATGCCATCTTTTGCTTCCTCTAGTTTTTTCGTGTTTCTCCTGTCCATTTTAAGTTCAGTCTCAAAATCACTCTGTTCTGCAATGAGGACTTAAACCAAGTTTTAACTCGTTCATCTTCAGCCTCCTAATTTCTAATTTTCTGTTTTAGCTTCTCCTTTCACTCTTTAGCCTTGCCTGGATTTTTTTCCCTTTGTGAATGTACATGATGGCAACTGCAATGAATATGTTATTTAATACCTGCAGCTTAGAGTCATGCATTATATTTTAGTGAATATGTGTACATCTATATATGATACAGGGAAGGATAAAATTGCTTGGCAAAATTTAATCTATGAAGCACCTATAATTCTTTTCTTCCACATCTGCAATATCAGGAAAAAGCATTTGATAAAATGTTTGAATATTCTGCTTCAACATTCTGGTAATTATTTAAAGAGCAAAAATAGTTAATTTATTTCAACAATGTACTCTGAGTAAATAAATAAATAAGTCTCAACAAGTGTGCAATTCCAGAATTAATAAATTGATTTTGCTAGATGTCAACTAGCAAAAGAAAGGGGAAAGAGGAAGATGAAAACAAGTATTGAGAAAGAAAGAAACAGTAAAGATAAGAATATGGTTTTGAAACAGCACATTTATAATGTATTTTTTAAAATGACAGTTTCAGAATTACTAGTGTCTGTTAGGAATTTTGCATCGACAAAGCTACGTATTATTTGTACATGGTCTCTATAATGAGAATTTAGAAGCTTGTAACTCACTGGTTCATGCCCACATCTTTAGTAATTGGATCTGACTACATCTGAGTATTCTCACTTACTCATTCTCCACTGATTTGTGACTCAAATTTCTTGACCTGGAGATGACATCTTTTTATTTAAAAGTCCTCAGTGGATTTTTATCCTTTTCTTCTGTTCAGTTACTGCTCTCTGTAAGCATTTAAGAAAGTTTTCCATGTAGCTTTCAGTATTCCAGAGGGCCTTCTTCGTATTTCCCATTCTTATCTTTTGGAAATATTTTAGTATTTTTTGTATTAATACCCAATTTATAAATCTGAAGCTCTGCATTCAGAAGAGGAGAAAAACCCCATTGTGAGTTGAATGGTTATCATTTTGACTGACTCAAAGCTTATGACTTATTATTCAGAGCATGTAGCTACAAGAAATGTAGTTACACTACAGAATTATTAAAAAACCCCCTAAACATTAAATTACTTGATCATTTTCTGTAACAGCCTTTTGGTTGGTTTTTAATTTTAAATTGAAAATATATTCATTGCTGTGGTCTCCATTGAAGAAGGAGAACCTCTTTAATAGAAACTAAAATACATTTTGGTGAAGTTTAAATACAAAACTGCATAAGAGCCATGAATGGGATATTCAGCTTATTCAAGCAAATTTTACTACTGAGATTTTAGATGACATTACAAAACCACCTATTTTAATAATTCCTCCCAACTCTAATAGTACAATTCAACACATGTTGTTGAATACTCTGAAATCTCCAGGACCTCAACCTCAGCTTCACAGAAACTGTATAGTATATCCACTAATTGGCTCTTGCCTCAGAATCTTTATTTCTCAAAAGAAAAAAAAAATCTTAGAGAGGTATCATGTTGAAGTTAATTGCTGGGGCTGTTGATGCTTTTGAAATCATTTTGATATTGCACTATGTGAAAATATAAAAAGAGTTTTGAGGTTAAATATTCTTTTTGAGAAGACAGAGGGTCTTTTATGCTCATGATTTTGCTTTTATGCTCAGATTTTGCTGACAGCAGTAGCAGAAGAGAGAGAGGATAGGGGGAAAGAAAAGGAAGAAATAACAACTGAACAGGATGCTGAAAAGAGAGGGCTACTTTTTCTTCCAGAATGATAGAACCACATTTATATGTTTTCAGGGTTTTTTTTTAACTATAAGGCTGTAGAATTCACTATAAAATATATGTGAAAATAAAACAAATAAAACGCCCTAGATTTTTTTCCTACTTTTTTGCTTTTGGCCTGCATTTCTGAAATCTTAATCTTAAAATCTCCATTTGTATTTTAGCAGGATACCTTTTGATATTTGTTTCTTGATTTGTCTGTTGCCAGAGGGAAATGGGGTGCAGTCTATATTTATATCTCAATCTCCTGTACAACATGCTAAAAAAATAATTCAGTACATTTTTGGACAATCCATTTGCATTTGTCTTTGCTAAGAAATAATTCATCTCTTTCCATTCAGGTTTTCTGTTTATGTGTTTAATAGTTTTTCTCCACATGGAGTTTTTGAGAATACAATTTAGAACATAGAATATTTCATAGAATGGTTTAGGTTAGAAGAGGTGTTAAAGATCTTTAACGACCTTTAAGATGTCTTTCTCAGAGCAGTCTCCTTCAAAGTGGATGTTACTTTTTTCATTAAAACATGTAAAATTTTCATTTTAAAAATTAAAATTAAACAAGCATGGCCATTGTCTATTCAATGTTGCATATTTTTCATGCTACTGAATTATTCTGTGACCAAATTTGAAATTTTTAAGGTGGTCGCATCATCATTAGTGGATAAAATCACCTTTTCCTTTTTTGTCTGTGTGTATGTAGCAGCACAAAACACTGGGAATTTCTCAGATAACTGAATCTGCTGATCTGGAGTTGCATTGTTGGTAGCACTACTGGGAAAAGACCCCAGGCTTCTTGACCTGTAATATTTCATCAGGACCCACTTACCATTCACTCTTGGACAGTACTGAGAAGAGTCATCAGTTAATACTGAAAACTTATCCTGAAAGGGTGAAAATTTCAGCTTTCTTTATGTAGAGTGGAGTCTTATTTATGTATTATGTAGAGGCCAAATGATCTCACAGTCTACTGCGTGACATGACAGCGCCTGAAATATACTTCCCCTTAAAATGCGCCCAGGTCATTCATCAGGAAAGGGAAGGTCTGAACAATGGTGAGTAGACTGACCATCCCTTTCAACAGGAAGAAATCATAATTTTGTTGTAGGTTTATGGTGAAAGTAATTCCATTCAGTCAGTGTCAGTGACTGAATGGTCAGAGCCATGGCTCTTAATTGCTTGAATAGGAAGTGCCCTCCTTGGAGAGGCAAATATTGGTGTCATGTCATCAGCAATGCTACAAACAGCAATACATTTTATGAGCAGCAAGACTCAACAAAATTAAAACCCTTAAGTAAACAGAGGCTGAAAATTTTCCCTGGAGACTTTATGAAAGCAGTATGTTTTGATACGCTTTGAGTCAAGTAGCTACTAAGCAAAACCTGATTTGATATTTTTCCAAGTACAGATGTGTTGAAGAAAGCAAGCTAAGGAGAAAAATCTTTCTGCAAAGCACTGGTGCACTTGACCATGTATGCAAAATTAAAAAAAAAAAACAAAAGTTTTCACTTTTTAGAATGTTTGGTCATTATGGGCAGCTGGCAGCCATGATTCCTGTCTCTTGAATCTGAGCACCATCTTACCTGTCCTCACTGTTCCCAGTCTTAGTCTCTTCCCCAAGCCAGTTGATTGCAGTTTTTTTCACTGTCTTTAAGATGTTTTAAGCAAACTTCTACACTCGAGTCCCCAAGGAGCAACGTTTTGTTTTAATGCCAGTAAGTTCTTTGTCTCTTTCAGCCTTTATTTGTACAAGCTGTACCCATGTAGAGCAGTTGAAGAAATTCATTTTCTTTTACCGCTTTCCTGTCAATAGTTCCAACCTTTTCCTTCCTTTGTAATGAATGTACTTTCGTCAATACTGCCTGGCTCTGCCTTTTCTCCTCAGCATATACATTGCCTAAGCTCCATTGATTTTTAATGACCTAATAATCTGCTGTATCTCAAAACTGTCGTTGCAAGGACAGGTCAATTCATCCAGGTGGAAACATATGCAGTAGAAATGGAACCACACAGAAAATCAAGTACTAAAAATGTAACTTGTCTCAATTGAGCAAGCAAAACCTGCAATTTTTCAGATTTATCATAAGGCCAAACCTGTGTGGATTTTCAGATAAATAGAAAACAAAACAAAACCCATAAAAACATTTCTTACCCAAGATTCATTTACAAAGATGTTTCTAAAACACTTAATATTTTTTATAAATGGAAGTGCTAGCCTCATTTAGAACAAGGAAATTTTTAATGTTATAATAACAAGCAGTCTGAACCAATTTATCTTACAAGTTTTATTACCAGAAATGACTGAACTATTCTGTCTGGACTCATCTGTTGAGAAAACATAATCTTGATTATTGAAGAGACCATTTTATCATTTAACATTTTAACAGTCATAATTTTGAAATACAAAGACACATAAAATAGATTTTTTTAATGAGAAAGTTGGAGGAACCAAAAGAATAAGCAGTGGTTTCATTCTTAGATGATAGGAGGCATAGTTAGAGAGTGAATAATGTGAACTGTTTTCTGAGACTGTAATCCTGCAAAGGGGGTGTTCAAAATGAGAAAGATACTCTGAACTGAAATTTGCCTTTAATAAAAAATGTTTCTTTAAAATTTTATGGTTTTGAGTTTAAAAGCTCTAAATGTCCAGATCCGCATTCTTTATCTTTTACAGTGGGACAGGCAGCTTCAGAAGGAAGGAAATAATATAAATAAGAGTACTCAAATGAACCTTAAAGATTTCCTGTAGAACTACTTCCTAAAGCTGCCCAACTAATTTATAAAACTCAGAATCAGTCTTTATGTGTTAATAGAAACTTCTTGGAGATTTTGCTAACACACAACTAATCCTTCTCCTCCTTTTAGGATCATGCAATAACAGGTGAGGAACAATTTGTCCCCTTGTTTTCTCACCTTGAAGGGGCTACAAGCTCATGTTTAAATTCTGTTGATTAATTCATACATTTGCTGGGAATAGCTCATTTTTTCCAGGCTTCTGAAGGTCAGAGGATTTTTACTTTCACTTACTATATTTTAAATTAAATCTTTAGAGTCGCTGAGGTCTTTCAGCCCCCCACACCCAAGCAGAGAGTGGTGAAGTGTACAGAGATTGAACTCACATTGTTTTATCTAGGTATAATTCATCTATGTGCAACAGAAAGCAAAGGAAAAAAAGGAGTCTAGAGGACAACATATGGATCCAGAGCAATTTTTCCTTTTTACATCAGTGTCCATAAGAACAACCAGGATTGTTACATACAAAAGTGTCTGATCATTTTTCAAAACGGTCTGGGAGATGACTGCCTGACTGATTCCCAGCTACATGTGCTGCAGTGTTCATTAAACATTTAAATTTCTGTCATTTTTGCTGGTGTTGGTCAGTACTCTCCCAAATATAGCAAACTTGGGAGTTCACTGACTCTGAGAGGGCTTGCCTGCAGAGGGAGGTTGCTGTCCACTGCCTGCTGTGGTCCTGGAGAGCTCAACAGGTCTCAGTTTAGGACTGCTGCTTCCAGGGTCACAAGACAATTGGCTTTAGTCGTAGTAACTTTCCATCTTGGCTACAGTTTGGGTCAGTAAATTTATTTAAAGGCTGGATAACAAAACTGTTCCGCTCAGGTTATTTCATTAGTTTAGGCAGGAAAAATGAGTTTCCGAGACTGTTCATTAAGAAACAGTTGGCTCGTTAGCCAACATAAGCTCATGGGAGCAGACAATATTTGTGATGAGCTCAAGGCCAAGGCTCACATGTATTTCTGAGATGGTTGTGCGGCCCAAGGAGGAGGGAGGGATGCACCACCACAATGAGATTTTGTTGAAGTTTTTATTCAGTAAATTACTCAATTGTCTGCAGTTAGAGCAAAACAAAGTTTGTGTTGCATACTTATTACACACTTTATTCAGAATAGGTTTTGATTGAAGAATGAAACTGTATTCATATTTAGGCAGCTTTTCTCCCTAAGAATAGCCTTCCATCATTATATGGCTATAACAGTTTGACTTCAGCCTTTCCTCTTTGCTTTTCATTCACTTAAAAAATATAGTTAGAAACAGCCATCACAACTTATATCAGATATCCATATTAATAACTGTCCTAGCTGTGTAGTATATGCAATACCTACCCATTCTATGTTTTCTTACTTCCTTAGGAATTTCAAAGAGATTTCCTATAAATTTATAAACAAGAACACTCACAGGTTGTGCTGTTTGAAGGCCTACCAATATGATTTATAAGAATCAGAGTTTTCTATTCTTGTTTGTCTTATGTGGATTATTTCGTTTTGGGAATATTCTTAGTGCTACAGGATCTGCACACTTAAATTTGGGGTTTATTAAGGGATGAATAATTGGTATAATAATCTTCGAAACATTTCTTTAGTGTTGATTTTTAATACAAAGAGTGTACCATAAGTGTTAGGTCAGTGTTCTGACCTAATGTGTTCTGTATTTCATGTTCCATTTGCAGCTAATTCCATGGATTTGATATCTGGTTTTCATTCAATATGCAGGATAAGCAAGGATGGCCAGTTATCTTTTGGAGAGAAAACAACACTGACAGAAATAGTAGAAATGAGATATAACAGTGTTTATATGTATTTTTTGACAAGTCAAAAAACCACAGTTGCACTCCAAGGAGTGTTTTTTTTATCCTTGAAGACATTTTATAGTGTTACAATTTTAGAATTCTATACTTATGTATTTTTCTTCCAGTCTTTTTTTGTTTCCCTTATGTCAGAAAACGGCCTTTTTTTTCTTTTTTTTTTTCCTCTTTTTTTGGATTTAGAACACAATTTGAAATACCTGTCTAGAAACTCTTTTTGTTTCTATTTTTATTAGAATCCTTTTAGTTTTTATACTTCTTCAAGAGATGCTAAAACAGATCTGAAATTATTTTAGGCACCATTTTTTTCCATAGGTCATGATTCCAAGATTTTTCAGTGCTCTTCTGTATAATATTTGTGTTAGCATGACAGAAAGCAGAGAAAGTGTTGACCATTAGGAAAAATTATACTTAGTAGTTGTTCCTCAGAAAAAGTGGTTTAGGAGTCCTTAGTTAAACACTTGTCGTACATGAGGCAATTCGGTGTCTGATCTAGAGAAAGAAGGATTGGCACATGAAGAATTTTCAAAAATTCAGACAACATAGATTATCTCAAATCTCTACAAATATGATAACCCTAAACTCAGTCAACCGTTAAAGCATTTTTTAACACTGTAGCAGATATGGATATATAGCATGAAGTATTGCTATGGAAAGAAAATAACCTATTACCTGTGAAAAGCACTGATCAAGTTATCCCTTTTCACAGTGGAGAAAAATAGATCTTGCTGCAGAAATGTGATGTGTATATTATTATTATGCTGATGTGTATATGTAATTGTATATTATTTGAAATCTAGAATTACACACAGGTCAAAAATTAATTTGTGCTGAAGGGATAATGCCGACCATTTTCTGTGCTTCATTATTTATATTTCTGTTAATATAGTACTTCCTTTTAACCAAAGAAAATAAATTAAAAAAAAAAAAATTAAAAAAACCAAACAACAACAAAAAACAAAAACCACACAAAAAACCAAACCAAGCACAACCCACACTATAAAGTTCATGGGATTTCCAAGCCTGCTTTTTGTGATGAGGATTCAGTTACTGACCATTGTGTTTCTCACACCAGTGGTGATTGTCATGACTTTTACCTACGCTAACACATATTTAGGGATCTGCATAAATTTCATGCAATCTTCATTCAGGAATGCATAGATCTAAATTTTATTAGATCTATGTATTTCTGGATGAAGCTGTTGTTGTAAAGATTGAAAATTTCATTTTTAATTGTTACATTACAAGCTTTGCCCTTCCTGAGGTCAGCTCACTTGGTTGAGCTCTAATCCCCTGTGGGCCATTCACGTAAGAGTTGGGCTTCATGATCTTCTGGGTCCTTTCCAGCTCAGAGTCTACTGTGTTCCTGCTTGTGGTTCTAAACTTTAACTTTCAGTTCTAAACTGCAATGAAAGGCTTTATCAGCTGCTTTGCGCATTTTATTGGCACAAATTTGTCAGTAGGAACAATTTTTGCCAAGTATAACAACATTAAGTGCCTTGGTATCATTTTTTTTTATGGAAGCATAAGCATATTTATATGTATAGTTTGTTTTTAAATTAAATTCCTGACAAGCTAGCTGAACTTGTTCAGAACTTTTTCAAAAACATATGGGATGCTATCTTCTGTAGCAAATGCATTTTTGCTTCTCTTCTGTCCTTGTTTTCTACTTTTATACTAATCAATAAGTACTTGTTGATTTCTCTTGACTTTAAGTAGTAGACCAGAAATGGGATTTCTGTTCTCATAAGAGACTTGGCTTCTAAAAAATAATTATGAGGTTTGCCTTTGCAGAAAAGAGAAATCAACAGTAATACACTTCTGCTTGGTTTTAAAAAGTTGTGATTTCGCATGAGTTTTTGAGCTTTTCCAGCTTCTTAGAACAGTTTTCACAAAATATGTCTGTGAATTGCTCAAGCCTAGCATTGCATGTAGTGTAAAGGTTTGTTGGTTTGGGTTTTTTAAATGTCATGTTTTCCCTAGATTTTCTGCAAAGTCAGAAAGTAACTTGCTGCTTTTTTGCATATATCATTTTATGAACTTATGAACTTCTGTGGTAAATACCTCTTTAAATATGTGGCAAATATTATTTTCATTATTCACTATTCAGAACACTTTATAGGGATTTTGAATAACAGTGTGAAATATCTAACTAAATATTCTTCCATCTTAACTGATCTTGGTCAGTTAACTGATTCTGTATTGCAAAATATGTGCATGTATTCCACGTATTAGCCATCTGGGTTTTTTTCTTTTTTCTTTTAAGAATACAATGGTGTTCCATTTATTTCTTTGTAGAACTGTCTGAGCAGATGCCATTTTCATTGCTCTTACAATTTTGGTTTTGATCAGTTTTTAGCAAGTGAAGAAAAGAAATTTAGCACCGTGCGGATGGGGGCTGGAGATCTTGAAAACTACCAAACTGCTTTAGAAGAAGTACTCACGTGGCTTCTCTCTGCTGAAGATGCATTACAAGCACAAGGAGATATATCCAATGATGTAGAAGTTGTTAAAGAACAGTTTCACACCCATGAGGTATATACTAGTCTTTTGAAATGTATTTATTTTATTTGATTCTCTTTGATTTTTTCAGGGAGATTTGTTTTGTTTTTTATTCATTTTGATTTGGAGAATGTAAACTGAAGACTCTGCCCTAGAGTCATAGAATTGTTTAGGTTGGAAAAGACCCTTAAGATCCTCAAGTCCAATCATTAACCTAACTGCCAAATCCACCACTAAATGCTCCTAAATGCTGCATCTACAGATGTAAGGACGGCGACTCAGCTGCTTCCCTGGAATCGCATTCTATTTTTTGAGAACATTCAGTGCAGATGTTTTTTTTTCCCTAAAATCCAATCTAAACATCCTCTGGTATAACTTGAGGCCATTTCCTCTCGTCCTATCATTTGTTACTATACCCACCTCTTTGCAACCTGATTTCAGGTAGTTGCAGAAATCAGTAAGGTCACCCTGCAGCCTCTTCTTCTCCAGACTAAACAACTTTTTGCCTTTTGAAGAAAATGAAAGTGTTTATTTCCAGTTCATGTTACAAATTTTGGTGAGGGATTGAAAAAATTAAAACCAAGGTTGAAAATCACGTTGGCAAAACGGTGCAATTCTGTTCTTTCATTTCAAAGAATGTAACTGAAAACTGGATTTTTAAATTTTTTTTTTAATTGTCAGGGGTTTATGATGGAGTTAACAGCTCACCAAGGACGTGTTGGTAATGTTTTGCAAGTTGGAAGTCAACTTCTATCAACTGGAAAACTTTCAGATGAGGAAGAGAATGAAATCCAAGAACAAATGAATCTACTTAATTCTCGTTGGGAAAGTCTCAGGGTAGCAAGTATGGAAAAACAAAGCAAGTAAGTAATATGTCAGGTGTTATTAGACCATATAATAATTAATTAATTAATTTTGGCTGAAACAATGCTGAACTTGACTAACAGTTGGGATTTTCTTTTACTTCATTGCGAGCAAAACTCCATCTTGTATCTGTTTTAACCTGAAATTTGGTGTGCAGTGATTTTGAGCCTTGCATGTTGTTTGGAGCCTGGAAGCCTCATAAAGCAGCAGCTGCCAACAACTTGGACACAGATAACACTTTAAGCAAAATTTGCATCACCCACCTCACCTTTTTCCAGTTGTTTCAACAAACAGAGTATTGCACTATATTAAAATACAAAGGAGAGAACCTTTGCAAAGATAAAAAAGGAAATGGAAAACAAATCTTTTAAGGCCTCTAAAACGCAATCCCATTAAAAGAAAAAATAAGAGCTTAGCTTTCCTGGGAATATTGCCATGATTTTATTGGAGTGCAAATTGCACTGTTTAAAAAAGGGTAAGACCCATAGTTTAAAGTTGAATTACAAGTAGAAGTAGAAATAGAAAATATTCTTTCTATAGAAGAATACTTTCTATAGAAGAAAATACTTTCTATAGAAGTAGAAACTTAATAAATATTCACAATAATCTTTGGAGATTTTTATTATTAATATATCTGATTTTGAAATTTTGATTTACATAGTGCCATCTGGGATGAGAAATTCCATAAATGTAAGAGGTTGTGATTGTGCCACAGGGGAATAATTTGGTTTACAGAATATAGTGATAAAGTATATATTTTCTTACTTTCTTCATAAATATATATTGAACATATTCAGTTATTCATCTTGCTCCTCTTTAAGCTTTTTCCATTTCTACCTTACCTTTTGGAGTTACATTAAAAAGCAAACTGTGATTTTCCACAATTGCATGATATAACTCTCTTTCTTCCAGTATCTTCTTAGCAATTCCAAACATTTGTTTTCTTTTCAGCATGCTACAGAGTACTGAGAATGTTTCCTTTCTTCTGTCTTCCTTTGACTATAAAATTGTTTCTGGGTTTCAGATGTTTCAACCTAGCTTATTCCAGTTCTAGTATTTTTTGGAGAGAAAAATCTATGATGCTTTACTGTAGGGAGTTTTTATTGGCCATACTTATTTTTATTTAAATCAACACATGCAAATAGCTGTGTCTCTGAGTGGTACTTTGTCTACTTAAAATGTCCTTTAACACCAGTTAAACCCATCTCCCAGCTGCAGCTGTAGGTGATTCCTTGGGGAATTGAATGGCCTAGTGTCTTCTAAAGCAGGTCATATTTGGGTAATATGAGTTCAGTAGAAGGCATAAAATAATAAGGGCTTCACAGAGAGTGTTGCGTACTATTTGATTTTCTGTACAAAAAAAGAAATCTGTGATAAACGCAATGAGATTTGGGATAGGGCAAGAGAAAATTTCTCAGGAGTGATATATCTAGATATAGTTAATTCTGGCCCTTTGGTCAAACCACTGTGTTTCAAGAAAGTGGCTGGATGATTATAAAAAGCTTTCATATCACAATATAATATATTTCTGGGTTTTTATACATAATTTAAACTCTCAGGATCCATCTTCTACTTCAGCTTAAAGCACAATCTTCTGAGCACATTGCTGTAATCTTATCCCTAAGGCAGCAGTGACACATTTAGCCAAACAGAGATGATTTTTGTGAAGATGAGAACAGCAAGGCTGTCTGACCTCTGTAATGGTAATAGGAAGTGTGAAAAAAGGTACCACGCTTTACAGCACAGGGAAAACAAAAGCAAGTAATAAACAAGGGCAGGAGGAAGATATACTGATAAAGATGTTATAAAAAGGAAAGGGTCTTAGAAAAAGTGATTTAGGAGGTCAGAATGTCAGAGGAAGTTTGGAACACAACAATGCCTTTGTGTAAAAGCAGCACAGATGGGATTTCTCATATATTCAATATGCATTGGAACGATTTGACTCTTCTAATAGGCAGTGTACTAACATGCTGAAGGAAAACTGTCTTTTTTTTATTTTTTTTTATTTTATTTCTTCCTCAACATGCTGAAGGAAAACTTTCTTTTTTTTTTTTTTTTTTTTATTTTATTTCTTCCTTCTGGCCTTTCCTAAACAGAATTCTCTATAGTAAAGCATCTGAGTGATAAATATGCCACTGTAGAGAAAAACAATGCAATTTACCACTTTATATAGCGTTCAATGACTTTTAAAACACATCCAATTCAATTAAGAGTTTGGTGTTTTTTTTAATTTGAAGCTTATGAGAGCCATACTATAAACAAAGGTTTTGATTATCTCCCGAGATGTATAAATAGATACTAAACTCTCATATTCAATGTTTATAAAAGTATTTTTAAAACAAGGAAGTATCTGGTGAATGCTAAGAAAGAAGAAGCATTCTTGTGCTTAGGAATAAACTGTGATTATGTTTTGTGATTATTTAATTTTTAAGTTTATCCTACTTACTATAGAATAATGTAGATATTATGTATAATAAGTGTTTCATTATTTCTTAAATTTAGTTTACTGCAACAGGTTTTCTATACAGTTTATTCAATTTAATGCTAAGAGGAATATATCCAGGAAGAAGCACTGTACTTTATAATAGCTTAGTTTAGAACATCAAGACAATAAAATGCACAGTTGAAAGTGAAAGAATCAGATCTGAGATCCCTAATCCTTTGTAAAACATGGGTTTTATTGAAACAGGGTATAATCTTTTTGCACTCTATCTGTAATTAATAGAGAGATTAGGATGGAAACAGTATTATGTGAGTCCTCTGGTGGTTTCAATCAATCTTTAAAACATGATTTCTAGTTAAAAAAAAAAAAAAGATAAAAAAATCTGAAATCCTAGAATGCTGTTGATGAAGATTTTGTTTAGGGAAGTTTAGAGAATTTCTAAAGAGGCAAGTGTAAGTGGAAATCTGTAATGGGTTTTTGGGCACGTCATTTTGGATCTATCTATACAATTTGATTAGACAAAACTGAAGTATTTCCTGGTTAATTTCAGAGTATTTTCCATTGAATAACTGAAAATATAATTTTTTTTTCTATTTAATATCCTAAATTAGAGGAAGCCTGGTAAGGGCAGATGTTTGAGCAGTTTTCAAAATATAAAACAAGCTTTAAAAAAACAGACTGTAGAAATTTTGAATTCCAACTCTAATAGAAATGCAGCTGGAATACAAACTTTTAACAGATGAAATATTATATGATGTAGTCAGTTCGTAAAGAAAAAGCTTCAAACAACTTGTCTAAATCAAAACTATTTAAAAAAAATAATCAGTTACCTTCTCCATAGAACCATAGAATGTGCTGGGTTGGAAGGATCCATCGGGGTCATCAAGTGCAAGTCCTGGCCCTGCACAGACACCCCAAGAGTGACCCCGTGTGCCTGAGAGAATTCCCCAAACACTTGTTGAGCTCTGTCAGCCTGGTGCTCTAACCACTGCCCCGGGGAGCCTGTTCCCCTTTCAAAGCATATATTTCTATTCTGCCTTCAAATGTAACCTGGTGAAAAATCTGTTAGTGTATGGGGCAGATCTTTCTGCTTGTTATTTTCTTCACTTATAAATTTTAATCATTTTTTCTTTGTTTTACAGTTTACATAAAATCCTAATGGATCTGCAGAATCAGCAGCTAGCCCAGCTAGCTGATTGGCTGACAAAAACAGAGGAAAGGACAAAGAAAACTGATTTGGAACCCTTAGGTCCAGATCTAGAGGACCTGAAGCGCCAAATAGAAGAGCATAAGGTATGATGTGATGTGCTTCCAAAGGCATAAAAACCAAATTGGGTGTTTGACATTTTAAAATCTCAACTCCTGCCGTTAGAGCATAGCAAATATGAAATCTTGGTTTAATATTTATTGTTCTATACAGTTAACAAGCTTTTGTAGACTTACTTTATCACAACTGTAAGTTTTATTCTGATATAAAAAAAAAATTGCTTTCTTTTTATATATAAACAATATACTAGAATATGCATGGCAACTGTAACATCTTTTCATTACATTACAATGAAAATGTATCAGGTTTTTTAATGCTTGTGTATTCTTCTTTTTTTTCTCTTACATGTTGTAGCAGCAATGATGCAGTTGTCAGACCACATAATATAGTTAGGACTCCAGAGATCCAGAATATATATTTGCACTGAACATATATTACGCCCTGTAAAATGCACTACTGGCTAGCAGTAGAAAATACTTTTTGGTAATGTATTGAAACAACAACAACAAATCAGAAATAAAAAACAAACAAACAAAAAACAAAACAAAACAAAACAAAAAAACCAAAAAACCCAACCAAACTCAGGAATAGAATATAAATTGGAATTTTGCCAATTTATTCCACATTATGTATGGGTAATTTTAATTGGAAGAATTAAGAACTAAAGAGAGAGGATAGTTTGTGTAATAGATAGATTAAATTTACTGGATTAGATTGCCTTGCTTCATATTAATTTAGATTTTTAAATAAGTTGGTATATGTGTCTATAGCACATGATGATGATAAGGAAACATAGAAAAATATAGAAAACAGAGGTGATTTGTGAGGTGGTGGAGATTTAATATGATGACCTGTTAATGTCTCTGCATCAATGGCTCAAAGCAGTTCATTGCCATGGTATCTTGAGAGATTTTAACACTTGATGCTTCTTGGCCTGTGTCAGTGCTAATCCAGGTTTTAGAGGGAAGATCGTCCTGAAAAACAATTCAAACTGAAATCAGCTTTTACAGTTCTTTTAAAAAGAGGTCAAAAACTGCAAAAGACTTCATGATGCACTTGTGTGTTAACGATGATTTCTTTGCATTCTGATTAAGGAGTGCTACTGAGGAAGAATACAAATTCTGCAGCTCCTGCTGCTGTTGGTGCTGTCTGTGCTTGCCCTGTGAGGAGACAATGCATTTCAGTATGTGGGTTTGCTAGCTAAAGACATTTTCTGACATTACATTTTCTTTTTAAAAAAAGACAGAAGGTAATTATGAAATGGTAGTTGGAGACAGAAACATGAAAGATTTTGAATACATCAGTACTAAGACTTGAATAACTTTACTCCTATTTTTATGCATTTTATGCTTGAATACTAACATAAAATGTAACACCTTTATTTATGCAATCTCTTTAAGTTGCTTTTTTCTAATACTGAGAAAAATATGTATTTAGTTTGTATTTGAAGATTCTGAGTGAAGACATGCAGAAATCTCTTTTCCACATGCTTGTTCTTCTCTGTGGTGTGTGAAGTTAGCGAACATTATTTATTTATGTGTATTACTTTTCAAATCTGTTTCATATGCAAAAGGGAATTTTGCTAGAAATTCTGGGAATAAAATGGTTTGGATTTAATTTTAATTACATTTGTATTCATCTATCCCTTGTATTATTGAGGATTCAAAGAACAGGGTTTTCCATTCTTTCAGTTACTGAGAGAAAGTGTCATATAATTTTCTTGTATTTTACATACAGCAAAGCTACCTCCTATAGCAAGGGTTAAAACAATGGACTTTTAATAGGACTTTTAATAGGACTTTTAATTTATTGCTTCATTATTAAACAAGCAAATAAAAAAGCAAAACCCAACACCCTTCATATTTTCTCTTAATCTCAAATGAGTCTGGTTGTATCAGAAAACAATGTTTTGTAAATTCCTAAGAGGAGCCAAAAGTTTGAAGATATAAAAAGCAATCATAATTTCAAATGAAACAGACCCACAAACATGTTAGGTTTGGGTTGTTGTCATCTTGCCTCTGTCGCCTTTTTACCCTTATAATTTTGCCTTCCTCTCTTTACCTGTTCATTAGTAGGTACTTTTCACTTGTTTGTTTAATGTTATGTGTCCCCCTTTGACTTATGATTTCCATACATCTGATTTCTTTATTCTATGTATTTTAAGATGATGTTGCAAAATATTGGTCTTGAGTTCTTGTGACTAACGCTTCAGTTTCTCTGCTGGGACATATTAAAAAAAAAAAAAACAACAAAAAAAGAAACAAAAAAAACCCACCCAAACCAAAACACTAATGTGTATTGGGGATGGCAGCCAACAATCAGACCAGAGAAAGAACACAACATTCTTCCCAGAATGCTGCT
This sequence comes from Onychostruthus taczanowskii, assembly GCF_017590055.1. Taxonomy (NCBI): domain Eukaryota; kingdom Metazoa; phylum Chordata; class Aves; order Passeriformes; family Passeridae; genus Onychostruthus; species Onychostruthus taczanowskii. The sequence continues at coordinate 6,589,036 of NW_024498906.1, read as the reverse complement.
TAGGTCCAAAATATATGAGGTTGTTATCTTGATAGTACTGAAAATTTTATGTGTGGACTGCAGTGGTGAAGAAGAAAATTTTATGTCATTAGGAAGTTACTGAGTTCTGGTAAGAAATCTGGCATAATCAATATATTTTCGAAGATTAGGTAAACATTTCAGTATTTTTTTTTTCTAGTAGCCTTTTAAGGATTTTTTCTCCTGTTACAATTATCCCTTCCTTATAATTTTGTAAAGGAAGCAAGCTACTTTTCAGTGAAAATCTAAGGACTATTGTACCGTCTAAACAGAATATGGTATTGGAAATGTTGTAATACATGTAAAAATTGTGCTTTTAATTGCACTGGTTTAATTATTCCAGTTATTATTTATTATTATTATATATACCATATGTATTATTATTTATTATTATTGTACCATATATAGTTGGTAGATTTTTATAGTTACATTGAGTTTCTAAAAACATCTGAGCCTTTTTTGGTGCCAGGATTTTTAGTACTTCAAATTAATTTCAAAGGTAAAAGGAGACACTTCAGTGTCTAAATATCAGGATGGATTTGTCTTTGGGAACTTGGATGACTTTGGTAGGCATTTTTACTCTTTTTGAACTAGATTATGTTTGAATTGTGTAAATTGTTATTTGATAGATAGGACTTAAAGGAATTGTAGAGTTTTATGAATTTCTCTTGTTGCTATCTTTATTCATCAACATCTACGTCCATCTTACATTTTAAGTCCCAGAAAATTTTGTATTTCCTTAATAAGCTCAGGGTAACTTGTTAGAAATTACCATTTAAATTATTTGAACAGTGTGCTCATGCCTTGAAACTTTCCATCATAAATTCCTGTTCCAACAAGATCCTGTAAACAAACAATTCTCACCAATGAATTTCATGGTAAAAATAGACACTTGGGTTATAAAGAACAGTCTTTTATTTCAGAGTGAATTGGATCTGCCTGAGCATTAGATAATGATTCAACTTTTTGGTTCATCTGTTCCATGACTCCTCAAGTCTTTCACAATGTGTGTGAGACTCCCACCTCCAAAGTGCCACGCACTCCTGCTAAACTGGTTTTGTTCTGGGATGCCATCTGTCAGATTCCAGCTAATAAGGAAATTAAAGTCACCTTGTCCATGGCTGTAGACTTAGGGAGCAATGACTATGTTTTGTATGCCTTAAAGAAGGGGTTAAATGCAGGGGAAGTGAGCTGTATTATACACTCTAATCCATGACTGCTCTGCCTCCTCTTCCCTCTCAAGTGCTGGATCATAAAATGCTGAGAAGTCTAAATTCCAGGGATTCCTCTAACAATTTAGCATACTTCACAGTCCTTGAGAATTGTTTTATAGCCTAGCTCTCTGAAGCAAATGGTACTCACAGGCATGAAAGTCAGAAAAGGGGGATTCTTATATTGTCTCAATATGCCCATGAAAGAAATTAACTCTGAAATGGGTGGTAAAATATTTATGCCCTACAAACAAAGTTGTCTGTGAATTCCTTTCCTATTGCTGATAACCACATTATGTTTTGGTTTTTAATTTTTTTTTCTCATTATTTAAATAAAAGTAAGATGTCTTATGAAAAAGTGCATGAACTTATTTTCTGCAAGGACTTCATACATGAGTGAATTAGTCCACTTGAAAAAGCAGCAGAAAACCACCACACTGTGAAATTCAACATAGTAGGTTGAAACAGTCAAGGTTTCTCTTGTGACAAGGCCACGTTATTTTTCAGACTGTAACTATCGCACTATAAATGCATTAATCCCTAGAACACGCTCACTTGAACTACTGGGAACATAATCCAGGACTTGGGTTTCCCTAATTATTTTGTTGGTTTGAAGCAAGTTAGAGACACCTAAAAAGCGTATCAGGCAAGATGGAGTCCTGGATACCTTGTTGGGTTTTTTTTCAGGGTAGTGGTATGAAGTCTTTGTGGTTTTAATTTTCATTACCAACACCACTTTAGCTCCTTCTATTTTTGTTGTGTGTCCTCTTGGTGCGCCAGAGCAAAGGAAGGAGAAAATAGGTCTGGCTGCTCAGGTCTCTGATGACAGAACTGGGCTGGTTTTGACTTTGTTAACTATAGCAAATAGTTCTTTCATGGCAAGTGAGGGCAAGCAATTTTTTCATCAGACATGCAGAAATCATGAAATGCCTTTGTTTCTTGTTTGGTTTCCTGGTTTCTGCAGTAAGTAGGGTGCTGCAGGAGTTTCCTAATGGTGGGTCACCTCCTGAGCAGTTTTCTTCTATGTGAGTAGTATTGTAGGATGCCAAACTGAAGTTTGTATGTGCTTGTTTAATGAAATCTATGTGATTTTTTAATATTATTACAATATTGAAAAAAATTAATATTGTCATACATTAATATGGAATACAATATTGAATTCAGTGGCTATTTAAAATCTGCAGGTTAAGGTATGTATACACATTATGTACACATAGCATGTGACTATCTGTAAATAACCTACATAAACTCAACAAATTATTTCTTTTTTATTATTATGTGGCTGTCTGTAAATCAGCTACATCAACTCAACAAATTGTTTCTCAAGCAAAATTTTCAGTCTGGAATATTGTATAAGAGTTAGAACTTGTGAGTACCTTTAAGCTCTGGAGTTCTCATAGTGATTTATGCAAGTTAATCAGTCAATAGTACTTTTTTTTTGTTTATTTGTTTTTGGTTTTTTTACATTGGAACACATTTTCTAACATATATCCTTTCATTATAGGCATTTCAAGAAGATCTGGAGCAGGAACAAGTCAAGGTGAATTCCCTAACCCATATGGTAGTGGTGGTAGATGAAAACAGTGGTGACAGAGCTACTGCTGCGCTGGAAGAGCAGCTTCAGGTAATGACTGTATGGCAATGCTGGTCCCAAAAAATTGAAATAGAAAATTTTAATAAGCCAAACCAGATAGTGAATGTATTCATGATGTACAGGATCATAATTTGTAGACAAATAATGATTATCAAGAAATATTGAGATTTTTCTGTGTTTTTCTGAAGCACTTTTGAGGGGAAGTCATAATTTATTTCCCATTATTTTCTCATGACCATGTTTCTTAGGAAATGAAGGGAACTATCACTTAATTTTATTTTCTAAATATGAGTATCTTTAAAAGAATGACACATTGGAGATACATTTGTGATAGAGCAAGCAGCCAAGATATTCTAAAAGTTTTTTTCAAATATTAACTTGCTCATAGTAAAAGTTCACTGTTTCACCTGTGTCTTTAAAAAGTTGCTATTGCTGTATTATTTATATTCCAGTGCTCTTATTGTAACCTCTGAATGAAATTGGATATATGAAACTTGATAATTAGTGTTGAGATGCATTGAAGGAGGGTTCTCTTGTGTTGGTGGTTGGCTCTCCAGGGACACCGCTCAAGAGGAATTGCAATATTACAACCAATATTCTTTCTATTTTTCTCTTTCAGAAGGGTTAAACTGTTTTTCTTTAATTTTGCTTTATTACCTAAGAAAATAAGAATTTGTGGGTTCTTTATCATTAACACCCAAGGTTTCTCTAGAGAAGGTAACTGCATTCCAGCAGGTATAGCTGTAGCACAGATACCCGTGTGCTGTCTTGAATGTAGGTAATTTGGATACCAATACCAGTAAACCAGTAATTGGTTTGGAATTTAGAGTAGGTTTGACTAAGATGATGTGCCTTGCCACTTCAAATGTAATTCTGAGTTTTCTCTACTGCAGCTACTTAATCACTCAAGTAGCACAACCCAACCAAGATAACAATACAGCCTCTACTGATCCATAACTATTAATTCCTTTTGACTTCATCTTAAGTGTCAGAACTTTGGTGCACTTGCCCAAAATAATCTTAACCTTCCAGAATATCTTGCCAGACAGCTCCTTGGAACTGTTCAGTGGAATAAAGCAGGTCCCAAGCAAGAACATGTCTCCTGAAGCAAAACTAAACTTTTAAAATATCTTGAGTGGAAAAAAAAGAGAAAATAATTAACAGTATTTGATATTTATGGCACTTCATGTGTAAGAAGATGTAGAAATTAGAGTTTTTAATAGTGTGAAAAACAAAGGTTGGTGGATTGTTAGGCAATCCACATCTTCAGAAAGAAAAATAAAAGAACATCAGGTGACACAGCTTCATACCATATTATTACAATAATAGGAAAGGTACCATTAGTATCCTGTGCAGCATTTGTGGCTGATCCATATTGGAATAAAGCATGAAATAGAACTGAGACAATACTACAATACGTTAAAGAAACATCATGAATAATTAATGTAAATTAAACACAGTGGAAATACACAATTTGTAACTGTACTAGTGCAGAAAGCACCAATTATTACTGTCTTGGAAAAAGTACATTCCTTGAAAGTTGCTAGAAAGACAGCTCCTGAGCACAGGCTCCTGTTTCTGCAGCACAGGCTCTCTGAGCAGAGCATGGGGTGCTGTGGAACAGAACATTTGCTCTTCTGTTACGTCCTTCATCCACAATTTCTTACAGAAGAATCTGAGAGAAAACATATTTCCATTGCTCTGGAAGTCAAAGAATATGTAGCAATATTACAGATGTTAATAAAATCCAAGTACAGCTATAAAGCTATAGGGTTTAGAGTGTTAGGGGGGTGTGGAAACTTTAATACTTGAATGCCCAGGAGAACGGAGTTACCACCGTCCACCTGCTCTCCTAGTGAAATGTTGCACCTCTTTTTTGTGTACAGGAACTGTTTGGAATTTTTTTTTTCCATCTCACTTGCAGTCTGAATATAAGCACAGGAGATAAAATGTGTTGACAGGCACAGCCATTAGAGCATTTCACAAAGAGCACAATGGAGAAAAGTTCCAAGCTTGATTATGTATCTGTCAGTCTGACTTCTAAAAGTAGAACAAAACAAGAACATGAACTGTCAGACAAAAGAGCTTAATAAGACTGGCTCACTGAGGTGCTGGTCAGGATCAGATTTGGAAGAAAATGAGCATTTATTTCCATGTAATTGTCGAAGATTCATTCTCCAAGCAGGTGCAATTCAGTTTTGCATTTCTTTCTGAGGTGGTGATTCCTGAAATATTTTCACACATATAAATATCTATGTATATAATGTGTATTTTTTTTTTTTCAAATGTTTGTATAAGAGAATTTTTTAAAGCCTAAAATGAACTTTTTGAGATGCCTCAGGAAGGCTGACAAGAATCTATGCTGATTTTAAATAAACAGTAGAATTCATTTCTTTCAACAGTTCTTACTTTTCAACAGTAAAGTTCTTAAGTTTTATTGCCTATGCAAAAACATATCTATTTAAGAGGCAATTAATGGCATAGAAGCCAAAAGTGTCCCCTGAAACAAAATTTTAATTGAAAATTTACCCTTGCTTGGAAAACTAAAACTAAACACAATTTCAGGGCTTTTCTTAGAAACAGCTGTCCCTCTAAGGTACTTTGAAAAGCTACAGCTAGGCTGGGTGAGTGTGAATATTGAAATTACTTTTACATTACTTTGCTTACTTCACATAGCGATGTGTGACATATTGAGAGGCTCTGTTTATGCTGCTACTGAGAACCTACTACTTAGACTTAAAACTCCAAGACCCCAATTAAACTCAATCCACAGATTTACCAAGGCAGCTGTGGAATAAGGCTCAAATCTATATTTAGTGCTGCAAAATCAAACCACTTTTGTAGCAAAGCTGTTGCTGTACTCTGACTCGTTTCTGCAGGAAAAATGGGGGAAATTATCTTCAGCTCAGAGAAATGGCTGGATAACATTCAGAAGCCATGAATGCAGGGATATTTTTTTTTTTTCCATAATTATACCCAGCAGATAACAGGTCTCTTAAGGACTCTTGTGGTCTAGCTCAAATTAGAGGCTTCCCCAGGCTTCAAGGGTCAGGGTCTGTGCTAGAAAAAAATCTGTATAAAGTGTATTGAATACTGCTTGATGGCTTATTCCTCTGCTGGGGGAAAGGAGCTGAGAGAGTATTTTCCAGGATTATATGTTCATATTATTCAGGGTACTGTCATTGATTGAAGATGAAATATGGCTGTTCTTGTAAAAATACATCAAAATAAGTGAGGAATGTTAAAGAGTGAATAGACTATTCCTGTTGACCACTGAACACTTATGACAGGTAGTTACAGACTTCAGGGATTTCCAAGACCTGCTCATCACAACAGTATGGTATTCCTGGATGAGGCCTGGGAAGTTGAAATCTCCCATAAGGAAAAGGGTTACTGATCTAGAAAGTTCTCCTAATTATCTGTAGAATAGTTTACATCCTGAGCAGCCTGGAGTTCTCCATCACAGATTTCCAACCATGGGACTCATTCCACCAAGTCTCATTGACGTCACAGCTGTGGGACCTGACCAGTGCTTCCAGTTCCTCTGTTTGTTTCTTCCACTCTGCGTATTGTTGCATGAATTGTTGACCACTTGAGAACTGCACACAAAACTCAATGTTATTTGGTAGAAATTCTATGAAAGGGCTAAATATTCAGTTGTAAAGAATTAATTTTGGATGTAGGCAAAAATGTTTTTCCACTTTTTCTCATTATTTTAAAAAGTGGACAGTAATGCCTGATGGGAAAAGCATTTATCAAATAAGCTCTGTTAGTTGCAGGCTTGCAGTACATGATTTTAATCCAGTGTTCCCAAGAGTTATGTTTTACTAATTTTCTTCTGTTCTTGTGCTTCCTTACTTTGACCTTTTAGCAGACTAAAATATTTCACCTTTTGCTTTTGATAGTCACATAAAATATTCTTTCTGTGTCCTCTGAGAAGAAAAAATCCAGTATCTTCTTTTGCATGCCGATTTCTCTAAAAATTTGTGTTAGGGCTGTAAGAAAAGGCTTCATTATTATTTTTTTAAAGGAGGGCATTTTACATGTTATTGTGGATTCAATCAGTTTCTGTGAAAATTTGTTTTCCGAGACGTTAGGATCACTTGGAGCAGTCTGAGTTTGTGGGTATCACACAGGCTACTATTTGATGTGAATAGACAGTTAAAGTTGAGCACCATGTGATTTAGTATAATAACTGCTTTATAAATAACAGTCCTGATATGATATTTTGAACTTGAAACTTTGTGTCTTAACTCAACCAAACAGTGTATGGTTGTTATGGCCTCTCATGAGAAATAACTAGATTTAAGGTTGGTCACAGAATCAGCACTTTTATCAGTGCAGTTACTTGGTCATTTTGGTTACTTTATTAAAATAAAATATCTTGTCAAATTATTGAGGGGAAAAAAGGTTGCTGCATTTTTGTTAAGATTAAATTATGATCTCTGTGAGGAATATGTAAATACAAAAGATATAGCATTATATAATATCTCAAGTTATTAAGGATTGATCCATAAGAGTAATGAAGTAAATAACTAAGTATGAAAAAAGGAAGAAACAATTATCTTGTCAGGATATGCTATTAAGTGGGTGAAAAATTAAGAACACAGTAATACAGAGTATCATTCAGGTGTTTATAAGAGATTTTTTAAGGGGGAACAAGGTGTTTTGTGTAATTTAAATACATACATGGTAGCATATGCTACAAATACTTGGGAAACCTCAGTGGGATTTATGCTGGTGATGAAGTTTATACGTGTGGGTTTTTCCCACTGCAAGATTTTAAAAGAGGTAAGAGTTTAATGGTGCAACTTAAAAGCCAATTTTATTTTTTTTCCTTTGGCCCATCTTTGGCCGTCATCTTTGTGTTTCAAGTAGTTCTGTTTTGGGCATATTAATATTGTTTAAATAGAGTGAGTTTTTCAAAGTGTAGTACTAGAGACTTGGTAGAAAACTATCCATAGATTAGTATTAAAATATTCAGTGTTTAGTTCTATTGCTTTAATTTTATTTCAATAGGCCTTAAATCCATTACAGTGTGATATGCAACATATTTAAAGGGCATATACCTAAGCAAAAAAATAAATAAGGAAAATGTTTCCATAAAAAATTTCTAATGCCATAGGAAAAAAACAGCTTTCCTTGTTTAGGAAGAAGAAAGCAAAGAAATGCAAAACTCTCTTTTGTGTTTCTTTCTCTCTAGCACTTTGGAAAACGGTGGGCAGCCATCTGTAGATGGACAGAAGAACGATGGGTCCTTCTGCAAGATATTCTTCGTAAATGGCAGCATTTTGCAGAAGAGCAGGTGAGTAGCTTTTTTTTTTTTCAGTTGTAAATTTAAATGTTCTTCAAAACATTATAGTAAATATAATAATGTATTTTCTTTCATTTATATACATATAGGAAAGGCCTGACTGAAGCTTTTTCTCTTCAATTTTATTTCAGTGCCTTTTTGATGCATGGCTTACTGAGAAAGAGGATGCTGTGAGCAAAATTCATACAACTGGCTTTGGAGATCAGAATGAAATGCTGACCAATCTAAGCAAATTGGCTGTATGTATTTTTCATTCTTCTATTTTTATGTTCAGCTTCCTTAATCTGAGTCTGTATGTACATGGTTTTACTCCACTCTCAGACCACACAGTTTAACAGAACATCTGTTTCATACTTTGGGAGTGGGCTTTGCCTCCTGTGGATGGAATAGATTGGTCCATAGCCTTGCTGATAAAGGAACCAATAGATAGAGATGATTTTCTTGGTTGTATCTTTGGTCAAAAGTTCATGAAATAAAATAGCATTTTGGTGTCTTAAAATACGTGCACTTTAACAGTGAAAGTTTCTTTGTTGGTACTGTTGGTGTATGTACTGTGTGCAAGACTATATATACATATGTGCAAAGGAGTTTGCATATGAATAAGTTATCTTATCCTTCAGCAAACCCTGTCATACGTTCCTTGGACTTGAAAAAGTTGAAGCCTCAGCAGTTATGAAAAGTTTAAATTAGTGTTGCTTTACAACTGTACCTCAGCATCAGAAATGGAGTTAGGTGCGCAAAATGCACCCTTTTCACCACATCCTCTACCTGAGTCTTCAGCCAATTCTCCACCATGCATGGTCTTTATGGAGGGGATGCAAGTCTGGCTGTGCCTGTAGATATGAAAAACCTGTGGCAGCCAATGGCTTTACAGCAGTAGAACCTCTGTAAAGAAAATGATAGGCTATGTGCTATTTCTGTAATGACTGCCTAGCATTTAGGGGAAAGAAAACACTCATGTCCATGTGCCGCTTCTCTTCCCCACGCTAGCTGATGTTGAGAGTGGGGGGCGGCAGTTTTTCCCCCTGGAGCTCCTTGAATCCCAGTTGTCAGTTGTTTTGGCGCAGTATAAAACACAGGCAGCGCACACGGGTCCCAGGGAAACTTTATTTGATGGTGTTTCTTCCCCTCTTTCTTCCTGGGCCCCAATGAAGGGGCCAACAAAGACTTATATCTCAGGGGAAAGGCATGGGCAGACCCAACTTCCAACAAATCAGGAGAGTTGGGAGTAAAAACCCAGGCGGGGAATAACAGGAGTGAACCAATAAACTTCCAAGGAAGAAAAACAGTGTTAGGAAATGGGTAAAATTTGGAGAAATAGAAACTAGAAACTAGCTGACGACATTTCTGGGAAAAGGGTGGAGACAAAAGAAAAACCAGCACCAAGGAAAACTACTAAATCACAAATCAAACCATAAACCTACTGATGAAACAAAAAGCACGATACAACATCCATGCTTTGGTTAAAATAGGTGAATTAGTGCTTCATTAGGAAAAAAAACCCCTGGTTATCTTTTCATACATAAATTTTTCTTTATTATTAATTAGCTATTATTATTAAGTAATAAATATGAAATATCAATTAATTATATAATGTTCATTAAATATTTTTTACTGGATATACTTATCTTGTTTATATATATCTAAGGCTCAGCCTTACATTTTTAAAAATTAATTTAGGATTTATTTCCTTCTAATCATTCTGTGTTAAAAGTAGAAACATTCAGACTCTGAGTTGATAAAAATACCATGATGTTTATGAGGTTTGAGTGACTGTGATGTTTCTAAACTTTACCTTATTTTGTCCTCACATGTATAAATGTATAAAACTTAAAAAAACATCCTCACAGAATAATTGTTGAATTACATTGCAGCTGGTCCAGAATTACTGTTAGATGTTCCTTTGATTCATAGAATGACTCAGTAGTTAATTTAAGAAGAAAAAGATTGATTTTTAGCATAATCTTGAGACACTAATTATTACACTGCTGCATATAGTTTTTTTCTCCTCTCCCTTATTTTTCTTTCTGCAACTCTTTAGGGGTTAATAAAAAAAAATGCATTTAGAAGTGCAGACTTAGATTTTGATTCAAGATTGCTTAGGATTAAGTAAACTTCTTCATAAATGAAGGACAACATGGATTGCCTCAGTGTATATATTTCTTGGAAATTCTAGCAATCTAACATGTGAGCAATCTTGAAGCTGACTTCAAGCCCGGCTTTTGACACGTAATAGATTAGAGAAAACTTAGGATGCTTTGGAGTGCCTTCAGGAAGAAAATGTATTACAAGAAATTCAAATTTATTCCAAAAAAGTATGCTTTTGGATTTCAGAAGATTGCTAGAGGACAGAGGTACAGAGGGTTGAAATTTTTGTCACAAATTGTGAGGTAGTAGACTATTAATGGTTTGGAAATGTTAAGGATAGGGCCAGTTTGGGTACCTTTCAGAATTGTTTGAAAATATGATGTTAAAAAGGAAACAGTTCTGTAGTCTTTTCGTCAGTTTCACTAATGAACTTTTATGAAGTTAAAATTATTTTTAAATTATGCTGCCAGTTTAAATGGCTAAGCATTATTGTAATGAAATAATTGTGGTCTTATAGGAGACTGAGTGAACAACATAAAATAGTAAATAAAATTATTTACCCTGAACCTCCACAAGAATCAGGTCATCATTAAAAGAACAGGTGGAGTTTATTAATTGTACTTTACCCTTTTTTTCACATTAATAACTTTGATCTTTTTAGAAACTTGATTAATAATGCAATAGTTTAGGTATTTAAATATCGGTGGTATGCTAGAAGAAAACTGCCTCTTGAGTGACTTGGAGCAGAACAGTAGCTTTTGCTTTTGGAATTCCCTCTCTCAGGTTTTAGACCTAGTAGCAGCTGTTTCCAAATTCCTGTGAATATGTGTTTTTACACTCACACAATGCCAAATTGCTAGAAGTTTTGTGTGTTAAAATTTACTGTTTTAATCTTGTCTGGACCTTCAGAAATTTATATTTATATATCAGCCACATGATGGTTTTTTTGAAGGGAATATATTCTCCTCTTGGACTGGCTTTTAGAAATATGGAAAAATGGGATCATACTTTCCTGACCCTGACGTGCATGTTGTGCCTGTCTTTTGGCATATTTTATTTTGACATGTGTTTCAATGTAGTAGAGGAGAAGCTGTCACCAAGGATCACTCTTATAAATAGGTCTGAATTGTAAAAGCAAGTCTGTGGGCGAACAAAAATGTATATTTTCTCTTAGAATAAAGATGTTTGTATTCCTAAGGATATGATATCTTGATCCCTCCATTGCCCAGTCATTTCCAGCAAGAAATTACAGCATTTGTTGTTCCTTTTAGACCTTAAGAATTGTAGTTTGGATATTGTAATATGGCACAAGAGCTTCCAGCCTACGTTTCTGCCTCACTTATGTGCAGAACTTTGCCAGATTATGATTGTGTTCTTTAGCCAGTCTCTTTAACTGGAAGGAAATTTTTGAAGGTAATTTATTAAAGCATTTAGCATTGTGACTGTTGATTTACATACAACCCTCCTACAAGGCCCTCAGCATTCTAAAGTGACTGATGTGAAAAAGGTCTGTTGAGATACTGTTCACAGTAGGAAAAAAACCTTGGCTTTTAATTCACATTAATGTCCCCAGACTGGAGCCTACACCAGTGTGAGCTCTCCACAGGGTCACAATTTCCTTCAGAGCGCATCTGCCTGTTCTGGTGTGGGGTCCTCCACAGTCTGCAGTTTATTTCAAAGGATTTATTCAGTATTGTATGTGAAAATTTGTCTTTGTCATCAGCTCTCTTCTGGGATCTTCCAAGTTTAAAGGTCAGAAAAACTGTTGAGCGGGTAGTTGCTCTAGTTCTTAAAAGAATTCCTTAAGACAACTGGGCTTTTTCTGTTTTGTTTTGTTTTTAAATTTTCCACCTACCATTTATTCATTGACTCTATAATTGACTCTTTAATTCTTACGTAAGGTGTAGGGTAAAACAGAACATTGAATAGCTGGAAGATGTGATGCACTGAGAATGTAGAACTGAAGTGATATTTTGGTGCCACATATGGCACAGACTTGATGGATTCTTTTTCATGCCCTAGGCCTACATTTTGTAATCTGTAAAATGAAGTTGTTTATTTTTCTTTTTTTTGTAACAAATACTGAGAGCTATTACGAAGGCATACAAGTATACAAGATCTGCCTCTATATATTTATAGTATATATTTCATTAATACAGAGTTAAATATTTTCTTGCTTCACCTAACGTTTTTGGGTTTTTTCACATATAGAAAATAAATTAGATATTACACTATTCTTTACTGGAATAAATTTCTGTGCTGAAAACTAACTTTACAGTGGGTGTTGCTGGTTAGACAATTACAGTAAGCACAGTAAGGTTTTGATCTTTAAGGAAAAGAAAGAAGCAAGAAGTAAAAACGTAAACCCCCAAAAATAGAACCTCATTACCAAAAATAAGGAAATCACTTTATAATGTTCCAATATCAGGATTTATAGTATGTACTTGGCAGAAGTTATGACTGATATGTTTGATAATTAATTTCATAAAGAAAGCTACCATGTCTTGTCTTCCAAATTGGAAAATTATATATTTTGCAGTTACTATTATTATTTTAGATCTATTATTGCACTGGAAAAATACCCTGAGCATATTTTTGGTTATTGTGGCACACTGACAGGTTTTTAATGAAGAAATGTGAAAACAGAATCTCCCAGTATAGTTTTCCTGATTGACTGTAGCTTTCACAAAAGCATATTAATATGCAGTGAGAAGTATCTTTAAAAGGAATTTATAGCATCCTTCTTTTCATGTTGTTTGACTTCCTGCTTGTGCTACAGCTATCTTGGATTGATGCTGAACTCATGGGTGTGTTTTACAGCTGTTGTGGGCTGGGGTGATTGGAAATCAAACACTGCTCCTCAGAACTAACCAATGTTTCGCAGCATATCATTTTTATTATTCCAGTCACCGTATGGTGGCTTCCACATGATCTTTTTCTGACACTGTAGGCGTAAAAAAAGGTCAAATATAGCAGTGCTTGAAATTTTACATGCTAAACTGGTTTGCATCTACTTTCCTCCATCTGTTAGGTCTCCTACTACTCTGAAAAGAGATTCTTCAATATGGAGTAAGCATCTACTTCTCAGGGACGCATCAATTTAAATTTTGATATTAACTGTACCTATTCTTACTAATTATGGTGTTTCAAAGCAAATCTGATTAGAAAAAGTACTGATTACAAAGACAATGAATCTTTCTTTTGCTGAGTTGCATTTTTAATTACAGTTTTGGATTATATAGCTGTAGAAAAGTGTATGTAGACTCAATTTTGTTGCCTAACCACTTTCTTGTTTATCCTTTTCATGCCTTGTGGATTAGAATGCAATCCACAACTGCATAGAGAATTCAAAATTTGGCTGTAGTTACCAAGATTAGGGTGTAGAGAATAAATGTTTAAGGAATGAAAATCAGTGGAGTAAACCAGTTAAAGGTTTAAAAAGTAAACCCATGTAAGAACTGGAGCTATGGATGATCCATGGAGCTGTGAACAGCCTGTTTCATAGGTAGGCTTGCAGGTATAGATCTCAAGAGTTGTAAGGACCCTTAGATGTCAGGAGTTTTAGGGTCCCTTGGCACAGTGTGATAGTGCATTTTGGATTTTTGGATTCTTTATTGGGGGGAGTTGTTTTTATTGCATTTTTTTTTTTTTTTTGATTGGGGTTTTTTTGTTTGCATGTTTTAATTCTGATTTGGGATAAAATATTACTTCTCTAGGAAAGTCTTCTTTCAATATGCAATATATACCAAAGTACATTGACACTTTAAAGAAAGATTGTTTGTCATGTTGATAGAATTGTTAGCATGACTGCAATTTTAAGGTTATTCCTGTAACACAACTGTTAGCTTTTTGATTCATGTCATCACCTGAAGCCTGCTGTGAAGTTTGGAGGTGCTTCACCTGCCATGTTATGTTGCTATGTAAGCTCTGCCAGCAGTTTTTACGGAAACATTATGGAATTATAAGAGCCTCAACCCATTTTCAGGTCTTTCTGATGTTCTCCTTGTGATTTTTCTGCTAAGCTTTTTGGTTTTCTTTTTTGTGGGTGTTTTGGTTTGGGTTGGGTCTTTGTTTTGTTGTTTTTGGGGGTTTTTTTTGTATGAATGTGTGTTCTTCCTTCTGTTACTTTGTTTAACAGATCCTAAAAGGAGATCTAGAAATGAAAAGGCAAATGATGAGTAAGCTGAAGTTGCTCAGCCAAGATCTCCTTGTAGCTGTGAAAAATAAAGCAGTGGCTCAAAAGCTGGAAAGTCGTCTTGAAAATTTTGCTCAGCGCTGGGAAAGCCTTGTGCAGAAGGTGGAGAGCAATTCTAAACAGGTTTGTAAAAATCAGTTTTATCAGTTTATGACAATCAGATTCTTTGACAGTCAAATGCTTGAAGTAGTTTTGGTGCTGTTTGTCATCTTGTTTTAATTATTTCCCCTGCATGATTGCTTAAGACATATTTTATTTTTAGGACAGCATAATACAACGATAATATAATTTTCTAGAATTTTAATTATCTCTTTAGTTTTTAATCTCTTGTTATAGTGTTGATTACTTTCTTGGGTTGTTAACTATGTTTTCAGGGATGATACAAATCATAATGAAAATACCTTTCCAGTTAATTTATTTTTAACCTATAATAGCACACTTTTTTATAGCTGTCTCTTTGAAATGGCATGTTGTCTGAAATTAGTGCAAGAACTGTCTGCTAGTTTAAGTGAAATTGGTTTTTTCTCAACATGAAAAATTACTAATTGATTGCTATTTTACTTCTGTATATTACATGCTGATTTACAGATCAAAAAGAGAGGCTACAAGAAAGAGAAATTTCTTAGAAAAATAAAGAAATCAATCTATACCTGTAACCAAAGTGCCAATGAAAAAATATAACTTGCTACTATTTTGACCACTTTGTGTTAACTGTAATGTATTTTAAAAAAGAAATTCATTTTTTAAACCAGGTAACAAAATTCAGCGCTCTGGTGTAGTACCCAAACCCATATCCAGTCATTTTGCCTAGACATCTTGTTAGCATCTCTTTCTTACTGGATTTAAAACCAAACCAGCTCCCTTTTTTCCATTCCATCATCTCACTAATACTGGGTTATTTTTGAGATGTCGCTATATGACTGGTAAAATGGAAATGGATATTAAAGCTTTTTAATGAAACAGCACAGAGCAGAATGTTACTGCAGGTACCTCTGTCCTGTCCTGTGAGAGACCTGCCACAGGTCTCTCACATTTCTGGTCAGTTTGATTCAATTCCCCTGAGCTTGCTGTCCTTTTTTGTTGCTCTCTACTAATACTTCTACCACATTATGTTTGGGTAATTAAAGAAAAGATGCTATACTTCATGTAATAATCTGAATCCTTCTTAGTAACCTTGCTTTCAACTCATACCTTGATATTTTAGCTTGCTCTGTGATAGCTAGAAAAAGCAGGTGAAGTCAGACAAATCAGTTTGGGAGAATATAAGGGAAGAAAATGGTGGAAGGGCACAATTTCAGTGAGAAAGCAAAACCATATTGTGTACGAAACATTTAGGAGTTGAAAATAAGATTTAATTACAGTATAATTGCTGTAGAAAACCTCCTGTTTCAAAGCAGAGGAAAATTCCAGAGATTCAGTTTTAAATTTGGGATGGCTAGAGTCACACGATTTGAGGAAGTTAGTAAGTCACTCCAAATTGTTCAAGTCCTGTTCAGATTGGTGGTGGCTCCTAAATGCAGTTACTACTTTTGAAAATGGAACTTAGATTACAGAAAATGAAGTGATCAGTCCTGAGGCTGTAAACATAGATCAGCACAGCTGGGAGATGCTTTGGATTCCCAAAACAGCCTAGCTGTCCTATCACAGCTCTTCCTCCAAGGGGAAGCTGCTCTGCTTGGGATAGAAGTGGTGTGCTGCCATGGGAATACTTCACCTTCTGGAAACATTGCACAGTTAGACCTGGCTGGGGGACCTGTTCCTAAGGCACTCTTACATTGTTCAGACTTATTTTCTGTGAAATGCTGATGGTGTACTTATCACCATGGGTTTCAGTCTAGGCAGGGCAGATAATTTCAGTGAGGTTTTTGCATGTATTCATTGCAGAGCTCATTTATGTGTTTACACTGTGAGAAAAAAAATGCAAGATCTCATTATGTTCTCTAGTCATGAACTGGGGAGGAGGAGACTTTGAAGAGGGTGAAAAATAGAATATTTTCCACTAAAAACTATCAGAAAATGTATGTTTTATTCATCAAGCTTAGATATTGCCTTCAAAATTAACTTTACATGGTTAAGTAGTGGACTTGGCAGAGCTAGGTCAATAGTTAAACTCAATGATCTTAAATGTCTTTTCCAACCTACAGGATTCTATGATTAATAATTTTCATAGGGTGCTCATAATTGCGTTTTTGTCCTTAGTTATTTCCCCTCTTAATAAAGTGTCACCAAATGATTAACTTGTTAACAAAATAAGAAATTAAATGGAAGAGACAAGCTCAGGCTCAGTTCAAAGATGATTCTCCAACTAGACATATAAAGTAGCTATAAATCCCAAAGGAAAAGTGCAGAAAGTAGAATGAGAGTTCTCCCACATTTGGCTGAATTAATTGCTCTTGAATTCAAGCATCTAATCAGAACACATGGCTGAAGCTCCTGCTACAAATGACTGGATAGCAAGGGTGTGAGAGAGAGAGAGAAATCTAAAAAGCAGTTTGTCCTCATCATGAAAATGTCAGCTTTCCTTCACTGACCACACAGTGGAATCAAGGACAAGGACAGCTTGTTTAGGCTAGATGTGGAGCTTCCAGAAACTCTAAACCCAGCTTTGCTGAGCTCATTATGCTCCCCTAAATTGTACTGAAAATCTTTCCAAACTAAAGAAAACACCATTCCTCATCTGAACTTCCCCGCTCACAGAGATAAATTTCATCAAAGAACAGATGACAGCTCCAAAAGTGAGTGTAAAGGAAAATTATGAGTTTATCAGGACAGAGGGCACTTCCAAAGACAGTAATAAATGTTGGCATTAAAGGAAGGCTGCTGTATAAATGAGAAATAAAATGCCATAAAACTACTGAAGTGCTATACACACATTGTACATATGTTTGCCTATAGATGATGAAAAAGATTTGAATTTGTCTGCTAGGAAAAGAGATGAGTTTTAACATGTTTCGAAGATGGGCTTGATGTGAAACTGCTGGCAAACATTGTGCTTTGAAAGTCTTTTTTTGCACACCCTTGTGAGTCACCTTAGCCCTTTCTGTATGATTTGCTAGTGTGTTAAAGCCCTAGTGCATGTTGCCCTTCTCAGAATCACATTTGCTATTCAGGTACTGAGAGGGATGAAGAAAACATAGAGTTATTATTTGCACTGTCTTTGAATAATACATGAAACACATCACTTTGATGATTAAAAGGGGTTTGGAATTTTTTTTGATTTTTTTGGGGGGTTTTGGGGATTTTTTTTGTTTTTCTGGTTTTTTTTTTTTTTTTTTTTGTTTGTTTGGGTTTTTTAGCTTGTTTTTTGGGGTTTGTTTGTTTTGGGGTTTTTTTTGTTCTGTTTTGATTTTGTTTTTTTTTTAACCAGGTTAGCCAATAAAAGTTACTTCTTTTTTTGTAATTCCTAATATCATTAATGATTTTCCTTTTCCTATTAAAGTGTATGCAGTTTAAATGTGAACCAGCTTCATCTTGCCTGCAAGGTTGCAATCTACCTTTTAGTCTTACCCTGTCTCTAATTAGAATAATTATGAACTTCAAATTCACTTCTCCATTCTCCTTTTGAAGCACATAGTATCTATCCTCCACTCCTGTTGATTAAGCATGAAAAATGCTTTTTTTATTGTTTTCACATCCAAATCATTACGCCCCCCAGCATCGTGCCTTGACTGCTCTGAGCAGTGATTGCTCTGCCAGCTCTGGAAGTGCAGTTGCCCATCTCCAGCTGCAGCTGCTACTCCTGTAATTGGTATTATGCTGCAGATGATTCCTGCAGTGCCCTAGCTGTGGTTTATTCTGTGTTACACCTTCTTCACTGGAAACTCTGCCCTGGTATTGATTAGCAAATGAAAACATGGCAGGATATGACCCTGGGTGTCTGAAACATAATCCTATCATTGATTTTTAGATAAAATAGAGTGCAATACGAATTTTATGAGAAAAGGAAAGAGAGACAGAAAAACTGTACCCAAAATTATATAACAGGCAAGAAACTCTTTCTGTTCTAATGTATAGTCAGCTCAAGGAGAGATGACATCAGGTTCTATCCTCAAATGTCATGGAAACCTAGGCATCAGAAGCTTTAACTTGCTTTTCCTTCTGCCCTCTAATTAATTAAAATAAAATGGAAAAGAATGTTGTATTGAGTTTCAATAAAAACGTATGGAAATTCTGACTTAATATTGTCATGATTTCTGTAGAAAAAAGTATCAAAATCAATACATCTTATTAAGAGAACTAAAACAAGAATGTTACTACATAAAATTTTAGCGGTTAAAAAGTCAGCTGGGTGTTTTTCCTTCCAATGAATTTTGTAGTTCATGTGTTACCTAAATCCCTGCAGGTAACAAGCAGCTTATTCAATTGTCATAATTAATCCATATATATTTTTTTTTAAATCAGCTCTGAATCTAAATTTTTTAGTCTTCTTAGTAGTCCAGAGTCTGCTCTAAAACCTAGAGAGCTGCCTGTTTCTAGAGATGGAAGCAGAGCATTGGGTTAACTGCTCTGTGTAAGAAATACTGCCAGTTTACAGTGGTAAAGCACTTCCCTGGTCATCACTTCCACTGTCAGCCTGGACGAACAACAAGAAGACTTTTTCGTGGAAGACAATAGGAAGAATTCAGCAGAGTTGGCAAGAATTTGTTGGGGTATTTTTACAGGTTTCTTGGCTTTACTGATATTGCCTGCTGGGAAGAGGCTGCTTGCTAGCCATGTTTCCCTTTCCTTGTCTTTCTATTTTTCTTTTTCAATGCAAGGAAGCATTGTGGAGAAGCTTTTAGACCTGGTTGCCTCTTCATTGTTTATAGAATCACTTATGTCTCAATAACTAAGCCAACTCTTGCTGAGTTTCTGATGCAAGAATAGATAATTTATGTATGGGTTTATGGGCTTTTAGATACTGGTGTGTCTGTTGTTGAATTGGACACTCTAATTATTGCATATTAGCAATAGCAAAGAAGCAGGGCTTTTCTGGTGCACAACTTTTTCTTCTCCTGGTATAATTTTTTTATTTATTTTCCATTTCACTGCCCTTAAACTGTGAGGTGGTCATTGGGGCTGTAACTAGAGTATTTTGACAAATGAGCCGTCAAAAAAAGATGTGGCCTATTTCTCATGAGTTAAGGGATTTAAGAACAGCTGCCCACATTTGAGTTGGAAAATGTTATATGGAAAAAAGTACAAATGGGCAGTACATGCATAAGCAGTGTACAAACAACTATGAACAAAAAATATTTCTGATCATTCTTTTTTTAATGCAGCTGAGCTATACAAACAGGTTTTTTTCATATCACCAGAGCAAAGCTAAATGCATTAGATAGGTGGTGTTTACAGTGTTACATACCATGGGTATTAGTATCTGGTGTGACCCCTAAATATTGGTTTTGGTTTTTAATTATGGAATAAAACTGATGCAAATTAATTTGCCTTCTAGTGCGTGTATTTTAATTTAAGATTTCCAGCCAGAAAGTTAACTGCCCTTTCATGCAAGTATGTTATGGTGGATTACATTCTATTAGAAAACTTTTATAAGTGATAAGACTAATAATTGGTAATGTAGTGTCATTTTTTAGTGCCTTTATCACCTTTCAAGGAGCAGATTTTCAGATGAGGGACAGTCTGAAATTAGTATTTAGTAATAGTAACATTTTATTTATTTGCTGTAATTTGTTTCCATTGTAAAATTCTGTTAATTTATTTTCTTCATTCAGCGTGGATTACAAGGAGCTATAAATTCATTAGAATCCTTTTTGATTTTGATATTGGCTTTTGCAGATAACTTATTCACACAGCGTGAGTCAGATAAAACAATCTAGCTTGAGTTGTGTATAATGTTTTTTCCTGAAGGTCAGCCTATGATCAGATGAGAGCAGTTTCTCATTATTTTCTATTGCTCCTCCAAACAATCTTTACTGAAGTCTTTCAAATAATGTATGACCTCTGTTTTTGTACTTCCCACAGATTTCGCAGGCTGTCACTACCACTCAGACGTCTCTAACACAGACAACTGTAATGGAAACTGTAACTATGGTGACCACAAGAGAGCAAATCCTGGTTAAGCATGCTAAAGAGGAACTCCCACCACCTCCACCCCACAAAAAAAGGCAACTCCTTGTGGATTCAGAAATTAGAAAGAGGTGAGAATCATCAAGAGACAGAGAGAGAATTCTGATAGAGACTGGACAAAAATGCAAAAATTGTCATTTGACTGCAGTATTTTTCTGTATGCTATTTTAAGCTTAAAATTGTATTTCTGTTCTCTTCTCGGGTACCAGCTGATTATTATCTTTCTTTACTCAGCATGAGTTATGGATTGTGTTGTGCTTCTATTACACCTATTTAATAGTATAGAATATTAATGATTACATCAATACTATTGCATAGTAATTATATTCAGTTCAAGTCCTTATATGTGGCATCATGCAGATCCCACTTGATTGGGGTCTTGAAACATGATAGGCAAGATGCATTCCATTAATTCTAAGATTTTTGTATTCTTTGAGAAGAATTTTATAATAGTTAAAATACTAGTAATGGAGATATTGCCTTCTTTCTAAAGTTCATAGTATTCTTCTGAGCTTATGGGTCAGGAGTAAGTGGCATCATGCAGATCCCACTTGATTGGGGTCTTGAAACATGATAGGCAAGATGCATTCCATTAATTCTAAGATTTTTGTATTCTTTGAGAAGAATTTTATAATAGTTAAAATACTAGTAATGGAGATATTGCCTTCTTTCTAAAGTTCATAGTATTCTTCTGAGCTTATGGGTCAGGAGACCCATAGATAACAGTTCTCCAGAGGCAGTTAGTATTTTGTGAAACGTGCATTATTATTACTTTCAGATTTTTTTTCATGTGTAACTCAAATACAAGTGACAAGGGATTTTATACTTATGCTGAACACTAGTTAAAGTCAGGAGAAAAAATTCTGATGTGTTTAAGCAGAATATGCTCAAGCACTAAGATTCTAAATGAGGTGTTAAGAAGGTAGATTTCAAACATTCATTGCAATGTTTGTTTTGGAAATGTTTTTTTTGCTATTCTGATAAACATGAATTCCAAGGTAATAAATTTGAGGACTGAAAGGATGTGAAACTGCGTTTAGTATCTCATTTCTATATACAATATCTTTGTTTAGTTCAATGTGTTTACCAGGACAATTATTTTCTTATAAAATAGTGTTTCACTTATTAAGAAGACTGAAAGAAATAGGAAAAATCTGACTTCTTTTTAATTGAAGTTTTATGTTATTGGAAAAATAGGTACTTTTTATAGTAGGCATTGGTACCTGTGTTTAACCATTCTAAAAGTAAGGTTTCTAGTTCAGCATCATTATTTAGGAATGCTGTATATGTGATGTACGAAGAGTGATTCTCCCCCTTTTTGTTAAATTGGATAACTATTTCTATGGAAAGTCTAAATAAGTTTGTGAGCTAAATTTCAATGAATTGATTTTATCTCCAAAGTCCTCATTTGGAATCTGTTTTTTCCCATATCCTTGGTTACCATTAGATCATAAATGAGAGTTGTATTTTGCTAATATATTCCCAAGCACTCAAAATGATGCAGTGCAATGACTGTCAGCAGACTTGTAATTCCTGAATTTGTGGAAGGAACTTTTAGATGGCAGTGTTGCTGCTTATCAGGAATTATAAGCCTTAACACCCCTGTTAATATTTCAGTAGTAATGTGCAAATATGTGGAACAGGATCGAGGCCATGCTGGCTTATATATGACAGTAAACCTTTAGTGTAGCATGGTGAAATGAAAATAGTGATCTGCTTTATTTTGAAATTGAAAGATTAAGAATTAAATTTTCCCTGTGGTTTCAAAGTATTTCAATAATTGGTATTTTAAAACTTTTTACTTTTTTTTTTTTTTCCAAACTGGAAGTTTTAGGAATGATCTTACTTCATAAGGAAACAAAGTGCAAGAATACTGTTAAAAAAGAAAGCATTGTCTTAGTTAAAGCTAAATGAATTAGGATGATCATTTTTAAAGCCTGGGGTATTTTTCATTATTCAAGAAAATTGTTGCTGTATGCACTATTATCAAACTGGAGACCAATTGGCATAGAAGTTCCTTTTTCAACTGCTGTATATTTTCTGTTAGCATATATGTTCCTTCTTGCTCATATTCTTTTAATTTGCCTTAATACTGAAAGTAAACTTGGCAGGGTACAGCAGAATACAGACTTCATACTCATCATGCAAGGACACTGCCTGAGGGCAGGAATTAGCTGGATTATGGGAACTGTTTTTGTTCCAAACTACCTTGGTTTGTAGAAACTGATAATTATGTGTTACCACAGTGCTTTAGCTGATGTCTGTTTAAAGCACTTCCACTAACAAGTTTATATAGAGACCTGATTGCTCCTTGTACAGAAAATAGGATGTTTTATCAACTTTGAGACTAGGATTGCTTTAAGATATATTACGTGTAGATCTGCTACCAAATTTACAGAGTGTTAATAATTGTTTACCATGCTTACTAGGTTTCAAGGGTTTTTTATTTGTTTTAATGCCATCTAAAATATGTGCATTCACCATATAATTTCTGTTTAACTTTTGGATAAGAGTCAAGATGGAACAATCTGTAGTTCTCACTCTTGGCCTAGGATGACTTTAGGTGTTTGATTAAGTGGTGGTTTCTTTTACATATTTAAAATCAGAGTCTTTTTCTGCACAGGTTAGACTTTTATTTTGATCTGCTAGGAGATAAATCTGACTTTCACAAGGAAAAAGGGAGTTTTTTTTTTAATACACATACATTTTTAAACATGCTCTAACTATTGTTTTGTGTGCCAAATTTACTAGTTTTGTTTTAACAATGGAATTGCACCAGCACATAAGAACTAGTCCAGTGTGACTGTTATATGAGTGTACCTACGTTTTGAGAATGTGCAAAGTAAACGTTGGAAATGTCCATAGCTGTGCAGCAGGATGAATGATGGTTATATTATCTGAAGGCAGTGTTTCTCCATTCAGATAATCTTTCTGGCATTTCTAGCTTGAACAGAGAAAACACCAAACCCCACAATTTATGTACCTTTAGTCTCTAGAAAGTCCAAGTGGGTGATCTACAGTGGGAGGAGCAGTCACTAAATAGCTTTGGAAAAACTTTGAGAGTAAAGTCTGGGGAAGAAGTTTCAGCTTAGAATAACAGTTTTTGTGAGGTTTATAATGAATATGTAAAAATGTAGCCTTGGAAATGAACATATTTCATAGTATGATGTTTTCTTTCTCAAAGACAAGAAAATATAAATTTACACTAGATATAAGCATAATAATGGAAGAAGAAAGCTCATCAAAAAAATTGGGTGCTCAGTTAAAATATCTTTGTTCACTGGAGACTAGACACCTCTTTGATCAATACTTTGTTTTAATAGGAGAAAAAGCACTGTATTCCCAAACATCCAGTCATTTATTTTCTGGATGTGTTGTTGGCCACAAGATCTCTCAGGGTTTTTTTGTTTGTACTCAATTGCAGCTGCACCCAAGGATAAACAAAGCCCATAGCGCTGCACGCCTTTTGATTTTTTAAAATAAGTTAAAAGAATGGGGCTCTCAACCTACTTCTCCTACATCATTCTATATTGTGTTTACAACCAAAATTTTCCCTGAGTGCTTAATGACTAGTACTTGATGGTTATGTGCTCTTTAGTTTTGGTTTGATAAAAAAGCCCTAGCAATTACTGAAGGTTTGTGAGAACCTTCCAAAGGTGAATAACCAGCTCGTGTTGGCTGCTTTCTGCAGTCACAATACAACAGACTGCATGCTGTTGCTTGGTATTTTTAGGCCTGAAGGGAAAGCCACATTGGGGGTTGAGGCTTATTTGAAGTGGTGAATCATGCTCCCAGGTTTTTCCAGCTTCTTTCCTCTGTTCTCAGACTTTAGTCGATGTTGTTTCTGTAAAAGGAGTATGCCTGAAATAAATTCATCAGGCCCCATTGCCAGAGGTTTGGAAATGTTTCTGCTTCAGATTAGCTTCTCTGTGAATTGAGTGTTTTAGAGATACTGGATACTATAGGAAGGAAGAGTGGTTTGGCTACTCAGTGAATATTGTATTACTGTACTGTGTAAGAGCACGGCCTCCAGTTACTAAGCCGAGGAGAAAATAAATGGATGGCTAAGACTCAAGCATCAAACTTTCTAGAAGGCCAAGTGTTTTATCAGGGTTGAAAGTATAAAAATCTCGATGTAAACTGAAGAAATTAAGAAGCAATTTGACTTGCAGACCAGTAACATCCACAGGACTGAATGTCACATTTCCATTGCTCTTATTTACTGTGACACAAATGCATGGGTAGGAGGCTGTTGATTTTTTCTTTCCTTTTAAAGAAAGTTTTTTGCTATAAGTAGAGGGAAAGCAGAGATAAGAACCAGATTACTTTTTTTTTTTTTTTTCCTTCCTCCTCCATTCTCCTCCCTAAAATCTAAAACTGCTGCAGGACTAGTGCTTCAAAATGTCAGAATAACTTAAGTTCTGTTACTAATCAAAGAAAAACTCCTTTTCCCACAGGAATCAATTTTAAACTGAGAAAGATAAAATACTTGAAGCTGTACAATATCTTGAAAAGAATATATTAGGCATTAGGGCTAGAGATAAATGTAACTCATCTGAGGTTATAGTATTTAAAAAACCTGTAAATGGGAGAAAGGGATGCAAGATAACATTTATTTTCATGGTATTTACATATTCTGGGAAAAATAGGTCAGTTGCACATCATAAAAAAATCTGAAAACTACTCTCTTCATGCTAAGTTTTTAAAGAGCAAACAAGAACTGGTTAATATTTAATTTAAACATACTTGTATTATTAATATGCCTCAATAACAACCAAAGATAGCTTTGTTTGCAATTTGGTAAATATCTTTTTACATGCTTCCTAAGATTTCCAAGGAAAGTCTACTTGTCATAACATTATTATTAGTATAATGTTAATCTGAAGAATGGAAAAACTCTTGGTGCCCTTTGAAGAGCAAGGTGTGTTAAAACAGGATAGTTGCTCCATCTAGTGTTTTTATAATTTAACAGCTGTTAAATGAACTTTTTGAAAAGAGAGAAGCCCTCACTTTTTTTGAAAATTGTTATATTTTGGATTCAATCCTTCATTATTTTCAAAAGTTTGGATTTTTAAGAAAAAAATTATCAAAGGAAAACATATAGGTGTCAAATGGTCTTTTGGATAGGTATTGTTTCATAGGTCCCATTTCTGTGCAATTAATTATGTCAGTCAGGACTTAATGGTGATTGTTTAGCACTTTTACAGCCCCTCCATTGGGTTGTTTGACCCTTATTCTCTTACAGAAATTCAGCTATTGTTATCTAATGATAGGTAACGCAATTAAAAAGAACAAAGTCATGTCTTCAATTTTCCTGGTGGTTTTTGATTTCATTACATCTGTAGCCAATTCCAGAGGAGAGAAAAAGGTGACTAAGACACAACAGAATAGTTTTGTTTGCTTAAAGGGGAAATAATTAATAAAAATTTTCATTTGGAGGATAAGAGTATGGGTATGTTGAGGTTTGTATACATGGGCACTTCTTAATGCTTAGTAAACATTTATCCTTTATAGTTTTTGTGAGGTGAGAAATGGATTAATGACAAATAAACAGAATTCATATTATTCATATTTAGCACCTGAAATTGCCTGCAATATTAACAAAGTATTGATTTGCTTTAAAAGTACTCTGTACCTGATGGGTCTAGTGAAGTTTCTGTTGGAGATATACACTTGGGATTGATTTAATATTTCTTTTCATGCCTTGGTATTTATTACAGAAATGCACTGGTCATAATGTTGATGAGGCTAAACTTAATAGTATCACAAATGTAGAGGGAGGGTCAAAATGTAATTTCAAAAGGAAATAAAATTATTTGACAACTAAACTTAAAAAGTAGGAAGGTAAAAATATTTGTTTGGATAAATTGGCAGTTGAATTAGAAGATAAGAACAACTCTATTTATCAACTAATGGCTCATCGACTACAAATAAAGAGGAGGAAGAAAGACAGCAGGGAATTAGATCAGAATAATTCTTCCAATGGGCACCATGTGTTGTAAAGTTGTTCTTTGATATGTTCTAGGCAGTGAAGAGCTACAAGCTGAGAAAGATCTCTGGTGAGCTGGGGATTTCAGTCCAGACATGGAAATGAAATAATTCAGTGAAGTGGTTCTTGGATCAAAGTTATGTCATTCCCTGCCAATATGTAGGCAAATGGTTTCATGTCTGCCCAAGATTTGCAGTGGTGACAGGCCTGGTGTGATTTTTGTTTGGGGAGGGAAAGGAACAAACAAAATTGTCAAGCAATTTCTGTCTGTTAAAAGAATAAAGTACTGAAACCACTGTGTCCATGATAGCAGTAGCATTGTAATGTAGTTTAAAGATGAAATTAATTCAGTTTAGAGATAAGATTATATACCATGATGACATATGACAGGAAGATGCTTCACGCCTCGTGTTCCTAAGCAAACTTGTTCAGCATTGAGTTTGTTTGTATATTTATTTACTCAAAGTATATTTTAAAACATTTTCATATTTTTGATCTGTGCCAGTCACATTTTCATGGAAAATTCTCCACAAACTGACTTTCTGGATCATCCTAAGCCATGTGCCCACTTCATATTCCCATTCCAAACTTTCTTACTAGATCGCCATGTATTTGTTCAAAATTGACTCCTTGCTCTGGCTTTCCTTTTCTCTATTAAATACATGACAAACCTCACCTTTGAGACATTTCACAACTGAATTGCATCATGTTTTTACCTTTCTCTTCATGGAATTTCCAACCCAAATACCCACCAGAAAAAGATGCTTTTGTCCTACCAGAAGTCCCCTATCTAATAAAATAAAATAAAAAAAAAAACTTATGGAAATAACTAAGTAGCAAGAGTTAATTTGTTTATATTTACAATAAAAACAAATTTCCACTGGAACTCAGCTGACCTGTGCTGGCATGTAAGGAGAGGGCTGTGGGACTAGTAAAAATAGTATTTCTCTTGTGGAACAGCAGAAGAAAAGATTAAGTGGAAAACATAAGCATGAAGAATAAGTCCTCTGCTTCAAATGGAATTTTTAGGTGAGGAGCATGACAACGTACATGTTAAATTAAAGTAGTTAAGAGTAATTTCTCAAGTGATTTTTTCTTTAGGATTTTCCATTGTTCTGTTTTTACAAATTTTACCTGGAGTGTGTTGGGACAAAAAGTCAGTCTTGCACTATTTTATGTCTAAATTATTCTTGGTCCTAGGAGGTTTAAAGACTCTATGTATACTTTGATATCAATCTAAAGCTAATATAATTTCTAACTGCAGCTGTGCTCAGAAAGGAATATGCAATCACTAAAGCAAAATGATAAAATGCCATTTCTACCAGTGTTTCCTCCTTTTACATGAGATGGACATGACAGAGTGGTTTGGTTTTTTTTTTGGTTTTTTTTTTTTTTGTTTTTTTTTTGTTTTTTTTTTTGTCTCACTAGGTAAGATGTTTTTTGTTTTGTTTTTTTTTTGTTTTTTTTTTTGTCTCACTAGGTAAGATGTCTTTATCTTAAAGATATTTATGTAATGCAAAAAGCTACTTAGACTTAACTTTTATGTATTTTAATTCTTTTCTGCCCCCCCACTCCACTGCCCTTTTCTGAACAGGAGGCTTTGTTTCTGAAGTTATATTTATCTCCAGAAGAAACTGCAAGTGGCAGAGCAATCTGTTATGTGAGATCAGCTTTGTCATTTCAGAGAATCATATCATATTATAGAATGCTTTCAGTTGGAAGGGACCTTAAAGATCTATGTCTAATGCTTGCCGCCATCCGATGGCTCCCTGGGCCATGAGATGTGTTCCTAATTATTTTGTTTTACTGTCAAAACTATCCCAAATGCTCCCATTCCTCTACCAGGTGTTGCAAAGGCAAGGGCTAAATCCTTTTTTTTTTAAGAATTGATCACTGATAAACATTTTTCTGTCAATTTCTGTCCTGTTCCAGGGTAAGACCAGGCTATTTTTCAGAGAGTTGGTCTCACTGATTCTACTTGCCTGACGCTTCAGAATGGAACAAATGCCAGAACTCATACAATTTTACCTGCAGTCAAGGAACTTTAGTACTCAGGGACTGCTAAACTTCATTGCTATCAGATGTCTGGTGTTTTGTAATCATCAAATATGCAGTTATTATTTGTAGAACAAAGGATGACATTTTATTTCAAGGATTGCAGTTGATTTAATGATCAGAAATAAAGCTGAAGTAGGAAGCCCTTAACTGACTATGGACTTCGTGTTCAGCACAGACATTCCTTGAACAATCTGGGAATTTTATTTTTTATTTTGCCTTAGAATTTGTAGTTCTCTTTAAAGCTGAAGGTTTCTGCACCTTCCATTACTTCGAAGTCACAGTTTTTTCTCCATGAATTGAGTATTCAATTAGTATTATCAGAACATTTTTTTATCAAAATTATTCCTAAGAGTTTAAAATTTGAATGTAGAACATTGGACTGAGACTAAGGCAGTGTGCAATTGTTTTTCTTTTGCTTTCATTATTTATGAATTCAAAAAATTGCACTAGAGAAGGAAAAAAGGAAGCATAAATATTAACTCAAGTGGAAATTCTTTCTTGTATTCATGTTTCATTTCTGTATATGTAGATTTATGTAGCACCTGGTTTTGCCTTACATCCTTGTATTTTAGAAGTATAAATCCTTGTATAAATCAAGTGTATTTTTATGAAGTAGTTAATTCCTCCAGGCAAATAATTGTTGTTCAAGTTACTATTTTTAGTAGATTTTCAGTTGTATGTGAATGATACAACCTATAGTCACAAAGCAAAGTGAAAGATACAGCTTGTTATTTTTTTCCCCCAGGTCTTTCTGTTCTATTGTGTTTACCATATTGCTGCAGAAGGAAAGTCAGCGGCAAAAGGGATATAAATATTAGAACATACTGTGCAACAAAGAAATGTAATCAAGCAGAGAGTGTGGCATAACTGAGAAAAAAATACTGTCTGAAGCTTGTTGCTTTAAAACTACAGTAGATACTACATCACAGTTTAAAATTTCAAGATATTAGTAATTTAAATATCTGCATTTTGAGTCATTACCTGAAGAGTGGTTAACACAATTTAAGATCAGTTCTAAAGGAGTTGATGAAAGAATCTAGAATGTAGTAAAGAGGGCTGTAGAACAAAAACTAGTTATAAATTAAGTGCAGAGTGTTGGGGATCTTAATTTTTGGTTTTATAGTTTTAACTGTGGAAAATTATGCTTTATTTGTTGACTAGTAATTACATTCTACAAAAAAATTGAGTTAATCAGAAAAAACTACTTTCATCAAATTTTCTGCTTGAATATCCTTCAGAATATCGTCATTACAAGCTCACAGGTTTGAAGGCTGCATTTGGTCAGACTGATAGGCCTTACATCCTCAGCTCAGCCAAAAGGACTTGTGGTACTCTTTCTTCACTGACAGACATTTGTCTCATATCTTCCAAAAACATCAGCTTGAAAAATTAGAATACTTGCTGTGAAAATTATTGCATCTGTTCAGTTGTCAAATTGGGTCTTAAAAATGAAAAATAATTTCTATGTTTCTAAATTTGAGAGTGAATAGTTTTATGAACTCTCTGATGAGATATGGGATTTTAAAACTGTATTTTGCTGGTAGAAATTGCTCTTTATTCCCTTGTTTAAACAACCGTGTTTGCTGCCAGTCCTGTTTTCAGGAACTGTGGAAGTTGAAAGTCCTCTTACACTTTTGTGTCTCTCAGGTTTGACTCGGACACCACGGAGCTCCACAGCTGGATGACCCGCTCCGAGGCACTGCTGCAGAGCCCTGAGTTTGCCATCTTCAGGAAAGAAGGGAACCTCTCAGACCTCAGAGAAAGAGTCAATGTAGGGGAAACTACTCGTGTGCATGTCTGGTAGTCTGTATTAGCTTGTCAATGTGCTTTCAGAGTCCAAGTTTGAAGGATTTCAAATGTAGACTGACAAGCATTGATTGTCCGAGATGAATTTAGAAGTGTTCAGTGTTTCTGTGAATTTCAGATTTTGGCACCAAAATTACTACACAGGCTGTCTGAACACATAGATTTTTATTGTTGTTTTTCTCATACATATTCATATATAATTAAGGTATTGTAGATCCATTACAGTCTTAGTTAAAGTCATACCAAAATTTATATAGATATTAAGTTATATATATATATATATATAAATTTACATATATATGAAAAGTTATAAAGTTATATTAAGTTATCATTACTTAAATATGCAACTCCATTCTATACTAATAGCTTAACTTGACATTATACATGCATAAACTGAAGAATATGAAAAGTGTCACTGGAGTGGATGCTAAAGAAAATCTATATCTATTTCCATTACAGAGCTGTAAAACATATATGACAATCAGCAGTTTCCACAGGGCTTTTATTGTTTGGGGTTTTTTTTTCAGTGTGTTGTAATACCATATCAGAATCAAAAACTTTTCTTTCCTGGCAAAGTGAATGGTTCTGCACTCCTTAAGTAGCTATGTTTGTATGTGTGTCTGTGTGTCATAGGCTGAATTACTGAATTTAGTCCTTGAAAACTAAATTTTTACAAATTTTTTTCCTTATTTAATGACTGTAGATCAATGAAAAAAATGCCCATTTTTTCTAAGATGAGAAAGGGGTGTTTTTTATAATTATCTTGGATAGTAGCACAGTATGTTATGGAATGTCATTAAACCCATGTTGATGCAAACTCCTAGAACACAAAGAGATGAAACAAAGTTACTGTTGAATTTAGATTTGCTCATGGTTTTTCTCATTTTCTGCTTTTCCATCACAAATCAGCCATGATAATATTGAATAACATGGAATTTTGTGACTCTTAGTGTACATTTTTAAATTCTGTGTTAAATTTCAAGTTTCTTAAAATAATTTTAGTTATTGATGCTAGTCATGAATGCTAGAAATGATGCATTCAAATGGAATATCTTTACTTAATTCTTGCAACAAATTCATGTTATATGAAATATACATAAATATACATATATATGTAAACTGGATCAAATACACAGAGTAGATTTGATGGGTTCACATGCTCTCCTACCAAGTTTTAGTATTTATCTAATACATTAATAGATATGCAATTAATTTTCCAAGTGCTCCAATCTAAATTTTAAAAGAAAGAAATAGAAAAAAAAAGAGAAACAAAATACTTCTTTCCCCTTCCTATATTCACATTTTGAGGCACATTTATTTCAAGGATGAAAATTAGCTCATCTTGACCTACAGATTACTGAGGCTACCCGCACTGTCAGGTTTCCCATTGGCTTTACCTCGTATTGTCAAAGGCTTTATAAAAGCATTAAAGGATCCAGGAGCCATGGCTCACCTTCCTCCTTTTTTCCTTTCTTTGCTTTTGAGGAGGTGGTGATTGCTGCAGGTGAAGGGGTGGAGGTGGATGAACCACAGACCTCCTTTGGTCCCCACTGGAATTCCACTATCTCCTGCCTTGCCTTTGCTGGAGATGAGGAAGAACACTGGGGCTGGGAGGCCACTACCTACCACATTTATCGAGGTCTCATTTCAGCTGGTGAAGGCACACATAATACTGGAGAAGAATGCTTGGGATTTGACCAGTGCATGAGCATTTAAAGTTTTAATTCAAAACACTAATGATAGCAGGAGATATTCCAGATGTTCCTTTCATCTCCTTTGAAATTTCGTAAATGCATTGTTAAACAGTAAAGTGGTGCGGAAAAAAAAAAATCTGTTTTGTATCGAGAGAGGTCTGAGACAAAGTAATTCCAAATAGATATAAGAAAAATCAATATGCATCCTTCATTAGCATTGAAAATATTTTTAAGGACCAAGACCCATTTTAATTTCACAGTGTCAGTGCTTTTAAAAGGAACATTTTATAGAGAAAATCAGGTTACATTTAGAAGTTTCTAGTTGCTCTAAGTCAGAAAACATTCTATTGCATGTATTAATTTGAGAGTGAGAACTCTGAAAGATGACACTTGGCAAGTGCTGCATGGATTGTGTGTTGAATGGTTTTCAGTCAGCTAAGTCTTTGAACACACTTTTTTAAAAAAGTAAAGAAAAATATCAAATATTTATAAATGCCAGGTCTTAAAACTTGTCCTGACCTGACTTTTCTTGGTCTTATCTCTGTCTCCATCCATTAAATGAGAAACAAAGCAGAAAGTACTGTTCAGTTCATTGATTTGAACAGTTTCATTGCTGCTTGCTAACACTTTTAGTTATTAGTTCTCTCAAAATGAACACCAAATCAATGGAAAACAAGATTGTATGTGTTTTAACATATTATATAATTTCTAGTAAAGTTTTAGAAAGCATATAAAAAAGAATGAAATGCGGAAAGGAAAACATATGTGAGAGATAATTGAAATAGATTTTATCGTTCTGTTGTGCTTTAAGCCCAGCTGGCAACTAAGCACCACACCTGCTCACATCCCCCCAACCAACCCAGTGGAATGGGGAGAACCAAAAGTAGAACTTGTAGGTTGAGATAAGATAGTTGAATGAAATAAAGTAAAATATAATAATGATAGCAAATAGTAATTCAGGTAATAGAAAGGAAACAGCAAACAAAGAGAAAGTGAAGCACAATGCAATTGCTGACCAAGGCTAGACCCTCTCCCTGAAAGCAAATAAGCCCCTTCCAGGTAACTCCCCCAGTTTATACACTGAGCACGTTGTTCTATGGTATAGAATATCCCCCTGTCCAGTTTGTGTCACCTGTCCTGGCTGTGATCCCTTCCAGCTTTTTTCTTTTTTTTTCTTTTTTGGTGTATCACTGGCATGAGACACACCCAAAAAAAGAGTTTTTGACTTAGGATACACACAATTTAGAAAACCTAAAACATGAATGTTATCAATATTATTCTCATAATGAATCCAAAGCACAGCAATGTGCAGAAATTCACTGTATCCCAGACAAAACCAGGATGTGCACTGACATCCACAGTCATGCCCCAGTGTTGTACTCATATGTGCATGCATGTGAGCATTTACACAGATGTGCAGAAGTCCCATCTCACCCTTACTTTATCATTTAGGGAATTTTGCCCATATGAAAAAATAAATTGGTACAGAACACCTGTGCTTGGCTGATGTCAAAACTGTCCTTTATTCCTTCCCTTAGTCAGGGCTGAGTCCTAGAGCCTTTTTGTGATGACTTTCTTTTCTGCTGTTCTTTTGAGGACAGGTTACTAGTTTCAGTGTTGTTTTTTCCTGTGGCAGCTTGCTCCTGCCCATCATTTTTCATGGATGAGGCGTCACTTCCATAAGATTTAGTGAAAGTGCATCTGCTGCATGATAGAGGGACAGAGATGTCGGAAATGAAATCCACAAGGAAATCTCTTTTGCCATCATTGGTGATTCATAAAGTGCAAAAGCTTGCTCCCATCCCAGCTCAGAGGAGTCCGGGGGGAGACAGAGCCAAGAGCAGGCTGTATGAAATGCAGTGACTCTGTTTGCTAAGGCAGCTGCTCTTCAGATACATGCAGGAAATTAGCCTTTGGCAGATGTATTATGTCACTTGAATAAATTAGATATGTGCAAAAAGTCCATTCCTATGTCTGGGGAGAAGAAATGTATTGATACCCCTTCCCTGATACAGAAGAAAGATATTTACCTTAGCTGGGCAGGGAGGCTGCAGAGTCATAAGAACAGAAGTTTCATTGTTGAACAGCCATACTCCTAAATAACGGAGACATCCAAACATTAATGTAGTAAATATTGTTATACTGCATCCCACCATAAACATTCTGCAGTTAGTGTGTATATTTTACAGATTGTATATATTGTATGTATTGTATATATTAAAATCAGATCTAAGAATGACTCAGGACTTCCATGTTTCTCTTAAGCTATAATGAGATTTCAGTATTGCAAGTTCAAGTATATAAAGGTTCAGGTGCAAAAAACCTCCACAATTTCAGGTGGTAAATCCTACTCAGTAAATTGGATTTGAGACTATCCAACAAGAAAGTGGAAATAAAAATCATTGAAAGAAGTTTTGGTTAGCCAAGAAGCACCTGGAAATTCAGAATCAAAGATAAACACAAGGAACAGATGTAAGAGAAAATGTCAGATATCCTAGACAATTAAATTTGTTCTCTTGGCATTCTCAGAAGCCTCATTCTCATATGTTTGTTTTGTTTTAGTGACCTTTTCCAGGCATGCTTTGTTAGGCATGGGTACTTGAGAGCTGAATCACTGTCAGAGGTGGTGATGATAATGTTGCCCTCTCTGCCCTCAGGGGTGATGGGTCACCACCACAGGAGGTCAGGGAGTACTGCTGCCCTGCATCCTTTCACAGAGCTCTCAAAGAAAGATGTTGATTTGATATATGAATAACATCCAAATTTCTCCAGCCATCAGTATTTTCTAGTTTATGAAGTCATTAACTGCCAACTAAAATCTCAAGGTCAAATAAAATGTTTAGATTTGTAAAAATAACCCCTTTGCCTTTGGCTATCATTTAGCTAAAAATGAATTTATAATGCTTCTCAATCAATTAAAATAGGGCTGTAATGGATTTGCATTGTCTGTTACAAAGTAGTCCAAAAGAGAATTACTCTCTGCTTGGACAGAAGCCTGTAAAGTTAACCTTTCCCTCTAATATTGGTGTCTCTTTTTTTTTCTGAAAAATCTTTTACAGAAAGCAAAAAGAGTTTAAAAAGGGGGGAGGTTATATATTTGAAGATATTTTGAAGTGACTTATCCACTATTGTCAAAAAGTGTCTATTACACTGAGTAAGAATTATAATTTATTATTATTATATTATTCTGTATAATATTATTATATGGAATTCAAGTTTCAAAGCTTCACAGATCCCTTCAAAATTATCGTATTCTACTTTTGACATGAAATAAATTAACCTGAATCAAGAGTATGGTCCCCTTCAGTAAAGGAAAAAATGAAGAAAATAAAACCAATGAGATAAATGAGAGATGTTTCCTGGACTACTCCATTCATTATTCATTTCTAGGCATGTGATGCAGGGCTATGGAAATACTTCTTCTGAGGATCTTAAAAACCCAAGACACGATTTATAGGTTTGGCAAATGATGGCAGAGTGTACAGACTATTGGCAGGGACATGTGCTCATGGTTTTGAGTAACTAGAGTGAATTCCCTCCTTTCTCCCCAGGTCACATCATTTGTCTTTGCAGGAGGAACCAAGAGCTGAGTCTCCCCTCCTTTGGTTATCACTGTGCTTCCTGGCTGTGTTTGTCCTCCTGTAACCGGTGCTAGACCTCCATTTGCATAATATATGCCAATTACATAAAAATGAATGGAAAAAATAATTGACAGAAAATTTGATATGTTTATTTAAGGACTCTATACATAGTGCTTATATTTTCTGCCAGGATGTGGGAACTTGAATTTTTCAGGAGAGAGGTGGACATTTCTCCGTGTTTTCCTGCACACGTAGCATATGCTGGGCAGGGGAGGGTTGACTTCCACAAGCTTTTATGTCTTATCACTTTTACATTTTAAAAAGATATGTTTTAGCATATTTTATGAAGTGGTTTTGGTTTGGTTTTTTAAAATTTTTTTTCGGCTCACTACAGTTATACACATGATAATTACACACCTGGTGTTACAGACGGAGTAGAATTATTTTCAGTATATTTTAGTGTTTTAACGATTCCTTTGAGTTCTCAGTAGTTATTCTCATGTTAATTATAGCTGGCATTATAGACAGAGTAGTATTAATTAAGATTCTGTAAGAGATTTTGGAACTCTGCAGAAAGTTAATTTACTTTTTAAATTTGGAAAATATTTAAATTGTTCTGGGTAATTGTGCAAGATTTTATTGACCTACAGAAATGAGAGATAATTCATACAGTCATCTGTAACTTAGTGGGATTAAACTTCATAATATTTCAGTGGTAATTTAGTTATATATTAAAATATGTTTCTAAAATACAAACTATTTCATTACTCTCTAAATATATTTTCTTTATATATTTCATTTATCCAAAATTGTTTTAGTGACAGTGTTACAAAGAATCTTTGATACTGTTAGCCTGCTGTTTAACCATTTCTGGATGCACAAATGGATAGCAGTTATAGGTAGGCTGAGGAAAAGCGTGAATTTAATTGAAAATTTCTCTTCCAAGTTTCTGTGTCTCCTCACTTGCAATGTCTTATAGGGAGCTGTTTCTTGTTAAACTGAAGGTGTTTTAAACATCACACTTTAAAACTTATTTTAAGAGAGTTTCTTCAAAGGTGTTTACATTCATTCCATATGGGTGCAACAATCTATTTGCAAAATAGTATTTCCAAATGTATGTGTCTAAATTTATATGTTCTTTTACTAAATGCATTCTTAGACACCTACTTGAGCTCTCTTTTCAGTTTAAGGAGCCTTTTTGAGTTAATGTAGCATCTACCTTTGCTGTAGAAATAAGCAGGGTGATGGGGAAGCCCAGTGGGATCAGCCAGCCTGGGAAGCTGCAACCAGGGCCAAGTGTTATGTTTCCTTATCCATCATGTAGGATTTGGGAGAACATCAAAATCTGCTGTGTGCATCTGCTGAAGGAAAGTGAGGGATCTGATTTAAAGGGCTCTGTATTGGTTGGGATGTGGGATCTCTGGGAGATACATAGTCTGTTTTATTTTTGGTATCAAACTTGACAGTGGGCCCTTATTGCATCTTTGAGCTTCTAAATTACACCTAAATTATGCAACTAATTTAGTTTAAAATCAATGAAGTGACTTCATGGTGTTAATTACAAGACAGCATTGATGAGCTGTCAGATCGAAAATGAATTTACTTTCCACCAGTATTTCTACTGACCCAAAATGATATTTAAATTTCGATTCCTACTATATCTTATAATTTTAACAGCTGGCCTTGACTAGGCCTTACTAGCCGGCCTGAACATTGGTGAGCAATTTTTGTGTACAGAAAGGTGAATCAAGAGTATTAGGTACAAAACATAATGAGAAGCCTGTATTAGATCTGCAGTTGATTCTTCTTCTTAATAGCCCATATATGGGTGTCTGCTGCATGTGGCCTTTTATGCATTTTACAGTTGTTATTTTGTTTTTAAATAAAATAGTAATATGAGCAATCAAATTTTATATGGTTTGATACTATAGAATGCTGTGAATCCCTATGATTTGGTGAGAATGGTCAGGTTTTGCTTTTACCATGAAAACAAGAAAATCTATTCTTCCACAGGCATTTCTGCTAAATGAATATTTTCTTTCTGAAAAAATACTGTGCTTCAAATAGCTCTTAATTTCTATGTCTTTTATATGTCTATAAAATAATGTGTGTCTTTTGTCAGCTCTGGTGTGTTCTGACTCTGTCTTTGTATTTGACTTGGATTCCCTTCCTGATGGTTTATGGTGCTTGCCTCTTTCACTGCAAACTGGGGGGGGCAGTCAGGGCAATATGATGGGTTAAAAAGTCTCAAGAAATCAGAAGACATCCCTGAGATTAATTACTTTCTTGTATGAAATCCCTCTGTTGAAATAGTCACCTTTCCTGTCATGCTGCAGGCCATCCAGCGAGAAAAGCCTGAGAAGTACAGAAAATTGCAAGATGCCAGCAGATCAGCTGAGGCCCTGGTGGAACAGATGGTGAATGGTAATTACTTGGGAGTTGCTTTAGATAATCTTCTTAGGGATTTGATCAACGAACAGGTTCATATTTATCACAAGAATTATATTAGCACATACTGTCTAAATGGAATGGTAAAGTGATATTGCTTTATATTTCTTTTATTATTTCTGAATGGTAAATCTGTTAATTAGAGAATAGAAAAAAAAGTATTGCCACTTTAGTACCATGCAGAGAAATGTGTTAGAAACTCACTGTGAGGAATTGTATATTAACAATCTGTTCTGTGCAGAGACTTAAGTTGTAATCTTATTTTCTGAGTTCTCTAAGCTTTGAAGTACATTAACACATCTGAGTTAGACAGCTCCAAAGGCATTACTTTAACCAGCTGGGGAAAAAACGCTTCATGACTTTTAATATACAATGTATGTTTTGTAATATAAATATTTCTGTAATGTTCTGTATCATAGAAAATAGAACATTTTACTGGGATTTGGTTTTTCAAAAGTAATAATCGTCAAAGTTTATACAACTCTTGAACAAAGAAAAATAGGTGCAAGAGTTCTGTCTTTTTTTTTTTTTTTTCCCAAAGAAAGTATTACATTACACTAAGTTTATACAACTCTTGAACAAAGAAAAATAGGTGCAAGTGTTCTGTCTTTTTTTTTTTTTCCCCAAAGAAATTATTACATTACACCATTCTTTTGAACTTTTAAATAAGGGGGAAACAAAACCCAAATAAAGGTAATGAAAGTAAACTGTGACTTATGCCATTGTTCTTAATACTAAAGAATATCTTGCCTTGCAATCAAAGAATTAAAATGGGCCAACATCTATCATACTGATATGATTACCAGAAATACAGATGCTGAAAAAATTGATATTTGGAACGTATATTTTCTCTTAAATTGTTACAAAAAATAACCAATAATTAAATTGCTAAAAGTAAAATGCTTTAAGTCTGAGGTACTAACTGGCCAAACTAAAGAAATTTGATGGAATCCTACAATTATTTTTCTTAAGTATGACAGTGTAATATTTTAAAAGAGACTGTATTTAATGTGCAGGACATATTTAATTATCATTACTGTAACAATTGCTACAATGAATCCCTTCCCAGACTCTGTGAATATACCGAAGGCAGTCTGATAACATCGGCACCTTGTTTGAAATAATTTGGGCACTTTTCTATGGTTGATGATATAAAAAGTTCAGACTTTTTATGTTTTCTGCCTGGGAGAAAATTTTGTATATGACTTTTAGGGAAGCATCTGAAATTTGCATGCTGACAGATTAAGATTCTTATTTTGGGCAGAATCTGTCTGGAGCATATTTAACCATTTCCCACTCTTGCATTGGACAAATGCAGACCTGCACCTCCAGTTTAGTTTCTTTGGATTATGTAGTACTTTATGAGGACTTAATTTTGGTGTTAGTTGCTGAACTCACTACCATCATAAATAATGCTTTCCCTGCGCTGTAGTGCCTACCATGTCACGTACCAAGTAGACTAAATTCTGTCTTAATTATTCCCATGGAGTTTTAACTAAAGACTGTTCTGTCCCTCAGTCCATGGGTCCATCCTTATTCATGGTTTACATTTGGCTAGATGTGCATGTAAATATTTCCAGTATTTCTCAAATCACACCTCTTTTTTTAGGAAGCACATCTTCCAACTGGGTGGCAGGCACAGGGTAGACTAAGTAAGTCAGCATGACCTTATCAGCTTCTTCAACTTTGTCAGCTGCTCTGAGATCTGTGCCATGCGTTATATTCTGGTAGCCTTGGTAGAAAAAACATTCTAGTGTGCCTGACAGATTAATTGACTGTGAAAATTAAGTTCTCTTATTGTCATGGCTTTAGGGAGGAAACAATCCCTTTGAAAAGAGAAACAATTCCTCTGGACTTGAAACCTGGAATATTTATCGGACTTTACACTGCTCCACTAATGGAAAGGCAGATTGAAGAACAGTGTTTGGAATGGTTAATTAATGCAGTAATTGAGAATAGAATATGCAGCAGTAGAGAGTAGAATAAATAATTAACAGTTGTTGATGAAAACTATGAGTTGATTTTAACACAGAATTGGCAAATAGAATATCTTGTGAGATGCTCAAAATTACTCCTTGAGGGTAGAGGAAGTTAACTGCCATTGTGAAGCCATTGTACTTTTGTGTACAACATACTTTCTATTTGCCTTTTCTTCCAATCATTATGATCTAATTGCAGTTAATGGTTGCAATTTAGTTCAACTGAAAATGAACTAACAGTTAAGTAAAAATATTACCTTTAAAACTTCATTTCAAACTGTAGTAGAGTTATGCAGCTTTATATTTTCCACAGTAATTCAACTAAGTTTCTATAGTGTTTGTGTCTTTTGTGAATTAATTAATTTTTTTGGTTGTTGTATTCACTAAGAAGAAGATTTGCTGAATCTCAAAAATAACATTCTTTAAGCAGCCTAACTATTCCTTCATACCTTCCTGTTCCAGTGGTGGAACTCTTTTTCATAAAATGGGAAGGAACTGGAATTACTAAATGTGCCTGTATGGATTTATGGGAGATCTGCAATTTAACATCTAGTGGAGGGAACATGTACTATGTTATTTAATTAAAAATCTTTCTAACTACCAAAATTCACAGATCAAAAATGATGATGCTCCCACTGTTATTCTTTAGGGAAGCAGGTCAGTGATTGAATTGATGAATGCCATGCATTTGCAGTATAATCTGTAATTAAAAGACCACACAAGGCAAACTGATTTAAGGCATAGATCAGTTCAGAAGTCAAGTGATGACAATTTTAATTATATTGTTAATTTTTACTTATTCTATGTCAATTAGATGTGGACTATTAATGATTAGATTCCCTAAGATTCCAATTATGCTGGCATTGAATATGCTGGCTTTACTTAATATTTAAAATATTCTTTATGTTTGCTCATAAGCAAGATTCTGACTCTGACAGATGAAGAGCATAAAAATATGAGACCTCTGGTGGATTATAAGAGCAAGTTCAGAGTGGTGGTGAACTCCATTGCTGAATAATTTATATTTATTTTCTTGCCTTTTTTGTTTCTGTGATAGGTAAGAGAGAGAATAAGTTTAAAAAAAACAAAAACCCAAACAAACACCAACTTAGGATTCTGGAGAGAATTGGATTGGTTTATTTAGGGTTTAATTTAATTATTTTGCCCTGGAAGGATGTGCCCTCTCCCACATCACAGCTGTTCCTGTGTTTGTAGGCACGGTGTCTGGACATTGTCATTTGAAGGGCTTTTCCCATCACAAGGGAAATCATTGCTGCTTTTTGGTGGATGTTTCTTTACCCAGCCACCCTCATGCTTTCAAGACTGATTATTGCAATCAGTGAAAACTTACATATTCTGTTTACCAGTGTTTCTAGGAAAAAAAAAAAAATCTGTTTTGTTCTTCCTTGCTAAATCATATTATAAAATCGAATAAAAAATCTGTTGATGCATAAGTAGTTTAGCAGTTGGAGTGGACACTTGGCTATTATTGTAGTTTAGAATAAAATAAACAGAACATCAAAATGAATAATCAGAAAATTTTGACAGGAAGCATTAAAGTGAATACAAATCAATTTGTTGCAATGAAACATGTAATTTTGAATTGCCACCGTTCTGTGGAAGAAATACATTATCTTGTAAGTTACACAAGTCGAAAGCTACAGAAACCAAATAATATTACATTATTCTATCACAGAACAGTTCAAATGACAGATGCACTTAACAAGATATATTTCATATTAAGTGGCAATTCCAAAGCACTTGCATGTACGGTGCTGCTGCACAATTAAAAATATTCAGGAACAATTTATTATGTGCAGTATACAAGGTTATAAAATTAATGGATGCACTTCAGATAATGATCTGTTTCCTCTGGGTACAGTATATTTATACAATGATTATACCAGAAACTTTTAGTATGTGAAACATGAAAAGATTATGAACAAAGCACTCTTCATGAAATAATGTTTTACCAGAAAATGGGTTTTATATTGTTTCTTTGCCTGCTTGTACCCTTTTGGTATGTCTTGGTAAAGTTGCTTAGGTTAGTCAAGAAATCAGTAGTTATCACAGAAGAAAGTTTCAAATAGGACTTTTCAATAACTCCATTATTTCAAGGAATAATGGAGTTTATTAAGGAATAATAAAACACAGGAAGTTCCACCTCAACTAGAGGAAGTATTTCTTTTTTTTGGTGATGGCAGAACACTGGAATCCAGTGCTGCCCAGGGAAGTCATGAAGGCTCCCTCTATGGAGGCATTTCAAACCCCACCTGGACACATTCCTTTGTCACCTGCTCTGGGTTACCCTGCCTTGGCACGGGGATTGGACTGGGTGAACTCCAGAAGTCCCTTCCATCCCTAATGATTCCATAATTCTGTGAAATTCTTGATTTTCCCCAATGGGTCAAACTTGCCCAAATGAACTCAAGTGCAAGTAATAGTCATGTTATTACATCCTAGAAATGACATGCTGGCATCTGATGGACAATTTTGATTTACCTGAATGGACTGAGAAATAAGAGTTTTAAAAACACATGTTATGGAGACTTTATCTTCCTTACAATAGGATATTCTGCCTAATGAAGGTGCATCTCTGCAGTATTTTAGCAAACATGACTCTGCATAAACCAGTTTTGTACTGTGCACTTCAGGAACATGAGCACCAAAAGTATTTCTTTCTCTATGTATTTATGGAATCACATTTAGACTCAAAGGTTAGATGTTAAATAAAAGAATTAATGAAATATTGAATAATAGTGGCTATTTTCACATATTTAAATGTGTCATGTGAAGAGGGACCTATGAGCAAAATGAGAAAAGAAGGATCTAGTGAATCTAGATTTTCATCTGAAATACAGTCCTGTCTGAATCCTAGAAGAAAATATTACCGTGAAAAGTATTATTATATGTGGAGAATCCATGACTGCACTTCTGGTAATCATAATCTCGCCTAATGGTACTTGGGAGACTGTGGCAGCTGAAAAGAAAGGAAAAGTGGAATAAATAAAGTGATCTTTTCATATCTAGTCTGCCAAACTCATAAGCAATGTCTTCCAGGTTCAGAGATAATAATGAACACAATGACAAAGATAATCTGCTCCCTGTTATAAATTTACAGCATTTGTATACCCAACTCACAACAGAAACAATTGTTAAAATACAGCATAGTTGAAGTCTTATTGTCTATACATATGTTTGTTCTTGCTGTTGTTAAGAGTCAGTATCTGTGTGCCTGGTTGTGTGTGATTGCTGTTATTCAGGTGTGCTGTGCCATTCAGAATCATTGTGCCGCTTCA
Source organism: Onychostruthus taczanowskii (assembly GCF_017590055.1). Lineage (NCBI taxonomy): Eukaryota > Metazoa > Chordata > Aves > Passeriformes > Passeridae > Onychostruthus > Onychostruthus taczanowskii. The sequence continues at coordinate 6,545,696 of NW_024498906.1, read as the reverse complement.
CATGCTCATTAGACATTATACTTCTAGAAAATGCAGTTATGCTACCACATCCCCAGATGCACACACACACTCACGGAAGACAAGATCACTTTTGGATTTTATTAAGATGTGTCAAAATCCTTTTTTACCTCTTCATGCTTCAAATTTCATTTTATATCCTTGATCAGTCCTTAAAATGTTCTTTTCAGTTTTTTGAGTATAATGTGGAGCTGCTCCAACCACCACCCATTATCTCCCAGTGATACTGGGCATTCTGCTTTTCCAATAGTTTTTCTTTTTGAAATGCTGTACAATTTTTTTGGCTGGGTCACCATCCTAGAGCTAAGGCATATCCAGAGAATTGCTATCAGGTTACTGCAGTCTGTTTCCAAGTGGGCTGTTTCCAAGCAACTCTGAATGAAATAGCCCTGAGCTGGATCTAGAACAGGATTTGCCAGAGCACTATGATGCTCCACAACAGACATGATCCCCGATTATCATTTAGTGTGGTTTACCATATAGCATGCATTATAGCAATTCCTTAGAATATTTTATTACAAAAAAAAAAAATCTAGTACTTTTTATTACTTTTTACTACAGCATTTAGCTGTAATTAGGACTCTATTTCCTATGTACTACCTTCCAAAATTGCCATGAATTTTACTATTTTTTAATCCTGATAAAGAAATTTTCCTGTAGATTTGGAGTGCAGATTGCAAACCAGAAAACCCATATTCAGTATTGTATCAAAGACTGCAGAAGTGGAGCGTGGAAAGCTTTTGCCTCATTTGCTTGCTTGAAAGAAAAGTACTCTAATTTTTATTATTTGACAAAAACATAGCTTCTGTTTAACTGGTTGGCTATTGTATGACTATGTGAGGATATTATTAAAAGTGTTCTTAAGCATATGGCATTGCTCAGTGATTTGAGAATTTTAGTCATTTTGGAATCAATGTTCGCCCTATTGCCATGTGTAACGTTACATGTCATTACAATTTAAAAAATGTTAGGGATTACATTTAAACTTGCACTAAAATTTAAATGAGATTATTAAGCTAATATTATTTTGAAGTCATCCTGAGTTCAAATTACAGAGTGATTATGAATTATGTTATTATAAGACACATTTTTTTTATCTTTCATATGTATTGCTTTTCTTTCTTCACAGAAAGTGAAGAAAATTCCTTTTACCTTTTAATTATTCTAAATAATTACCTTGCCCACGATAACTAAAGTCAGATTTATTTTATGAACTTATTATAAGCATGATTATTGAACAACAGACAGGAATAGGCAAACTACATCAGAGAAACCAATCACTTTGAAAATAACCATAGAGAAGCATCACCTATGGTTTCTTGGCTCTCTTCTTACTGTCTCCTTATGGTCATTGTTGGACACTCAGGACTGGCCTAGATGGAGGTTTAATCTGGTCCTTTGTTTATTCCTTAGTGTTTATGATATTTCTAAAATAATGTATAATGCAAAATAGATGGGTTGGATTACCAGAAACCTCTAAATAACTGTGGAACATAGTTCCTATTAATTGTAATCAGTCTTTTTATAGAAGAAAAGCCAGCAACGGTCTTGTACGTTAAAATCTAATTTCAGTCCAGGCTGAGTTTTCAAAATCCAGCTGTCAGGCATTTGGTTATTTCTTACAGCAGTTTTAATTAACTTTATGTTTTGTATCTCTACTTTCTGCTTTATTCCCATTCTTGTACTTTAGTGTAGTTTATAATTCATTCCCATAGCAACAAAAGTACCCAAGCAGCAACTTTAAATATTTTTTATATGCTTTCCCCACTAATGTGTAACATCTGTAGATTCAGAACTGTTATTTGGTGATAAATCCTTAACTGGATTTATGAGCCCTCAAATCGAGAAATTGAATTGTTAAACTAACGTACTTTTTTTTTTTTCCTTTTCTTTGTAACTTGTTTATCTTTAAGCATCTTCTCTTGTTTTTCTAGAGGGTCTGAATCCTGACAACATTAGACAAGCCTCAGAGCAACTGAAGAGCCGCTGGATTGAGTTCTGTCAGTTACTGAGTGAAAGACTGGCATGGCTGGAGCACCAAAATAAAATCATTGACTTCTACTCCCAGCTGCAGCAACTGGAGCAGACAGCAATTGCTGCAGAAAACTGGCTGAAAACACAACCCACACCAGCAACAGATCCTGCTACAGTAAAAACTCAGTTAGAAAGATGCAAGGTTAGAGATTGTTCAAGTTTTTTTATGATATTGTGCTTCATAGGTGTTCCAACAGTGGGACAGATTATGACCTACAATATTTCACTATAAAAATGGTAAATGGACTCCTTGGATTTACAAGGTAATTATTGAATATATTTGTTCAAGGAAAGGAAAGACTGGTAAAGAAATAGAGGCAGTAGAACCCAGCATATGGGTCTTTAAAAATCTGCCCCAAATGTTTTGTTATTAGGATACTTAGACACTTAGAGGGAACTGTGGGCTTAAAGTATTTTTCATATTTCTTTTTCATGTAAAAATCTGTGTCTTTGGTTCCTCATTAAGGAAACATTTCTCTTCACCTCTGTTAAGGATCTGTGCCTGAACATTGTCTTCAAGTCCAAAATTCTGCCATTGCAGACCATTTTACTTCTTACATATCCTGTGTTTTGATTCAGTGTGGGTTGTGTAGTCAAATGGAGGAATATTCTTCTGTCACAATATAAGAGAATCACAGGAGTTGTACAAAAAACTGTCACACCAATTCACTTATAATTTTCCGTAATTGTTTTATTTGTGTGCTGTACTACCATAGAAATTTGCTTCTCTCTCTTACTGTGGACAGCTCTGTGGGTGGAGAGCTTACAAGCAAATACTGATTAACAGCTATATATTGAAGTGTAGTATTGCATTATAAATTGCATGATATACTTGTAGAAGTTTGACTTTAGGAAATCTCTGACCAGAAGCTCTCGACAAGACAGTATTGAAACCCAAATTGAGATCTAGGCTATTACTTCAATTTTCAGGTATTTCCAAACTGGCATTGTGCCTACAGAGATCTCTGTTCTTGTGCAGAAAACTTTTCTTTGAATATCTCTGCCGTGAACTGTACACTTGGCTTGCTTTGCTCATTTCTTTTATATTCTGTAGTTGCACATGTCACAGTGTATACAAGGTATAATAGCACAACCCCACTGCTCCCTACAGCTTCCTGAGAAGGGGAGTGAGGAGAGAGGTGCTGATCTCTTCTCCCTGGTATCCAGGCACAGGATGCATGGGAATGGTTCAAATCTGTGCCAGGGAAGGTTTAGACTGGAGTGGGAGGGTGTTTGAAGAGTGTAATAAAAAGGCTTCCTGGAGAGGTGATGGGTGCCCCCAGCCTGTCCATCTGTAGGAGCCATTTGGAAAACATCCTTATCAATGTGCTTTAACTTGTCAGCCCTGAAGTAGTCAGGCCATTGGAACAGATGTTCCCTGAAAGTCCCTTCCAACTGCTCTGTGCTATCCTAATCTTAACCTCAGCCTCTAATGTGTTACTGTGAGGCTGTTAGAAATCACTGGGCATCTTCATCTCTCCTTTTCTACTTCATTTTAGTCTGTACATAATCTAACAGACATGGGTCCAGGATTATGGTACGTGTGGTGTTTTTCTCTTCCCATCTTCACATGAAAAAAATGTTCCTTAGGATTGAAAATTTAATGTACAATCGTTCCTATTTTCTTCGAGCAAAATGTCCTGTGAAAGGGACTGTAAGATGGCTTAAAGCAGTGATTTCAATCAGCAATTTTATTGGGAGTAGAGGTATTGATTTGTGAGGAAAGGTTTAAAATGTTGAATTGATTTTATTGTAACTGATGTATTTGGAAGCAAAAGAGTTGTGTAATGTGCACTGAAACAGTGGTGATTTCATGGCACTAGTGGTTTCACTTCTTGTGTAGCCGTATCTTGATTTTTTTTTTTTTTTTGTTCGAATTTGCAGGATGAAATCATTCGAATGTCAACCCTGCAGCCTCAGATTGAAAGGCTAAAGGCTCAAAGTCAAGGACTCAAAGAGAAAGAACAAGCACCAGTGTTTCTGGATGCTGACCTTGCTGCTTTTACCAGCCATTTCAAACAAATATTTGCTGACATGCATGCCAGAGAAAAGCAGCTACAGACCAGTAAGTGTTCTTGACAAGAAGTCAATTTGCTTGAGTAGCACACATAGTATAGGTGTTTATATTTTACTTTCCCAGTTTTGTATTTGCTTTTGTGATACTAAACCAGTAGTGCAATTCAGGTGCTCTTTTTTGCAATTGAATTAGTCTTTCAAAAAATATCAGTTCATTCTGTATTTTATATTGAGAAATCAAGGGAAGGAAGACTATTCAGAAGCAAAGCTTCCACTCAATATAGTTCTGCCATCAAAATTCCTCTTATTAGTGTGTTTATGGACAGACTCAGTGATATTTTTTGGCACCGTAAAACTGTCTTTGTTTATTTGGATTATAAGACAAGGCAGTCCATCTCTGTCAGTCAGTAGAGAGGAAAGACAGCTTAATACAGGAGTGAATCTGCTCTAGATTTTTACAGAATAAAAATTTAACTCCATAAATCTTATCAAAGAGAGTAGCCACCTTAGCATATCTAGTTTTTCATCATGTGGCCAACTCTTTCTTATTTGCAAGACAGAACACATGACTGCCAGTTATGACATTATGTGTGATATTTTCAGTAAAATGAATTTTTCAAAAGGGACAAACTGCTATACCAAAAAAGAAAGTTAACTATTCCTAATTAATGATGTGTAGCATATCAGTAATTACTGTATACTTTCTGTATTAGCTTATAAAATTAATAAAGTATCAGACAAAAAAGAATGTGAATTTAACTTTTCCCAACAACAAAGATATTACTTGCCCCTTAAACCATTGATATCTCTAAATTATTGTACTGATTTGAAATTTGACATAGTGCTAGCTCCTTCTAGTGGATTTTTCTAATATTCCTTCTAAATTCTTTCACAGAGAGTCTTGGATATTGTTTTTTTCAATATTACATTACTGCACTGCTGTAGTTATTTTACACGTGTTATCCACATATGCAAACTGAAGAGGTGATGATGCATGGGAGAACAGAAGACATAAAATGCAAGTGTCCCATAGCAAGTGGTGAAAGAATGAATTGTAGAAATTTAACATTAAGGAGTGTAAAGTTTTTTCATTACTCTAAATTCAAGATGAACAATCAGCAAGATGTAAAAACCGTTAATGTGACTATGTTTTATATGCTGAAATCACTTGCCATTCTTCCAACAGAAACAGCATGAATGCTGGCTTCTTTATGATTTCTTCTCTGTTTAAACTTCCACAGTTGTTTGGTTTGCCATGCCAAATTTTACTATGGTGAGAGGCCATGAAATAACCAGTTGATTGGTCCAGTAAGGTAAATACTGTTCAGTGCCTGACCTGCAATGCCATGGGCTTTAGTACACTTCTTCCTGGGTATTCCTTCCCCAGCCTGGGCTGGAATCAGCTCCTCCAGCTGCAGGAACAGCTGTCCTGAGGTGGAAGCATTGACCAGGCTGGGGAGAGTCTCCTGTAGTGCAGGAGAACAGAAGTCTCTTAATCAATATTGCATGGAGCCCTGGACAGTTACTGCTTTTCTTGTGCTGTACAGATGGGCCATATCCTGTGTCTTTATTCTGGCCTTACTTTAATAACAAGCATTGAAAATTAGAGTATTTTAGATCTTTTCAGCTTTTATTTACATATATTATTTGTAATTAATTATTTCCTACAGTTGGAAAAGTCTCCTGAGGACTAAATGATGTGTTGCAGATCAGTTATAATATTTGATCCTTTTTTTTCTTTCCTATACATAAAATCTACATGTGTTTAAAATATTTTTCTTTTTTGATTCATTATTGAGGTTTATTTTTATGTTAAAAAGATATTTATTTTTGACCATCATAAAAAGTTTGCTTATTTTTTGAGCTTTTTTTTTTTTTGTTAATCTTTCATTGCTTCATTATCTTTTCTGATGGATAAGGGTATTTAGCTTTTCTGTTTTTCAAGGGAATTTTCCTCTCATAAGTAGTTTTCTTTAATTTTGGGGATTGTCTCCCTCAAATATTTTTTGTTTGGTTAGGTTTTGATTGTGGTTTTTGGAAGCAATGGCGGCTTAATTTTGGGGTTTTTTTTTAAACATTCAGGAGTGCTTAGTAGTTTCTCTCTGCTGCAGATTTGTCAACCAAATAATACTAAAGACTAACTCAGATTTTCTTACATGTTTTTCTCCATTATTTGATTGCCATTTCCAGTTATAAAACCTAATTTAAATTCTGAAACTTATTTGATTGGGTTTTTTCATTATTTTGTAGTGCTGGTTAGGAAAGAGATACAGTCTCATAAAATAATAAGAAATATACCCCATTTTTTGCACTTTACAGAATGTCTGTATATCCATATGTCATTTTGAATATGATGTATCCAGCAATCTAGCTCCCTCTTCTCCCCAAACACATTTAGAGTAATATCTAGAATATTGCTATATAGAAAAAATAAAGGTCAGACTGAGCTTAAAACTATTCAGTAATCTACACAAGGGAGTGAAACAGACAACGCTGGCAATGATTTGGGTATGAACCTGATTTCCCAAGGAGGTTCTTACATTTTTTAATGCCCTGGTGAAAAAGGAGGTTTTGTACTTTACATTTACTTGTCTTGAAATTAACTGCTGCTACATCAGAGAGATTTTTAGGGAGCAGCATGGTCAGCCTCCCATTCCCCCTGAGCCCAGGGAGAGCTGACGGTCAGTGTCAGGTAAGTGAATACTCCCTGGTTCAAACTTCCTCCTGGGTGGCAGCTGATTCATTCCAGCACTCCCCTAGTTCTGTGGCTTAACTGAATTCCATTAAGGTGCTATTGCTTTTCAGTCTCACTGCATTGAGCTGCTATCCAGTCGTGGCCTTGATGGAGATACATGTTCTCACTGAGATACATGTTCTTCTGAGGGAAATTGGAAAATCGTTGGATTTTTAGCAAGTAACTAAAATAAAAGGCTTTTGCCACAGGTAAAAGTAAAAGTATCAAGGTGGAGGTGGCAAAGAAAAAGTCGTATTTATTTCCATTTTTGTCTGCTTCATAAATTTATGCACTGTGCTTTTCTTTCAAGTTCTTATTCTACCTTTGCAGAATCAGTAATTCCCAAAGGTGAAGTCATCATTGTCATCATTACTGTTGTTATTATTAATGATAAATTATTCATCTGCATTCAAATGATGTTTCTCCTGTTTATTTCAGGAAGTACTTTTGCTTTCTGCATCATGTCAAGATTCTTTAGAATTTTTATTTACCCATGCCATGCTTAAAATTTTTTTTCATGCACATCATTATGCTCTCTAACTCATAAGGACAGTATCTTGGGGTGTTGGATTGCTTAGAGCTCATGAAATTCAAACTTGGCATAATTTTATAAGATAATAAACTACAGTGATGACCATTTAGAGTTTTAGTCTGTAATTATTCTGCCTTGGTCAAAACGTTGAAGTGCTAACTTGTTTTGATGCTTTAAATGCATTGGAAATGGATTATAAGTGGCAGAGAAATTGTAATGATACATAACATAATCTTTCACAAATCGCTGTATACTTGAGGAAGGAAAAATTTAAGCAAATATCTTGAAAACTTCATAACTAAAAGTTTTCTTTAAGACCTGAACTATGATTGAGTAGTAAAAATATTCATTGTTGTTTGATTTTGGGGGATAAAGTTTGCTTAACCTTCTTTAAATGTGTCTTTCAAGCTGAAGATACAGCTCAGATGTGTGTGAGAATTTATTGTTTTAATAAGTAGGATGCAAGCAATTTCTTTTCCTTTTTTCACCCCATCCATTTCCTCTGGTAATTATATTTTATTTAAATCAAGATCAAAAGGACAAAGCAGCCTGTGAAATGAATGTGTATGAGATAATGTCCTCTATTCCGTAGGTGATTTTGTCCTTTTCCTCAGTGGTAAAAATGAATATTTTTATGGATGGAAAACAAACCCACCTGAAAAATAATTGTGTCTTAAAAATATATTTACTGTTATAAAAGATCCTGTAGAGCTGGAGAAGGGCTTCCCTGGAAGTGCTCAAAGCCAGGTTGGATGGGGCTTGAGCAGCCTGATCTAGTGGAAGTTGTCCCTGCCCATGATGGGGGTTGGAACTGGATGATCTTCAAGGTTCCTTCCAACCCAAAGCACGCTGTGATTCTATTATTCCCTTCTGTTTCTTTCAAGAGCTTTATAACTATGAGAATTGGAAGACTTAAATCATTGCATAACCTTCATCAAGTATTACACAAGATTCCTTATGAGACTTTCTGGTTAAAAATGTAGGAGAAGGAAATCACAGCTTTTATTAGTAAAGACCTATAGATGAATTGGTTCAAGTATTTGTATTACAAAATAAATAAAACAAAGTTGTGAAAACATCAGTCTGGTTTTACTACTGGAGATTTTTATTGGAAATACGTGAAGTTTAATCATGTTAATTTATTTCAGGAAATAAATCTTTACTAAAATGGTCCATAGATTATATTTATTGTCTTTCACAATGGTGTGATGAACAGTGGGATTTGTAATAACTGCAGGATAAACACACTGCAACCTATCCAATGTGATTTGATCGTTGTTGAGATAATTATATTCTCATTTCATTTCTGATTTGGGAAAATATTTTTGAGTGAAAAATCTGGTTGCAAAATCCAAGGAGGCAGTGAGGAAATGCAAACAAAGTATTTTACTAACTTGGAAAACTATTTTCACATATTTAGGTAGTTCTATTTATTAGAAATAAATCCTAACTAACTATTTGAGCATTCTGTTTCCACATGTATGGACTTTCTCTGAAAGAAATATGCAAGTACAAATGTATTTGCCTGTCAGTTCTCAGGGCTTACAATGTCAGTCACACCAAAATGCATTCCCTACAAATGGAATAGGTTAATACAAAAACATTTTTCCCCTCTGGGATGGGAACTGTATTCTGATATTTCACATTAACACATTTGTGATTTCCTTCTGTGATATTTTGTTACAGTTCTGCCATGGACCTAGTTTTGCTCTATCTAAACTGGGCCCGTATTGAGGACATACTAAATCCTTCTCCTTGCCGATTTTTTTTTTTTTTTTTTTTTTTTTTTTTTTTTTTTAGATAATACAGCATAATCCATATTAATGAACTTTGCTTATTGTATGGACTTTAGTCCATAAATATTAATGTCAGAAAGCAAATTTTAAGATAAAAAGAAACAGGTCTTGAATGTGGGTTTATGTTCTTAGCATATTAGCATGGGGAATTTAGACATTCCTATTGCCCACAGAGAGGCCATAAATGAGTTAGATTATTTAGACTGTTGTAACTGGGTAATGTGAATTCCACATGGGAGCTTGCCATCATGTGCTGCTAAATGATAAAGGCTCTTCAGTGCCATGCTAAAAGTTAATCTGCTTCCTTGTGGATGAAAATGCTGACACATTGTCTATCTTAAAGAATCAAAAAGTGTTTCATTACTACTGCTAATCTGTAGTAATCTGAAAGTGAAATGGGAAACCTATGGTTACACCCTACTTAAAGATACTTTCTAAAGTTAATGTTTAATAACAAAATTGTAAAGACACTAGTTTGATTAAATCAGTGTTTATCATCCCATTTGAACTCTTGTTTAGTCCATCCAATAGTAGAACACATAACTCATTACAATTGAATGAAATTTTTTGCAATGTTTGGATGGTTTTACAACTTCATTATTATTGGCAAGTTGCAGGATTAGAGTTTCATGCAATTTGGTGGCATTTGCTATGGCAGTTTTCATCTGTTCTGAGGTAGTCTGCAGCACTACCAAAAATAGCTGTTCTTTTACTTAAATGCTTGAATTTATACATTAGTCATAAGATTTGTTTTTCATTTAAAGGGAAAAACTTAGAGAAGTCAAACATTGCATCACAACACTAAACTGCATTTCATATTTCTAAATAAAACTGCAGTTAAGAGTTGTATAATTCTTTAACATATCTGAGGTGCTCAAATTATATGTCCATTTGTATGGAGTGAAGAGTTTAAATGTATGTTGTATTGTAAAGTAAAAATTGTTTGGATAAAATGAGTCAAAGACAATATAAATTTCACTAAGGAAAGAAAATATTTAAAATATTACTGGATGAGATGGAAAATGTTTGGATTTGTATTTCCAATAATATATTACTATTGATTTCTGTGAACAAAAATGCCTCACAAGGGAAGAAATTCTTGACTTTCCTGGTACCAAGTTCTGTCTCTTGTAAATCTCCAGATATTGGTGATGAATCACATCAGGCAAGTCTTTTATGAGGAAAGTTTGCCATACAATGTGCATTCTTCACAAGAGAGGTTGTCCTGATTTTGGGAAGTTGTTATGATATCTGAGTAAATATACATTTTTTCACATAGCATTCTGTTGATCAACTAAAAAATTAGATTAAAATCTGAAGTACTTTCTGCCAAGCACTACTGTATGGTGTAAGCAAGATTGCACTTAAAAATTTTAACTGTGTTGTTTGTCAAAACTACTTTTTGGCAGCTTTATTATTTTTCTGTATATTTCTTTGTGAAACACCAGAGACTATTGACTAGTATACAGGAGATACAAATGGTGTAACTTTTTTTAGCTTTTATATTCTTCATTATTATGAACAAGTTGGAAATGTTGCAGTTCCAACCAGCCATGCTATTTGTCTACACATTTTGTAGTGAGAATAGAGGCAACTGTTGTTGATGGCAGAGGGAATGTATCTGCTAATGAGTTGCTTATGTGTGTGCCAGATGTTGTCTATTTGCAGTAGCTGTAATATTGACACAATAACCACAGTTCAATAAAATTCAACTTTATTGTAGAAGGAAGATTAATTTTCTAAGATTTAACAGATGTCTTAAATGGAACATTTTGCTTGAACAGAAACATTGAACACATAAACATAGTTCTTAAGACATTTCTGAAATTAGATTGTAGGTTAAGTACAATGGTTTGTCTGTTGATCTCCGAACACACAAATTTAAAATAGTTTTCTTGGCCATATAAGTTGTCTTCTGACCTATCATAACAGGGTCAAATGGCACATAACTCATAACATGGTAGAGATATCTCAAACATTAGAAGGAATGTGTTCATTTTTCAAAATATTTTTGCTTCCAAAATTATTTTTTGTAGTTCTGATACTCACTGGGCCTGTTTTGATCTCTTGCAAAACAGCTGTAGGCTTCAATAAGGCTTGGTCTTTTATCAAGTGTCTTCTGTCAGCAAACTGAATAGTGAAGCGAAAAAATGTTTTATTTCCTTCCTTCCTTCTTTTATTTCCTTCCCTTTTTTTTTTCCCCATTGAATGTAGTTTTTGACAGTTTGCCTCCTGCACACTACAAGGAAACAATGAACACTATACTTGTGTGGATGCAGCAGTCAGAAACTAAACTCTCCGTGCCTCAGGTTGCAATAGCTGAATATGAAATAATGGAGCAGAGACTCAGGGAGTTAAAGGTGAGTGATCAAGCTGTGAGTACAGATGTCTCAAACGAGAAGTTTAGAAGAACAGCACTCTAGTTTGGTACATGAATCTGCTGAAGCCTGTAGATCTTGAGTAAATAAGTCAGGGCTTCATTAGATGGTCGTTGCTTGCTTATATTGATTCCTGAAGTTAAGGAATTTAAAATGGTGTTCACCAGTGAAAGCAATTTTATAAGATATTGAAAATGTTCAGGGCTTTTCCTTATCATTTTCAATATCTTATATTGAAAATGTTAAGGAAAAGCCCTTGTTTGTCTCCATAGTATATAAAATACTCCTTTGATGATAGTTCTGGTAGTAAAATATAGATTTAGGTAATTTCATTTTCCAGTGCTGACAGGAAAACAATTCTGATTTGCAAAATGCTGCACAGTCTTTTAACAGGTTTTCCTGTCAAATTTACAAGTAGACAAATGTGGAACAAATTTTGCCAGTGGCTACAAACCTTCCCTGTATCTCTTATGTCTGACAGAGTTTCTACTCTCAGATGGCTAATGAACATGTTGTTTGATGCATATTCAGAAGTAAAATGTAGAATATAGAAAAAAACCCTTAGATTACATAAATTTTGGCTGAGAATTACAAAAGTTTTGCAAAGTTATAAAAAATATTGTATCACAGATTCAGTTCTCTAAGTTTATTCTTTTTCTACATGTTCTGGTTCTTTTCTCTACCTCTTTTGAGTGTCATTATTCAGGGCCATAGCAAATTCCGATCTCAAAGTAATGAAATGTATGTAGATCACATCCGTTAATAAGTATAAATACCTCTGGTTATATTCTCAGTTCAACTAGAAAAACCTTGTACGTTGTATGAGAAAAACAATTCCAAATTGCTCAGAAAGTTATGCCATTGTGTGTTTTAGCAAAGGTGACCTCTGTGTGTCCCGTGTTTGTGAAACGAAGAGAATTGCCTAGCACATGAATTCCACTTGCTCCTTATCCACAGGCTCTACAAAGTTCTCTGCAAGAGCAGCAGAAGGGCCTGACCTATCTCAGCTCGACTGTGGAAGACCTGTCCAGGAAAGCCCCTGCAGAGGTCAGCCAGAGTTACCGGTCCGAGGTTGAGGTGGTCCTTGGCCGCTGGAAGAAGCTCTCGGCACAGCTGGCAGAGCAGTGCCAGAAGCTGGAGGAGCGCATGACCAAACTCCAGCGATTCCAGGTTAATCGCACTTTTTCAGCCTCTGCTAACGCCTGGTGGCTTGTTGCTGTGGGACTAAGGCAGAAGACATTTAGGTGCTTACAGGAATTAACACCAAAGTGAGATATCAAAACATGACAAAAAATGTATTTAAATGTCTGCTTGATTTTGATGAGTATAAGATTTTACTTTGAATTCTGATTTTTGGCTGTTTCTGACTATGTTGTTTCATTAGCAAAAAGCGCTAATTTCATTAAAAATTGCAAATAATGTTCTTCTACTTCTTTTTCAATGTAGCTGAAGCACTTATTCATGCACCTGAGGTAGCTGTACCATATTGACTTTAATGAATTCACTTACATAATTAAAGTCACCTGTAATATAGTAGTATCTTGTCAGCAGTTTCCAGAAAGCAGAAGTGTATTTCAGGTATTTAGAATGGCAGCACTGGAACTCACCTGGGTGTCTGTAGGGCTGATTCTAGATTTTTACAGGGCTGTTTCTCACTTTTTTCCTCTCATCCTCTGTCTGTCTGACATTTTTGCCCTTTCTTAACTACATTGCCACTGAACACCACTAGCTCACCACAGCATTAGCTGTGTCCTGTGGTGATTCCACCGGGGAAAGCTGGAATGGTCTGTGTCCAGCACAGGACAACACCTATCCTCTCCTCACAGATGCTACCCTGTTCTCAAAACAGTGCCACATAAAAAAAAGCAGGGCACTTTGCTTAAGAAATTCAAACTTTTGTGTTTTCCTGCCCCTCTGCCTCCCTTCTTCACTCCCACCCCATCACCAAATTTAGATCTTTTCCCACTGGTCTTAAAAAGGTCATGAGCATCATGACCATGCTCATGTGAAACATTCAAAGCAGCATGAGCTGTTGATGCGGACAAATTTTACCCCTTATATTTGTTGCTGAAAGCCCTCTGGTACACATCTAATATAAAAGTTATTGTCTTTTGAGCTTGTTGAATGACTTCTCATCCAGATTATTATTTTAGCTACTGTAATTTATGGAATGCGTCAGTATGGGATATGATGAAATCAGCGTTCATAAACAAAATGTATTTACAATCTGATTAAAGATGTGAGTCATACATTTGATCTTCATTGGTAGCAGGAGACTAATCTCATTTTAAGAAAATCCCACCAGATAAATATTTTACCACATTAATGAGCTAAAAGTATTCTTGTAAAGGTGTTAAAGTTTCATCATGAAATATGATTTTGAACTATTTTTACTGTTGGATAATGGAATGCACAGTAGATATTTCAAAAGTGTTTTGGTAATTGCCATTCTGGAGTATACTGATAAACTTTGTTATGATTAATTTCATTAATTCAGTTCATTTTCCAGGCTGGACTGGGCTTTTTTTGAGTATCTCAGTCACATGAGGGAAATGTTCCCTTTGGTTACTTGTCTCGTAATAGTTACTAAGGCATATTTGTATACATTTTAGGACAGAGACTCTATTCTAGCATCCTTTTTTGTGCTTTAAATCAGCTTTGCATTCAGCATGTAATGTCGATATGTATTTCATTGGTGATGAAAGTAGTTTGGTGAAAAAATGCTTTATAATTTACTTCTAAAAATTTTGCCATACATGTGTTTTATTTTAATATGTTAATCTGATTATCAAAGATGTCATTTTAAGGCACATTTAAGTGGTATTTTCTAAATCTTATTTTACTTTTCAAGTTATTATATTACCTGTGTAATGTTGCCTGGACTGGCAGCATTCCCTCTTTTCAAGTATTTGATTGTCTTTTTTTTTTTTTTTTTTTTTTTTTTTTTTTTTTTTTTTTTTTTTTTTTTTGTTAACTGCAAGAGTTAAATAAAGGCAGTGGAAATAATATTCCTATTCCTATTCTAGTGCTAGAAACAGTAACTGAGAGACTCTGAAAGGACTCATTGAGTCATTTTATGACTTTAGTTTCTGAAGTGAATTTCTTTCAGTTATATTGGCTTTTTTCATTCTGAATAGTAAGGGTGTTTTTCTGTGTTGTGTTCTGGTAGAAAAATAGGCACTAGAGCATATAACTTCCAAAAGGAGTCTCAAGTTTAAATGAAAGCACAGGACATTTGATGGGTGAGCCTGAATTAAATGCCAAGTATGAGTAATCTGAAGCCATAAAAGGAACCAATGAACAAGCCTGCAGTATCTAAACACAAATGATATCTAGAAGGCATAAATTTGAGAGCCATAAGGCTGTCTGCTCATAGACACATTAAACTTGGTCAGAAATGGTCAAAGTGCAGGTTAAATTGTTGATGACAGACCCAGGTAAAATTGACTTTACTTGTTTGCTGTGTTTGTATTTTCAGACAGTTCAATAATGCTGAAATTACATTGTAATGAGTTTTAGTTGTAGCGTCAGGATGAATTACACTTTTGCCAGTCAGGATTTGTGTGATGCAATGAAATGTCTTTTTAATACACAGAATGATACTAGAACACTGAAGAAGTGGATGGCTGAAGTGGATGTTTTTCTGAAGGAAGAGTGGCCTGCCCTTGGAGACTCAGAAGCACTGGAAAAGCAACTTGAGCAATGTACAGTGAGTATTACCTGCCTGCTTGGCAGTTATTCAATTCTTCTCTATGAGCTGAGTTTATACAGAAGTTACACAAATTATTACTGTTCCTAAAAATAAATTCATGTAGAAAGGGGATTGCCTTTTGCAGTGTGTTTGAACTTTTTGCATGTCCTGGGTTTGAAGGAAAATTCAGTTAGAGCAAGGAAACTTTAATACCAGAAGGAGGCACACAGTGACTTTTTTTTTTTTTTTTTTTAGTCTGTATACTCTGTGCCAAAATATCTTTTTTCTGTATCTGTTATTCATGTAATTTACAAACTTGTCTAATTGTGCAAAAAGAGCTTGCAGGTATTGTGAGTTGTATCCATTCTTTTTTTCAATAAACTTACAAGTTCCAGGATGTTATCCCAGCAGAGTTTTAAAGCATCATGAAATATTGGTACTTCCATCACAGGGTTTACAAATTCTTCTTCCTATCCCAACAGAATGTGTAAGTGCAGTGAATCTTGTAATCCATGATGGCCCCTGTCTATATGCTCAGTGGAATTTACAAGTTATGTAAATGTTCTGGCAGGATGTGTAAATACTATGAAATACTAAATACACAGTGATCTTACAGAACTGCAAGTTCTCTCATACTTTCTCGTAGCCATTATTTAAATAAGAATTATTGTTATTTTTCACCATTTTAATGGAATGTTCTTTCAGAAATGTCAATAAAAGATCTAGGTATTTCCCATGTTTTCAACCAACAGCAGGGAAGCATTTTAAGAGACATATGTACACATCATATATGTGTATATTTATAGTGCATACATAACATCTAAAAATTAAATAATTTTATTTGGTACACAAGAGCTTGTCACATTACAGCTGCTCGTTCCTTTTTAATTTCTTTTCATAGATAAATCTGTTGATTGTGCTCATTTGGCTGGAGATCTGGACCCCAGACAAGTCAGAATCTCACATTTTCACAGGGATACCATATCTGAAACTTCATGTGAATTCTGCTTGCCTAAACTTCTGCTCTTCCTTTAGGCTTTAGTAAATGATATCCAGACAATCCAGCCCAGTTTGAACAGTGTTAATGAGACTGGGAAGAAAATGAAGAGTGAAGCAGAGCCAGAATTTGCTTCCAGAATAGAGTCAGAGCTAAAGGATCTCAACGCTCAGTGGGACCACATTTGCCAACAGGTATCAAGTCTCCTGCTGTGATTGGTTCTTTTTAAATTAATCATCAGGGTTTTCATTGGCAGAATTTGTCCTTCTATACTTATGCACTAGTTATGAAACCGAATTTAGACATATTCATAATTCAATATTAGTCAACTAATATTTTACAGAGTGTAATTTAGCCTGTAGCAGTATATGTAAAGTATATTTATTTGTAACACAATATCTGACTCTTTTTATAACAAAGATATATACCAATATATTAGGTCTAACGGCAGAATGATTTACGGCTTCTGCAAAACTAGATTTCTGAAGGTGCTGTTTAGGCATTTGCCAAAACAATCAGGTTTTGTACTTAGTTTCATGTTTTCTTGTAGACTGTTCAAATTCCATGTCATTACTCTGGGTGAAAAAAAGGCATTAAAGCAGTGAAGGATTCATAATTGAATAACTCAGAATTAAGAGTATGTGCAGATCAGCATGTGTATAAATTAGTCTCCAGTAGTCACACACATCTGGGAGAATGGGACATAACAGGAAAGGACAGTTCTTTTATTTTAGTTAAAGGCATTATTGATAAATAATTTTACCGAATAATGAATCTAAAAATTATTCTTATTTCACTGATGGCATTTGGGTTCTTATTCTTTATGACTGTTCAAATAATTTTTTTTCATGTTGTATTACCTCCAAATTTTTCCTACTAGCTCTCTCTTGTCTACCTTTTCAATGTATATTTTCGTAAAATTAAAAGTGTTACATTTTAATGAAGTATAATATTTTCTGAAATTTTTATTCTTCACTTTACATGTGAAAAATAGTCTCTATTTTTTGATAAACATAAAAGTTGATCTTTGAAATCTGTAAGACATTTTATTGGTCAGTTTTGTAGTCTTTCTCCTTTCACTACCATGAAGTATTTAATTTGTTTTTTTGTGTGATATTAATAAGCTGGATACCTTTGCAATTCTCTCACAGAAATTTCAAGGATTACCTTACAGGTATAGAAGTCTGTCACAGTTCGCTTTTCTGACTTCCCTGAAAATCTGTCTGTAATAATTTCATTCAATACAAGGCACAAATTATTCTGTCTCAGTGGGCATTTCTAACACAACTTCTTCAGTAGCAGCTATTAAAATACATGAATAGTAAATACAAAAATCAGTTTGGTTTGTGATATACGTGCACTTAATGTGACTGTGAGAGCTGACAGTTGGCAGTTGTCATTGGCAATTCAGATACTCTTTTCAGGTGATAGGAGGTTACCTTCTCTTCTGGTGCTGGGACTGAGGAAGAGATAATTTTGCAGAGCCACATATAATTCTGCTTTTATACTCACTGATTGTTGCTCTATTTTGTTCTAGAAATTAAAAACAACATCTATGTAGAACAGCATTTATGTTTAACAGCCAGTCCTCAAGGATGAGTAACAAGCCAATAAATGTCAGAAATTAAGACCAAATACTAAGAAAATTTCTCCTGATATTACTGAAAATAATGTTTACTGAAGCAGCACCACAGAGCAGAATATTGGAGCAATAAGCTCTGCAAGCCCAATTCTGAAAAATGGCACCAGTACAACTTACTATTTTTGATGCAAACTTCTTAATACTATTGAAAGATGGTAAATACACAATCAGGGACAATTTTGATAGGTTAATGCACAATGAATAGAATCAGAGAATGGTTTGGGATGGAGGTGATCTAAATTATTGTCTAGTTCTAGTTCTATACATGAGCTGGATAATGCAATTATATCACCCCCACTTAGTGATTGGCAGATGATTTAACAGCAGTATTTTTCCCTTTAAGGTAAATAGTTTCTTCCACTAGGAGGTTGGGCTTTTTTTCTTGTCTATTTTTAGGGTCTTCACCTTTCTGAAACATTCTTAAATGACTTAGTCAACAGAAGAAAGATATGCACATTGCTTTATTCTCTAGTGAGTTGCATTTGAACTAGTTAGAAAGTCATCTGACTTTATCGCTCAAGAGCCTTTGGTTTCATGCTTGAATGTGCTTTCAAAATCTCCTATGGTTTTTCTTTCTACATTTCACAGAAGATATTCCCTGGGAGATGTCCTTTTCCACAGTTGTTTTCTGATCTCAGCATATGGTGTAGATTCTCCTTCTAGTATCATTACAAACTCGTTCTGCAGAGCCATAATTTGCTAAAAAAAGATGCGTACAAATGTAGTACTTTTTTGATTGTTTGTTATTAATATCTACTTAATTGCTAGTTAACATCGGCCTAATAACAACAATTTTATTATTATAGGATTTAATTTGATTCTTTTCAGGCTAAAATGTTTCCAAGTTTGTACAGTAGCTTTGCTTCAAGTACCATGTAATCTTTTCTTTCTTAAAGGCCTATGCTAAGAAGGCTGCATTAAAAGGTGGTTTGGATAAGACTGTGAGTCTCAGAAAGGATTTGTCTGAGATGCACGAGTGGATAACACAAGCTGAGGAAGAATATCTGGAAAGAGATTTTGAGTATAAAACACCCGATGAGTTACAGAAAGCTGTTGAGGAACTGAAGGTAAAAGATAAACTAATTCCTTCAGCTGTGTTCCAACTTATTTTTGAAGCTCTCATTGTAAAAAAAGTCTACTCTTTCTTTTATGAAAATAGCTTTTCAGATCTAGGTGGTTTGACGTAATTTCTATTTGGAATGTTCTAGAAGATACTTGATATTCTTCAACACCACATTGGTTTTTTTTTTTCCTATTTGCTTTATTGGATATTGATTTGGATGTAGCTTCAACATTCTTTTAATTAAGGAATAATGGCTAAAATTTGGGTGTTAGCAGCAGTACAGTGAAATCAGTTTTATGTCTTCTCTTTGCATTAGAATGAGCAGAAAAAAAATAGGATGTTAGGATGCGTCTTGGTGTGTGCTATGTATGAATATTATGTCTTTAATATAGGAATATAAAAACAGCATGTTTTGATTTCAATTAATAATGTTTCCTTCAGTGGGATGAACATGGCCTTTGGACAAAATGACTAATTTATGATATGTGCTTAAATACTCTCTTGCTAAGCCACTGGATGTGGGCTTAGTTCTTATTTCAGAGGTGAATTGTTTGGCTTGTGCTATTCAGGAAGCCAGATTATAACCTGATTGTCGTCATATATATAGCTTTGACAATCTGTTGAACACTTTGTTTTCAAACGGTTCATTTTCCATGTTTTTTTCCAGTGTTTGAGGCTATCAGACCATGCAACTGATGATCTCTTTATTTACTGACACAAATAATTTGCTGCCAGTCAGAATACACATAATATAAGGAAATTTATGGAAAAACTCAGTTGTAAATAAGAAAAATATCAAAAGTAAATATCTCTTTTAAAGATACAGTTCTTTTTCTAGTAACTAAATAGCAAAACAATTTTATACATTGGACTTCATATTAAAACAGGTAAAATGTTTTATATACAAGCACCATTATGGATTCCTAGTAGACATTCTGTACCCAGATGAAGTACAGCCATGTTCAGACTGTGGCACCTTGACCTAGGAAATAACCGGATCATTTGTCATGATGTCACAACAGAGAAAATCTGGATCAGAATTTTGTGTTCATTCTGCAGCCCATTTCTTCCCACAGCTTGAGAAGAGGAAAGTCAAGAGCAACCTTGTAAACTTCCTCTAGCAAAGGCAGCCTAATCACAGTTATTCTGGTTCATGAACTTACAGACCCAGAGAGGGAAAAAATGTTGTCAGGAATATGGTTTTGATTTGATGTTTTTTGGGCAAGGAGTTCTCATTGTAAATTCCTGTGAAGGCCTGTAGGCATTGATGACACTTTTTATAACATCACTGTTTCCACTTGTGATAGATTCCAGTCACAGGCACCAGAAACCACTCAGAGGAAATAGTACTTGTGATTTTAATGTTAAATCTGGATACGTGAATGTGTAACACAGCAGATTTTATTTTTTTTCAGTCATTTGTGCATCATAAGTTATGATGCTGAAGGTGCTTGGAGCACTTCTGGGAGGAAAAGTACTGAAAGGTTCCATTAGTCTGAGAGCTTCAGAACACTAGATGGTTGTGAGATGTTAAATTGTATTGAGTATTTTGTATTGGCAACAAAATTAAACAAAAGTTTTTTGGATGCATTCAAGATGATTTCAGAAAGCCTGGGAAATAAATGTCTCCTGTGGTATTTTGTTTTGTTGTAGTGTTGTTTGTGGTTTTTTTCTCCCTCTAGAATTTTGTCAGAAAATTCTGATCGTTACTAGAAATAACTTCCCTTCTTAATTCAGGACTACAACTTCTCTTTTTTTCTTTTCCAGAGAGCAAAGGAGGAAGCCCTGCAGAAAGAAGTGAAAGTGAAGCTTATTACAGATTCCGTGAATAACTTTATAGCAAAGGCTCCACCTGCAGCTCATGAGGCTTTGAAAAAGGAGCTTGATGTTCTAATTACCAGCTACCAGCAGCTCTGCAGCAGGCTGAATGGAAAGTGGAAGACTTTGGAGGTTTGATGTCTTGTCAGTCTTGTATTTATAGCCCTTCTAGCTGCAAGAAGTGAGGTGGAGAGCACAGTTTTATTGTCATATAGGATTGTGGGTAGCCCAAGGCTATCCTCGCTTTAGGAACCATATACCAAATGCCCCATGTTATGAGCTACACAGAAAGTTATTTTGAGAATCATATCTGCTGGAGAGTTGTATTGCAAGAGAAGACTGAGACACAGCTCTTAGGTCATAGACAGCAATGTCTGTTCAAGGTTCTTATCCCTTCTGAGATCAAGCCAGGAATCTGGCTTTGTAGCAGCCCTATGATGTTCTCTGCATCAGCTCCTCTAGGCTTCTCTCTTCCATGGCTAAGGGTTTTGATTGAATGGCCTTGGAGCTGATCAGGTGGTATCATCCCAGCATGAGAACAGCACTTGCTCTGCTGGCAAACTGAATATTTCCCATGCATTTTGAGTTGACCCTGCCATTTTGGCCAACTCCATTGCAGATTCTTCCTGTGGGACTATTTTTATATTATACAGTAGTTACAATGAATCAGGCATCATTTTTTGTTGTTGATGTTGCAAGAGCTAAATTTTGTTGGTGAATAATTTGCAAGACCAAACCTCCTACAGGACAATAATGTACCAGAGTAAAATTTATCTTGTCTAAATTTCGCTGTGGAAAATTAAGTGTGTAGTCTAAACTGGCAATCTGTATTTACCCTGATCATTGATGTTGTGTTGTTGCTTGTTAATATCCCTCCATAACCCTCATTTGGTGTGAGCAAAGTTCAGTGAGATTAATTGCACTCTGGGAAGCTTGATCTGCTAAGAGTGTCATGCATTTTAACAACATTATTTTAACTTCTACTGACAAAAAAAAAGAACAAAAAAAGATTATTTATGGGGCATTTCAATATTTTGTTTGTGCATAAAGTGCCATTTTTATCTGCTTATTTAAGTATCTTCAGGCACTGTATAAATGAAACATTAGACAATAATTTAATTTCAGGAGAATATTTCATAACATTATGTTTAGTACTCTAGCACTTAAAAGGTCTATAAATTGCACTAAATGTGGTTTAGAATTAATTTCCATAGAGATTTTAGTCTGAGTTCTTAAAAGCTTATATTTTATGAACCTGTGATTTAACAATTAAAATATAGAATATATAAGGAATCTAAGTGCATTTTTATAATAGAGACATAAATTTCTAACATGGGTCTTTAAAAATTCTGCTCACTATTATATTTATATAAGAAAACTTTACAGAAAACATATAAACTGGATAACACATGAAAATGAAGATTCAAGTTGTGTTTTGCAAAAGAGTTCACTTTTTCATCTTATTTTCTGTGGTTTTGCTCTGTTTAATCAAAATGATGGTTTTCTTGTGTTATATTAATTTGGATCAGATGAGTGCTGGCAAATAAAATCGTATGGTCCCATAAGCTTCATATATCAACCATGTTACTTTGGGGAAGAGACATGAATGTTTTCAGTATTTTAATGAGTGAAGATTTTCTTTGAAATTTTCAACCTAAACAATCCTTTTCTTCATCAGGAGGTATGGGCATGTTGGCGTGAATTATTGTCGTATTTGGATGCAGAAAATAAATGGTTGAATGAGATTGAACTGAAACTCAAAGCAACGGAAAATGTCCAGGGAGGTGCAGAAGAGATTTCTGAATCTTTAGATGTAAGTGTTGACTTAAATAATAATCCAATAATTTGTGTTGATAAATTGTAAATTTCATGTCATTCGAAACAAACTATGAGCTAACATTACACATGAACAAGGGGCAGAATATTAAAAGTCCTAAGTTCTTACTAGAGTCAACAAATGAGGTTTTGCATTCAAATCCACCTAAATCAGACAATAATTAAATGTCATGTGCTGGGTGTCAAATACAGTTTTGGTAACGCTAAAATAAACATTCTTAAAAAACCAAAACCCTCACTTCAGCCAGTCAAAAAAAATGTTGAAGTCTTCAGAAAGGACAAGTTTTCATCATAACAGTGCAACTTTGTTTATTATTCTTTAATCTTTATTCACAGAACCTTTAAAATTAGTAGAAATTAAATTAATGTTCGTAGTGCATCAAATACAAAATACTGCATTGATAATCCATTTTGGCTGTTGAATTTCATCCATTTAGATACTCAAGCAGGTTTTTTATATTAAGGCACAAGTTGTCTCACTGAACTCATTAGGCATAGTCCACATCTTTAAAATTAAACATTAAATGTATTGCTATATGAAAAATCTTTCTTCTTCATAATACATAATACAGAACATTAGTTGTCAAGCTATGGAACATAATTATTTCATCTTTTTTCTCTTTTTCTCTACTTCTATTGTATATGAAATGTGAATTTTTTTTATTATATTTTAAGGCAAAATGGGATTGCTTTGTAGAACCTTTTTTACAGAAAGGAAAATAAACTACTTTTTTGACTTTTTTCAGTCTTTGGAACGTTTAATGAGACATCCAGAAGATAATCGCAACCAGATTCGGGAACTGGCTCAGACTTTGACAGATGGTGGCATCTTGGATGAATTGATCAATGAGAAACTTGAGAAGTTCAACAGTCGGTGGGAAGAACTTCAGCAGGAGGTACAGTTAATGAACGTCCCATTAAGTAGAGGACAGTCTAACACCATCTGAAAAATAAAAGAGTTATTTTGTTGGTGCAGTTCCCAAACAGGTCACAAACACAATTTTGCATTAGAAATGGTTTCATGGGTGTTATGGGCTAACTCCAGTAGGCAGCAAAGCACCACAAGACTCCACATCTCTTGGTACTTTGGTAGAGATTATAGAAAATGCAAAAGCAAGAAAACTCATAGATTGAGATTAGAATGATTTTATAAGTGAAAGAAGAAAGGGGTAAAAGCAAGTGATGCAGAAGAAATTACCTCCAGGAGACTAATGCTCAACCAGTCCCCATGCAATGACAATTTTGGAAACACTTTTCCCTACCTCTTTTTGTTGTTGAGCATGACCCTGTGTGGTGCTCAGTTCAGCTGTCCTGGTTGTATCCTTTTAAATCCCAGCCTGCTCTGTGGAAGGAGCAGAGTGAGAAGGAAAAGGCCTGGATACTGTGGAAGCCCTTCTCAGCAACGGCTGAAACATCCTTGCATTATCAGTGCTGTTTTGGCCACCAATACAAACCACTGAACCATACAGGCTGCTGTGAAGAAAATTAACTCTGTCCCAGCCAAAACCAGTAAAATGGGTAACTCCAAAATTTCAAAATTGGAATGACCTTTTAGTGGATTTAATCTTTAATTGCATATTTAAGATGTTTTCTCTGACAAAACTCTTAGCAAGAAGAAACCTATTTTAAAACTAATAATTAATAATATCTGTTATAGATTTTTTTTATTAAACACTAAATAAGTGTATTTGTATAAATGATAGTGTTAAAAAGACACTAAAATATAAAATGTGTAAGACAAAGAGAGCCAAATCTAGCAATATGCTATAAATATGAGGTAAATATCAGCTCAGTACTTTGGTGAAGCTCAGAAAGAATTATTAGAGAAAGACCAAGCAAAGGATGCAGACAGCCCCTTTATGACTGTAACCAGAACATGCATGAAGATAAGCTACAAATACTGTCAAAAATGACTCGGTTACAATGATATAAATGATGCACAAGTGCAGATTTTTGAAAGCAGCTGTATTAGAAGGATGACAATCTACCATGAAAATAAAAAAAAAAATTGCTTCTTTTGTGATGCTAGAAATATACTTGTTTTTGAAAACAGTGGAAGTAAAAACACCGCAATAAAAATTATAAGAGAGTCCTTGGCTGTTCTGAGAATAAACTTGAAGGATGGGAAGGGAAAGAGCCTGGTGGTACTTCTGGTGCAGTGCAGTCATTCACATAATTCTGTGTAGCTGGACAGTGCTTGAAAAGTAAATATAAATTTCTATATACCTTCTCTTTTTGTACCCCCTATTTTTGTTTTATCATCTCACTTCTGTTTGAAAGCAGATACACTCTCTGGAATTCTGCTTCTTGGTATTTGTTGCTTTTTTTACTGACTAGAAGAGTAGGAATATACAGTAGGCTTCCAAGGTGTGAGAACCACACTTTCAAATAGTCTTTTTGAATGACAGTTGAATACTTTTCAGTCATCCCTCACAGATATTAAATCAAAATTCATAAAAGCTGCAGAGATTTAGTGTCAAAAGCACATAATGAAGACATTGTGTGAAATTCTGGAAATAATTTGGATGAATATATAGGCAAAATATATTAGAAATGTATTCAATGCTCTCCAATTTCTTTCAAAGACAGAAAAAAAATTGGGGTGGAGGTCTTCTTTAAAAGCTTCTCTGAAAGCTTGATGAGATCTTAAGTAGTTAAATACTAATGGTGTGATCTTAATCTGAAGTGGAAAAACATGCTTTTTTTCATAGATTCCTGATACTGAATTTTCTGTGCTGTTTGTGTAGTCTCTTGAAATTCAAGCAGCATTCACCTTGTACAAAAATATGTTGCAGGCACATAACAGAAATCAGCTCATGCTCAAGGTCACTTCTTCAGACAGGCTAATTGGCAGTCCTAAAGTGGTGAAGTCACTTGTTTTTATTTGAATAATTTTGCGGGTAATTACCAAGAGACGAAGCTCATAGGGGCAGAAACTGATATGTGAAATATTTATTCACTACTAATAGAGCAACCAAACCAACCCACTTCTATATGAATGATGCTGCAAGACAATACAGCTTTGCTACTGAGATGGAAATTCATTTTTAAAGGCAGATAATGGCTTTATGTTTGTGTACCTTATCTTCTTTAGTTAACAGAGAGTGAGTGTGTTTAGTTTGCTTTTCAACATTTGGGGCTGACTGATAGCAAGGTATACCCTGTCCTTACATTTCAAGGACTGATTCATTTACAACTCTATGTATGGGATTTAAGAAACACTGAAGAATTTGAAGCTAATATTGCAAGCTTAAAGTGACTCAATTAAAGTGATATCAATGCTTAAAGTGATTTGCATCACTTGTAAAGTGATGATTTCTGAAGCTTGTCCAGCAAGCTTCAGAAATGTCAATCAGACTACTCTTGCAAAAAACTGTACAAAACATTATTGTTCACATGGGCTTTACACTAGACTCAATTATTATTATTGGCTCCTGTCTCTTAATTCATTTTAGGACTCCCATGAAGATTACCTTTGGTTTCTTTCAAAGAGCATACATTCATCATTTGACATAATTTTTCTGTTTTGCTGTCCTCTCCAGAGAAGAAAGAATATTTCATACCCCCTGTCCACATAATTGCTTTGAAGGCTGCTAAGAGGGCTGCTTTTATAAGTTCTGAGGCATTATCTGCTGGCAGCGATAACCTAAAGAGATAGAAAAGTTCTTCTTTGGTATAGTTTGCTGTTTTGGAATTCAGTTGATCAAAGTTGAATATCACTTAATGGCTGGGAGGTCAAATATTTGTAGACATTTACTTGATAAGCACACTGGGTAATACTCCTAGAATTTGCAGAAAATTTAGTTCTAGGTTGGAGGGTATTAAAAATTCGTGGGTCCAAAAATAATGTTTTGAATTAAAAAAAAAAAAAAGTGTTTCTAATTAAAGTCTAAGCAAAAACATTAATCCACTCTGAGATTAAGTGGCAATTAACGTGTTTGGAGTTTGATGTGAGAGGTACAGAGAAGTTGTGATATGTCTCAGTCACAATCATTATATGACCAAGAGTCAGGCTAAATTTTAAAATAATTTAAACAAGTTAGGAAGGAAATTTAAATTTTCCTAACTTTTGAACTTTTCCTATGGCAACATTTCTCAATAACACAAGAGTATAACTGAGACATCAAAAAAACCCGCAACATGCTAAGATTTCTGCTTTTCTTAACAGACCATTTTCTGTGAGTTGCAACTTATAAGATAATTAATGAATTTATTTCTGCTTTTTAAGTAAATGTACCCTGTAGTAAATGTGCTATAATTTTCAAAAGATTTTGTTCTGTTATTTTTCAACTACTGAGCCCCTATTGAGTACTGCCTCAACATTATTTGGTTTTAACCTTAAAACTCTAACCAATGTCTTAGTAAATGCATATGTGACTGATGACATTTAATAGATGAAATGTATTATTTAAGCAAAAAGTGGTAATATCTATAAATATAACATTATAAAATTCAACATCAAAGAATTAACTATGGTCCTTTCCCTTTATACTGAATTTTATGTGGATAATATGCAATGTTGCTATTTCCTGCATTTACCATTGACCTTTGGTAAACTGTAAACAGGTTTAAGCAGGATATAATATCATAAAAAGTGTTATGTTTATCATCAAAGCACTAAAAATCTATAAAAACCCTCTAGAGACTTAAAATTATTCCATAATTTTTTTCATTTCTCTTTCATTCTGATTGTGCCTAACAGCAGAATTTTTTTTCTTTGAATTAGTTTTCCTTGACAGCTGTCAACATTTTGCTAGCTCAGAAATAATTAAACTGTTGTTTATTTTCCTGAGATTTTCTATTTAGCAGATAACTGTCAGCCACTTCTCTTTAGAGCCCAAAGCCTTCAGCTTTATTGACTATGATCTGATAGCAAAGCTGGAGCTTCTTATTATGTTCTCAGACCCATTTACACACTACAGTGTTAAGCTATTTAATTTTTTTTCCACAATGGAATAGAAAACCCATAATATTTCAGGAAACAAATAAACAGGTGAACCACCCAGAACATCATAAATTAAAATATTTTTATATCATAAATATTTAAAATTTCAGCTCTGAACTCTCGCATGTCTTAAAAAAAATAGGCCTATGTAGTTTTTCACACAGACAGATGTCAGTTGGAAGGACAAATTTGAAACTCAGCTCCACAGATGTAAGTGTATAGAAGGACTACTCCTTTTTGTAAAGCCTTCTAATGCTTCTGCCCACCAACAACTCTTTTCTACGGAAAGAGAAGAAGGTGTCTTGTCAATATTGTGGTATTCCCCTTGATTGAATTTATTCAGTATTCCACAATGCCAGTGGTAGTGCCAGGGACCTACTTAGTGAAAAAGATTAGATCTTTGAATCAACTGTTGTGTACTGGAGAAATATGTTACATTACAGGTGTATCATACCTTTTATAAGATTACCATACAGATTTTCAATCCATTTGTTGTGGGAATCCAGGAAGGTCAGGTATGAGCTTGACTTTAGATGAATACGTAAGGCAGGGTCAGTTTCCAGTAAGCAATACAGACAAAAAAATTATAGTAACATCCACTTATATCTGAGAAAATCACCACAATTCTCAAGGTACTATTTCCCAAAATTCAGTTGTGTGTCTCTTCTCCCCTTGCCAAAATAATTCCTCTCTTCTGCTGCTGCATTCATGTCTTGGTCTAACAACGTCCATTCATTCACTTAAACTGTTCACAGCTTTGGGAAAAGATGTACTTTATGCTCATTTGGAAGAGGCAAAATGTCACACAGGTTCTCAGGCTGTAATTGAATTCCCTCTGAGGACAGTGAAAGGGGAATTTTTTGTCTTTGTGTGTGTGTTGTGTGCACATAAACACATCACGAGCATGAATATATACTTATCTGACTTTATATTGCTTGAAATACGACTGTAAAAATTCAGTTAGGCTCAGGCGAGGATTGGTTTTATTTTTTTCTTAATTTATCTGCTATTTAATAATATTTGATCATATTTGATTTATTTGATAATATTTGGTCAATGAGTTAGGAATAATTTATTTTTTCCAGTTGTACTCTACAATAGGATTTCGATATACATAGTTTCTGATGATACCAGCACAAAGATGACAATTTTTCAATCACCACTTATTCTTTATAGGATTTTAAATCTTTGGGAATTTGCATGCATTCTGCTACTTCATTGCAAGAATGCACTCTGTTTCTCAGGCTGGCAGCAAATGTATCTGTACTTTAAAAAAATCCCTAATTCCAAATACTAGTTAGCATGGGACAGCATTTAACAGAGGTTCAAAGCTTTGGGTGTTGCTATAGAACTAGTTCATCAGGTAGGTATAACACCAAATTTGTGTCCAGTATCTCGAATTCTCCAGAAAGTGCAGATATTTTTTTGGATGACTGATAAGAATGGAACTTTATCAGAGTGTTATTTTAAGTGGTGAGCTTCTCTGCACATAGGGGCACTGCAGCCCTCAGGAGGAATGGATTCTGCTGTGTGATAGTCCTAACAGTGAACCACAGATCAGGAAAAGCAGGGAAGTTGTTCTGTGGTTCTTCCGTGCTTCCAGGAGGATGACCTTACCCATTAGTGCAGAAAGCTGCTTATCCTGTTTCTGATCTAATGTGTCAATGCACCCCTTAGTGACGCAGATGGATTGATAGAGAGTCTGTCCTGGCCAGGCTTACAAATCAGCAGCAAGGGGTGCCAAGGTAAATGGAAGTGCTCATTTTTAAACTCACTGCTTTGAACAGGCTGAGAAGGTTTTTATGTTAAAATCTCAAATCAGATGAAGATAAAAGTCATTTCAGTAGCAAGCCTTAATAATGCAACAGGGTAGTGATACCTTGGTGGTTTGGGTGCTTCCATTAACACTGACAGCATGAGTCTGATATGCAAAGCTGCTCAGTTCTAGAGAAGGTTCCTGGAACTTGCAGTGATACAAGATTATCTGATCAGTTGTTTTGAAATAGCACAAAGCAGCTTACAAAAGCAAATATAGAAAATACTGGTTGGGTTCCTATCCTTTAACTAAGTAAAACTGCTAGCAAGAGTGCTCAAAAGAAATCATCTTCATTTGTTATAGGTGGAGCTCTGTGAGAATCTGAGCTTTGTGAAGAAGGTGCAGATATATCAAATATTCTCACTGAATTGCTGAGAGATGTTTTTGTTCAAGGCAAGAATTTTGTAATGGGTATGAAACCAAATTAAAATATAGCTGGCTTACCAGAGAGAAAAAGTGTGATTTGACTTGAAAATGGCAGGATATCTAGAAAAGTTATTTTAAAGGGTGCCTGCTTTCACCTATGATTCGTGTCAAATTAAGTTAGTCACCTTATTCTATGGGCAGCAATATGGCTGAACTTGTACACAGAAAAACTGTGCTGTATTTGAAGTTGTTGGTAATTATTGTGTGCTTTGTATCAAGCAGAAACTCTGCTAGGCAGTAGATGGGGTCCAAATGAAATATGAGTCTGTGGGTAGACACAATGACAGATGGAAGAATGTACCAGTTTATTTATTACCCAATGAATACCTTATTAAAATGTTGCAAATGCTATTTAAAGTTGACTCATTTATGTGAAGTGTTTAATATATGTGTGTTCTAAGGACAGCTTGGATGGAGAATTTATTGTCCTGATTTGTTAAACCATAAACTGAGCTCCTTTGAAAGGAAAACATCCTTCTCCAAAAAAAGGATTGTGTAAAAAACCATGGTGGCACTGCTGGTGGAGTAAAAGCAAGATTCACCTTCTCAGTTTTTTTTTCCACAGGAGGAAGAAAGTAGGCATTGCCTCTTCCAAACAGCTATTTATGCTTCATATAAGAAAAATCCAGCTCAACAGAGTCTTTATCCCTCTCACTTACTGAGGTGGATTACTTTGGATAGGATTGTGATGACAGTAACCCTATTCTCAGTAAACAAAGTCTCTTGAATTATATAACAAGATCAGGAGGACCTCTCTTCCTCAGAAAGACAGCACTGTCAGGATGGTTTGCTTGTGCAGCTTTGCCATCTTGCACTCTGAATAGAAATCCTCAGTTTACACTTCGGGTTTTTTTGGAGATCCTGTGCTTTTTAGAACTTGGCTGTGCAATCTGAGTGTTGTTTGTTTCTTAAGGAGAAAACTGAATGGGTGGCAAAAAGATGCGCAATTTATCCTACAAAAAGGTGGATGGGCACAAGTCAGGAATCCTGTGTCTGACTCTTTGCCTGAATTTTTTTTGGGGAAAAAAAAAAGTGTGGAAAAAAATGTATTATATGCATTATTACTTTGAATGCTAATAACATTGTCATTGTTTCTAGGCCGTGAGAAGACAGAAAAGTCTTGAGCAGAGTATTCAATCTGCACAGGAGACTGACAAAACCCTGCGCTTGATCCAAGAGTCTCTGGCTGTTATTGACAAACAGCTAACAGCCTACACTGCAGACAGAGTGGATGCAGCACAGGTCCCTCAGGAAGCACAGGTAAGTTACACACAGGTTGAGCTTACGTGTTTACTAGTTTTCTTAATTAACCAAAGAGTGTTGGTTGTCCCTCAGCCTCTCATTAAGGAGGATTTGCAACATGATCAGCGTGAAAGTGCAAGCAAATTTTGTGTAGGATTACTCTGAGAAGTTTAAGCTACTCATAGAAAAGTCATATTTTCCTTCTGATTTATATTATATACCAGTGCAGAAGATGTAAAGGACCATAAATGTCATGGAAGACTATGCAGTAATTTCAAAAAGGCAAGGATAAACAATGTGGTTCTTTAAAATCTAGCTTCCATCCTAGGAAAGGATGGAAGGAAACTCATCATCTTCACTACTCTTAGATGACTCTTTTACAAAGGTGATTATGTGTTTTATTATTAAATTATTGAAACATAGACAACATTGTTAATTATTTCATATTTTCATAATGTGCACATCAAGGTGCTTATATTTAAATTTTTACAGCTCACGTAAGTTCAATGGAAAGAGCTTTTCCCAATCTTTACACATGGTTTATTTGGCCTTTGGAATAAAAATGTACATCTAATTATAATTTTTGCTCTTTCTTTCTTTCTTTCTTTCTTTCTTTCTTTCTTTCTTTCTTTCTTTCTTTCTTCTGTAAGGTCTGCTTTATTGCAGCATTAAGAGGGTAAGAATATGAATGAAATAAAACCAAACATCTCTGCAATAAAACTATCAACACTCTACAATATTATATACCTCAATATCTCTGTTAATTCCATCTAAATTTAGGCAGTCAGATTAAAGTAAACAGGGGGAAAAAGCTACAGGGAAGTTGAAAAAGAGTGCTTGTATAATGATATTAGAAGAGATATTCAATAATGGGTTTCTTAGCATGCCTGTAGAGTTCTAAATAATTCTAAAAAATAATAATTGTGTGTAGAGTACTTTAGATGATCTTAAATATATTCAGAGCTGAATAAATGCAGCCCTGATAATAATTTTTAAATGTTACTCTGTCTTTTGAATGTAGATAGGTGTACCTTCCAGTTGCTTTTTGTGTGTGTGTGTGTTTGGAGGTACATGCAGATATTTATATGTATATTGGGACTATAAATGCTATATTTAGAAAATAGGATCACATCTGGATTCAGTCTTATTTTGAAAATAATTTTTATCCTACTTTCTTTTCTTCTAATTTATATCAGTATAATATCAGATTTAGAAAAACTTGCTTCAGTTTAAATCCTAAACAATGTTAGCTGTCTGTTGACTCTCTTGAATTAATTTTCTTCTTCCTAGAAATAGGAATGATGTAAGTAATTTTTATATTGAGATAAAAATTAGCATTTTTAAAGATGTATCACTTTAATTTCTCATCTTGTAATTATATGAAGTGAATACACGAGAAAAAACATTGTATGAAAATGTCCTTTTTTTCGTCATGTGTTTGGACCCTTACATGTTTCAGATGTCCCATGGATCCATCTGATTTATGTGCATTTTCAGGTACCATATTGGGAATTTCTAGAGACTGGGTAAAAGGAAGTAGTTCAGAACTTCAAAAACTGAAACAGCACAAAACCCAATCAGCCTTCATTAGCACACTTTCATAAGAAGATTTCAGCTCAGTGCCTTTGTAGAACTTGTTTTTTTTCTGGAGATTTTATTGTCTAATGTCAAGTTCACCTGATTGTATTATATCCACTGTGGGAAAACCAGCATAGAGGCTGCTGAGTTTTCCCTTTCATGTTTTCATTTTATGGTGCCAGTGAGACCTAATGAAAAAAAACTTCATTAACAACTGAACAGGTCTAAAGCAAATATTTAAGTTCTCTGAAGTTCGGTTGTGAATCTCTCTAAAATCCTTAGAGGGAAAGGGAATAAACAATCATTTTTATGTGGGTAGATAGACTGAGCCATTCCTCCAGCAAAGAGCCACCCCAGCCAGTGGCAGAACAGGCACATCCTGAATGGCCAGGTCTCCTGTGGAGCTCTGCTGGCACCATTCTTTTGTGGAGCTGAAAACAGTTCATTCATGTGAGGTACCTACAACAGTGTCTGCACAGCTGGAATGGGAATCTTCCAGTCAGTGATGTTGCTTTCTGGGCAGGGATCAGTTTATCTATGCTGAGGGATTTAGCAACCCATTCAGCAACGTGTGCTGCATTTCTAAAAGAAAACGTGGGGGAATTTATAATCAGAAAGTGGCTGAGCTTGGGAGTTCTGTGTGTTTGCTTCAAAAATTTCAAATCCATTTAAAGCATTCATAGGAGGAATAATCTTTGTTGCAGCTGATCAGAAGTTAATCTGAGGGGGAAAGAAATTACATTTAGCTCCTCTTTTTAAGCAAAATGATCAGTTTAGTTTATTCAGAAACTTGACAGAAAGAAAGGGGAGTTCAATGTGTGCTGTTCTTAGGATCACTTTTTGAATCTAAATTCTGTGTGCTTCTTACTCCACCATGTGGCGCTGAGACTTTAATGCTAGAAAGCCAATGTTACCCAAATTATTTCAAGTACAACTAAAGATCATGTTTTCAGACAAAAAAACTAGCAGCAGCCACACAGATCAATTACAGATAATCACAGATAGGTTCCTCAAGGCCCAGTTATGACAAAAACTTAAGTGAAGTAAATTCTAGAGCAATATTCCAAAAAGAAAGATTATTTGTATGCTTGATCTCATGATCCCAGTGGAAGAATTTTTAATATTTCTTAACTTACCAAAAAAATTACAGGGAATGAAGTCATCATCACAAGAATTTGCAGTTGGTGGCTTTTTTAAAAGTATCCTTTAACTGACAAGAGAAAAATCTGTACCGAAAATATTACATTTGTATGACAGATTATTTTTCAAATAATTATTTGTAGCTTTGTTATTCAATGAATTTTGATGAAGAGAGAATTTCTACTTTGTATTTCTGCTCAGTCTGAGTGACTACCTGAATATTTTACATTATGGGAAAGAAAATTGACTTATTTAATTTCTCACCTGCATATGAAAAATCACTTTGTCTGTTGTTCTCCCCAGTCAAACTATATAAGGTGTGGTGTGGAGAATAACTTTAATACTGTGTTTCTGAAAAGTACAAAAATTATCTACCTTTGCAATAAAATCCTTGGATAATTTCAGTTCTGTAGAGTTAAGCACTACATGCCTGGCTGTTTTCTAAGCGAAGGTACTGGTTTTATAATATCTTTGTGCTTTCTTGAACACCCAAGTTAATGTGATGATACAATGGCAGAATGGTTCAGCTGTTCAAGAGGTTACTTGACAAGATGATGCTGTGCTTCATTGCCTTGAGACTAATATTTTGGGACAAAGAACTCACAGTTGTCTATTTAGGAAAGTGTTGAAGTTACCTACACTTTCCTCGGCTGGAAATTGTGAGGATTGTTTTGTTCAGCCATGTGTGGATCAGTGGTCAGAGGGAAGAGCTGATAAGTTTTATTCAAAAGCTTACATTTTGTTATATATTAAGTTTGAATATCTATGCAGATTTCTGTACTATGCAGGTTTTCACCCTCTACACATCTCCATAGTATCTGAACACTGTTTTAACTGCATTTGTCATGGCCAACTTGCTCAGTATTGCCTTGTCAGTCATGGTTCTACCCTATTTTACCTTTATTTTCTCATTTGGACTCTCCAATTAATATTTCTTGAAAGTTAGTGTCCATACCAAAGCATACAGTTTGAGTTAAGAATTACCTATATGTCATTTGTGCTGTAAAATAATCTTCTATGTGTGTTATATGCTTTCATATATATATATGAATAAAAGTTTTGCAAATTTCCTGAAAGATTTCCAGTGATGGCAAAGGAGAATCTCTAACCTGTAGGACACAATAATTTATGCACAGTAGTATTGCTTTGTTACACACAGTACATTGTATTCTGATGTACTAGAAATTAAATAAAGGCAAGTTTTGCTCTTTATTAAAGAAATAGAAAAGAAATAGGAACCACTGAAAAAAAGAAGAGATGGGGATAATACAAGAAAAAGTAGTGTTTTCTTATGGATGTGTCAGAAGAGACACAAAAGTCAAAGTGGTCATTTAAAAATTGAATGATAATAGACATCACAGGCAAGTGTTATAAATTCTTTTATATCTGTTCATGACTGATTTAATTTTTCTGCCTGTGAGCAGTAGTAACAAATAAAAATAAAAAAGAAAAAAAGGTTTTCCTTGTTACAAGCCTTACTAACTTTTCTTTTAATCTTTCCTCTAATGTGTTTGTTGTCTCCAATTGCACATTTTGATGTCAGAGAAGATGGCACTTCATCTCTCTCCTGCAGATCAATTTAAAATAGTAAGATAGAACAACCTCTCTGCAATGTCCCATAATGCCTAATTGCTTAAACACTACTCTTATCTGTGCTGTGTTGTTCTGACCTATTCAGATAAGAACTGTTCAATTATGTGCTTTTCAGAGGGACTCTGGGGTTGAACAAAGTAAATTGGAATATGCAACCAAAAACCAGTTCGTTGATGAGGTGGGGAAGCAAACTGTTGAAATACTTGGTTTTATATAGTGTATTTTTTAGCATTCAGACTCACTTCTTTCATATGCAGTTCTAACATCCAAGACATGAAAAAATTATTTGGCTTCAGGTATTAACTAAATTGCCACCTGTTTCGTTCATGTGCAGCACAAAAATGGAAGATAATCCTGTTAC
The DNA here is from genome assembly GCF_017590055.1 of Onychostruthus taczanowskii. Taxonomy (NCBI): domain Eukaryota; kingdom Metazoa; phylum Chordata; class Aves; order Passeriformes; family Passeridae; genus Onychostruthus; species Onychostruthus taczanowskii. Next base: position 6,510,040 of record NW_024498906.1, on the reverse strand, counting down.
AATTCAAACACACTTCAGGGGGAAACTTTAAACTTAGACAAGGACAAAATAAATGCTCAACAACTAAATAAACCTTCTCTTCTTGATGGAATAATTCTTTTAATTGACCTTTTTTTGTTCTCTCAAAAAGTAAATATCATGTTTTAAAAATTTATATTACTTGCTTCAGATGTTCCTGGCCATTCATTAAATTGCCCTGTGAAGGAGAACTCAAAATATGAAAAATCAAAAATATGTAATGATGATAATTTTCAAAGAAAAAAATCATCTACATATGGGGCTTTCTGCTAGTCATTTTGCTTTTTCAAATACTTTGCTTTAGAAAAATATTTTAATTCTCCAAATAGTATTGAATAATTTAGAGTCATATATATATTCTTGCAACTAAACTTAGTAAAGACTGATTGGTTTCATGTATCTTTCTTTTTCTCTTAAAATTTACTTTAATATATATTCAATATAACTTGTGAAAACACGCTTTCAGTTAAATGTTGAAGAACATAAGAAATTGTAATGGTATACAAGTCATTATAACTATGTAATAGCCATATAAAGTAGGCAGCATATGGTGTACACAGCTTTGTACTTAATAACCTATGAAAATGTGATTAAAAATACATGTATATTAATTTTTACTATTAAAGTTACTGTAATGTTGGATAAATTTATGAGCATATATTTTAAATTATAGCTGGTCTTCAGGGCATCTGAAAAATGCTATATGCCATTAAAAAAAAATAAATTAAAAATCTCTTTTTAATGCAGGAGTAATGGCATGAAATGCATCTCATGATGGGAACATAGCTTTGTGTCCTTATTTCATAGAGTAATTCTTTTCAGTGATGCTGTCTAGCAGTTCTGCTAATAACATTTTTTTATTTCCTAACAATTTAAATATAATTATATGTGAATCTTCCTGAAGTATGTTGCATCAATATATTTTCTGTGTATTCTTTTCCATTACATTCCATTAGCCGACATTGCTTAAGTTAATTTTGTCTTGTAAGGTTGATTAATGGTGAACTAAAAAAAGCTATTTTTCTTTGGATCACACTCTGATTTTGCAGACAGATATAACAAGCAATACGTGTTAGAAAAGACATGAAGTTAGTATAATAATGAACTGCATTGTGCATTTAGCTACAGAAGACTGTTATTGAACATAGATTCTAGTCAGTAGTATGCCAAAAATTGTGTACTGCTGTAGATATAGCACAGCTCTCTAAGATGAAGGTGGTGTTATATTTGCAGGATACTTCAATCAGTTTTCTCTCAGCTTGCCTGGTGATACTCTGAAAATGAAAAGAATTAAGAATAGTGAAGCAAATAACTTCCAATTTTTTTTCCTATAATTAATTTTTAATACTCTTACCAATGAAAACTGTTGTTTTCCTACAGAAAAAAATAAATCCACATTTAGTACCTTAGCCATCTTTGTCACCCTCTGCTGGAGCTGCTCCAGGAGCTTGGTATTTCTCTTGCCCTGAGAAGGCCAGAGCTGGACACGGCACTGCAGACAGGGGACTGAGCAGAGGAGCAGAGTCACCTCCCTCGTTCTCTACAGACTGGTACTGCTGCTCAACGTGCTTCAAAATCAACTGGTCCAAACAATTTGAACAGCATACAATTTTCCCTCAAACATTGCTGATTGCTGTCTGTGTTTTCCAACAGAAAATACAATCTGAGTTAACAAGCCACGAGATTAGTTTGGAAGAAATGAAGAAACGAAACCGGGGTAAAGATGCTGCCAAAAGAGTGCTTTCCCAAATCGATGTGGCACAGGTAGGCAATTTTTATTTCCACAATTTTTCCTTCAGTCATTCAAATTAGTATGAGTGGTAGTATTAATCCGCCATGAAGTGTTCTCAAGGTATCTCTTCTGCTTTAGCTGGTCCTTTCTAGCCAGAAAATCAGAGTGGATAAAGCATACCATCCATATCTTCTTCCTGCTCATTTTTTTTTGTTCCAGCAGTGAAAAATGCACATTTTTACCCATTAATGACAGTTCTAATGACGGTTCTTAACTATTTTTCTGGTTTATTTTTTGTTCTTGTTTTGTTGGCTTTTGGTTGTAGGTGGCAAAACAAATTTTCATAATTAATTACAAAGACAATTTAATTATTGGCATTTTTTGATTCATCCCTGTCAAGTATTTCTAGGCATCTCAGTGTGGGTTTTAATTTTTATTATGGATACCATTAATTGCTTTTTAGCAGTTAATTATTTGAAATTAACAAATTTACTTTTTTTAAATTATTCATTCTATATACAGGACTAGATTTCTTTGTTGAGAATATTTATGTTTCCTAATTTTTCAGCCTTTCTTCATAGTAACACACCTTCTGATGGTCTCCATGGCAGCTGTGAAGTTGCCCATATTTCATCAGTGAAATGCAGGCATCAGATGGCTGTGTAAACAAATGTCTGTGAATTCAACAACATGCAAGAGAGCACAACCCTTTCTGGGTGCCTTTTTTATTAGCCCACCTCTGTGCAGGCATTTTTTTTCTTTGTAAAGTTTTTCTAGTTGATTATGTCCACCAGTTTGAGTTTTGAAAAAATGGTGGAGGTCATCTTGAGACACTGAGTCGCTATTAGATAAAATATAAACAAAAAAAGTGGTAATTTACATGCATAATGGAAATATCAACTACCAGCAGGTGGAAGCTGAGCCCTCTGTTACATATATTTATGACTATATTTGATTTTAGGGCACTGAACTCTCTTGACTCCCTTGCTATCATAAGGAAGGATGCTACCTTTAGTGATAAAACACATTTAATGAAACCAGTCTTCACTTACTATTTTCTGAATAGCATCCTCACTTATAAATAATTTCCTCCTTTTTTTACACTAAGTAATATTTCTAATTTGACATATTCTATTATTCAATTACTCAGACATAAAGTAAACAACTATTAAAATAAATAAATGCATTGAGATTTTGAAGGAACTGGTAACTGCAGCCAAATTTATCCTGGCTTTTTAGATTATTGCGGGCTGAGCTGAGTTCTGATTTTTAAATTTAAGGGGAAAAGTATGATGAGGAAAAAAAACATCTATTTCTGCCATAGTGATATAGTGCCTAGTTAGTCCTAACAGGCTGAGAATTGCTACATGAATATAAAAGCTTTTCTAATTAATGGTTGTTTTTTGAAATTCAGTACTGAATGCTTTTCTGGTCAACTTTTTGAATACATCCCCAATTGTCTCTTTTCTAGACTGACAATTATGTTAAAGCATACTGAGACTTTCAGATAAACATCTTTCATTTCCCTGTAATTCTTTATAAATTTTCTATTTTAAAAATGACTTTTTGAAACAAAGTGAGCAGAAATGAACACATTATCAGGTACAAAATGTCTTTATACATTACTTTTATGCTGTGACAGGTACAAAACATTTTTGTTTTCTTTATGTTCCAGATTTCTTCAAATATCCACTTTGCTTATTTTGCTGCTTTTGAACATTGAGATATTATTTTTAAACTGTTGGTGATAAAAATAAGTATATAATATAGCTGTTATTGTTATCTGTGAGAACTTAAATGAGAGTGCTAAAAGATAATTTAGATCCCACTTGTATATCAAGTTTCTTTTTCCTCCTGCAGATCCTCAGTACTTTTCAGTTCTTCACTGACTCTTCACAGATGGCCTTAGTTTTCTCTGCCATTAATATGGTCATTCTCTCTCTTTCTAAATAACTTTTTGTGTATTAACCAACACAAATGGAAACTGATACAGATGTGGCAATGCAAGATTCTCACAGGATCTGACCTTCATCAAATTGGAGAGAATTAAAAACTAATTACATACAAATTTAGTGTATGCAAACACACTGAAGAAAACTAAGGCCACTTATTCCTACCCTTGATCCCTTGATTCCTACCCTTGATTCAGTTGTCCACTTATTCATAGACAGAAAGACTTCCTTTCTTATCTCATTGGATCTGAATTTCATGAACAGTGTTTAAAGAGGAATGTTGTTGGAAGGAGCTGCTGGATATTTACACCTTTTTCTGTGGTATCCGAGGTTGTCTGCTGCTCATGATTTCTGCCTCCTTTTCAGAAATCTGATAGCTGTGGGAAGGGTTTTTACCAATGCCTATGTATAGACCAATTATATGCCTTGTTACAGTTTTTCCTCAAATCTGTATGGCACAGACCACACTGTAGTGGAATAAAGTGTCCAGGATTTGAAGATAAAAAAATCTGAAGTGTGTTTGCAGATGCTGAGTTCCTATTTAATTACTTAGCTGTTTCTTAATGACATTTATTCTTTTTTTTTGTTCCCAAAACAGCTGAAAAATGTATTCAATAATACTTCACTCTGTACTTCTATAGAGAAATTTGTTCTTTTTCAAGTAGATAATTAAAATTCCTTTTCTTTATTTTTAATTATTTCCCCTTCCCCTGAGCTAGGGATCATGTGAACAAGCAGTCTAATTAGTGCACAAAGACAGAAAATTGTGAAAATGGTGAAATTAGAGACCAAGCTTGTCACTGATTTTTTTTTTCTGCCTTCAAATTGCTTTCTTTTTACTCTAGGCTAGGCTTTTTTTAAATTGATATATAAATCAATTTTATTCTCTAAATTTTGGGGTTTGTGCTAGACCTACTTACTGCCTAGCCACATTTAAGTTTCTTTGAAGGACTAAAAGTGTCCTTCCTCATATCAAGAAGCAGCAACTGATAGAGTTGAAGAGCATTCACACTGCAGTGTGGATGGCTTATCCTCAAGTCATTAAATGTCTTCTCCCTGCACACCCAAACATTTTGCATATTGAAAAATAGAAACCTTCTCCCTTTCTTTATGTGTCTCTTTTGCCACAGGCTCTGCTGCATCCAGTGCCCTGGATGATGGAAGAATCTTTATCCTCCAGTGCAGACCCAAGATTCTCTGCCACTGGCATTTTCCCCAAACGTTTTATATTCTTTTAATAAGTAATTTCTGATTGACAATATAGTCTAAGTATTCTGCAACAGGACTAAGACTTGTCTTCAGCATTGATTTGGTTTCACACTTTCTACTTTCCCACTTTTCCTTTTCAGAAAAAGCTGCAGGATGTGTCCATGAAGTTTCGCCTGTTTCAGAAGCCAGCCAACTTTGAACAGCGCCTCCAAGAATGTAAAAGAATTCTAGATGAAGTGAAATTGCAGGTGCCCAAGCTGGAGATGAAGAGTGTTGAGCAGGAAGTAGTACAATCACAGCTGGACCATTGCATGGTAAATATTTAGGATGCTGACTTTCTATTGGCTTTATGCAGAGAAAGCTAAAAATTAGAGATTACTGTCCTTAATTCAGTTACACAAAAAAATCCAAAACCCAGACAACCAAACAAAAAGCCCAGAAAAAACAGCAAAACCCCCCTTCAGAACTCTAGACATGCACTTTCACTCTGTGAGAATACCAGTCAGGATCCCTTTCTAATTCCCAGTTCCTGTCCTGCAATTTAATTTATCTCCTATTATTGGCTCTATTTTCTGCAACATTCTACAGACATGGAACTCTGTGATATAACCAAAAGAGGTGTTATGGAACACAAGTCTATTTTAACCAGGAAACACAAAGCATGATGGAAAACCATAGATTAAAACTTCCATGAGATGGCATGCTATGGCTTTCTTTCAGTTCAAGAGCAAAAGAACACCTGAATATTTCCTAAAGAATATGAGGAAAATATGTACATATCTCCTTAATATCACTATAATCCTGCTCCCCTTTACACTTGAAGGGAAATAAAGCTAAACACTCTTTTTAATGACCATAAAAAGAAGGTTGTAACAGCAAGAAGATTGTAACAGCAAGAGTAGCTGATTTTTTTTTTTAGCTGTGTTTGGTTCATTTGTTGGGTTTTTTTGTGTTTTGTTTTTTTTTTCCCCTAGGGCAATGGCATACCGAAAGTTATCCCCTCCCAGCCTCTTTCAGATGTAAATGTAGAAAGAATTTAAATTTAAAAAATAAGCATAGGACAAGTCAATGTTATTGCTTTACATCTTTCATTTTTCGTAAATGAAATTGCTCTTAGATTCATATTCTTGTGAGAATGACATTCTTATTAGAATGATGTGGTACTTAGAAGCTCTGTACTGAATTAATATGTCTTCACTCAGCAGCTGGCTTTTACAGCCCTGATGTATTTTTTGGAAAACTAGTGATTTTAGAGCATCTTTAACTACAAGGATTCTCATAATGTTCCTTTTTTTTCAAAATCTAGTTGTAGTATATATTCAGAATTTAGACAAGGTGCATTGTACAACAGCTTCCTAATTTGTTGGTCAGTTTTCAGGAATGAAGAATTTATTATTATATTAAGCACCTAGAAAGGAGATAGACGGTATGCATACTACTCTAATAAAGTAGTAATTGTAAGTCCACCTCATTTTGTTACTAAATTTTTTAGAGTATGACACTTACTAAATGTAGGAGTAATCCTCTATCCTTCCAGTCTCTATTTTTATCAATATGAAAAAAATGACAGATTTTAAAAACTAGTGGGTATTTGTAGTTCAAATACGTCCAACATTCTGTATGAGTTGACAGAAGATATCTGTTGTTTTAAATACTGAATTATCTATGTTTTAAAATTACCTCTATCACAGCCTAAAACAATTAATAATGATGTGTACTTTCTCATGTATAACATTTCTAACAGTGAAATTAGTTTAGTTAATTAGGTTTTAGTGGCATGTCCTTGAGGTCACTGTTTGTAAAGATGGACTGTTGTGGATTTGTTCATTTGGATTCTGAATGCTTCCAATGTTCTCTTCTAGTTTTCATATTTTAATGGTGATGTTTCACTTTCATATTATATTTGATTAGAAATTATATAAAAACCTGAGTGAGGTAAAGTCTGAAGTGGAAACAGTGATAAAAACTGGGAGGCAGATTGTTCAGAAGCAGCAGACTGAGAACCCAAAGGAACTGGATGAAAGGCTTACAGCTTTGAAGCTGCAATATAATGAATTGGGTGCAAAGGTAAGTTCTGTGTTTTTAATATAAAACCATGTACTGGCAAAGTGAAAAGTAACCTCAGAGTGATAAGTAAATGGGATTTTTTACTGGATTTTCCTTTCAAGGTTCTTCCAGTGGGAGAGAAGGAGTGGAAGCAAAGGCAATCACCAGCATGGCTATTCAGTTGCCCTGAAGAAAAAATCAACCACTTAGAAAAATAGAAAATTCCTTTATTTAAATTCAAAATTTTGTTTTCTTAATATTGTATTTTTTTCCTGCTAGTTCATTGGTTTTTAGAGTTCAGATGGGGGATGTTATTTCATTCTGATGCCTCAAAGAATTGCTTCAGATTAGGAAGATCTAAGTTAGATCAAGTTGACTTAGATCAAGTTTTTCTTATAGGCCTGCTTCATAAAAGAGAAAAATCTACATTTTAAAGTGCTACTGCCTCTGACTGTATAGATCTTAAAGTATATAATTTCCATTTATTGCTGTTCAAAAATCTGTTGAGCAAAAAACTCTTGCCACTGGAGCTTTCCTCAAGGGGCAGTTGTGCAATAGCTAAACAGAGAAGGATGGACAGGCTCCTAACCAATATTAACTAGAGTCAGAAGAGACGTGGCATTGTCCTAAAGAGGACTTCATTTAAATAATTCAGTTAGCATATATCCTTCATTATTCTGTTTTGTTTCTCTTGCCCTCATTAGAACTATTCAAGGAACTTCTGAAAACTATAGGATGAGAGTGAATTTGGTGCTGTGACTGGATGAATGAAAATTGTGAAAGCTAGATAATACCTGTCTGTTTATTTCTAAAATTTATGCAGTTGAAAAACACAAAACAGGACATGAAACAAATTCTTAATTTTGAAAGATATAAATTATTCAAATCATAAATTATTAATAGCTAGGAAAATAAGCCCATGGTAATACTGAGTGCCAATATGTGGTTTAAACAGATATTGAGACTCAAACCCTGGTGACTACAGTATGATAAAACAGTAAGAGTTATGTTACTTCTGACAGAAATAATACTCATTAGGGAATCTGAATTTAAACAGTTCTCTCATTCTAGAAAATAAAGATATTGAGAGACATCAGTCTTTTGAATGTCAGGAAAACTGGAGTCTGCTTCTGTAGGTGTGAATAGCTGTCATTTGGGGTTGGGTAATATGTTTGAGCTCTCCATTATTTTAGAAATAGCTGTGGCATTTATTCCTGCATTATGTTTAACTTAATAGCAAACAGGTGCTATTATTGTAGGAAACCTCTCTTATCTAATGAAGGCATAAAAATGTACCATTAGGGAGCCATTAGTGACTTGAAGTGAGCCATATTGCAAATTGATGTGTCTCAAAAATTTGCAGTGCTGGGCTTAGCTCTGCTGCCCTATGTGGAATTTCTCACATTTAATTTTACTCAGCATGGTAATTAACAGTTTAAGAGAAAGTCACAGAAGCCCAGATGTATAGAGATAAAGGAATTGAATAGCCATTATCATCACTAATTGATTGCATTGAGAAAAAGACTTTTTAAGAGAAAACTACCAATAGTTATAACGAATAGTAAATCTCAGGACTGAAATTTGTGGTCTGAGGGAAAAACACATCTTCAAGCACAGGTTCACTTGTGTGATTTTGTAGGTAGTGTTTCAAGAGCCCCCTCATAAATAAAGTAACTCAAGATCACATTTTCTGACACGGAAGGCCTTTAGAGGGCACTGTTTCCTATTTTTTCTGTAGAAAATAAGTCTTTACATTTGAAATACTAACAAACTGATTGATCAGTAACCTCTGGATATATGCAATGTATATGGAGATAGTGTATTATTTATATAATAAACACATGTTAGAGATGTATATAGGAACACAAATATTCTCTCTCTGTTTTGACAAGTATCAGTAACTTCATTTTATAATATACCAGGTGTTTAAAATTCTTAAACAGGCAATCAAGCTCAGGGTAGTACACTTTGCATTGTATTTCTGCTGAGTAATGTTATTTACAATTGCTATTACACTCTTCAGAAGAAGAGGTGGAAAACCTGGCTCCATGTGTGAATGGAGCTCTAAAAAGCTGAGTTTTATAGTCCTTCCCAGGGATTTACCTCTTGGCCTGACTGTAAGTTCTGTGGTCTCATTTAATAAATTTGGCATGCAAGAAAGCACATAAAGCATATTCAGTGGAAAATGTTATGAGATTTCAGTAGTAAGCCTTTACAGAGTGATAATAAATTATCAGGAACACTTTATAGCTTATTCCCTGGGCAAATCTCATCTCCTTACTTGGGGAGAGCAAAAGCCGTGTACCTAACCTTGTAACATCCCGTTACATTTTAAAACCTCAAATTCTCCTTGGCAGTCAATCTACGAATCCATTTGATCATTGTGCCACTACTTGTTCCTAAGTGCAAAGTGGAAAATACTTTTAGTAGGTGCAGTTTTCTACCACTGTGGAGTTTTTTTCTATTTAAAAATACTTAAATACGAATCAGCGGCTATAGTCTTAATGTGATTACTATTTGACATTCAAGCTAATTAGGAATTTCTTTTAAATATTATTGATTTATGGGACACTTTTAGTCTTCCTTCTCTGATTGGGTTTCTTTAAACTTCATCACAGCATAGTTTATTATTTTTTATTTTCGGCTACTGGTGTCCTATTATCTATTATAGTGTAGATTCCTATCTAAGATCTCTTAATTTACTTTTCTGCTTTCTCTGCTAATTAAGTAAACATTTTTTATCCTCTCCCTGAAGAGTCTCAGCGCTTGCAAGAAATGCTGTATTTGCCCTGTTCTTTCAAAATGCTGTGTGAGACAGTCAAGGCAACATAAATACTTAGCCTTCCTTCCAGGTACCATGTACCAGGCTTAAAAGAACTTTAAGGCAGAGGTCAACCCTAGTACTTCACATCCAAAACATTCAGAAAATTAAACCCATGAAGTTAAATGTGCTGCTTTAGTTAGACATTGTCAGTGACATTGTGTTTCAAGATTTGAGGCTTTCTCTGACTGGTATTTCTTTTCTTCCATATGGCTTAGCTACACAGAAAAAAAACCTTGAGGAATGCCAGTTCTTATATGGCCACTTGTATTAAAATATGCCCTTTGAAGGGTTTTGACAGGTATTTTGTGTCTCAAGGAAAGCCTGTTAGTTCAGTTGTTCTAAATTTATTTGCTGTGCACAACTTGAAAACAGAGGAGGAGGTTTATGGAGCTCTGTTAGTAGCTCAAACTCAATGCATCTTTATGCACACAATTTTCTTGTAGGTGTCTGCATTCTAGCAGCAGAATTACTGATACTGAAAGAACAAATCAAGCCATACTTATATTAAAAGTGCAACTTCACCTGTGGAATCCCAAGTCTAGATTTTATAGAAAAGTGGCCTACGCAAAATGTTATATAAAAGCCATCGGACCTGTTACACTGAAGGGTTAATAATCACATTTATTCTTTCTGCAGGTGACAGAAAAAAAGCAAGAGTTAGAGAAATGCTTGAAATTGTCCCGGAAACTTCGGAAAGAGATCAATGCTCTGACAGAGTGGCTCGCAGCGACAGACGCGGAACTGACAAAGAGATCAGCTGCGCAGGGGATGCCGAGCAATTTGGATGCTGAAATTGCCTGGGGCAAGGTAACAATGTAACACACACATGTGAATATTACAGAAAGGTAGATTTCTTTTGTGATAAAGAAAAAGAATTTAAAATTCTGGCATTTTTTGTTTGTGGAACCTCGTGAATGTTTTGCCATTATATCGCCTTAGCATTAACGCTCTGGAAAGTTTAAACCTTCTTGTCTCTTGAGAGATCAGTAGCACAATTCACCTTCACGTTGCATTAATCTTCACTGAGATGAATTTAAAGTTAGAATTTAATTTTTTAGAGTACTATAAATCAACCACTCAGTATCCACGTAAGCAGAGATGTCTTACACCATTCTACTCATGGTTAGAAAGGTATTAAATAGTAGATGAAAGATTAAAGATTCCAGAATACTATATATTGTATCTGTTCAGGTAGCAGCCAGGATATTTGTTTTCTTACTCTTAGATTTGTAGCTCATTACTGTGCATTCTGGGGGCTTCCTACTTCCATAAGATTTCACCCTGAACTCATCTTTCAGGTTAAAACTCAAAGCCTAAATCAAAACTTGCCTCAGAATCACAGTTTAGATAAACATCTTACAGAAACTGAGGAATGCAAGATGTCTGCATAAAACAGAGTATTTCTGTGTGGTGTTAAAACTTGGCATGTTATCACTCAACAGTAGCTAATCTGTTTTATTTTCTGCACATGTAATAGAAATCCAATCTAGCTGAGGTCATAAACAACCAAGTAATCATTATTCACACATACCAAAATCTGCATTTTAGAGCACACTGTGCTGAACATTATCCAAAGCTTTAAAATTTCAAATAACTGTGTGCAGCCAGCAGCATTTTGAACAAATGTTTCAATATAATTTCAAAACAAACAAACAAAAAAAATCCCCTTAAACAGTATTGGGGGGGTGTGAAAAAAAAAAAAAAAAAAAAAAACCCCTTAAAAAAAATGGGGGGGGGGGGAAAAAAAAAAAAAAAAAAAAAAAGCTAACAAAAACAAAACCACTTCTGCCTTGCTTAATGGGAGAAATCCTCTAAACATTTTGCTAGTTTCACTATGCATTATAGAAATAATATTATACACAGGCAATCATCCTGATTTTTTAATGGCAGTGAAGATTCAAGGCACTTGAGTAAAATTTGTTTTGTGGGTTGGGGTTTTTTTTGTTTTTAACTAATCCTTTCAAATTTCTGAGCTTGATAAAGTGTCTTTAGACTTAAAATGCATTGATGATTTGCAAACTAATAGCAATACTAGAAAAACAACAAGAACAACCATTACAAAACCCGCAGTCTACACATCTGTTAGGTTTGGAGTTCTTCTTTTTTGGTCATCAGTCTCTAAGAAAGACAATATTTTAAAAGTGATATCCAAAAATGTAAACTTTCTTTCTTACTTCTAACTAACTTACAATTACTGCTTTGACTATTGCAGTTTTCACTTTCAAATCAAAACCTAAATCTCTGCAACCCCCATTGTTCTTTCCTATTGTTGCCTGATGTTTTCTCATTTTCACTTGCTGCTTTTCTTGCAGTAAATTTTGTGCAGTTCCTCTCATTTCTTTGGACTGATATTGTGATCTTAGAATCATAGAATCTTGAAGGCTGGAAAAGACCAAGATCCTGGAGTTCCACCTTTGGCCGAACACCACCACAGCAATTAACCACAGCACTAAGTGCCGTGTCCAGTTGTTTTGTCAATACTTCCAGGGATGGGGACTCTGCCACTTCCCTGGACATCCCATTCCAATGCTTAAATATCCAGTTTGAACACACCAGCTCCCTCAGCTGCTCCTCACATGGGTGACCCTCCAGACCCTTCCCCAGCTCTGCTGCCCTTCTCTGGAGTCACTCCAGCCCCTCAATGCCTTTCCTGCAGTGAGAGGCCCAAAACTGGACACAGGATTTGAGGTGTGGCCTCACCAGTGCTGAGTACAGGGGACAATCCCGTGTCCTGGTCCTGCTGCCACACTATTGCTGATCCAGGCCAGGTGCCTTTGGCCGTTTTGGGCCCCCTGGGCACACCTGGCTCATGTTCATACCTGTTAACTAACACCCCCAATTTCTTTTCTGCTGGGCAGCTTTCCAGTGACTCTCTAACACCCATAACAAAGGACAAATCTCAGATCTTTAAGAGAGAAATTAGAAAATCTTCATGTTTTAACATCTCCAAACTAATCTGCTAGGTAGTTAGGCCATTCACCTGGTAAAATAAAAATAATCTTCAGTGGTGACTGCACAGTACAGTTCTACTGAAACAGAAACATGCACTTCGTGTTCCTGTGTGTGTGGTTTCTCAGACATTTAAAGAGAAAGATTTGTCCTTAATATCACCTTATTGTTAGATATGAACTTTAATTATTCAGAAGTTGCATAATTAGGACCTAAAACCTGATGATTAGTGCACCTGCACAGTGGGAAGCCTTTTTTATGTCTTAAACTTGCTACAACAAGTACAATGTATTCTTTATCTGAAGACAGTCAAAAAAGGTAACGAGAGCTAATTAAAATAAGAACAATTAACATGAAAAAAAATGTATCATACAGGAACCATTCCGCCTTCTAATCTTAAGGAGTGTTGTTGAGTATTGTGAATTCTCACGGTAACTGGTAAATAAAGTTTTGAAGGAAAAACTGGTAAAAAGGTTATTTTGTCTTCAAACACTCCCCAAAACCTTCACTACAATCTAAATTCATGTAGTACCTCAACTCTTCCCCTTCAGTCAGTTGATCACTAAAATAAGAGCAAACAACTTTGGGTGAGAGCAACTGCCTCTTGGCAAAATACATATGTACTGAGTGGCTTTCAAAATTCTATTTTAATATTGCCTTTTAGGAAATATAAACAAATACTCACATATACATAAGCAGACTTCTAATGTGGAACAATCCAACAGGTAGTATATGTGGCAAATCCTGGACTTGCAAGTGTAAATATTTACAGAAATTATGTGTATTATGCTTTTTCCTAAAGAATCTGCTCCCACTAGGAGACAGTGCTGCATTTTATCCTGGATACTTTAAAATTCTTGTGGGAACTTCATAAATAAGTACAATGCTGCTAATCCTATGTGGATTTCATTGAGGCATCACACAAAATTGTACATCAATAATTTAGTCCCCAGAACCAGAGCTTCACAGTATCTGATTAATGTCACAGCTTTGGGCTTTGGACTTCCTGGGTAAGTAGGCTGCCAAAGACAGTAACCAATGTAATGAAATGCACTGGGAGATGAATTAAGCCTAGCAGATTCCCATTGTGACAAAAGTCTGCAGAAAAACAAAGATGGAAAATGGAGAGGGAGAGAGGAGAATTCAATAGTGCAAATGAACTGAAAATTGTATGTGTGCTGCTGTCAATATATCTAAGCAGAGAGATAATAATCTTTTTTCTTTACAGGATGAGGAAGCAGTTATATTTATTAGTGCACTTATTCCTAATTCATTTTCAGCACCCAAGTCTTCTTAAAAGTGAAAATAACTCAGAGGGTTACAAAGATAATTATAGAGTTGGCAATAACAGAAATCATACATCTGAATGTTGTCTTCAAGGTATAAACACCTCGAAGTAAAAAGGAATGTCCATCTTGAATAGGAAATGAAGCTAATGAAAGATACCATTAATCTGGACATCAAGGGAAACGTGTTATTTGTTCCTGTGTAGAATTTTTCAAGGAATGGAACAAAAACTTGGCTGAGTTATGTGAAATGAGATGGGCAATATACTGAAGACTGTAAATCCTGCCTTTCTGCTCAGTAGAGACAGGTTAAATCTTTCCATTTGAATTCAGCTCTGTTTGTAATAGATAAGAAAAATGACATGAGGGTGGAAAGATAGTCATTAAACATCGTATATTAGAAATCCATTTATAATTAGAATTCTGATTTAGTGAGCATATTTATCACTGAAGACATTAACAACTGCAGGGTTTATTTGTCTTTTAATCAGGAACCGGACTGATAAGAATTAGATTGCCAGGAAACCATGTTCTTAAAAAGGAAATGGCAGATGGTATTACCAGGAAAACTCTGTATCACTCCCTACTATCAGGCACTATGACTCTGCCAATGCTTTAATCTGATTTTTTAACACAGTGTGTAATACCAGTGAGTATAAAGTTGACTTGAAGTACTTAGAATTACATTTAGCAACATATTTCCTGTCAGTAATATCCATAAAAGAAGACAAACTGTAAATTGTGTCAACTGATTCATAGTCACTGGCCAACATGCAATAAAAAATAAAATATGTACTGTAAATAAACAAATAAATATGTATAATCAACCACTGAGAAGACCATAATGTCACCTTCTGATTAATTCTGCAATCCCACCTGTGAGACCTGAGCCACCTAATTTCTTTTAGATAGATTCTAATTGCAAAGAGTATTTTCAAGTAATCCACAGATCACAGGCTGTGTAAAGGCACACAGAACTTTTCTTCACTCATTAATTGTTTTGGTTTTTACTCTACATATGTTAGTGATCATCATGACTAAATATACTATCCTCTGCATTTTCTTACAATTCTGGTTTGTTTGAAAAAAAAAAAAATCATTAGTTCATCTTGGTACATAATAGTCTTATCATTATAAAATATAGCTCAGAAGCCCTTTTTACCACATCTTCAGAAAAACAAAACAAACCAACCAAACAAAATATTGAAGAAATAATTTTAAAAAACCCAAAAAAAAAAAAAAAAAAAAAAGCCGCAGAAACACCAAGAAACCCATTTCTATGTAACTTCTGTTTTCAAACATAATTAGTTGCTAGTTGGTATTTGGTGATGGGAAGGATGTACAAAAACAATCACAGTGAACCAAAACCATCAAATAAAAATAAAACAAAAACAAAATAGTTGTAACTGTTTTGTAACAACCTCTGTAAGTATTTTTTAGTAAACTGAAAGATAAAGAGTATGTCACAGCACAGAGGGATCAGAGATAGGACTGTGAACACCACTCAAAATGTAAATATCTGCACAGGGAACTGCAATTATTTGTTCTAACATGATTCATCCTGTCATCCTATGAATCCATATATAAAGTAGATAAAATATTGCCTATGTATGCATCTACAAATGACTTATAAATTCTCAGCAAAGCTTCTCCCTATGACTTTACACGCTGCAGCATGATTTCCCTTCAGCACGCATTTCAACCTATCCAGAGTTGTTTTTTAAACAGAACTTTTATTTTGTACTGCAGCTCCTTTCCTGAGGTTTTGATGAATGAAACTGGTACAAGAGAAGCTCAGATTCTCCCTCTTCCCATTCTAATGTTTCTGGGAAGGGGATTAGAAACTAATCACCAGAGACATGCTCTGCCTGCAGAGTTGCACCAGGGTCTGTCGATTGCTTTAATTTCCTGGATGCCAGGAACCTAGATGCCACTTCTCTTGGGAATGTTCAAATCCTGGGAGTTCCGTGGTGGTGTAATACCCCAGTTTTGATTAAAGCAGGCTACAAACATTTTTCTTATGACCATGAGTGAGAAAAGAATAACGATTCCTTAAAAAGCAAAGGAAATATTTCAGTCAGTGAAACACAATTTAATTGTTTGGGTCAGAGAATTTCCATTGTGGTGTTTTGTACCAAATAGCCATAACTGGTACTTCAGAAAAGTGGAAGTACAGGAGCTTCTTCCAAAGAGGCACTTCAAAATTTGGTCTAACTGGTTTGACTGGGGAGAGATTCACATCATCTTAACTCTTGTATCTGCTAGTAGATGTGATCCTAAATAGTGGCATACGTAAAGATATATATATATATATATATATCCTTAATATAATCTATATAATTTCTATACATATTTTAATGGAGATATCTTTCCTGGAAGTATTTATGGAGCCTTTCTCTTCCGGCAAGTAATACACACTTGGATAAGACTTTGTTTTATTAAAAAAAATATTAGTCTTAAGGGAAAAAAACGTAATAACTTCATTATAATGATAAACAGCAGAATGAATATAATCTGTTTTGGTGTTTTTCAACATTGCTGATAAATTTTCACAGCTGTAAGTGAATGCTCAGTGTTAGGATGTTTAGTTCAATCTTTTGTTTACATGTTTTTGTTTCCCCAAGATGCCATGATTATATCAGGAAAATAGCTTCTTCACAAGTCATACATTTCTGCATTTTGTTTATGACACACAGTTTCACCCTGATAAGCACATAAAATCAAAATGTATAAATTGCCTAGTCCTTCTGGAAAGAGTTTCACCACTTCATTTGTTGATGTTTCGTCTTATACACTTTGTGGTGGTGTTTGGGACTTGGGGTTTAGAGGGTTTTTTTAAGGTTCTAGGTGTTTTAAATATAATTTTTAACTTGAAAAGCTAATTCTCTTAATTTTGTAGTTTAAATTCTACAACTTTCTTACATATTTTCAAATAAACTTCACAGCTGGAATGCAATTTCATGTTATGGCAACCAGAAAGGAGCTTAAATCCAGAAAGTCTGTGTGGAACTTGGTCTTTAAATTTAGGAGAATTTAAAAGCCACTCCCTGAGTTATACTGAAATAATCTTAGTTAAATCCTGGCATCATGACACATACTTCCACTTTTATGTAGTGTTGTTGAATTAATAGTAGTACTTTTGATTTTTTTTACTTACATAAAATTTAAAATGATGATGTCTGTTATATTGCAGTGAACAAAGTTATGTGTAGGCTATCAGTTTCTAGTAACACTGGAAAGAAAAATGGGAAATTCTTAGGAATATAATGTGGAGATGCCAAACTAAAAACAAACCAAAAAAGTCTTACTGAAGTTGTGAAAGCAAGTTAGTTTACCTGGTGCACTCCATAACCTACAGAGGAAGCTGTAACTGATAATGCAGCGTGAAATCCCACTGAGTTTCCCAGACCCTCCTAGTTTTTTAATTGTATTCAGGACTTGTAATAATGGAGATTTAAAGTATTGAAGAAGATATTTTTGTCCCTTCAATGTTGTGTTGAGGGCCACAATGTTTTTTAAGACAATGAGGGGAAGTGTTATTTGCTTGGTTCATGTTCCTTACTTGCAATTACACAAAGGAGTTACAATCTATATCACCCAGAGGTGCATCTAATCTTTAGTTTACAGTAAATCTTTACTTTGAAAGAAACAATTCATTTCTTACACATCTGGTTTTTGGGTAGCAGTTTTGTTTGATAGACATTTAATTGTTTGGTACATCTGTTTACTAGTTGGGATTAATATTTATTTGTATAGCTCAAGATTGGTCGGCATTTTTATAAATGTAAAATACTTAAGAAACGAAACCACAACCCATGGAAAATACACTTCAGAGAGTCTTTTCCAAATGAAAGAATATAGTTTAGAAAATGAAATAAAGATGATCAAAATTTTCCATCTTCAATTGAGGGTAAATTATATCCTTTGTGTTATTCTTTTTTCATGATGACACTTTGCACCTGCTGTGGAACAAATAAAACAGTGTTAGAAGAGGGCATTCTTTTCCTTTAATCTGACAAGGACCTGCTGAAATTTTAAACTCTCCTTTTCAAATTCTATAATTATATAATATTGCTAATAATTTGCATCAATCATGCCTTGGTTCTCTTACATATCCTGTGTATTTTATAAAATTGATAGAATGGGGAAAAATTCTCATACTTATATGAAATACAAGTGTAAGAGTTTTTCTGTGAAATAGCATTGCAAAATGAGATCCTGAATTCTGTTAAGCATAGAAAGTGAGCTGCTGCTTTAAACATGACACACTGAATAAGTTGAAGGTCCTATTAAGATTCTATTTTACAAAAAAGAATATTTTTTACTGTCTTTATTGAAAAATGAACATTCTACTTTCACTGTCAATACACTATTAACAAAATTATGCTGATCTGTGACCATGAGAGAGATGACAATGTGGAGGTCATAAAGGTGGGGTTCTACTGCATAACAGCATTCATCCTGAGATGGAAGTATTGTTTTTGCCATTTGTTTGAAGAGCTTTTTTTTTAATTTTACTGTATTTAAGTTTCTGTGAGACATCCATGTCTCTGAAGACGACTGCTTCTTTCTTCTCTACTAAGTTCTGTTTGTGTTCATCTTGGAACACTTCATTTCTGCTTGCAGTTTTATTTTATAAGCAGAGATTTATATGCCTGGATCACTGCTATGAGGTGCCAAGGATCTCAGATAAATTTCTCTCATAAAACTGGTTATATGTGAAATTAGGTGTAAGGAGTTTGTGCCTTTCCTTGAGTATTCAGTAAGACTGCTGTACTTTGCACTGCCATCTCACTGTTTAGTATTTAAAGACCTGCTTTTTTGCATGTTGTCTAAATGTGTTAGGATTTGTTCCTTTTGTTAGACTTCTTGCATGTTGCAGTGAATATTAAGACATGAATAATGAGTAAATTATGTAAACTTACTTACCAGATCTATAAGCTAAGATAACAGTGGGAAGAGATGCTGGAAATCTGACTTTATAGCAATGCATGTGTTGTAGTCATTCAAACTTAAAAATGCTAAGGGCAACAGCTTAAGTATTTTGTTATGCAGAATGAAATCCCAGGTGAATGTAATGAAAATTGCATTTCTACAATTAGGAAACAAGATTAACAGAAGAAAATAACAAGTTTTCTTCTAAAAAAGATTGCATTGACAAATATTAAAGTAATAAAATTCTTACTAGACTATTTTTGATGGAGTTTTCTGTCTTAAGGTGTCATCATGATGGTGTATTATTGTCCCAATTATTATGTAAGCTTTATGTGCTATTTGATAACTATCTAACTTTATTGTATGAAAAGTAACTTTGAACATCTCTATATAAATATTATAAAATGTTGATTCATTTTTAATAATTAAGTATTGAAACTATATTTTCAACACTGAAAGATAATTTGCACTTTTAAAAAAAAATTAAGCTGTTGTGAGAAGATGAAGAATATATACAATTTTATCAGAGCTCAAGAGAAACAATTTGCTTTGCATTTTCTGCTCTTCACAGAATGCCTTCCCTTCCTATAGGAAGCAAGACCGTGTGTTCTAGTATAAGCTTGCTGCCTGATTTAACATTTTACATTCTTAGTACAGATAATTTTTGATTCCCAAAAATTTTATTGCTTGTTCTGCTCGTGTAGGCAACACGGAAGGAGATTGAGAAACGCCAGGTCCAGCTGAAGAGCATCAGTGACTTAGGAGAGAATTTGAAGACAGTGATGAAAGGAAAGGAAAGTCTTGTGGATGATAAACTCAGCCTGCTGAACAGTAACTGGAAAGCGGTAACTTCACGTGTTGAGGAATGGTTCAATCTCTTACTGGTAAGGAAAATGCATTTCTTCACAAAGAGGAAATGTTGGTTTCCAGTTGTACATGCCCAGCCTTAGAGAAGTACTTTTTCTGGTGCCGTGGACTGTTCTTATTGAATACACAGGTACACAGGCAATCAGATTGATTGTTGTTTAGTACATTGTGCATGTTTTGAAAATCTCATTGATTACTAAGTGGAATTTTGATTGTTAGCAGTTTGCAATCCTGTCTGTCTCAACAGTTCTTTCATTGTTTTTGGTTTAGTTTTTTTTCCTAATAAATAAAATGCAGTTTCAAGGACAGAGATTACTTCAGTAGTCAAGTGAAAAAAATAGTCAAGTAAGCTGAGAAAGTCTTAGTATTGATACCAACAACATCAGCTACTTTTGGCTGCAATAGCAGTTCAGTTTGGAAGAGTACAATTGGGAAATAAGTTTCCACTTGCAAGTTGGTTTGGCCCACAGGGTGCTTCTGGTGTGTGTGAGTTTTTATTCATTGTAGAGGCTGCTAAATCGTAAGCTCTTCTCAGAGTGCACACATGATGTGCTGAAGGACTATGATCTGGTCTTTCAGAACTTCATGATCCTCCTTTACATAGATTTATAGGGCATGTTTAAGTGGGGATAATTCCTTAAGGGGACTGGGTTAAGTGTAGTAGGTGGTAAAACCCCTAAAACACATTTCATACAGATTCAGGAGCCTCATCCCCTGCTGCCTTAAACTGTGGATAGTCACATAACTTTATTCTGCCTTCAAATTCCTTCTGTCATGAAGAGGTGTGACAGCTTGAAGCCTTAACCACAGAAGGATCATAACAGCTGGGCTGTCAGAATGCTTTGGGAAATCTTGCATGCTGTTTCTGTTCCTGAGAGCATGGGAATGCAGTTTCACCCCAGAGAAACAGAAGTGATTTTTAAGGGTGTGTTGGCCTTTGTCATGACTTTTCAGGGCTCAATGTGTTGAAGCTCCACTATAGTCTGTATGGCTGCTTTACGAATACTTTGGAAATAAATATACAGCATCACTACAGGGCTTCCTCAGCTGAGTAAAGTATCCGGAAAACTTAAGCATTTCATTCAGAATCATGTAGGTACACAGATTAAATGTGGAACTGATTGTTAGAAGCATATAATAGAGTGTACAGGTTGACATAGGAATACAGGTATTCCTGTACATCCTTTCTTTCCCTGCTTTGGATTCTGTGATTAATATTTGCTAAAACACATGCTTAAAATGTCTAAGAGAGGTAATTGAGAGTTTTTTACTTATTTTAGAACAGTGTAAAATACAGCTAGGTACATTTGGGTGCCAAAAGAAGTAGTAATACCTTTGATTTTGGGTATGTGGTCTACATATGTATTGTGTGGGATATGCATAGGCCACTTTCTAATGAGCTCACCTGAAAAGACAAAGTTGTAAATGAAGCAGAGAAATGAAGATTTATTAGAATATCAACTAGAACAGCTTTTAAAAAGAAAAAGTCACAAAGCAGAGAAGTTAGATGAAATGTCCGTAGGAGGTTTAGATACAAAGCTCCCAGTCTTGATTGTGACTTTGCAAGTGCATCCTTGTGGCCATCTGAGTTTCAGTCAATTTACTGGCTTTCCAAAATGAATTCTGTACCTTGATCTTGGGAAACACTCCTTTGCAGCTCCTGTAGGTCTGCCTAACAGCTTCCTGTTCCTCTCAGCACCTTGCTGAGCTGCCTACACCTGCGTCTTGCTGTGATTTTGTCATCCTGCTGCCTGTCACTTTGGAAGCTTCTCTCTCTCGCTCCTAGAATGTCGTTTTAAAGAAACCTAACATGCAAAGTGAAGGAAACAAACAGCAGATTCTATCCTTCACAAAACAAGAAGTTACTGTGTAAAACAAACAAGTTTTCATAATGTCATAATGTGTGCATGTTTGCCACACTTGGCATAACTACAGCTGTTATTGCAGTTCTGATTACATTTTTTTGTATGCAGTATTTACCTTTTCCACATACAGGAATATCAAAAGCACATGGAGGCTTTTGATCAGAATGTAGCTAATGTCACTACTTGGATGTATCGTGCTGAAATACTGTTGGATGAATCTGACAAACAAAAACCCCAGCAAAAAGAGGAAATTCTTAAGGTAAAAAAAATGTGATTTACTGGAAAGCATTAATTTTATTTAAAAAAGAACTGTGTCAAAACTAGCATATTTCAAAAGGTATCACAAATGGATTAAAATTCTTTTTTCTGTGCTAAAGCTACCCTCTGGCAACTTGTAGATTACTTAATAAATTTGCTCTGTAATACCAAAATTAAATCCCTCAGAAATAAAACCAGATTGTTATTATCATTCTTGGGAACTTCCTGAGCAGCTTATTTAACACATGTCTGCTGGAAAATACTCCCTTAACACAAGGTTGGGTTTTTTTGAACAAAATCTTTTCTTTTTCTGTCCCCTTTATTTTTAATTGTATTTCTGTTTATCTGTGATACTTTTCCAATATGTATGATATTTCTGTCATATGATTGTCTTAATTCCACAAACATTGCTTACACTGAGGCCAGATCAGCAACACAGACAAGAACATTATATGTTGAACTAGCTGTAGAATCAGGGGTTAGTGTGTTGAGCTTGGGGTTTCAGTTGGCCAATTGCATCGTTTGACCAACTGATGAAAAATTATCTTGTAATATGGATGTGTATGTTAAAATATCTCATTTAAAATACCTGCTTTAAGAACAGCATAAAAAATTTTCTAAGGGACTTCTCTTTTTCTTCTGAAGTCAATGTGAAATTTTTCTTTGTAACGAGCTCCATGGTCAGTACATAATACCTGAGTAAGAGTTTGCAAATCAAAATCAGAATTGTATTGCTGACACTGACATAATGATGCCATTTACTGCAGCAAAATTTTACAAATTCCAGGGCAGAGCATAAATCAATTCCTCATTGATCTCAACAGGATTATGAGACTGGCTTTTGTAGATGAATGAACAATTTTGCCACCATCAGATACAAAGTACAATTATCAATAGCTATATTTATGTTTGCATTGCACAAAAGTAGTTCATGCAGTCAGTAAAATGTAATTCTTAATGCCCAACTGTATTTCTGAGTCCCAAATGCCTTGCTGTCTATTTTTGGCCTCTGCTTGTACTGGGATCTACTGTTAAGATGACGATTGCAGAGGATAAAAAATTTTTCCCTTTTTATTTTTTTTTTTTTAATTTGTGACAGATTTATAGAAAAAAAATTAGGACTTTTTTTCCTTTTTTAATCTGGTCATTTTTTAGTTGTCTGAACTATGGCCCTAAGCAGTATTGAAGGCAACAATTATACATCCAGTTCTATAATACATGAATTATCAGCTCTTACTAGCTTTAGGAACATAGAATAATTTAGTACATCCTGAAATATGGGGCAATATTATTGCAGGTAAGAATCTGCCTAGAAATAATGATCCCCATTAATTTCAGACGGGTGATACTAAAGCAGACATGTAGATACATTCCTGCTATAATTTTGCAGGATACAAGTGGGAACATTATCTAAGGTATTTCTACTGGATTTACACACTCATGCATAATTATCTGAATTTGCTTTGTGGTTTTGCTCCCTATTCCTTTGCACACTTTCTCTCTCTCTCTCTCTTTCTCTCTCTTTGCATTTATTACTAACTTCAAGCCCTGTCTCTTGCTCACGGACTGTAGCGCTTAAAGGCTGAGCTGAATGACATTCACCCCAAGGTGGACTCTGTGCGTGACCAGGCCAGAGACTTGATGGCAAACCGTGGGGACCACTGCAGGAAAGTGGTAGAGCCTAAACTCACAGAGCTCAACCAGCGATTTGCAGCTATATCACAGAGAATTAAGAGTGTAAAGGTAGGAGGACTTGCTTCCATAAGGAGATGCATAAAAAATGGTGTTTGTGTAAGGTGCACAATTGTAACTATGTAGTGGGCTACAGTTCCTCGAAAAACTAAGCTTTCTAAGGAAAACAATGTAGAACTGAAGGATTTTTTTTTTTTTTTATTAAGTGTGAAGATTTGGGGGTTTTGGCATTAAGGTCTTTTTTCACTATTTCACAATTAGAAGTATTCACTAACTTTATTTGAATGTAACGATTACACTAACTTTATTTGAATGTAATGATTACACTAACTTTATTTGAATGTAACAATAAATTAGTAAGTGCCTAACTTCGGAACACATAAGTAGCCTTTTTTCATATAGATTTGGTTTTGAGAGATAATTTTTCTTCAAGTGTGTTTAGTCTTTTCCTATGAGTCTGAGATTCACCAGTGCTGGAGACAGAAAATAGACAGGTAGAGATTATATCAATTTTACTTCAGTTACTCATCTGTAGAACCAACATGACTGCTAAGTTTGAATTCAGTGGGGATTAGGTAATTTTTAGCCAAGTTGTGTCTTCTGATTTGGAATGAAGAAGGACACAAGCCACCTACTTACTCCATTGTATTTTACTGCTTTTATTCTGAGGAGCTATTCAGCAGATTAAATGAGGCAGCCATGAAGGCTGGTATATAGGATAATGGGAATGCAAAAATCCTGACCTAAACTATTATTGTTGGTCACTGTGCTAACACTGGAAATAAATGCACAGAGATCCATGGCAAAGCAGGAAATAAGCTTGGAAAAAAACATAAGCAAAGAGACATGGTTTCCATGAGTTGTTTGGATCTGTGCAGAGCTCAGTGTCCTGCCTAACCAGCACATCTCTGTGAAAATTTGGGTTTATTTAGGTTTCATTTCTGAAGCAAGGTAATGTCTTCTGAATAAAGGTAACAATTTTTTTTCCTAATGGCCATCAGTAGTATTTCAGCCATTCCAGCTTCTTACCTACTTCTTACATGTGTACAAGCTGTAGACTGAGGACATCTGTGCAAGAGCTGTGTTGTCTTATGTTTTTGCTCTGAACATCTGCTATCTGCAGGCTGGATTTCCATCTCAGTTTTACTTTGCACTTCCATGTTATTTTAAATTTGCAGAGCTGATGCAGCCTTTGGTGGGATCCTGTGAAATTATTGCTTGTACTAGGGAAAAATGGGGCTGCCTATACCTGACTTATTGGGGGTTCAGTGTTTGCACTGCATATTTGGGCACACTCAAAGAAGGGACAGAAGATTCTTATCAAGATGAAGTGTCTTCAGAACACAGCCTGCAAATGTCTTCTCCCTGCAGCCTTCTCTCTCAGGTTTTCTTCTATTTCTGAAGGCAAGGTGGGCTGGAATTGGCAGAACCACATTAAGATTTAGAGAAGAAGTGCCCAGCAAGATGAGAGGAATTACTACAGCACACAAATTATAATGGTAAATTAGAATTCAAGGGACCTTTTCCAGGACCTTGGAAAATGCACAAGTAGAATATGATTCACAAAGGATACAATATAAGTATTGAATACAATATAAGTACAATTGAATACAATATAAGTATTGAATCAGATAGAGAGGTAAAAAAACCGGTCTGAATTATTGACTATTCTGTTGACTTGCTGTATGCATTTGGATAAAGGACCAAATTACTGGGTACTTTATTTTGTCTACCTGTGTAATGTAGGCAATTGTACATTCCTTATGATTTTGGCTTAATGAGCTGGAAAATTATTATTATTATTATTATTATTATTATTATTATTATTATTATTATTATTATTATTTTGTGAAAAGCTTACTAAATGTTTTTGCTTTTTTCCCCTGTATTTAAGTAAAATTATTCACTCTGTGAAAGATTAAAACATAAAATCAAGAGAATTGACAGGTCTCATAACCTATTTTCAGTAATTTCGCATCTGTCTTCAAATTAGGTTTTTTTCTTTTTTTTTTTTTCAACTATTAACAATAATCAGTACAACAGTGAAGTAATTAAGAAATGATCCATTAAGTCAGTGAATGGTAGTACAAAATTGTCATGTTGAGAATTAAAAAAAAATGTTCATAGTACACTGAAATGAGGCTTAACATTTTCAAGTAGTGTTTGAACATCATTCAGTTGCTGGAATTAATTTGGTATTTTTCTTTCCACTTTTTTCTTTGTTACTGTTTTTAGCCTTTTTCTGAGAGTATACATTTTATATTCCAATTTTATTAGTTGTTTTGTCTTTTAATGATATTTAAGTACTTTAGAAAATATTTTTCAGAGCATTTGAGAAGAAATTACTGTGTAGTTTTCTATTATTTCTAACTCAGCTGAAGTGCATGATGAGTGTAATTCTGAGCCTCTTAATGAAAATTTGTGAGCACAGTATTATTCTCTATAAATATTGTACATTATTATATTTCCATTAATGTTTGTAAATGTGCAAAATCTTTGTTGTTAAAATAATCAACCAGATACAATTAAGGCTTTTTTACTCTGAGTCTTCTAGGTCATCTGAGAAGATACTTCATTTGACGTCCTGTCTCCCATGTTTTAACGGATTAATTTTTATTGTTGCTGTCTTCATTACATAATAAATAATATAATAACTAATATAATAATAACTAATTGTACCAGAGGAAAGAGTGGAAGAGAACTAGTTAGGATATAATGTGCTTATGTCTTTAGCAAGAAAGACAAGTGCACATCCAAGAGTTCCTAGACCATCAAAAAGCATTAATTACCTTAAAGTCTAAATTTTATGCAAGAACCACTGAGATTTTCTTTCTTCTTCTTGTGTTTAAAGCTTTGAAGGAAGAAACCGTTTCTGTAGATAATTCGCAATGCAATTAATGAATGGACTATATATTGTGCATAATATATGTACATACACATTCACAGGCACTCGTGTCAGATTGACAAAAGGCAGTGAGTGCATTGTTGTTAATAAGTAGCACCTGTTGGAGAGCTCAAAACTGAGTACTAAACTAAAGCACCATAGTTATATTGTGATTTATTTTGGAGGAATTGAGTCTGTTTTATTTGGTTAACTTTGCTATTTTATCCTGAATTTTTGTTGAGGCTATTTGAAACAAAAGCTGACCTTTTGTTGATTTTTTTTCCTAAAATGTTACGAAATACAATTGGGGGAATATTTTACACAAGGATTTTCTGTTCTTTGTTTGTAGCATTCATCTGACACTTCTACTATTCTGTGTGAGAGAATAATGATTTCAAAACTGAACCACATTAACATTAAAATTTTCTCAATTATTAATAGTAGGGTTTTGTCATCTGAATGTACTTCTTGTTGCTGTGTGAATAATTTCTGACAAACCAGATTTAACCAAGTAGTGTAAACTTTTTTTTTTTTTTTTTTTTTGAAAAATGCTATTTATTTGGACTTGTTCTTACACACAAATGTGAGAATGTAATTTATTTTTTCCTTTTAAATTTTTACTAACCTTAAAATTCTTTGCTTTACTTACGTGGAAATTCTTCATAAATGTATATCTTTATTTGTATCCTTGGGTACTTTGAGTGTGGTGTAGATATTTTTTAACATGATGGAAAGTCTAGCATTGTTTTAGAAATAGGGGGTGGCACAGATATCTATCTCTTTTCATTTTTGTTTATAATAAAACTATGAAATGTGTCCTCTAAATAAATAATCTTTGTATTTCCTCCCATTTTAGCCCTTTATTCCTTTGAAGGAATTGGAGCAATTTGACTTCGATATACAAAAAATGCTTGAACCACTGGAGGTTGAAATTCAGCAGGGAGTGAATCTGAAAGAGGAGGACTTCAATAAAGATATGGTAATTTGGTTGAAATGGAAATCTGAGCAAAATAAGCAGGGAGATGAAAAAATCCGAGTGAAAATCAGAAATCCATCTTTGCATTAGAACCTTTAGATATAACTTAGGCAAAATTTTTCTATTCTAATATATGAGAAAAATCAAAAGTTCCAAATTAGCCATAAGTAAAATTTTTTGTGCTAACTTAATTTTTAATTTATCATAAAAGCTTTTCTTGTCCCTTATGAAAACACTAAGCAGACCAGGAATGTTATCCATAGGTTCTGTACTACTACCAGCAGTATTACAGAACAAGGAATGAATATTAAAATCTCTGTAGTGGTATGAAGACCAGGAAAAGTCAGAATGATGTAACACAATGGGCAGTATAGTGAAAGAATACATTCACTAAAAATAAATGCTCATGAAAAGAAATGCCACTTCCAATTTATTCTTAACCAGTCTGCTTATAACATTTAATGTAAATAGGTTTTGTGGCTGAGGTAAGCTTTATTGCATAAGTTTTATCCTTGCAAGTCATAAAACCATTTATTCATATTTGCGGGGGGGGGGGGGGGGGGGGGAAGGAAAAAGAGGAGTAAAATACTGTGCTTTGCTGTGCTTTGCTACTATTGCAATTGTAGTGTGTGTTCTCCAGAGTGATTTTCAGGGAGATGACATTTTTTGGCTGGGCAAAAAGGGAGATTCATCTTCAGAACTCTCTCTTCTTGAGTCCTCAGCAAAATCAAATATGTATTTGTTTACAACCAAAATAAAGATTCAGTATTATTTTACTTTTAAGGAATTTTTCAAAGGTGTCTGTTTCATATCATTGCTGGAAGGAATCTTTACAGGCTGTTTTTTTCTTTTATTCAGGAAAAATAAAATTTTAGGCTCTATGTGCTGCATGCAGAATTTAGCTGTGACGCAGATTCAGCTTCAAAGATTCATAGATTTGTAGATGGTTTCTACATAAAAAATGCTTAGTGATAGCATTTTCCCTATCAGAATAGCTGATTTTCAGTGTGATGATACACAGAATGGCCAGTATTTGCATGGTCTGCCAGCATACTGACAATTTCAGTCTTTACTGACAGTGATTTAGAATATTTTACATGTATCTATTCTTTTTGTTTGAAAGTAAAATATATTTCAAGCTTTTGCCTCTCTTTTTATGCTGTTATCCTCTGTGCTGCATAAGATCTAATACCAAAATTCTGTAGATTTGCAAGTTCTGTCTTTCTTTTATCCCTCTACATGTATTGTAGAAAGCAAGTAAAATTTACTTGATCACCAGTATACAACTGCAAGTAGCTGTTACATGATTACTTTAGCGTAGTCTATATCTACTAGTACTTAAGTAATTATTAGACTAAAATGCACATTATATTGGTTATTTTTTTTTAATCAGAGTGAAGAGGATGAGAGCACAGTGAAAGAATTGCTGCAGAGGGGCGACAGGCTTCAAAAGGGAGTCACAGATGAGAAAAAACGTGAGGAAATAAAGACAAAACAACAGCTGTTGCGGACTAAACATAATGCCCTCAAGGTATAGGAGCTACAGTTATAAGCACATGCTATTAAACACATTTTATTTTCATTTCAGGGCATCTTTTTACTAAATGAATTGTCCTTACTATTTAGAGATGAGTAATTTAAACCTCTTTGGCTATAGATGTATTTTCTTATAGAGTTCTCTTGATGCCTTGCAAAAGGCATTTTACAATCTACAGCTTGAGAAGTATTGTCTTATCCTCAGCGTTACAACTGTGTGACTGCCAATTGGACAGCACTGATTTCTTTGGTAATTCCTTTTTAACATATTATGTGTGTTTTATATTTCTTCAAAAGCAGTCAAGACCTTAGTTAGAATCAGGTTCCACAAACTTACATTCTCCATTGAATAACACACTTGTGGCCATGAATAAGTTGTTTCTCCTTCAATAAAATACTTACACACTACACTCCTGTTACAATACAGGCTCCAGCCTCTCTAGAATAGGATGGGTGGTAGTACCAATAGAAATAGCAGCTGAGAGGCTGAAATCCAAAGTTGCATATGAAAATTCTGAGTTGACACAATCCGGGAGGTAAAACTGTGTGATATTGTTCCTAGAAACACACATGGTGTGTTACCATACTATGTGGACCAGCTAACAGATATAATTGGAAGTGTCATCTTTCTATGGCAAATAAAAGTGATGAAAGATAGAATCTTACAATTAGGGAGTCACCTTGGTGACCTACCTGGAGCTATAGGCTCTGGCTACTGCAGGATAATTTTTATGTCATCAGCAAGCAGAATCTTTCTTTCTTTGGATAGTTTTGATTAAGTTATCTTTAAGTTGGGGGATATGGCATGTTACATTTTATTTTTACTTCTTTTTATGAATGCTTTTTCCTTTCCTGTGGGCTTCGTTCTAAATTGTAAGAATTAGAACGAAGCCCACAGGAAAGGAAAGTGCAAGTCTGTGTGAATTCAGGAGAAGGATAGCTGGGATATACTGTTGTTTTGTCCACATTTAAAGAAGCTTGAAATCTTTTAGGTGTATCTTTGACTGTTCCAAGCTAAATGGAAGCAATTCATAATTTTTATGTTGGAGAAACAAGAACAGTGTTTATTGCACTGTGCTATTGACCAGATTCTCCCTGGCTGTTTTTTATGGTATAGTGATAGATTTTCCTTTGGGTGACTCAGTTAAGGCATTCACCCTGGTGAAAAAAATTCAAGAATAGTTGAGACAAATTAATCTGAGTATTTTTATATAAAATATACCAGTATGTTTTAAAATTTATATTCTAATAAGAAATTATAGTAATTACAATGTTTTCTGAATTCTGCATGAGTGAAGTTAAGCAGTTAAAGCAAATATATATTTAATAACATTTCTAAGGGTAAAAAACCAAACATTTTGCACCTTCCTGCTAAAGAGAAGTTTTAATCCTTTATAAAGCAGAGTTAGAAACATAAGACATTTGTTATGTATGTGGTATTTAATTTAGATAAAGGAAACCTGTCTTGTGAACATTTCTGCATTGCAGTGATTTTCATTTGAATAGCTACAGAGTTTTCATGCAGGCTAGAAATTCACAGGAGTCCACAAAATACAGAAGTCCCACTTTTGGCTAGATACTAAGTGGGCTGTGTTTCCATCTGTCCAGTAAGTATTCTGAGCAGAAGTGTTTTATATAAAATATTGACATTTATGTAAGAGTCTTAACTTCTCTGAATATTGGTGACTGTCTCAGTGGTTTATTCAGCATGTGAACAACACTGAAATAGGTAACCTCCTTTTAAACAAACAAAAAAAATTGTTAAACTGATGTAAATATGTTCACTTACTGATATATGTGCTTTAAATATCAACATTTAATTTAAAAAATAGCAGCCTTATACACTTTTTTCCCCCTTCAGTGTGCACACATGCCAGTTCATATTTTATAAGCCTTTAATTCATATTCTAATAATGTCTGCACTGTGAACAGGACTTGAGAGCTCAAAGAAGAAAAAAGGCTTTAGAGATTTCTCATCAATGGTATCAGTACAAGAGGCAGGCTGATGACCTAATGACATGGCTGGATGACATTGAGAAAAAGTTAGCCGGTCTGCCAGACCACAAAGATGAGCAGAAGCTGAAGGTAATGTTGTTTTGGGTTGGCAATGATAGATCTTTTGGAGTGATAGTTTATCAGTAGAACAGAGAGCAAATGCAGCAAACAATCCTATGTTATAGCTACAGAAAATTATATGTTCAGTTCTTTATTTCTATTTATAGTAAAGCAAACCCTAATTATCTGTGTTCAAAGTGATATTTCTTTGTTGTAATATATTTTCTATTTATTTCCTATACAGAACAATATATAAATAATTTGAAACACACTAAATGTAATGTTTTGTCAATAATACAGAAAGTGTGCAATGTATTAAGAAGCATCAAATGTTTTCTAGTAAAAATTGTAATTGATTTTATGTATCTTTGTTCCAGATGAACAAATGACTTACCAATATATGGATGACCTCTATCTCATGTTAGCACATTCATTTTCATCAGAACATGTTCATATGTCACTGTCAAACTCTATAGATTTATTTACATACTGTCAAAGGTTTTCCTGGTTTATTTTACATCGTCTTTCTTTGCTTCATTCTCTGTTGAGTTTCCCACGGAGTAAAATAGGAGTTAACTATTACATTAAAGACCCTAATAGAATATTTGTAAGCTGTTGAAACAGTATTTGTCCTGAATATGCTGACCCTTACTGAGAAAATAATTTCCTCAATTGCCCATCCCAGTGTACTAGCAAGAATCTGAACATGGGAACTGTTGGCCTCTGCTAACAGTTTCAGAGTGTAGTAGCTCTTAGGATCTCTACAGCCCATCCCAAGAAGGTTCTTCAATTTCAGTTATTTTTGTTTTGTTTAAATGTAAAATAAGATATGAATAATATGAAAATAAGCTGTAAATTTTACTTGTGACAATAAAATGGAAATGGATTTTCTGACGGAAGTATTTTGCTAATTGTAAGTTGATTGATCTAGTTAGCTAACTGTCCTGGGCCCTGTATTGGTTTTGCTCACTAGGAGATTGGTGGAGAGTTGGAGAAGAAGAAGGAAGATCTGAATGCGGTGCACAGGCAGGCTGAACGCCTGTCTAAGGATGGGGCTGCAAAAGCAGTGGAGCCAACCCTGATACAGCTCAGCAAGCGCTGGCAAGATTTTGAGAGCAAATTTGCTCAGTTTCGAAGACTCAACTATGCACAAATTGTGAGTTGTTACTGGCAAACCCATATGTTTGCAACTGCTACTACTAACAGCATCCTACTAACAATGAGAGCATCAGGGTCAGTGTCAACTCTTCAGATATTATTAAGAAAAGCCCTATTGTCTGCAGCTCGGGGAAGCTTTACATATTCTGGTACAATAGTCATCTACTTTGGTCTTAAAACTGCCCTAAGTTAAATCAGTCATTTACAAAAAACTCAGCAATGAAAAATTTGTGTTTATTTCTGTTGCCTCATTCTTTTTCCATAACATTTATCAGTTTAAAAATGTTAGTTTGCCATGCATCTATTTTTTCACTGAACATGAAAAACAAAAGTTGTCTTTTCCAAACTACCCATCCCATGCCAATTTTAATTGGTTTTTTTATTTGTCCATAACATGTTATACTCACTTTAGGAAGTGATTGGAAAAAGTTTTATGAGTCTATATATACAAATCCTCTACTTCAAAGTTCTGCTTGAACTCTCAAACAAGTTTTTGTATGAAAATGTAACTTTAAATTTGACAGGATGAAAACATAATTTTACAAACCATCTTCATGTCTTCTGAATTTGAGTTGTTTAGTTGTATATAAAATACAATTATTCTTACTGGTTTATACATGCTGCAATAACTGGGTAAATTAAAGGGAAATAAACTGTCAGTATTCCAGCTTTACAAACAAGATATGTATTGAGTGTTACCCATTTAGAAGTTTACCAGAGGTTGCTTTTGCACTTAAATGAGTTTTTTCTTGCCATTCCTACTACTCTGCACATTGTCTTCTGGATTTTTGATTTTATATGGAGAAAGATAAGATTTGCTTTTAAGGAAGTTGTTGCTTTATGTACTCTCTGCAGTCTTAAAGTGCTAGTCATAAAAAAGTGTTTTGTCAAAATACAATATTATTTATTGATTTTTAAATACATCTAGATTGCAGAGAGAACATACTGATAGGATAATGACAATTTAAATTTGTGAAGTGTTCTTTTTTAATTGATATATGGCAAACTATGTTTTAAAAAGGAAAAAATTTCCAAAAACCAGCAATATGTATAAACTTTTGATAAATATAGTCCTCTATATAATGTACTATATTGTGTATTTTTAACTTTTCTAATACTAAGTTACATACTGTATATGTAAAACTAATACTTTGGATAGTTATGCAGTTAATGGAAGCAATCAGAGAAACATTAACTTTGGTTTGTATGTTATTAAATCTTGTTCCATCTGATTACACTATTCAGATTACTATGGTTTATATTAAACTTGATGGATGTAATCAGTCGCAAATTGTTTATATTGACATGGAGCTAGAGCGAGAGTCACTTTGTCTTGTAAATGAGTTGGCTTTTTTTAATGAATATATTTGTTCCTTTGATAATCAAGTAAGAAATCAGATTGTGCATGCAATTTATATA
The DNA here is from genome assembly GCF_017590055.1 of Onychostruthus taczanowskii. NCBI lineage: Eukaryota > Metazoa > Chordata > Aves > Passeriformes > Passeridae > Onychostruthus > Onychostruthus taczanowskii. Next base: position 6,476,379 of record NW_024498906.1, on the reverse strand, counting down.
AAAACATGCTGCTGTCGCTGTGCTTTTTATGTCACCCACCACCTACCATGACAGGGGATGAATATACCCATTATAAAATTTTACTAGCAGATCAATAAACTTTATTTTAGCATATTTTTCTTTCAGATATGTAAGGTAGATGTGCATCAGCATGTTTTTGAATTGCTTAGATGAATACACTCACCAACTTTTTAAATTCATGTAACCATTACATATGTTTTTATTCTTAAAATATATAATTATATACAGTATTTATAACCTTGAAAGGTTACATTTTTAAATATTAAATATTTCATGCAAGAAGTCTACTTCTTACTATTTATCTAGGGAATGAGATAATTCAATGAAATTTACATGTACACAAGACAATTACTGTATCCGGCTTGTTTCACATGAAAAACATCTTGCTCTGTTGACAATGACTAAGGTGATATTCATTTGAAATATTTTAGAATTTATGCAGAAGTTACTGAGACATGAGAGAGGCAGTATGTCATCATGACCCAAATCAGAGTGAGAAGTGCAATGGCCTTGTTATTGTTACTGTTTTGACTTTGCTAAATTAGTGAAACAGTGGGAATTTCTCAAGTTTTTTTTTCTCCTTTTTCTTAAACAGCTTAAGTACCTACCTCACAGGGATGTTGTGAGGATGCATTAATTGTTTGTGCAAGATTTTAAAATATAAAAGAAAAATGAAAATTCAAACTATTCACTTGAACACATGCATATACCATCAAAAATAACTTCCACAGCAATTTTCTGTGTTAACCAACAACTGAATAAAGCCGTACAACAAAAATACAAAATTGATTTTTTCTTTAAAGCAAAAGAAATAGAAAATGCTGCATTTATTTATAATTTATGATGTATTCCATAATAGTTATTTAGCAACTGAAAGTTGTTATAAATCAGTCAGGGTTTAGTTTTACCAAATATCTTGCAATTCATTACACTTCATTGAATAAACATAGCAAGACTGCACTGAAGAAAACCTTTAATTATGTTGCTTAATGACAGATTGGCATTTCTTACATTTGTTGGAGCTAACATATTTTTGATATCCAAGTGTGAAATTGGAATTATCATGCTTTCCTGGATTTTACTTTTCCCCAGTATTTGTTGGGCAGACCTGTCAGAAGAATATGGGAACCATGACCTTGGAAGGATTTATTCTTTCTAGAATGGTGGACCCTTGTTAAATCCTCAGTGTCTCACAAATGCATAGCAGGAAATATCCAAAAGCTAATTGACAAATATATATTGGTGTATATTTAGAAAAAGGAATTTCCTGTCACCCTTTTTGAGAATAGAGTATATTATATTTATATCACCTCAAACATGCACTTTCTATTTAATAACATTTTTGAGATATTAATCAGTTTGTTATAGTGGTCCTCCGTGTGAAAATTTTCAGTAAGTAATATGTGACATTCAATAAGGAAAAATTTGGGTTTATTGCATTTACAGATTAAGCATGATACATGAATACATAAATGCAACTGCGCACAACCTAAAATCACATTGAGTGGAAAAGAAAATTTACAGAGTTCTTGTTGTCTTCAAAGTTTTTCTCTCGCACATTGTTGTCTTAGTTCATATGCAGCAGAATAAACAGTGGGCATGAAATCAGTAGTAACAGCAGTGGTGAAATCTGAATAACTTATAAAAATTAGTGAAATATTTCTCTATAATATTTTAAAATTATGATTTACTACTAAATCCCACTGAAATTCATTATAGTTTAAGATATTATTTGGAAAAAAAGCCTTTACAGTTTAATACTAAAACAGGATGCAATTTTTGAGTATTAAAATTGCATGCATTAAAAAAAAATCAGTAAAAAAGAACACTAGAGAGTTTAAGGGACAATTATGTTTAAAGCACCTCTGCAGAACTGGATATCATTAAGCCTTGGCATTCACATGGTATCTTCAGAAAAGTTGTTACATCCCCCTGCTACTGACTAAACATGAATCTTCAGTTATGCTGTTTTTCTGAAACAGTTTAACCACTCTCCCAGGGTGGTGAAAGTAGTTATTCGTTGCAGAGAAAAGGGTAGATTTGGATTGTTTCATTCAAGTAAGGATCAAAATCAAAGTTATCAATATGTTGATTAGGTTTAATTAAACTATCCTAACGTATGTTTTCTAGAATTTTTTCACAGTGTTACATTTCAACTGTGAGCATATTTGTGTCATGGCTCAGCTTAGATTTTCCTGAGCTGACTGAAATTACTTTGGGTGTAGAGTGGTGAAAGCCTTTATCGTTAGAGAACATTTTCTAGATGAACATAGGTGCACAGCCTGCTCTGTAAATTCTTATTTCAGGTATGTCCTATTACCATATTTTATCAAGTTGCTCAGCATGCTCTCTGCTATTAAACATGATGGTCTTTCAACTTTTCTCTCTTGGCTGAGCTATGCATGCTGGAAATTGTAAGACAGAGCATCTTTAGGACAAGAGAAGCTCTTGCAATCTGTCAAAATTATGTGACTATTCTATATACAAGCAAAAAACTAGGCTTACTAACTTCACTAATTTTATTGGTGACACACACAAACATTCTATTGAAATTTATGATCATTTTACTCCTGAAATATTTTGGCCTGGATTTTGGCCATACAGAATTGATCAAATGATAAACAACAGGAGAAACTGTCTTTTTCATACCGATTAGACTATGTTATGATCAAGAATGAATAAGGAATATAGTTATACAAAGCTTGTGTTTATTTTTATAAGGTAAGTGGTTTTGTCTGAGAAGTTTGATAGTTACCTGCACCATGCATAAAATACCAGCACCCTTAATACTTCATTTTTCCAAATAAAAGTCAGTATTCTCTTTAAGATCCTTTAAAGGATTCAGACATTCAAAATGCCTGTGTCCTAACTGGATAATCATTTCAGGTGAGAGAATATGTGATCAACTCCTGGAACCATATTAAGGACTGATAAAATTTACATTTGAAATTCTAGATTTTGTTTACTTTTAGTCTTTAAGAGCATATTGCCATCTTCAGTTAATATTTCCCTGTGGAGCTCTATTTAGTTAATTTAATAAAATTTAAACATTTCTTTATACCATTAAAATATTTTTATATGTCAAGATATTTTCTAAACTATAAATCAAGCATTAATTTAAATAAATGTATCACTGTTAGATAAACACAGGACTTGGTGTCCTGATTATCTGTCTGCATCAAAATAACATGGACACTTCAATGGTGATGTGCTACCATTGTTTTCAGTTGTTTTCCACTGTTTTCACAAACACTGGTGCTGGAATCGAGTGGTTTTCTTCTCTTATGCTTACTTAAGCATTTCTTGGGTTAAATAAACAAGTAATGGTTGCCAAGAAGAAGGGGCAAACTGATGCTTCTTTATTTCTAGAATGAGTGGAGAGAGCGAGAAATAAAATAGAGAAAAGACATTAGAAAAAACAGCAAAACACTTGCTGGATAGAAGAACTGTACAGTGATGGATTAGTATCCAATTCACCTATGCACTTTGGGTCTCTTAAAAATGGGACAGAGGTGATACTGTGACACCATTTAACTTTTCTGACATTGGCAGTGGCACCTTTTTAAACAAATAGCTTTACACAGGATAGCTTAAGACTGGGCTTTTTTGACTGTGGTCTGCAAAAAGCATGAGGATGAATGAGGAACTTTGGGAAGAGAATCAAGGTGAATTTTTGCACCTATTTTCCAGTATCCATCAACCTGGAAATTCCCATCAGGAAAATGTATTCCAAATAGTTTAAGCTATACTTAAAATCCTTTAATTTTCTGTCTGATTGAAGATAAGGTTGTGGGAAAGATGGGACAATATCAACTGAAGATGGATATTGTCTTTAATATAGCTCAACAAGGGCTAGCTTTATAGATGTATTTTACAATGCACTTTAGCTTTCTGCCTAAAATGAATGCATGCAGTATTGCAGTAATTCAAGTGAAGACAATCCATAGCCTTTTTGTGTAAGCAGACAAGTTTACTGTGCAATTTTGAGTTTTTCTAAAGCATATTTTTTTTCTCTCATATTTTCTTGTTAGTTCTGTATAGTATTCACTCTTATCACTGCAAAGCTATAGTATTTTAGCTGTACAATTAAGTTAAAAATCCCATATTGTGAGTGAGAGAACGATACAGAAAAGATGTTTCTCGGCCACTTTTTTGTATCTCTTACAAACTTTAGTAAAATGATCTAAATCCCATTCTCAAGTTTAAAAGTGAAAATTTATATCTTTGCCTTGTCACATAGGAGTGAAAACTCTTGTTGCAACATGGAATAAAGCAGGGTTATAAATTTATCTTTAAATTATATAGTTATACAAATGTGGTCTTAGCCATGCTACAGGCTTTTCTCGCTAGTCACAGAATGGCTGAGATGGAAACAAGACCAAGCCTTTGGTTAAAAAGTTATGTACAGCATAGAACGCAGTGGACTCTGCTTTCAGACCAAACTATTATGCAACTGTAATATTTTCTTCTTTATAATTACCCAGTTATTTGGAAAACAGTGCAGCTAATTACCATCTTATTTTCTCTGCTATAGTATATTATGATTTATTAGTGTAATAAATTTCATGCTGTGGATTTTGGTGTCAAAAATTACTTGGCACGATTACTGCATTAAATAATACGGGAAAATACCTACTGCAGAGTGATCTGGCCCTAAGTGACAGTATGTTTTGAAGAGATGATGTTCGTCTCTTGTCTGCAATTCAGAATGTCAACATCACTCATGGCTGGAGGGTTTGTTTTGGTTTAATTAGGTTTTTTGTTTGTTTGTTTGTTGTTTTTTGTTGTTTTTCATGGATGTATCTGAGTATACACACAAAGGTAGGGAAGGAAGCAAATTTGTAGATGTACAGAGTGCTGAATTTTCTATTTGAGCATATTTAATTAGCTTTCAGAACTGGTGGGTGGGCAGCAATTTTGTTCACATCATTTAAAGAAACAAATTTTTGTCCTGAAGTAAAAAAATCAGCCTAAGTGACATAATTGTTATTATGTATAGCTGTATCTCTATAAATGTAGATTAAAGATGGAAAATAATTAGGTAACACTTTTTAACATTTCTGGAAGGCGTAAAAGCTTTGGGTTTAGGACTTTGTTCTTTGAAGCTGTTTGCATTCATTACAGATGTGGTACTTCAGTATTATTTTTACTTATTTCCCAAATTAAGTTGACATTATCTAACAGATGTAGCTAGCATAAATATCTGGAAAGTCAGCATCACAAATCAGCAGTCAATTCCAAAATGATCTAGTCAATTCAGATATCAGTAGTCTGTATTCTAATCTATCTGAACTTTATCATTACTTGGTTCTTGGTGATCACTCAGTTGTTACACATACATACTCAAGGCAGCCCTAAAGCTTCATGCCCTTAGGTAGCAAAGATGCTATCTAAGATTGGCACTTCTGTAGTCTTAATAAATCAGCCATTAAATAATTTGGCATTGACCAAAATCTGTTCATAAGTAGCCTTCCAGCAAATTGTGTGATACTAGTTCTACCACTATTATCACTGTGTGCCCTCTATAGCTTATCACCTTCCAAGAAACAGGACTGTGAAATTCTATTTTGAGGAGAAATAATTTGAAATACCTTTTATTCTTTTGGAATTATATTTTCTTCTGTGTGGCTGAGTTTATGATACTGGTTTAACAAAGTCAATAGAGCATGTCACAAATAGACATTATAGCTACAGGGATAGAGGACTGTGTACAAGAGTTTAATTTTCTGAACTATGAAGTAGACATTTACTGAAGTATGACATATATAATGTCTGTATGTCTTTTTAGTGTGAAAAATTACAAGATTAAGAAATGTCTAACTTCTCTGAATTTATGTATTCTATAGTTAGCATAGAAAATCTTTCATATATGTTTTGTCTACTGGAAGATAACACGTATAAATCAATTACAAAAGTATTTTCTAGTTAAGCCATTATAAAATACTAAACAACATTTTAAAATACTTTTTGAAAATCAGTCTAGGATGTAGGTTTTTCAGTGTTCTGATTTTTCTCATTTCAAAACTTGATGTAAGCATTTGCTTATTTTGTGATTCCTAATACTGATAAAGGCTGTCTCTCTTGGCTCACTGGTGCTATCTTCCCCCAAAATCCTACTGAGTGTGCATGATCTGAACAGTGTTCGGTAAATAATTATGATACAGACTCTTTAATGGATTTATTAATTCCTTTTATAATGTTACAATTTTCTGTTTAAAGTTATGTGACAGACACAGATTTCTTTGTCAGTTTTGCTCTGCTGCATTTATTAATATTGAGATATGCCATCATTATCAGAAATAATTTGGATTTATGCATAATTTATTTAGACCAAGATACTTTTTCTATATCTCAGTTGTTCCAATTAGTCAATAATGCCATGATGTTACTCTATTTTGTTTTTCTTTGGGTCATGGTAGCATTGCAGATGCAGTGTAAGATACACATTATTTTTTCTTTTGTTTTTTGAAAAAATTTGCTTATTTTGCATATACTGAATTGTATGAGAGTCTTTTGCCCCAGTCTCATAATAGTTGAAATTAATTTATTTTATTCATTTATTTTATTTTTAAACTGATAATTTCCACTGGTACCTACTTGCTAAGAAAAGATGCTTAGCAAGGAGGTACCAGTGGAAGTTATCAGGTTAAAAATTAACAGCAGAACTGCTGGAATTTCTGAATCATCTTAGTCCCTTATTTCTGTGCAAGTTAGCAGGTCTTTAGTAAAGAGAGCTGGGAAACTTTACAAATAAGCTGCTTTTAGGTTCAATGTGTATCTGTATCTCAGTTTGAGGAGAGTTCCTGTCTAAATTACCTAAGCCAGAACAAAACAAAAACATTGTTCAGCATTGTTCTTTTTAGAAAGAGAAAGGGGTGTTCATTTTCCTACTTGACCAAGTGTATTTGATGTCTTGGAGGGCTCCAAAGGCATGAGGGTGTGAGGAACACAAAGGACTGACTGCAGTATCAAAATACTTTGTCAGAGTTTTTAAAGTATACAGAAAAAAAATCACCCAAAAAAAAACAACCAACCAAACAAACAAACAAAAAACCCCACAACATAAAAAAAAAAAAAAACCCACAGCAAAGTTACACTTATGAATACTCTGGATTTACTCTTTTAAACTAATTGCTACAGCTTTTGTCTGTATTTTTCTTCTTCTCTTCCCCTGCTCCCACCATATGTAGATTGGAAAATAATATACTCATCGGAGTGTAGCAGAACTGTCTGAGGTATTAAGAGATATCCTATAATTTGGGCCTATACATACAGGAAAGAGACATTTTCTTATGGAGAAACCTTTTGCATTTCAATCAAATTATGAAGGGAACTTAAATATAATTAAGTTCAGGCTGGTTGATGCCTGTTGATAGATAGTTTTCAAAATCAAAGTCTGCAATTTTCTATTGCTACTCCTAGAATCTAAAATGCACTGAAATGTTTTCTAATTAATGTCATTGTTAGGAATAGCTTCATTTTTGCTGGCTTTATTTAATTTTATGTATAGACCAAGCAGAATCGTTTTATCACAGGAGAAAAACTGTGAAAGCAGCATTTCTCGAGTAAGGTATGTTTTAGCAGAGAAGTGTTGTGAAGGCATAAAGCACTCTCTGTCCAAGAACAGTGCTGAAAATAGTAATGTATATTTTCAAAGTCACCTTTTTTATATAAGTGACTGATGAAATCAGATACAAGCATTAAACTATATGTTCTTTTTGTACTGATAACTTGTTTGTGATTGACTAAGACCATCCAACCTCATAGTGGAAATTCCATGTAATCAGTATAATTTTTGTCTTTCTACTTATATGCACACTAACAGGTAAGAGATGCTAGCAACACTGAAGGCAGAATAAATTTCTCTGAATGTTAGCTGACCTCACCACTCACAGTTGGCATAGGAGCAGGAGAATAAAAGCTTTTTTATAAATATGTACTTTAAACCGGATATTGACCTCTGATAGCATTTTACCATACTTTTGTGTGTCTAATTCTTTATTTGATATATTGATGGTGAACATGGGCTAGCAGATACCATGTAATTCACAAGTTTTTTGGACCCTCTCAGATATCACTGCCTTTTTCCAGAATATGTTTGTTGTCTACTCCTTTTTTTTCATGTGTGTAGCACACCACATTTATTCTGCAGAGGTCACTGACTTTTTTACACTCATATATATCTGCTTGCAAGGAATACTTTCTCAAGTGTTATTTCACTTTGGGAGTAGGCACATTTGTTTGTTTTCCTTGAACCTCTCATCTGGGGGCTGCCAGGAGCAGTGTTGAGGTATAACAATGCAGATGGGAGTGTTTTGCAGCTTTACTCCTCCCATGTTTGTGTGAAGTCGTCATGAGAAGGGACCAAAAAATGAAGCAGTTGTCAAGATGTGATGCAAGAAAGTTGGAGGCTTTCTGGGTTTAAACTCTTGAACAGCAAAAGTGATGTTGGGATTATTCCCTCTGCAAAAAGAGGAAAGGAAATGATAGACTGAGATTGGTGAAAGGTGCTTTAACAACAAATTTTCCACTGTTAAATGGGAATTGGCAGCATTCTCCAAGACTAGTTAGCTCTGATGCCACTGCTGTGTTAGCTGTAGGCAGTAATGATCACAAGTATTTCTGTGGGGAAGGTATATTAATTTCTTGGCAAAACCTGTATTATTCCAGTACTTTTTTGTTGAGTTTTTGTTGACATTTTGTTTGGTTGGTTTGTTTTGGTTTTGCTTATTTGCCTTCTCTTTAAGGGTCAGATCATTATTTTTTTCTTACAGTTTTTTTGCACCTGGTGTGGCATGGTATCTATCAATAAAATTAGTTTAAGTGGAGTCATGTGTATAGTAGGATTGTGTCCCTTAATTGAAGTTATGTAATGATGGGGAGGAAAATTCAATTTACTATTTGAGACATGGCAATGCTTGATAACAAGCATTGCATAAAATTTTGAATCTTACACAAAAGAAGTTGTCCTTTCAGAGATGAAAAATAATTTGCACATCATTATATCACTGACAATCAAGGAAAAAAAATCACTAAAATTGTATTCTACAGAAATAGCAATATAGGAAATGGCCAGTTACCCCAGCATTTCCCAATCACTTAACAGTTTATTTGTATTTTATATGTATGTTGTACTATATATATTTTTAAAATACTAATTTAAGTATTTTTAAGTAACTGTAATGCATTCTGCCATTTCATTGGAGTCATCTTATCCAAACCCGTTCTTAAATGGTTATCCATATCTTTAGTTTCCACTTTCCTATTAATTTTTAATCCTTATAAAATCTTAACCTGTCATGATTCTGATAAGCCATTTTGGCATTATCAATTACATATATTTGTACTGAGTTAATATTATTTTAGTAGTAGTTGCTCCCAGCTCCTGTGATGTCCTTTCTTAAGGTTTTTCTTCTCACTACAATGCTAGGACATGATTCACTTTCAGCTTTGCATTTCTAGTAAAATGCTTGTCCAGAATATAAGGAAGGACTCTGCCTGTTTTATTGTATAATATAAGGGAATTCCAGGGAACACTGGGGCAAGCTAAGAATGCTTCTCTTTGCTGATTAAAGTTGTCAGTTCTGCACCTGCCTCCCCTCCATTCCTTGGTGCACAATGGCAGCTTCTGCTGTGCGTTCTATTGTGATACTTTCATGCAGGAAAGACAGAATGGAAGAACCACCTGTGACCTGTTGAGAACCCCAATAAAGACAAAGATACCTAATCCTTTATTACTAAAGGAGTATCAAATTTTCAACTCTTTTTAAAAAATAGTATTCAGAAACTAATTTATTTTGACTGTGACTTTTTTTTTGTCTTTAAATAATGTACCAAAATATAAGGGCATATTCTGGTAGGTGTCTATTTTTATAAATCTATTCTTTTGTTTATTTATTTACTGATTTCTCCGATTGTAGTGTTTTACAGTTTGACTGACAATATAAACAGAAGAGCTATACAAATAATCATCCAGCTATGAGAAATATTTAAAGTTTCCTGGAAGGGCAGTGTGAATATATGGTTGCACATATCCCATTTTTCTTCATAACAATGCTTGATAGGTGCCTGATTTTGCCACTATAAAAAATTGTTATAACCGTAAAATGATTACACAACCAATTTCTTCTTGACTTTTTTGTAGTTTTAGAGTGAAAAAACACGGATTTTGTGTTATCTAAATACATGCATGTGCATATATGTGTGTATGTATTTATTGGCCTAAATTTGGGTTGAAAAGAATAGGCTAATCTCATACAACTATAGAAAGTAATTGTATTTTGTATGTTGCTTCACATATTCACGTGACCTCTTTTTGAGTGGGAACGTTTGCACACTTAGCATGCTCTTTTCATTACTGTGAGTAGAAATATTCTGTCCTCCGAGTCAAAATTAAAAATCCACATATAGTTAAAATATTCCTTCTGTGGGTCTGAAGTTCATTGCTGCATGTAAAAGTGTCTCAGTGTAGTCGTGAGGAATTAAAATATATATATTGCTGCATGCAGGTCTCAGTGGCCTGTTCAAATTCTCCCATTTTCTAATCAAATGGGACAGCTTTTTCTTTAGGTTTACTGGAGTAAATTCTTATTTTTGCAGGGCCTGTGATTCATGAAATGTATTTTTTTAAAGCAACTTATTTTAAATAATAAAAATTATAGCAGTGATATGTTAATTAGAGAGGTTTCAGTGTTAGCAGATGTACAGAGATAGTCATTTAGTGAGAAAAGTGTAAGCACAGCAATTAAATTTGCATAAGAAATGCAACAGAATAACACAAGTCTACTGATAACTTTATGGGCTTTATATGTGATATGCATACATCTTCTAGAGTGTGTATATGCATATTTTAAGACTCTAAAGAAAATTGAAGAACCAGATGACTCAGCTCGGTAACTGAAGAGAGAAATATGTCCTGAATTAAAATGAGACACCTTGCTGAGGTAGTGTGTGCTTATATTTGTTTTCTTTTGCATAATGAATAGCTAAATAATGAGATTGTTTTCTTCAGGACCTTTGATCAATTGTCTTTCACATAAATGGCTCCAAATCTAAATAACAGAATTTTTGAACTTTTACCAACAAATACTTGTACACTTCTTTGTGGTTGACAATAATTAAAGTTTATATTTTTGAGATGACAGACATCAAATGCAAAGGATCTTGGTCCCACTATAGGAATCCATAAACAAATTTACGCTTGTAAATTAAAATAATAATTGTTATCTTAAATAATTGTTATCTCAAACTATCTGTTTTTTAATGGGCATGCAGGTGATTTAGTATTTGAAGGTTAGTGAAAAGGAGCAGTCAGAGGTCTCTCTGCTCCAAAGAACGCTTTAGGTATTACATTTTTATCTGTGATTCATTAACAAATCAAATGGGAAATACAGAGTATTTATGTAAACAGCCACTTTTTTTTTAACCTTTTATGGCATTATGTTTTCAAATGCCATCAATCAACTCTTAGAACCAAAACATTCTGAGATGTCTGTACATTTGGTGTATGCATGTGCTTCCAGAATAGGATGTCTATTTCATATTTTTCCATATTAAAAAAAAAGTCCTGAATTCATGAAGTGGTGTGTTGCTGAGTTTCCTTTTAAACTTAAGAATACATTAAAGACCATTCAAGTCAGAAAATTCCAAATGATACGTGCTAGATTAAAGAACAAATTTTTAGTATAGTTGGAAGTATAGAGTTGGCATATTTGCTATATGTTGCTTTTTATTTAAGGAATTCTGTCTATTATGTGAGTCATTATTTTACTTGATACCTTGAAATTATTTATTATTTTAGACTTGGCATGCATGAAATTTCTTAATGAAGGACAGATTTTAAGAGGTGTGGTGATATGAAATTAAAGGGCAAGCACTAAAATCTCAGTAACACCATAATCTCAGCATACTCTTGCATTTCCTCTCTGTATTTCTTTGGAGAGTAGAAGAAAAGCTTGCACACTCTTACAGGATTAATTTCAGTACCCACCATTTCAAACACACAAGGAACATGAGTGATCTGTGTCAGAAACCTCAGATATTTCCGCCTTTGTCCTGGGAAGTTACTTTTGATATTTTTGTTTCTGGGTTGTGACCTGGAAATGCACTGTTGTAATTTTGTCTGGTGTTAAGAAACTAAAGGAAGCATTCTGTTGTATATCTGTACTAGCAAACAGTTCGTGAAGATACAACTTTTGTGATGACTGAAACTAGGACTGTGGAAACCACTCATGTGCCTTCTACATACCTGGCAGAGATCCTTCACCTTCTGCAAGCCTTGTTTGAAGTGGAAGAGCGCCTTAATTCCCCTGTTCTGCAGGCTAAGGACTGTGAGGACCTCTTCAAACAAGAAGAGTGCCTCAAGGTAAGATGGGAAGATTTTCTTAGTAATGATTAGGTTGCATCATTTTGGGTCTTCTCTGTGTGGCAGCCTGTGCTCATTCTGAGACATCTGTTGTAGAAGTTCTAAGCCTATCTCTGTGATGTGGATGTTGCATATATGGATGTTTGTATTTGGGGGCACACTGGGAGAAAATAGGAAAAATTCTGAAGTGTTCATTTATTTTCACCTGTTTAACCTGTATTTGGAGGACAAGAGTGTTACAGTATCTGCATATTAAGTCCTTGAATGTGAGAGAAAGGATGGAGAGGCACAGTATATTTGAAGATAGAATTTGTGGTGAAAGGTTTGTTTGCATGTGGCTAATGGAAAAAAAATTCTTCACTGAAATGTTTTTTAAGCACAGGAACAGGCTGCCCAGGGAAGTGGTTGAGTTACCATCCCTAGAGGTATTTAGGAGATACGTAGATGTAGCACTTGGGGACATGGTTCAGTGATGGCCTTGGAAGTGCTGGGTTAATGGCTGAGCTCGATTTAGATCTTTTCCTATCTAAATCACAGAATATTCTGAGTTGAAAGGAATCCACAAGGGTCATGTCTAACTCTGAAGCGAATGGCCCATGCAGGAACTGAACCCACAATCTTTATTAGCACCATGCTCTGATCAACAGAGCTCCTCTCCTAGTGGTGAAGTGATTTTGTGATTCTGTGATTGGTAAGTATAAGTAATTACTCAGTAACCCTGTCAAGACCCAATCTTTGCTGTTTTATTTTAGTGTATGACTTCTAAAATTATTCCTATTGGCACAGGAACAAAACCAAGTAAAATTTAACTGTTGCATACCATGTTAGACCACAAAACCTTGAGGTCTTCTTGGGTCTGTACTCCATACAGTTATTTCCATTTAGTTAGCAAAGCAGAGAATATTATCCAATAAGTAGATAATGTAGTTAAGAAAAAGCAAATTCAGTATTGTTAGCATGACTTTAAATATAACTATGTAGTTTCTTCAAGGCTTGAAATATTACTGCCTGGTTTGCTCAATGCTTGCAACACTGAAATCCTTTGAAATTGGTGGAATTTTTCCAACACAGAATTGACATAAGAAGAGAATAAGATTAAAGTTGTAAGCCTAAGTAGATGAATGAGTTATCAGCTTTTGCAGAATAATGTTTGTGTGAGGAAAGCCTTGTAAAAAATTGTGCTCAAGTGGTGTATGTAATTATAGCAATTCCAAATTGTCATCCAGCATGAAGAGAAGACTGTTTCCATTTTTCTGTGATTATTTAGGAACAGGAATTTAAAAAAAAAAAAAAAAAAGTAAATATTAGCCTAAAGAGGCTGGAATTTGCCTACAGTCAGCTATGAGAAAGAAACTTAGAGGGAGAATCCGGGCAGTGGCTCTGGCTATATGCTTTGAATTTTCCTCTGTGTGAGCTCATTTATCTCTTTCCACATCAGAGGATATGTAACTAAACCACATCCATATGCTGCTGTTAGCTTGTGTAAAATCACATCTGTTTATGATTCTTATACATTCATAGACACACTTTAGGCATTTGTGTGCACACACATGTGCACACACGCAAATATTCTTATCAGCTTGTGAAAATTAGGATGTTTTCAGTTTCCTAGCAAGGCAATAGAGTTGGGTAGTGAAGCATAACAATGGAGAGTTGGATCAAAGGAAGGACGGAACTGGTAATAGGATGTCAATCAGTAGATGTCAAATACCAGTGGGCTGTTTCTATTACCACTTCTGATTTAGTACCAGTAAATTAAAGTCAGTCTGAGTATTGAAGCACAAAACATGCCAATCTAATTGTCATTCTTCATTTTAAACAATCTCTTCTGCACAAAAAGCAAACAAACAACAAAAAAAACCCCAACAAAAAGCAAATCATATACTATGTAAATCATGGCTAATGAGTGCCTTCTTGATCCTTGTTGATGAACTTCTGTTCACGAAAAGATTGGATGGAGAAACAGAGGATGGAAAAACCTCTGGAAGTTTACTGGGAAATTACTTCCTTTTAGCTCTTCTTAATGCTTTAGGTTAGAGCTAGGATCGTCTGATTTATATCCTTAAGTAATCTGTTGTTCACCCACATACATTTGGTATTATTGGAGGTGACACTAACTTTAATAATATTGATTACTGAGGTTACAAGTAAGTACTACCATAGGTTTAATTTAACTGAACTATTAAATTGTTATGAGATGCATTTGCGGGCAGAGTTCCATCTTCCTCCAAAATAAATCTCTTTAGAAGAGGCAAATGGGTCTTGCACATTCGTGGGCTTTTGGAAGGGTGTAGGTTTGATCTGAGCCTGCTTAATGAATATTTATTTCCAAGGAAAAGCATCCATCATTGTCATTATCCTGCAGTAAAAATAGAAAAGTAGTGCATAAATTGTTCAGCAGCTGGTTGGGAAAGGTTTGAAATTAAATTGTCGTTGATTTTTTTTTCTCTGACAGATTTGCATGGATCAAATTACAGAACTGTCATGAATAGCTCTGTGTTTTAAAACTGAGCTTTTGAATCTTTTTTTCACTCCCATTCAGAAAGAATCCATTTTAATTAATCAGTGAAAGGAAAAATAAGTTTATTTACAAGAATCAATGGTAACAGCTTTGAACATTTCCTCCAGAGTAAATATGTTTAGTAAGACTTAAACATGATTGCTCATTACCAAATAGGCTAAATATTGAATACAAATAAAAAATTGCTAATATCAATTGTCATACCACTGACTTTTTATATCAAAGTCACGTGAAATAGTAAAATATGAGGTTTTGCAGCAAAAAATCTGATAGTTTTTAAAATTTACTAAACTGTAATACTCTAATGAGCACATTTAGTGTATCTGCTGAAACCAGCTCATAGGAATGTTTTTCTCTTCATTTTAAGCTTTAGGGAGTGGAAAAGTCAGGTAGAGAAACCAAGTCTTGTTACTTTATCTCAAAAAGTGAACACTGCAATGTTTTCATCATCCCATTACAAGCTTTTTCAAGTATTATGGCATACAGTACCTCAGTAATTTTCTTTATCACTGTGCTGACAGTACTTTAAATGTTACAGTTCTGTCAAAGATGAAACTCAAGTGGATTGTACGGAAAATTGTGGTTCATAGATTGATGCATTAGCAAATTTGACCTGATATACTCTCAATACAGTGTGTGTGTTGTTATAAGCACAGACATTATTTCAGTCTGCTACTGATGAGGTTCATATTGATGGAGTTCACAATCTTTGAGCTACCTGTGTAGAACTGACTGTGATTACAACGGGTTCAATTGCATAAAAATGTGTAGGGTTAAAATGCTTTCAGATTTTAGCAAATTATCCTTCCTTGCAACTGATGTTTCAAATGTTTCCTAAAAGTTAAATCACTGTAAAAATTTGCATATGTTCTACTTAGTATGGTTATGTTGTTCATACTAAGACAAAGTTTTCCTTTGTAATGGTTATCTCATGCAAGCTACTTGACTTTTTCCAGCTCCACATTATTTAGTGGGAAATGTATACACTGTAATAAATATACTGATTAACCAGAGAATAAAACTAACCCATATTTATCTTTGCTAACTCACAGGAGAAGTGTATAAAAATGAAACAGTATCCCTGGAATTTAAGAAGTCTAATTTATAACCATATGTGTAAAAGTTGTTAGTAGGATTTTTAAGGATCACTGTCGTAGACATGGCATAGTTATGCCTGTTCATTACTTAATTCTATTAACTTTGAATTGAAAACTTATTTCCTGAGGTTACTTGCATTATATAATTTTATGAGGGATCTGCAGTAGGTTCTGTAGATTTTAGTGCCTCTTTTTATTATTATTTTTTAAATATTTTTAATTTTGGCAGGAACATCTTATTGTAGAATATGATTATACACTTAGCTGTCGTATTTTTAATGATGTCATAGTTTTAATATGGAAAGCCATCTGGCTCTGAGGAAGAGATTTCTTATATATCTAAGATAAATTATAACATGCATAATCTCTTTAACAATTCTGCTTTTAGTTCATCATCTTCTATATTTCCCATATGGATTTTATTTAGTTCATTAAAAATTGTGTTAGTTTCCCTGTTGTTTTTTAAATGTAGATATTTTAATGCTCTGATTCATCGTTTCTTTGGTTTTTTTTTCCTTTGGTAATCCTTCATCTACTGACAGAGGAGGTTTTTTACACTGTTTTCTACGGTGTTGTATTTCAGAATATAGGAATTCATTGGACACGTAACATATCCAGGATTCTGGCAGCAAGAATCCCCTTTCAAAATGGCTTAGGAAGTCAGTCATACCCATACTAGATATTGTAACTCGTAATTCCATACAGATTTTTAAACTGTAATTAATTTGTGGAATTTTTCCAGACATCCATGATTACTAACAACGGTGCTGTTACTGAGTTTCATGTTAGTACAAAAAGCATGAAATATTGTAACGAATCTGCTATACATATAATTATAAATCATAATTCTACAAACTTTTGGAATATAAAAAAATGTATTTTAATTTTACACATTGGAATATATATTTGATGTGCTCTAAGTGATTCTTATCAAGAATAATCACGTAATGTGAAATTCAGAGTGATTTTCTACTGCAGCTCAAGAAAAAACAATTAACCATAACTTAGAACTGAGTGTGCTCACATGTACTCTACAAATAGATTTGTCAGTAACACTGTGCTTGGTGACAGATTTGTACACAAATAGCCAAGGAACTGAATTTTTACAGGAAGTTGTCTTTCTCTGGCAGATAAAGACAAATTCCAGGTAGTGAAAATGAACTGGGGCTTGAGTCTCTAGCACCCGGATTTTTCTTTGCAGAGCAGTGAGATGGATCAGTCCCTAAAGGCTACTGTCACTTCAGCTGCTAATGATTTTCTGTTATCCTTTTTTGCTAAAAAATTAGCTTTCTTTCCTTCTGTTAACCATGTTACAAAATCTCCCAGGGCATTGTTGATAACTGCTTGCAGATCGTTCTCTTCAACATGAAAGATAGATGGGGAATATGTTTGAGATACATGAGTATATTTGTACACATATATATATATACATGATTTCTCTTTCATTTCTTTTCCTCATGGATATTCTTTATGGTGCATCAGCTGTATCATCTTGTTCTTTCTGTAGAAGCTCTGCCTTAAACAAAAGCAAAATTCTGACTTAGAAATTCGATACCTTTTTCATAGCCCACTAATTTAAAACATGAAGAGATATATCACTTACCAATTCTGAAGTGCTTAGATACATTTCATCTGTTTTTAATATCTAGAAAATTGATATACTTGTTTGAAAAAGCCTAAAATGTAAATATACATAGGCACATATATTAATGTTCATTTGGTTGCTTAAACGTGTTCAACACAAGAAGTGCCTTCTTGTGTGGCTCAGATGAGCTGATAGTCAGACCTACTTGAAAAGAGGGCCACTTCACTCGGGTGCTTAAGTATGTCCTGGCAGTTTATAACATTTCAATTACATTTTCTCCTGTTTTTTAAATGTGCAATTTTTTAGTAAGGGATGAGGTTTTGTGAAGATGCTGCCTCCTTTATATTAATGGGATATATTCTTGGAATATTTAGAGTCATTTTATGTTTTTATCATCTGATATTTCTTATATTCCGATTAGTAACATTGAATATCTGAATTATCCATACCCTGAATGTGTAGAACAAAGGTGTAAGTAGACCTGAGTAAGAAACACAGAGTGTGAGACATTTTTCTGGGAAAGTCAAATGAGGTTTGTGGAATAACGATACAGACCAAGCCAGCTTTCCCTCAACATGATAGATTGCTGGCAAGGAGGAAACATGTTCCTTATTGTGACTCATCCCAGAGACAAGATATCTACCATTCCCTTTTGATTTATAAATATTAATTTAGTCTGATAAATGTACGTCATGTTTCTCAAGACCTAAAAATTCAAATTATTATTCATATGGGGGTTGTTATGGAATGTACTCCCCCCCACCCCCACCAAACAGCATATTATAGTGCTAGAGCTCTAGGAACCCAGGGAACCCAAAGGATTTTTTCTTTGGTTTTGCAGGGTGGTTTTGTAAGCAATTATTTCAATGCATTGCCTTCACATTTGTGTAAGGACTTCAAGTCTTATATTTTACAAAATAGCAAATACAGTGTATTTGTTAAATAATTAAAATACAGTAATTACAGTAAATTCAGTAATTACAGTAAATACAGTAAATAGAGTAATTCATTAAAAAATTAAAATAAATTTTGGCAGGTCAGGAAATGTACTGACATATTGACATGCAGAACCTTTGAGTCAAGAGCACTTTGTTTCCCCTCCAACCATCAACTTCCTCAGATCTATTTCATTCAGTCTTCATAGACAGGGTGGACATTCAATTATTATACCAGGTTATTGTAAAATAACTCCTATTATCAATGTTATGATTTAATTAGCATTTTGTACCAATTTCTCTTTTTTATGAACAATTACTTGTTATTTATAAAAACAATGTTTTGGGCTTATTTTTTTTTAAATCTTGATATTACAGAGCATTAAGGATAGCCTGGGGAGACTGCAAGGTCACATAGAAATTATTAACAACAAGAAGACACCGGCTTTGAAAAATGTTACACCAAAGGAAGCAGCAAATATACAGGAAAAGCTGACTCAACTTAATTTTGAATGGGAGAAAGTTAACAAGATGTACAGGGACCGACAGGCGTAAGTGACTTTTAAAACTTACTTTTTCTGATGTCTTTCTTCAGTATTTGGCCTATTGTTGATGATTGGTTTTTTGCTTCTTTTTGTCACAAAGAATACTTTCTTCTAACTAAGCATAGAACATCTATATAAGATTGTAATTTAATTTGTGAGCATTCTTGTAAAACTAAAAATATTAAAATACTTTGACCAGCTATCACTTGGATTGACCCATTGAACTGATAATGATACATAAATTGCTATGATTGATGGGCTATACCTTTTTTCCAGCATGTGTACTTAAGAGTTAGCAAATAACTTTGCCTTAGATTGAAAAGTCATAGTTTCAAGCAATTAGTGAATTACTAGAGAAAAGTCCTTGACAATTCTTCTGAGAAAGAACAACATTAATCTGATAATGAAAATCATTTTGCATATATCAATAGTTCAGTTGAAACTTTATTCATAGGAATTCCAGAAAATTTGCTCTTCAGTCAATGCTGAAAACTTGACATTAAAAGTTTTGTTTGATATGCCACCTCAGAAGGCAATAGATTGATATTTGATAGAATATCACTTTTTCCACTACATATATGTTTTGAAATATTGAAATATTTATCTAAGAAAATGGTAAAAACTTTTTCATTGTTACACAAAATATTAGCTTTATGTGAAAATTATTACATTAATGATAGAATGAGACATTCTAAATGTGTAAGCAGTTACTGGAAGAAAAAAAAAAATGCTTCATGTGGGTTTAGCCTCTACTGACTTGGCTCTACAATCCAGTCCTTGGTAACTTCTATGTTTTCTTTGTTTAGAAATATTAGTAAACAGCTGTCACTTTGCAAATTCTTAGAGACATTATTTCCACTCTCAACTTAGTCACTAGCTTTGATTTTAGATTGCTGGAGAGAGAAGATATTAAAGCTTAAGAAAATAATAATCAGAGAGATAGTAAAAAAACTAAGTCCGTAATCTGTGTGTCATCTCTGCTTTGTCTCAACATTTAAAGTGTAAGAAACTGAGATAGGTTTATAATCTGGCAAAGTTTACAAATTATCCTTCTTTGCCTTTTGTTTTGTTAGTTTTGTTTTTTCAAATAGCAAGTCCTGTTCTGGTGTGGTAAGAAAATTCCTTCTAAGTCATGATGCCATGAGCAAAAATGAAGGATAAGTGAGAAAAAAGGTGGAAGAAAATCTGCTCTCAGATACTAAGACCAAGAGATGTTTGGTGTCAAGCTTTTCCCAGACTGGCTTTGCCCAAAGTCTTACTGGTTTAGTACAACAAGCTCTGAGAAAATTTTGGAATCTCCTTTCTCTAGATGGCTTTGCCCATCCTGTTACTCTTTTAGTAGACCAAGATTTGAGAAACCTTTGGAATCTCCTCATATGCATTTTCTGCCACTGATGCATAGCAAGGACAGCAATTTAGTTAGTTGAAAGCTTGGACTATGATCACTGACAATCAATTATTTGTTATTTAGGCTGTAGTGATATTTAGCCAGCAGCAGAAGTCTTGTGAGGTAAAGTGAATTAGTGTTTGTCAAGTATTTTATAAAGGCAGTAGAGAACTGTAAAGTATGATTATGGTCCAGCTGGCCTTTGCCTGGGGCACTTACACTCTTTTGGTATGATGGACAGCAACTCAAGGTGATGATAATTGTGCCTACTGATTCACACACCTTTCTTTTGCTTTTTAATATTTTGTGTTTCGTGTCAGCCTTAAAGAGGTTTTGTTTGAGCTCTAGATAGTCCCTATAGCTTCTGCTGTTCTTTGAGGTGCATTTGGACTGCACACAAATCCAAGGGATGAGATGAAGGAAGACAACATGGCCTTTAGCGTTTTACTTCTAGCAGTTTGTGTCTGAAGGGGGCGAGAGTATCAGTGTAACTCTGCCCTGGAGACATGGATGAAGCTGTGTTTAGGAGATATGCTGTTGATGATGATGCTAAAGGACAGGTTTGGAATTATTATTGGAGCTGTCTTGCTTTCAAGGGAGCATGTCTAAGTGAATGTGAGTATTCCATGTTTGAAAGCTACCAGGAACAAATATACTGGAATAATGTTCATTTCTGAATATTGGTTTTATGAAATCAAGGCTTGTAATAACATGGAAATTACTATTTTAATAAATGAAAAGTCAACTCTCACCAGGACAGATGGAAGAACAAAGAAACTTTCCTTACCACTGTAGTTACTAGCAGAGAGCTTACTCTGAATTTTTAGAAGCCATTAGAAACCTTCATGTTGCATTTTTTGTGTGGAATTGATTTCTTAGAAGTCCTGATTCATATCTAGATACTTCGTAATTAACTCTAGAGTTAGTTCCTTTTAATTAGAAATCAAAATAGATTTTCAGTTTGTTTTATAACAGAGCCTGCACTAGTTGGACAGAAATACACAATGAATGGTAAGCACTCAAATAGCTTTACAAGTGCAGTTCTTCTGCAATTTTTAAAAACCTTATTTCACAGTGTTACTTTAGCATGTTTCCTGTTTTAAATAAGAGTTCATATTGTACTTAGTGTAATATAACAGACAATATTTCCCTGGGGAAAAAAAAAAAGAAAAGAAAAAAAAAAAGAAAATGCTGTGGTCATCCTAGTGCCTTTAGAAACCTAGGACGAATGCAAATTTTTATTCTTTCACAAACACAGTTAACCACTAATCTTCACTAATTTTTTAAGTCAAGCATGTATCTAAGCATGGTTCTTTGATAGAAGTGACTTTCTTTTCTGTTCCAGTTAATTTCAGAACATGGTAACTCATTGTGTTCCCAACAGATAAATGGGAGTGACATCATCTTACACCAAGTGGAATTTGTTTCCTTGGTTTCAGTTTCATGAGTGCAAAACAAACTCCAGGAAACAGCAGTGGCATGATTTGTCTTTTGTGAACTAAAGAGCAATTGATGATTTAATTTATAACTTCAACCTTTGCTTGACACTAAATTTTTATGTTATCTTTCCAACAGTTGTGTTCAGATAATAGAATCTGAATTTTGAAAGGTATGGTTTCAGTGCCAGTAAGAATAACCACTCAGATATCATAATTTCTCCTGTCTTTGTACCAGAATTTCACAATAGTCTTCCTTCTTTCCAGCAGTCTTAAATACTGGGTATTTTTGGCATTAATCATGATTATTTAGGAAGTGACACTAACACCAGGTCCCTGTATACCAATTAAATGAAAACATATAATTTTTTAAAATGTGAACATATAATTTTGGGGGAAAAAAAAACACAATAGAAGATAGACTGTTAAATTATTGTCTAATATAACATTCTATCCTATCAGCATGCAACTTGTTTGTCTTTTCAGGTTATTGTCTTCCCTTAATATTTATGCCGAAGTCTTTCTTCTGTAAACAAGTGCTCCCTAAAATTAAGGGAGCACTGAAACTGTGAGAAATCACTGAATCAATGAAATACAACAAAGTTTTCCAGAATAGGTGTTAATTTAAAATATTTCTTTAGGAATTGCAGATGAGAATGTTAAAAAAAAAAAAAAAAAAAAAAAAAAACAAAACCAAGACACACAAGGCAGAAAAAGTTAGAAAAATACTCAAATATATACAATTCAAAAGCAAAATACTAAATTGCCAGGTAACTAATTTTTGCCTTTTTCATGTCTTATTTAAGAATTATCTTCCAGGGCCTACATTGCTGACTATATTAATTCAGATCTAATGAATCTCAAATCCACTAAAAATTAAATGTTGTGAGAGAATGTGGAGAAGTTGATACCAAATATCTTTAGAAAGTGCTTATTGATAATTCTGAAAAGCAGAAAAAAGTGATATGCCGGTCTTTTATCAGAAAAGATACCAAATCCATAATAACGATAATAAAAATACATTGAGGCTGTATAAAATTCACAGACAACTAGCAATTTTTTATAGTAATAAGAGTAAACCTAAAAAATAGTTAATAGATTTGTACTAAGAATTAGTTTCATTTTTGGATAACAGTACAACTGTCAAGTTTTCCTGAAAAGTTTTTATTTTATTTTATATATATATATTCTATATTTATATTTATATATTTTATTATATATTCATATAATTTTTATTTAAATTTTTTATTAAAAGTATTTATTAAATTAGCTGCTGATTAGCCTGGTGAGGGTGAAGGAAAAACATTTATTGTGCATAAAGAATTGATTTATTGTCAGAGAAATAATATTTTCTAGTACTATTTCTAAGACCACATAGTAGCAGATGTCATAATCCCTTACTGATATATTCTGTTGAGTTGAGAACTAATCCAATCCATGGATCTAGATATTAGAAAAAATAAAGAAATACATTAATTTTTCAAATGTAAGTAACCTGCCTATATTCTGAATTACTGCAGAATCAGCAAGCCTTGAGGACATTCCTCTCTATGGCATCTAAATCAGATCCAGCTTCTGTGCTCTTCTTGCTTAGTAGAAATTATAGAGATACAGTATTAAGAGATCTGCATTCAGCCCAAGTGATGTATTAAGAGTAAAGTTATCTTTTCATAGGATGAGATATTTCTTGGAGGGGTATCTATAAGCAACTGACAAGTGCAAACCTAGATGTTAGAATACTGAGAAAATTATTTTATTGAATATAGATTTTCAAAAACATTTAGGTACTTCAATCCTTCTATCATGGCCTGAAGCTCTTACTTCAGAGTGGTCCAACTCTTTCATTCATCCCATGCCAATCTTGTACAGACTTCTCATTAACATTCCACTAAAAAAAACATGCTTAGGTCTGAATCCCTTTGTGACTGTTCATTATACAACTATTTAGCCTTGCAAAAAATCCAGAGTGAAACCAAAAGGTAAAAGGGGCACATCTAGAACTTTTAAGAAAATGGTTTTGTAGCCTTGATGGCCATATCTGTCTTAAGGAACATCAAAATAGAATTATTGTATGTGATTCTTTAATTTTAATTAGATATACTAGGGAGCTGTTTAGGCTATTTATATTTTCCTTCCCAGAGTTTCTCAGTTGTGGATTTCCAATTTCCATCTGAGGCACTAACAATGCTCTGTAAATGTTAAGTCATTTAAGTTATGAGTCATGTGGCCTACCTTTAGATGTCCAAGTTTTAGTTACCTATTTTACAGTACTTGCCTGTGTTCTTTCTCAGTTCAATCCTGCCAGGCAATCCTTTCCCAGGTAACTGCTGCACTATATACAGTGAGTCTCTGACTCTTCAGAGAGACCAGACAAGATAAGACTAGAGACATTACTTTTGGATAGATAAAATTAGGGGAGATTAATCTTGAGCTAGAAAGTACAACAAAACAATGCAGTTTAATTTATATCTAAATGTGTTGTTATATATCTCTTTCACTAAGCCCAGTCAGCATTTCTTTGTACTTGCTTTTACTCTGACAAAGTGAATGACAAAAATGAATGTTAGCTGGCTTTTTTTCAGTATTGGGAGAAAAGCAACTAGTGGAAAGCATAGGTGTATTAAGAGAAAGTGAGAAATAGTAGCTGTTCTCTTCTGAAAAAATGTCTGCTCACATATTTCTGTTGAGGTTGTAAGTCTTGTTATTAGAATTACCCTTGCCTCAGGATTCAAGGTGAAAGTGAAAACCAGAACAGATTAGTTCATCCCCAATGAGAGAAGAAAATTATTTCCTTTCTAGTGTTAATCTCAAAATAGTTGCCATGCCTTAGTTACATGCAGGGTAGGGGTTTTTTTTCATTGCTTTCTTTCACAGTGACTCAAATTGTTCATTTAGATTTTGAAAAGGGCAGCTTATAATGCTTGACTCTTACAGCCAACATTAGTTGTTAATTTATTTCCGTACCCTGCTTACTGTACAAAAATGCTCTTCATAGCAGTTGCTATATAATCAAATTCTTGCAACAAATTTGCCACTTGATTTGCCCCCATAATATTGCACTATCAAGTTAATGTATTGGTAAGTGTCATTGGTTACTTAATTGCTAGCAAATAAGTATAAAATTATGTATAACAAGCAGGTGTAATATAACATATAAATGGACAATCTAGATAGGGCTTTCTGTCAATATTTATAATGTAAAGAAACCCAAAATATATATAAATATTTGTGTGGCCTAGTTTATAACTAAAAATATTAAATTTGTAGCAAAGCTGGAAAATATTTTTACCTTGTATATGGCCATTAAAATGTCTCTTTTCATGGGGCACTATGTATAAGATCATCTTCTAAATTGAACTGCTATAAGTGAAATCTGAAATTATTTGTTAAACTTTAACAGCAAATTTGAGGCAGGATAAGAAATAACACTGCAGCTTTTGGTAAAAGAGCTATGTTTATTAAATCACTGTCATAGTGTAATTAAAAGAGTTTAAAACAGGAAAATGTTATGGGAATTGAAGGTGCCTGTATTGTAAAATGAGGTGAAAATAATTCAGAATTTCTTGTAATAAGTAGAGGAGATAATCTTGCATGTGTTTGTGCTGTGAAAGTGTTTCAGCTGAAAAAGAATCTTGTATATTTTAAAATCACCAACCCTCAAGGCTGACAATTAGCATAACTTAGCATAACTTTACTGTAAAATGCTCAGTGACAAAACTGCACCACATTCATACAGGAATTATTGTAGAGCCTTTTTCTGCTGTACAAACAAAGATTTCCACTGAAATGTCTGGGAAATGTTATGGCTTAGTCATGAATATGTGGGCTGTAGAACTATGGGTATGCAAATATGTATGAGGAGAATTGCAGGCAGAAGCAAATAGACTCTGAGCCATCTGGATATGAACTGTCTTGGGCCTTCATGTCAGATATACAAAAGAATATGACATTGTGGGCAGTGTCATAAGCTATGAGACACAGCTGGAATGAAGGGTATGCTTGCTTTAGGGACAATGCTGTGTTAGAGCATCTCTGTAACTTCCCAGATAGTCCTGATTTATAGCCAACCATCTGAAAGCACAGGCAGAGCTCATTCATGCTTAGCTGCATCCCTCCATGTAGGTATAGCCTAAGAAAACTGCAGGATACCCTCAGGTCCAAAACTTTATTTGCAGTGACTTCTATTACCTTCTGTAAGTGTTGACAAATAAGGTATGCTTTCAGTGTTGGTATTGAATCACTGCATTGTGCTGTGCCAGAATTTTTTAGCTGGATGAATATTTAGCTGGGTCAGCTGTGCACTGGATGAAAGATGAGGTTGCAGGAACTGCCATTAGGTCCAATGCATATTGGATGTACTAAGATGAGCTCCTTTGCAGAATTCCCTTGAAGCTTTTTAAGGAATTGCTGCTCTCTAGTTGCCATGGTGCAGTGTGCACGTCCCTGCAAGTACCTCCTGGGAAAGCATTTTTGGCAGTAGAGGGAGCCTAATCATTTAACATCTGTAGCTAAAGTCAGAAGTTACAGTTTTCAGTTTTATACAGTTTACATCACTGTTGTTTCTCAGCTCTCAGTACATCTTGTTGCTAGCATCTAATAAATATAATTTTCTCTTGCTTCCTTCAAGGCAGTTTGAAAGGAGCCTTTTTCTTTTGTTATATTTATTACAGAAACCCCTATGTGCCAAAGAGACAAAGACAGCACACATTAAGTTTGGAGTAGAAAGCAGCAGATTTCGTGTACTATTATAGACCTTGGTACTAATAGTTTTGGGATTACAAGGTTCAGTCTGGTGACCTTCAGTAATTCAGTGAGGGTGGTCAGCTTTGAAATTTTCTTTTCTGTATGGGCAAGTCAGTGCTTGAGGTGATTTTGGTGAAAGCTAGTTAATGTTTCAGATGTGATCCAAACTGTTCTGGCAATGGAACTGACAAAACCATTTACTTTGTCTAATTCTTATAACACTGGGTATGCTGCACATTAATAGAGTAGTTTCTGCTCCCTAAATTTTTTACCCTTGAGATTAATTTAGCCATTTATTTATTTATTTATTTTTGTCTGTGGAGCTATGAATATTGTTTATCATAGGAAAAAAGTTTCCTTCTTAATTTGAAGCAGAGTATTGCAGGGATGTCTTGTAAAAATAAGCAAGACATCTGTTTTCTATTTAGTGTTACTAACAGGATGAGAGTACCCCAGATTTATAGATGCCATTTTCAAAAAGGAACAACAAAAGTCAGATGGACCATAAACACTTTCAAAGTTTTATTACTAAATTATACACATGATGGAAATTGGTGTAAGTGTTACAGTATAACTAAACAATGGATTTTGACTAAGGGGTCTGGTGAAAGAGAAGAGAGAGAGAGAAATTTAAGAGAGAAAGAGCCACAGGGATCCAGCTGATGGGGCAAGCACCACCCAGGCTTTGTGGAGGCACCTTTTTAAAACTAAGTTTTCCCCACCCTGGAGCTGAGTTTCTTGCTTTCTGTGCAAATTAGTTATCATCTTCAGTTTGTTCTTCTAGACCTCTCTGAAAATAGGTCAGAGAGTTTGTGGTGGATTTTAGGAGTCTTGGTTGGGGAATAAAGAGTACTGGGCTGGCCTTTGGCCAACAATCCATGCCCTCTCCTTGACCTCATTCCTGTACTTGCCCTGTACTCTGCTGTTCTTAGCTCCAGGAGCCAGAACAAGGACAATTGTCCCATGAAAGTACTGCCCCACCTCTGCCTGGCCCTTTCTTCAGCCACATGCTCTTCTTTCTCACAGTGTGCTCTTACCAACAACCCTTGGTTGGCTCTGGCCTTCTGGCTATCGGTGTCTGAGACATGCTTAACCACTTATCTTCTGGACTTCTGCAGGACACTGTGCCATAAAGGCATTGCAAGTAGTTGTTTCCAATGTTATATTATTTGTTTCTTCCTAGAATATATAGTTTCTTCTAGCTTAGACTTTCATTATTTCATCTGATTGGTAATTTTAGGTGTTTAGTTGCTTTTCTAGTAAAAGAGAGATTAATTCTTAGCGTAAGGTTGAAAATTTTCTTCCAGCAGTTACACTAAAATAAAATGAGTGACAATTATTTTGCTGTGCTCCTATATCATTAAGGCTGATATCACTCAGGAAAATTGGGTTTAGTAATAACTCCATTAAGACCTTGAGGCAATTTTCTATCTATTAGGGCTACACAAGGATAACACTGTAAGATTGTATAGCCTCAATTCTAGTCAGATTATCTGATTTACTCTTTCTGTCCGCAAGTCTTGTATGACAGCAAGAAAATCAAGAAGAGAATTAATCTTCTTGCCAAGATTAAAAAACAATAAAGCAAAAAATTCAGATAAAATTCCCATCGAATACAGAGCATACCTAAATTTTGCATCTGTGAATGCATTAGCTGGACAGCTGGAATACAGTTGTCAATCAAAACGGAACTCAGGGACCCTCTGCTTGTCTTTTTGGACTGTTAAAACAAGTAAAATGTTATTTCTTCTTTCCAGCAACCAATTTTTCAAAATCCTATAACAGCACAATTACCTCTGAGATTTCCTTCTCAGATTTGGCTGAAATTGGCTAAAAGGCTAGAAAATTTATTCTTGGAAATGAATGATGGACAACATGATCACTGAAGTTCCATTTCCTTACGTTTTATTTGCTTAGCCTGTTAGTCATAAAAAAAATCACTAGAATCCCTTTTAGCAACTTTGTGTGATTACAGCTTGCTGCCATATTTTCCCCTTTTACTGAGCTGTGTGACATCTAGCTATGGTGACTTAGAGAGTTTTCATTTCCTTAATTAGTGTCACAGAATCACAGAATAATTCCAGTTGGAAGGACTGTCAGGGACTCTCCCAGTCTAGCATTCTGCATAAAACGTAGTCAACACTGCTAGACCAGCTTACTTTAGCCAGACAGGTCTTAAAGACCTTCAACAACAGAGACTGATCAACTTCTTGGCAGCCTGTTCCACAGCTTGACTGTCCTCATGGTGCAATTTTTCCTTATGTCTGGTCTAAACTTCTCATTTGCTTTTATGTCTGTTGTCTTTCATTTGCTTTTATGCCTGTTGTCTTTCATCCTCACACTATGCACCCCTCTGAAGAGCCTGACTGAAGCTCTTCAATGCCCTCCTCGCAGAGCAATGGCTCCAGCCCCATGGTTTCGTGGCGTTGTCCTGCTGAATTCACTCCAGTTTATTAAGATCCTGTTTTGACCAGTGCAAAACTGGACACTGTGTTCTAGATGTGGCCTAATGAGACTTGAGTGAGGAAGGGTAGTCTTTTCTCTCCATCTGCTGGCTGTGCTGCTGCCAACACAGCCCAGGATATACTTGTTTTGGGTAACAAGGCACACTGCTGGCTCATGTCCCGCTTGTTACACACAATACCCCAGATCCCTTTTTGCAAAGCCACTTCCCAGCCAATCAATTTCCAAACTATATTCTTGCAAGGGGTTCTTCCTTCACAGGTGCTGGACTTTGCATTTTTTTATTAATTCAGTGGGGCTTCTGTTGGCTCAGCCCTATCTAGCTCCCTCTGAATGGCAGCTCTGTGACTAAACATGTTGACTTTTCCAGCTCTTGTTTAATCCTGATGGGGAATGAAGGACTTTAGAACACCCTTCTTGGGGTTGTTAGCAGATGAAAAATTAGATATGAGCAGGCAACAAGCACTTGCAGCCCAGAAAGCCATCTTGGGCTGTAAAGCCTTTACTGTCTCAGTGTCCTGGCATGCAGCCTGGCTGGGGGAAAACACTTGTAGGGTTTGAGTTCTGTGACATAATTCTCAACTTGCCCTTATCTACTTCTAGGATTTCACCTTCTTCAATCATGTCTATAAGCACAAAGGGCAGGGGGATCCTGCTGGTCCTTCTCCTTTTTTATAGATTCATTATATTTTTCAGACTTTATGCAATTTTATTCTTTTAGAACTCTGATGTCATACTCATGAAGAAAATGCATCATGCTTGTTTGAGTGGTAGGGGGTACTTCATCTGGTGGAAAATCCTGCAAAGAAATCAGGACCTTCTGATACAAGTATTCTCCTTTTAAGATATCTAAAGCCTCATGCATTCATCAGTAAGATTTCCTGTGGTCTCTCTCTAGAATCTGCTTGATATAGTCCTCTGGAATATGTTAATAATCAGAGGTTATTGTTCTGTGGTCCTGTGGTGTCTGTCTGTCTTATCTAGGAAAGGACTTGGATTTCTTGAACTTCTAAAGATTTAAAACGTTTCAGAAAAGCAAGCATCTGCTTCTCAACAAACCAGAAACTGTGAATATAATTTCTAACTATGCAGATTTTCAGAAATGTCTTCTAAGTCATATACTTCATCATTTTACTCAGTGTTTCTTTCAAACATTCAAACTCTTCTTTATTGTCAATTATAGTTAATAAAATTCTAAAAGTGGTAGTGTTTGATTTTCCTTTATCACCACTAAACAAAGAGCTTCCTTCCACAACTTTTGTTAGCTGTTATTGTTAAGTGCTGTGTCTGTCTGCAAAACTGTTTTTCCTGGCCATAAATTTGCCTTCCTAAATATAAAGTGTTGCTATAGGTTGAATCCTCTGTACATTTATCTTTGTCTGTGTAGTTGAATGCATGTATGAAAGTGCTTTTAGCTGCTCCATTCTAATATTGCTGTCAGGTTGAGAGACATTGCAGTTGTATTTGGAACCATTTTGAAAAAGGGGGTAAAGGAAAGAAAGGGTAAAGAAATTTAATCTTTATAAGGCTTTATGGTCCAGATTTTATTGACCGATGCAGCACTTTATTCTGCAGAACTGGAAGTTAAGTGGTTTTAGGTAAAAACACCTATATGCATAGCTCCTTGCTGCCATAAAGTTTAGCTTTCTAAACCAAGTTATTCTCAAGGTATAGGGCTTTAGAGCACTCATCTTCCTGGGAAAAAGGAGGCCTTTAACTGGTGTGTCAGACACATTATTCATTCAATTCAGAACTTTTGACACTGATGTTTAATACCAACCTAAGAAAGGAGTTGGCTTGTGCTACTTTCTTGCCACGAGGGGGAGAATTTCCTTTTTCCTTGTTCCCTTTTATCTTCTGCAGTGATCAGAACTACCTGAAGTGAATTTTTGCCTTGTGTTCTCATAATATTATTATGGGTGGGATACTCACACATGCACAGAAATTCGTGCATGAGAGGTGTGAGATCCTATGAGTTTCTCAGTATGTATCTCATGATAGTCATATATTTTGAGAAAGAAATCACATGGACTAAGAAGTGATATGGTAATATGAAATTGAATTTTCTACCAAAAAAATGAGTACACTGAAGAAAAAAATAGGCTATCAATATTTGTATGTTTTGTCTGTTAGCATAGTTAAAGATAAGCAAAATATAAGGAAAATGTAGCTGAGAATATTCTAAATATTCTTTAAATACAATAATTTGTAGCATATATTCACCACAGTATAAATAAATGCCCCTGTTTCTATTCTCAGAGAAAAGAAAAATGCAACAATATAAGCTCAGTTTCAATTACTGTTTAGAAGCAAGCACATTTTAAAGAATTTTGATTTCTAGATTCATCTATTTAGTATTTATTCAGTAACTTTCTCAGATTTCATCCATCATCTCAGAATTGTATGCCAAAATCTAGGCTCCTGTAATGTTTTTAACATGATAAAATTGACACTTTGATTTTTAAAAGGGATCTCTGAAAATAGGGTGCTGACAAAAATAATAAATCTCAACTCTCAGAACCATCATTGTGTTCTAAAGCAGTAAAAGGTCAGAACTCGTTAACTCAGGAAAATTAATAGTTTAGGGATGTAGTCTGAAAAAATGTTTAACTGTTAATCTTTTCTTTAAAATGTTTAAAATGTTTTGCTTAAATGTTTAATTTTTAATCTTTTGCAGAAATATCTATTAACATGATTCAGTATTTAATATAGACTGCCCGTATTATTATAGCATATAAAATGCAGTAATTGTGATTGCTTTCCATGTAGAACTAAAAAATAATCAGTGAAATTTATTTGCAAGTTTCACTACATAACATAATTTTCTAAAAATCATCAGAGCATTTGTTGAATATTTTTGTTTTTCAAAGCCAGACTCTGCCCTTTTGAAATGTTGTGCATATTATGTCTTCTTTAATGATAGACATTCTGCAATTAAAGCTTGAATTTGTGGAATTGTGGGACCACTCAAGACACATTGCTTTGCCCTGATCCATTAAATTCTCTCTGGCAGATGTGTTTTCTGGCTGTGCACAAGATACTTCTACTCAGATGCCATATGGTTAATGAAAAGAAATCATAAGCAGTAATAGAAACTGTCTTATGTATTAAATAGTTCCTAATTCCATATCTAGTCCTATTCACCTCTTATTGAGTTTCCTTAACAAATCTGGCTAAATCAACTCAAAACATCCTAAAAATTATATTATTGTCAGTTCATAAATAAGACAGGAAGAGCTGTGATATTTGACTGCTTTTTAAAGGTTAGATACAAATATTCTAATTTGCCAAGAAGTGAACTTAAATTCCACCCTAACACTCTACCCACAAGAACATTTCCCTCAAATACCACCTTTATGGACATAAGGAGGGACTGAAGTGAGAAGCTGTATCAGATGTTAGAAATAACAAAGTGTTTGGAAACTATTTGTCCTTTTTTGTGTGATTTTTTTTCCTGTTTTTTCTCCTTTTATTCCCTGCCTTCTCTCCCTTGAGCCCTGCACCCATGGGGCGGGGGTGGCCTGGTGGCTTTGCCATGTTCCCAGTGCTGTGCAGGACTGGCTAACAGGAAAAGTGCTTTTTCCATCTTTCCAGCATATTTTTACTTTCCTGTCAGGATACAAAATGCCCTCTGCCTAGCTGGAAACCAAGATGAAACGTAAATCTGGGGAATCACTGAGTTGTTCTTTTCCACTCAGGTTCACAGGCCCTCACGTAACACAAAAATGTGGTACAGACACCTACTGTTACATGAATATTTTTCTCTGGACTTTTTAAGTCTCTTCCATAATTAATGACTTATTTCTATTATCTCCTCTGTTTTCTGTGTAGAAATGGTGGGATTAAGATGTTACCATTAAGGCTTTTATATAATGGAAGAAGTATTTCTGGCTTTCCTAAACAGATGAAAGACTGGCTAGCATCTTACAATGAATATTAATTTTAAAAGAAGCTATGCTAATAAAATAAAATCAAATCAATAATATAATCAAGCAAGAAAATTAAGTTAAAAACCATAAAGGTCCAAAACACCCCAGGTTCATATATTTTAATTATGATTGCTTTAAGCATTTTTTTTTTCCTATTTCACTACACACAACTGTGTGTCTTGTCTGTGTACATAGCATTTGACAATGTGGTAGATCAGGGAAAAATCAGAAGGCATAGAACTACTTAACAGGATAATGCTGCATTTTCATATTGTCAGGGTGATTAATGACAACCACTGTAGTTTGCCAGTAAAGGAAAAGGAGGAAATGTTGCTGCCTTTCTGAACTGATACTCTTTAGTAGACACTGTGGGAGACTGCAAGCCCAGAAATAAATTCCTTTAATAACCATGAGTGTCTTTGTCCCTGCAGGGCACTAAACAGACCAACAATTCTCTTCACTATCTTTAAATCCTCTGGCACAGCAGCAATGCCAGTTCAACTGCATTTCTTTTCTCCCATTTGGATGCACAATCCTTTGGTCAGTTCCCCAAATCTTTCTCCATCCTATAAAGTGCCATCATCTTCCACACACTGTAGCAGGATAGAGCTTCCAAGGTGTTGCCCGCCTATGAAACGCCGTGGTCCTAGCAAACGCTGAGCTGTTCACGACTGTGGTTTTGGAATCATTTCTCCAATCAGTTCTGAAAAGGCAGTTTGTAAACAATTGTAAACAATACCTGTGTAATCTGTACCATTGTAAAAACAATTTTACAATGCAATTTTACAGTGCAATTATCCACATGAGACAAAGAGAAGGGGATATGTAGTTTGATGGCAAGTAAGTACAAAGCTTCTGTAACAACCTGTCTTCTGCCTTCTAATGCTGACTCTCTTACGGCGCTGTAAGTCAGTCAGTTCCACTGCTTTCAGTGGATTTGCACTACTATGGGAAAGGAAAAAGTAGAAAAAGATCACTAGAACTCATGACTCTTGAAAGAGAAAGAAATCATTTTGCAACAAGGTTTTGTTTCAGCTTATGGAGCATGGAGCAATGCTGCCAAAATATACAATCATATATGAAAACAACATTTATAGAAAGAGACTTAGCAGTAGCTTTGAGTCTCCAAGTCAGTTCCCACCTGGATTTGCTGTTTTTATTAAACCTCTTTTTCAGATTTGTCATCTAATGTCAATGGTAGCAGAAGTTACAGATGCTTAGTTTTTAAAATCAAGTCCATGAAATTCAGTGCAAGCAAGATGTAGAAAATAGGACCTAATCACAGCTGCTATATCGTTTTTCTTCACCAACTCAAGTTATTTTAGTAAGTGTTGCTGTTAACTCAATAGTCTAGTCATGATCGTCCACAGAATCCTCTAAAATATTAGTATTCCTCTAAAGCAGGAAAGATAGTAACATCATAAAATAGTATGGAAGACCAGACAGCTGCAGAAGTTGAGCTGGGTAGCACCACAGATCTTCTGGCCATGGTACAGTGGAAGCCATGGGAGAGATAAACTCAAGGCAAGACGAAGAAGTGAAAACACCACACTGACCACTCTGATGAGAGAGGATGCAACAAGGACATCACTGGTGCAAGGGAATGCAACAGGGACTTGATAACTGAAAAGATTGTGTTGCTAAGGGAACAGGGGCAAAGGGGTCTGAGTGGAACATTTTGCATGGAAGTTAGAGAGCTATAAATACCGGTGAATAGTGTAATAAACTGGCCTTGCTTGCATAGCATGGTCCATGTCCTCAATCACTGCAAATAGAAAGGTTGAATACATAGCATTGAGAGTAGCTGCTAGAAATGTTGAAACAGTAACATAGAACATGCTTGCTATGATCTGAACACTGCAGAACATGTTAAGACAGAGCAGAATAAATCAGCATTTATTCAGGGAAACCTCACTGAATTGCCTTTGAG
Source organism: Onychostruthus taczanowskii (assembly GCF_017590055.1). NCBI lineage: Eukaryota > Metazoa > Chordata > Aves > Passeriformes > Passeridae > Onychostruthus > Onychostruthus taczanowskii. Next base: position 6,441,423 of record NW_024498906.1, on the reverse strand, counting down.
CTCTCTGTGTATTTAGCAGGAAAATAGGCGAGACTGAAGCTAAGAATGGAGTTCTTGATTCAGCTTGTTTTTTGTGATGACATAACTGGGAGCTCTGGGAGTGTGCTACCTGTAGCCTCTACACTCTCCAAGATTCTGATAGAGACAGAAGAAGAGCACACTTTTTGTGAAGACTACTACACAGTTGAATTCTCTGCTGAGTAAGTTTCTACAGCCTTGATTATGATATGTCCATGAATAGAGTAGGAGAAGGTTGTATTGGAAAGAAAATAAAAAGGTCTGTGAACAACTTGCAGTTTTCTAGGACTTATAATTATCTAAGATTTTTATATTTTCTAAATTTCCAACTTTGATTAAAGTGCAAGGGGTGATTATTCTCTACCTGAACTCTGAATTGTCTGGTCACTAAACAATGAATTACAGAGCAGAAGTTTAAAAAATTCCACAGTTTTAACTCTCTAAAATTTTCCTTCTCTCTTTTATTTGTAACTTCGAAATGACAATACTGTCTTTCACAAGACAGCCAGACAGCTGTCATTCTGTTTCTCCATTTCAATTTTCTATTTTTTTTTTTAATACTTTCATTTTTATCACCTATGGTAACCCTGGGATGCAGGGTTCCTCGCCTGTTGGGCTAAATGACAGCAGGTTGCTTGCTTAGCACTTCCAAAGGGTGCCAAGCTAAGATGTTCCAGCTTCCTTACCTGCTTGCAGAGAAGGAATAACAATAGGTAATGGGGATAACTTTGTTTGCACTGTCTTGGTCCTAGGTAAAGAGAAGAATTAGTAAATAATGCACCACCATCATGAATGCATAGTTTTTTATATATTTGGTGTTTCTAAAACTGCCTGGCAGTATTCTTTCTGCTGCTTTCAGCAGTGTTTGTAAAGGAGACTTTCTGTGCAAATTCAGCAAATTATCTAGTGAGCTAAACCTCACCTCCAGGTTAATGACTGCTCAACCTAGCCCTGTGTTTGCTAAAGGAGAGGGGGAGTGCACCTTCACATTCTCCTCATTCGCACATGAGAATGAGGACCTAGTGACTGTTTTCAGACTCCTGAAATCAGCAGCTGTGATACGGAGCAGAGTGGCCTATCTCAGTTTACACTTGGCACTCAGGAGCTCTTCATCCCCTACAACAGAAATCTATTGATCTCTTGTTTCTTATTTGTGAAATTGTTACGAATGATTTTTTGTAACAGTTTCACAAATAAGAAATTGTGCCATGATTTGACAGTGACATCCTTTTTGGGTTTATGGACTTACAGCAGTGAGGTTGACTAACACAATATACTCCTGTGGATGACATGCTCAGTGGAGTTTATGATGACAGTAGTAGAATCATAGAATATTGAATCCAACTCCTGACCTTGTGCTAGACACACCAAGAATCACAAGAGCATTGTCCAAATGCTTCTAGAAGTCTGTCAGTCTCGGTGCTGTGACCACTTTCCCTGGGGAGCCTGCTGCAATGGTCAGCCACCCTCTGGGTGAAAAACCTTCTCCTGATATCCAACCCAAACAACTTTCCCAAATCTTCATTTGCTACCCCGTTATAAACCTCTGGTCCAGCTGGCTTCCTCGTGAGTGGTGGAAGCTATGGCCACCAGCTACTGCAGGTGGCTTCTTTTTTGTGTAAGAAAAGGTGTAAGGCTGTGCAGTGCATGTACACCCTGGAAGGGACCCAGCACCCAGCCAGGTCAGCCTTGATAGTGCTAAACAGGTTTAATCTTGCACTCCATCTGCACAAATCTTTTACTGTTAGGCTTGGCATAGTGCTGTTTGAGTAAAGACAGATTGATTACTACCCCAGAGTGGCACACAGATTCTGAGCAGGAAGTCTGAATTTTAGTCCTGGGCTTTTACTGCATCACTGTTTTCTCTACTTAATAGTAGAAAGCACAAGAAATCTTAGCTACAGTGATGTGATAATCCTTGAATTTTCCCTAGTCAGCATTTTTGTATTTGAAGTATCCTTTGAAATGTAAATTATGCACTGAAGTCATCAGTGTGTACCAGGCAGAGTGAAAAATTGAAATAAAGCCTTTATATACATATATATACAGACAAGTATAGATTTATGTACATTGCACATACACAGTTAAACTTCTCTATGGATGTGGCTGTTAAATTGCTATTAAAAAAAACGTATTTGAAGTAACAGAAGATGAAAAGAAGATTTTACTTCTGACAATGAAGAATCTAACAATTAGGATTAAATATAATTTTAAGGGATTCTCATTTTAATGCCCTTGATATTATAAGTAATACAAATGGTGTGTTGTGTGTGATTTCCACTAATGTGCAGCTCCTTCTGTCATCCAGTTTTCTACTGAGACATATTTATAGTAAGTAGAATAAATTAATTACAGAACCTTGTAATACAAGGTTGTAATTCCATCTAGTAAAAACCCCTGAAGTGGAACCTTAAGATGTTTGCTGTGTAAGGGAAGCAAAGCATAGGTAAGTAGACTTTGCTGATATGTCAAAGCTTTTCCCTAGGGGTAATGTCCAAAAATAAGAAAGATTGTTTTATTCTTCAACAGCTTGTTTTACTGGGCTTTTTTTAAGCTAGTACAGAAAGGAGTAGGATTCCTTCTACCTTTCATCTCCTTCTTCTTTTGTGTGCATATGTCTCCAAATGAGCAGCATGTTTTCTTGCATGCTAATTTCAAGCAATTTAAACACCTGTTTGGCTATTGTTTTTTTAAGTATGTAAAGCCCTAAGTTTTGAATTTTAAACATATTTTTTTTTAAAATCTCAATCTAATTATTTGACCATGTACTGTTAAAGGAACAACAAAAGTACAATTTCTCTAAAAAATATAAGGAAGGTCATGGTGTGAGTGCAGTATTTTTATCTGTGTTTACAGAGCACAATGCACTTAGTCAGCTATTTCTTTCTTCTACAGTTGAGCACCACTTTCATAATATTTTCAGTCCATTCTGTATTGCAGAAGCCCTGTTAGGAGCAGTATAGTTCTTAGCCAGTGCTGGAATGTTCCTGTGACAGTCACCAGATTCACCTGGGACTGAACAAGACATGATAGGGCCCAGAGAACTAAAAAAATACCTTACCACAGCTTGATTGAAAACAACTGCTCTTCCCTAGTTAAACAACTTAGCATGTCTTTTCCCACAGCATTTTGGGAGAAATTAGTTGAATAAGAAGGCTGTATTGATCCCCAGGAGCTGGCAGAGGACTGAGAGCCTTTTTTAAACTACTCTGGGGATTTTCTTTTTGGAGAAATCAAGCTGGCTGTCATCCTGTAAATGGAACTGTATAGCCCTCCTGCTTTCAGAAAGGGGAAGTTGCTTAAGCTTAAAGAGCTTCTTTGCTGTCATTACTTTGTCCTCCAGGGACTATTGCTTTGTGTTTCCTAGTTACAGGAGGAAGAGGATAAAATGTCTGTGGAGAACCAATTGCAAAAGTATCCATTGCAGTTAGCTTGTTACTCTGGTTGCAAGGAGGGATTTTCAAGACTTTCTTTCTCAGGAGACAAAGCACTGGGAATCTAAAAATCTTTTGTGGAAATCTGTGTCAGTACTTTTTTCTACTGATAAAAAAAGTTTGTACCCTGGAACTGCAGTTCTGCAAATTTTAAGCAAAATGTAATGGTAATTTGAAATTATTGGCTATTTGTCCAAGAAGTGTTAGAAACAGTGAGGATTCTTTTGCAGCTGTGGTAGATCATGGGCAATGACTGGGACTGGAGTGTCAGGTTTGTGTTCCAGGGAGACACTGCCATTTCTTTTTTGGTTCCTGTCTAAACTGTCATTTCTCTCTATCTTGTGTATCTGGCAAGCAGATCTCTATTAGATCTGAAGAGTTGGAGAAAATATGTGTTGCTAGGCTGGAAATTCCTGAGATGCCAGCCACAAGGTAAGGTGAGAAATGTGATTAATAAGGGTAGGGAATTGAAGCCTCTTCAATGTCCCTGTTGTAAATCTCCATTTCTTAGTTGTATCTTATTGCTCTTAAGAGCATCTCGTTTTTTCCTGCGAAAACTGAGTTGCTCATTGTGCTAAATATTAATAGTCATAGAAGACATACTTCCTTCTAACAAAGGTGATCAGTATTGAAACAAAAAAACATTATATTATTCCAGCACAAACCTTGCCCTGCCCCTTCTTCCCTTATGTGTTGTTCATAGTCTTCCTCCAGATTCTTTCCTGCTTCAATTTTCTTTTTGTAAATTTAATGAAACAGTATATGTTGCCACAGTCCAAATGATAACTATTTATTTTGCTTTGAGGAAAAGTGCAAACCTGCTTAGAACATTTATTTCCAAATTCCAAACTCCTTGATTTTATGGGCAAATTAAAACATCTGCATTAAATTCAACATAAGCCTGTGTTATGTAACAATTAAAATTCTGATTTTTGAATCCTGGACAATTTTCCTAGAAAGAGTTCTGAGTGGTCTTGGTGACACAAAAAATTATGTAGCTGCCAGAGGCTGCAGTTGCAGAAAAAAATAGGCCAAATGTACAAATTTCAAAAAATTCTCCTGGACTTAATGTCTCATGGTGCCTGATTAAGGTTTTTGTATGACACAATGGGGTGATAAAGTCCCTAAAACTCTTACTGCTGTAAACATGCCTATGAAGGCATTATGTGCCAGTTCAGATGATTGTGCGTGCATGTTTAAAGGATGGGCAGCTCTATCATGCTGCCCAACTCTTTATGCTAACAAAGCACCCAAGGCTCTCTTCTGTGATATAATACTGAAAAGATTTATAGCTGTGAATTTTCATACCAAAGTGGGTCTCTCTAAAACATCAAAATATGAGTTACGAAAAATTCACTTCCTGAAAAGCGCAACATGAATATTCTGCAGAGCTTTGTGCATCACTTTTCTTTGGTTAGTTTATCTACAGAGAAGTAAAATATGCCTTTTAAATACATAGGTCACAGTAACAGTGGCAAAGTATGGACATTTTAATCAAGTCTGTTTTAATATACCTGACAGCTCAATTAACAGGTATTAACTAAAAATATCTCTAGCTGGGACACTTAATAACTAAAAGTTAATTGTAACTGCTTTGAAATATCATCTTTTTTCTCTTCATAATTTCTTATGCCTGAAATCTAACTATAGTTCTTTAGAATCAAAATTGCACATTGTTCTGCAAGAAAGTAAAAGTTAATGTACTCAAAGCAGAGGATAATGGAACATGTTAACTAAATTATTAAACAGAGCTCCTATATCTTGATATAAACTTGAAATGAATGAGTAAACAAAATAATAATATTGTTATGACTAATTTAAAGTCTGCTAATATAAATACACATATATTCTACTATATTACTAATTACTTTCTTTACTGAGAGTGAATAAAGATAGTTAAACTGAACATGTCAGTTTTAAATTAAGCTTATTTTTAAGTTTCATTTTGAAGCTTTTATTCTGTAAATAATTCGTACTGTCCAGTGGGACTCACATATAGACCATATGAAAGATTAGAGCCTCATAATATGTGAGCTTCTTTTCTCTGATAAGCAGGCTATGTCTGTTCAGCTTCTGTTGATTCTTGCTGTATTGCTGTATCCCCAAAGGCTAGATTTCTGGTTCATTTCTGTGTTCTAAAACAAAACAAAAAAGGTGTTTGAGGTAGGAGATAACTGAAGACAGAAACTGCATTAAACTTACCTGTTACAGTCTTAATCTGCTTGACCTTAGACTCTGTTTCAATTATATTCTGGTTTTTTTTTTTTCCTCCTGATTACTGAAGAATAGGATGTGCAATGTAGACTCTCCACTTCCCAGAAAGATTTATGAAGGCCTTTGCAATGGTAGCTGACCATGTAACATTGTACAAAGCTGCCCTTTAGCATCACCTCAGCAACACTTTCTTTGAATTTATAGCATGCTTGAATAATTTTAACTACTTTCAGATGTATTTTATTTTTCGAGATCAGTGACGAACAGAGAAGATGATGTTTTTGGGATTCTTTACTGGAATCACATTACTGAGTGGAAAGGGACCCACAAAGATCATTGAGTCCAACTCCTGGCCCTGCACAGGGCAGTTCTGGAGTCACACCCTGTGCCTGAGAGTTGTGCAAACACTTCTTGAGCTCTGCCAGGCTGGTGCTGTGACCACTGCCCTGAGGAGCCTGTTCCACTGCCCAGCCACCCTCAGGGTGAAGAACCTTTTCCTCATACCCACCCTAAACCTCCCCTGTACTGGACAGCCACAATTTATGCTTCTGAGACTTACCTCCAGGACTCATAATTGTTTTCTGGAAGTTATTCCATCCAGTCATTAGAAACTTTCCTAACTGAGTTGGATCAAGTGGTAAAATATGACTTCTTAAAATATGACTTCTTCTCTACTGCCTATCTCTACTAGAGATAATAACCCTCTGAGTTATCATACCCTTGTAGGCACCTGTGCATTGTTTAAATTCTCCATACCACAATCATATGCATTTGCCAAAATGTCTTTTGCCATTTATTCATGAAGTGAGAATTTCTAGCATGATAAATTTGACTTCCAAATGTTGAAGGGTTTTTTTATTCACAAGGCTAATATATATATAATATTCTGAACATTTTTCTGTAAATTAGTGTGTATAATTAGGGTATCTATATATATGGATAAGATATATTTGTATATATACATTTTTATATATGTAAAATCCCTCATAAACATGCCACTTACTTTTATTTAGGTTTTAGGTGCTAGTAGTGCCTTCAGCTCCTTTTCTACAAAATGCATTGTCTTTCCTGTTTATCCTGGACATTGCAAACACTTTTTTTTTGTTACAATAAATCATTATTCACAGAAATGAAAGGTAAAAAGCAAGCTTTCAAATGCCACTACTGTGAAAATACTTACTAATTCTAATGATACTGGAAATTCTGAGTATATACTATACTTTCTGAGTATAGTATATATTTTTGTTTGTTTTTCTATTGTACTACAGTTGTCAGAATTATTCAAGATGTTTTTGTTAAATACAGAAAAGATACTGTAAGGTATTTAATATAAACAGGCTCTTTATTACTTACAAGTATTTTCTCCTTGATAGCAGTATGATGAACACTCATGAACACTCTCCTCTATCAATACAGTTTTCTGTGCTTTTGCGTTTCTTTAAGTTCTGTAAGTCATCAACATTTTAGTTTCAGAAAAAAACAGAGCTGTTCATGGTATGCTACTCTTACAATAAGACCTAGTGACTGTTATTTGAACCTAGGTTTCTTGTCTCAAATGAATTTTCCAAATTAAAGGTAAAAGGGGTTTAAAATGAAATTTTATTGTAAATTAAAAAAAAAAAAAAAAAACACAAAAAACCAAACACGTTTTTTAAATTAAAAAAAAAAAAAAAAAGCAAAAAACCAAACACACAACAATCACTTATTAGAAAGGTTTTTAACTGACTGAAAAGCTGTAAAAGATGAAAAATACCTAGTACCAATACAGGCATCAGTATTTTAATAAGATAATGCTAAGTGCTCTGTTATTACTATGATTTTCAGTGAAAGAAGGGCATCTAATTTTCCAGTATATATATTTCTGTATGCATCTACCACACCTTAAACAGGATAAATAGCATCTTTCAGGCTCAGGGAGTCAACAGCCAGCATTAACTGGTATAATCAGTTTTCTGTTATTCTTCCTGCTCTAATGCCACTATTGTAGGGGGATCTCAAGATAGGAAGTGGAACCATAAAATTGAACAGGGCAATTTTGAAGGATAAAACATGTTATTACAGGTTGAACTAAGAACTCTGTCATTGGAAATCATGGGATTTAAGCACTTCATAGTAATTACAGGAGACTACTGAGGGGACATCCTGTAATATGTACTTTGCATTACACACACTTATGGTCTATGCCACAAATTCAGTGACATTAATTTTTTTATTTATGAATTATGATGGTAATTTGAAGATTTTCTGAGAACTGATTTTCCCCAATTAGATATGATTTTTCAGCTCTCTATAAATCTGTGTCTTGCCCCTGTCTCTGTGTCCAGGCTTTGGAAACTGTCATTGAGCAGTTCCCAGATAGAATCTGAACTGCAGCAGAACCTGAGAACCAGAATGGGCTGCTGGATTTCAGTGCTATTGAAATTAGAATCTGAAAAATTAGAACCCATGAGTATTTTATTTGGGTTGGGATCAGGTGCTCTCTGTGCTCTGTCTCACACCAAAGAGTGCTCTGGATTTAGTTCAGATCAAACCCAGGTGGAAGAGGCTCTCTCCAGGAGCCTGTCCAGTGTGCTCCAGCAGTTAATGGGCACTGGGTCAGTGGGATGGGTGTAGCTGGGCAGTCCAGGCAGTCTAACACCCCTTAGTAGGACATGTGTCCTCTGTGCTGGCTGTCACACCTTCCAGCCACCACCCTGCAGTCACAGGAGCTGGGACACTGAAGAGCCATGCAAGTACTTGCTCAGTGTGTTGTGTGAACAGCAGCACAGTCCATTTGAGGCTTCCAACTCTGGAGAGCTCCAGGAGGGATGTTTGAGAGTGTCACGATAAGCAAGGTTGGGGTAAGGAGCTGCAAGCAGGGACCTCTCCCAAAGTTCCTACAATACCTGTAAAAGGAGAGCAAAGCTGGCTCTGGCTGCGTGAGAGAGGAGTGCTGTGGACAGATTTACAGAGTAGCCCAGCTCAAGGTCTGAGTTTAAAACCGGCCCTGAAGCCCTGGGCAGGAACCCCAGGTGAGGTTTCTCACAGCCATTCCTCCCTAAAGGCTGATGACAGCTTGTGCTGCTGTGCCACATCAGAACTGGCCTTAAGCAGGTCAGAGCCCCTGGGCTGGGGAAAGGAGCAGAACATCACCCTGACAGTCAGAAGTTGATGTGATTTGTCACTCATATTTAATTTCATCAGATGGATGCAACCGTAGGGTGGGTAATACTGCAGCTGCAGTATCCTGGCTGGAAGTGCACTGTCACCTTTGGAGGATGAAATGTGTATAATACCCTCCACATGCAGGCAGAAATGCTGGTTTGGATTTCCATAAAATTGAGTCACTGTTTGTTTCATGTGAAATATTTGATTTGGGGTTTCCTTATCATAATTCTGGTGGTTACACTTCAAAAAGTTATGAAATTTTTGGTTTTATTACCAATTGCATGGATATTTTTAATGTTTAAGAGAGTTGCAAAATATGCTTCTTTTCCACCTAGGTCACATTTAATCAAGCATTTTTAAATTTTCTCTAGGGAAAAGTTGTTACATACACTTAATACAGGTGTTGAGGCAAAGTTCTCTAAAATACATGGTTGCATCTCTGTTCTGATGAACGAAAACTTTGTAGGAAATAAATTGGAATTTTCAAGTTCATATGCCTAATAGATAGTTTTAGTTAGTGTAGAAAAAGAATGTATGTTTTATAAATTTTATTAAGTGTTTCTATTTAAACTATTGATGCACAGCATCCATTAGAATCTAATGCATTTGCTGTATTATTATTAATTGTAAATGGTTATTAAGTTTATTGCTCTCTCATGTATAATAAAAACGGATTTGTATATGCCTGAAAAACCAACAATGACTGACATGACATTGGTTTTTCTTAGCAAATTTAGTTGTCATTTTCTTTGATAGAGATAGACACTGAATGGCACGGTATCAGTAACTAGGGCAAGAAGAATAATAAAATCAATACAATTCAAGATATCAAAATATTTATAATGTAATTGTAATGTAGAATTTTTTAAATTTATGTCATGCTGCAGAACTTAGTTTCTGGGAAGAGGAGAGAAATTAAATTTTGAATTGATGGATGGTGTTGCTATGGTTATTTTGGTTGCAGTTTATTATTTATTTGTAGTTTGTGGGTGAAAGACAGGCTGCAAAGGTGTGAATACAATATGTAGAGCTAAGTGTTGTCCCAGAATGGACCCACAGCAAAAGCTGAGATCAAGATCAAGATACAGCAGTGTCTAAAGTGAGATCATCACTTTGAGTCCAAATGCAGAGAGGATATAGGAATTAAATATAAATTAAGAACTCACATGAATTCTGTGAAGTCAAAAGAAAGCATCAAAACCTGTGAAAATGTGTTAGCTCTTTCTTTAAGCAATTTAATTGTAGAAATTGCTTGACAAAAAAAGGTTTTCTTATTTTGTTATCTGTAAGAATGGCCTTAAATAGTAAAGTTAATGCTCTTACATTTTAATACATAGTTATTTATACTACTTTGATGTTTGTGTATTTTTACAAGGTGCTAATTGTGCAGAATTAAGCTGACAAAACTGCAAAATTTGTGGGTTAATATTAGCATAATCCTACAGTACATTGTTTAGCAACAGTATAGAAATTAAGTTTAGGGAATGTTTTTCCCAATATGAGGAATAAAATGCATGTTTCTTACAATACCAGTTTCCTTTACATAAATTATGTATTGTAGGAAATTGTATAAATAGCCTTCTTTTTCTTGTGGGTCAATTGATTATGAAGTTTTGCTAAACCAGGATCTATCACAAAAGTGGGTTTCATAGTTTATCAAGGAATGTTATCAAAATATCTAGAAATTAATTGAAACACAAATGCAAAATTAAGATTTGGTTTGCAACAACAAACCAACTGCCCTTTTTCCTCCATCTTATGTTTGTGTCTTCCATGTTTTCAAAGGTCTTTCCTTTCACCTTTGCACTGGTTCTTAAATACACCAGCCTTGTCACACAGAACATCAAGTGCAATCCCATTATGTAGTTTAGAGTTCCACTGACAGTGCATCCAAATTGGCATTTGTAAATTCTGTGCAATATCATTTGCAATGCTACCACAGAATATGAAATTTTACTTACAGAAGGTCAGGTCCAAGGGTTCAGAATAGAGGAAGGAAGGAAACAAGCAATACTTTTATGACTTAATGTAAATTGTACTGTGTATTACCCCAGCAGTTGTCTTTCATTGCTTTGTTTTCTTTCTTGGTCTCTGGAGGCAAAATAAATCCATTATGTACTAATATGATAAAAGGAAATTGCTCCCACAAGCTACTGCTTAACATGGTCCCTGCTGGAGTATCAGTACATATATGAAAAAATTGGGCCAGTGTGACAGTTGTTTTTTGCTTATCAACCCAAACATGCTCAAGATAGAGGAATAAAGCTGCCTTCTTTTGACAGAGCTCATGTACAATGCTTAACTCCCTTGTAAGGTGTGCAAGTGTTACATTCTGCTTGGCTTCAGGGTGTCTGTTTGCATCTTGTTATTGAGCATGTGCTAAGAAAACCAGAGAGAAGGACGCATCAGAAAGGAAATAGTGCCCAGGTTTCAGTCAGTCACCCACTACTCGCTAGCAGTGGCCACCCATAAACCATTATTTTGTCTTATGCTGGTCAGAGGGAAATGGTTGGAGCAGAGGAACACACAGATGAATGCCTACACAGGGGTATTTTAGCTCAATGACTTGTCTCTGATGGCAAACAAAGGTTTATCCCTGGGTAAGGGTGTGCAAGGTCTTTAATTTTCCTCTGCTCCACATTGTCTGCTTGATTCCTGAGGCAGACATATGCTTTGAGTTTTCATAGTCCTCAGAGTGCTGCTCTCTTATGGATTTATTCTCCATTCTGCTGTGCCAAGGCTTCAGCAATTTAGCTGTTCAGCGCTGATAGTTAATTAGGCTTCTCCTTTTGTGGGTTTTGAACTCACCACCTGGTAACAGGATTGTGCGTGGTGAAACAAACAAACAAACAAACAGAAGCCTCTTTGTTTTTAAAGTTTAAAAAGCTACTGGAAGCAGTATCGTGTGTGAGCAGATGTAATACAGAGATTCAGCACAGGAAACTCTCACTTAGGTATGCTCAGGAGAGGTGTCCCATAACTTCCCAGAGCAGGAAGCTGCTTGATGATGTTCAAATGCACCCACCCCTGCCACTGCAGCAAAAATTACGTTTTCTCTTATCGTTGTAACATTATTTAGGTATTTAATCACTGCAAGAACCTTGAATTTTAGTCACTTGGCTACTGATAAATTCTCTCTGTTTTTTGCTAATGTTTTATATTGGTTTATACTTATATTGAGAGTAACAAGGTTTTTTAGGCATGAGTAATAAACACTGGGACCTTATAAGCTTTAAATATTCATATCATCTTGTTGCAACTTTTTGTTTTTCTTCTCCTTATAACTGTTATTTCCCAGAGCAAAAAATGGAGGAAGGCTGTAGAGTGATGGGAGGTTCAGTTTGCAAGCTCTGGAATGCAAATTCAAGAATATTAATATCAACCCCTACTGAATTTTTTACATTTAAGCTTCTGATAAGCTTCCCATGCTGAGAAGAGTAATTTTACTTTGTGAGGAACAGGAGGAAAGATGTTTTAATATACTGTCCAAAATGAGAGATGATTCTGGACCAAAAAAAAAGAAATTTTAATTCTATTTTCTATGTGATATTTTTTAAGTCAAATTAATTTTTTCTTTGTAACTCTAAGTAGGGTAGTTATAAAAAAAAAAAAAACAACAACCTGTTAAAATGTGCCTTTAAATTATAAAATTTTAATTCTATTTTCTATGTGATATTTTTTAAGTCAAATTAATTTTTTCTTTGTAACTCTAAGTAGGGTAGTTATAAAAAAAAAAAAACTGTTAAAATGTGCCTTTAAATTATGTTTTGATAATTTTGAGCAATAAAATATGATAATTGTGATAAATTATCACAGTCATTTTAATAAGTAAGTTAGATGAGTGACTACAATATTTAATCAGGTCAATATTCTGTTTCTATTTTCTTCTAAGAAATGAAAAATCATTGGTAAAATGGAAAAGATTATCTGTATTTCCTCATACTAATGTCATTTTGTTTGGTGAATTAAACTCCTTAACATTCAAATAATCGTATAGTTTACCCATACAGAACCAGATTATCTCATAGAGAAATAATTGAGCATCTTTGTTTTTATCCTTTAAGTACACCCTAAAATCTATTATAATCCTGTAAAGGAGGATTATTAAACTAAACAACAGTAGCACATTTAATGATGATCTTCTAACAAAACATTCTGGCTAATCTCTGATTAGTAATTACATTTCCACACCAATCTAACACACAGGATAACTGAATTTCTTAAGATGTAGGCTATCAGCAAACCCCCTTATAATCTGCTTTGTAATCTGTCTTCATTTCATTTCTTTTGTATTTGGCAGTGGCCAAGTCAAACAGTTCTTGAAGCAGAAGATCAATCAGTCACTCTAGACAAAAACAGGTCAGATCTTCCCCAAGTGCTGGAAGTATTTATCTGGTCTTTTTGTAGTGAACTATAGACTTGCAGACATGGTGGTAATATTTTTCATCCTTGTTTATTGTTCAAAACCCCATTTTTTAATGTTCTATTTTTTAATCATCCTTTTATTTCAGGACTTTTTGTTTTTCTTTTTTTTATAATTATCATTATAAAATACCCAAAGTGAAACATAGGAAAAAGGCTTTATTGAAGAGTCCCCTTGCACAATGCAAGTGGAAATTCATTGAAGACCACGGCATTTTCTTCAATAGGATTATAAAATTGATAAAACACTGATTCGTGATGCATTTGCTTAGAAATAATTTCACTTCACAGGTGCTGCCATATTGCCGTTTGATATAGCTGTTATAAATGCTAATATATTATGCCATCAACATTAAACTGATTTTAACCTGAGACATCCAACATTATTGTCTTTATTTTTTTTTCTGTAGTCAATAAATAAACTATCAGTAGATTGTTATTTCATCTCCTTTTATACTTGCAGACGGTTTGACAAATCATTGGAAAAGTGGCAGATTTTTCATTCTGACATGAAGAGATTTAATCATTGGCTGAGTGAAACTGAAGAGAAGCTGTCAAGAGCACAGATAGAGGCTGGAGACGTGGGCCTTGTGAAAACCAAGCAATTTATCCAGGTATGATTTGATTAGCCTATATTCTGTTTTTCTGTAGGGTTTAAGAAATTTTCAGGTCTGGGTAATCTGTGTAGTTTTGAAGTTCATTTAAAGAGGATTTCTAGTGCTGAGTGGACAGCGACAATTTTGTTCAGATGTGTCTGTTTTTCTGGTTAATTAAAAATTTTCACTAGCTTGTTGTAAGATATATTTTTTAATGAAATAAGGTATGGGATGACATGGTACATTGTGGTACTTTCATAATTGCATATTTCTTTGGTCTTTACTTAAAGTGCTGGTAAATTTCCATTTGGTATTTATGACCAGCAGGAATATCAGGCTTAATTTTAAATTCTTGTGGAAGAAATGTGATTAGCCATTGAGCTGTACAAGAGAGATTCTGTGACCGATGTCTTGCAAGTATTACTTATTTTGTCTGTTTCATGTTTTAATCAAAGGACCTGGAGGATGCTTTTATTTGTGAAATGCAGTGTGACAGAATAGCCACTTAGTTGCTATGTGTCCAGTCCCAATGTGTATGCTTTTCATCTTGCAAGCTCTTTGAGCATCATAAGGAAAATAATAACTCTAGTTTTTTGGTAGTTTATTTCATTTCCCTCTTATGTGATTCAAATGGTAATGGGTATGAAGAATTAATTCCAAACTGATGTTTTGGAAGTAGATAGTTTCAGCTGAATAACTTGACCAAACTCTGGATTCATGTTATAAATTACTGTTTGTGCATAAGAAAAAAATTGATGTTAAAGTAATTGGCACTTGTGAATTTGAATTGCTGGATTGAATTACTTGATTTCAGGCTGAAAGGAGTTAGGTCTGTCTAACATTAAAACCAGAGATTTTGAATGCAACACTAACATACTTTTTGGCCTATAGTTAAATTAAAAAAATCATGTCATTTGAATTTTAGAATTTCTAGTCAACTTTTTAACGATTTACACTGTTATTTCTTGACTGTGAAACTGCTGAACTGAAAAGGAAACAAAATTGTGTGGTGCAAGTGTATAAAAAATACACAACTGTTAAGTAACACACTAAGCTTAAACAGTTAAAATAGCAGTTAACATTTTTTTTCTGCACATTTCTTTCAATGCTTTGAATACTGAAGAAAGGTGTCTAAGATCTGATTTACAAAATAGAATGTCATCAAGGAATTAAAGATGCTTTTTGCTGCATATGTAAAAGGTAATAGAGCTTATGTCTATGTTCTCTGAAACTTCAACTCTCTTTCTCTGTCCCACAATTTGAAAAGCATACGTATTTCTAAAGTAAGATGTGTATCTAGGTAGACACAAAGGTGTTACGAAGCCTTACCCATTCTTCTTTGCTTTGCCTGTGCACCATCACCTTTCTTGGCACTGTTCTTGGATTCTTGAGCAGCTTCAAATGAGGTTTACCAAAAAAAAAAAAATAGATCTGTGAAAAAAAATTTTTTTTCACTTGCTTTGCCTGTGCACCATCACCTTTCTTGGCACTGTTCTTGGATTCTTGAGCAGCTTCAAATGAGGTTTACCAAAAAAAAAAAAATAGATCTGTGAAAATTTTTTTTTTCATTTATTTCTAATTCCTTGCTAAATCAGCATTTTCCCTTGGAGAAGGTTGATTTTTGAGTGCCCAGACAAAGGTAAGATGTATTTTAGATGCTACAAACATGCTGGGTGTGTAGTACATTTCAGTCTCAGCAGATTAGAAATATTATTTTCTTATCATCATTAAAAAAGAGGTTCATTCCAAACTGAACATCACACTGAAAGACCCTGAGATAATGTGTTGCTATGCAGAAGTTTATATTTCAGTGCAAAAGACTGCTTCTGTTTTACATTTCCCTTTGACCTAGCCTCCTTCTCATTTGTTATCCATTTATTATTTTCTTATGCAACATGTGAGATAATTTGGAATATGTGTTTGCAGAATGTTCTTTTCTTTTAGCCATCCATCAAGGTTTTTCTTTCTTCCCATCTCTCTTGTGTTAGAAATCCCAAGAACTCATGAAAGATTTCACTTAGTTCAGTACAACAGACAAAAGTACCTTTCTAATGAAAATTCAAGTGGTGCAAAAATATTCCAACTAACCTCAAGAATGCAGATCCAATGTTAGTTAACATTTATTTGTGACAGAATGCTAAGTCTGAAGTTGCACTCTTTCCATTCTTTTCATTGCTTCCTTATTTTGCTGGGTCTTGTTTCAAAAGTGTTAGGCTTCTGTGAGGCTGACTGAAGAGATCATTAGAATTTCCATTAGGGAAACAGTTAAAACAGCTGAGCGTTCTGATTTACTAGAGTAGCAACTTGTTTTATTAATGAGGTCATGCTGCTTAGTGAACCATATTCAGAATTAACAGGATTTGTTTGAAAATGCTTTACAAGCAAGTGAATAGTCTGGTACTGGAGAAGGAACTGTTTTAGAAAAAGAAAAATATACAAACCCTTCAGATATGTAATACTATTTCTGAGTAGGACTACTTTGGAAAAGTAAAGATTAATATGTTCATTAATATTCAATAAATACATAGAGTCAAATGCTTATATAAAATGCAATAGTCAACAGTATGATTAGATGATTATGTTAATAGAGGTTAAAATGTAATTACATTTTTCAAGTGTATTTGGGGAGGGGAGGTGTGTTCCTTTTTGCTGCATAATGGCATGGTATTAAACAACATTATGCATTATAAATAATGTGAATAAAATCTAATAATAATTTCACTTCAGGTCATGAACTCTTAAATATTCTTATTGTGAATTTTTCACTAGACTTTCTGAGATCAGAACTTATGGTGCTGAGAAGAAATATCATGTTTCAGTATTTAAGAAAGTGTAATTGACATATTTTATGATTAGGAGACACAAGATTAAAAAGGACATTTCATGGATAGCACATCATGTAATCCTTTTGAAATGTATTGAACTCTGTCTTCAAAGTAATTAAGGATTTTTTTTGCCTCTCATTATTGCAACAGAGAGGTTCTTCTGTCTCTTTACTCCTTAATGCTTGGTGACTTCTTCAGCCACCTGTATTTGCACTTAGCTTATTTATTTTAGTGCCAGGACTGAGCTGTAGTTCAGTTTTATCTACTCCTCGACGTTTATCCCCTTCTGTTCTTACAGGCTGCAGTCATTTTCCCTATCAGACCATGTTCAGTACACTAAAGCCAGTTTTCTAATCTGCTCTCACATGGTAGCCAGACAACTTGTCTCTTACTTCGTGTGCTTATTTCTCTCTCTGGAGCATGAGTTCTGAAAATAACACACTGTTACCCAAACTGAAATACCAGCTGTATCAGCAGCAAGGTGGCTCAGGTGCTCTGTTTTGTGTTTGCATCTTACCACGGATGCTTGAATAGAATTTTCAGTCGATTATCTAAACTTTGTTCTTTCATTTTGTTATCTTGTGGTTGATCTGCCTTGCAGCCCTGGTCTACATTCCATTCTATGTGAGGAAAAAAAAAGTAAACAAACCAGCAAAAACACTGTGTTGTTTGGGAAACTAATGCTAGGTTAACGTGCAGTAAATCAGCAAGCAAGGATTAGAATTGGGGTTTGAGGGGGATAGTTCATGTGTCACAGGTACATGCTAAAAAGCTGCAAAAGCAGGAATTCTGTAACAGTTTCAGAACTGGGCTCTGCAGTTACATACATGAATCATTACTTCAAAATTTAAAAATAGTATTTTTATTTTAAAAATATAGAACATTCTGAATATTTCTTCTTTGCACTGCTTTTAAGAATTGCTCAATGGTCTATATTTAGTATACTATTGTGGGTTTCAAGGGTAAATTAAGTCTATTATTTTAAGTGGTGCATTTTCAGTAGCAAAATTATGAAATTCTGGGTCTGAATTTTGAAGAAATTTCATTGTATTCATGATGTTCATTTATTGTGACTGGTCAGTGATGACTACTTTATTTTTCATAATTTAATTGATTAAAATATTCTTATGATGTTATTATTTATTTATCAAGTATTTGTTTTCATTCACTGGCATAAATATCAAGAGTATGTTTACTTTTTAAGGTCTCAGAGGACCTTAAATATTGAATGATGGGCCTTAATATTTATACTCAAACTTCTGAGGATACTCTAGATGTAGAAATTGCTCTGTAAATTGCAGATCTTAACCGTTCATACAATGAACTGTCCAGCATTTACATTTTAGGGCACTTATCCCTGCCTGCAATAGGCTTGTGAATGACTCATGCCTTCTCTAGATCTCCTTCCTACAGCACCACACTTTCAGGAACATCATATATTTGCCTTGTAGATGTTTAAAGTAAGAAGATATCAAGAATCCAGGCTTCAGTGCTGAAAGTCATGGTCATGCTAATAATTTCCCTTTTTTATATCTAAATTGGATTATATGGATTTTGATGATTTAATAACCACCAAATTTAAACAGTTCTTTTTGAAATAGAGCACAAATGCAATCAGAGTAGAGAGGAGAAAAAAAGTGTTTCAGTGCTCAAGGCCACTTATTTTCTACCATGAAAGCACAGTGGTAAGTGGGTGGATAGTTTGCTCAGTTTTCCCACAAATATAAATACTGTAAAAACACTTTTATATATATTATTATTTTGGCTTTCATATTGTAGATTTCATATTTTTACATGTATTTCCTGCTTTACTGAATGATAAAAGTTATTCCAATAATTTATGATTCTGTTTATTCCAGTTTGGATTCAAATGGTTCAATTTTGTTTTACCTGCTTCAGTTTTGACTTGTGTTTTGTTGCGATGAGAGGTATTGTCAGAAACTTGTAGAACTTTTGCAAAACATTCTGGTCAAAGAAATTTCTATCATTACTTAGTGATTGTGTAAAAGAGAGAAAATACAGAATTTGGAATAAATGCAAAACCAATTTAGCATTGTTTTACAAGAATGTTTAATTAGAATAATCACAATACATACTATCTTCATATTGCAAGGGCAGTCTAAAGGGTATATAAAATGGTGTAAACATGATTGCCAGCATTCATGACTGCTGTCAGTTCTTACTCATATATTGATTAGATCATTTATTCAGAGAAGATCACTGGTTTTCCTTCTGCTGAGTATCGCCCTCTTATCAAACACCTCTGAGTGCAGAATGCTACTGCCCCCAAGAAAGAAAAGTCTCAGAGACATCTCAGGGGTTTCAGTCTTCTGTCCAGTTTCTAAGGTCTCAGTAGAAATGTTTCAAGTAATATATATGAGCTCTGCATGTGGCACCTGGGCCCTCACTGAGCAAAACCCTTCTTTTTCTGGTTTGAGCTCATGTTAAAAATAACTTCTTGGGCCTTTCTTGACTGAAGTTCTACCAGCAATGGAAAGACTTAATTTTCACTTAATTCCTAGTAAAGTAGTTACTACTTTTTCCTTACACTAAGCCAAATATTAAATAATACTGTGATCTTTACAAGTTAATTTATTTATATATATGAACCCTTACCCTTTTTTTTACTGTTAAAAGACTACTCACACTTGTAGCTGCTACTAATGGAAGTGATGAAATACCAAAATAGTTCATTCCAAATTTATAGTAAAAATATTTTCTTATTTCAAGCCATAAGAAGAATTTCTTCACAAATAAATCTGTTATTTAATTCTTCTTTACTGCACGCAATGCCTAATTTACAGTATCCTATTAAAAGTTTCTAATTAATTTACTGTCACTGGTAGTAGGACATTAAAATGTCTGAAGGCTATGTGAAATAATAAATTTAGTTGCTTATGTGATTTTGCCTACTCTTGCACCATTAGGTGACAATCTGTGGCTTTTATTTAAGTTTTATTATAAATCATGGCATTGTTTATTCTGAAAATGGAATTAAGTCTTGTAAGTAATTAATTAGGATGCATTTTTCAAACATTTCATTAGGAACATTTTTTGAAATAGCTACTAGCACACAGATGTAGAGTGGCATTTTTATGCATGAGTAGAATAAATAAATGCAAGGTTTTTTCCTCTCTCTTGGAGAAAACAATGTTCTTGGACAGTATCAGTCAAACTTTGTGGTACCTGACTATAGCTGCCTGATTTGGGGGAATTTATCCTCACCAGTTCAAGTGAATGCTAGCACGTGGGGATCTGGGAAAGTGAGTTAGGTCTATACCTATTTCACAAGCATTTTTTTGTCTGTATATAAAATATAAAGGAAATTGAGGCAATTTTTTTCATATTGATGAATTTATCTTGGTGTCAGGGTAAATCTGGACATTTATGATCAATGATATGTATAGATAATACACTTCAGAGTTAAGTTTATTTATTCTTTTGTCATGATATAAATAGAGTGGTTAATCTGACCATGTCTTGGAAGTTTTGGGAAATGAGTGACTAAATGAATGACTACTTTGAGAGTGGATTATATTGGCTCTTTTACCTCAAAAAATGATCTGGTTTGGTTCCATAAGTCTTCCAAACGAAAATTTTTTATTGGATCAGAGATCACTACGTCACACGATTAAATCTGTGCTGTTGATGCATAGATGTGCAGATAACTTGTGAGACTTGAACCCTGTCACTTGATGAGTCTCCAGGCCTGGCCATTAAAAATGCTTACATAAAACAATCAGGGAAGGGTAAGACTCCCAGGGAATAGCTCTCTATGCATATTAATTCAATAAATTAGTACAACTAAGTCTTGGTGGGGCACTTTTCAGATGGATAGTTTTAATAATCTTATTTAGAACCTTTCATCCCTACAGATTTTACAAATTCTGTCTGTCACATACAGATTTTCATTGCCATCTAAAGCCATAAAGCAAAGCCCTGTAGTAATCAGGCTGGACAAGACAGTAGGGTAATGTTATGTTGTTCAAAAAGTGAACTGTTTTAAAAGAACCACTCTGCATTATAAAAATCTGCATTATGAAAACCCTAGAGTTTGTGCAGAGCAGACAACAAGGGATCAGCATCTCACGCTGTCAAAAACATTACAAAAACTCAGAGCTCAATCATATGAAATTAAAAAATCGAGAAAACTGGAGTAATTGTTTTCCAAAAATTACTTTATTTAAAACTATTTGATACGTTGTGTTAAAGAGCTATCAAATACTTCATTACCAACACCTACTTGTAAGAAAATATCTTAGAGAGAGGCTATTTATTTCTTTTGTGCTATTTAAAGCTCCTGAAAGAAATTTGTTCTCACATTGCTGCTCACATCAAGTTGTGTATGCAATTAATTTTCCTTCTAAAATCAAGAACTGAAAAAAAATCAAAAAGTGATATTATTTTAGTGAAGATTATGGAAGAAGTTCAGGACAACATTAGATATTTATGAGAGACATTATTTGATCTCAATATTTTTTTTTTCTATTATACTTCAGCAGACAGCAAATATTGTATTTCTCAGTCTTCTAAAAATAAACACAATACAGATATGCTGCAGCTTCTCATTCAAAATCTAGGCTTTTGACGGGTGAAAAAAAACTATATCAAGTACACAATTCTTAAAATCTTTAAAATCTGTTTTGACTTTTCACAATGGAATGAAGACCACTGTAGAAAAAACCCAAACTTTTATTTTATGGGTCTAAGTATCTTGCATTTGCTGAATATCTTCTAAATTCAAGCAATTATTCTACCCTGATTCTAGTTAAAAGGAGAAATAGATGTTTTCTTTTGCCCCACATACTAAGACTTTACAAGCTTCAATTTTTATTGAATGATTGAAGGATATGTAATATGTTGTGGAATGTGGCAAATTCCAATCTATGCATTGGTTAGAACAAGAGTATAATAGACTGTTGTTCTCGTGCTCTGACTATATGAAATTTTAGATGTACATGTCTCAATATTTTGTTAATTTCAAAATGGCTTCTTGAATTTTGTTTTGGTTTCTTATTTTAATAAAGGCACAAACCCTTAGCGTGCATAAGGGACAGTCCTGTCAAAAATACTAGAAGGGAAAGAAAAAATGAAAGAGCATATTCTGAACAGCTTTTTAAATATACAGTTACTATATTGAATAGTAAATATTTCTCAGTTTCACATATTATGTGTCTCACCATATCCCCCCTAAAGGTGACAGTCAAAATCAATTCTTTGTCATTTCTGTGGAAATGTAGTTTAAAAGAAAATTTATAAAGATGTACTGAAACTGGTCAAGGTTCTGCTATTGGGTTGGTATTAGAAGTCAAACTAAAATATCCAGGAAATAATTTTGGTATATAAAAATAATATTTCTCAGTTTCAGGGTCCTAAGATGAGCAGGGAGTTCTATGAATGTTAATTTTCCATTAGTGTGGTGGAAATGGGAACTATTATTCACCTGTGTTATGTAAGACAGTTCATACAAGTTTTATTCTACTGAAACCTAGAAATAGGAGCCAATTATTTAATATAAATTAGGTGATCAGCTATATTTATTTATTTTCCATTATTTGATAACTATGTTCTCTTGCCTTCCATAGCAAGACAAAGTGGTTCTCTGCCCCTTCTTAGTAAGAAGAACATATAAATGACAACTTTTGGGTTTATTTGGTGTTTTTTGTTTTTTTGGTTTTTTTTTTTTTTTTTTTGTTTTTTTTTGTTTTGTTACATTATCTGGCTATTTATTTCTCATAAAGCTCATCATGTGTTCCATGATTGAGTCACTACAGTTGCCTTAAATTAAAACTGAAAATTGTTTCTGGAGACTGCTAGATGAACTAAAGTTTCTGAACACAAAAATTTTCTTTCTGTGCTTTTGCAAGAAGCACTACACCAATCTAAAGTATAGTGCACAAAGCATTCTTCCTTTAACAGTTGTTTTGAACAGCTGAATTGGAAAAGATCTGTTTTGTACATTGTATGTAAATCATTGAGTTTAATGGGATGACTTGCTAATAGGTGTTTATGTTATGGTTTTAATACTGTTATTTTAGAAAATTGACTGCTTCAAGGAAAAAAATCCCACAAATACGAAAGTTTTGTTATCAAAGTGTACAAGACTTCTGTTTGTGTCTTTGGTGGCAAAAAAACCCAACCAAAAAAAAAAAAAGCCAACCAACCAAAAAACCTCCCAAAAACAATCTGATTTTGTCTATTGAACTTTCCAGAGAGTGAGATTCTTCCTAAATTCACCTAAACTATTTGAGACCTTTTTGTCAAGAAATCTAACAGAATTCTTAGCACAAATTAACATCTGCTCTGAGTGAGTGAGCATTTGGTAGATGTTGTTCAAGAGTAAAGTAGATCTTAGGAACTGCTCCAATAACACAAAGTACTGTAGTGTTTTCTATTAGATTATAAAGACTTCAACACAAGATTTGTTTGTTTGTAATTGTACAGTCTGGTGATGTGGGGCCTCAGTTTTCTCAAAGATCTCAAAGCCAAACTTTGCATTTGTGATCAATACAGAACAAAGATTAGGAACAGACTGAAAATACTTACTGTGATTAGCTTAAATGATTTTGCAATTTAAACTATATACTTCAGTTTGTGTGAGTACTCTAACATATTTGAACCCATAGGTTTTGTTGTATTTATGTACTGTTTTGATTTTTGGAAGAGACACAAATATAATTTATGATTACTGATGAGACTTTTTCTTTTGATTCCTTTGTTAGCACTTATATTACTTTGGAGTGTTATAGGATTTAGAGACTCAGAGGAACTCATGCTCCTGGGAACATCCTTGTGATACTGCCTCAAATAAGGCCTGTTCTAGTATTTTCTAAATTTACTATCATTATCCTACTTCATTACCTCTTTTTTAGTTGTAATACCTTCAGCAGTGGTTCCTGTTACACCAGGCTGATGATTCTGCAAGCTTGCCATAAGCAAGGCAAAATAGACAGTAAGTGGAATTAGGCTTCTAAACATATTATCTTTGTGTTAATTTGTTTGTTTGTTTTAGAAGGGGAAAAAAATTATGACCACAACAGTACTTGTTTTGTTTTAAAAGTACTACAGAAAAGGCATCTAACAATTCATTCTACTGACTTGAATTTTTTGCTGCAGTACATCATGCTTTTGGAACATAGAAAATTTAACCATTTGAAAATCCTAAATTATTAATCAGGAAATATCAAATAGAGGGAATGACCTAATTGCAATTAAATTAGGCAGTGGCCTAATTACAGATTCACGATAACAACATTCATACCAAAATCGATTCACACGCCTGCACATCAAGAGAGGTGTACAACTCTGCATAGAGGTAATTCGCCTCAATTTCAGTGAAATTCAGTTCAAATCCCTTAACATTTCTGAACAGGAATGGGTTGCACATTGAGTAGTAGAGATGCATGAGGGGGTGTCAGCCTAGGCCTCATCATCAGGGATGGTTTTGTGAGTGCTGCAAACGTGAGGGTTCTGGAGCTCCAAGAGCCGTCCCACTCCAAGCTGCTGCAGCCCACAGTGCTCAAGGAGATCTCAAAGGGACTCGCTCTACTGTTGATAGGGTCATGAGATGATTGGCTTTAGTCATCTGCAAAATTTCCATCCTCAGATCAGTTATTACTGGAATTTCCAAAACATTTGGAAATTTCTCCTAGAACTGCAGCAAAAATGGTACCACTCCATGTGGGCTGATTCAGGCAGGAAATATTTCAAAGCTGTCAGGGTATGGCTGATGGTTCCCCACCTGGGTAGGCAGCTGATGTTCCTGTTGCAGTCAGTGTTGTTCCTACCTGTATCACACAAGAGCCTCTGGTCTCTGGTATTCAAAGAATCACAAAATAGGTTGGAAGAGACCTTAAAGATCATCGAGTCCATCCCAGCCCTAACACCTCAACTAAACCATGGCACCGAGTGCCACATCCAATCTTTTTTTTAAACATTTCCAGAGGTGGTGACCCCACCACCTCCCCGGGCAGGCCATTTCAGAACTTAATTGCTCTTTCCACAAAAAAAACTTTTCTCCTAATATCCAACCCAACCCTATATTTCCCTTGGTGCAGCTTGAGACTGTGTCCTCTGGTTCTGTCAGGTCTGTGTGGTCAGAGATGCTTCACCCTGCCAGCTGGTCTGGTCAAGTGCTTCATCACCCAGCAGTTTTGGTAAAAGCCTCTCAGGTGCACCTGAAATGGTAGAGCAGGCCTGGGGATGGAGGAGAAAGGCTCCACCACAGTATATTTCTTATTTCTCTAAAATACTTAATGTCTAGTAGAGAGTTCTATGGCATATGTTGAATATTTCATTTTAATAGATAAATGTTTCTTATTAAACTGAAAGGGAATGAGTTTTATTTGTGCTTCATTTATACTTGAAATGCTGCTGGTGCTTTGTCTTGGTTACTGTATTTTTCTGTTATAGTATTCTTTTTTTTATTGGTAAAGCTAAAACTGGAATTAAAGTTTGCCATGTTGGTTTTTATTGGTTGGTTGGTTTGTTTTTGTTATTTTTCAAAAATCCATAGCCACTGTTTAATTACATTTACAAAGAAATGAACACATTTTTCAATACTATTTAGTGTATGTATAAACCTAATTTTGAAGATGATTTGACATTCCTGACTTTGTCCATCTTTTACAAAATCTTGTACTGTAGTTACAAAATTTAGGTAACAGCTATATTTGAGAAAAACACAGAGGAATCATAAGCTTCCTATTTCTTTATGTGCCTTCAAAGATTTTTACTATCTCCTTTGTCTGTGTCACAATGAAGACTCCAGGCATAGCTGATTCTTTACCACTTTCTTCTGTCCACAATTCTCTTGCTTTCACTTCTTTTTCAGAATTGTTGTAGGGTGGTGTTTTGGTGGGGTTTTTTTGGGGTTTTTTGGTTTTTGGTTGGTTTTTTTTTTTTCATTATGAGAGTGCTCAAGGCTTTGAGCAGGCTTTGCATTCTTTATTCCTAGAGGCAGACTGTACTTTCAGTTGTGCTGGTGGATGTGCTGCTTGATTTTCCCTTTGCTTACTAACAGACCTATAGTTCTCTATCACTAGAGACTATCTCTTAGTCTTCAAATTCTGATTTACCTTTTTCCCTAAATACAATGTAAAATCAGATGGCTTAGAGATTTTGACTTTGGCTCTTGCCGATTCCCTGAAATCCTTGGAGACCAGTTAATGTGAAAGTTATGTTTAGTTTAAAAACAAACAAACAAACAAACAAAACAAAATAAATTCCTGTCAATGTGAGTTTTGAGAAACAAAGAACAATATTAAGAATCTTAAATTAGCAAAGTTATTTTGATACTGAAAGATCAATCTGGACTGAGATGGAATTGTAAGCATGTTGCAGGAATAAGGAACAAGTAGGAATGTTGCTGTACCCTTAATTCCTCAGATAAGTTATTTTGAAGAGCAAATATTTTCCTTTTATTTCATTCATATGGCTAATCTCATTATAATATTTAATGCTTTGACTAGTTTTATGTTGATTCTTTTCTAGTTGATTTATTTCTGGTGAGGTCTCAACAGACTTTATGCATTTTAAAGACATGATGTTTTCAGACACAACCCTGGGATAACCTAAGTGTATTTTCAGAATACAATCTTTGAATACAAGTTTTATTCTTAATCCCATCTTCCTAATTAGGAAAAATTTCATACATCTTGTATTTTGACAGAGAGGCATTAAGAATTACAATATATTTTGTCCTGCCTAAATGGCTGGATTATTTGCAGTAATACTGAGAGTGATTGAGGGAAAGGATAACACATTTAGGAATAAAAATCACTTTAATGAAATGTAATTATCTCCTTACTGTATGGCTGATTTTCAAATTTTTATGAGCATCCTAGTCTACTTGACTCTGATATTAGTATCTGAAAAAAACATGCATTTTCTGGCAGTAGAAATTATTATATTGAGCACAGGGCAGCAGGAGAAAAGAAAAGAAAGCGACCAACTTAGTAAAGTTAGTGTGAATGCATAGGCTGAGTTTAAATTCTACAGTTAGTGGAAAGACAGCAAGTGAAGTAATGTTTAGTATGATCCCATAAAAAAATATTTGAACTATGTTATAATACAAATGGGATGTGCACCATTTTCTGAAGTTCATTTATGACCAGAATATTTGTAAAAGGCATGTATGCAAATAATAATATTCCATATTTCCTGCTTATGTTTTAAAATTGCTCACATTCTTCCAAAAACAGAATAACAGCATAACAGCATGAAATAATATAGAGAGAAGCTTAGAATATAAATTTTCTTTTTAAAAGCTCAGAATAGGTAAAAATTTTTGCCGTGTCTTTGAAGGGTCCTTATGAGTAATAACTGATGCAGAAAATAAAGCATCAGTTAAAAATGTGACATAGTAGGAAATTTCTATTTTCATATGGAAGTTTTTCAAAGTTACATCTCAAATCAAAATAAGCTTTATAGAAGAACTTACAGCACCCTATCTTATTATGCATTGTAGACCTGACAGAATTGTTCACATTAACTAAAATGTAGACCATTTTACCATTTGGTCTTGGCAGTATTTTCTGTGGTAGTAAAAGAGAGCTATTCAAAAGTGTTTGGAATTTTAGAATCCTAATTAAGCTGGTTTATTACACTATCAGGTACATTGTCTTTTGCTTCATAATGCTGTCAGCAGTACTTCAAGTGGGATGCAATTACTTCTAAAGTTCATATCAGCAGCTATTATATAATATTGATTTAAAATCTTTGAACACCCTTGACCTCAGAGACAGTATATCATGAAGGCAGAAATTAATCATGTTAGCTGTGCTTGATCTCATGAAGACAGTACAAATTTAGAAACTGTATAAACAGGGCTAGGTAATTATTTTGAGTATTACTGGACTGTCATATGATAATGGCTTCATAATAATAGGCACATTAAGCAACTGATGAAGTAATATAACAGTAGCAATATAACTAAGTAATTCTTTCCCCATTCTGACTTCAAATTGCTAAAAATTTCTAAAAACAACATGCCTCCAATTTTAAAGTATTAAAATTTAAGTTTCAAGTGTAAGTATGAAATTTGAAATTTTTACTATCCTCAATTTTGACTATTTTTACTTTTCTGTGGTTAGCTCAATTGCTCTTGAATCTCTCATTGTTCCATTATTACATGGATTTCTGGGTTTTATTTTCAGAGCTACCATATAGTTCTTAAGATCTTTGGATTTAAGTATCTATGTTTTTTAAGATCTTTTTAAGATTTCTAAAATTTTTCTGTCCTTTTGTTTTCTGACTTCTGGTAAGTTTTCTTAGATATTTAAGTACTTTATACAGGAAGGAACCTAAAGAGAGTATAAGAAGTAGCAAACCAAAAAAATCAAAATATTAGAAACTGAAATTCAAGTTCTTTGCTTGCCATTGTACTGTATAATACAGGTTTTATGTTTTTTGCCAAGGCAAGTGACCCTTGCATTCTAATAAATTCAGTCTTTCACAGCTTTCATTATACCAGTGAGAAATTCAGATCTCAGCTGTCTGACATGAGGACATGTGCCAATGATTTCCACACATATATCTGAATATATAAATCTAATATATCCATTTTTTAAGAATGATGGATCAGGACAAGTACCAATTAGGGTTTAGCAAGCAGTAACTAACATGCATATTTCAGCATAAAATACTGTATTTTGATGAATATGAGGTTGTAACACAGCTCAAGAATATTCCTTTTCTGCATGGAATTATTTCCAATGCACCTCTTCAGCTATAACCATGATTTAAACTAACATTATTCCTATTATATTGTCATTATCATATAAAGTCATTCAGAACAATGACCACTATCAGTCAGAACGTCCTTCTGTCAGAAGAGGGAAACTCTTCCTCTCCATTCCATATTTCCAGCCCTCCAATGCTTGCAGTCCTAGTTTGAGTCAGAAATCAGCTGTCATATTCTATTAAGTATATAAAAATTGTCCAGATGTCATAATCAAAAGAAAAACATTCATAGAAATACTAGAAATCTGTAGTATTTTCTCCTATCTGATTAACCTGTTGTTTATAGTAAACATAAGTCCTAATTTAAGTATTATCTAACTCCAGAACTTTTTTATTCAAGTCTTACCCAAAGGTCAAAAAATCACACAGAGAGCTTAGAGACTCATTATTGTGTTTTATACCATCTCATTTTTTCCCCCCTTTGTAAAATCTCAATGGCCTCTCTGAAAAATGGAGTGACACTGTGAGTGGAATTTTGTCAGATTTTTTACTCTTATTCTGTTTAAATAAAATAATTGATAAAGCATGAAGTTTCTAGTGGCTTCACTGCTTTTCTCTTGCACTGAGTCACTTACCCAGTGCAGACCTGAGGCTGAAGGCACTAATGGAAAAGTATGACCAAATGGGAATTTATTTTACACATTTCCCTATGTCCACAGAATAAAATATGTGCAGAATAAAATAATTCCTAGTTTTGTAAGGGTATTTCCTAACATTCTTGGGACTCAGAAAAAAATATTTAATAGTATCTATGGTTTTTGAAAAACGCATTTGAAAACACTACACAACAATACACCTTTTCTTTATTTTTCTGAAATGATGTCAAGCTTGATTGAAATCTGGGCAACCTCCAGTATCCTTTTTTCTCTGCTAAAAGTTTAAAATTAACTTCCATAAACAAACAGATTTTTGTTAGTCCAATGGGACATGACAGAAAATGGATCTTCAACTCAGAGCCAGCATATTGTGATTAAAAGTCCCAGTGAGGTCCATAGCTCTTTTTCCATAGCACAAACTGGACTCTGATCTGTTTATGGCTCCTGGGAGAACAATACTGTAGCATAATTTTCGCGTGTGAATGTAGCACTTTTTCTACCTTGCATAAATCATTCTTTGAAGAAATTTTACAAGGCTCTATTGGAAGCAGAAGCTGTGCAAGATATACACAGTGTGGGTAGGGAGCATACTCAGATGTGACTCAAAATCACACAACACCAAGCAGAA
Source organism: Onychostruthus taczanowskii (assembly GCF_017590055.1). Classification (NCBI taxonomy): domain Eukaryota; kingdom Metazoa; phylum Chordata; class Aves; order Passeriformes; family Passeridae; genus Onychostruthus; species Onychostruthus taczanowskii. The sequence goes on along the minus strand of NW_024498906.1, from coordinate 6,411,801 downwards.
AATATGGTGGAAGAGGCTGTAATAGTTTAGAAACACTATGATGATATGGAAATAATGTCTTAAATTATAACAATATGTTATGTTCAAATGTTTAACTTTTTCCTATATTTTTTGTGTGTTTCAGCATGCACATGAATGGATTATTTCTGAAAGTTAGGACAATGCACCTTTCAGGAAACATCTAAAAATGTACTTTTTTTTTTCCCCTTGTAGCAATACAATGGCATGCCTGGAACTTTTAGTCCAGATCAAGAAAAAAACAAGTAAAATCTCCCCTAACTGGGAAAATCTATGAAAGACAATTTTTATTTTTAATTAAATGCATTCCCTAACAAAACCCAAAGCAGCTGAAGTTGAAGTAAATGTTAGTTCAATTGAGATATTACAAGCAGAAAAATCTCTGGACAATTGCAAAAGCCATCAAAATTATTGGGCTGTCCTTTGCAGCTGCTGTCATATGTCAGCATGCCTACTTTTTGTTTCCATGTTTGGTTGCTGGTTGCCAACTACTGCACCCTTCTACTTCATAGAGTTCTATTCATAGTGGATTTCAGAGTGAATATGATTGTATATACAGGAGATATATATATGTATCGGCTCTTGGCACTCTTATTTTGTATTTTCTTTCTACCCAAGCTTTCTTTTTAAGATTTCTACATATGCACTCATAAATGAGAAGTCAAGACATACTATTTCTATCTAGAAGAAAAATTATCTGGTGATCTGATCTCCACAATCTATCCTACACTGGATGACTGGAGTTTTGAGGGACTTGGTCCTACCAGTGGACATTAAAGTATTTAAATGGTGTGAAGTGAGGCACCAAAAGTAAAATATGAACTGTCATCTGTTACTGCAACTCATCCACGTATGTCCATAAATTACTATTATGGTCAGTTTATCAAGTATAGTCTCCTTCAGTGGAAAAAACACGTGGTCTATCAGGAAAAGCTTGTAAGATAAAATGTAGAACTCATGGGGTTTTTTTCTAAACAAAAATACGGGATTTGTCTATGGACATTGCATGTATTGTTTATCTTTTTGAAAAACATTTTCTAGTTGTACAGTAATGCTGAGATGTAGTAAAATTAGTTTTAAACCACAAGGTTTTGTAAAAGACTAAATGGAAAGGGAAACGTGATTTTGAAATGTGGTAGTGATGTGGTAAGAAAGCACATCTCTAAAGTGAACTTCCAGTAATTCTATTGTCAGATTTGCTTTTTCATCTTGTCCTTCTTTATTCTCCTCTGCCATGACTGATACTTTGCTGTCTTGGATCAAGGAGTTTGCCTGTTTTGAAGAAAATAAGTCATGCACTTTGGAAGGGGTTTTTTGCAAAAGTTTCAGCAACTCCTTTGCAATATTTATGGCATAAAGGAAATACTATTTTTGGTCAGTGTATCTCCATGTCATGTTAGAGTTTTAAATAATCGGGGCTAAGCAAAGCAGGACTTTGACAAAAATACTGATGGTAGAAACTGGTCTTCATGTTTTTCTATTTTAACATCTTGAATCAATTCTAAAGTTTGCCACGTAGATGATTATGGTGTTTTGGTTTTTTTTTTTTTCTTTTTACACAGCCCTGGTTGTTTTAATTTTGTCTTACAGTCTCATAGGGCAGATCTGCAGTGATAGAAGTAGTAAACTATTGACCTATGGACTTTAATGGAAATAAAAAAGAAGAAAATCCCCTTATTCCCTTCAGATAATATTTATCATTAGGTATTATTTAGAGAGCCAAAAAAAAAAGTGTAAAGTGTAATACAGTTCCTGAAGCATCTTGGATTTAATGGAAGCACAGATGTTCAGTTGCCAGGAAACTTAGTAAGAATGATGATGAACACTTAAAAGGTCTCATTTTGAAAAGTTTACAGAACCTGATTGTGACTGTGCTAGAGTGAATACAAGTAGGCAACATAGTCTAATACATTTTCAACAATTATGTGTGCATATAAAACCTCAGAGATAAATTTGGACTTTATTATTGCTTCTCAGCCAAACTTACTCAGAATGACAGAGGTCTATTTGTACACTTCCCTGCTTTTCCAATTAAAATGGAAAATTGTTCTAAGAGTTTTTTCAGGGAATTGGTACTACTGAGGAAACTATTTGCTTTTTGGGTTTTCTTTGGGTTTTTTTTTCAGTATCACTGCACTATAGGAATAATATAATATAAAATGTTTAGTTTTATATTTTTCTATTACTAATTTTCATATTTTCAAATTTGTATTTTATTTTATTTTAATAGTTGTATAGGCCACAGTCAACCTACTCCCAGTGAGGGAGAGATTTTCTGTGGAAGGATGCAAGGCTGCATCCTCCAGTTGGTACTACCTACAGAAGGGTTGTGGAATATGAGGACTTGAGTGACATGGCAAAAATTTAATTACAAGAGGGTTTGTGTCCAGGATTTCTTCTTTCTTAAATTATTCCTGTCAGCTGGAAATTGCTGTTTTCCTGTCTGAAGATCAGAAAGATCCTTCTATAGGATCATAGTTTTCCTGCATACCACCTTTATGACATTGAATGATAAATATTTTGCCTAATTCTCTCTAATTATTAGGTGCAGTTAATTGAACTTTTTCTCTTCAGATATCCCTAGTTTATAAAAGTCTCTGCTTGTTGAAGCCAACTTTGAATGGCTAAAGCTGAATTTTCTTTTTTTCCTAGGCGGGAGGTCCACAAAAAATTTTATTATTTCTGGTTGTTGGGAGCTATCCATTTAAATGAATGATTCATAAGTTTTCTGCAGGAGGTCTTAACTCCTGGTCAAATAGATTCAAGAATAAACTATAAAGCCAGGCAGGAAATATGAAGAAGCAAGGCAGAATGCGAGTATTTTAAATTTTACTTCTTTCTATTTTTTTTTTAATTCTAATGGTAAATATGCTTTTTAAATACTTTTTAAAGTATTTATTTTTATAGTCTGAAACAGCAACTTACACTGAAACCTGTTTTATTTCATGCCTACTATCCTTTTTTTTATAATACTTAGTTTTGAGAGGAAAAGGTCTCCCAATAATCATGTCTGGCTCAGTCCTAGTGAGTGTTTCATCAAAACCAAACTTGAGAACAGAAATAGACTTTATCTTTCTTTGTTGTTATTTTGGAAGAAACACTCTATTTTTATAAACCTGGGTATATTTATCTAATGTGAGATGCCCTGATGAGGAATAAAATAATTCACTAAATAAATAAAGAGAGAAGATAATCAGTTTAAGGAATGCATAAAAGGAACTTTTTTCACATAATCAAATTTAAACAGCCATTTCCCTCCCAATTTGAGATCTGTTAAACTTCCTGTTTGACACCTTCTGTAAGTTTCAAATGTCCAAAAGACCTGCTCACTGCATGGACTAAGGTCAGAGATCTTTATGCCTCTGCTTTATGCTCAAGACCATGACACTTTCATAGCTACTCAAAAGAAAACTTGGCTATGTGATACATAATTCATACTTGACATGGACTTTAGATTGCTCATTTAGATTGCTCCCTTCTAAAAGAGTATTAAATAATAGAACTATGTTATAATAACAGCGCAGTGCAGTCATAAAAAGTAGCTAACAAATTTTGAAAATATTAATTTAATAAGGTGTAATGTTGTATCTATAAAAAATGTATTGTGAATATAAGTAATGTGTAATGTCACCCAAAAGACTGCCTGGCAGTTTTTGGCTTGATAGTTTTGGTAGTGTGGAGCTAGTTCTGACCTAATTGGGGCAGAGTTAATGAATGGTGGTTACATTGCATAAAAGGGATGTCTGCATCAGCTTTTTCATGCAGCTGGGGAGGGTGTAAAAGTTTTTGAATTTTTCAAAATGGATCCAGTTTTCTCTTTTCCATGATTTTACTACTTTGTTAAAAATTTCCTCTATTGTATAGTTTAAAACAGTTAGAAGATGACTGCTGACTTCTGACTTTATGGGGTATAGGACTATGGGAAAGTTTGGAGTAAAGCTGATCTGGATACCATATAACTAGCCCTACCCTACTGCTGAAATTGAGGCAGAATTGAGAAAATAGATGTGCCTTTAAAACTGAAGCAGATGGGGTGTGAAGATGATAACACTGCTAATATACCTTCTGGGATGTCTCTTGACCCTTACTGGATGAAATTCCTAACTAGCTGTCATTAAAAAATGTCTGCCCAGGACATAAAGCTAGGAAACAGCACTATTTTAGTCTAAAAGAACAGAGGTCTTAACTGAACCATAAGCCAATTTTAAGCTTTATTTTATGATCTTCATTGGTGTCTTTAATTCTGCATGTGAAAGACTGTGAAGTTATTTTCAGTAATAGCAGGTTCCAAGGTATTTGGAATTTATATACCTATCCAGTTTCTTATTTTGCTGTTTTGATCTAATAAAAATTTTTCATTGTATCTGTATGAACTGCATACACTCAAGAAACATGGAAAATATTTAATCTACCTCAGTTTGTTTTTTTTTTTTTTCTATAAATGGGAATATCATTTCCTCCTTTTTATTGTTATTCTCTGATCTGTTATACCTAACAATCTTTCTAGGGTGTTTTGAATATTTAGGAGTTAATGTTTCAACATTGCTTTCAAAGTGCAAATAGCACATAAGGTTTTTTCACAATAATAAATTTATATTTATTATAAATTTATGTATTTATTATAAATTTATATTATATATTTATATAAAAATTTATATTATATATAAATTTATATTCTATATAAATATATATAAATATATAAATATATTATATATTTATAAATATATATTATATATTTATATATTATACATATAATTATATATTATGTATTTATATTATATAAATTTATAATACATTTATAACTGTGATGTATCATTTTCTGACATAGCAGTATGAGTGATACAATGTCAAGTTTATGTTTGACCTTGAAGAGACTCCTAAGATGGATAAAGCTGTCTATTATCTGCAACCGTATTATGTAGCCAAGCTGTGGCAGTATTCTCTCCCTATTATGACTTCTGTTCAAGCCTCCAACAATTAATTTATTCAATTGAGATGCTATCTATTTTTTATTAAACTTCATAATATTAACACTATGCACAATGATTTTTTTTTTTAAATCAAGCCCAATTCTAAGCTTTGACAAATAATAAAGACAAACAACAATAATAAAACTTGTTAATTTAAAATTCGCTAATACATTTCTAGAATGTCTTGTATATTTTATTTCAATTTTTGGGGAAAAAGAAAAATGCAGTTGATATTTATTTAATTAGAAAGAGGCAGAAAAGATTCCAAATATAGAAGCTGATGGTCATGGTATTATAAGAAATCTATATTCAATAACTGTAAATACATCAGCAGAAGTCCTAGGGGTGTTTTTAATTGGTGGCTTTAACTATTGACAATCATTGATATTTTCAATTGTTTAAAAAGTAGTTTGCATAAGCTATGCATGAAATTCTCTGTCATCAATGTGTTAAGTTACTTAGGCTGGGAACAGAAATAGGACTTACTAAGTAAGGGTTGTTTTTTTAATAACATTTTTTTTCTTTGTGAAATAAAATGCCACTTTTCAGTGAAGACCTATCCTTGTAATATTCCAGCCTGTCACACTGGCCACAGCTATGACACAAATAGAACGTGATAGTACTTTGTGCTCCTGAAAATGTGGAGTTGCTTTTAGTGTCTTGTTGCTGATGCTGGTGACTGAGTCAGAAGAGAAACAGAAGTAGGAAAGGGTAAAAAAAGAAAAAGAAAAAAGAAAGGAATTTGTCATTGACTTAAATGTCTGTAATTTGAATGACATTGTATTTACGGTAAGCCTTGTATTCTCCTCCTTTTTTGCTACTAAAAATGAGGGTTTTTTTAAATCTTACCTCTACTGAAGGCAGTTATCACTGCCTTATTCCTGAATCTAACCCCATGTTTCCCTTTGATCATATTCACATCACCATCATTTTTCAGCAATGTGTGCACATTTTTCATTTTGGATACCCCAGATAAGTAAATTTTATGTTCTCTTCAATAGACGGATAATCAGGGAAAGGACGTAGGATTTTCAGACATCTGAGAAGCAAGGGGCTAAAGGATCATCAATTCCACTGAGATAAGAGAACTTGGCTCCTTCAGATTCTTTGAAAAAATCAGGAATAGAATAATAATATAATAGAATAATAGAATAATTCTGCACTAAATCTCAGAAAAAAAATCTTGTTGAGGAGAAAAAATTTGGAGGTGCCAAGTCCTTTTGTATTACACTGCTTTCATAATTGAGACACCAAAATGAATACGTACAAACAAGCTTCACAAAACATTAGATAGAAAAACAGATATATCTCATTTTATCTTATCAGCACTCGTTTGGGTATTACATATCTGTCAGATGATATGATCCATGAGCTCTCTAGACACACTCTTGCTTCACTTTTGATGTATTAAATCAAACATGAATACTGTGTCGACTTTTCATTTGCTATGCTCATTTCTAATATTACTCACATGTCTTCATATAATTCATGGATTCATTTTCATAATGAAGTTGTATTTTTTTTCAAGGAAAAAATTATGCATTAGTGTGAGATTAAGAAAAATTTGATTTTCTTCCTTAATTAACTATTTTGATGGAGGAATTTGGTGTAGCACAAAAAGATAAAATGTATGTAACAGTTTAAATATATCCATTGAAGTTGATCACATTACTATAGGATTGAATTAATGAGGGAATAAATCAAATAATCAAAATGAATATTTAAGATCCAAACCCAGTGTGATAAAATACAAGTCTAAATAGAACATGCATTTCTTTGAAGTAGAATAAATCCATCTTTCTAACTGGTATGCACACTTTGAGTGATGTTCTTTTTCATCATAGGAGAATTTCTCATGCTAAATTTCATCTTGAATGAAACCGCATGATATGCAGAAGGAGCAAAATCAAATATTAGTTTTAAAATGCACTTTTCAGTGGTAGGATGATATATGTAGATTTATATATTAGAGCTACTGAAACTATTCACGGTGTTTAATGTAGCTGACAACCTTCCTGTAATACACCTCATAATTTTTTTCAAGATACATGGCAATTAGTTTAAAAATACTAATGTGCAAACAATTATTGGTACTTTTTCTCTCAGCCATGATAGAGAATTATAATTTGAAAACAAAAATGAAATTTTTTATATTTGATGCATTATGAGAATAAAACAATTATTGTCATGGAAAATTGCCATCTTTCAATAAATCTTTTGCTAAAAATTAATTAATCTGTAAAATCTCATATCCAATGTCCTCTGTGGACAGGCCCAATCCAATTGACTGAGATGTGATGATGTGAATTGCAGGATGAGAATTCTGTGTGAGCTCCTCCTCCCTGGTAACTGTCAGGTGAATAATCAGTTTTTCAGCCAACAAGGCAGGATTGGTGATGCCAACAGAGAGAACATGTCTTGAGCCTCCCTGTGCCTTTTCTAAGACTTCATACACAGGCTTCTGGCTAATTAATTAATCTGCCTGGAAAGAGAAAGCATTGCATGATATTGCAGTATCATTTTTCAGATGTGTTAGTCAAAGCAAATTTTAGAGATAAACTCAGTACTGAATTCAGAAGCAATCTGTGCACGTGCCAAGAGCTGAAGGCAGGGCACGGCAGTCTCATCAGAAGAAACAGGCAGTATATTGGCAGAAAGATCTGCAGTGCTGATAGCACAGCAGGTGCCCTAACAGTTACAGACAGTATTTTTTGTTATAGGTGAAAGAGCAGTTTCTACTTCTTTGTGTGTTCATCTTTGATGTTGTCAGTATTAAGGAATTTCTTACATCTCCATCGCTTTAGAACTTTGCTAATAACTTTTTATGGGTATGTTATACTAATATACCTTACTAATATACCTCTTTTTAATGTAACTTTAAAAAAAAAGGTATCTGCAATCTAAGCTGTTTTCCCTGACAGTAACAAAACTCAGCTTACTTCAAAACTTTGTTATTTAAAAAGAAAAATGAAAGGTGAAGTCAACAAAACAAATTGTACTTTTGAGTGACTGACTCAGCAAGAGAGTTCACCCATGAGAGTTTTTGAGTCTTTTGACTTATTTCAACTCCATGAATGCCTGCAAAATACCTCACCTGCTATGCAAGGACTTCCAACCTGGGGACACCCAGCAGAGTGAAACGATGGAACAGTTCTTCACAGGTGGTGCAAAGCAGAAGTCCATGTAATTTAAGAACAATATTTTATGGTATCTAGAAAGTCTGTAAGGTCATCTGTATGATCGGATATAGCTAGTAGATATGGGTGTAGTTCTAAAGGGGGCCTAAGGTTTAGTCTGTTGACTTTCCTCTTCACAAAATCACTTAAAATGATCAAGATGAAAACCAGAGTGGAGGTGAGTAAATCAGGAGTTCATAGTAGATCCTGCTCCTCTGCAGCACCTCCTGCTCAAGGCTCAGAAAAACCTGCATTGTCAGGAAAGCTTGTAATGGATTATAACTAGACCTTTTCTTGTCTAATAGCTGGAAACTGGAAATATCTACTTCACAGTAGGTAACCAGTCTGTAAAAAGCCAATAAAAAGGAGATTGCCTCCTGAGTTTGTTTGGCACACATGGGAGGGAGGGGTGGGGAATCACTCCCTCCTGCAGATGTGTTACACAATGCTGAACAGGGACCAGTGCTGTGAGGGGGTGTTCACCTTTTCAGGGCAATCTGAAGGTTATATTTTTCATTCTTTTGCTCTTAATTTAATTTTTTTATACTTAGTTGTGTCTTTGTAATACTTGCAGTACTTGATTGTATACTGCAGCAGCAGGGCCTTTTTCCTTAACAATGTTATCTCCTGAATTCTCTCACAGTCATGGGAAGTGGAAAACACAAAGTTAACTTCTAAAAGCATAAAGAAAAAAAAATACCATGAGCCCTGAGGGTTGTGGAATTCTTAATGGTAATATTTCCATTATCCTACATGCTACAAAAGCCTATAAACTATGTCAACTTCAGGTGTGACTGCATCTTTTATGCAGTTTCTGTTTTCAAGAATCTTTGGCCTAGGAATGACAGGAGTGCTTAGAGCCAAAATGGCAACATTTTTAGCAGTAAGAATAGAGAATTGGTAAAAGAAAGGAGCCCTTTTTAGATCCTCTGTGTTTCCTTTACCTGTGGATTCTTAATACCTCCTGGAAATAACCTAGATGAATAAAATACCTGTCTATAAAGTGCCCTTTCCTGTGCTGTTTTTTACAAAAAAAAAATGAACACTGTCTTTGAGATACAGTCCTTTTAATGCTGCTGAAATTATTTTTCTTCTGCATTCCTATTACAATACTTGTCAGATGTCAGGCTCAACAGGACAGTGAATCAAATTTTGAAAGCTGATAGATCTGGCAATCTCATTTAGTAACATTCACTGCTTTTAACTTAAGCCACTCTTGTTTCCTGAGAGTTTTCCTGACTTCTGGTTTTGGCTACCCAAATCACGCTACAGACTTGTGTTTAATGTGCAGAATATAATCTCCAGTAAGGTCACAAACATAAATGTCAGTAATCAGGGCAAGGTCATTTGTACATTCCTTACAGAGATGTTCTAGATGATGATCCAAGAGCAATGAGGAAACTCTTCTGGGATTTGTCTGGCCACAAAACACTCTGAATATGGACCCTCTACACTGATGTGCTTCTTTTCACATTCAGGTTAAGTGTTTTTCACATTATCTGGGACCTGCTGTGGATTATCTACATCTGTTTAAGTATGCAGCCTTGTGACAGCTATAGGAGAGTTCATGGCAAAGACAGACACATCTCTCTGTTGAATTCCTGTTCGTTTGTTAAGTCAAAGTTTGTTCTCCACACACTCAAGTTTAGATAACTTAGAAACCATTTCATCTCTGTATAACTTCTTGATAGCTGCAATCAGTGGGGTCATTTTAGTGACTTTTGTTTTCCAGGGTCTAGTTCTCTGGTTTTCTGAAAGAACTGTGATTGGAGAGATGGGATGTTAGCTCTGCTGAAAGGCTGCAAAATGTCAGGGGGGAAAGTAAAACTACTGTAACATGTAGTGTAAATCAAATCTGGGATTAGCACTTGAATCTTTTTGCAAGGAAGTTTCTTTACATTCGGTCCTTGTGCACTACAGTCAAAAGGAACAACAAATGTATATTTAATATGAGTGTGCAATATTTCTGCATAGGACACAAAAGGGACTGCTCAGTGCACATGAAATGTGCGTGCAATATGATTCCTGAAGTAGTGCTGTAGTACTGTAGCGGCTACATAATGACTTGTTTGCAGAGAGGTTATCTGGTTTCCTGCTTACTTAAACAGTCATCAAAGATAAACAAACAAACCATTTAAAGTGTCTTTTGTAAAGGCCCTTTTGCTTTCAATTACTTTTGTGCACAGGAAAGATGATGGACTGACTGCCCTTAGACACTAAATACTTCAGTCACTGAACTTGCAGCTAAGAATTATCTTCTGTTCATAACCCTTTCATTGAGCCTGTATTCTACCCTTCAATTAAAGTATTGAAGAATTTAATATAGTAACTTATTTATTTATTTATTCATTCTATCTCTTTATTTTGGTGAACTTAACTAGCCTAAACAAGTACTGACAAAAATCTTCTCTAAAGCAGAAACTTCTAGCAATATTATAAACTTTACTTGTGATGGCTGTATAACATTTTTTCCCTTACAATTTAGAGCTAGATGTTGTATTTCGGCTCTTTCTCTGAGATGTTGCTTTCATTAGGTGCACAGGTTTTACCTGGTTTTAAATTTTGCAATATAATTTTCAGTGCCTTACAGATATTTGTAGTACAAGGCAATAAAACCAAGACAAGATTGAAAGAGAGCTAAGGTATTCCAGCATCCTAGGTAGTTTTCTAGAGCTGTTCACAGGAGTGTGTTTGAGTGCTGATAAGGCATTAACTATATTAAAAAGACACGGGCAGAGCATAAGTATTGTTTTTCCTTTTCAGTCACTAAAGGATGATTCCTCCACACATTAGCCAAAAATGCAAAACCAAGGAACATTTTGTTGTGTGACTACATATTAAAGTTTACAAGATGTACATCTTAAGAGGGTTATTTTTTTTTTTCTTTAAAGATAAATTAAATACATCTGGTATTTTAACTTCTCTTTATTGTTTCTAAACTCATTAGAGACTGATTGCTTAGAAATCACAGCTGTTTGATGAGGTCAATAGGAGCTGGAAAACCTATACAGGCCAATTTAACGCCTCGTAATTGGTAATGCAATTTGGAATGTAAACTCCTTAACATTTAGACAGATAAAATGTTTGTAGAGAAAGAAATACACTGAATAGTTGTGAGCCATGTCCTTTACCTCGGTGGTCCTTTTTCCTGCTTGACATTTGTGTCTTATTTGTTATGATGGGTCCTATGACCTTGGAGGGGATTGAGGTGTTCCTCCTCACCCAGCCTCACTAAAAAAAGTGCTACTTGAAATAAACTGTGCTATTTAAACTATACGCCAAAAATATTTTTCTTTTTGCCAAATGAGGTCATCACCTCTATGGCACATCTGGCCTCTTATTTTCCTGGCACTTTTACTTCTAACCTCGAATTGTTGTCCCAGTGCCAAAAGAGTAGAGCCACTAGAAAATGGTATTTTCATTGTCATCAAGCGGAAATAAATTTGTACCCTACTATGGTCTGAGAAAGACTGTATGATAAAGCATATATTGTATGTTATTAAAAGTTATTCCTAAAATGGCAAAGGCCAAATTTGCAAGGGAAAAAACCCCAGCCTTCCTAGTTACTTAAAGTTTAACTTTTATTGTATATACTATGTACTTCATTAGCTATAACAGGTAAAAATGTTTCATTTTAGACAGATTCATCAGAAAAGTCTGTTCTGGTAAAGAATATTTAAAGTAGGTGTAATGTGCCAATAGCATCTCTGCAAACTCTGATTCACTCTAGACTGACTAGCACATACAGTGTAAAGGTGGGACTTAGTGTTATAGGTAAATTTTCTACAAGGACTGGATAAGTAATGCAGGTGAAAAAGTCTACACTGATGGGCTGTTATGTGGGAACCTTCAATATCTACATATAACAGGGAAGAAAGAAAACATTTTTTTTACAGTTAGTTGAATCTAAATGAGTGCACAAATAATCTGCAGAAAATTAGGAAAATTATAGTCTAAGTATATCTAAAATTAGTTTTATTCACATATTGCACTTTGTTTTTATGATTTTAGCATGAAGACTGAAACGCTTGTGTTATCCCCTCATATGTTAGTTAGGCAAATAGTTAACACTTTCTTTATTGAAATATCAGCTGTTAGACTGATGGCATCCTATGGTAGACAGTGCAATGAAAACATTACAGAAGAGTAGTTTTGCAAGTATTTGTGGGACTATGAAGAGCAGCTTGTATTTCACAGCCAAGACTTATCACAGCCAATATCCAGGACAAGATTTTGCTTTTCTCTTCAGACATGCCACCCCCTTCTCCCTCCCGCTTCTCTCTTTTCCCCTTTTAAAGCCCTGCTCTCTCTCACAGTTACTGTGTGCTGTTGAATCCAATCCGCAGGCGAGGGGAATTTCGGTCCAGCTTTTTCAGGGAGCCGCGGATACACACAAAGTTGGCTGATGTGCCATTCAGCATCCCAGCAGCTCTTTCTCTTCACACTCGCAATGGCAAAGCTTTGTGCGGATGCACTGCTGGATGCTCTGAACTAAAACCGTCTGGGGGAACTTTGCAGGTTCTGGGCAGCCTTTTAAAGGTAAGGATGCGAAATTAGGCGTGCTGGAAAAGGAATCTGCCGGTGGAGAGCGTGGCGTGTTAGTGCTGTGCAGGCTGCATCTTAAGTCTCCTGTTCTGATGCAGGAGTCTGCGAGCTGTAGGTGGGAGGGGATGCTTTTTGTACTTGAAATAAGAAGCCCCAGATTGAGTGTTATCGCCGTGACTACTTCGGAGCTTGTGACAAACGGTGCGGTGATCAAAGCTTTCTGGAAATACCTCTGTCAGTTATTTATCCGCTCGCAAGTTAAACCTAACTGTATTAAAAACAGCAGTAGAGGCCAGTAGCCCAAAGCTGCAAGGTGCTTTGAACATCTCTTCTCTTGCTGCTTTTTGAAGTCCCCTTATTGCAGTCAGTTTGGTTGAATACTCTTGAGAGAGCATTTCATGCACACTTATCTCTACTGGAACCTTTTCTTTTTCTATAATCCACCAAGGAACAGTATGTTTTAACAATAAAAGGCCATTTTTTAATGTTCAAATATCATACTGTGCTTAAATATCTTTTAAAAGACTACTTTTAGAGCCATACAGATGTCTGTGCATTTAGGTTATAATTGGCTTTCATTCAAATGTTGTAATAGCTAAGGACTTCACTAAAATGTATATTAAAATTTAATTTCACTTGTAAAGCAGTTGAGGCTCTCTGCTTAAAATAATCTGTATTAGAAAGGTTGTTTTTACTTTTGGGTGGGCTGCTTCATCCCTTCATGTATCTGGCTATTTCAGGTTAATGTTGTATCTAATGTCAGAATAACGTGAGAAAATTTGAATATTGATGCTCATGGACTATTTGGGGTTTACTACTTTCATGACAAAGTGGCTTTTGTTTTTCCAAGTTTTTTCAGTAATTTCAATCTCAGAATAGAGCATGAAGTGCACAGTGTTTTTCAAGTTTATTCAGGAAGTGTTTTAACAAACAGTACCCCAGCTACTGTAGATTTCTAGTGGTATGTACATTAGACAAATGTTTGTGGCGGCAACTTCTTAAAAAGTTTCCACCTGACAATAACTCTGAAAACCTTCTTTAGGAAAAAAGTACAGAGTACTTGTTTTCCCCAATCTTTAAACATTTCTTTTCAAATAAACTTCTTTTGAAATTTGGTGTGTAATTTTTGTCTTCTTAGAATTGCATGCATTACCTGAGGCTGCTGGGTTTTTTTCTGCTGTTTCTTGCAGAAGTATTTGACAGTTATTACCATGCATTTTCCAATCTGAGGTTAGAGTAAGTTAAACCCCAAGCTGATATCAGATGAATTTTTCATTTTAAATGAGGTGTTCCAGGTAATAATATGAAGCAGAAAGTATGATTTTTTGCATACCACTGTTAGCATAGTTCATAGAAAGTATGAAAAAGAGATTATATATTTTAATAATTAAATGACTTATGGAATTGCAGATTGATATTTTCAATGGTTTTTCATTACAGTTTCTGCCATTGAGGCAATGTGAGGGCTTTGAGAAAGATGGAGTACTGTAATTACCAGGTGCACATGTTCATTAATCCTTCCTAGCTGGAAAAAGCTTCAAGTTCTCTTCCAGTGGCATATTCGTAATGCTATAAATATCTGAATTGTGTCAGCCAAGAAGTCACACAGAATGGAGGCTCTTTTTGAGTTCAATTTCATGCACTGTTGCTTTGGTCTTGTGAGGGAGTGCTTTGCATTCTTCATGATGGATATTTGTCTTCTTCCTTATAAAAGTTTAGAAAACAAACAGTTCGCTCGTAGATTATTTAGTCTCAAGTATGTGTGAATAAATTAAGACAAGTATTCCTGACCATAAAAATATGTAAAAATACCTTTCTTAAGTGGAGACAAAACAGAGGCGTTTCTAAGATAATTTTAAAGCTCAAACATAACATTTTAGTAAACAAATTAGGAAAGCTAGGAAAGCTAGAGTTTAGATTTAGGAAAAAGGATGTTAGAGGAACATCTACAATAATCTGCATTGTTTTGGTTTTTTTTTCCTTTATCTATATACTGGCAGGTTAAATAGCATCGTGATGGAATACTGCAGTTTTATTCTCTGACTTCCTTTTAAATACTCTGATATAATTGTTAGTCTTTAACTTTATATGAACAGAAAGATTAGTAAATCCATTTGTATCTCTGTCTATTTCCTTGTGGATGTCTATACATAAGCATTTAGGTATTGTATTTAATTGCAGAGCATTAAAGGTAATTTTCATCAGATGTTATTTATAATAGATATTTGAAACATGCAATGGCATCTTTAAAATGTCTATATATAATTTCTCTATGAACATGCATATATGTGTGTGCACCTTTTGAAAATATTATTGTTAGCATTTACTGGAACTGCACTGAGATGTTGATTTTACAATCAACTCCCTGTCTCCAACCTGCCATTTGACATATAGGGCTGTTTCAGGACTACACATCAATTTGCTTGAAAAGCACTAAACTGTCTATTTCCTTCAGTCACAACTGTCAGTAATTTTAGACTCTCTTAGAAGTTCAGCATTAAGGTCTTTTTTGATTGCAAAAATTATTCAGCCTTTTTTTTTCTTCTTCTTTTCTTACAATGAGCTCAGAAAATGTCAAATAACAGGGATTGAGAAGAGGTCACACCTTGCTTGCACGTGAAAATGGTAGTTGTTATTAAAAATAAGCTTGAAAGAAGGTACAGATGTTGCCTGTAGATAATGCACTTCATTCACTTTACCAGCCTGCATGAACTGCTGAGATCCAGTGCTTCCCTCCTGTCCTACAAAAGTGGGTAAAGGCGAAGTGTTTTGGTTTTTTATTTTCCTCAAATTAAAAAAAAAAAAAAAAAAAAACAAAAACCAAAACACAACAACAACACACCCCAGTACTGTGTCTCTGCATTATTTAGAGTGGAATGCATCCAAAGGGTGAAATGGCAAGAGGCTGGGTGCCATGGCTGGGCTCAGGTTAGTGAGATGAGCCTCCCCTCCCCCGAGGGAGCTGTCCAGCACAGCCAGAGCACACTGCCCTCACCCCCTCGGCTCACAGCTTTGGGCAGGCATGAAATAATTACATCTCAGGATGTTCCCTTCCAGGGAGCTGTTAGATAGGAAATATATTACCTAGTGTGGATCACAGGCAACTTCTGTAATGGTTTGTGGGATTTGGGGGATGGGTTCAGATCACCCTGTCAGACAGTGTCTCAGTGCAGCTTCTTGACGGATAGCACTTGGGCACAGTAACAGTGACATGGTTTAGCCTAACTTTCTTATGTTAAATAGCATCATATTTGATAAAGATATTGTATTGGCTTTGTGTGGCAAGGTTTTGGTAGCACAGAGGTACAGGAGTGACTCCTGGGAGAAGCTGTCAGAAGCTTGCCCCATGTCCAATTGAGCCAATGCCAGCTGGTTCCAAGATGGACCCACCACTGGCCAAGGCCAACCCCATCAGGGACAGTGGTTGCACCTCTGGAATAATATATTTAAGAAGTCGGGGGAAAAATTCTGTGTAGCAGCAGCTGGCAGAGAGAGGTGAGAATGTGAGAAGAACAACTCTACAGACACCAAAGTCAGTGAAGAAGGAGGGGAGGAGCTGCTCCAGGCATCAGAGCAGAGATTCCCCTGCAACCTGTGGTGGAGACAATGGTGAGCCACCTGTGCCCCTGCTGCCCATGGTAATAAATTAAGCTAATTTCCCCAATGTTTTTTTGTATTGCCCATGACAGTTATTTGGTGAGTGATCTCTTCATATCCTTATCTCAGCCCACGACACTTAAATTTATCTCACCTTCCTGGCTGAGGAGGTAAGAGATTGAGTGACTTTGGTGGGCACCTGGCATCCAGTCAGAGGCAACCCACCAGAGGCATGTATTTATCAATATACTTTTGTTTCTTGCGTAGTAACTTTTTTTTTTCATTGTTTTATTGATTATTCAAGGAATATGTCTTTTTCATATCAACAGTCTCTTTGTTTACCTCATTTTGGTAGGGTTTTAAAATTATTTTTAGCTTAGTAACTATTTCATTATTTCTTCCTGGTAACAGCAACCTGAGGCAAGACTAAATCACATTTAGGCATAACTTTTTCAGGTTCATCAGGTTCTAATGATTTACAGGGAAATTCCCTTCCCTTCCCTTCCCTTCCCTTCCCTTCCCTTCCCTTTTGAATTCTGGGCTGCAGGTGCCCATTTCTGGCTCATGTCCAGCATCTCACACACCAGCACACCCAAGACCTTCTTGGCCAGGGCTGCTCTCGATTTGTTCGTCCCCCAGCCTGTGTTCTTGCCAGGGCTTCCTGGTATCTTCATATCATTCTTTTCTTGCTTGATGTTATCTCTATTTTCTTCTCTGCTTTTGGTTTTGGCCACTAGTGGTGACTGGCTAGGTGTCTTCTTAGTCTTGGTTCATCAGAAAGCAGCTAAGACATTGCTGCTATATCCAGCATGCATTTAAGGACAATTAATGATGTTTTACTGAAACCATATTCTGTCTTGGATACATTTTATTGATTTATTCAATAAAATGAATTTTATTTTATTTCTTTTTATTTTCTTCTCTTTACCCATTAAAAAAAAAGTTTGATAGAACAGGTGAGTAGGTGAGTACACAGTTTTGCATTTTTGTACTTATGGACAGCATAACAACTGTAAAATTATCTGAAATTATTTACAGGTGAATAGAGTCTTCCTGACATTTTTTCATAGATTCTGATTTTCTATCCTTATCTTCCAAAATGCTGACTATTTACTCAAAGCTTCCTGTCAGGACAGAATGAGAAATTATATTGTGCAGAAAGCAGTAAAACACCTTCACATTATGTTAAGTACACTGGTTAGCATGCTGGTGCAATTTCATTGATGGACATTGAGCATGGGGCGAATTTGATCAAGTTAGAGTGGTTTAATAAATGACCATGCCTTTTGCAAAGTAATGTTTTTTTTTAGTCTAACTTCTGTGTAGCCAGCAATGCAAATTTTCATTGCCTCTAGCAAAAGAAGGAGCTCAAGCTCAGTCTCTTACTTTTTGGACGAATGTAGCTTAATCTTTACGCTATAACATAATAAGGGAGGGCCCTGTTTTTAAGAGAAAAATGGGAGCCATAATTGCTTTTTGCAAGAAACCCAATTCTATCAGTTTGTGTTAAGCATATTCTGAGAAAACTTATGGGTTAAGACCCCATTTTTGGCACTTAAATGCAAAGTGCAGCCTGCATTTTGTATGGCAGTAGCAGGATGCATGTGCAGATTAGCCTGTCTGTACACCCAAATGGCAGCCTTGAATATTTCTGGGTAAGGTCTGAGATCTGGACTCTGGTTGTGCAGAGGCATGTGGTAGTCATCAGACTTTTCAGCTATGTTAAAATGTTAGGATGCATTATTGTCAATAGATAATTCTTTTCCAATGCATTTTTTCCACATAAGAGTAGAAAGGAATATAGATAGTATGATTTTGGATGCCAGAAGATTGTAATTGGTAATACCACATACATCTGCTTCTTCTCTCATAGATTTTGCTTCTGTTTTGAATAACTTACTAAAATTCTGCTATATATGTATGGCACTTTTTTTGTTGGATTTCTTTTTTTTTAAGCTTTCGGTTTGATTTCATTACTCATTTGCTTAGTGTTTCTTTGTCATCTTACCAACCTTCAAAGTGTTTTGTACAGCATTAACCACAAGAATTTTTCTTCTTTCTTGACAAAATCATTAAGCTAAGAGGCCAAGGCCTTTTGCTACCTGTGTTGTGATAAAAGTTGTGGTTATAATGTAGTAAATGTGGTGACCTTGGTCTGACTAATGGTAGCAAAGTAGCCACCATATTTACACATCCCAGTGTGGACTGTAAAGCAATCAATAAAGGTTTTTCAGTGGTTTGTACCAAGTGCTTTGTACCAACAGCCTTGATGTTCGTGCGCAACATCTGGGCTCTGACTGTCTTTGTGGATGCCCATGACCAGCCTGATGCATCTTTACATCATCCAACATCTGCACCTACCTCAATTTTACAGAAACAAATGCTGTCACCAGCTCTCTGACATTCAGTGTTGTCAGGAAACCTCTGCTAAATGTATATGCCCAAGTCAGAATAGAACCAAAAGGGGAAAAAACCTCTTTTTCTGCTCTCCTTTATTCACTTTCTAAAGTGAAAATATTGTGATCCTTTCCTCATCTTGCCCTGTCCCTTCTCATCACTTGCCTTAGTTATAACATGGTTACAGGTTGGAGGAACTGCCATCTCAAAGCCTCATGCCTTTCTGTCCATCACCTATTAGCTTTTTTGTTGCTTCTGGGAATGAAGATGAGCATAACATAAAAAATAAATAAAATCTGTAGAGGCTGAACCACTCATAAATATCATTAGAAATTCTTAAACATCTAAATTTGCACTTTCAGTGTACTTCACATTGCCTCCAGAAGTACAGATATTCTGTCTGGAGACCATATACTCTGGACTTTCTCTCCAGTGGAATAGAGAAGATAAAATCTGTGCCAGAAATTCCATATGCAAAATAATTTTACCCTATTTCCTCCTTTTTACACTTTGTGTCATATGACAGCTCTTGTTTTTTAACAGAAAGAGGCTACTCTTATTAAGAAATGTATAGGACTATAAATTTCACAAGAGTTAAGGAAATGTAAAGTCAATGAGATTTATCAGGCATCCTTGTGGCAAATTGTATTTATAGATACAACTTTTATATGTTTAATTTACTTACAGCTTTGACATTAGTGAAACCTTAGCAATTTCTCCCTCTTCCACTTCTTAAGCTATATGTTTATAATGACTGTAGTCCTTATGGATAACTAATCACTATATTTCTAAAATCTGTGAATATGTTGGTTTTTTTTTAATTTAAGTAATTATAAATTAGAATACTTTATTCCACATTTTTTTTCTTGTGTATACTAAATGTTTTAAAATGTGAGAATCATGGAAAAATTGGTCATACAGACTCTTGACCATTTTTTGAGATTATTTTTTCCCCCTAGATACTTACAGGAAAACAGCAGAGCCACTGAATGTCAGCAGTAGCATGCTCTGCTGAACTTAAAACACCTCTGCTTTCTAGTTTCATGAGAACCAGTGAGCTTGATGCCAGGGAAGTTTAACTGACACTAAATATAGCATCAGTTAGAGGGCATATCTAGTAACATTACAGTGAGCTTCAAATGTTACCGTCATTCATAAGATTTTCTAGTCTATTTTATGACTTGCACATTCTGGCAGAGTTGCTCTTATTATTCATGACAAGAAATCCTAACATCAGCAATTTCTTGACAACGACCCAGTTTTAGTAAAAAGAGCATATGAGAATTTGTCTTAATGTCTATACTGCCTAACCCCTTCATTATTGCAACACTTCATGCAGTGCTGCCTTAGGTTTTCCCTTGCCTCCTGCTCCCTGTGTGTCCTGTATTTCTTATAGGACATAAAGGCTTTGATAGTGGCTGAATGACAGAAGTGAAAGTTGATTCATCCCAGCACACATTTTGTTTTAATGGTTTGACCAGTTTAGTAATGCAGTTAAATACACTTCCACAGTATGCAATGGATGTTCTACTGGCCATTTTAGTTTTTCCTTTTGGAAAAATGATGTTCAGTTTACTCTCCTGGTTCCTTGCTGTAAAGTGGAAATAAGATGCCACAGATGGTACACATGACACTGTAAGTAATCTTTTTAGAAACACAAAATGATATATTTTTTTAATATGAATTCATTTCTAGATGATAGTTTCTGATCTCTAAGCAGAAGAGTCTTTAAGATTTTAATGAGGCTTTTCATTCCAGGCTTCAAATGAAACATATCTACCGATCTTGTTCATATGCTTTATGAATGTGTAGTTTGTAAAAAAAAAAAAAATTAAAAAAAAGAATATATATATATATATATATGTATGTATATTTCAAGGTTTTCTAATCATCTAATGATTTTATTTTTTCAGGAAAAATGCCTAAAATGCTAATCTCATTACTTGATTGATTAATCAGTTACTTTGTTTTTTATGTCTTAAAAGCATTTTCAAAGTTAGGAAACTACTTAAGTGTTATGTGCTTTGTTTTGTTCCATTTGTTGTTGTAAAAGGGGAAAAAAATGAAGTCAGCAAAATGGAGTCTAGATTTTCTTCTCATATTTAGACCATAAGAGGAATCAAATCCCTTGTTTCTCGATCTCATGCTCAGTGTAATATTTTTTCCACTGAATGTCACAATTATTTAAAGCTATTGATCTTGTCAGTGTACTCAACCACTGTTTGCAGAGATGTTTCTCTTCAACAGCATTAAAAATTTTAGCTTCCTGATTTATTTTCTTACGCATAGCATGAAAATTAATAATTAAGGAACCCTAGACACAGTAATTTTTATTTGATTGGAGTTTATAATGCTGCCTTAGTAAATCATGATTCTGTGATTTAAATGAAATGTGATTTTTCCCATGCAAGCATGCTAAACGTTCTTGTGACTTTAGTTGAACTTAAATATGTATATGAACAGGAGGGAATGAGTGATGTGACTGAAGAAACAAAGGGTACTACATCTTAAAAATGTACATAATTAAAGAATCAGAGCACAGCCAAGTCAGATTTAAGAAAGCCTGAGGATGGCAGAGTGGGTCTAGAAGAAAATGCAAGATTTACTCTAGCACATATGGAAAATCTGTGACAAGAAAAAACCTTAAAAGAGCTGTCTGAAACTCTAGGAGGTTGAGGTCAGAGTGGCATCACAGTGGAGGAAAAGATGTGGAGGGCTGCGTAATGTTCTGCCTTCCAGGTAGTTGGCTGGTGATGAATCAAGGATTGATCTTCTGAGAGTGCTGACCCTGAGGATGACTTAGATGGAGGGGATCCCATATTTCATCCTGGAAAGACAGAGTCTTAACACTGTGGAGCTAAACAGATATTCAATAGATCACCAGCACAAAATATCCCTTTTCTGAGCTGTCTTGTGCCATCTTGGTCATTCCAAGAGAGGTAGCAAGAGAGTGCTACCTCCCCTCAACGGAACTCCATAGCTGCTGATCATGTAGTGTGGAAAATACTAGGCAGACAGGAGCAGCTTCCTTAGCCCCTTGCCTTCAGGAAACCATTTGATTGTTCTTGGAGCTGTATGTGTAAATAACTTGCTAAATAAAGCATGCTTAGTTTCATATTGACTTGGAGCACACTGATCTGCAAAACGGAACATTTGTATTTCATTTAAAATTGTTTACTACTTCTACACAAGAGAGCTATGCAGGCTGTGAAGGGATTGTTGATGAGGGCATAGTGAGGCCTGTGTTACATTTTGAGAATATTGCTGAACTTTTTGACTGTAAACTCTACCCGTCAAGAATATAAACAGGATTGTGCTGCAGCTGCAGATTGCATCTGGCCTGCATAAGCATATTTAGACAAATTGTGCATGATTTGCATGTTTTTATTTGAAACCTCTATCACCCATTATACAGCATTTTCCTGCGATACTGGGCTGTAGCCAGGCAAAGAGAATGAGGAAGCTGTGGAGAGGCAATCAGATATTTAAAGGGCTGGGCCACAGGGATCCCCATCTAGATGATTTCAATAAGCTGTTTAAAATTTTGTAACTCTGGAAAATTTCGAAAGTGATTCATAAGGGTTACATGTCTGTGTGCGAAGTGTGGAATGAAGACTATAATTGAATGAAGTATTCATTATTTGTCCCTTAGAGATGCTTGCATGCCTGCTTTTTGCTTTCATTCTCCAAAAAAGAGAATTGAGGTGGGAAAATAAGAGGAAGGAAGAACAGCTTGGTGCAGTGAGAAGTAGGTTAGAGTCCTGAATTGTTAGTGTGGTGTAAGACAGGAAAGGATGAAAATTAGAGGTCAATGAAATAAAGATTTTAGTTTGTGTTTAGTGGTGTAAAATGGAGGTAGAAAGGAAAGAAATACATACTCCAAAACAAGACGAAAACACTGTTTCTTGATGTCCACTGTCTCAGAGGGGGTGAAGGAAGGAGGCAACACAGAATATGAAGGGGAGGTAGGTATCTACCTTTGAAGGCTGGACAAAATTAACTTTGTGTATGGGGAAGGTGTTCCTGGAAAGAGGTAATATGAAAGTGCATCTTGAGTCAAAGACAGAAAGGAGAGATAGATGAGTGTTTTGGTAAAATCCTAAAGCCAAGCAATTTTTACTTCACAACTGTTAACTCACAGGAGTGTTAGGGAATAGAGAAGATGGGATTTCTATAGTCCTACTCTGTCCATCAACTTAAAGAAAGTCAACTACTGTGCAGCTAGCATCTGTCTTGCATAAATATGTCAACACAATTTGCAGTATTTTGCTTATGTATTTCTCATGTAGAAGTTATGTTTCACTATTTTTTTGGATGGCTCTGCCTGAGTTGCTTATGGCACCCATGTAAAAGTTGCGAGTAAATGACCGAGCAGAAAAAAAACCTCTCTCTAATAGCTGGAATAAAACTGTTGTACCATTACTGTTACTTGGTCTCTCAAGTTGTTTTTATTCAGGCTACTGCAGTATTTATGCTCCAATTTACAAGGAATGGAATTAGCTTTTCTTTTTACTGATTATTTTTTGCCTTTCTCCAGCTGGAGGACTGAACCTGTTAGCTGTGGTGCATCAAAAATGCATACAGTATTAACATCTGCCAGTCTCACCTTTTCACCCCAGTGATAGATCCTTGAGTTTCCAAGACCCTTGCAGTGGAACTACCCCCACCTTTCCCTTTCTAGTGAGTGTAACAAAAGACATCAAACAATTCCCAGTCTTTAAAGTTAAATGTATTAGAGCACAACCTAATAAGCTAGAATAATGTGGCTTTTAAGAGATAGAAAAGTGAGATCTACTGAGACAGATGAAACAAAAGTATGTAAAAGAACATCTTCTCTTTCGTTACTGTGTGATTGTGTGTTGGTCCTTTGCTGCATCCTTCCCTATGGGTCTCATGACTTTCAGTGTCTTCTTAGTTGAAAGAACTCTAAAATATCCCTCAGGGTTCTTAGGAAGCTCTCCTTCCCTCTGTTGTCTTTAGCTTGAAAAGAAAACTTGCTCATAAAATATCTGATTGCCTCTCCACAGCTTCCTCATTCTGCTCACTGCTGATAGCACAACCCAACTCCACTCAAAGGCTTGCAGATTGCTCTCTTCTGGTTGCCTTCAGTGTTGGTTGTGTCTATTTGCCCTGCTCTGCACCCTGAAGTTTCAATTCAGGTCCTCTGGGGAATCAAGCAGTCTGCTTTTTTCCTGCAGAGTGAAAGCACAGTTCTGCAGGCAGCACCCTGCAGGAGGATTTCTTCCATACTGCCCAGCTTGTCTTGCATTTAAAGCAGTGCAGTACATAGTACATGCCCAGTAAGTTTTACAGCAGCAAACAAACACTGCTACCATCTGTTACATACACCCTCATACAAGATAAAGCTGTTTATATACATGCATTTTATATCATATGCTTACAGACTATAGACACCAATGAAGTTAAGGGTTTTGATGCTAAGTTGAAAATTTTAGAGAAGTTTGGAACAGATCAGCAAGGTGCCTCAGGCATAGGGAAAAATAAAGTACCTAAAATCCTGGCATTGATCAGATTATGTGTCCATAACATACACAGGAGTACAACACATGGGACATACTGATCTTTGGGAAAAGAGGGAAATGCAGGAAATCAAACAGAGTTGATAAATGTGCAAATAGAAATCTGGAGAGAGAATTATAGGAGAAGGAATAAGTGGAATAAAGGCCCCAGAGTACAAGGAAATATTTCACAACGAGATTTGAGAAAAGGATTATTCTAGCTAGTGAGTTCTCCTAAGGTTATGTAAAAAATTACCTAGAGGTCAGAGAAAAATTCCTTTCTGACTGCTGAGATTAAGAGAAGTAATTTAGGTAAGAATTTGGTACTTTCTACTTTGAGGAAAAGATGGTATCCTGATAAAAGTAATTTAATGAATTATAAAAAAAAATCCCAAAAAACAACATGCAGTTTGGTCTCTTCAAACTAGAACTAATATTTGAAGAAAGACATAGTCTGAGGAGAGAACTGTAGGGGAGTGTAAAGGTATTTAAGATGCCATCTATAACTATTTTAACAAATCATATGGATCTTGAATTTTATTGGCATCTCAGTAGAGTCGTTTGTAAGATTACTTGAGATTTTAACTGCAATTTAAACAACCAGTAGGTAGATAACACTACACTTATTTATAGCACATAGAGCTTTTGAGACTCTAGGACACTGGCGACTTTACAGCTGAGCTCACCCTCAAGAGGAGATTTTAACTGTGCTGATACTCTTTTTCCAAATGTGAAACAAACAAAAAACCCTATGTCTTTCCTGAAGGCAGCTGATATTCTGCCTGCAGGAGCAAAAGCCTGAGGAATACCTTTTCCTTGCTGTCCCCCAGGAGGGACTCTATACCACTTATCTTACTAATAACTTATGACATGTACAAATGTGTATCACTTTAGGTCTCTGTGCATGCTGCACCCTCTCAGGCAGTTAACTCCAATACAAAAATACCTGCCTGAATCCCATTGTGGACACTGCTGGTTCTTCATTTTCCTACTGGAAAAACTTCACACTTTATTCCATACAGTAGAAATCACTCCATAGGAATCAGCAACCAGAGAATATAACGTAATGCTAACATTTGAAGTGGGGTAAGTCTGTACCTCTCAGGCTCTTCCATATAACAGCTAAATGCAATTTTACATTTATAACTGTGTTAATATTATGAATTTCTCAAATTCATCAAGCAGTGGGAAGGAAAACCACCTTTTACACTGGGAATTCAACCTTCACAGAATCCATATGTAAAACAGCAACAGTCCATCTCCTTTCAGAAATCTTTTCCTTATGCTATTGTTGAGAGAAAAGAGAGAACCCCACAACAAACCTACTCATGAGCTTCTTTTTTCATAGGCCCCAAATAGAGGCTGTGCCTTGCTGAGATTCCTCCTTGCCCAGGGCAGGCGTCTTGCATGTGAAGGTGACAGGCACTGAGCCCTTTGATTTGTGCAGCCTCTCAGCTGAGATCAGCTCCAGCCACAGCACTCCTTTTCCAGCATGAAGTCAAACAGATTAGTTTAAACCTTCAAAAT
Organism: Onychostruthus taczanowskii; assembly: GCF_017590055.1. Classification (NCBI taxonomy): domain Eukaryota; kingdom Metazoa; phylum Chordata; class Aves; order Passeriformes; family Passeridae; genus Onychostruthus; species Onychostruthus taczanowskii. Next base: position 6,386,052 of record NW_024498906.1, on the reverse strand, counting down.
TACCTATTTGCTTTGCAACAGGCAGCAGAGAAGAGGAATGCTCGTTTAGTCAGGCACTGATCTCAGTGGGGGAACAGCAGTTTGTTGTTCCCCCTGAATGCAAAAGTGCATTTAATCTACCTTGAGAGATGTGGAGAGCTGCAGCTCCACAGTTCCTTTAGACAGCCAGAAATGTGGGCTGCTACTGAAAGCAACAGTCCCACCCCTTTCTTTGTGCTGGAAGTACTCTGCTCAGTGCTGTAGGATGAGTAGCATTAGCAAACTGGAATTAATTTCCCAGATAAGAGTTAACCTTATATTAAATCTGTCTGAAAACTAACCAGGAGAAGAAGGGGTTTGATCCACATGGCTGTAGGAGTACTAGTGCTGGCACAAGGGAGTGCTTGTCTTCCTGGGACAGAGCCGTGGGCATTTTCAGAAGTCTGCAGGAGCAGCCTCAAATACCACCTGCACTGATCTTATCAGGTCAGTTTAAGTAGCTGCTGTCTCAATCCAGTTATTCTCTGAAAGGGCAATATGAGACTTACTGAGCCTTACTGTGAGACTTACTCTTGTGTGTGAAAAGAACAATTTACTCATTTAAAGTACCATCACTGTGGAAGTGGTTCTCAACTTCTTCTGTTGTTTTATTAACAACATTCATCACAATATTCTCTGCGTATATAAGGTAATTTAACATGTCCTTTGAAAAGGGTAATAGAATAGAATATTACTTTAATAAACAATAAAACCCCTCTCATGATTTTTAAAATAAGAGTGCTCTGTTTTCCTGAACTAATAGTCAACAATAGAATAGGTAATAATGAAACACCTGCATAATAATATAATCCTTCATGCAGCAGGTTAAAGTAAACAAAAGTCCTGTTGTTTTCTTTGAGTTGTCTAATTTCCCTTCTGGACTGTGTATCAACAAAAAGATCCCCAGAGATGCTGAAAGTAGGAAAAGTAATATACATAATCAGTGTTTTAATTTCAGGGCACAAGAGCATATTTTCATTGCACTATTAAAACCTTGCATATACTTTTTGTACATTAAAACACCAAGATGTAGGTACAGGAGAGAAACAACTGTGTGTGTTAATTGGCAGTCATAAGAAAGGAGCATTAATAATAAAGAGATAATTCACATGTTTTAACTTAAGACATTTTATGCGTAAAAATTGTCCTTTGTGTTTTCTGTGGGTATTTTGGGGTTGTTTTTTTTTTTTGTTGTTGTTTTTTTTGGTTTTTTTTGGTTTTTTTTTTGTTTGGGTTTTTTTTTTTTTTTTTTTTTTGTTGTTGTTTGGGGTTTTTTTGGGTTTTTTTTTGGTGATATGTCCAATGTCGGGAATGAACTTTTGGTAATTATAAAGCAGACCAGTGGAACTAAAGTGAACCTAAACATATTAAATAGTTTGCTTTGAATTCTGAATTCTGCACAGATTCTCACAAAAAATGCAAGCACCTTGCCTAATCCCTAGGTCCAGGTAATGAAGTTTATTCTCATGTAAAATAGTGAAGCAGAAATTAGCCTCACTTTTCAGAGCTGTGTTATTCAACCTCAATTTTCAACTGAAGTTTAGTAGCCTAGGAAACAGAATGGCTTGTATAGTTCATAAAAACAAAGATCAGGTGTTTGAAGCCAATCATTCTACTGTATATCTGTTACGTTGGTATTGGTTGCTGAATCTTCTATTGGTTGAAAAATCTTCTATGTCTTTGTTTCACCAAATCAACTCTCACATTTCACCTTTATAACCTTCCTTGTTATTTTCATTTATTTGTGTCTTCATGATGTTTGTCAGATGCAATTCTGTAAGGAATAAATGAAAACTGTGCAGAAAAAGCAAAGTAAAGCAAGGACTTGTCTATCAAGATCTGCAGATTGGTGGACATTTAAATAACAATGTATACAATTTTCCTTTTGGCAATCATATCCCATGTTGAAAAATACCTTCTGTTAATCCCATTTTTGAGCATGTCAGTAAAACTTGAATCAAACTAGGAGCAGAAATATTGAATAGAATTTATTTGAAAGTTCACATGAGGATGTAACAGAAGGAGGGTTGACCTCACACTCGTAACTGGTCCATTGTTGTAGCAGTAACGTAAGTTAGTATGAATCATTGTGTAGCATTTGAAGTAATAAGATTTGCTGTTACCAAACTTTAAAAAAATAATCATGAAACCTGGATTTAAACCTGTAAAATGGTTAAAAATATATTTTGTGTTGTAAAAAGATTTGGTTTATAGTAGCCAGTTAGTATGGTATTGTTTAAATTTTTTACAAAGATCAAAGTT